>NC_140667.1:10050000-11300000 GCF_054131305.1 Coturnix japonica | reverse complement strand
TGTAGTTTGCTTTCAACTATTGCAACTTTTAACTTGAGAGCAGAGTTATGTCAGCTCCTGTATCAAGCTTCCTCATTATTCTGAGTCCCTATATAATTATTGTATGCTAATTTTGCAGTCTGACCTTTACATGAGTAGACAGGTGGGAAAATGCATGTACCCTGTCATCTGCTTAATGGCTTCCTAATCTGAATAGACTGTTCTGTTTCAGCTGTGCCATCTGGAAATAGCCTCTTCTGCTTGGAACTGCTCTGCATGTAAACAAGTATTGTTGAAACTGTCTGATTAGTGGAGCACTTTATTAAAGCTATACCTTTTTTTGGTTAAAGGAAGCCATGATTTCTGTATAATTTTTAGCCAAAAAGAACTGGGTCTCAGGCTTATCTAAAGGCTCAGAAGGATGTGCTTTTCCATGAATATAACAAGCACTGTTTACTCTCTTTAATGTTGCACAAGTTGGCTTTTTGATACTTCTTAAATTGCCCCAATAATCAAATGTTCTCAGAGCTTGTTGTTGTACTTGGGAAAATGAGTAATGTGTTTGTTGTGTGTCTTTGGAAAAAAGAAAAAAAACAAAAACACAAAAAAAACCAGACACCCAGAAACCTAAAAAGTAGAGACATCTGCTTTTTATCAATGAGGTGGAAGCTTGTTCCATATTAGAGAACAAACTGTAGTTTATTTTATATTGCTTTAGTTCTCTATGTATAGAAGAGATGGGTAGCAGTATTTGACAGTCCATTATTGCAAATATGATGTAATGCAGCTTGGTAAACGCATCAGGACCCAGAGATGCTTGTAAGAATTACAGGGAGCACTGGTAAAGTAAGTTCAATCCTTGCTGTCTTCCTTTCTGTGTTCGTGTTGCTGTGAAACACTTTATTTAACTTTTAACTACAATTCTGTCACTCAAATGGCCCAAAAGAGGATATGAAAGAAACAACCAACATTCTTTTAGATAGGGAAGATAGTGATGCTGGCATTATGTAAACTATATTCTGTTGAGCCAGATCAGTTTCAAACCATGTGTTACCAATTGTACACTGATGAAAAGTACTTTGATGTACTCAAAATGTTGGGTTGCTTACTGTCTCAAATATTTCATTCAGTTCAGTTGATATGTCAAGTGAAAGTCATTAAATTTCCTCCTTACTAGAATACAGTTAGATGTATAGCACAATTCTATAGAAAGAATTTTTAACTCATCTTCTTCCTTGAATTCAAGCCTTTTCATTGTCATTTAATACAGCATACTGCATGGGTTTGGGGTGAGGATAGTCCAATAAGTAAATCTGCTCACATGTACATGCTGTGGACTTTATTATCACGATATTCTTCTCAGCAAGCTGCAGTCCTCTTACACTACTGCTAACGCTATCATTAAGGAAACAGGCAGCGGAACCAATCAGTTTAACTCGGAAGCATGTTCTTACGAAACTAAACAAACAAACAAAAAATTTGCTTTTGTTCACAAAAGATACATTTCATGTCTTTTTTTGTCCCATACCGTATCTTGCCTTGTCCTGAAAACCGCAAATGTTTCCTCCCATGCAGCTACCCAACACACAGCATCTTCCAGAACAACTGGAAGAATCTGCCTAAAAAGATTAGTGGCAACTTCATTTGTGAAGGAATCAGAAAAATAAACTCCTGTAGGAAAACCGTGTTCTGTACTGACGGTAAAGACCTTTGCTCAGATATTTTTTTCTTGTGCTTCTTCTGTCTTCAGTGTTGCTGTACGAGACAGACTAATGTTTTGAAGCTTTTTTTCTGTGGTGTTTCTTGTTCCCTTTTACCAGAACTGGCTTTGAATGAGGTTCAAACCCTTATCAGAGATATAGAATCTTGAAACAAGAAAAATGGAGACATAAAGGGGAGGCGGTGGGAAAAGCTTTATCATGGTCTGTTTTTTTTTTAACTCTTACAACAAATGGCACAAATCATGATTGTGCTATAATTCAACTTCAACCCAAAGCTTACACCTTCTTTCTGAAAGAAGAAACTCTTTGTTCTGTGGTGAAAGCATTACATTTCTGATGCCAAATAGTAATTAGGGAAGGTAGGGTCATTTACTTACTGGGTATAGGATTCTGAATAAATGACAGTTGCTTGCTAGGTCTTTGATTCAAAATCCTTTGAAGTCTATCTCATTTTAATGGGCTTTAGATGACAGTTCTGTATAATCAGAGACGTTACTGACTGATTTCTAAAAGGGGACGTTCTGGGGGGACTTTGGCACAAGATTTATTATTAAAGAGGATACTTAAGTTTGTACTGAATGTTCAGCTTGCAACAAGACCAATATTTATTCAGAATAAAAGCCGTCAGGGATGTTATTCTGCCCCTAATGTAAAAGTATGTTGGGACAAACAGTATCAACAAGCCTATTGCTCTCTCAGGTATAAATAATGTCTCTCACATTAATAAAGTCAGTTGTTTGGTCAGGTTCTCACTGGCAGCTGTTAATCTTTCTAGCGACTATGGAATACAGATTAATCCATTTATTCACTTTTGGAAAACTGTATGAAGAGGTATGGGATGTTCTGAGAAGAGGGAAGGTCATACACATATGGCTATGTGAAATTATGTAGCATCCTTTCTTCCAAACTTTCTTCCAAATAATCTGCTTTGCAGATCTTGCATATGCTCTTCCTAGAGCTTCAAAGAACTTTTTCAGCATCAATTTAGTCTCTCAACTGTCCCCTCCTTCTGCAACAAGTAAATATTATTTCCTCTACTTAAAAGATTAAGAAAAAAAAGAGAAAAATGTGTGTCCCCAAGGTGACATAGGAACATTGCTGCACAGCCAGGAACAGAACTCTGATCTCCTGTTTCCCTATCTGGTGCTTTCTTAAATATATGACCATCTGCTCTCCTATTGAGAAGATGATAACCATCAAAGAAGTTTTTCTGATGAAGCACTCGTCATAAATCTTTGCTGCATGGACAAAATCAAAACTTGTTTTCATTTTAATTATTCCTTACTAAATTAAAAGGAAATAGTCCTTGGCTGTTGATCAGTATTTCTCATCATGATAAATCAAAATATTTCATCCTTTAAACTAGACTTATTAACTCCTTTTTACATACAGGTAAAACAAAGGCATGTCAGGGAACCTGACCAAAGCAAAGCACAGTGATGGAGATTCAGTCAGAATATGCCGTGCTGCAGAGTGCTCTAATATCCTACGCTACCAGCAGCCTTCCTGCTAGGAACTGGAAAGAGACTGTCTTGTACTGCCCTTATCTCACATAACATCTAGATCTTAAAACTACGATACATCTTTTATGCATGGACGTTCCCTCTGTGATTTTTCAGACACACATATTCAAACAAGATTTAAATACTAACAATGTGTAAGATATTTTTCTCACTGTAATCCAGCTTGAAGGGCGCTCACATTCTTGTCTTCATCCATCCCAGCTAGCATAGTTGCCAGAAGTGATATGTCTGAAATACTCTTGCTGAATTGATGCTTGTTTGGCCTCTGAATTTACCCTTTTTTTGCTGTTTAATTTACTTGCCCCGATGCTTTCTGAGAACTCATGTGATACTGGTCATTCAGGCTCTGTGTGAATCTGGAACGATTCAAAAAGCATTAGACTTGTTTGTATCAGCTGGCATCATAGAGCATTCTTTTAGCCATGCTGTTGCTGCTCCCACAGGTAGGGCAGGCTGCCCACAGTATGCCAGAGCCAAGCCACTGGCCGACTACCTCCAGACTAAGCTGCCAGCCTTCAGCGTGCACCAGGTGGTTTGGCACCCCAACAAGTGGCAGGTAAGGAGCACAGATCCAGATGTAGGGGCCCAGCACTCCATGAGGAAGCAGCGCACTCACTTCTAGTGGGTCTTACTGTTCTGTATTAGCAAGTGGGTAGGCAAGCACAGGCACGGCAGAGCCTTTGGCTATGAGTGCCAGCCTGAGGGGAAATCTGCATGTTGTGATTCTGCTATTCTTGTCAGTCTTACTACAGGATATGGGCATAAAAGGAGAGCCATGTAAAACTTTGTTTAGTTGATAGGAAGCTGAAGTTCATCATTTCTTACTGAGCATATGTGGCTATTCGGCCTGCTGCTCAGTAGTTTTTTGCATGTTCTGTATATGCTTGCTTTGCCATCAGGAGCATTTCTGGCACTCAAGGGCTTTGCATTACAATAGGAGCATAAAATTGAATCTCACATATTTGTTTACAGTATGGACAGGCCTCTCTGAGTACTTTGCTGTATGCCCATTTGTTCATTCTACTTGAAGACACTTTTACATATTGCTGCATCCACAGTGTGGACCCTTTCTAAAAGAATGGGGGGAAAAAATGCAGTATTACTTATCAAGACAGACAGCACTGTGATGTTTTTACCCATTCTATTTTGCTTGACACCCCAGTGAGTAGCAGTTAACCTATGTAGCCTACTTTCGTCCCACAGAGGGTATCTACTTCGTATCTACTTACATTCTAAAGGAATCCCAGGATTCCTTGCTGAATGCAGCATTTCTGTGCTCAGTACCACTAAGAGAATTGAGCAAATTACAGCAGTAATTTTTGTCAGTCTGCCTTTGTTGTGTTGGTTTGTTTATTTTTATTTATTTATTTATTTTTCACACTGGTGTATGGATAAGTTTTAAACACTTTGTAATTATGTATTGAAAGGAAATAATGTGTATAACTGTAACATATAAATGGTAACATGCGAACAAATTTTAAAACCATCTGGGGAGATGTTTGCATTAGCAGTGGCTTCTTGATGTTTGTAAAATGAATGGATGAGTACACCAAAAAGGTGCAGCTAAAGCCATGCTGGCCTGGAAGCTGAATATGAACACAGCAGGCAAGTATTTGTGTGTTCTGGGAGCATTTGGGGTATTCCGTGGCTAGGCATCTTTGAGAGCACATACTTTATAGAACAGTACAGTGGATGCCTATGCAAAAATGCAAGCACAGCTGTGCACCCACTGAATTACACAGCTGTACAGAATGGCAGTGTGTGACTAGCATGTGCTACTACTCTCTTTGCTTACTGATGTCTGAATCTCTGCCTGATCCCATAAAAATCAGTTTTCTTGCTAACTCTTATTCATTGTCCATCTATTCTTTTGTCTATACTTTGTTGAAAATATACTAAGCTGGACTAAGCCGTGTGGCAGATTAGGATATAGAAGTTACAATTGCATTTGCAGTCAGCATCGTGTTGTTTTGGAGAGAAACAAACTAGCTGTGAATAAGCATGAAAACTAATAAGAGTGAAGGGAAATCGTGTTATAGCATTATTTCTGGGTTATTTGGTTGGTTTTTTTGTTTTTTGGTTTTTTGGGTTTTTTTTTCAGATGAGTTGCCATAACTTGGTCATATTCACAGAGTTCTGGACATCACAGCAGGTCTGTGTTCCAACAGTCTGCCGAGCATCGAGGTTCTCTCAAGTACTGCAGTGGTAGGAGCTGGTTGTCACTGAAAGTGATATTTGGGAGCGTTATAATATAGAAAAATAAGTTAGCAGGCAGAATTGTCTGTCAACAGTTTATTTAAGATTTTTTTTTTTTTTTTTTGGTACAAAAGCTGTAACAGTTTTGAAATATTTGTATTAGATTTCTTTTAAACAGTCTGTATTTGCTTGTACAGACCTTGAAATGGAAGGTTGTTGTAAGTTTGTAGTATGATTTGTTTTGTTTTCTTACAGATAAATATGTACTGGGTTTTGTCTATTATATGTAATAACATAATATTAATTAAAGTTCCATTACAGATTATGTTGAGGTTTTATATAATGTTATGGAGAACTTTGATGCGTTTTTTCTGTTGAAAATATGTTTGCTATGTAAGATGGATAACTGAAATGAAAAGTACTTCATTTTCAAGAGGACTTCCGGAATTTACCCAGATCAACTTTTACAGTGAAAAAATTTGTCTTTCTCTTTGATAATGCATGTATTTTCTTCTATTGCAGGGCTTAAAGATGTGATTGTTTGGGGCAACATTACTGGCTGTACCTACATTGATTTGTCACATACAAAGCTTCACAGATGTGACAGTGCTATGTGGGGCCCAGCTAATTTTTGTTGACCTTTGTTGAATTTGATTTACAATAGGTAAGTACTAGACAGTTGTTTTTTTTTTAAAGTAAAACTACATTACTTCTCTATATCTGTGCTTATCTGAACTTTTTAATGAGCATCAAGAAATATGACTGTTTTCAAGATTTGTGTTTGGTTAGCGCTGTACATAAAGGAAAACTTGAGCTGAAGTACTAAGTTTTTGAAAGAAGCTGAATAGTTGCTGCTGCTATATGTAGGTCTGATTCCTCTGCCAACTTTGTATGGAACAATATATTCCTACATAGCAGGCTTTAAGAAGCAATGAAAAGCCAGATAGTGAATTAGATGTCTGATATTCACGAAAAGACTTTGAAACAACACTAAAGCTATATCTTCATCTTGTACCTGAATTACATTGAGTCTATAGTCCAAGGGAACGGGTATTGTCAGTTTTCCTTAAGAAGATCTGTTAATGTTTGCTAGAAGGATACATGGTATCTAAATATCTTATAGAGGAAAAAGAAATAGCAGGGAAAAGATGTAACATCAGCTACCCTCTCACTCCAAACAAGTATTCAGGCCTGAATGTTCAGGGCTCCCGCTCTGGTGTAAGCCTTTCAGAGTTTACTGTGTAGCAGATATTTCTTTTGTTCTTTACTGGTATTGTGCCTAGCAAGGATTTTGGTGCGTGGCTGGATTCTTATGTAAGACATTAACAAATATAAATGTAATAAATAATAGAGGTCATAACTTGAGTAAATGGCCTTTCACAGATAAATGATGCTTGCTGTCACCTCTTTGGCCGTTTTTTATTAGACCTTATTTTCTGCCTTCAAGTGCTGTGCCTTCAGTAAAGTCTGAATAAAGTGTAACTGTTATCTTCATTTGATTCTAGTTCTGTTGTCCTCTGGAAAGCTACTCTACCTACAGTCATTTCAGGGCTTCCTCCCCACCCTCCGCCTTTTTTGTTGTCAGCAAATGGATCAATTCAGAATTTATGTCTTCACAGAGTTCATTAAGTTCCCATGTCTGTCATTGTGCACGAATGTTACCTGCTCATGGAGTAGCCACTGCACGAAGACACCGGTTTCATGGTTCTCCTCCTTGAGAGATTGTTTGTATGGAAATACCTAGCTAAGGTAAGTCTCCTTTTGCTTTACATTTTCCATAATATTTTCCTTGGAGCTTTTCCCAATTTTTGAAATGTGGTTTGTTGTTTGTTTTTTTTTTTTTTCCTTTTTTTTTTTTTTGGTTAGTTTTTTTGTTGTTGTTGTTTGTTTTTAATTTTTTCATAGTATCATTGGAGACTGAGAATTTTCACTATAAGAGCCTGCAAATCTGCACAATTATGCTATTTGATACTCATTTCTTAAAGGCATCTCTTAGGTTAATACCATCTTGTTGCAGATTGTCACTTAGTCTTTTAAGTGATTTTATTCTTACATGTCACTTGCTCATGAAATCTTTGCAATTGTTAGAGCCAAAGTTGTATAAAACATGTTCTTCTTGTGAATATATGTGGACCAAAAAAAGGAGTATTACACAACAGCCATTTAAACCTTGTATGAAACATTTAAATTTTCCACTTTTTAAAATGTAAAATTGTTCTGTGTCCATCAAACTAAAGTTCAGCATTACAGTCAAAGGGAAGCCCTTTAGTGTGTGATTTGTGCTGTCACCGAGATCTCGCACAGTTACAGACTTCTGCAAATTTGCAGGGCATAATCTTGTCACTGCTGAAAATGTGGTTTTTAATCATAAATAATAAGTTTGGGTAATTATTTCCTTCTTCTGCAGGTCAATTCCGCATTCCCAAAGGGATTGTCTTCTCTATACCTGTGACATTCCAGAATGGTAGCTGGGAAGTTAAATTAATGAAAGCACACAGGAAGTTCTGGAACGATTATCCTATGATCTGATACAGGTAATGATTTTGTGCATCTGATGGTAAGCCCATTCTGCCACCCACGGGTACATTGCAGTGTAACTTGGAGTACTAAGACCATTACTGCAGATGTTAGGCATACGCAAACTGTACACATGAGCTCATGTATGTAAAACTGAGTATTAAAAAAGATAAGGTAGTATTTATGTATTGAGACGAATAGAATGTTGTTGTGTTCCCAAAAAAAGGAGACAGTGAAATAAGTTTACATGTGGAAATGTCAATTTTGGACTCCAACGTTCTGCAGGCTTTGTGCAAACTGAAATGTTCCCTTTAAAGCTTTTACATGCTGTGGTGTTGATCTTAATTTTGCGTTTTATGCAGAGTAGTTTTGTGCCAAGAAACATGTCTTTTGGGAAGCTTAAGGCTGCAACTCTCTATTAATTAAAGGCAGACTGTATTATAAAAGAGATTTTTCAGTAAATACAAAATCAGCAAGCAGTAATGTCATCTAATTAATTGATTCTAATTAATCATCCCTCTATTGTACTGGATGTGACTTTTAAGCAGCCATAGTTCATTCCTCCTACTGGTTATGAGTTACGATACATTTTATAGTATAACATTTATGCAACTTTCTTGGCCAAAGTATGTTATTTATCTTTGTATGTGAAATGAGAAAAAATCCTACTTTGAAGTATACGTGGATTTCGCAGTGCTAATGGAACTTTATATTGTAGTACAAAATGGTGCATAAATCTGGAGTATCTCTCATTATATGTACAATGAAATGTAGGACTAGAAATTAGTTTGCAGTTACTGTGCTTTTGTCATTTATAACTTGCACTCAGTTAATTACATTATTTTCCTTCCCCTCCTAACTATTTTTAAACCATCTACAGGGATTTTTAGTTGAGCCATTCTATCCCTACAGCCTCTCAAGTTGTGCTGTATCCCTAAACCCAGCAGTGTATTTCTTTTTTGTGTCAAGAGCTATGTTAGACGTAATTGTCTAGACTTACCTAAAGCAGGTACTTTCAATTAAATAAATTTAAAAAAAAAAAAAAAAAAAAAAAAAAAAAAAAAAAAAAAAAAAAAAAAGAAGTCCAGCATCCACTCAAGAGAACAAGAGAAGGCAGGAATCCTCACTTGTTTCATCCTTTGTTTTGCCACAGTGGATTTGATTGATGTTTCTCTGATTCAGCACATCTTATCAAGTGAACAGAGACAGAGGGAAAAAGCGAGCACAAATATAAACCCATCACGAAGTACTGAAGCACTGCTAGATCAAATCTATTTCTACCATTCTTATATCACTTTTGTATTAAACTCTTCCACGATGATGGTATTTTCTTTAAGTTAGGCACAATATATTTCAGATACAGAAAGGTGGGGTACAAGCATTAGCAGAGAAACATAGGTAAGGTAGTTCCAAAAAGTTCAGATATCTGCCTGCCTATTCTGTGAACATCATAGTACAAGGAGAGACTCTTCACTTGACAACCAGGGTTTTATGGTAAACTTCAGAATCAAAATCCATATTTGCCTTTGTATATGCACAGGTCAAGACTTTACCAGTCACTTCCCATTGTTAGTTTTTCTCCAGTTTTTTCACATACAATATGGATTAATTCATTAACCACGGGATCAGTTCATCACTGTATGAGATCTAAAAGAAAAGGCTTAGTTCGTTGTTGAGTTATTCCCTTTTTCATCGGAGCAAAGCTTTTGACTGATAATGTGGTTAATATGCAGATGTTCTGCAGCATTCTGTGTTGAAATACTGTTAATCGTATGATTACTACTATTTTAGATCCCACATTATTAATTTTTGTTACTTTCAAAATCAATTATGTGTAAGAATAAACAGACGCATTTCAATGCAAAGCTGAAAACATCGAGTGTGTTCTGTAATTTTCTTGCTTTAAGTACCAGCTCAGGAAAATCATTTAGAAGAATCTCCTTAATGGGACTATCTTGTTTTTTTTCTCCTGCTTTGCACGGACAGTATATTACTTTCTTTATGCTGTAATATCTTTTTATAGGTCTGTTTTCACAAGTTTCTTTTGTTTCCACAAGCTGCACGGATAGGATAGAAAAAGTATTTTATTTAGTTTTTTTTTCAGAACATGTTTTCTCTCTGCCATTCTCCAGTTTCCATTATCAACTGAAAGTTTTTCAAGACAAGAAGATATAAGTGCTCTTCCATGTCTGAGCGATTGTTTAATTGCACTCTCGCATAAACTTTAATAAGGGTTTTTGGTTGTATTCTTCGTGAGATTTGAGAATAACTCACAAAAATCTTCTCATAAGTTCCATTAATCAGCAAAGTCTGGTGAATATTCTACACACATTCTATTTGAATTGCAATGAAATTAGAGGAAGTTAATCCAAGATGTAGTTGCAGTAGGTCTTGAGCCACGGTAAGGTTGCCAGATGGTATAGTAGAAAAAACAGAACGTAGTCCTGCTTTCTTATTCATATCTGGGAAGGTCTTTCACAAGTAAAGAGGAAGATTAATTAATTAATTACTTTTAGGATGAGTATTATAAGAATAGAATTATGTTTTATTTAGAATGTGAGGTCTTTTAAGGAAATACTGTATTTTTAGGATTACACAGTATCTTGAACATTGTGGTTGTGTTCAGTTACAAACAGTCCTAGACATAAAATATCACTACAGTGCTACAACTGCTGTGTACATAGAAAAGAATATGTAAGTTGAAGTTATCTTACAGTGTAACCTGTACTTGTGTTTTTGGTATATGTAATGTAAGTGATTTTATTTTTCTAGGTCTGGAACAGGTTGTATCAAAACTGGATCTGCTGCAGCTGCCCTAATTGCCCTTTCAAGGGACACTCTACTTGCTAAATACAGAGGTGGGAAATGTACATTTTTATATACCGTGTGAAATACTGAATGTTAAGAAAATTCTGAGGTTTTTTTTTTTTGTTGTTGTGTTTTATTTTATACTTTAAAGGAGTAAAAATCTGATGCAGAAAGTAAATTATGTCCTAGGAAAAGGCTTATGCAGAAAAGTTCTTTTTCATCAGTGTTTGTATTCATCTCTGCAGAAATGGTCAAAGCTCAGTAGTGAAGACCGAGTACTGTTTGCCTAGCAGAAAAAAGCAGAAACCCCTTATTTTAAATTTCACTAGAGCCAAAAACAAATGTGTATATTTGATCCAAGAAGTCATTAGGGATTTTTTAAATATTAGACAAAAAATACATGAAGAATTATAAAAGGTAAAGCTAGCCCAGCACACGGAGCAACACAAAGGCTTCCACCTGATTTAAATGCTCAAAATGGAGAACAAATGAACTGCAAGAGGCATATTGGCTTTATACTCTCCCACTGCTTATTATGCATTTCCTTTCAAATTACTTGTAATTGTCAATTCACAATTTAAACAGGACATACTTAACTGTGTTTCTCCCAGACATGAAAATGAGCTTCACGTTTCCTCCATCCTTCCAGTCTTAGCTGTTAAGGATAATGAATTGCTATAATTTCATTCTTAATTTGCTTTCCTCCTCCTTTTCCTTTCTCCGTTGGGGAAAGTATAGTCAGCAGTCACCTTGCGCCTGCTGTATTTGACAATTAAAGGAGAGTTGTTTTTAGAGGTTGACTTGATACTTTGAAATAATCATGCAGATATTTTGAGACTAAGTAGCTAGAAGACTCTTCAAGCTTTACTGGGATTCTAGTTTCCTTTCTTTGATCTCAAAAAACACATTCTAATCCAAAAGAAGAACATACATCGTTGATAATTTCTGTGTTTGATTCTACTTTGACGCTGATGACAGCAGGACACTGTGTGGACTTAGGGATCTGCCATACAAAGTAGGCACAATAATCAAATTCTCTAGCTATTCTTAGTCTGAATAATGCCTGATATTGGTATCTATGTGTATTCATTTTGCCTGAGCTTAAAGGTTGCGGGAACTGCTGCATGTAAGTGTTGCTAAAGCAGATTCAAACGTCTGATGTTATTCTAAACCTTTTAAACCTAGTAGTATTTTATATGAATGAAAAAAATCTCTGCTAGCAGAGTCCAATATAAGAAATTTTAGTAAGAACTGTAGATATGATACCAGTTGTTTTCAAGGAAATGGCTGAACTTGAGATGCGTATTTTTTCCAGGCTCTGAATTCAGGAATCGTTGAAGAAAAATTCCTCTCAGCTGGGATCAAGTCCTGCTCTTCAGCAATGGCTTCCTACAATTATTAGATTATCAGCCACAGAAATGGTTTCTCACTGTGTTAGATGTAGAGTCTGCAAGACTTTCCCCATTACAGGCCACAGGTATGTCAGTAACTACTGTAACTACTACAGTATCCACCTAGAAAGTACTTACTTTGTAGGCTTATACTCTAAACTCTGCAGGCTAAACTTAAACAGGCTTAATACTATATTAAGCTATAGACATGGGACATAACAAAGCAGATGTGGGAAAGAGAGGACTATCTCAGACTCCAGCCTGGCTCAGGCTTCAACCAGTTTCACTTCATTTCACTGGCAGAGGCATTATTATGGACACTTACAGAAAGTAAACTTGAGGATCAGCGTTAAATCCAAGAATTTAATTTCTGTATCTCATTTTGTAGTTCTTTATCCCATAATCAGCTGGGCATATTAACCATCTAGTTAAGTTAGCCATCCTATGACCTTAATCATCTAAGTAAAAATGCCTCCTGATTAAAAAATAGACATTACCTATGGACCAGAATGCATAGAGCAGTGTTTTACTGCTACTGTCTTCTCACTGGCAGCAAGTTTAGATGGTATGTGTTTATTTTTTTAAGTTTTTGTGAAGTTACAAATTCTACATGAATAATGTAGTAACCTTACAGTTCATTGAGAGCAGCAGATGGAGGTAAGCTATAAGAAACATGCAGATGTCACCATATTTTCAAAAGGGATACTAGAACAACTGTTTGTTCGGGGGTTTTTTGGACTGAATTTCTTTGCAGCAAAATAATAATATCAAAGATCGTGACTGGGTTCTGGAGATTACTCCATTGTCACATGCACAAGGTAATGCTTGCTATTCAGAAATTGCAGGTGAAAATCTTTATTCTAACTTAGGTGCTTCTCTGCATTTTAGAATGCAGGGATGTGTATTTCTAGTAGTCAAGCTCACTTACATCGAGTTCTCAGTTGCAACAAAGGAACTTAATCCTTTTCTTTACTTTTTCAGGTATGGCTGTCTGAAGTGCCTGAATGTTGTCCTTTGCCAGGACTGCTTTTTCACCGGCCGTCTCAGCAAAGCACATAAGAGTTCACATCCCATTGTGGATCACTGCGTGCAGGTAAAGTCCTACTCTCCTGTTCTGGTTTTTCATATGGGCAATTAGACAGTGGACTCTTGAGCTAAAGTGATTATAAAATTACGTATATATTAGCCATGGTACCCATGAGGTGTTAGGGTTTTTTTATTTGAGAACAGAAAGTCAGGGAAAAGAAAGAATGAAGACTTCTAAATTAAGAAATGTTGTGTTCTGAAGTAAGTGAATAGAGCCATGGAATGTCAGAGTGCGAGTCCTCTTCCCAGGGAGATGTTTGGTTAATAACATCATTATAAATAAAGTAGAGATGTCAATTACTCCAAATATCCTTCCTTACGCTCCATGAGAAGACAGATCCAATGACAAGTTATGTGCTCACGCAGAGATTTCTATTAGGGACATTAATTTGAATGGGGAACGCATGGGAACACAGTTACGTCAGAGCACAAGAAGTAAGAGCAGGAGGGATGTGTCAAAGTCAGGAAATGATGCAAGCTAGATTCCTTGTTCAGCGAGCTCATAGCCCATCCCTATACACAGCTTCTCAGGACACTCAGATTAGGAAAATAAAAAACAGCCTGAAACAAGGGACAAAGCCATTTGAAGATAATAATGTGAAGATAAGGGACAAGACTTGTGGCTGTAAGGAATCCAAGACTAAAGAAAAGAAAACAAATAAATCCTCATGACCCACAGAACTGAGCAGAGGTGGAGAGATGAAAGATCACGACTGTGCGTTTCAAAAGGAATTGAAGTTGTATCCAAAACACAGCACAGTACAAGTAACCTTGGAATCTGAAATAGAATTGGCATCTCTTTTCCTCCATGTCAGTGTAAGTCAATGTATTCATACCATGTGGATATATATACCTTGGTATGTGATTGGTGGAGAGATCACTTGAACACACATACAGTAGTACTTTTGAGTGAGTTAGTGTGAATGTGTGAAATCAATTTTGGTTTAAGATTAAGTTCTCTTTCTCTCTTATACTGTCTGACATTAAGTTTTCCTATGTTGTTGCTGCAATATTGAAACTGAATAGCTGGACTCAAGTTTTGTAGGATGGTTTGTGTCGGAAGGGACCTTTTAAGATCATCCAGTTCCAACACCCTGCTATAGCCAAGGACATCTTCCTCTAGGCCAGGTTGCTCACAGCCCCATCCAGCATTCTGTTCCAGTATCTCACCACCTTCACAGTAAATAATTTCTTCCAGCATAGAATATCTCATCTAAATCAACCCTCTTCCAGTTTTTCTTTCTTTCCTTTTTGTGAAGCATTTAGGAATTGCTAGTGAGTTGTTTTTCCCACGCATTCTACTCTTAGCAGTGCTCGGTCAATTAAATTTTCACTTTGTCTTAACCGAGGTGTGGGATGCAGAGATAGCTTTGAAAGGTCAGCAGTTTTTCCTTACTGTGCTGCCACCTTGTGGTAATATTGCCATCGAAAAATGACTGGGACACACGTTGTATGTTTTCTTCTGTTTTCCTGTTAAGTCTGTTGAGTCTTTCCCAGCGTTCTGCACCAGTCATTTTCTGGGCAATAATTGGTTTGTGGCCTGCCATAATAAAGTCGCAGTGCATGCTTGCTTTACCTGACACTGCTGAGAGAATTGGAAGCATGGTTTTTATTGTACTATGCAAGAGGAGGATGTGAAACACAGAAGGCTGTATTTATTAACACTTCATACCAATTTAAAAATTACTGGTTTTCTGATGTTCAAAAGAGAATTTATGAACTAGTTGGACAGAATTCTTGTGTTAAACATTTCCAAGCTGATTCAGTTTGGCCCAGGCAGGTATTTGTTTACGCACAAGAATTGAAGCCGATCTCGCCTGTGGCCCTGCATCATCATCTACTTCATCTCCACATCTCAGACAGCAGCCTCAGAACACTTCAACTGTTGAACAGCTGGAACTTTACACATCTTACCTTTGCCTTGGGCCGTGCCTACTTTTGGGCAGCACCTGTTTGAAAACTCACTCCCTTCTCTGTTATCTCATATTCCAACAGATGCCAGCCAAGGCAAATGCAAAGCACTTTCTTTGCGCTGTCAAAACAACCTGTTTCAAGTCTGCTGCAGAAGGAAGGAGGCTCAGTGAAGGAAAGTTTTGGAGATAACAGAGGAGAAGCATTTCACAACTCACAAAAGGATTCAGTGAGTTTAAGTTTTTTTTTTCTCTCTGAATAAAGGGTCAGGCTGTGGGACTCAATTGAGTTCTTTAAGTAAGTGTCTTTGTTGTGATAGGCTGTGTCATGATTTTCCCATAAACACATGTAAACATAAATGGGAAGTTACTGCACATGATTCTGTTGCTTAACTATGTTGCTGTTGTTTAATCCTACTGTGAGCAATCAAGATTTCTCTGATTCTCAGTGGGTTTTTGCTTACCTTTTGCTTGGATAGCAGTTAGTGATAAAGAAGCATTTGAGGGTATCAGTATAGGTGTTGCTGTGTAGCTGATAGGTATCTAGGCTTTTCCCAGCATGGAAAAACCTGCACAAACATAACAAAGGGCCGTATGGCCCTTTGTTATTGTTTCATCATTGAATTTCCCAATATATTTTGCTCTTGAGTATTACCTAATGTGAAAAGTAGAAGTACCATATTGCACTGATACTAAATGGATGGAGAGAAGAATCTGATATTGAGGTTCTGCTAAAACAGTGGAGTTTCTTTTTGAGGAATTTCATTCTTTCAGCTAAAAATCTGTCAGTGGGCACAGCCAGACCATACATCTTTCTCAGTCAATAGCACAGCTGTTCATCTGCCTACAGTACATTAGTTTTTTCTTGATTATTCAAGGTACCAAAACCATATGAAGCTTGATCTTCGCTCAGCATTTCTTTGTCAGTATGCAGTCCCCCAGCAGAATTCAGTGCTTCACCATTCCCTGGATGTGAAAACCCATCTCTCCCTGTGAACAACCATATTCTGGAATCACCCAAGCTGATATCAAAAAACAGAACTGTACTGCACAAGAACAACAATAACAGCAAGATACTGGAGCAAGGCAAGACAAAAATTGTGGTTAGTGAGACATCAAGTTGTAATAGAACTAAAGCTTGAAGGAAGACCTACTATGTTAACTATCTAATTGATGTCCAAGTATGAATGCAAAAGAAATGTGGTGGACAGCTTCACCTTTATGTGAAAAATGAGGGAACTGAAAACTTGCGAACAAGACTAACTGCTTGACTTTCATGACTTTTGAAGCATTTGTAGGAATATTTCCTTTAACCTTTTTTTTTTTTTTTTTTTTTAAACTTTCATGTTGTCTTGGAGTATCATCTTAAAGAATAGTCATTACTACAGCTGCATCTCTATTGTGACAGCAAAAAATGCCATCATAAGCATTGAATAAAGGCATCTTAATTCTTAATGTTCTTTGATTATTTTTTTTTTGTTGGTATAGCAATAAAAGAGGACAGTATGGGCCCTTTTTAAGGTGAAGGGTTAAGTAGCATTCACTCCAACTGAAATAGCTCACGCATAACAGCTTTCTATCATTCTATTTCTAGGTTTCCTGCACAGAAGCAATACTATAGGAATGGAAAGGACAATGGAAATGAAAATAAGTACAATAGCAGTTCTGTGTTTCTATATTTATTTAAGAGTTTCATAGTTCTCCCCTTTCTTGGAAAATATGGAATGCTGGGTTGCATTCAAACCAGTTTGTCTCATCTACTCATTCTGTTCTTTCCAGAAGCCAAGAGTGCGGTAACTGCGAACTACCCTGCACGTGTCAGATTGCTGCCTTGACTGTGACTCCTGTGCTTCTCCTTTTGAAGTAGGACTGTCTTTTAGGTCTCTGCCCAGCGTGAGATATAACACTAGAGAGCACAAATCCACAGTAGCAATAGTGAGCAGAAAATGCTTAAGTGTGTTGTTTTGATGGTTCACACCTGTCATTTCAGAAGGCAGTGAGACAGGACTATATTGGTGCTCTATCAAATGCATTACTGTCTTGTTGAATTTTCCTTTGTGTGGAATTATTTTAGAGTATTTTAATACCGATTTCCAACAGTAGTGCAGATTGTTTAAAAGCATGCAGACCGTAAATCCCATGCAAGGTAACTTCTAAAAGAGTCCATAAACTCAAAGGTCCTACGGTCCCAGCTATGGACAACTCATAATTAACAGGTAGCCCACATTCTAGCCCAGCTCATGCCACACCTCTAAAGCAGCTTATCTGGAAAACCTTTGTCTCTATGACTTCTAGAACTACTGTTCTGTGTGGCCCAGAAATTACTATTTGCACCCAAAGAACAGAAGTTTTTCTTCTCCCTTCTACATCCAGTCAGTCTTCCTATATGTTTCCTTATTTCAAAATAGCAGGGTGACTCGGGAGAGACTGTTTCCCAAAGAAATTATTTCATTTTTCAGGATTGTCAAAGAATTAGGTTTTGTTCTGATTGGAGAGAAAACAAATTCTGAAACACTCAGAATGTGTCATATAATGAATAATTTGTCTTATACTGAGCAAATCTTCCAGTCCATTTTAGCAGCCATCAGAAATACATTGATGTATTTGTCTGTTGCATTCAGTTGACTGAGAAGTTAGCTGGTTAATTGATTAAGCAGGGCAAATCCCCCATTTGGCATGCCTGTTTATAACAGAATTTGTAAAGAAAGTGAAATTTTAATGTTGATATATTCATTAACACATATTTTTCTCTTTTTTACTTTAGACAATTTCATCTTTTGAAGCAGATGTGTCAAAAATGCATGATTCCATCAAAAGTATTCACAACGAGAGCACGTAGGTAAACGTAGTATGTCAATGACCAATGACTTCTGGGCAATTGCTGTGGTTTAACCTGTTAGCTGGCTCAGTACCACACGCACACGTTCACTCACTTCCCCTCACCTTCAGTGGGATGCAGGAGAGAACTGGATAAAACATAAAACTCATAGTTTGAAGTAAAGACTTCATTAGGGTAGAAAAAGAAGAATAAATGATAATAGTATATGAAAGATGCACTGTGCAATAACTCACCACCTCCTAAACCCAAAACACAATGCCGTAGCAGCTAGTAGGAAGAAAATGAACTCTATTCCATCCAAAACCGGGACAGCAATACAGTGAATGATTTTGAGATTTAAAATCATTTTCTCTCAAATAGAGATGAATGAAAAAACTCAGCAACAGAAGTTGCAAGTGAAGTGTGCTGGAAAAAGTTTCTGGCAAAGAAAAACCCTCTGACCTAAAGCTTATTGTAACCGGCTGAATGAATTACATTACACATGGGAAGATTTTCTGTTGTTTTTTGTGGACCAGCTTATAGTGTTAATGTGTCTGCTCATTGAGCTGAACTCTGAGGTAGTTTAGGGCAGTCATTAATTGACTGTGAAGGCCTATTAACTGCTTTAATAGGGGACATTATTGTACTAATAAATTTAAAGTGCTCTAACTTGTCCCTTTCTGACAATTTGTGCACAGTTTCAGTGAAGCTGATGTCTCTTTTGTCTGTGTAAGCCAATGAACGTAGAAAAGAAAGCGAGTCAGATAAACTTCTGCATATAACTAAATGAGACATAAAACTATTTTGGCTGGGTAACATGAGGCAGTTGGCTTATTACTGCATCATTAACCAATTTTTTTATCTGCCTTCACTTCAGCCATGGGAAATGCAGAATTGTTTCTCTGTCCAGACTTCTCAGAGAAAGCCCACTTCTAGACCTAAGACAGTTTTAACAGTCTGCGCTCCGTGTAAGGAGTTTCTCAATCTTCCCTGTGTGTGAGGGAGCGAAGCTTCCGATCACAAAAGTGTCAGTATCATTTCAAGGGAAAGTGGCCTGCACAGGGATAAGCGGTACTGTCAGACAAGCTTTACAGAATGCCAGGAGCAAGAAGAGATTCAATTAGAGAGGGAACTGCTGTTTTTTTTCTTACAATACCTAGACAAAAAGGATGCAAATCTTTTGTAGATCAGAGATTTGCCTTAAGAATTGCCAGAGAAGTTTGTTGCTAGACAGAGGGACCGCTCTTTTTATTTCAGCTGTCATTATGGGAATGGTAAACTCCAAGATGATACAAGTCTGCATCTTGGCTCCACTTCCACTCAGCTTGTATCTTTCCTCGAGTACATTCCTGTTCTTAGTAATTCTCTGTATACAGCCCAGTTCCTGAAATGCTATCATCGCAGCCAGAAGCTGAACTGACAAAGCAAATAAAGATTGCTCTATGGTGTTGGCTCTTTTCAATGTTGGGAAATGTGTGTGTGGAGGTGGGGGGGAATGAATCTAGTGATATTCCTACACTCCTATCTCCCTTAAAGGTACACAAAGAAGCATCTAAATAAGTGGAAGCACAAAACACAATTTTTTCATTACTGCCAGGAAAACAAAAGTTTCAAAATATTGGCAAAACTCCTAAACCCAAGAGTATGTCACAAAAACCTGCAAATGGAGTTGTATAAAATGAGGCAAGAACTCAAGCTATAGTGATAAAATTAATGAAGAATCTTCTCAGCTATGGGCAATTACTGAGTACTAACTACTACTTTGCTTGCAGACCGCTTCCCTCAAGTCTGTTTCACGCTTACCTGCTCAGTCAGGTGCATTTTTTGTCTTCATAGAGAGCAGATAGGCTCTTCATGGCAAGGATTTTCTTTTCATTCTCAACATATTTAGCACTTAGTATGGATACACATGTCTGGGAAGCTCAGATAATATTGCATAAGGTAAAATAATACAGAAGATAGTAGACAATATCATCAAGAATACCTTCTTGATATACAATACCTTATAAGGAGGGATGGTGAAACATTTCCAAAAGGTTACCTATAGGAAAAACTCGCCGACACGGATGTCTTCAGTCTGGCTGGAAAATGCTGAGGCTGGCCATCTGACCACCTCCGAGGAGCAGTTTCAAAAAATGCTGCCTTAGTGGTGGTCAGCCCTTAAATGTAGTGTAGGAGAGGTGGAGTCAAGCTGCACCCCTTCCAGGACCCCAGCTGAATTACCCTCACCTGTGATCCGAAAGCTGACCGGACACTCGCCTCAGCTGATTAATCAGTGGTTCAGGCCGTGATTACTAATTTTCCATACACTCTGAGTCTTTTTTTTGAAGACCATTGGTTTTAAAATGTATGGAGAGAAGCTCTGTACGTGGCTCAGTTTTTACTTGCTTTGTCACATATGAATATACTGGGACGGAGCTTTTTGATGGAAATCCTGCTAATATATATATTTTTTCCTTCCTATTAATAGGCGTTGGTATGTGTGTTGGGTTTCCGAGGCAAGACTTTGGGAGGACGGGGAGCGGCAGGAGAGCTCTCTGTTAAATAGTAGGGGACGGCCACAATGATTACAGTTGTTTTCAAGCCGATCTGCACAGCAGGAGAGCTCTCTGTAAATATTAGGGGACGGCTACAATGATTACAGTTGTTTTCAGGCCGCTCTGCACCACACTTATCCCAGGACCTAGATTATTTTGTTTGCGGACTTGCTGGTGAAAAGACACGTAAGAAAAGACAGAAAGAACTGTGTTGCAGTACAAGAAGGATTTTACAAAGCAGCGGCTACGGATCGAGATAAGGACTTCACAGAGCAGCAGCTGCGGAGCAGGATAAACAGCGTGAGAACCGAGGACACCTCTCGGAAAAGAATGAACGGCTCGCAGCTTTGAAGAGGGGTTTTAGGGTTGTTACTGCGGTAGTTTTCCTCCAATTAGCGAGTGTGATTTTCGAACACCCTCATCTGTCTGCTGTCAAATTATGGCTTTTCGGGCAATAAAGCGGAAGCTTGTTTATCATTCATACCGAGTCGGCTACCTGCTTCTCCACGCTTAGTTTGGCGGCGTTTCTCCGCCGGCAGAACCGGACGGGGATACGACACGAGTGAAAAGGAGCGGGGGGGGATCGTGAAGGTCGGAGACGGAGACGCGCCACGGCGGAGCGGGCGACCCGCACCCAGATAATGCACCCGAGAGGAGTCACTTCATCCAAAGGGACCGCCGCCCACGGACGAGCGGCCGCCGAATCGGGTACACCCCAAAGAGACAGCAGCGTACAGGGGACACACAACGGAGCAGGAAAAAGGAGGGAGAGGGTAGGAACGGTGGGGAGAAAACACGACATAGTCCTTCACTGTCTACTCTGCCGCAGACGAGTTTGAGCACAACCCACGACCCAGAACTAATATGAATGAGGACGTTCTTAGTGAGAACTGCAGCGTAGGAAACAGGGTGAAGAAAAGTGTTTTCCCAAAGAATATATATATATTTTATGTTATTATTTGCCACTACTCAAATCAGTAAGTATTTATTGTAATTGACAGGAAGTTAATGTTCTCAAGCCGAGCCTATTTTTCTCAGGACAGAATATGTAAGCGATTTATCTCCCCGTTCTTTTGGTGTCAGAGATTTCTACCTGTAGTTCGCGATGAAAAGGAGCGCCGAGAGAACGACCAGACGGGGGCGCGTCCTTCAGCCGTGGCCAACTGTCCGCAGCATCAGAAACCATTCACGGACACTCGGCCACTTCACTGGAAAGAAACGTAGCGATCAAATGTAGGTTTGAGACTTGTTCTAGTCGTGATACAAGCCAGTTCACTTGTAGGTACTGCCAGGTATAATAGATCAGCGTTTCTTGTCCTCTATCTCTGTTAGAGTAAGTAATAAGTAGCAGTTAAAGACATAGGCTTTTATTCTTCGAAGTTCTTGTAGAATAGTATTTTGTGTTCGACTGAAGTGGTACAAAAATGGCAGCCTCAAAATCAGAATTATTTCCCATTGCCTAGAGAATCTGTTTTTATAATAGGATACCTGAAGAAGACAGTGACTGTTCAGCAGCCGTGTACAGTTACAAGCTTCCAATGAACCTGGATCCTGTTTCACAACGAAGCCAGAGAATGTGACTTCCACAGTAAATGGTTACTTTCTGCGGCGCATCAGTAATGTGGCCTATGTGCTATTAAAGACCTCGTGTTGGCTAAACTTCGCCATAGTGAGCGTGTGTTTGGTTTTGTGTTTCTTTTGTTTGTGTCATTGCAGGGTCCTGCCAATTGCGGTGTTGTACTTCAAGGCAAGTAAGTGGTCTGAAGTTTTGTACGTGTTTAGTAGAGCGTTAGTGAGGAGAAGGGTATTAAACTGTACGTGAATTAAGTGACGTGTTCACCAGAGGATCTGACGGATTTCTGGTACAACGGAGACTTTTCCAAACCTAAAAGGGAAGTTTTATCAAAAGCACTCCAGATCAACAACCGCTCGTTAGGGTTGTTTAATTTGGTCGCTGTTGCTATTCCACATCACAACACCTTGTGGGATACCGGGAGTGAAGGGGACATTGTTTTCTCTCTCTTTTGCGGTCCGCCTTAAATGGGCATTAGGGGGGGGGGTGGGAGGGGGAGGGGGCGGTACCGGAGGGGAGGTCGGACGGGAACGGGGTTTTTTTTTTCGTCCGGTTCCCAGCGAGGAAACGGCGCGGTCGGAACTTCTCCGACATCCCGGCGTTGAGATTGGGACTCGGTTTTCTCCGTGTTGAGAGTCTCTCGCTATTGTTTTGTGATATTGGGTTTATTAAACTGCCGTTCCTTCTCGTAGCAATTTTTTTTTTTTTTTTTTTTTTTTTTTTCCCCTTCCTAGACCCATTCGCAATCTTCCTGCCCTTCCTCTCACCCGCAGCGCACGCGTCTGGGCCTCGTCGCATCGTGCCGTTCTAGAAGGGAGGTGCTTTTGTTCCTTGTCTCCCTGCGTTTGTTCCCGGTGTCACGGACTGAGCTCTAGAGAGAGCTCCGTGACGCCACATCAGTGCTTCGTTCTTCACTTAGAAACGGCTTACAGTGTGTGTGCAATCATACGTGGTGATTGTTTGTTTAAAGTAAAAAAATGTTAATCAAAATAACAGAAAATTGGCTCCCCTGGAAGCCGTGATCGAACACCTGGTGGGAAGGCAGGGCCAACCCGGGAGAGCTCAGGTGTACGCAATACAGATTAGTGACTGGAAGGGGTGGAGCGAGGACCCACCCCCTCCGAGATCTCATTGAAGGGTCGGCAGCGGAGGCGAGAGGTACCTTAGTGGAGTTTGTGTCCCAGTTGAGGTTTATGTGACCCCAAGCAGCCAAAAATTTTGAAGCTTGACCTCTAGTAACCCCAAGGGGCCGAATTTGACCTCACATGACCCCAAAGGGCTAATTGGGTGACATCTAGTAACCCCAAGGGGCCGAATTTGACCTCACATGACCCCAAAGGGCTAATTGGGTGACCTCGAGTGACCCCAAGCAGCCAAAAAATTCTGGAGTTTGACCTCTAGTAACCCCAAGAGGCCAAATTTGACCTCAAGTGACCCCAAAGGGCTAATTGGGTGACCTCGAGTGACCCCGAGCAGCCAAAAATTTTGCAGTTTGACCTCTAGTAACCCCAAGGGGCCGAATTTGACCTCAAGTGACCCCAAAGGGCTAATTGGGTGACCTCAAGTGACCCCGAGCAGCCAAAAATTTTGCAGTTTGACCTCTAGTAACCCCAAGGGGCCGAATTTGACCTCAAGTGACCCCAAAGGGCTAATTGGGTGACCTCAAGTGACCCCAAGCAGCCAAAAATTCTGGAGTTTGACCTCTAGTAACCCCAAGGGGCCGAATTTGACCTCAAGTGACCCCAAAGGGCTAATTGGGTGACCTCGAGTGACCCCGAGCAGCCAAAAATTTTGAAGTTTGACCTCTAGTAACCCCAGGGGGCTGAATTTGACCTCAAGTGACCCCAAAGGGCTAATTGGGTGACCTCAAGTGACCCCGAGCAGCCAAAAAATTTGAAGTTTGACCTCTAGTAACCCCAAGGGGCCGAATTTGACCTCAAGTGACCCCAAAGGGCTAATTGTGTTAACTGCGTTAAGAACCTCTTGGAGCCCAATTTAATCTCGATCATTATTTTATGGAGGTGGTTTTGTAACAAATAAGAAACAAAAGGAAAATTAAATATTTTTTGAAGATTCTTTCAGACCTGTCTTTTTTTATGAGATATTTATTAATAATAATTCAAATTTCCCTTCATCCAGCTGCACCCTTCCCTGCCTATATTTCACATTCGCACAATATTTTACAATACACAATATTTTACACAACTCAGAACTTGTTCCATTGCCTTATATCAAATGAGTTAGCTTTGTACTTCAGAGCTAAGCAAAAATTAGGTATCAGCACTAAACCCACAAATAGTATGGATTAAAAATAAAGATGACAATAAGGAACAAATAGAATGGACGTAGTGTGAAATACACTGCACATCCCCAGTTACAAAATAAATTTGAAGTAAGCCTGTGTTCCAAATTAAAGCATCTACATGTTACCATGAACAAAACCTGAAAAGAGAACTAAAGCCAGACCCCAGGCAGCAATAATCATAGTAACTATGTGTAAAATACAAGTAGATCTTTTTATTTTTGTTGTTCGTTTTTTTCCCTTCCTAGACCCATTCGCAATTTCCCTTCCCCTCTCCCGGATCGCACGTGTCCGGGCCGCGCCGCGCAGTTCGAGAAGGGAGGTGCCTTTGTTCCTTGTCTCCCTGCGTTTGTTCCCGCTGTCACGGAGTGAGCTCTGCAGAGAACTCCGTGACACCACATCAGTGCTTCGCTATTGACTTAGGAACGGCTTACAGTGTGTGTGCCATTATACATTGTGTTTGTTTTTAAAAAAAGAAATTAAAAAAGAAAGGCTCAGCTGGAAGCCGTGATTGAACACTTGGTGGGAAGGCAGGGCCAACCCAGGGCAGCTCAGGTGTACGCAATACAGATTAGTGACGGGAAGGGGTGGAGCCAGGATCCACCGCCTCGCAGAGCTCATTTTAGGGTCGGCGGTGGAGGTGAGAGCATCTTACTTGAGATCGTGGTTCTGTAGAGGTTTTGCGAAGGTAAGCGGCTTTTTTTCTTTGCTTCTGCAGCTGTGGCGGCTCCCGCGTTTGGGCTCGCTCTCGTTTGTTGCAGCCCAGGACTTTGTTGTGCCGCTCTTACTGCTGTGCTTTGTATCACGTAGCATTACACACACACAGACCACATAAAGGCAAGTCCCTCTCATGTTTATAATCTCCTCGCAAGTGCTAGAAGCCTGCAATGAGGCCTTTTTTCCTCTGAAATAAACTAACCCGATTCCCTCAACTTTTTTTTGTTAGGGGAGGCAGTACCAACTGGTGAAATAGGTTTTCTATCTAAGAATTTGTTCGACCCATTCTTGTGTGCTTTTGCAAAGCTAGACAAGTTTATGGGATTTCATGTCTGGGGAAACTTATTGAGAAGTGCATAGGAAACTGGTAATCACAGACCGAACCTGTGATTAAGCACCCGAGGCAATTGTCGGGTCAGCTGTGGGAACGTGGGTGGAGGCAATTCAGCTCGACTCCACCTGTCCTAGATTTCTTTTAAGGGCTGACCACCACTAAGGCAGCATCTCTTTTGGAGATGGCTCCTTCGTGGTGTTTGTGTGATGAGCTTCAGCATTTTCCATCTAGACCGAAGGCCTCTGAGTTGGTGAGTTTTCTTCTATAATCTCTGGCTATCTTTTTCCACCATTCTTGTACTATTTCCAGCTGTACATTACTATTGTTGCATTATTGTATTGTTCAAGAAGGATGAGCAATTTATCTTCCCTCAGGGAAGCAGTTCTGTCTGTTGTCTGTAAACAAGACAATTTCAACATCTTTAAAAAACCAAAAAAGTTTAAAAAAAGAAAAAGAAAAAAAAGAAAAAAAAAAAGAAGAAAAAAAAAAAAGGAGCCAGAACAAAACACACACACATACAAAATAAGCCAAAAAAAATAAAATAAAATAAAAAGAAAAAAGACAAGAAAACCAAAGTAAGACTTGTTGAATGAAGATTTGTGAAGAGGTTTTTTGGTTTTTTTTTTTTTTATAATGCCTCAGCCAGGAACAAAATAAATTACATACACCTTCAAACTGACTTGACAGAGGTTAACATATTGCTTTAGTGTGACTAAACATAAAAGAGCACTCTGTGACTGATGGTGCTATTTTGGGAAGTCATGAGACTGGTGACCTGGAAAGTCTGGGGCACATTTAATAAAATTAAAAAGGACAGTGTGTCTCAGTCTCAATAGCTTATACTGTAAGCAGTAACATTTCCATGATTGTAAGGAAACTGCTGAGTCAGGGCCCAAACCAGCCAGAGAGCACCTGGAAGAAGAGATAGGGTCAGGGTCGGGAGCGCAGGTGAAGAGGATTCAGCCAAGCTGAATTCAGCTGGATTCAGCTCCGCCTCTCTTAAGCCTCATTGAAAGGCTGACCCCCACCGAGGAAGGATCTCTTCTGGGAGATTCCTCCTCTGCAGAGTTATTGTATGAGCCTATATAATCTTTGCAGACAGATGAGCATTCTTCTTCTAGGATCATGTTCTCTGCAGTAGACCAGTACAAAGATGAATTCCAAAGCATTGCTCTTCCCTTACTTTTTTTCTCTTCCTTCTGCTGGTTTTTTTTTTTTGGTTTTTTGTTTTGTTATTTTTTTTTTGTTTTTTTTTTTTTTTTGTGCACTGAGTCCTTAGGAACCTACAAACTGCAGAGGAAGCCTAATGCAGGTAAAGTAGTTTAAGACCTCCTATTGTCCTTGTAATGGTTTTTTGTTTTTTGGGTTTTTTTCTAATTTTAAAGAAAAAAAATCCCCTTAGTTTGACATTAATTGCATAGGTATGAGGGTAAAGGCTTTACTTCTCTGCTTGGTAACCCAGATTGGTGTGGAAGGGAGATTAGTGTGGATGTAATTACCACAGGTGAGCATAGAGAGTGGAAAAGTGTTGTTTTTTTTTCTCACTGTCTGGTGAAGGTTTATTACTCCACATATACAATTATAGGACAAAAGTTAGGTTAGATTTTTAAAGCTGCTCACTGTCTAATGCCATTTGTTCTTACTGAGCTCACAAGAACTAAGGGATGAGGGCTTTTGTTTCTGATTTACCATAAAAACAAAAAAGAGAAAGGAAGTCCCTTTTTGTCTTTGCTGGCTGAGGGATACAATTGTACAGTCTGGCCCTCTAGTTAAAGTGACTGGGTAGGGAGAGCAGGTAGCTCTGTTTGGAAGGGAAGACAGTGCAAGGACAGTGCAGGCACTCAGGAAATATATTATGACCCCACAGAGGAGTGTGAAAGGTGGTGTTTCAGTGTTTTGTTTTTTTTCAATTTTAGGCTTGTATAGCTGCAACCCAAGTTGTTGTTCAGCCATTATGCATAATGTTAGTATGTAGAAAATGTGATCAGTGAAATGATACCAATTGTAAAACTGACTAAGTTCAGGGTAATTCAACAGGTTTTATTCCATTTCACTATTAGAACAATACATCCATTAACTTCAGCTGTCAAATACATTAAGTCAATAAATGGCTGTTATATTAACATAGCATAATTAAAAGACAACAATAATGCTCTCAGGCAGCATCCAAAGAAGGGCTCAAATTCCTTCCATTCATCTTAGCTGAGAGGGAGCATTTGCATGGTGGGGTCAGCTTCTTTTCCCAGGCAGCTTTTCTGTTTGTTAGGTCAAAAGAAGTAGAGGCTGGAGATGAAGAAAAAGCTCGCTCTTAGGAAGGCTGAGATATCAGAACAGGCTTCCTTGAGGCAGCAGTCACAGCCCAAGGCAGACACACTTCACAAAGTGCTTGGATGCAGCTCTCATCTTGAACAGTTGAAGTCAGGGCAATCTCACATAGAAGTAGGAGTCGCATGTCCATTCCAACCAGGTTGGCTTTCTGTTTCTATAAACAAAAAGACATTTAATTAGTGAATTTGCTTATCCATAAAGTTTCTCTCAGTAATATACTTTTTAGACATCCCTATTTAAAATAGCACCGCATTCTGTTTATCTCAGAGAGCAACACCTCAATTGCCTACCACCATAATAAGGAATTAGTGAGTAAAATTACCCTATAACTCATCAAAACTGTGCTGCAGTTTAGTCACTAGCGTTTGAGTTACATATGATGCTGCTTCCTTAAATTTCTCCCTTGAATTACCCACAAGTTTCACTTTAGTGGCAGCACCAATAGATCCTTAACTAATTGCAAGTTAAACCAATTAATAATTACATACTCACATAGAGATAGAAATGCTTGTGTGTAGTATATTCATGTATGGCAGAACCACAGTGCAGTTCTCTTACTTTTGTTAAAGACCAAAATGCAGAGCATGATGCATTTGTATAGTTAAATTTGTATAGTTAAAGTTAAGTCTCAGCATGTGACAAAGGTTCACAGGCACTAACTTCAATGTTGGACTTAAAGGGTCACGCATTGAAGCACTAGCTCAGTTTACCTAGTGAGAAAGCAGAGATTGTTCTCAGTGAGCTCCTTTGTAAAACAAAAAAAAAAGAAAACAAGTTGTTTTTTTTTCTTTATTTATTGTAAAACAAGGCAGTCACTGAGCCATACTGAGCTCAAGAAACAATTCTATCAGGAAATACAGCTACAACAACACAAACACTGGCAACACAGTCAGCCATTATACTCTGCACAAAGCAAGTCTGATGCACAGTATCTATGCCATAGGTAACTTGTAAAAATATTTGTTATTGATTGAAGTCTCACTTTGTCTTTTACAGAGCATGGAATGCCAAAGAGCCAATCACTTCAGGGATCATCCCTCTTCCTCTTCACATTTCCCAAGATGGAAACCTTCAGCAGCAAACAAGCGAGGCCAACGCACAGAAAGAGACCGCACATCCACATCTTTGTGAGGTATGCAAGGAATTACTGTTTTAAGTTAGAGACAGACAGGTATCCACTCCACCACAAACCCTCAAGTGAGCTAAGCCTAGTCCTTCCCCTACAGGGCAGATAGTCTCAGGCATCTCAGATCCCACAGGCAACGCAGAACAGTAGCACTCACATCAGAAATAATCCCACCAAAGAGCCTTCAGGAGCCAATAATCCTGCAAAAGGGAATTATCACTCACTTATCAAACCACAGAAATCAGCTTAGTTACCAGTATTTTAGAGGTAGGCATTGAAATAATAATAGAATTTTATCCTGAAGGCATCCTTCACAGTTTTGCTCTAGTAAGAAGATGAAGCAGGAGACAAGCAATTGAGGGAGAGCTAGCTTTTCACTATTTAAATCCAGATCTTTTAAAGTCCCCCATCTAGCAATTTGGCACATTGTACAGGGGGCACACTCTTACATACCAAGTAAAACTCTGCCCAAAGAGATAGTTTAAATTTTTTTGAAAAATATATAAATCAGTTGGCCTCAGAGAGCTCTCAGAACAGCTTTCACCAGCATTTCCATTTATTTCCCCATTTGGTTATAATTTTTCTTGCCCAGAGGAAATGACAATAAAGCCCTAGAGAACATAATAGCAGCTTCCCTCCTTCATAATCACTCAGCCTACGTAGAGTGTTGATACTGAAAACCACCCATAGCACACACAGGACCAGCATATGTGGCAAACAGCTCAGTCTAGCTCACCTCCAGCCACTTCCCCAAACCTCAGTAACCAGGAAATTCCCTGTACCCCATAAGGTATAAGGCCAGAGCCATTCCAAAGACATCTTACCTGATGCTTGTAATAAAGTCATCTTCTTCAGCAGGATACAGAACCCAGCTTCTCTCTCCAGCTCATTCCTGCAGGACCAAGACCACCACCACCAAGGAGTCATCACCACCCAGGAACCACTCCAAGTCCCACAGAAGACCCCTTCACCATGGATGGGCTTACCCCATCACAGCCCCACTCAGGAGGAGCCCCAAGGGGGACAGGGGGACTTAGCCTCCCACCACACTCGGGGGCATAGGGAGCCCCAAAGAGGACGGGGAGGGCCGAGGGAGGGCTAAGGGGGCAGGGGAGGGCCAAGGGAGGGCTAAGGGGGCAGGGGGAGGGTGGAGGGAGGGATAAGGGGGAGGGTGGAGGGAGGTGCCCCAAGGGGGCAAGGGAGGGTGGAGGGAGGGGCCAAGGGAGGGTGGAGGGAGGGGCCCCAAGGGGGCAAGGGGAGGGGCCCCCAAGCGGGGCCCCAAAAAAAATGCCACTGACATGCCCACCCTCCCGCCAAAAAAAAAAAATATATCTCTTTAGAGATAGTGCAAAATCCGGCCTCCAGCACCATTACAAGGGGGAGAACACAACTCAGACTGAGTCTAGACTCAGTCTGAGTTGTGTTCTCCCCCAGCAAAAGAAAAACAAGAAAAACTTAGAAAATAAAATTAAAAAAACTTAAACAACTTTATAAAAAACAAACTACAAAAAAGTCACAAAAAAAACCAAGAAAAACTTAACATGAAAAAAAATTTTAAAAAACTTAAAACTAAACAACTTAAAAAACTACAAAAAACTAAGATAAACGAAATTACTGCAAAACCCAACTTAAAGAAAAAACCAAGAAAAACTACAAAACACCAAGAAAAAATTGAAAAAACTACTACAAAGAAGAGAAACCAATTACTAAGAAAACAAATACTAAAAAAACCAACTAATAAAAACCCTAAAAAGCAACCAACTACAAAAACCAAATTACTAAATAACCATCTACAAAAACCAACTACACAAACTTAAAATAAAACCAACTTAAAACTAAACAAATCTCTAAAAAAATCAACTACAAAATCCAACTTAATACAAAAAAAACCAAGAAAAACTACAAAAACCTAAGAAAAAACAAGGTACTTAAAAACCAACTACAAAGCAAAGAACAAAAAAAACCACCAAAAACCAACTTACTAAAACCTAAAAAAACCAATTACTAAGAAAAACCAGCAAATTACTAAAAAAGAAAACAACTACGAAAACCAACTTACTAAAAAACTAAGAAAACCCACAAAAAATAGCTTTAAGAAACCAACTACAAAAAACCAACAAGTTACTAAAAAACCAACTACAGAAACCAACTGCACAAACTAAAAATAAAACCAGCTTCAAACCATCTTTAAACTAAATCATCACGCTCCAAAAAAAGCCAAAACCAAACCACATAATCCCCTGACAGCCAAAGGCAACACACCCCTAACGACTCAAAGACACCCACCTGACTCCACGCAGACGCATCCAGACCGTGCCGACTCTGCTCCTCAAACTGCTGCTGAGGGGATGCTGCCACAGCCGGGCCGCGGGGCTCGCTCGTCCTCGCTGCCGAATGCTCCGCTGCAGCGCTCAACCTGTCATAAAAGCAGCAAAACGTGACATCCGGAACGTGCCGTCCCGACACCGTGCCGCCAAAGGAAGGGGACGCCTACCGGCTGCTGTCACGCCGCCTGTCCTTCTCGCCCTCCCTCAAGGCTGCTCTCACTCGCGCTGTCCTTCCGTCCTCGCCCGCCTGGCCTGGAAAAAAGACCGAAAACGACGGGACGCGAAGCTCTTCCATACTCGCTTCTGCCGGCTTCCTCGGCACGCCTAGGCTTAGCTCATTACGATCCAGGGAAAATACGCTAAGGGGATACTTTATTGCTCTCTTCTGCTATCTCCGAGGTGCTTACCGTGAGGGCAGGGCTAGTGGCTACTCTCTTCTCACTGGTGAAGAGATGACAGAAAAAAGACCTCCCAAAAAAAGACCTCCGCTTGCCACGAGGTACCTTTAGGCTGGAAGACAAAAATCGCTACTTTACACAAAGGACAGTTCAACGCTGGAATAGGCTCCCAAGGGAGGTGGTTGACTCCACGCCCTGGGATCTGTTTAGAAGCCCTTTGGATGTGGAGCTCCAATAGAAGATACTTACTGCCTTGCGTCTTCCCGGTCTAATCCCGAACTTCACCGTATCGCCCGCGAGCCCTTCCTAGACCGGGAATACGAGCTCCGGCAGCGCCTCGACTGGGGTGAGGCGCCCCGGGGCTCCCCTACTTCTTCCTTCATCCTCAGGCAGAGCTCAAGGAGTTCCGGAAAAGAACACGGCGGTCCGGTCGTGCGAGCCGTGCCGCCGCGTCTCCCTGATGGGAAAGAGATCGCGCTCCTCAAGTTACAAATAAAGGGCAGGGGCTGAAACTAAAAAGGCCGAAAGGCGGCCTGACAAGAGACCCCAAAACAAAGAGCTTACCGAGCGGCTTCTGAACGGTCGCCGCTTCGGCCTGACGAGATGCTCGGCCTGAAAGAGAACAAAACTTGTTTCAGCAGCGCTTTGCGTTGCTGCACCCTCGCCTTCCCAGCTGCCCCGGGGCTGGAACAATACGGCCCCGTCTCGCTCGCTCCTATCGATTATATCGAGGGAACCCGAAGCCCTCGATAAAAAGCCCGGAGGGGGCTGAAAGCTGAAAGCGCCCCGGGACCCAGCTACGACTCGGAGAACGGAGCGGCGGCCCGCTCCGAAAACGCGGCGGCAGCCGGGCGACGACGTTAACCCGGCTCCGAGAAGCCGGGGGAGCTCCGCGCCGACCCCGGACGGAGCGCGGCGAGAGCCCGGCGGCCTCCCGCTGCGGGCGGACGGCCCCGAACGGCTCCCCGGAGCTCGCCGCGTCCGCGGTCCCGTTCCTACCTGAACGGCTCACCGGTTCGGGTTCATCTTCACCGGGAAACGTCCCACCGCAACCTGAAACAAAACGGCACAACACAAAGAGAACGTTACAAGAAAAATCCCAAACCCAAGGACCCGTTTCAAAAGCAGCCCATCGCGGTGCTCCGCAGCCCCAGCAGAGCCCAAACCTGACGAAGGAGCGGAGCCCACGCCGACGTCCGCACTCTATGAGATCCCGGAGCCGTCTGATGGCTCCCTGCGGCCTCGGGAGGAGCTTAAGAGCCGCTCGGGCCGGAACCCGCCCCCCGGCCGCCAACGAGGCGCAGCTGAGCCCGGGCGGCCGCGGCCCCGCGGCACCTGGCGGTACTTACCTCGTTAGCGCCGGCCGGGGGAATTGACAGCTCGACACGTGCGCTACAGATCTGAACTGAGAATCTAAAAAGCAGATTTCATTCTACTCTGTAATGCGCTTCTTGTCACCTCGTTGCGACGTACATTGATAAGTGAAATCACTGTGCCTCATTCAAACGGCTCGCTTTGCGTCTCACGACGCACTTCCAATGAACGTCCCAACCAATTACGGTTTCCAGCGGCCCCTGCTTCGTGCTGTCTCTAGTCCCCTTTCCTTCCCCCCTTCAAGAAACCAAAAAAAGACCAAAATAAATAAATAAGATAAATTAAAAAAAAAATAATTGTTGAACCTGTAAATACTTTGTACCTGATTCAGACAATATGGCTGAAGGCAGCAGTGGAAACATGGGAGCGGGGATGTCACGGATTCCCCAGTGGGTTTGCAATGCTGCAGAAAATTTCTGACTGCTAAAAATTAAAGCATAGCTTTGCGACCAGATCTGTACGGTGCCGCTTGGGATTACGCTCCTGTGTCCCAAACATCAACTGCCATGCTGTTGGTGAGATCTCAGTTATCTCCAGTAAAGGACACACATACTCTGAAAAGACTTCTGCCATCAAATTCACTTTTCGTGACAGTTTCACCATTAATTTAAACTTCTGAAAGTTGGACTCGGCTCAATTTCAAAACTTAAAATGGTAGAACTGTGAATGTTTGTATTGCACGCTGTTACATGTATATTTTATGCCACCATCACCAGCATCAGACAGAAAAAGATATCTGAACTGCACATTCAGATCTCAAAACAAAAAACAAACTCGGAGAACAGCTCATCCTCTTCAACTACCAGTCTTTTTTGATAAGTCAAGAGCCTTTTATGTCGCCTTTGGGATCTCGGAACCTTCTCTGCAGCCCCTTAAGGGTACAATAAATCTTTGTGAGGTGTTTCTTCAGTTAATCTCCTGGGTTTTCCACGTAAGTCTGAGATCGTATCCTGCAGATGCAACACTTCTTGCTTAAGAGGTTAAATACTCTGTGGGTCAGGAAGGGAAAGTCTCTGTTTGCTTTCAACAGGAGTGTGGGAAGGGCCAAAATTGCTGCTCAGTGCCACTAATATTCTCTTTGAAGCTTTGCAGAAGTAATGCTTCCTTCCTTCCTCTCCCTCTAAGGGACAACTTGTGGATTTCTCAACTAGAAAAGGTATTAACTGTTCCAGAATTGAATTGATCGCCTGGTTCAACACAGGTGTGCACCAAACTGCAAAGTTCTGAGGTGACAGAGTGCAGAAAGGAGGTTTGACACGTACAGTTTGACCTGGAACTGCAAAGCACTCCTAAGTCAGAATTCTCTGACAGTGCCTGCTACTTATCGGACTCACAGCAAAACCAAAGGAGCTGCTGTATTCCTAAGCACAGAAAAGAACACCGTGCTGTGCATACATATCAATTCCTACCAGAAGAATTTATTTTAATGCTTACTAAAAGCGTACAAGTTCAGTGGGAAAATACTAGCTTCTGCTATTTTCAGAAGTAAAACTCTTCACCTGATAAAATACAAACACCCTGTTGTAGGCAGCAGGCTTCTTACTGCCTCTGAAGTCACTTTACATTCTTAGCCTTACACTGCCCTGCAGTGGCAAAGCCAAAAGCTGCAGGGATACTGTTTACACCGGATCTTCAAACTGCTGTAACTAGGAGGAGTTTAACCATTACTAGAAGGGACAGAAAGGAAACCCTGCAGTGGCATCAAAATGAAACAGTTTACCTTTTCCATAGGAAACAAGACAAGTCAGTTCATGCCCTGAATCTGCTTGTCTCCGGGAGGTACTGGCTGACTCCAGCCAAACTGAGCTGCAAAAATGAAGATCTCAAACAGATTTCATTTGTTCTGATAGTAACACTTAGATCTTAACTTCCACCCAGTCATCGTGTCTGCCTTAGAAATCCCTTGAGATAATTTATATCTTAGTTAAATTACAAACTATTCTCCAGTGCCTGTTTCTGACTCGCTTCTTTTTTTGTCTCCTGTACTCTGAAATCATATAAAAATAATTTCATAGCATTTTCCTTGAGTTACTAATGTGTTACTTCATGTACTGTTTCACTTCATTATCTCCATGACTTGTTTGAAAGGCAAAAGTACAGCTCAGAAATTGACAGAGTCCTTTGTGAGCTGTCACGAGGTTCTTCATTCGTTTGAGAAGTCAGCATGCCAGTCGTAAGAAACAGGGCTGTAGTCTGCTTTCAAGTACTGCAAAGTTAAACCTGAGAGCAGAGTTGTGACAGTTCTTGCATCGAGCTTCCTCATTATTCTGAGTCCCTATATAATTATTGTATGCTAATTTTGCAGTCTGACCTTTATGTGAGTAGACAGGTGGGAAAATGCATGTACCCTGTCATCTGCTTAATGGCTTCCTAATCTGAATAGACTGTTCAGTTTCAGCTGTACCATCTGGAAATACCCTCTTTTGCTTGGAACTGCTCTGCATGTAAACAAGTATTGGTGAAACTATCTGACTAGTGCAGCACTGTATTAAAGCTAAACCTTTTTTGGTTACATAAAGTTGTAATTTCTGTATAATTTGTAGCAAAAAAAAGGTGGATTTCCCAAGTTTCTTAGGTAAACTGGCATGCAGACATGCAGATGACAAATCTCTGCTTTAATTAAGCCCTGAATCACGGTTGCAAGGGCTGTATTACAGCCCTGTACACAAACAAGTCAGTTATATGTTCTAAGGAGCAATCCGGTCAGACTTTCTGAGCCAGTAGGTTCATTAGGACCAATTGTTTTTGAGGGACATTTCTTCTAAATGTAACTGCTTCTGCAGTCTGGCCTATGCAATGCTTTCCTGTACCACAGTTTCACTATGAAATGCGTGGAGAAGTACTCCTTTTTCTAGTGGGGTTCCTCAAAGTTACATGATCATTTCATTAGGTATTCATTAACTCCTGGGTTACGGTACGGAATAAATTCATTAGACACCGCAACTGTGATGTTTAAGACTACGGTCTCCCACTCTGCCACTCTCTTCAGCTAATGAGTCACGGCCTCTTTGGTCTCCCTGCTTTTAATAGTTGTTTACTGCTGATGAAGACCCTCAAAATATTTCTTGATACCTTTTCTGGTTCCAGAGTACCCTCTTCTTTCAGTGTGATGACCAGAAGTACAAATGGTGCCAAACGAATGGGAAAACATAGTGATGTTTTTGAATTTTTGCCTGCTTTCATTACAAATTCTAGCATTCCATTTGCCTTTGAAAATGCTGCTGAGGTTTAGAATGACATTTTAGAGAACTGAGGTACAGTGAGTCTAAGCTGTTTTTCTGGAGATAATTTAGGCCGTGATTATGCGTATGCACAATTAGAATTGTTTTCCTCAGTGCAAATTACTTTGCTTGCATCAGCATGTAATTTCATCTGCCATTTTATTATCCAGTTATTCAGAAACATGCGAGCCTTCTGTTCATTATCACTATTAGATTTGAACACCAAATAATTTCATTGCATTAGCGAACATTGCAACAAAGTTTTCCTTATTTATAAGGCTTGGGCTTTTATCTTTGTAAGACCAAAGGTTAAACTAATGCTAAACACAAGTGAGAGATGATACACAGGGGTGGGCAAGTTAATGAAATGTACACAAAGATAGGAGTTGTTTTGGGGTATTTTTGAGAAGTGCATATCAGACATTGAATCATAGTCGGAGCGGTTCTTGGAGGAAGAGCAAAGAGACAGGGCAAAATGGCCTTGTGCTTTCAGATTAGTCGCTAACGGTTTGGCATCTAGACTGTACTCTGCTACACTAAAAGTGAAAAACAGATTATGTAATGATGTTCTGCAAAGCCTCTGGCAGTCTGTGTGCTCCAGAAAACAGTATTTTGAAAGGACGGTATTTCATTGTGCTACATAGAATGTCAAAATCAAATGTGAGGAACCTTTATAAGATTCTTCATACTCTGAAAGTTATCCACATTTCTCCTGTGCCATTTACCCTTTATCGGCCTCACACCCCAGTCCTGCTACATCAAAACCCGTCAGAGTAATTAAACATGTGCTTGCTGGACCCAAATTAAGGCACCTCAAAAATTAATTTTTTTAAACTACTTTATGGCAGTAGAGTCTCCTCATTAAAGAGTATGGACCCAGTATTTGTGATGGCATAGTGTGAACCTATTACAATTGCATTTACATTATGTAACAGTAAGCGTCAGCCTGTAGGCTGGTTTATTAAAGATGAATAATATTAAATGCCAAGGGAACATGAGCTTATTTTGTGTCTATGAGCAGATGAATGGGAAGAAGGATTTCTGTGAAATACAGGAGTACGAGCAGATCTGTGACTTTAAAAGATTGTATGATGGTAACAGTCTGGAGCTGAACTTTTCCTGTGTCTCCGTGAGCTATGATTCTCCAAATGTAATATTTATGTTCTATTTTGTGGGTAGAGACGCAGCATAATCTTACCATTTAACCTGGGATTGGTATGTGAATGGTCCTGTGCTTTTTAAAGGGAAACAAAAAAAAATAGTTGCTGTTTATTTTTATTTCATCATTTACCTACAGAAAAAATTTACAAAGCCAACATTTGACACCATAACATTACAGGAGAGAAAAACAAAACCAAAGAGGCAGAACATCATTTACCATTTCCCAGATTGATGAAAACAATACATCTTATCTTTTGTTCCTCTGGATCTTTTGTATAGAATTGATTCAGATTTACACTACGACAAAATAAAAATGCGTTCTTCTTCAGGACTCGTTTGTTTCCTCTGGTGAAGGTAAATTGTCAAGTGCTCCCGCCTCTTCAAAGAAGGAAAAAAACGAATTAGCAGGTATGTAACTGTGCGTAACAATCTTGGCAAGTAAAACATAAGAACCAATTAGAGACTTATACTTTTTAAAAAATATTATCTGATAACTGAAAGCAGTAAAGTCATGGTTCTGATCCTGTGTAAAAGTTTATATTAGATCGTGGCAATACCTACTGTTAGGGGATCATGTGATCATATTCTGTCTTTTAGAACCTGGGAATACAAGAGCTATCTCGTGAAAAAGTGATTTGATATGATCTGGAGATACTATTTTCCTGTACTCCAAGGACAAATAGCAATACCAGCTTTTCCTGAATAAAAGTAGGTGTTAGGCATTACTATGCTAAATAAGGAGTGGATAGTTACAGCTATTCTACACCTGTTTTTTATTCCTCATCCTTCCCTGGGAAGAAATCATTGGTATTTCTATGAGATGCAATTTATTTTCTTGGCTGACAGCTCAGTAGGTATGAGCCTATTCAACACAGTGGACTCTCACACTTTACATGTTTTGCATTCTTTGCTTTCTTATCCAGTCATTACTTTTGCTTCCCTAGGCTCAGATAGCAAGGTATGGAAATAAATTTCTAGGGCTCCTTTACAGGGGAACGCTAAACAAGCTAATTGTTTATCCACAGTAAATATACATGCTAATAATGTTCTTTGAACAGATGTATGTATTTGAATTCTCTCAGGCCTTCACTTCTGGCTGTAAAGAGTTCTTGTAACAGATGCAGATTTGATTAAGTAAGCATTAAGTTGATGTTTTCAGTAGTGAAAATTATTTTGATTGGCTGGATGCAAATCATTAAAAAAATTAGACCAAAGATGTCTGGCTTTGCGCTGGCTCCATAACATTTTAGTAGTCACTTTCTATTTACACAGTGCCGTGAGTAATCAAATAATACTACAAACCTCGAGCACTGGGTATTTATTTACCTGCGTTTTGACAGGACTGCCTGTACTCGTGAAGTCAGATGCCTTTCTAGGTATGTTCAAGTAGAACTGACTTCCTCACCTTCCTCCCACCCTTGCTCCCAGAAATACAGGCAAATCGGCAGCAGACTTGTACATTCAAGACTAGTCCCCGATGTCACAGGAAAAAGGCCAACAGAAACAGATCTTCGGTGCTTCTGCTAAATATAACCGTATTTAAAAGATATTCACTAACCTTTAAGATGCAAGTAAGTCAAAAACTCGACGACTGTGCGCACAATGTTCTCATCAGCCAGCGGTCTTCCAATATTTCCTAAAAAATAAATGGGTTCTTACTCAATGTTAACATGGTGTAAATGTATCTATTAATTGCATGTAACATTGTGGCTAAACTCATAAGGTTTCTGAAAAGACAATATGGGAAAAAAAATGCTTCAAATGGAATTCCTTGTTTCACATAAGAGCAAAGCAACTTTCAGTTGTGCAGCTGCAATTCTCAAAATAGACATTGCACAGCTTTGTATGTTACTGCTACAGAGGAGCTACTTTGACAGCTTAATGATCCTGACTCTTGAGGCCGTGAGCCCAATTGTAGAAGACAGTTATCCTTTGGTCTAAACTCCCCCTTTTGTGTCTGCTACCTTGAGATGAAACAGAAGGATAAATGCAGCAAAAACATCAGCTTTACAGAACACTTAAAAGTTCTGCATGAGGTCTGACTTTGTTCCCAAGTAGATGCTAAGTGACATAGAAGTGATTTATAGTCCTAAGAACTGGGCCTGGGGCTTATCTAGAGGCTCAGAAGGATGTGTTTTTGCATCTATAAAACAAGCCCTATTTAATCTCTTTAATCTTGTGCAAGTTGGCTTTTTGATACTTCTAAAATAGCCCAGATAATCAAATGTTCTCTAAGCTTGTTGTTGTACTTGGGAAAATGAGTAATGTGTTTGATGTGTGTACTGCAAAACAAAACAAAACAAAACAGAAACATACACAACACACAAACCTAAGAAGTGGAGACATCTGCTTTTTATCAACAAGGAGGAAGCTTATTCCATATTAGAGAACCAATTGTAGGTAATTTTGCACTGTTTTAGTTCACTACACATAGAAGAGATGGGTGGCAGAATCTGACTCACACTCCATTATCGCACTGGTGAAAATACTGTCCCTTCATGTTATCACTGAGGACATGTTTCATCTCAGAAAATAGCCTGAAAGGCAGCTTTTGCAGCAGGCGAGTGCTGGGGGAGTTGTTCCATGACACTAGAAATGATTAACTTCTGTACAGACCAGACAGAGCTGCGCAGCCCACATGAAAAAGATTGATGAGAAATTTTAAGGCAAGAAAAAATTCTGATTAATATGGTTATATTCGTCATCATATTTCATTTGTAATCTGATATTTTATATATATATATATATATATATATATTAGGGAGCTGAGAATACACACGTTCCAGTGAGTATACATGATTCTGATTTTGTATAGCCAATTGCAGCTTCGTGCACCGTACCTTTAGACTGCAAATGCTGTTTTCCTTTAAGATTGTTTCTGATTGGTGAAGTATTGGTATTTTTATACTAATGCAGAGGAAATAATTCTTGTTTTGCTGCTGCTTTAATATATGGCTATAAACCATCACTAAACTGGAACTCATTCTGGAAACACAAAATCTGAGCTAAGTGTTAATTTGACTTGACTTTTAATGGACTTGTCTTAGTTTTTGGACAAAGCCAGTTCTCCAGCTTTAATGAAAACAATCCAAATTACATATATATAAGAACATTGCAAAACAACTTGGAGAGGTTATTTTAAATGAATGGCAATCTTCTAACATAAGCAGTGCCATAGAAATCTAAATCGGTTGGTTTCAGCTCCATAATATCAAATTCAAAAAATATTTGCCAGTTTCTGTTGGTTTCCCTACTGAGAAGAGTGATCTCACTTCTTAAACAGAAATGAGCTCTCGATCTACTACGGTGAAGTCTGATATACTGAATTGCGTATACAGTAAGAAAAACAAATGTGTTTAAAGTGAAATCAATCATGCTGCTTTTAAAGTAATACAATTACGGAACTTCTTCCAAGGAAACAGAGAGTTTAAGCACACTTCTGAGAGGGTGAAATTCTAATTAACTTCCTCACCAATATTTAGTGGGATACCTGCAAAAGTGTGTGAGTAACCTTATATCTAAGCAGTGAAATCAGATCAGTGATAGTCACTAAAATAAGACATTTAAAAAAACCAACAGTACTAACTTCCAGAATTGACTTACCTGCTTTTATATCCTCCTCAGGCTGTATTTCACGTTTACCAGTGAAACCATGTTTGTCGTTAAAAGATCTGTGGTTATCTACTGCATCTGACAAATAAATGAGAAATCAGAGGAGTTAATCGACTCGGCAGCAACCTTTTCCTTTCGTGGATTTCAATGACAAAATCACAATGAACGCTTTAGTTCGACGCTTATGTACAAAATGGCAAAAAAGGTCACTACAATAACCTCTCTTCCACATTCGTGGTTATGATTTCTATCATTTTCAGACCCAATACAGTGTCTACATACTTGTCAAAGCCGTTACTGAATTCAGTGAAAGTTCAAAGTAAAAAATAAGTTTGTACATTTGGGTGTAGTCTGGGAGGTTGTCCTTGCTACCCTTTCCCCTGCTATTAGAAAGTGTTGTCAAGGTGTTTACTAAAAGAACGAGCTACAGATAAATTTTGCAAGATTATTCATGTAAACTATCTTACATGCCCCTGGTGCCTCTTCTCCCCTTGCAATGGGCATTTCCTTTATCATTAAAAGGTGATCAATACGACCTGCAACAAAGGATGATTCCTATTACCCAGTCTTAGATAAACGGCATTTGAAAAGCACATTTCGATATTTGTCAGTTTGGTTAGATCTGCTGCAGGGCACTAATCTACACAGCCAGTGAACACGTTTAAGATGTATCAGTCAGTTTTCATGTACCCATTTATGTGCTCTATATATGGAGAGTTGTTGCATTTGTCATGTGTCACTGAGACTGAGAATATATCAACACAGTGAACTGTTATAGTTTTAGACATAACTTTGCACTTTGTTACTGTTCTAATTTCTTTGTATATATGTATTTTTTTAAACAGTGCTATAATAGAGCCATTTTCAAATAGATTTTAACTGTAACACTTCCAGGAAAAAGGAAAAAAACAAGGATATATTTTTCATATGGAAATTACAGGCCAGCAGCACACAAAGCGCCGAGATGTGCATCTGTGTATCAGGTCTTCCAGCATTACAAAACAACAATTAATGCCAAAGGCAACTCAGTTCTATAACAGGCACATAACAAATATCTAAACAAGCATTCAGTCTTTGCAGGCTTGGTGTAGCTGTCAGATAAGTGAGTAGCACACAACAAACAAGTTTTACAAGAAGAAGCTTCTGAGTTTTGAAACAGTGCTAAAAAGGGTGCTCGACTTACGTGGCCCAAGCAGGTAACCGGCACTGTTCAAAGTCCAGCCCCTTTTTTCTTTTGCCTCAAACAAAGAGAAATGCAAGTAGATTAGTGCTTGAACAACGCTTGCTGAAGACAAGAAGGCAATCGGCACCCAAATGGATACTCTCTTAGCAATAGTGTCTTCCAAAGGTTTGAAATAAGATAACTTTGGAGAAAATTAAGTAGTATAATAATATCAAAGCATTTACCACCACTAGCTCCTGCCTTCTCCCCAGGCAGTTGTTGACATCCATGTGCTGTAAAGATTTCACATACTATAAGTGAAAATGCACACCACAGTTTGGAGATAGCAGTTTTGACTTTGCTTATTAACTTTATTTCCAGACAATCATTTAGCAAACAGCACATTTTTTTTCTATTAATTGCTTGAATTTATGTGACAGTTTCTATAAAAGATCCATATCTGCACCACCTCTTCTCAGTCAGAGATGGAAATCCATTGAATTTTGCTCTAGACCTTTGTTTCTTATTCTTTGTGACACGGGAGCTATTATTCAAAAGCCTGGCATTTAATTAATTAGCAGCCCCACATGTGCGAGTGCTACAGCTCGTCTAACTGCTGGGTATATAAGAAAAGAGCTCGCCGTCACTTGTTGGCTTTGACATGGTTGTTGCCCGGAGAAAAGCACCCCTGTGGGAGATGAGTACTTACAGACAGAACCAGTCCGAACGTTTCTGACAGGGCGGCACAAAGGATTAAAGACAGAAACAGGAAACCCGCACACCTCTGCATCTGAAAAGAAACCGCACCAGGGTAAGCTTCAGGTCGCTCGCTGCCGGGCTTCTAGCTTGGATCCGCGTAGCAGGTGAGCAAACTGGCCACTGATGAGGGGTGAGGATGAGCCTTCCTCCCGTGGGAGCCCGCACCCCGATTCCCTCTGGGGGGCGGCGGGACAAGGCCGAGAGATGGGAAGGGGCTGAGTACCTTGAGCTGGGGCACAACGGTGTCTCACAGGGAGCTGGCAGGTGACGAGATGGCTGTCCCAAGGCTGATGCCGGAATGTCCCACGGGTGCTGGGATGTCCCGCAGCTGCGGTCCCAGTGGCTGCTCCAGGCGGGCGCTCACTGCATGGCCCCGGTGCGCGGGCACGGCTCTGCACGGCCGCCCTTCGTCCCCTCCGCTCTTTATGGGCTGTGGAGCCCCCCCACACTCCGCCTCCCGTGGGTCATTTTACCTCACCAACCCACCGCATTAGGAAAGGGCAAAAATTATAGCAATTCAATTAGAGGCTTTTGGAAGCACGACGCAGGCTGCAGAGAGATAACTGTCCAGGCAATTAGCCATAATTAGGGTGGCCTTGGGCAAGCTGGCAGCGAGAGGAGCTCTGTCCTCAGCAGTCTGGCATGCGTTGCAGTGTGCTTATCAGTGGAGACCAAGCAGACACGGCTGAATTCAGCTTGCTTTTCACTGAATCAGCTACGGAAGCAGAGCTAAATAAAAACGGCTATGTGCAAGATTTGCAGTGTTTGGGCATTGCATTTGGGAAAGCAAAAGACTACACACATGCACGCACACACACACAAACTCTCTCCCTCTCTCTCCCCTCATCCCTATGCTTCCTATCCCTATGCTCTCACAGCCCCGTGAAGTCCTTTGATTTACAAGCCCCTTTGCCCCAGCGTCACAGCAAATAGAGCTAAAGACACTCAAGTCGTTTTACTTTAGTGCTGCTTTGTAATTCTTTGCTGTATTTGGGGTAGGTCAGAAATCTGTTTGTTCGTTGCCTAGGATGCAATACAGCAACGTTTTGTATCTGAGTTATCATGTTTTTGTTTTTTATTATTCCCCCCTGTTGTTCTTAAGGTCTTGTGTGAAGGGTAGAAATGCAGTTCTCCCCAGTGGCTAGGCACACCCCATCATCTTAATTAAAGAATTCCAGCCTGTAAAGATTCAGTTGTTTATCTTATCTGTGCTTACAGGCAGCGTAGGTATGTGCAAAACCAAATTACACAGACAAAGATCCTAATGTCATTTCCCAGTGTCAGGGAATATACCCTGCCAAGTCATGTTTTTCCAGTGTAAGTCCCCTCAACTCTTCTCTCAGTACAAAGAACATAAGAGATGTTGTACAGAATGTTGTACTTCCATCTGGCTCCTCTTTCTGAAGCTGCTTAATATTTTCAAACTTCTATTGTGTGTGTGTGAACTTGGATATAGAGTAAAGGCTGCTAGCAGGTAATACAATATCCTACTTTCTATTAGTTTAGAAGCAAATAGCATTTTTACTTAAGTAGCATAATGTTCATATTCCTGGCTAATGGCAGAAGCTGTGTCTTGTAGCTCTGTTTTCCAACTTCTTTGTCAGAAGCCATAACACTGCAATTATCTGTTCGCCACTGAATTCCAGATCTAAAACTGCTTGAATGAAGTTTATTTTATATAATTGTTAAATGCTAATGCACATTAATGTGAAGCAAGAAACTTACCTTGATGTTTTGTATCATTTGTTGAGGACGTTCTGACAGGTGACACGTGACTCTTATAATTCAGAATAGATAGATTTAGAAAACAGCAATGCATTTTCTGGTGCAAAGTGCTGTTTTTCTACACTTTATTAAAGATGTGCTTTCTGGCTTTCAGCTCTTAACAAATCAGGTATCTTCTCTCAAACTTAAAGCATCTCTGACATACAGAGTGTTTTCTTTGTGTTATTTGAGTACAATTACAGAAATTATTAAAGCCAGGATTTGCATTCAAGCAGAATGATACAAATGTATTAATTCTGTTATCTTTGACTGCTGGTTTGTTTTTCAAGCGCTGGTAAAAAGTACTTGAAACAGTGTGCATTAGCGTGTATATTTTATTCCAAATTTGCATCACAGTTCTTGCATCTTGTCAAAATTGAAGGGGAAAATGACCTCTCCATCTTCACTAGAGTCAGATGAAAAAGAAAGCCTCTTCATTTACTCAAGCTGTTAATCCATCATTTTCCCATTATACGTTTTGTGTAAATCTGTCTTTAGGTTAGTGTCAATTAAATAATTTTATCTGCCATTCCTACAATTGATGCTATCATTCCCACGATTTTCCATGGTTTCTTTTCTTCCTTAAGAGTTCTAAACCTCACTGCTTAGAGAGGAGAATTACAGTTTGGTCTGAAGCCTGGCTTTCATAGTTCAGCTTAAAAACAGCCTTCTGCTCAACTCCGTGGTTTATTTTCCTACTGAGGTGGCTCTTCAGCATCTGATTCCTCCACTGATGTATTTCTTGGTTTCATTTTGTGAGGAAGTGTTAAATCCAGAGAAAAATCCCAACTCAGTATGGGCTGAACAGCAAAAATGTCTTTTAGTTGTGATTGATGTGGTAATAAAATCTATTTAATTTTTTAACAAAAACCGTAAGAACAATGAATGACTGTTTATATAGAATGATCTGGAAAAACACTGGAAAAAGTGGATTTGAGGTATATTTCGGCAGGAACTGGAGATACAGTGGCTCTTTTTCCTGTGGAGCTTACTGAGAGATGGTAAGTGAAAAAGGAAGAAATGATTCTGCTATTTCTTTATTGAAGCTGTACAGCCAGGATAAAGGATGCAGTAAATAGTGAAAGTATTCACACAGTGATGCTCAGTTTCATGAAAAATGTGTTTTTCTTCCCAGGTGGTATCAAGGTGCTTAGAGACCGTCTTCAGGTATGTATGCAAAACCTCTAATTTTATATAAGTAGTCAAAGTGAATTCTAGACTTGAGAGACGAGTTACAAGACACAACTGACTCCCATATACTGGCGTAATCCCAGCAAAGCTTGGATGTTACATAAAGAACCTATTCTATCAGGGGGAGGTCATCATCCAACTGACTAGAATTGATTCTATTAAGAGCTGTGGAGATTATGTCTGTCTTTGAGACTGTTTCAGTATTTACTGGTGAGCCACTGACATGTAGTACCACAAGCAACTTCAGTTACTGTTCTTTTCTGCACTGGAAACTATTATAGATTTTGTAATATTGGTGTTTTAACTGTAAATTCATAAGTTTACCGTAACTGAGCATGGAGGTCACAAGTGCAAGGCTTTCTGTGACAAAATCTAATTCTGAAAGGGAAAGACATACATTAATTTCCAGTAGAGTACAGACACCGACAGCTCTGGGTGTCCAAGAGCTATGAAGAATTCTGGATGCCAGCAAGACTGTGAATGGCTCCAAAGATCTAAAAACATAATGATAGTTTGCTGGTAAATGGAGACATTATCACAGAGCAGCTGTATTACCCAGCTCTTGGTACCTCAGCTGCTCATTATTAACCTATCAAGGCAGAAGCTGATGACATTGCATATATCTGAAAGTCATGTAGATACACAGCTGTATCACTTTTAAGGTAGTTTACTCTGTAAGTGTTTGAGAAACCTCTGGATTATTTTGTTCCTTCCTATGTGTAGAACTTGCTGCTTCCTTAATAGATGTAGAACTGAAAATATGGTAGGGTATTTTTTTTTCTTTAGGAAACAAAAAACATAAAACAAAGGCAGGAATAGGTGAAAGGCCCTTTTCTTTGTCCTCCCAAAGCTTTTACTATTGTTTTTCTCCCATTTTTCCAATTTGTAATTCCTGCAATTTTCACTGAGAGTATCTTTTGTCCATTTTACCACCTGCAGCTCAGTGTCAAATAGAACTAAATATTATAGGTACCTTCTGTATGAAGGGCCATTTTCTGATCCAAATTACACTGGTATCAACTAATAATTTCCTGTTATTAGACCACTCAGTGTGCTAATAGTGCTGTTATTCACACTACATATATCATTACAGCAAAACTGTCTCCATAATAAATCTTTTAAAATGGTTTTCACTTCAGGAGGCACATTGATTTTTAGGCTACTAGTGTATTTAAGAAAGAAACAATAGAGCAAAAGGTTTGGAGGAATGTTCTGAAAATAATAATATTGCTATAAACACAATAATACTGTGAAAAATATTGCTTAATTTTACATAAAACTTAAAGGAGAATCAAATATTTGGCAGATTTAGTGACAATTAGCCAACAGCTTCAAACCTATCAAGGATGGGTTGCCAGCCAATGCAATTACACAAGCTTAATTTCCTAAAGATGTCAGACTGAAATAGCTCTCTTAATGAGAGTTTATCTAATAGCCTGAGGAAAGCCCCGAGATTCTGAAATAGAAATTCTAAGAAATACCATTTGTCAGGGTTCCTGGTTCTCTCTGTAGTGGATCAATATATGTTGCGGATCCTACTGTATTTTCTAGTCCTCTGCATCCCCCCAGATTACTGCTATTTGGGCAAAGTGGCTGCATGCAGTAGAGCCTCTGCTCCACCACTGTCATTTATATTATAGGGCCAATCAGGGAAGGGAATGGTTTCACAGACACTCCTCTCACAATCAAACATGATAACTCTGATCTTGGTTCAAATGTAGTGTTTGTATATTGCATACATTGTAACGTTAAACAAACTAAAAATGCAGTTTGTTTAAAAAAAAAACAAACAAAACTTCGCATACATTGCAAATAACATTAGTCCCTTATCTGACATAACATTATAACTCAGAATTTCTGCACTGGCTTTGAAATCACTTAAAATTTACAAAGGAAGTTTTCCAGATGTGGAAAGGGTTTGGCACACTTGTTCTCTGACAGGGAAGCGTTATCTGAACAGGGAGTGCTCCCATATCTTCAAAATGGAAAAAGAAATAGGGAAACAACGATGTTCTGATTTCTCACCTCTAAGTCTTTTTCACCTGAAGCCCTGGGGTGAGAATGCACTAGTAGCAAATAAAAGGCACAAAGTGTTCTCCACATCACACCTGAAAACCTTCAAAACACTAAACCAACCCAGCTAAAATAATTTCATCTCAGGCTTAAATCTATTCACAGTGGCCTAACTTTCAAATGTAGCATTTCAGCTCCAGCAGAAGTAATAAATGTTACGATCTGTTGAGAAGAGATTATGGTTCAGAAGAGATTATTCAAGGCTGAAATTTACCTTAAAATTATCTTTGTTCTCACTTGTGATTCAGGAGGATGCAAAACTTCAGTTAAGTTTGTTAGGATCTATAGTGAGATCCTGATGTGCGCTGAGCACTGAGAATCACTTCTGATTCTCAGTGGGAACACGAGTGCTTAAGAGCTTTCAAAATCCTCATTTTCATCGATGCTTTGGACATACGAGCTAGACATATAGGCCTTTTTTTTTTTTAAATTGGAAGACTGACTGTGGAGTAAGGGGGAGAAATGTCAGTTATCTCTGTGCTGCATGTGACATTTTCCATGGGTCTGCAGAATAAAAATGCCAATGGTATCACATGCAGGATAGGTTGAATTAGTTACCCACACAATGGTTTTCTATTGCTGAAAAAGGATGTTTATGAATTCAATTGGGGGGGGGAGGGACGGGGGAGAGAAAGGGTAGGAAAGCTGCTTACTTTATGTTTAACTATATGGCTTTTTGTCTTTTGTAGGAATGAATGATGCTTATTCTTTCCAGTGGCTACAGAGGGAGCCCGTGCTCTTAATTTAGATCAGCATTTGCTCAATGCAAGGTATCTGCTTATTTGCTTGGGAGAAATCAGCAGAAAGCTGGAAGTTTGAGACAAGCCAAAACCAAGGGCTATTAAGGTGCAGACAGTCTGTTAAAATGTATCCCTAGAAAAAGGCGCACAGACAAATTCCCAAACAAATCTCTTAAACGGCCCTAGAAAGACTGCAGTGAATTATGGTCTGGGGAGGACTGAATTTTCCATCATGCTAATTTCATTTGCATAGCACTGCCTCCCACCCGAGTTCTCTAATTACAGGAAAAAATGCATTTAAGGCTCTGAGACAATCATGTTCCCCAAGGAAAATTTAGAGAATAAAGAAGTAAATGACATACAGGACGAGATTCAGCTTCTTAGCTTGAGGAACTTACTTACATAGATGTTAGATATCGAGGTCCTGTGATAGCAGAGAGGAAATCAGAATGGTCAAGGGTGACACCACTTAAGCTGATAGAACCATCTACATGTGGTTTCAGTGAGCACATGGCTAACTACCCATTGATTGCACTGGAATGTTTGACATGGAGCTCTTCTGTAGGGGCCTAAACTAACTTTGGGTAATTACACTCGCAGTGACACTCTTCTAAACAATGAGAAAAGTGTTCAATGATTATCCCAGGGAATAAGTTGGATTGGATTAATCTGCGAGAAAAAAATCTGCAGAGTTTGGTGATTATGAAAGACTCAGGAGCTATATGGATAGAAAAGAAATCTTAAGAAATCCAGTATTAGGGGATTTCAGTGGAGGCTTCTGTAGAGAACAGATTCAGGGAAGGTGCCATGTATAATACGGGCCTACTACATACTCCAGAAGTGAAACATTTCAAATGGGCAGTCTCTCCAGTCTGCCTATATTCCTACCCGTGTGAGCAAGACCTGTGCACAGCATGTTTCTTACAAGTATTTCAGGCCTATTTAAGTTAAGACGTAATCTGCATTTTTACCTCTGTGATCGATCCCAGCACATGCAACATCTTAACTTCCCAGCTTCCCTAACTTGCCATCTCAATGTCCTTAACACTTCCTTGGTTATTCTTTTGCACCGCTGTAGGACCATCATTCCTTTTCATATTCTCTATGTCCTTGACCCATTTTATCTGTGCTCTCTTTAGTCTGCTTTCCAGAAAAATAACAGAGATTATCAATGTTTCATTTATCCAGTGTATCATTTATCAAAATGCTACAAATGAAGCAAGCCAACAACTGTAATTTATATAATCTATAGCAAACCAGGTTTAATTAACTTAATACTTCCTGGACCACTGAATTTCTTCTGATTGCTTTCATAGGTTGATGCAGTAACTACATTGGAAAAAAGCTCAAGAACTCACCTGGATCAGCTGCTGTAGGTAGCACATCAACAGAGGCAGCTCCTCAGAGCCTTCACTGTGTTGCCAAAGGTGGAAAATCCACAACCTTTGTGGGACTCTGCTCCAGTGTCAGGCTTTGCTCAAGGTGATTTTTTTGTTTGTTTCAATTTGTTTTTATTAGCATTTTCTATGTTGCATCATCTTATCACTGTATGTGTCCTAAACTGTTTGTAGCTGCAATAGAGGAAAGTCAGATTGCTGCTAGCACAATACAGAGCTTGTATGAAACAGAACACATCCTCCAGTCAGCTCTTTTCTTCAGATAAATCTCACAAAGAAAAAGAAAATGCAAAAACAGGAGTCTATTTTTTAATGTTAGTTGGTACCTGAATCTGCACCATAAGGGAAGTGGTTGGATTGAGAGCTTTGCCTTTTGCCATTTGAACATCAGCAATTACCCTTATAAGCTGACATTCTAAGAGCCATGACTGTGTAATATGTGGCTATTAGCCTCTTTTACTTTACCATTACTGATAAAATTGCAGAAGGTATAACTTAAACATCTGCTAATGTTACAAAAAACAAGAAGGTAACTAATCTCTTGTCCAAAAATGTCCATCTATCCTTCTATTCAATGCTGCATATTTACTATTTCTTGTACTTAGAACTGCACTATGTAAGACAAGATTTTCTTATCTAGCAGTACTGAGAAATATTGCTTGTTTAATCAGACCTTGGTTCTCTATGCCAAGTTTTTGCAAAGAAGAAGCCAACAGAAGCAGATGTTTTTTGATGAAAGCAACTCCATTTTCTTCTATCACTTTCACTAAACAATTATGTGCTACCGATCCAATCAAATACAATGAATATTCAGTACCCCTTTAACATTATCAGCTATGTTACTGAACTAACTGAAAGCACACCCCTGTGGCATGCAAGAGTTATAAATAAATCCTTACTACATCTGTCCATTAAAACTTTCGAAAACTGCATGTTGTAAGGACATATGTGAGTTTCCAAGGACTATATGCTTATAATCTAACACTTAAGTAGACCTATTTTCTCATCTGCAACTAAAAACTATTCATATAATACACAGAACAATTGCCAGTGACCTTTCTTCTCATCTGTTTCCAAAATTCTCATTGTTAATATCTCTCAAGATTATACACTGAGAGTTCTCTAAGACATTAATGAAGCCCACAGGGCAGTCCTGAATAAATACCTATTGTTCTTATGAGAGTAAATATATCCTTTCACTTCCTTTTGAATTCCTCCCGAAACTTTCAGTAGTACCTGGCTTCTTTTCCAAGGGCCAGGCAGTAACAAAGGTCTGGTTTCTTATTAGCAGTGTAGGCAGGCAAACCGTGATGCTCCATTTTCTCTTATTGAATCCAGAAAAAGCTATATTCTCTATTCTTTGGCCTATAGGTTCTAACAGATTTCTTCAGTTTACTTTGTTATTATCATCCCAAGAAATAGAAGTGAAGAAGCCTTCTGGCTGCTTCAAATTGGAGTATTAGATGTCAACTTCTTAGTATCGAATAAGAAAAGTTTCTCGGTTTCTACTTGCTTCTGCTCTCTACTGTCAAAGAGATGGGGAAATTTAGACCTTTCATCAAAAGAAAAACAGAGAAAGGAGCAAATCAGACCGATAATCAGGGAATCTAGGTTTTTTTGTACCTGGGAGATTAATGGCTTCCTACGGGGACAAAAGACTCAGACCACTTGTATGCATGGAAATTACTTATGCACTTCTTTGGCTCCGGTACATTTGCAATGTTTGGTTAAACTTTATGCTAAAGGGAAGCTTCCATGGTTTATATATAGTTAAATATCAGTGCGTTTGTGCATTTTTTTATTTTTTTTTTTACAGTTTAATAGCAGTACATCTACTGTATTTCTCTGTTGAAGTTGCAAGAAAAAAAAATGAAAGCTTCTTTGTGACCTGTAGGTTGCATGAAAGCGAAGATCTCATATATATTATGCAAAAACTTGAGCCCTAAGCAAAGGATTGTTCTGTTAAAGACCACTTACTGTGTAGGTTGATGCATTGTGCTCCTCTGGTCACACTGCTCCCACTTCTGTAAACTCTTGGTTTTCATTTCATTTTGCTAACTTTTCTTACCGTTCTTCTAATCAGGCAGATTATAGAGCTGACTGTTCAGTGAATACCTGTGATTCATCAACAAGAAGGAAAGCAGAGATAAATGCTTTCTCAAATTAAGATTTTCTATCTTGTTATAGTGCTCAGAATACTATCCGCATAAGGTGGGATTTCTTTGTCTTCTTTTAAAGCCTCTGAAAGAAGTTTAAGAAAACACAGATTGTGATTAAACAGCTGGCTTTTCTTTTTTAATATGTAGAGGAAATCAAATCAAATTTTTTATTAACTGGAATGACCTCACAAATTTATAAAGGTAACTAAATAGATTAAATCCCATTAACTTTCTTCATTAAGGACTGCTAGATTTTTCTCTACAAGGCTCTTTTCTTACTCAGCAATGGACACGGGCAAAAAAATATTAAAGTTATGAAGGACCTATACTCCAGCAATTCTTATGTATTATTCATTGGAAGGCACAATTTCTTTGACCTGTAAGTCTCACATGTCAGGCTATGGTAGGAGGTACAGTCCACTCTCATTCTATAAAGACAGTTGTCTGTAGATGCAGAACCTTGTGTGACCTGTTAAGATGCTTGTTGAAACGTTTAAGTGCTGACAATCCTCATTCCTCTTTCCCAGCTGTTGCTGTGCACCAGTGTTTCCCTGTCTTAAATCTGCTGTCCCAGAACACACCCAGCATCACCACGGCTCAGCTGCGTGCAGCAGAGGATCCCTTCGGAGCTGCTGGATCTGACACGGAGCACTGCCCTGCTACCAAACCTTGGCATGTAAGTCCAGTATAGAGTGATGTCTTCTGATTCTATGACTAGTTTCAGCTCCACATATAAAGGTATTTCTGTTAATAAAAAGTACATATGAGTACTTAATATACATATATATATATACACACTATAAATACATATGAATACAGTACCCTTTCTGTATTATCAGATTTTAATAGAACTGCCGCAGTTTAACTCCTGAGCTACAACTGAACCTGATCTCTTTGTTCATTTCCTCACACCACTTTCAATCTTCATTTCTGCTCTTGAATTTTTGTGTGCGCATATTTCATAATGTCTTCTGTCAAGTAAAAGGTGATTTTAAATGCTTTACAGCTTGGTGTACGGAATCTGAGATTGATGTACTCTGTTTTTCTTCATAAAGCACAGCTAAAGTGCTTTGACAGGAATTGCGAGCATTCAAAACAGTAACAAGCTGCCTTAAGAGAACAACACAGTAAGCTCTCACTTATGTCTTGAAATCCCTGTCTTCTCTAAGTCAGGGCACCATGCCATCTTCTTTAGCATGTGGGCCAAAATGTTTCCTTGAAAGAGAACAGAATGATTATGCTTGTGGTACTTCCTATAGAGTAGCACTGTTTTCCTGGGCAAACAGTGACACGGACTCTTTCAAACCCAGGTGTACCCACAGAATACGTTACCATTTCCCTGGTTTTTGTGGTCATTCTGCTTCCTGGGTGTTACTCGGGGCTTTTGTTTCTTACAAGGAGGAAGGAAACATTCATTCCACTCGCCAAGCAGAGAAAAACTGGTTACTTTGAGGAACAACCATCTGACTGGTAGTCTACAAATACTGATCTATGGGTATGTTTTATCAACTTTCACCTCTTAATGAACAACGCAGGAAAGGCAGCAGAAGGTTTTGTGATTCATGCTTCCATTTTGAGCCTGCGTTCTTAGTTGTTATTTTTTATCTTGTTTAGATACCTAACAGAATAAAAAAGAAGATCCCAATTCACTGCTGTGCCAGTCGCTCCTCTTGGATCACTTCTTTTGTAGGCAGCAAATTAGAGCCAAATGTCGGCCATCGTAGCTTACGAGCCTGCATTAATTTGGCAATAGAAGAAAAGTAAGAGTGATTTGTAACTCTTTTGGAAGCACCATTTCAGACTGTTTATAGGTTCAAAAAGAGATCACAGCACAGATTGAGATGTCTGTATTCAAAACCATAATTTGTTTTTGTAATGGGTGCCCGGACCACGCGATTTGGGAAAGGAGGAAAGGGCGGAGAGCCAGCAGATGGCTCTAACCAAGAGAAAACACAACGACAACGTGTAACCAAATCTAACAAAACGGGAGAGATGAGAGTACCCTAAGTACGAGCCAAACCACAACAGTGCGAGGGCAGTGTGTGCTTTGCTTCATGGCCATCTGAACCCGGGGCAAAGAGTTGCTATGGTCCGGTCCAGAGTCCCACCCCGAGTCCCAAACCACTTGCACTCTCTTTCTTTCCTTTTTTCTCTTCCTCCCCCCACACCTTCCTCCCCTCTCCATTCTGTCTTTCTTACAGCACCGCAGGTCAATTATTACTGAAAATTTACAGGCTCCTTTTTCCCTAAATAATCAAATAAAGCAAATTAAATAAACCAGAAAAAATCAGAAATATGCCTGGCAGACAGCTAGCCTACTAGTTTTCTCGTGTAATTGAATAATATTTATCAAATAAGCTTTGCATATACTGGAAAAACAAGAAAAATTACAGACTATTAAAATACTTAGCCTGTTTTTTATTAGGTATCTACTGTCTTGGAAAGGTAAATGTGCATTAACACTTCAAGAGGAAAATACACCATTTCCTAAATGTTTTTGTGATAAATACTTCTCACAAGGTATATTTTGCTAGCGTAATTAAAAATAAGAATAATTGCATTCTGTTTCCAGTTCTTTTTTCTTTATTTGTCCAGGATACATTAATGTATCTTCGTGAAAAGAATTTCTATCAGTAACTGCAGCATCTGGCATCACCCTTGTGTGATTCAACAAAGAAGTGAGATGCTGTGGGCGGTCAGAAGGACCACCTCCGCTAGAGGGTAAGGATATCTGCACAGAAATAGACCCTTGCTTTCTCATCTGTCATCTGCTAATCAAAATGGTTTAATCTGGTCTTGGGAAAGGTATTAAATTTAGACTCTGCTGAAGGTCACAGGAAGTGTTTCATCATCAAAGTCCTAACTCAAGAGACCTCTTACTTAAAAACCATGTTTAGGTGGGTTTCTCAGTCACAAGATGTTATTCCATAAGAAGAAGAATGGTTCCAACAGGAGGAACCAGAGAATTACTTTTAAGACCATGGATGTTTTTTTGAATTAGGAACAGCAAGTGGTTGAGCAAAGGTGGTTCCACAGAAAAGAGGGAAGAGAAAGCGGTCTTTCTGCTGGTAAAGCTGCTCCCTAGTCTAAGGGAAAGCACATTAAATATTTTCTTTCTCAAAATACGAAGGAAGAGGATTTATTTTACTCACCGACATGCAGGCAGCAGCATGTGAACCCAGTAGTTGGATAAGCAGCACCTCTTCAATAAGGCGGTGGGCATTCAGGTGCAAACTGCCATGGAACTCGAACAATTAGTTCTTGTAAGTAGCCCTATTTCAGTCCTTGCCTGATTTATGGTGTAGGGGGAGCACAAGGCTCTGTTCTATTCTCTATTATGCAAATATGATCTGAGGCAATTTTTAAACAATGTCTGTTCAATACAGGAATCTCCTCAATATTACATGAGAGCTAAATCCCAAAACATCCAGAAGCAAGCTCAATGGATTCCAGTGTTCTGAGGCCCTGCTGAGTGGGACTTGTGGCTGTCGGTTGCTATAGGTAGAACAGCCCAATAGTTGCGCCAGTAGTTATTTTCACTCAGAAATTCAAGTCAAATATGAAATGAGACTTAGCTAAAGGTGAAGAAACATGATGGGTTATGAAATGTGGCATCCAAAAAGGGTGTAGCTCATAATCTTTCAAGTCTTGTGTATTAAAATAGCATCTATTTTAGTCCTACCAGTAAGCAGCTTGCCAGTAAAAGTACTTGCTGAAATTCTTGGTTTTTCTAGGGCTAAATTTGGCCATGAGCAGCTGGAAGACATCACTGCAAAATGCAGAGAAAACAATGCAAGTGCTTCTGCTTATATTGTTCAGCAGGAGACACCCAAATGCATTGCAGGACCAGACAGTGCTGCCAGGTGAGCTAAGTGCTTCTCATCTTTCCCTACTTGAAGAACCAAACGGCCTTATTGTTGGACCAGGTTACCCCAGGTTTGTTCCATATTCCACACTGTCACTTCAGAATGAACAGAATGATAACTGTCCCACCTGTTAAAGGACATTTATGCCCTTGATTTGATACTATGAATGACTGGTTTTTCATCTTTATGTTCGTTTACCACACAAACAAGACTGCAGCAATCAATAATACCTTGTCAACATAATTCTGCGGGATGTTACTGTTAATTTTGTTAGTTGTAGATCTCGATATGAAGAAAATCTGTTTGTTAACAGAAAAACCATCACCATAAAGCTAAGAAAGAAACCACGCTTATTTTGTGCTGTACTAAGATTGCATTGAATTGCATCTCTGGGATAAACCACAGACGTGGCTTCATGTTTTAGACAGTGACTGTTAAAAATGCCGTGTGTTCCCCAGCCCCTTTTTCATTTGTAACCTGAGCACCAAGAAGACAGCTAAGGATAGAACGCTGGAAGATCCATCACTAACCTCATAGGTGGCAGTGACTTGCCTCGTATTGTCTGGTTTCCCTCATGGCACGGATCCTGCAGTTCCCGTGTGCACAATGCGAGCAATTACTGTAGATGTTGAACTCTTAAGAAAAATGCTTCTCTTCTGAAGTGGCAGCTCTGCCTCCTTTTGATGTGAAGCCCAGATGTTAGAAATGGGCAGCTCATTTTCTTTTCTGATTTCTCTCATAACTGAAACCTTGATCTTGGTCTCAGAAATTGTTATCTTATCTCTAAAGCACATCACATTTATCTGCCAGTTATCACTGCGTGGTCTACAGATAGAAAATGGCATTTGGAGTTTATATAAATGAAATTTACTCATTTTAATTATATTTATGGTTAGCTTGCTTACTTTATCTGCTTTTTATTCCTGCATTAACTCTCATTTGAAGAATGTATGTGATATTTAGGGAAATTTTAATGATTTCCAAACCATTTCAATATTCGGATGCATCTAAATTATTTTTTCTGAGCCCGCTGTGGATGAAGACCTTTAAAATGCAATTGGTGTCAACCACAATGCCTTGTGAGTCATTCTGGGCTATTAGGAAGCATACTTAACATTTCTCAAGCCAGCACTTTCAAAGCCTAAAACACTTTTAAAGTCCTAATTCATGGACTATTTGGAAAATGTTCAATAGTAAAATAGTCCTCTTATCTGCAGACTAATCCCACTGCAAGCAAAGTGAGTTACATTTGTCTGTAGGCACATCAATGTATCCTTATCACTCTGTTTTCTGGACCCTGTTCTATTGTGCAGGCTGGTTCCTCAGCCAGTCTTCATATTGAATTTTGCTGAAATAGTTATACTAGTTATATAACAACAGCCATTTATAACAGTAAATATTAACTCTGCAGTTCATGAAATCATTCCCAAATGTATTCCCATCACCTGGCTGAAGGATGCGGCCCTACTGCCTTGGGCTCAGACAGTACTTCAGAACAGCAGGTGAGCTGTCAGTGCTCCTTTTTTACAGGGGAAAAACAACACAAAAATAGAGAGACTGTCAGCATCGGACAGACGAACATCACCATCCTCAAGGTGATAGAAATCAATTCTCCATTCCTCTCTGTGGATTCCATGGCTATCTAGACTGCAGGTCAAGTGCTGACCTACCCTGCCTCTGCTTGATCTGCCATCTGCTAAGGTACCAGCTCTTGAGAGCGTATTTTCTTCCCAGCCATTGCTGTCACTGAAGTTTTCCTTTTATCTTAGAGAATTAGCGATGTTTCAATAACTGGTACAATGTTTCCTAGAAACACTTTTTATTTGTGGTTACACTTACATGGTTATACAGTATGTATCAATGCTATACAAAAGATGCTACCGAAAAAGCCAACAATTTGATCTCTTTTTGATTTTCCAAATCAGTTTTTCTGTGCTATTCAGGAATTGGGTCTCCTGCCCTTTGCCCTCAGAGAAACCTCCTGCTCCTCAGCAGCACATTTCTGGCCAAGGACACAGAATGCTTAAGTAAAGCCTCTGGACAGTTTTTCAGCTGCTCTTTGAATTCACCTTCATAACCCACATGGTGAGGTTCACTGTAACCCAACCTGACCGTAGCTGTTCCTGGGATATGGGATTCTATCAGAACACTGGGGTACCCTCTATAACAATGTTTGTTTCTCATTTCAATTAAACATCGAGATATAAGACTTCTAGGGAGAGAATTCATGAACTAATTTTAACAGGAAATAATTAAAATGTAGGTATTTGCAGGGAACGTGCATTGGGAGAAGCAGGAAAATCGCAGTTGTGCAAAACTTGGCTTGGTGAAGTGCTTTTCTAATACAGAACTTGTCAACAGAAGAAAAAAAATCAGCAGAAAAACAGTTCTTTATGTATGTGCTCTTTGCTATACAGATAGGCTGCATCGTAAGGATGTAGATGGTATTTATACCAAACTCTGACCAGTATTTAGAGTCTAAAAGGGGACACAAAGCATGGGAAAACTTCCTCAAAGGGAAAAAAGTGGTTTTTCAAACAGCGTTAATGCCAATCTGTCTGTATTTTGGCACACTTAAATTACTGTTGCGATGGTATTTCGGAGCCTAAGGGGCTACAGAACTCAAATGTGAGGAGGGAGTGTCACATGCCAGTGAGCTCTAACTTTGAGAATACAACATTTCTTCATCTGCAGTAGGCAAAGGCAACCAACAGCCATAAAAGGGCTGGATCTCAGTAAGGAATCAGAGGGCTCTAAAGTCAGCTTCCACTTCCAAACCAATTTTTATCCTTGTAGACATAGTATATGAAAATACAGTAATAATCAAGTACTGCTGTGGGCCTCATTCCCTCTAGCTGGAGGCACTGCTGGAATGCTATTAATGTCTCATCTAATAAACTGAAACCAGCTGCTAGAAAAGTTCCATTTGTTCTTTAAAATGTTTGATTATGCCAGTAGTTCTGTGATTAATACACAGGGCTGTTTACACAAATGAGAAATGTTCCACATTTTGAGCCCTCCTTTTATAATACAGATTTGGTTTGCAGCTTACTTCTTCAAGCGGGCACACACAGCTGATCTGGCTCAGAGAGACAGTAATAGACGGCAGGAGAAATGAGGAAGAAAAGGACCCTGCTCCTGATAACCCCCATTGGTAACTGCGGCACGTGGGCTTCCTGAGCTGAGGATTTCTACATAGCGAGCAGACCCATTTAGCTGTCGTTAACTTAGCTGACTGCTTTTAAACCCATCCCAGCTTTATACAGCTTACAGATTAGTGGCTTGATAGTTAATTTCTTGAGGTGCAGGAAATCTGTCATTTTCTTTGTGATTTTTCTCTGCCTTCATCCCGTTCTCAGCCCCTTTTCTCAGTGCAGAAGACAAAAGAACTTTTGCACATATATGTGCCTTACCTTTGTTCATCTCTGCTGCTGCAGATTGTTGTTCTTTCTGCGTTTGCGGGTACCAATGGATTCACTGAGTTAAGGTCCTTGTTTTGTTTCTAGTAAACTCTGAAGCCCTTCCAGTTGTTTAAGCTACAGCCTAGCAGACCGTCACTATAAAATAAAAGTAATCCCAAGACTTCCTGCTCAGCATGGCAGCTGCGAGCTTCTCTCTGTGTTATCAGTGTTAAAACCCCAGGCACGTTGCTTGGACTGATGTAGAATTTAGTCTGCTGCTTTATCAACTGTTGTTATTCAGTCTTGTGAAATCTTTTTTCAGCACTGTGCTGATTACTTCCAATTTCACTCTGTTTCATGTTAGAGGACAAACCTGCTCACCTACCACGTGCAACTCTTCCAAATGCTACAACAGCCCCACCGCTGTTCCGTGGGGGATTCTGGTAAGTGATAACCATGTTTTCAAAGCCAACAGAGGTGGGATTGCCTTCATCAGAGTGCCAGTGTCTTGAGAAGCCAAGAAACAAAACTACCTGATGCTGCGTACAAAAACTGGCTTTAGATAGGCAGCTCAGACTGCTTTAAAGCACACAAGCTTATTTAGACATTTATGTTAAGAATGGAGCCACAGAAAATAGCTTCAACAGTATAGAAGATGGTGGAAGCCTCTAGAAAGCAGGAAGATCAGCAGTAAGGAATTGGTTTTACCTTAGTATTAAGGAATTGGTTTTAAGGAAATACAATTACACTGAATGTTCCTTATTTGTTTCAGGAGCAATACAGCTGGGTGTGATGAAGCAAAAGGCGTTTGTGACTAACCTGAGTGAGGTGGGCAGCTCTGCACTGGGAAAGGCACCGTCACGGAAACCATTTGCATTAGGTGAGTACAGCCCAATGTGCTGCTGACTGCTCCTCAGCCAAAGCAATACTGCAGGTCACTAAACAAGCACAGAACACAATTCAATATCTTTTGATGTTATTACTTCCTATCAGCCTAAGCATGGAGATCACACTGTGAATGCCCTCTTAAAAAAGCCCCTTAGCCTGTGCAAATGCAATCTGATAAAAGCCAGAGGTTTGCCAGAGCACATCAAAGAGTTATGGGATAGTGTGAGAAGGCTTAGCAGAGTTCGAGCCCCTTCCCCATGTAGCTCCTTGTGCCTTCATTCAGTGCAAGCACTGCTCCGCAACAACCAAAACACTGGTGTGCTATAAGCATTAGCCTCCAAGACACAGCACTGTATCAGTGCTAGGAAACCATTAACTCTAGCCCAGCCAAAATAAGGAGAATCAATAAGTTCTGCTTCACCCCTATGGAAATGGAGATCTAGAAATTATTTAAACTATGGCAGTTCCACTGCTCCTTCCTTTCTTGCCTCCTCTCCATCTAAATATGAATTAGATGATTAAGAGTGATGCAAATTATAGAAATCGTGGCTTTACTGGATTCCTCACGCACTCACAGGACCGCATGGTCACGCGTCCTCTCCTCCATTGCAGCCTGAAGTGCTGCCTCATTCTCCTCTGGGCTTCAGTCCCTGAATAAAATGGACAAAGGTCTCTTGCAATGCTTTCTGTGGCCCCACAGAAATGCAGGGATTCCAGGATGAGATCAGTATTTCTCAGTGGCAATGCAGGAGTAGTCCTGTGGCAGAAAAAAAATCAGAATAACAATAGAAAGTGTACTACCACTGGTGTTTGCTAATAGAGGAGTGCCACTGCTGAATGTGTCACATGCTGCTCATATCCCTCAGGATGCAAATGCAGTGGTAGTGTCTTTAGGTTTATACAAAGACCTCAAGAAGAACCAAAGTAACTCCCTGCAGCCTGGAAGGTGCAGCAATCGTTTTCTCTTCAGCCCCACCCTTGTCTGACAGCTGCTATAATAGTGATGCCTCAGTCCCAGCACTGTAACTTTCCAGGCACCGCTGGATGCCATATGGACTTAGAGAAACCTTCCGGGAGCGACCCCAGTTTAGAAACAAAACCAACAAACACCCCCAGCAAAAAATAAAAGAGGAAGCTCAGAGGCTGTCAGATGCTGTCACCTGCTGCAAGCCTGCTATTTATTCCCTTGGATCCCTACTACGTACGTAGCTCTGCCCTTTAACACGTGCATGGAGATCTCCGCAGCACCACCTTCAGCACAGTAAGGAGACAGAAGAAGCCACGCTGGCCAGAAATACACTCATCCTGAGAGCACGTTGTGGCACCGGGCCATGCAGAATCACTGCTCCAAAAGAGGAAAAAAAAAAATGCTCTTCATCCCATGCCAAAGAACCAGAGCGTGCGTGGATAAGAAAGAAAATGGAGTGTGCTTAAAGAGCAGGAAATAAGTTCTGGGCTTCTTAGTCAGCTCTCTCCCTCCACTAGATGCATTCTGCCTTATTTTTGCTGCACATCTTCACAAGGCTTGTTGTTTTTTTACATCGCTACCGCCTAATGGTCATAATGTCTTTGCCTTAACTCTAATGGCAGCAATTTTGTCCCACTCGCATACAGATTTCAGACAGGAATTATACAATAGCTTTTGTCTTTTTATCAAAAAAGAATAGTGGTAAAATACAAAAATTACCGTCAGCCCTCCATCACCCCATTTTCCCTCTTTCTGGGGGTGAAGTCTTTCTTCCCTCAGTTTTCCTGAATTTCGAATGATGAAGGAGGTTATGATTAATTTGCAGACAGAGTAACCCTTTTCTGAATGCACGCTGCTCAATCAATGAACAAGCTGCTTGCAGTAATTAAAGTAATGTCATCCTGTGCTCAAATTGCTTGTGCTAATAGGGCTAATTGGCAGCAGCCAGCATTAACTCTGATTAGTCATACGTGTCTAATGTCATCACCAGTGCCTATAATTTTCTACACAGAGGGAATTTCACATCTGTTTTAAATCACTCGTCTGTTGTCTGCATCGGTGCTGTTTCCTCTATTATTTTATCAAAGATTATTTTATTACAGTAAATGAGAGGAAAGTTTATTTTCTTTTTCAAAAGTAAAGAAGCTCACGGCGGAGAACACGGCGTGTGGGATTGCCAAGTCACCCATTCCAAACTATTTGATTTCAACTGCATTAACAAAAGCAGATCCTCCTCCTTTTGCATACAGGCTGCCATCCCCTCCTACAGGATGTGGATCAGCTACAGCAGAACATCCATCTCATCCATTTAGACCACAAGCTCTACTTCACTGTATAAAAACAGATGAGCCAAAAGATCCATCTTAAATCTGTGTTGGAAACTGCAAATAACTGTTCTCAGGAACCCAAACTTCACAGCTTTCGCCCCATTTATTCAGGCAAATTTCGGCTGCAAACAGAATGATCATTGTTGTCCAATTGATGCAAACAGACAGATGTCACACTGTCAAGCAGTCGGTGGCTACAAAACGCAGCTTCAGAGATCAAGCTTTACTCCTGCCTTTCTTCTTGCACAAGTCTTTCTTTTTACTTCTGGGAGATTCTGCTCTCCCCTCCCTTTTACCTACCAGCCAACCAGCAATTGCTATGAGGCTTTCGATAACATCTATCAACAGCTTGCTACTGTTATCTGTTCGGCTGCCCCTTCATTTATAGAGTACGTCACGTCAGAATTTTAGAACTACCACCAAACCAAGAATACTGACAAAGTGTGCTTTTTCAATTGCTAGCAGAAGAGTATTTTACCCAGAACTATTACAAATAGCCAGTTAATAAAATAAATGCTCTCTGTGTACAGTCAGAGGCAAAGTAGTGGCTCATAGAGAAAGAAGAATGAAGTGAAATTCCATCATTTTTGTTATACAGCTTTGCAAAAGAGAAGTGTGAACAGACCCTTTCAGCTACAGCCACGTGTCCTTTTTACTTGGCTATCTTCACGCATTTGGCTTCCAACTTCTAGGAAAGAGGAACGTTTTCTTCATGACTGTCACAAGTGCATCGTTTTTGTGATCCTACCAACCCGTGGCAGTACCTCTGTGCACTGCCCTCCATCGGACTTCTGCCACATCTTGCAAGTAGAAGAGTGTGCCAAAGCCAACACTGCCCAGACTTCATAATGCCATAAAAGCCAGAGCTACTTGTAGTAGAAGAGTAATTAGAAGCTGGAATCAACCTATCTGTCCCCTATGTGTAATTATCTTCTTTAGAGTGTAGAAAAATCTGATTTCTCTCTAGCACTGCTCTCTTGTGTCCTGCAAGTAATTAAGGATAAAGCTCTTGCACACAAGGGATACAAGCCTCTTTTATCATGAGCAGTACTGACATAGTGAGTGCTGCCTTTCCTTCATTTCTTGCAGGAACAAGTTTGTTTCTATGCTTAGGTACTCTGCTATTTACTGCAATGTTTTAGCCGTTTCATCTACAGCCACAACAAATGGCAGCAAGCAGTTCTTGCACACAGATTCATACCATGATGGCAAAGGCAGGAGAGACCCAGTCAACTGCATGAACGGCCAGCAGCCACTGCAACAGAGTAAGAACACTCCTAAAGATCAGCAGGCAACAAGTCAGGTGAGTTAACGTCCTTTGGACTACATCAGACCATTCCTTAGGCCATCCGGAAGTTAGTTACACCACAGAGACCCCGCCTTTCCCATAGAGAACGCTAGAAGAATTCACATCTGTGCAATACTAAAATTAAAGCAGACCCAATCCATTCAGGCTGCCCAGACACCAACAGAAATGTCAACATCTGCAGAGACAGAAGCAAAAGCACATTCTGAAGTACTTCCATAATACGGTACGGATGTATCACATGCACACAGGCCTCTTCCTCCTAGGATTCCAGACCTCAATGCATTTAGGATATGCACCATGTGCATGGCCCCATACCGCATAAGAAGATGTACATTACTCATACACATGTATGCATCTCTTTGTTTCTGTACACAGATTAAAAGTTCTCTTATGTGCTTGGACATATTGCATGAACTGGGTAAATAACACACTTACGTCAGCTTCCACATCCCAAGTTCAGAGTTAAGTCATTGAAGTACTTTAAACTAGACATACTCAGTGCCAGCATTAAGAAGCTGCACGCTCATTTTGCCCTTCAGCTTCTCAAGTTTCTTAATTCTGAGGAAACTGCAGAAAAATGCAAGACTGTGATTCTGTAGATACATCAGCATCCCAAACTCCTCGTTATAACCCTTTCTATTTTGAATGCTGGCCAATCAACACGCACAAGTCCTGTACAGCTCACTCCAGAGCAGAACTCTTCTCATTTGAAAGCACATAAAAATGACGGTTTAGCAAAGAAAACAAAAGAACTAATTCAGTCTCTTTTTTATCATCATTTTTTAAACCAAGCAGCCTTAGCAAGTGTTTAGTAAGTGTTTCTCTAAGGATGCAGGTAACAAATGGAGATACAGTGCTCTGGGGAAAGAAGGGCACTTCAATATTAGCAGCCAGAGCCACTAGACTCATATTAGCCACCTCATCTCACTGTCTGATCCAGCAGCCATTAGATGACAGTCAATGCTTCAGATCTTCCCACAGGAAAAAAAGAAAAACACAACAAAAACCAACCAAGAGTGACTGATTTTCTTGCCGCTTGCGTATTTTTGTTGTTGTTTGTTTGCATTTGGGAAAAGAGGTTTTACTCATCATTTATGCATCACCAACCCTCAGGACCTCAGCAAACAAACCAGGTTAACCTACTACCCAAAATGAAATTGAGGCCTCTCACAGACAAGTGGTTTAGATAAGAAGGGGAAGAACCTACCATCAAGCACACGCTTTCTTCCCAACAACAAAAGCAGGAAGAGTCGCACATACTGGAATTCAAAGGCAGACCAGGCGTATCTGTAACTGTCAGGTTCAGGTTCCACGTGAGAAAGATAAGGCAGCTCTACGACTTCCTTGAGCATCAACCACCACCATGATCATTTACAGCCTGAGTGAAAGGACACACTGCATCCCACGGCTGAGAAACCTGACTCAACAGCAGCTAGTCAAGATCTGGGTGACTGCACATCACATACAGAACAGACAACCGTGATTTAAGTTAAGAGTCTCCAGAATCCAGATCTCACAGATCACAGAAAGGCACCTACCAACACTCTTAAGAAATCAGAAATGAGAAACAGACACATTCCTCCTGAAGCAGGCCTTGGAGTCATCACTGCATTACTTAAGCTAAGGCCAGGTTAATGGACTAAAAGTAGTCTGAGCTCATCTTGCTGATCAGCACCTGTCGATTCACAGAGAAAGAAATGCATCAGACACTAACCCTGACTCATCTGTAGGAGAGAGAAATGTTGAATATCGTGACTAGCAGAGCACCACATAAAGCACAGTTCCCTTCAATGCTTTAGCTTGTAGCAGGAGAGGAAAAAGTACATGGGGACTTCCCGTGATGTCACAAAGACAAGTTTAATGCCTCTATTTTTATGCTAAGAATCATTTTAATTCTACCAGCTACACTTCCTCCACACTGCGCCCTCAGTTCTGACAGTAATGGCACAGAAGGATGTCAGGGCCTTCTTACCCGACAGAAAATAAGATGCAGAAACTAAGACAGGAGCTTAAAAAAGTCAAAATCAACATAAAATAAGCTCATTGCTTTCACGTTATCTTTTAATTTCCAATCTGACTCTGAGAAACAACGCACACTTGTACAGTAAAGCATGAAGCACTCACGCTGCATTGTGCTACTGGCCAGAGGTGATCTGCTTAAGTATATTAATAGCCAGTTATATACAATAAATACTTCCTAACTGTATAAAGTATATGTCAAAACAAAGTAATCTCCGAGGAAATTAAAGTTAATTTCAACAGGAACAGAAGTTCATTATGAGAAATTTATCTTCCTAAGTCTTTCTTACCTCCTCATTGGAACGTCACAATGAGTTTTCACAGTGTGCAGCTGACAATGCAGAACCCAGTCTGAGAGGCAGAGAAAAGACTCACTAGCAGAGAGAAACTTCACTCCAAAGCACGGTTAAAATGAGTTGCATTTACAAGGAGTTAATGAGATTACTTCAGCTGTCCTGCTGTCAGTGAATACCTGTCAACTCACTCAACAGAAGGCATCATATTATTAACCAAGCCCACAGCTTATAACTTCATTCAAACAGAAGAAACTTAATTAAAAATTCCGCACAAGGCTAATACTTAAAGGTTTGCACTGATGTAACCAATCAAGGTGGTGAGATTCATCCACTCTACCAGGTCACAGAGACAGGTCTGACAAGGCTGAGGGAGCTACTGCACACACTGCAGTTCTAGCTATGCTTGTACAAGTCCTTTCATATTAACTGCCACAGTGCCCCCATTTGCAGTAACTGCACCTGTAGCCATTTCCACGAGCGCTGTGACACGCTGCCACGCACACATTCAGAACAAGGTTGAAATAAGCTCATTACCACTGGCTAACAGCTACTGAATTGTGCAGGAAGTCAAACCCATACAAAGGTACTTTAGGCTATTTTGCAAATCAAATATCTCTAGGAGAACTGAAGTTCAGTGCAAGCAAGTCAAATTTGATAGAACAGGTTGGGTAACAGAGCCATTGAGAACAATTGATACAAGTTTGTTCAAATCTTCCTAAGGCTACGAGGAAAAAACCAAAAAGCACTGAGAGCAGATGATGCAACGATATCCGTTCACTGCCAAAGCTTTCCCTTCAAGCTGAGGATTTCCAGTACAAGTAATGTATCTGTGGGCAAAGCAGACCACAGACCTCACTACATCAAATCTAGTTTAAAGCCCGGGCTTAAGGCACTTCCCAACTTAACAGCAAATGCAGTAGCTTGGAATAAGGCTGCTAGAATCAGCATAAAGTAGGTTGGCTTACCTTCGCTCCAGCACACCCTTTAGACAGAAGGCAGACTACACTGAAGGAGCAAATAGCACTTACCACCATCACATCTACTCACCTGAAAGCACACGGTAGGAACTGAGAGAAAGTGGACAAAGAACTCCTTCTCAATTTTCATCTCCTATATGAACTAAGTAGCGGACTGCCACATCAGTTCTCCAGCAGAAGGAAGGACAAACTACAAGGCTTGGCTGAGCTGCAGGCAATGGGGCTGAAACACAGTTAACGACTGGCAAGCTGTCAGTCAGTACCACCTTTACCCCTCTCGCCCGCATGAGAAGTGAAAGCACCTTGCTAGCAAGGGACAGATCACTTCACTGAGAGGACAGCAGGGAGACACCGTAATGCTCTCCTGCACGTGGAATTCACACCTGGACTGCAATTCCTGCACTGAAGAGAGCACTTCCGTCTCCAAAACAGCTTAGAAAGCGATGGAAGGACAACTGCCAACCTCAGCATTAACGGGAGACGCTTTGGGCAAAGGTGCAACTGGAAGCAATTCCGCAATTAAACAACATAAAAGGACTCAATTCCATCACGATCCATATAAGTGAAAAGGCAACTACAGATCCCAATGCCTTCTACCCTCATGTTTTCTCTCCGTTTTCACACAGCCGATGAGCTTGCAACACGTTGCTCCTAACGCTTGCTGCGAAGATGCAGGACAGGAAGCAGTCAGCGCAACGCCATTGGACTTTTCTCCTTTCGTTTTATTTCTGTACGCAATGTAATGTTTAGGCACGTTGCTGGGGACGCTTCCTAAAATCAATCGTTGGCCATTGTTTAGAGTATCCTTTTGGCTTTAAATACTGGTCAGGAAAACAAATGATGTAAAAATAAAGGAATATAATTCTTACAGAAATAAAAATGGATTTGCATCTAAAAGTGCAGGAGGTGAAGTACTTTAACCCTTTCACCAGACAGTGTGGCAATATACAGAATATTGCTTCCGTTTGTTTGAGAAGGCCGTCGGAATTGTACACTGACATAGAAAATTATAAATTACACAGAATTCGTTTCCATAATCACTATATATATATACACAAACCAGCTGCGAAAAAAAAACTGGTTTAGAACATACAAATGAAAGCCTCACACAGATCAGTACAGTGAAAGTAACAATTAACATGCTCCGCTGCCAGAATTCGTATTCAAAGAACACTACATACTTTTACGATGCGTGTACTGTAATTCCATTAGCAGCACGGGCATTGCATGGACTCGACTCGTCTAAGAGGATTACAGCGCTTTAAATACGCAGATTGTTCTGAAATGTTCCATCGCAGAACGCTCGGGATTAAAGTAAATCGTGGTGAATGGGTTAAAAAGGCAGGTGAATCACTTAACACAACAAGCCATGTGCACTTCAAATATTCTCGTGTTTCACCTGGAAGGTATTGTTTCAAGCAAACAAGACTGAACAGAACATATGGCTTTACAGTAACATCAATTTGTCAACTAAGTTGTAGCAATAAATACTTAAAATCTCTACCAATAGACTTACATTTTTGATCTGTTTTAAACAATACAGAAAACAATTACCAATTAAAAAACCTGTTGTAAAATGTAGAACACCAAAATTCTCTTTTAAACCACTTCTGTAAGCTAAAACAACCAAAATAACGTTTATAGGGCATTTCAGTTCTACAATTCTTCACCGACCCGAAAGAAACATGAATTCAGGTGTGGTTTTTTTGGTTGTTTTTCATTTGTTTGTTTGTTTTCCTTCTTTTTACAAGGTGAAAAATGTATGAAAACCTGCTAAATACTTTGGTCACACTAATCGTCAAATAGTCATGTCTCAAATACATTAGATTTGTGTATTCACTTTTTTTTTTTATAAAACTATTCTTACAGCCATTTTTAACTATAGTAACACTACTGTCATCATTACATGGGTAGCAGGATCTTATTTCACAGGCCACCCGTTAATTAGAACAATACAATATAAACATACGCAAAAATTATTGGTATTTCTCAATGTGCAATATTTTTACACTTATGAATTTCTGTACAATGTCTTAAAATCTAGAATATAAATGTTGCTGGTCCTGATCCCTTGCAAAATTAGTGCAGCAGTAACTGGCTTCAACAGGCTCTAGATGAAATCCTCAAGAAACGCTCAAACACCCGGGTATCAGTTCATTTTCTTCAGCCAAGGCAGTAGACATCACATATCATACAGGGCCATTAACAGATGTCTCTCCTAAAAGGGTGCGTTGATCAGTCCTAAGAGGCCAAAAAAGGATGTAAGTGTACAAGAAACAGCTGGTGTCAATTTCTTTATATATATATATATATATATATTTTCCACATGCCCAGATCTGCAGACAATGCTAAAGTAACAAAACCAGGAAGAGCTGCTGAGTTCCTCGAGGTGGAGAGGCCTCGCAGAGAGATCTTGACAGATTAAAGCACTGGGAAATCACCGACCACGTGGAGTTCAACAAGAGCTGCATTTCCCACCTGGGATCGGTCAGCCCTGGCTGAATATTCAGAGTGGGGGAAAAAAGCCAGAGAGCAGCTGCACAGAAAGGGATCTGCTGTTCGGTCTGGTGGCAAGTTGATGTGAGCCAGCAGTGTGCCCTGGTTGCCCAAAGGGAATGCACCGGGCCCTGCACTGCACTGCACTGTTGAGGGGAGGGGTTGTCCTGCTCTGCTCTGCGCTGTGCGGCCTCACCTCCAGCACTGCATGCCATTTGGGTGCCACAATGCCAGAAGGACATAAAACTGTTAGAGAGCATCCAGGGGAGGGCTATGAAGCTGGTGAAAGGTCTGGAGGGCAAGGCGTGTGAGGGGCAGGTGAGGTGCCTGGGTTTGTTCAGCCCGGAGCAGAGGGGAGGCAGCTCCTCACAGGAAGCAGAGGGGCAGCGCTGGGCTCTGCTCCGTGTGACAGACAGCGACAGGGCCCAAGGAAACAGCACGAAGCTGTGTCAGGGGAGGGTCAGGGGGATGTTAAGGTAAGGTTCCGCACCAGAGTGCTGAGCATGGCCCCAAGTTCAAGGAGCATTTAGACAATGCTCAAGCATACAGTTAAGTCCTGGTGTGCAGAAGTTGGACTCTGTGATTTCTGTGGGTCCCTGGGAAGTTTCATTCAGACAAGGTTGTCACTAGCAAAGGCTGTGACATTCCTTCCCATCTACTGATTTCTACAATTCAGATTACAAGGTTCTAAACATTTGCCCCACAGGGAAGCCAAAACCCACAAGCTTTCCTGCAAGCATAATTAAACTTTTTCAGAACAGAATTCCGCAGAGCTAAAAAGAGGGAACGAGCTAATTACATACTCATCCTTTTCTGGAGTTCTATCTAGTTTGGCATAGCCAAAGTAGCTCAGCATACTAGTGAAATGTGTTTGATCCTCAATGAGTTACTGAACGATCTCTGTAGCTGCTGATCTCTCCCCCTAAAAAACCAGCATGCTGCTGAGACTTCTCCACAGCTTACTCTGTGAGGCAACAGATGATGCTGGGATACTTCAGTTTGCATTTGAAAACAAGCAGCTAAGACACAACAGGAAAAAAGACCGCTTTGCTGATTAAGTTTATAAGCTGCTGTTTCACTAATACTTTGAACTTCAGTCCATTACTATGAAAGGCTGATGAAGTATGGAAGAAGTTAAAGAGCAAACCTGTAAGAGTGAAAATGGGAACAGAATATACAGTTCTAGATAAGCTTGGGTAAACATGTGAGTTCAGTTGCTCTGGTGTAATGCAGATGAAAAGAGCAAATCAGTTGTGAGTAAAAACATTAAGAACTGCAAGCAACAAAAGCAAAAGAAAAAATATCTCAGTTTCCATTTAGCGCAAGTCTGCTGAACACACGTGGAGCTTCCTTTAACAAATATAAAAACCATTTGGAACCACATGAGAAAAATTACCTGTAACTCCTGTTCTCTGATGGTGTACATCACAGAGAAGCCACTCTTGGGTCCGTGCTCTACATGCACATGACCAGCAGGAGTCCCCCTAGCTAAGTCTTTGGCTGCTAAGCACTAAAAACACTCATTAAGAAAAAATACGTACATATTAGATAAAAAGACAGACAGCACTAGACAAAGTTAAACACTTTTTAGAGATACCCGTAAGGTAAGAAACAAGTGCTGCACAGAGAGGAGTGCTGACAGTTCAGAAAGCAGTAAGCTATGCACTAATTGGAAAACATCCATGGCAGAAAAGGGTTCCTAGCAGAGATGATTATTACGGCCACCAGCCAAAGACCTACCTAGGGACTCCTCCCACTAGTCACGCATGCATGGAGCCCCAAAAGTACAATCCAGTTTATCTAGATATTTGTTCTGTACGTATATGAGGATCTGCTGTGACAGTCACCTTTAGAGAAAACACTGAGCTGCAATGAAGCCAGCCACATTCTGTGAAAGGAGTTCCTCGAGATTCCCTGTAACCCAAAAGCAATCCGAGGAACTGCTGGCTCTGAGAGCCCTCTGCCGGTTAAGACGAGCATCTTTACTAAGAAGGCAATCACCACAGAAGGCAAGTACCCACACAGTTCTTTCTTCCCTATCATATAATGCTTAGCACTGCTAGAAATACTGTACTGATAAAAACAATACCTCTAGATAAAAAAAAGAGGCCATGGAAGACTGAGTTTCTGTGTTTCTGCAGTTCCGTTCCAATTAGAATCAATTTCTTGATTAAGTTTACTGAACGTATGCAGACTAGGAAGTTCAGGCTTACCAAAAAATTTCAGTGTAATCTCAGGTCCCAGATGCAAAACGTACCTGCTCAAACTAGTCCCAAACAGACAGAATCCCTGGTTTTGAATAGGCTCACACCCTTTAGTTCCCACAGAGTATAATCAAAACATTCAGTAGAGTTCTGTTGTATTACATGTCAGGCTATTTTCTCAATCTCAGCTTCCAAAGGCTTTAAATTTTCTCTTGACTGGAAAGCAAAGAGTGCAGTGGTGCCTACAGTCTTACCAAATAACTAACACGTTCAGAACATTTCTGTGAGAAATACTGAGTGCCTCTAATAATAGTTTTGTATCTGTGGAAGTCGAGAAAATACCCTTTAAGCTATTGTAAGTTAACTATTAAAATACACCTTTGCATATTTATATATTCAAAAATCATACTCCTGTCTATAGTGCAAGACAAAAGCAATCCCTGGAATTGCTTTTAGTTAAGCAAAATCCCCCCTCCCTTCAGAATATGCTCCTCGTCAGAACTCTTGCAGCTCCCCAAAAAGGAGGAGGAACAGACCCCAGGGATTACTCAGAATTCAGTAACTGAGTAACACGTATTCCTTTTACAAGGGGTTTACTTAAGACAGCACAGTTCCTTTTAGCGCACTAAATTCTATCTGGATTAAGAAACACCAGCATTAATGCCAGCACAATCTTTTGGAATTGTAATACTGTAATGTGCAACAAGCCATTCGTTCCCAGAGGAAACGTGCAATTAATCTCTAGGCAAATGTACTAAGTATGGGAAATAAGGCTCTCTTCGCCTTGTCTGAGCTGCATAGCTTGTGTGGACCGGCTCAACTGCAGCTTTCTGCCTTCAACGATCAGTTCCAGCCATCTGAGACTTCTGTCAGGAAGGAGGCTGAAGCAGTGCAAAATTATCCTTACTTTTGCACAGCAGCAGTTGGAAGCTACCTCTGCCAGACACTGCTCGGACCTAAGTCCCTGAGCAAGGCTCTCACCGAGCACCACTCTCAAAGGTGGGATTCTTCTCACCTGCTTTAAATTCTTCTCTGTTACGGTGTTTACAAACAACTTTCTCTGTTTGACAGCTGTCACCTCTGAGCTGTTTACTGAACCACTATTCTCCAAGACTACACACCAGCAGCCAACCTGCCAAAGCACCACATTTTCTTTCCTCCAACACATATGCTGAGCAATCCAGACTGCTCCAGAAAGCTTTATTGCAAACAATTTATGTACTTTGAGAAGTTTTCTCCAAATCCACAAGTATTTAGGTTAATACCTCATGAAGACAAAGCGATTCAAAACTGGAGGCAATTATTTGACTAGTTCACAATTAAACAAACGTGATTTGAGGCATTTCCCTTCCACACAACTGCAGCTGTCCTGCAGTACAAACACAGGATGAGAAACGGCAGCCCCCCCTCATGTCAATGCTCAGGACAAAGTGAAATGTATCCCCCTCTTTCCAATCATAGCTTTCTTAATTATCGTCAAGTCTGTATAGTGAACTGACACATAGAACAGAACAGAGGGAGAAGAGAAATATTTACAACAATATTAGCAAGTCAAATAATACAAGGCAAAAACCTTTCTGGCAACTCAAGAATCTCAGCATGGCTGGACAACACAGCTGTAAGAATCTTCTAAATAGATGCAAGTGTAGATTGAATTAAACTCAGACCTCTTTAGATTGGTTCTAGCATAGAAAAATGTACGGGCTGCTACTTAAGAGAGTTGAAAGGATCTCTGAGTGCAGTTACCTCTGCTCTGGACTGCTGTTAGCGGGCTGCAAAGCCGAAGGAGCCTCTTCTGCAACCTCTGCATTCTCCTCTACCACATATTTACAAGAAGCATCCTGCGAGGTAGACAATTTTCCTTCCTCACTACATGAAAGGAAACAAGGCATTTAATTTGTGAGTTTGATTATTAAGTTACAATACATTTCAGACAACCACAGAAAATAGGGAGAAGGGTTTGGTGTTTCACATGCAAATGGATTTTAAATTATGACTGAAACATGAAGATCAGGCACATGATTCTGGACTTAACAAACACTTATTAAGGCACCGGCGTTCAAAACCATTACAAACTGACTGGATAAAAATGCAGGAAATACAATGATTACAAATACAACCAGGAAGTAAATAAGGAATGTGTGTGAAGCCCAAAGCGGTAACAATCGGGGTTACAATCCTTTGCTGTACATACCGATAGGATTTCAACACTCTGAAGCCATAAGTATGCAAAAAACAGAAGGAAGAAAGTATAAAAGAAATTCAAGATTCCCTTAGAAATTGGAATTGACAACGTCTGCCCGTAAAGCAAATTAGCAGAATCACTCATCACCATTTCTGTAAGTAAACTACCTGAAGACTACATAGCAAAGCATGAAGCATATATGCTGCGTATACCATCAATTGCTCTATTTCAATTCATCAGCGTCTTCTTAGACATGAAAACGAACACAGTTGGGTGGAAAGGCAGAGCACTCACACTGGGAAACACACTTGTGTTTTGCTACTATAGAGAAGCACAAAAGCTCTGGCTTCCCACCTTGTCCCATTGATTCAGGCCCCGATTAGCACATTAATGTACAAAGTTAACTGTACACCTATAAGGGCAAAGGGCAGCTCTACAGATGACCGAGTTGTTTCCTGCAGCAGTAAGTCTAGCAAAGTCATCAGGAGCATTTTAAAGTCATTGTTGTTTTCTCTTCCTGCTCTTACAGCTCTCCTGTCAATGCACACCCTCACTCTTCCAAAGAATCCTTCCCTTTCCTCCTACACATCCTTAAATCTACGCAGCCTACAAAATAACGTCTCATCCTTGTGAACACTCACCAACACCCATTATTCCATCTGATTTATTACCTCATTTGCATCGAAACTCTGTTTGTCTGAAATACTTGCCACAAACACCGGGCCTTTTCTAAATTTCTTTTGGAATTATTTTTAAAGAGGTAGCCTCCCTTCTCCTTCTCAACTTCTCCTCCCTTATGAGCTAAACTCAAAAGCCATTTTTCTCCTTTGCAGCTTTCCGCACAGCAGCTCCTGTTCTTACAATGCTTCTCCTCAGCACTGATTTAATCACCATCCATCTTCTGTTGGCAGAAACTTATGCAGAACTTAGGTCTGAGAGCACCCACTTTGCCAGATACACAGGTCAGAGTGTGATCTCCACTCTTCATCTGAATTGAATTTTATTTTATTTTTTAAATATTATTTCCTCTGGATAAAAATAACTGTTTCCCATTTGCTGTCCAGGCATATTTATAAGCAGGTTCAAAGAAAGCCACGTGAGCTCTGACCAATATGAGACCAATCATCTCTACAATGGACCTAAGCAGTCCACATTTAAGATCTCATCCCTTCAGTTCTCTTCCACACTTAACATCCCCTCTCCCAGATTCATATTCCCTCTCTTTGCACCTCTCTCCTTTCAGCTGCGAAGATCCACAGCTCAGGCAAATAACTACATGACGACAGGCAGCAACCGCCACCGTGTGCTGCCTACTCATATTAACTTCATTTTCTGCACTCTTATCAGAGGCCACAGAACCTGTCATTTAAAGCCATTTAAATGTAACAGCACCACTGATATCCAACCGTGACTGGAATGTAACAACAGAAGTGCAGACCATATAAAAGTATTCTTTAAAATACAGAACGAACTGGAGAGAAGGTGCATCATTTACTAAGTCAAGAAGTCGTTCTGATGCCATGATATCCCACTCCAGAGTTACACTGCTCCAATAAACTGCTGAGGTTCAATTTCTCTAACAGCCACTTGATTTTCTAAGTGCTGTGCGGTCAGAAACACTCCCTCCCCCAAGGTGGAAAAGCATCTCATGGCACTTGATGTGAGTTACAATTTATTACTTAGATATTCAGAAGGACAGAAACAAGAGTGACTGAAAGCTGTTACATTTCAATTCCCAGAGCGTCCAGAATCAGCCGTACTTATCTACTAACAGGACAGCTAGAATTAAGATGCATTTAAGGACAGCATAGGAACTGGGAAGTTTTTAATTTGGAAAGATGGAGGCTCTATTAAACAATCCCTAAAACACATAGAAAATTTCTTCTCATCATTTAAAACTAAGACATAGGAAACAGAAGAATGAGAGCTAGAGAACAAGAAGAGAGATTTCTGACTAATTACTCTCAAGAGCAGTGCCTCGCTGCCCTTCCATCTCTCCCTTCCAACCTCCTTTCACAAGAGACCAAATTCCAAATCAAATACTCAGGGCAAAGTTTAAAAGGCTTTGGCTTTAATCTACAACTGTACCATTATTTTAATGTACATTGAAATGGCGTGGTAATGTGCATCAGGCTCAAAATGAGGTCAGTCTTCTACTGCTAACCTTCCAATGAAAAATCAGATTTGATAAGAAAAATCTTATTCTAGTAATTAACTGGAAATAAAGTCTCAAGACAATTACATTTGGAGGAAAAGGGTTCTAGTTAGACACTTAGGAATTTTCACTTATAACTCTTTCTGATGACAGTGTTGTAAAACAAGAGCGGGAAGGCAATACAGAAGGAGTAAATTCTCACCTTTTGAAAACAGCCGTTTCAGTTTTAGCGTCTACAGTAAGGCTCAGTGTCTCCTTCATGCTGCCATTCATTACAGTTTCTGTTACCTTGTCTGCATTTTCTGCATCCTCCTCTCCATCTGAGCTGGCCTCCATAGCAACACTTCCTGGGGCTGGAAGAAACCAAGTACTTTACTACATGCCTGGTTATGTGGTTACTGCAGTAGGTTTGCTTGGCCAAGACATTAGTATGAGTATACACAGTTTGCTCTTGTACAGCCCAAATCATTGCATAATTTTACTCTATATGGTTTGCCAGTAAATCCCCAAGTACTGGCAAGCTTCTGACAAGTCCAGTCTTCCTGGACTTTCCCATCTGCATTTTGAGTTCTGTCTGCTAATATGCACAGAAAATTAACTAATGCTGGTTTGACTTTTAATCGTTTCACATACAAAGAACAAAAAGTATATGTATATGGAGAAGATAATTTGCAAAGGAGAAAGAAGAAATGGGAATTTTGAACACTTTGAGGCTACTGATCTATTGTACACAGGAAGTGATCAGAGGCTACCCCTTTTCTTTGGCACCAGCTCAGCTAAGAGCTGCCATACGCAGGGCTTCTCTAACAGAAGAGATTTAGCTTCCCTGCTCATGATAGGACAGCTTTTTAGGGACAGTACCAACAATGAACTTCATAATTTCTTTTACAAGTCCTTCTCGTTGGCTAGCAGAAGAGCAGAACCAAATGAGAGGTCTCTGGATCCAGAGTTCTATAGTTTAGCAAGGTCTTTCTTCGGTACAAGTATCAGAAATGAATTGATTTGCAATTCTGAATGCAATGTACTCACTTTCCAGCTGTGCTGCAAGACCACTTGCATTTGCGCTCAAGGGATCCATTGGCTCCGTGTTTGTCTCCATTTCCACAGGAGAATTACTTCTTAAGGAATCTGTCGAACTTCAAATACAAAGTAAAAATAAGTTCTAAACACAACAGAATGAAAGGCGTATTCGATTCTTTCAAAGGCACGAAGCCTCAAGCATTACTGAACCTGAATGACACCAAGTTCACAAGAGTTTTGGCTAAGGCATCCTAAACAGCAGCCCAGTAATGCAAAACCCACCAGAGCACGGGGCCAAGTGAGGATAAGTTTTGCCCTGCTGTTATTTTTACCTGCAAAGGAGACGCTGCAAGGCACACAGCTGTTGCTGGCTCCTCGCAGTGTTTCCACCATTTTCAGCTACTTTTCTAATGGACTTTTTGCAACCTTGAAAATCCAGAGTGCTCTGCTGAGACTGTCAACACAGGCCCTAATTATCAACGACTGCAGAAGTTGTTTACCTTAATTTGTTTGCTCAGTGGTATATACAGCATAGCTACAAGTTCTTCCACTGTGGAGTAATTCGAAATACAAATTTTGACCACTTGCTACTCTGTACATGATGGAAGTATTTCATCTTCTCAATACACTAACATGGCAACTCCATGTCTTCATTTATAAACCTGTAATCCTGTTATCAACCTCTTTCCCTCAAACATGAAACAATTTAGTGCTTCACAATGGAAAATCATACTTATATCAAAGCTGTTTAAAGCCCTGATAGACAACTGAGAGCCAGGCAGACAGAAAGAAGGATTTTCTGACAGGATAAGAAATCAGTTCTTGATTGCCAGTATATGGCAACTCAAATTTTACATCTACAGGGATGATTAGGTTCTCACACAGAGGACCTCAATTATTTCTGATGTACTGATCACACCAAAAGAAGAAAGCATGTATCAGGTATGGTCAAAATAGTACACAGCTTCCTGCTCTAGACACTATACCTATGTAACCATGTATGGTTTGTTGTTGTTGCCTAAGGCATCCTAAACAGAAGTCCAGTGTTGTTTTTCTAAACAAAATTTGTTTAGAGTACTGACAAAACAGAGTCACCATCAACATTTTATGGCTTTCACATTCGACAGTTACACGTGTTCCTTAAGTTCAGCCTATACCAAAGAAGTTGTAGACCATTTCCGGGCAGAGACCAATATTCAAGCACACAAATAATCTTCAAAAGTCCTCTAAAATGACCCTTTAGGATCCACTTACACTATAAAAACCTCGGTGTAGATTGATCATACAAAGACATAAGACTATAACGTGTGGAGGCCTTTGAACCCAGCACACTGCATTACTAGCAAAACACCTCCGACACAGCCTTGGGTAGAGAGGCACACCCCAACAATACTCGCCCTGTATCATCACTGTTCTTACCTCAAAGAGGATGTGAATTCTGAAAAAGAAGCCCAGCCAGTTTCTTTGGCTGGCATAGGTTCTTCTGTACTCCACACATCAGACCCAACAGAATCCAGATTGGTACCATGCGCAGTCTCCATGGGTACATCAAAGTTAGCTGACCAATTTGGTGCTAGAAAACCAACCAGCAAATTTATTAGGAACCAATTTGAAGAATACAAATGTACATATGCCTGACTCACCGATTCTTTATGTGCACATTCCAAAAAGAGCAGCAAAATTCTTAACTGCATTTTAAAGCACATGCAAATGGATTCTCTACGTAGTTAAAACACGAATGCATTCTCTATGAGAAATTCTGCTAGTAAGGCAGAATTGGTAACTCTTGGTACTGAGAGAAAAATCAATAGCACAAATCTGAGGAACACAAAAACTACATTAGATCGCAAGTGCAGTTGCACTTTACTCCTTAACCTAACATTAATGTTGTTGATTTTCAGCGCTAGTTTCTACACTTAAAAAACGAAACAAACAGCACCTTCAGGTTTTCCATCCCTTCTTCAGTTTCCTATGCACATTTTCCTCAGCACAGAAAATGAACAAGACAACGCAGGTACAGGCAGTCTCTACTATCTCATGCATTAGCAGCACTGCTAAGTTTCAGAAAAGCTTAAAACCCCTTATAACTTTAAAATATTTACTGGGATATTAAATTTTGGAGCAGACTGGACTTAAGAAAATCTAATTTAGGATAGGTCAATTCAAAATACATCACCTACTCAAGAGGAACATTTTCTTCATCAACACTTACATACAAAAAAACAGGCTGAAAAGGAAGCTCTGACTAGCAATTAGAAATTCCAACCCAGGAAGATATGGGAGGAGACCCACATGGATCAAAACTTGTTTGACACACAGATGCCAACGACACCAATCTGACAAAAGAAAAGAAAACCCTTAACTATTCCTTCTATTGTAGTTTTTAATTCCTTACAGTCTAGATAAACACAGGGCTTTTGCCTACAGACGTTGCCAGTTTAAGTAAAGCAAGCTTAGTTTACAACTTGATTATGAGAACTCTTAGGCCAATTACAACAGTTAATTTTCCAAGGAAGAGCCCTGCTGATACACACTGTAAACAGGATTATTCACATACGAAACGACACCGATCTAAATCTATTTCCCTTCTGTAGAATGCGTTTTAAAAGAACATTTTAAGGTGAAGTGTTGGTCTGAAAAACTTCTACTAAGAACAGCCATACTTTATGCTCCGAGATTAACAACCTATCAGGTATGCAAGCATACGAGATACGTAAATTGATTTTCATTTTTCCCATTCTGATTTCTACTCAGTTTTCCCTCTTGAAGAGTAAGGTGTGAATTTTAGAGAGACTGCAGTAACTTGCTCAGGACATGTAAAGAATTTTGATTCCCCAGTACCTGCATAACTGTGCAGCACGCGGTCTTTACAGTGAGAGAGGTTAAGATACTTGGAATAAAAAACAGTAGGAGGAAAACTCTTACAAAATAACTCTGTGCTAAATGTAGCACCTTCCTATAATTCCAAGCAGTTGGCAGAAAAGCTACGTACGTTCGTTTAAGTCTACTTCCATTTTGTCCTCTGTATTGGCGTGCGATTCAAACAGATCTTGTTTTGTTCCATCCTCTTCTTCAGAGTCAGTACTTTCCTCACTGTCCGTACTGCCCGAACTTAAAATACAAAGAGACAGTTTACATGGGATTGGATCCTGGGCACAAAAGAATGCTAGAGAGTTTGAGGCTTAATAGAACCACAGCAGTTATTGCTAAATTGTAACTCTTTTCAAGATCAATGTAAGACAACAAGTTATTTTGAAAACAAACCCAAATGTATTCCAGTCTGTCCTCCTACATATATATTTTGAAACCTAGAGGTGAATCTCCCTTCCTAGTCAGCACAACCAGCATTAACAGTTAGGTAATGACATATCTAAGCGCATCCTTGAAACACATCACCTAGGCATGCACAATGCCAACATACAAAACAACTGCTTGTGTACAGGGCTTAGCCCCATGCACTCCAAAGGCCACAACAGAAAAAGCACATGTGGTTTGGGACTCAAATCACAGGAAGGTCAGAAAATCCAAAGCTATCCCGGGACAAAATTCAGAAGCATCGGAGGCTGCATAGCCCTGAGTTCTGGGGAACAGATGTTCCTTTCCCTCAATGCAGCTGCCTGTATAGTTTTATCCAAAGCTGCAATATGATTAGGTGCAACTATGGCAACAGAAGTGGATACTCCAAACCTAGTAGCATTGTAGGATAGCAAGGTCTGCCTACACAGGTAGGGCTGCCTTGGGCCAAGCAGAGGGAAAAAAAAAGGAAACGGGCTTTGATGCAGAAAGAACTGAGTAGTCAGGATAGCAACGTTAAGCAAATTAAGGCTCAAACAAAGACAATAGTTATCCCTCTACCATCTTCTCTAAAGAATGGAAATGAAGATGGACAGCCTGTGCAAACAGCCAACCTGAGCAAGGGCTCGCTATAGTGCTAAACACAAATGTCTTACCTGGAACGTCTCTGGGACTCTGGTGTAAATGCAATATGTTTTTCTTCCCAGATGTCTTCTTCGTCAGAACCACCATCATCAAACTGCTGTATCCGCTCCTTACAGCATGCCTCAAACAATGCTATGTTGCCCTAAATACGGGAAAAATATAAAATTCTCTTTATAATTGATTATTCTACTTCAAGTATTTTGGAAATAAATGATTGGTCTGAAGAGAATCTTTAATTTGTGGGGAAGAAAAAGCACCACCCAGTAAGCACTGGAAAACCAGAAGACATTGACAGCTTTATGCTTCCCAGGAAAGCATACAGTGGAATTTGCTTTACTCAACCGCTAACACACTGAGAGCACTCATCCAACAACTGCTGGGAGGCTCCATCGCAATTCAGAATGGTGAGTAAGTGACAACAAAGAGCTTTCCACAAAACTGCAACAGCAAATATTCCAGCTTTATTGTTTGTAGTTTGCATCATTTCAGCTCAACTGACATGCAGCACATATGCTAGAAGTCTCTGTTCTTCACTTTCCGTCACCACTATCTTGGCAGAATGCTGAAACAGCGTCTGTGTTCAAAATGCGTGCGCAGTCTGCACTAACTAGATCCAAGCCTTTTCTTGAACCTGGACACACAAATTAGAAGCACTTGCTTAATATTAACCATAAAGAACAGCAATAAAGTAATCTAACTAGAAAAACCCCACAAGGCAGGAATAAGGTGTAGTTACTTTCCTAACGTTATACGTACATCATAAAACAATAAACAAAAGCCACTAACAAAACTTAAAGGTCACTCAGAAGTTTAAGAGGCAGCAATTTTTCTGCAGGCACAAGAATGCATACTTACACTTTCATTTGTATTGAGGGTAAAGTTGATGTCTGAGACTCGATCAAAAGAAACGCTGCAAAATAAATGATGCATGAAATACACTAAGGAAAGACGATGCTATGACACAAGGACACATCATTTTCACAAGTCCTTACTTACACTATCAGACTAGGAAAGTGAGAAACATAAAGAGCCAGTAATCCCCAGCATGAGACCAAGTACGCAAATTCCACTAAGGAAGTCTGTTGGTTCCTGAAGTGCTTCCAGTGCTTCCAAACATCAATTTAGGTTTTCTGAAGACAGTACTGAATAGCTCTGTTTTTTTAAAACAATTGCTAAATGGAAGTTAAACCTGTCTCCCCCCCCAGGCTGCACATTAAGTTGGAGGCTTCACACTTGTTCACGTATCAAACTTTCCAGCGGTTTTACCAAATCACAGATCTGGCCTAAATCAAAAATAACACCAGGCAAATTGAATCTCTGGGGGAAGCAAGAATACAGGAAGAGGTGGGATAACCTATCGGAAGAGTTAAAACATTCTCTGGTCACCTATGGCAGTCAATTTAGAGCACGTGCTACTCTCTTCCTCTAATCCTTGCTCCAAGCAGGTACGAGATGAGTGATCTAAAGGACCAAGCGTTAAATGAAGCCGCACAACCACGGGAGCTGCCCCCATCCACCTCAGGAATACCCACCTAGCTAGGAGTTGCACTAAGCAGGTAATTTAAACTGCAATTGATTCTTGCACAAGAGGCATAATCTTAAAGGCAGTTAATCTACAACTGAATTAAACTCAGTGTACCTGTCACCTCAAGGTCTCAGTAAATCATCTTCCTTCCACCAAGATTATACACACTACAAAGGAGTTCCAACCCCCATCTTTGCCAAAATTCACTTCCTTCTAGCCAAGTTTCACTGAATCCTGAGCTACTTGCTCACCCATCTTCATCTAACCTCCCAGCAGATCACATGGTATAATAAGGCAGCTCTGCTTTATTGGAACTTCCAACTCTTCCTTGTTGGAAGGCACATGCAAGTTTCAGGTAGCCATCAGTTACTAATCATATCTTACATAAGAGCAAAGATCTTGCATGTTATTGCCTTTTTACACTTCCACAAACCATCATCAAATAATGATTTTGCTCTATTTTAACTTCATCTTCTTTCATCCCAACCCATGAATTCAATCAAATCAGTACTGTTTTCAGTTAGAATTCCCATTCTCTCCTCACTATGCATCAGTTTACTTTGAATCGAAAAAGCAGAAAAGTCTGTCACAGTTTTTATTTTGTTGTCTTCTTTCATTTGTTTTTGTTATTCATAAAACCTGACCAAGACACGTTCTTACATCCCAGCTGCAACACCCTTAAAAAGAAAGGTAAATTTATAATGTTCGCCCTTACTTTCCCCTACAGGAAACAGGGCATGGATTCATAGGCACACTTCTAAGTAGAAGCAACTCATCTGCTCTGCTACACTGACTCAGAGCAGTCTGTTCTACTGTGCCTGCAAACAGAAGTGCTCCCCAAAAGAGCCCACTTACTGAATTTATACAATTTATACAGACCTACAAATTATTTCTTCACTGACAAACTTTATGTTCTCACATTGGCCCAGTCAGGACATTTCAAATGAAAGATCGGCTGTTGTATTCTCATATAAACTGCTCAGAGAGGCTTTTTAAGGGTGCTCAAACACATTCTGGTACCAGAAGACAGGACTGATAGCCAACTGCATCACGTCAATAAAGGCTGGTATTTGTCATCACCAAAACCACAGCAAAATACGCTATATATAAAAAAAAAGCTCCAGAAACTATGGTCAAAACCAGCATAATATTATACTCACTTGCCGATGTCATCTTGATCAGCAAACTTCTCATCGTTGAAGCCAAACTGGTCAATAAAATTGGACGTCATTTGTTGCATCTGATAATCAGAAAAGGCCTGGCAACCCCAGGACCAACGACAGTGATATAATGATTCTAATAATACTCTAAATCCTATTTGCCCATTTTGCTCCAAAGAAATAAAAGCCTCTCTAATCTAAATATAAGAGAAGGAAAAGGACACGCCATACCCTTTGAATTTTAATGGTAATACTAACTACGCGCCTTACATTTACTAATTTGAAAGCCAGTCTAACAGCAGCTCTTAATGAGAAAGCTCAATCTCTAGTTCAACCTTGAGTTAACCAGCATCCTTCCAAATGCACCCTTAAGAAGCAGGGAAACAACACAACGTATTAGGTAAAAGAACAAGCTGCATTTCTTAATATGAATATTAAGATATGAGCCGAAAAATATCCAGAAGTACACTAACTAGAGATACAAAGCTACCCAGTAAGCATGAGCTGCACTTATAGCTAGCCGTATCACTCATACATACATAATGGTGTCTCTTCAACATCTAGAAGAAATCAGCCTTGTGTAGGTCAACAATCAATTACTGACTGTCCCAATAAAACCATTATTCATCTTTATGCTGGTTACTAAGATCTCCTCTTCATCTTGTAAAGTATCTTCACTATTACTGATGTTAAAGGTGCAGGAATGAAAGACACAGGGTGCAGCCATTAACGCCAGTCACCAGGATAAACAGAAAATTAAGACATGAGCCTCACGACATGAAGGGATTATGAAAGTTCGCTGCCTGGATTATTAAGGGGTGCATGAGAAGCACAGAGCTGTTTTGATATCTCACTTTCTCACTAGAGCTGCTTCAGATGGCATCCAACTTATCATGCTGGTATTCAAGCAGACCATACATGCACAAGACCCATAGAGCAGATAAAAAAGAATCTAATTCTCTAAATTTGAGCCACCACTCCCAATTCTTTGTTATTAAAAGTATAGAAAATGTGAGAAGTACCAAAGACAGCATTAGCTGAAAGAAATATGGTTTTGGTTAACAGTCCAAACAAGTTGTATGCTTTGTACAAGGCATCTATTGGTAGTCTTGCATGACAAAACTACACACCAGCAGCTCCCACCCTTTCACCATCCATGGAAGAGTTAAAGGAGATTTATATTGCAAACAGTATTATTGGAAGAATTCTGTCATGCTTCATAAAAATGGCAAATAGAATTCACCGTATCAACCTTCTACATCTAGTAAGAACAAAGGTCACAGAAACTGTGTTCAGCTCAGCCAGGCAGCTAGCATACGAAATGGCTCAGGTAGAACAAGCAGACATCTGCATGCACAGTTCCATCTCAGTTTAAAAACCGAAGGACCGAGAGGCCATGTCGTGTGCTAAGAGTCACATTGAGGGTCTCAATAAAGTAAAAGGGTGCATAAGAACACATCTAAAGAAGCTTAAAAAAAAAAATCTATCACAACCAATACAAATCTAGAAAGATTATTCCCAGGGCATTTTTTTGTTTTGTTTATTTTAAAGATATGAACAAATTATACAGCTAAAAGAGTCAACTCACTTGCTGCAAAGAAGAATCCTGTGAGAAGCCAGTTTCTTTGAAGTCAATCTCATCATCGCTGGAAGAATGAATGTGGCAGGTAGTAACCTATACAAAACAATCGAGTCGTTTGCTTATTGTGTGACAATTTCCAATCCAAACAAGCAACTGAATTAGTTGCAGCTGTCTCAGCTGCTACACTACCTAAAACAGACTCTGAAATATTTCAATATTGTTAGCCTACACCAGAGGAAGAATCTTGTATTTTTATTGTAAGATACGTCAATTAATAGCCACTAAAAGGCTGGATTATACACTTCCTTTCCAAAATAAGGAACACAGGAAAATGAAAAGACTGTCTTGGGTGTCTACAGTATTTGCAAGAATAAAGTTAACAAAAAAAAAAAAAAAAATTCACCTTCAAAAACTCATCATCAACATCTACTTGCAGAAGTAAACATGGTATTATTACCACAGCAACAACTGTTGGAACCATTACCCTAAAAAGAAGGGATGATTTTGATCCCGCAGCACAAAACCAGTGGGAATAGTTTGTTCCTCAAGTAGCAGTGTGGCTGAACTTGTTCTTGGAAGTAGCTATTTTCTATCAGAACAGCACTCCGAAAGTAATTTCAGCTGGGACAGCAATTAGGCAAAGTAACAGTAGTTACAAGAAGTAAGGCTAAGTAACAGCAGTTACAGCTGACCCTTCTGGCAGATCATTTATGTGAAGCAAATGTGTAGATGGCAGTTTGCTCGGTACTGTACTACACTGCCTTATTCCACACACCCATAGAACTCCATGGTACAGAATCTCAAGTAAACACAGTTGGTTTATGTGATTTTTTAGATTTACTTATCTTTTGACAAGAAATCAGTCTACACAAGAGCAGTGTTTAAACACAGAAAATGTAAAAACTTCACAACTTCCTTCAACTTCCTTAAGTATACTCTGTTTCTACACTTTCTCCTATGACGTGTAACATTTATTTAAAAGCCATGTGACCTGGAGTGCTTTATTCTTACATATCTACCATCCAGCCCTGCAATACAATGTGCAGACTGGAAGCACCTGATTTCATGCAAGTTACCTCAGTAGCATGGCAGCAAGAAAGACCGACTGTACTGATGGCAAGAAAATAGAACAATGGGGCTGAAGCAAACAGCAGAAGTTTTCTATTGTTATCTGACACAACTTACCAGATCCACTGTATTCCTTTTGTTAGTTTCTCCTAAAGAGCTCGTACAGAATGTTTCCCACCGCTCTCTAACCTCCTCTGGAAGCTCTAGGATAGGAAAAACAATGTAATAAACAGTAAAGCATCACCATTTTTAGTTGTTCTTTTTCTCTTATAAATCAAAGCTATCAGAAATACTGCAAACAACATACAAATACTAAATCTATGGGGATTACTTCAACTATAGCAAAAAAGTCTTAGCGAGGCAGGCCAGTGTCTCTTTGAGTTTACTTCAAGGAGCTCCAATACCATTCAGCTAAGTTTGAAAGATCATTAAAATTCTGTTTAAGGAGGAATGGTTCTAAGCTGAATGTGTCAGAAATATATATAGTTGTTTTAATCCAAAAATCTGCCTTCTAAATTAAGTTTTATCAATTTCCTAAAAACGTGATGCTGAAAGTCACAAACAAAAACATAATGAGCATTAATGTTACCTTTAATAAGCTGTTGGACTAGTGTGCTGTTAGGGCCCTTATCAGTACTATGCACAATACAGTTTGCTATCCTTGTCAGATGACCCATATAGCCATGCCGTCTTCCTCCTTCAGCCCTGCAAGAGACCAAAGAAATGTAAACTGCATGCACTCTGAGCAACTCTGCTATTGCATGTTGTTACAAAATATTCTACCAGAGTTAAGAAGCTATGCAAGACAGACAAGCTAACCTCCCAGTTCTTAAAGCATAAGAGTAGTATCCTAAAACTAGAGGTACACAAAAATACTCAACCTAAAATACAAGTGTTTAGACTACAATGAGCCATCCAGAAGACTAACAGGGCTGTAACTACCAAGAAGGAAGCACAGAGCATCTGAACAGATCATTCCTGTTTTCATGTTTGTGTGTGGGGAAAAGAAGAATGTGCTGTGTTACCAAGATGAAGACAGAACTGCCAACACATCAGTAATATTCAGAAAAACACTGTTGCTGAGAATATTTTTCAGCACTTCTATACACTGAGCACTCTGGTGCATTATCTGTTGGGATATTATGTAGGCTGCTCTGAAAGTAATGCTTCCTATTTATTTCCATGGAAACTAAACCAAAGAGCAAATCAGTTTTTTTCCAGACAGAAGCAGAATCCAATATTTATACCAAAGGCTTTCCCAGTAATACCACAAACATACAATAGCAAATAGGTAATGCCACATGGCAGGCATTAAAAATCAAGAATATCCAACCAAATAATAGTTTTAGGTTGCACATATAGAAACAAGAACCTATTTGCTCATAATCTAGGTTAGTAGTTCTCTTATAACCTCAGGAGATAAGGATGACATAATAAAATATAGGTGGGACAGCCTGATCTAACTAAGCCACAGTCCCTATTAACTGCCTCCCTTTCCTCCATAACACTCTTGAGATATTTCAACATCCTTATTTTTAGGTCAGCTGCACTAGTCACGTATTTTCTGACTCACACCAGATAGGAATAGGAGCATTTCAGGGAACAGTACTGTTTCTCAAATAATAAACCAGCAATCCAGCAACAGTATCCCAGTCAGCTAACTCAGTATTTTCATAAGTTAGCTCTAATGTTCACTGTTCAGAAGTCTCCCAAGTCAAATACATGAGCCTTCAGAGCACCATTATATCACTTCAGGTAAAGACTGGAAGCTTTTCCTCATGATATGAACTCAGTTCCAGACAGCTGGCTATCTGAAACTTCCATCCTTTCCACGATCACACACTTCCAGAAGGTATTCCCCATTGCCGAGATCTTCACTTCTGCTACTTATGAGTCTGTTCCTCCCCAGAACGTATTATGCTTTGATCTGTTCATTAATTGCTTACTGGAGCAAAGCATGTTTTGTCCCCCCATTCCTTTAAAACTTCAGGCTATGTTTCTGTAATTGAAGACTGGTAGACTCAACAGGCTGTTGTAATGTTTTACGCAGTGTAGGAGTTAAAGACTTAGTTCTACTCCTATGTGGCAAAGGAAAAAGTATTCAAATGCTACCAAAAAGATGGCCTAAACTTCAGGCATTACCAGAAGAGAAAACTGAAGGATTCTGAAAGAAAATTCAGTACGTGTGAAAGCTTTAATCCAAATACTATCTGTTTCTAGAACATTTACTACCAAGCAAACTGTACTTCCAAATAAATATTTAATGCACTGCATACTTCAATGAAAGCGATGTGTTTGTCTTTAAAACATCTTAAGCAAGAGTATTTGTTGGTCAGTTCAGTCAGAACTGGTCATACATATGTTTCACAATTAAAGTTGTATTTAGACAATTAAAGGAAAAAAAAAAAATTACTCACTGTTTCTTCTCATTCATCTCCCATGCTTCAAGTATTCGTTCTATTAGTTGGCACTTAAGGAAGAGCTACAGAATAAAATGCAAAACATACTTAAGAGCTGTTAAGTGGAACAACATTATGCATCAGGGATGACTTAAAGAAAAATCATCACGTCTTACAAGGCAACTAGTTTCAGGTTTTGGATGGATACTCGGATTAAGGGTCTCAGTGCTCAGAAGCAGCAGCCAGATCTGAGCTGGAAACCTGAAGGCTGAAGTTATGTTAATTTGACTTCTCTTTGATGGCAGCTGCTGCATTGTACTAGTGGACAGACACTGAGATAGCAATTCTAATTCTTAACAAAAAGAGAAACTTCAATTAAAAGGGAGCCCTAGCAGTCATAAACACATGCTTGCTCTGAAGGCAGCAAAAACCCACTTTGTGGCACTCTCAGGTCTAACAACCAGAACTGACATGCTAAAAAAGCACAAAACTAAGAACTCTTAATTTTACATGAAGTAAAACTGGGCTATGCTTTATGAAAGAATAACTGCTACCTTACCATGGGGGTAGAAATATTTGAGAAACTCCTTCCAAAACACAACTTACATGTTTCAATAAAAGATTGTCCCCAGTGGAATCCTGATCTGTAATTGTGCCATTTTCTGTGCTTTCAAGAGGACTTGCAAGAATCAACGCAATACAGATTTCTACTTGAGTATGCAAAAAGTTATTCCACGTATACTTAAAGAACATGTCCTGAAAAACACAAAATTCAACAGAGTTCATAGAAACCAGGGTCTCTTCAAACATAAGACTTACTCCAGCATCTAATTTCAACAGCAACAAGCAAGTTCTTCAAGTTTTGCAATAACCATTACTGTGCAAGCAAAAGTGTGATCCACAAAGAAGTTATTTCTTTAGCTTACTGTTATCAGAGCATTAAGGACTATCATGATGGATGAGAATGAATACTCAGCTAGAGTTAGCCTGGGAGTAACTGATAGTGCACTCTAGACAAAGAAAGCTGGAATGATACTCCCCATTAAATTCTTTCTGCCAGCAGCAGCCCTGAAAAAGTAATGCTATTTATGACCTCCTTAGCCCTGAACAAATTTCTTTTCTGAGTTCACCACAGACTTTTAGTGACTACAATATCCTTCTGTGACATGCTTCTGCCCTTACTGAGAGAGGCGTTACAAGAAATTGCATCTAACTGCTTTGCACCTACCATCTATACTAGTTTTATTCTTCTCTTACAGAAAGCTATCTCAGATAATCCAAATGCAGCTTGAGATTATTTAACACTTTACATGAGACAAATACTGAGGTTGACAGACCGTGAATTGTGTTCATCTAGATCTCCTTTTAAGCATCAGATTTCACTTTATTCTTTTTTCCAAACTTACTATCCAGTTATTTTAGACTATTCCTTACTACAAAACTCAAATGACTGCTGTCCCTGGAAAACAGTATTAGTAATAAATGCAGTGATGGAAGGAGCATTGAATAACATAATTCAAGTCTTATTCAAGCTACACCTAAAGAACCTAACAGTTCCACTTCAGCTCTCTTAAACTAATGACACCCTTGCCTAAAGCTAAGCTACTGATGTGAACTATTACTATTTCTAATAAAGTCTACACAGCAAAGTATGTGCTGTTTCAGCAAACACCATGAAGCATTGAAATTCAAGGCAGGTACCACTGTTTTTCCTTATAAGAAATCTGCAACTGAAAAGCATGTTCAAACTCACTGAATTTAGTTGTGTCTTTTTTCCTAAACCTACTTACAAGAACAATCTAACATTCACAGCGCATGTATTCCCTTAGATAATGGGAATTCATGTTAGAATGAAGTTAGCTATTTCTATACATGTTAATACCTGTCCGCAAACCCAAGCTGAACAGAGAAATGCAGATGAAGACACTGAAAAGAAGACATAACTACAGCTACTTTCGTTGAAGGAAAGATTTTAGAGTAAATTAGTCTGGGTCTGAAAAACACTAGTATTTTCAACTTTGTAATTACCTGCTTAGAATCAGAAGCTTTCCTATTATATTCTGATACTAAACTCAAGCACATGGAGATGAAAAAACAAGCTTAAGAAAACTAGTCCAAGAGAATCATGCAGGTTTATGAAGGTGCAAAGATGCATAGGAGTGATCAGAGGAAAGAAAATGCTAATTTCAAATAAATGAATCTAACACTGAAATGAGATATTGAAAGTTGTCAAGGCAAGAGAAGCTACAACACAAGTCAAAAAGCTGGAGACCGTATTATATCTGCATCAACAAAGGTCAGTAAAGTCCTTGTTAGCAATTTGCAAAAGTAAGGCAGCATGAAGCTCTTACCAGTATAACTCCTATGCTGTTCAGTTCTATAAGCTCCTGATTCACGCTGCTTGTATTTGTCTGTAGAAGACTAGATATTAATCTAATCACATTTAAGCGTGTGTTCCCCACAGGTGGATCCAATACTCCCCACGTTGTCCTCATGACACTTTTCTGGGGAAAAAAAAATTTAAAAAGGCACAACCATTAAAATTTCACATGAAAGAACAGTGGAAAAATAAAAACTAAACAGCTTGTTGCTACTATGCACAAAAATCGCACAAAAGCAGCTTTCAATACTAAAAACTAAAGCTTATTTTAACATGGAAAACAGCCACACAAAACCAAAGACACTAGAAGTTGTTTGGTAGCTGCGGAATATCAGAACAGATGCATTCCACAAAAAGGATGAGCAAATACTTAGGCTTCTCACTCATTAATCCACATACTCAGCTACAGCCTGCGTTACTACAGTACTTGAAAACAGCTAGGTGGGCAATCTCCAAACACACATTATGCTTCAGCAACCCTGATTTCATTTACATGAAAGTGATGTCAGAAGTTTCTCCTGGTGCATTCTTCCAATGTTATAAACAAAACAAGCTCCATCCGTGCTGTCCTAATGAGTTACTTCCATCAGCACGAACCTCCTATCCATGCAGGTCTTCGTTTTACAATACATGCCATAGCTTTTACACCAAAGTTTAAGCTGGCTGCCAGATCAGACCTGTTATCACATACTACACAGACTGTAGCACCGTGACCTGAGCCATGCTCCAACTGAAATACTGGTGGTAATTATTTGAGGGGGGTAAAAAAAAAATTAAAAATCAACCATAGATAAAACAGCAATTCAAACAGCTGGTCGCATTTATCTTTAGTAACAACATGACATGAATATGTTGCTTATTATAAAACAAACAAACAAACAGTTGAACAAAGAAACAGAAACATTTAGTATGGTTGGAGTGTGGTACATGCAGTAGAGCTGGTCTACTCTCGGTCCGGGACAAGTCTAGAAGAACTCTGCACAGCCAACATGAGGCTTGCACAAGTTCCAAACTACTGAGGCAGCCAGAATCCTTGCTTCCTATTCAGATAGGATTTAGGAGCAGAACACAGTACTGACTGCCAAAAATAGAAAGAAAAATCTTATTTCCTTGCTTTCAGAAGGAAGTAATCTTCAAGGCTTCTTGCCAGCTGAAGAGTTTAAGCTGGAAAAGTGTACCAATTAGCAAAAAACGTTGGCTCAGAGACAAATGTAATGAATAGAAAAGGTCACAAGAGGCAGGGAAGGAACCTGGGCTCTTGCCTGGAAGTTGTCGGACAAACTAGGCCTTGTTCTTGAAACCCAACTGAAATACAATCATGCGGTGACAGTCTTGCTTCAAATTCTTGGACAGTACCAGGTTTCACTTACTTTTGGAGGCTCAAGTAGGAGTTCATGGAAGGATGAAAGTCGTGCTTTTATGGCTTCTAGAACACTTTTATTGACAGAATACGCTGAATTGCTCATGCCAGGAGGACACATCTCTATATGGCCTTCAAATCTGAAGTACACAAGCCAAGTCTGATTATAGATACCAAAATAAGTTCTAAAACAACACTAAGGCATAATTTTGAGCGTCACTGTTTTGAAGACATAAACAGCATAAAGAGCAAAAACATCATGTTACAAATATAAAAATCAAGCACAAACTTAGGGCAGAGAAAGACTCTTCTGAACACTAGACCTAATGTATCTAGATTTATCATATTTTAAAGCTCCAGCATGGTTTTCAGCCACTGATAGAATATTACAGCTGCTACATTCCCTCTTATGTGAGGAAGAGCTTCACTTGCCTACTGAACAGTCAAACCTCTGTTCACTAGCTTCTCAAAGTGAAGTTGTAATAGAGTTCCAAATAACTTTTTTTTTTTTTTTGGAAGTTAATAGCCAATTGCTACACTGCACATAGGTGCTCCATTCTTTGTTCCTAGGAAGATGAAAGGAAATGAGACTGATCTATCAAGTGGCAAGTTCCAAGAAAAAAAACCTGCGGGAAAATCAGTCATCTGGGGAACTGATCGATACTGGCATTACTACACATGGTTCACTGTTTCACTTAAGCTGTGATAGACCACTAAAACATTTCAGTCAAGGACATGGAAGGCATTTCAGAAGTTGAGTTAAAGAAAGCAGGCATAAGTAATAAAAACACTTACGTCTGTCGTCTTGTCTCAAGTAAGGTCAGTAATATTTGGATTGCACTGACTATTGCAGATTCATTCTTTTCTTTATGAAAAATATTAGACAGCAGCTGCTCTATGATTTCTCGTCTGAAAACAAAGCACTGCCATCAGACACAACAGTTCTTTACAATACAGTTGTTAAAGAGAACTAGTTACTGTTTGTACACATCAAATTAATGAACAGGATAAAGTGAAGTATTATTTCAATCTAATAGGTGTCATTACCACAGTCATTTCCATCATCACCACTGCAGTAAGACCTCCCTAACTCCTCCCGATCTTGTTTGGTTGTAAATCTGACAATCAATACGATAGAAGAGGATAGTTTGCTGTCAGACCAAAAGACCACTTAGACCGTGTCACACAGCCACAAATCTAACCCTAGAACCAGCAAACCAAAGAAGGCGATAGCCAAAAATCTTCTCAGGTACAACCAAACACTTAGATTAGCTTAAAATAACAGATCAAAGCCAAAGTTCACAATGTATACTCTGCATAATACCAAGCTGACCTCCACATACCCGATCCCATTAACTTCGATAGAGCAGGAAATATTTTAATCTAACATCCCTTAGTCATAAGCAAGGTACGAGAACAGGACAAAATGTTAAGAGAAACCACCAGGAAATACATCCAGGCAAGCTGTACTTATTTGCAAAGTTATTTTCAATTATACAGATAACAGGCAATCAGAAGTCTTCAGGAAAGTGGAGCTTGCAATTCCAAAGGTTTTAAAGGACAAATGCTAAATACTGCTCTGATTCACTGAAACAAAATATCAGAAAATTGGGCAACCCAGCTTACTTCTCTAGACTTGCCAGCAGGGGATCTGGTTCTGAACTGTTCTGTACTTGTAACATCTGATCTCTGCTTAAACGAATAATTTCACAGAGTGACTGTGATGCATTTGAATGTCTCTGGAACAGAAAAACATAGTATCATTAGATTAATAACATGGCGGAGTAGAATTCCTTATTAAAATAAGCTGCAAAATTTACAGTCTTTTCTACCACAAAACACTTCAGACAACTATATTATGCCATATCTAAGCCTTAACAAGCCAAAAAGCTTTTGGTATTGAAAGTATTTTCAGTATTACAAAGGAAGAATATTCGAGCTGAATACTCAGAATAATGCTTAGTCTATGCTATGCTTTGACCCAGATCCCATACGCTCTGCAAATCCCAAAGGAAGAGAGAACAAAAGCAAGCCCTTCCCAAGCACCAACTACTACACCACTAAATACTGGAATTAGCTTGCTGAAAATAAACAGGCAGAAAACAGTCCCACTGGAAGAGTTCTAACACTACTGTACAGTAATCGAAAAGAACACCAGACCAATACTTACATCTTCATCTTGAGATGGATGTACAATTTCTACAAGCCGCTGGATAATCCTCTCTTCGTTTAGCCACTGTAAAAGTATTTGTGGACGTGGGTAAGAATGTTGTCCGAGTGAATGAATTTAAACTAGAGAACTAAAAGTAGTCTGAAAAGTGCCCTGAGTAATGCTGTTGATGTTTCTAAACAAGGATTAACACCACTTCAGAGAAAAAGGACAGAAGCAAAATTAAGAGCTCATGAACACATGTTAAAAAAAAAATTAAGAACAAAAAACCCCTCAACCTTTGATAATCTCTTCCCAAAATGCCCAAAAGGGTGTCAAGGGTCAAGAATGGTCTAAGTGGTCTAAACTGGTTATAAAGTATTTTTTTGACAGTTCAGAAGTCAGGTAAAAATTGTGGCAAGTTTTACTCACATTCAACACTTCTTGCCTGGGCTGTGGAGGTTCTATGCAAGTCAGTAGCCTGAGCAGCAAGTCCATGATAGCAGAGGTCCCTATGTGCTTAATAACGAGGTCTACAAAATCGTGTTTCTTCTTTAAAAAATCCACAATCTAGAAATGAACAAGGAAGAAGCTTACTTTTGCTTACCTGTATTTTATATGGCAACTTACACTGACCGGTTTTAGTTCCTCTCACTTACTAAAATGAGACAATAAATGACTACTTAAACACTTCCAAGTCGTAAAGCTAGCATTATAAGACAAGATAAAAAGGCACATACACACCGAGGAGCAACAGAGGTGCAAGATGAACCCATCTACATGCACATCTTGGGCTTCCTTTCAAGACTAGCTTTTTCTGTATGAGGTTCCCCCACACTCACGTCAGGAAGCAAAGTGGAATACAGCAAAACCTCAACAGCAAAACCTTAACGTTTTCAAGCATTTACCTGTTCTGGTTTTCTGCTTATGAGAATACTTAGCACCTTGCTGAAGAAACTGGCGAGTAAAGGGTTTAGAGGAGATTCATTTAAGAGGAAGCTGTACAGTTTCATGAGTAAAGATTCTTCTTCTCCCAGCCTATCATTGATCTGTGAGACATCTGAAGTAAGCAGCTCACAGGATATGTTTGGATACCTGCGAAAAAGGTAAGAAGTGTGTACACAATCCATCAGCCATTCAATACTTCAAAGAAATACATATCCAATCAGAACCTAACAGGGCTTCTACTAAGACCAATTTTTCAAGCATGATCACTCTGCACTAATTACAAAAAAGCAAATAACTGCAAGATAACATAACTGTACACTCAGCTACAAGCTGTGTTCTCTCATTTAGAAAATAGACTGCTATGACCTTCAGTTGAAGAGGAAAACACTAGCTGCCAAGAAATTAAGTAGGCTGATAACAGCAGACTGATACCTGAGAGGGAGCAGTGGGTTTGCCCCTTTCTAATAACGAGGCTTACACTAAAAAAGTCAAAGCCAAAAGTTTCAGGATTAATCTCTCTACATCTATTGCAACTGTGTAGTCTCACTAAACTACCTCATGTCCGATAAAGCCTATAAAACTAGTTAGCACTTTCAAATACAGGAAACTATTGGGTTTGATGGTCTCTTAGCTTAATTACTCAGTAACCTGAACTACACTTCTAGACTCCGCTCATACTAAAGACAGTTACAATAGCGCCACGAGAGTAAAGCTTATAAGCATAAGATATCTGCTATTTCAAAGTCTGCTAGAAATACAGGAGGTCTGGTTTGTCAGAAAGAGAGTAATCTCTTAGTTGCAGCATTTCTATTTCACATTAAGTTTTGCCTTCTACTTTAAGAAATGGCAGCTTTCTGCACAGACAACCCTAAAAGAGGTCAAAATTGGCAGAAAAACTTTAAATTGCTAGATTGAATGTTGAGTTTGAACCTTCTCAACAAACCAGTAAGAGATGACCAGCAAGAATGATGGCCGTGCTCAGTTCTAACAGTTCTAGCTCTGCAAAGGAAAACACTCGCAATCAAGTGGCTGGCAAATTCTTCCAAGAAGTGCTGCAGACTTTCTTAAATGCATCCCCAAAACAGCTTACTAAGCATTAATATAACAAGGCTAAGCTCCAAACTAAATTATGCAAACACAGGTTTTCACTCAACTACCTTTCATCACATAAGAAGAAATGAAAGCTTTTTCATCTAGGTTCTGATTATTTCATTTAGCATTTCTTTTGGGCAGCACCTGTTTGAGGGGCTCCTGCTCAGAAAACATGCGAACATTAGAATGACTTAAATAAAAGTTCCACGAGCCACTTGAAAATGAGCTCAAACAACATTGTACTAAAGAACACCGTGCAGAAATGCACATATACTACCAGATTAACACTGAAGTATGTCACCTCTCTTTCTACATTCCCAACTTCCTCAACCCCCTAGAAATTCTCCTACTTGTATCGTATTTTTTCATCCATGTCTTGAGGTGGTTCTTCGATGATGAATGAAACCAAGTCTTCCAAGCATTCTGACTTCAACAGAAACTCAATAAGTTTGCGATTCTGAGCCTTGCATTCCTGCAGGACGTCCTCTTCATCCATCAACTCCTTCAGTGTTACATCTTCTCTCTCTAGAAGTGTATCTATGTGGGATGACGAATGGAGATCAAATTTCCAAAACATGCTGGTCTGGATAAAAGAACATACACAAAGCATTAGTTTCACACGTGTAGTTATGCAGAAACAATTCACAGTACTACCTCATAGCTTCTAATCCCCAAAGGCATCTGCACACAGAGAAGCATTCTAGAACTTCAAAAATATGCAGCAGCAGATGCTTAAAGACCATCACAGAGCTACAAAATCATATTCGATTAGAGAAGATTGAATGTTCTGTAGCACGTTTTACACCTTCAGCAATTGCCAATATTTTGAGACTGAAAGTTATTCAGCTCTGGGGTTTTCACCTACATGTTTCCTCTTGCCACTCTGTTTCGGATCTACACCCCCAATTCACAAATTCACAGCTACCTGCTCAGCAATGACTAGATCTGGTAGACAATAAAACAGGCAAAGCATTAGCATATTAGAGTGCTACCTCTGCCACTGAAAAGAATACCTCCAAAGGTACAAGAATTATAACCATTTAATTTGCGGGCAGCACGCACCAAAAGCACTGGAGCTAATTTCAGTGCAAGGCCTACTGTTTCACTGTACCTCCCCTCCGCAAACATGAAACAAGGAGGGGCAGAACAAGGGACAGTAAAATTTCTTATGCATCTGTCTGAAAGGACAGCATCCCCAGTAAGCACTAAGGAAGACTAATATAGGCATGAGCAGTTTAACCTCTCCTTACAGAAAGGCTTTGAGCACCTCCGCGTTCATTCTGTTTCTCTAAGACAACCTGCAAGCAGTTGCAAGACAGAACATCAACTAGTCTTGTACGAATGCAGAATTTGTGCAGATGGATTGAAAGAGATGCTAGAGATCAATAAGAACGGCTTTTCCCCTACAGCTAGAAGCAGCATGGTTTTAAGCAGTGCTCAAATAAAAGAAAAACCTCTTTTTGCTCCTTTAGTAGCTGTCTTCCAAGCGTGAAGGTTTAATAATTAATGGTGAAAATTAGTGAAAGTATTAGCTGCAAGGACATGAGGTTAATGCAGAGAATGTAGGTGAGCAGTACTATTTGAGCAAGAACACTTTTACAAGCTGCAGTTATATATGAAGAAGGTGCAAATTTATCTACCACAATCAAACCACGCCTTTGGCATATAAATTCTTATGGTAACCTACATTTAAAACAAATGTTCTTATATACACTAAATTCTTACATTAGTTACTTCTTATATAGATTCTTATATAAACTGAAGGGTAAATAGACGGCCATCTAACAAGGAAGGCTGAGGAAAGGACTGAGGCATTCAATTCTTTTTTTCACCTGTCTTCAATAATGATAGATCTTGGGCTGCCCGGTCCTCAGAAATATAAGACCGTAATTAGGGAAGCAGTGTCTTTCGAACTGTGGTCACTGAAATTTCAAGGGACCAATGGATCAGCTCAACAGAAGTCCATGGGGCCTGACAGGATTCACCCAGAGGGAGTAAAACAGACGCTACAGCTGGACCCCTCTCAACAATTTACCAAAAGCCTTGGGGGTCTCTGCTAAGTGGAAGTTTGCCAGCATGAGAGCCAAAATGCAAAAAGGGGCATGAGAGAAGTCCCAGTAAACTGCTGCCCCTTTAGTCCAGCCTCAGCACCTGCAGAAGCTTCAGAGATGATCACCCTCATTGTGACTGAAAGTCAGTTGAAGAATAAAGCTATGATCAGGCACAATGTGTGTTCATGAAGAAAAAGTCTTGCTTTACTACTTTGACCACATTCAATGCTAAGGTCCACTTGGGGGATGAAAGGAAAGCAGTGGACATCAGTCTGAATTTTAATCAGGCCTTTGATACCATCCCTCACAGCATCCTTCTGGAAATACTGTTTGACATGGACGTTAAGAACAAATTCATTACCGTGAGTGTTCAAACACTGGAACAGGGGTGGTGGATGACAGGTGGTGCCTGTCAACCTTCAAGAGGCATTTGAACCATGCCCTCATTTCTTTAACCCTTTGGTTAGCCCTGAAGTGGTCAGGTAGTTGGAGCAGATGATCTTTTGAAGGTCTCTTCTATAAGAACTGTTCTATTCAGACATCATTAAGTGTTCACTGCATAAGTTTAAATGGATTTAGCATGCCTACCATTGCTACTCAAAATGAGGTGTCAAATTTTGTCACCTCACCCACTAAAGTACTGAGAAATCCATACATCTAGCAAAACCTCATTAGCAAGACTTCCAACTCTTAGCTTAAAGATCAGAATAAGCCTGGTATACTCACTACAGTGATGTTTCAATTGCTTTTAAGGTTTGCCCTGTTGCATTAATTATGTGCTGATCACTTCGTACTGCCTCACTTTGCTTAGGATTTTGTCAGGAGTTTTAGAGCATAAATAACTGCCCTCAGATTACACAGCTTCCCATTTAAACTTACAGGAGTGAAAAAAATCATTCTAGAAGAAGTACAGATAGATTTAATTGCAGTATCAGTATCACAATCATTGAGAGTCCATGCAGTGATTAAGTGGATAAAAAAATACAAATAATTTCTGAAGAAAATAAATCTTATGAGCAAATGTCAAAAGCACTTGATTTTATGTCATCTTAAATCAAATTACACAGAGTTATTAAAAACATTGGCTTATGGATTATTTGGGCTACGCACAGACTCACTGGGAGTAATTAAAGTAGTGCAATATTAAAGGCACAGAATATTTTCTTCCTTAAGCCTCTAATAAGTAGATCAAATCCCTCCCCTTGCCCCACTTAGTGAAAGTAGCATCTTTGCAAGTAACCACTACCAACCAATGCTAATTCCAGACAGAAATCCCTGTGAACTGATTAAAGCTCATTTCAGTAGCTTCAGTGCACTTCTCGAGTTACTCATTTCAAGAGAAATTCAACAGAAAACAGCAACAACAAATAAAAAGAGGCATACTACTGCGAACATGTTACTGCGTTATTTCCCACACTGTCTCCCAGGCAAGCTCTTTTAAGGATGCTCTCCCAGCATGTCAGGTGCCGGCCAGAGATTATTCCATCACTGTTCAACAGGAGCCCAGGTCCTTTGGAACAAGGAAAAATAAACACCATAAAATGTGCAAGTGAGGAATTCCAGGAACCCCAAAGATGATTTTATCAAGTGTTAGAACTGACGATAATCTAAGAACAGCTCATCACAGTTCTGAATGGAAGGTACAAAAAGCAAGTTTGCTCAAAAGAGCTACAGAAACATAGCCTACTTTAACACCCTCTCCCCCCAAACCTAACCAGTCCTCAGTTATTTTCATGCTCTTTCAAACTTGAGTCTGATTAAGAGTAGCAGAGAATCAGAACGTACGTCTACTGATCAGGAGGAGGAACCTTCCACCTGTGCTTCTCACCAAATTTCACTATCTGCTAATTCACAATCCACTCCAAAGGTCAGGTGGGCTCTATTACTCAACTTCAACTCTGATACCAGCAGCAAAACCACAGCATTGATTCAACAACAGATGGAAAATACTGACAAATCAGAACAGCACTTTAGATACTCTGGGACTACACTAAAAACTCCTGGATGTGGAAAAAAAATCGTATTAATGATGGCAAAGTTGTTGCAGGTACTTTCTTCTCCCGTAACACTTAGTCAGCTTCCCCTGCCCTGCTCTCTGAAAGCTCCCAGCAAGCAAGACCAGGAAACTTCCGATTTAAGATTGCCTTAGATAGTTCACACCAACCTGATACAAGTTGCAACAACCAAAGTTACTATGTAGCATTTGCGACCAAAACAAAAACCTGACCTTTTTCCTGCAGTTAATACTGTAACAGATTCTTCTCTAAACGAATTGGGAAATAACACTCCATTTAGTTAGTACCTGCCTTAAAATCTGGAGCAAAAGAAAGCCTTTTGATAAACTGATGAAATTCTTCACTCTTCTGAGCCACAGATAACTGAAATTCATAACTGAGTGCTTAGAGAGGAAATAAAGCTTACAAATGCACCTTCCCCAAACCTTTTACATCTTTTGTCTACTACAGATGAAGAAAACCACGATGTATTTTGCTCCACAGGAACTAGATGGGCTGCCTCAAGGCCAAAATGCTCAGCTGAGATCTCCATGAGAACAAAACCTGTGGATGTAATTAAAACAAGATTCTCCATAGTCTCCAATAGATATAGCAGTCAAACAGCTTTCCTGAAAGCTTGTATCGCTGTTTGCTGTTCCCAGTCTACAAAATGAACATAAATCCTAGACAGATATGCCTCTACAAGGATAATTCTGGGGACTGTCTCCTGTCTTGAATCTCTTTACAACACACACTTCTTTAAGACTATTTGGGTGACCTGCTCATTTAAGTTCTGGACTTCTATACAGCTTACACAGGTGAATCTTTAACCAGGAGTTACCTCCAGCATGGTAGCTCATACTTGTGGTAGCTTCAAGCACATTGGGCCATCTAAACCAGCACACAAACAGAACTAGAAGGATGATGTTTCAGGTACGATGTTTCACTTGACAGCCGAATGTGTTAAAAGCAAAAACCCAGAGCTTCCATCAGAAATTCACAAGTCTTTGCAGCACTACACAATTGCACAGGAGAATCTTCAAGTGCATCGGGTGTCAAGCTGAAGCTGCTGCAGTGTTTTGAGACCCTAAGAAGTGCTACACAGAGTAGTAAGGATTGTGTTGCCAAGTACCGAACTGAGAACACAACTTCCTTCCACAACACTGTTTTCTTCATATAGAGTTCAAGAGCACAGAGGGAAAAAAAAAATAAAAATAAAAATCAATTACTTTTGCACCAAAAAAACCCAACAACTTTCCTATGATCAAACATATCCTAAGTTAAGCAGGATATTTCAATAAAACAGGATTTTCCCACTCTCAGGCAGCAGCTGACAGAAGGCAACTTCATCACTGGATGCAAGGAGAGGAGCCACAAACGTAATCCTTGGCATCGCCAACGTTACTCAACCATGTCTAATTCCTCAGTACTTCCATAAAGCATTTTCAGTGCAAACAATGAACTGCCTTCAAAAAACCAAACAGGTGAGCACGCTCAGGGGAAGTAATGAGAGAAACAGCATCTTTTAATGATAACACCATGAGAATTTGGCAACATTTCAAAGACTTTTAACAGCAAGTGGCTTCTTTAAAATGCTAGGCATGTCCTTCCGCCAGGTCCCCAAAATTCCTATTGGTTAAGTACACTTCATTAGTTTCCAACTTATTTCTGCCCAAAACAGTGAACATTGATCAGATACTACACTGGCATTCATAAAGCCCTTACTTTGATACTGGCAATTTACAATCTCTTCAAAGTAAAACTAAGCAAAAGTCTGCCCCTGAAAAAAAGTGGAGAGAGAGACAGAAATAGCAGTCATGAACACTGACAGACAATACACTCTAGTGGCTACTTCTTAAACTGCTAAGACAGCAACTACTGTTCTAAATCCTAGATTCAATTGCACTGTATCACACCTAGCGATCACAAACTAAAATAAAAGCTTTAACACAGCAGTGTTTTTGTGAGACAGTTCCTGCATTTCTTAAACACGGGTGGAATCATATGACTAAGTTCCTACCATCATTGAGCTCTAAGATACAGGGACTGCAGGGGAACATTCCTTGCAGATAACCCAGTGACAGTTCAGTGTTTTAAACACCAGGTAGAATTCCACTTCCATACCAAAACAACACACTGCTCCTCCCAAGTACTATCAACAACTCCTGTGTAGCTAAAGTGTGTTTGGGAACACAACAGAAAAAATTCAGCACATGCATTAACTATTTTACAGTTTAACAATGTACTACTGGATACAACTGACTCCAGCCTGCACACATTTACAGCATGGATACTCCTGAAATGAAAGCCCTTAGCTAACTGCACACTTGAGAGATGTGCCTACCTGGCAGTCCTTTCTCGACTAGAAGAAAAACCATGTTTGCAAACAGCAAGAAAACAACCATTTTCCTAACACTCTCAAACAGCTGTCTCCAGCTCCCAGTCTGAAGGGAAATTATCTAATAAAGAGGGATGACTTTCATTCTCTATTTACTAAACAGTAAGTACCTTCTCTTCACTTCCCAAAGGAGGGGCCTGTGTCAGTTGTAGAGCAGCTACAAATTGAGGCAGAAGTGACATCTCTTTCACACTTACCATTCCATACTCCCACTGGCTGCCCTTACATCTAGCTCAGAGCTACAAATATGTGTGTTTTTACACAGTATAGATAATATACACCCATCACGTGCACACCTACAGACGTCTACTGACTGAGTGTCCCAGTGGTCAATTGCTATGATGAAGTACAGAAGAACTTCCAGAACAGTTCACATTGACTTGACGACAGTGATACCTCCAAATTCCTGAGGTCGTAACTGTCTGACAAAAAAATCTACACTTCACAATCAAGTTACAAGAACAGTTTGAAACCAAGCAACCAGCGTAGCCTTGGTGATTCCTACACTATGGCAAACCACTGGTTAATTAATCGTTAATAAATGTATGTTCTTGTTACCTGCAACTACAAATGAGACATTGGCCTCCCCCTACACAAACGCAATAGAATCATTTTCTACTATCTTCACTCCAGCAGCCAAACATTTACAAATGTAAAGTATCAATTGGTCAGGGAATTCAGTTAGATCCTCAGTATTTTGAACTCTTCCCATTATTTTCAAAATGGAAATTAGGTTATTTATGTACTGAGAAGAACAGATGGTTCAGCAATATTATACCAAGACTGCTACATAATGCATACCTACATAGAAGGCAGGTTTTACTCTGCAGCATTCAGTCTGATACAAAAAATGAGGCTGCAGAAGACAGGATTACTGTACTCCAATATGAGAACCTATAGCGCCAAAAATGTTTTGTACCTAACGTATGTCAATGCATGAACACATTTGCTTTGAAACTCTTTGAAACTCAAAGAATGGGAGGTTGGGCAGCTGATACACTTCCAGGCACAAAATCAAAACACTTTAAAACATGTTCTCTGCAAAACAAATAGAATAACCACAACAGCATGTCTAGAATGAGCCTCAAGGGTCAACTAAGACTGAAAAGAAGAGGTGGAACAGGGGCTAAGAAATAAAATAAAAGCAAAAGACCAAGTGAAAAACAGCTGTCTGTAAAGTTGTTGGGAAAAAAGAAAGGCTGAAAGGAAAAGAATGGCCACAAAGCCTGACCTGCGGAAAAAGGAAAAGCAGGTAAATAAGCTTTTAGTGAAGACAAGAGACAAAGTTAAAGCATTTAGGAATAACTTAAAGTTTAATCTGAGGCTTTATAGATGCCGAAGCTAAGTATACTGCTATAGATGAAGTTTAATAGCAACATTTCTTACCTGTTAAACAAAAGCTTTAACAAAATTTAAACAACAGAATTTGTACTCTCTCAGGCTCCTTCCCATTACAGGGTATCCTGGCAACAGCAAAAATCTTTCAATCTACAGTATTAGCAGATTAGCAGGACTGAATTAGGATTGAATTAGATGAAGCAGATTTCTTCCTACAACGACAAAAAAGACATTTTATAATTTAGTGTTGTTAACAGGCTCTCGGTTCAGTAGTTCAACAACTGCACGAACACAAAGTGTTGCTTTGCAGGCAATAAGGCACACGAGCTGAAGGAGGAAACAACTCCATCAACCTAAATATATGCAAGAAAAATACATTCACAGAGTGGTTTGGGTTGGAAGGAATTCTTGGAATTCTTTCTGAACTCAAAGTAGCATTTACATTTCAGTTACAGTCGCCCAATGAATGTGCTCTGGATGGTACTTTTTTATTGATTCACTTCAGGGCTAGGAAGTTTTGCTTGCAGTACCATGTTATTTGGTACCTCCCAACAGCGCTGGAACCAGAAGCCATCACTCCTCTATTTCACGCACAACGGCACGGAGATTCCAGGCCCTGACATACACAAACATTAAATCCAGCCTTCTCTAAGGCTATTTTAGTAACCAACGTACACATGAACTGAAGGTCAGCATAATACATTGACCAGAATACTTTCAAAGGTCAAGCATGTTTTTCATCCCAAGATCTTCAGGTCCAAATGTCAAGTAGATCTGCCAATCCCTTGTGAGCCAAGTGACTTACTAGAGCAGAAAAAGTAAACAAGTGGGCTGAATTTTCTTTGCTTCACCCAAATCTTCTTGGTTGCCATTTCTGGTTTTCAAATGCATGCACATGGAGAGAGGGGAAAAAACACACTTTCTTTCCTTAAAATAATAGGAGGGCTGCTCTGAAAGTAACACTACTTTATGATGTTGGCCCAAAGCACCAGAGGCAGATGGTGGTGCTGTAGCAGTAAAGGTTGAACCTTCCCATCACTATTCCATTCCATTTTGTTGCTGTGTGGCAGATGGCAGCAGAGCATGACAAAATGGCGTCTGACATGGAAGTGCAGATGGAGCAAAGGTGTGTCACTGAATTCCTCCACCAGGAGGAAACTACACCTACTGACATTCACTGAGGTTACAGAGACACAACAGTGGATGTCAGCACAGTGAGGCGGTGGGTATTCAGTGTGTCTAAAGTGTGAGCATACAAGATATCAAGTGCATTTTCCCCCTTTTCCCACCAGCTTATTACCCCAGAAATCTTCCACAGTGAAGCTACCATCCTGCAACAGGAAACTACTAAATGTTAACGCTCAAAGCAGAACAGTGCAAAATCATTTAGGAGACTGAATAGTATCATCATCATTTCTTTAGCAAACCCCTCCAAACATCTGATGGAGAGAATCCAAATATGTCCTCACTAGAACACTAGTATACTACAGTTTACTATAGAATTTAATCAGGAATATCTCTTCCTCTCCCCGAATCACATTGAAGCCAGCAGTCCCAACACTATCCACTCAGTATGGTCTCACCTTGACACCACAACTGAAGTAAGCCACTTCAAAGTGAAAACACACTTTAGGAGGTGACAGCTGAGGTTACTGTGAGAAGCAAGGAAAGAGGGTTGTGGTTTGGGTTGGATTTATTTTTAAATCCACATGCTGAAGTAGCTCACAGGGTTTGCCAGTCACCAGGGTCTGCAAGGCCAAGGAACAGGGTAACCCGGTACCTACCAGGATGCATCTCTTCCATCCCTGTTCCTAATCACGCGACTTTAAGTTGCATTAAGACTGTAGCGTGAAAGCTTTCCTGCAGCTGATGACAAGAGTAAGATATCTATGATTGGAGAAACAATTCAGCAGTGGTTCTATTCTCCCAACCAACCAGATGGCAATTTGCAGCATAGCTCCTGAATTCCTGCACTGCTTCCTCAGAAATGGGGAAAAAACATCACTACTGCTAATCTACTGCTGAGGTCATACAGGTTTTTAGTCTGAACACTAAAGGAGAAGATCCTAACTTAAGGAGACACATGTATGTGAATTCGAGCAGGAGTCTTTACACATTTATTCCTTTCTGTTTCAGTTGGTGCTCGCAACAAGGGTGGGGGGCTTGATGTTTGTGAACCACCAGTTATTAGACTTGAAAGACAACAGAAAAAAGTAAATAAAAATCAATGATATTTGGCACCATGGCTGCACTAGAGCTGTGTCAGTGTCTCACTTCCTCTGCCTCACGCTGCCCCAACCAGCGGGGACACTGCTGAAAACAAGCACGGAAGGGATGAGAAGGCTCTTTGTTTGAATGTGTTTACCAGAACCAGGCAACAGGAAACTTTTTTTTTTCATAGTAAGGTAGTAGCAGAAGCAGCGTTAACAGACAACAACACAGCTGTGTCAGACACTTTGCTACACTACAGCCACTCAGACCTACACTTTGCTCGCCTTCATGAGCACAACTGCCCACACAGCTTTCCGACCCTCTGTGAGTACCTGGCATGGCACACTGTCAATATAAAAGCCTATGCATAATTGGCTTGCACGGTTCCTCCATGGCATTGCAGTGCATAATGTAAACATACCCGCTTAATCTGGACAACCTTTAACTGCTCAGACAAACAAGTTCATCCTCCTTTTCACCTTGTTGATTAGACCTTGAAAGTTGGATGCAAGTCAAGTTTCGAGGTATGTGAAAAAACAGAGGTAGAAGAAAGCTGCTTGCTTCAGTAACTTCAAACGAGGTCAGCAAAGAGTGCCCTCCTGGACGGGCAGAATAAGCAAGTCCTACAAGTTTTCTTTGTATGCAACATGTCAGTCTTGTTAAAATGCTCACTTAATAACGTTTGCAGTTCAGAAATGGAAGCTGGCAACAGCCTCTCGGAGCCCAGCACTGCTCTGCCTCTCGAAGTTCCCCTCAGCTATTGCTACTGCCAGAATTAGAATGGACTTAAGTTAACGCCCTAAAAATTAAACCCACAGTTGTCTGCCATGTACTTCCTCCTCATTTGACTCTTTGCTGTCACTACAGGTTCCTGGACCTCCCCACTCACATTACAGACTACCCAAACTTCACTAGTGAACAGACTGTGGGCAAAATGTTCCTGCTTTTCTTCATACTGAGGCTGAGAGAACCATTAAGATACATTCTGACAGCTGCACATTTTCAAGGTGTCAGGGAAGACTGCCCTTTTCATAAAGCAAAAGCTGAGCCCCTAAATATGTTATCTTGAATTTCTGTGCTACCACATGTTGTAAGGACAGAACTAATCAACCCGTTCCATACACATAGCCAGGCTAACATGTCATATCACAAACAAACATGTTTTGCTTTTCAAACTGAAGGCTGGAATCCCTACAGCGCAATTTGGAGTGTGCAGCATGAAAAGAACAACTGAAGATATTTCTTCTTTTAATCTGTAATTCAAGTAGGTTAAAATAAGTCCTTGACTTCAACTTACACTTGAGGAAAAGGATTCCTAATCTTGACTTCATGTACCAAAACTTAGGTCCCCTCTATGCTTATTACTGCAGCCTCTCCACTTGCACATTTATCAACAGGACAAAATAAAGTTACTCCAATGTATCCATTCAACAAGGAAACATAAACACGGTGGCAGCTGAGAGATTCAGCCACACCAAGGTTCTGTTTGGGGTGTATAAGCACAGCAGGAGGGCACAATGGAACAGACCAAAAGAAAAAGCATTTGTTCCCATCCACCAGCAAAATCATATTAATAAGCAGGAAAACAGTACCTGGCACATCTACTGAGAAACAAATGCAATCGAACAGTGTAATAGGTTGAGAAAGAGCAAAGTTTTCAGTTCAGCCCCCAGCCCCCTCGTACTGGTATTACAGCAGTATTAAGTTCTTGGATTGCGACTCTTGGAGCCTTCATCCAGAACACAAGGAAGCTGAAGAATTACAGACACATCTTTACCACCTCCGTTATTTCAGGGAGACTCGGATAAATTTCATTTAAATACAGTGCTCACCACACAGCTCCTTTTTGCTGTTAAGTAAAAGGTGGGTTCGAGTAACAAAAAGCCCATCATCGGCATCAAGCACACAAAGATGCGTTTGATGAACACAAGCTTGTCCCAGCCAAAAGGAAGCACTCACTACTTCATACACAGCTCAGTACAACTTCTACAGCTGCCACTCACGGGATGGAAAAAGCTTAGCCAAAGTGCTGTTAGCCCCAAGTCAGCGCCATGAGGAGCACTAAACCCAGCCTTCATGTCAGCCAGAAGGGCACAAAGACAGACCATGGGAGGTAAGGAATGCAACTTCTGTGCTTTGGCAGTTTTCAAAGGTTTCCATCTGGAATGCAACAAAAATGAAAGCAAATTGGTTTGCTGGAGCTGCAAGTCACAACTTCAGCAGGAAACCCACCTGCCCAGAACTGGGTCTTCCACTGCTATGGCCTCGCTTCTGTTGTCTCTAGACTTTCCATCTTTATTTCCATCCCCCCCCCCCCCACCCCCAAGATGTTTGGTGCCAGCAGCTGAACTTGTCAAACAAATGTAATTCACTAGGTGTTCCTGATGGGCTCGCTTGCTAATTACAGGCTACATGGCAAGTCTGCCAAGGCAGTGACAAAAGGCAAAGATTCCAGCTGAGCATTCTAAATACGAGACAGACTAAAGTACCACCTCATCAGTATGAAGAGAACACCAAGAGAGCCCTACGCCTATTTTAAAGGTAAGGTTACAAGGTGTTTCACAGGAAAAAGTTTTAGCTAGAGATGCTAAGTGTGTAAGTACTCTGGTATAAAGATGCAGACATCCACCCTGAGCAGGCAGCAGCTGATACCCCTCCCACTGCACAAGTAGCACTGCAATAACAGCAATCTGTAGCATGCCAGACCAACAGAAACATCCACTGCTCCCCTGCTTTCTGCTCTCACACTGCTCAAACTGAAAGTGGGGACAACACCAGCGTGCAGCAGGGATAAAAGCTGCCTAGGATTCACTTGAGAGCTATTAACAATGTGAATGCTTCAGGTGGCCCTTCCACAGAGCCTCACCCAGGACCAAAGTCTCCATAAAAAGGCTTTGGAGTTTTCCATGCTTTTACAAGTATCTTCTGGTGCAACCAACAGGAGCCAACCTACAGCCTTTCAGAGCTGTTTCCAGAAGACCCAATGGACACAGAAAAGAGACCACTAGGGCACACACTCCATCTCCTCACAGATGTGTAACAGCGTATGTATAAATGCTTGGAATCACCTCATCCAAAATTAAATAGGAAAGTTCCTAGGTGTTTCTCCAAGGAAACCAACCCGCAAGTCTCAGCATCAGGCAGTTCCTGCTTTCATATACATGTAGCTTTTTTGGTTTTGAATTAAAATCTGCTGCCCTTCACACCACACTTCCATCTTAACCAAATCCTCACTATACATTTCATATATGTTCTCCTTTAAGCACTCCACCAACACACCCCAAATACCTCCAGTCTCTTACTCAGTCCCTCGCTCCCGTGTAACAACAGGTTCCCAGTACTGTCGAGAGAATATTCTCAGTCTGTTTGGTTACATTCAGAAGGAGAGACAACGTCCACTGTCAGATCACATACCACAGCTCCACAGTCCATACAGCTCCATGCCAAAGCCATTCAGGTACTCTCTCCTACAGCAGGTGGCACAGATGCTGCCACCCAGTGCTCCAGGTTTTTAAGCCTCACAGGAGAGGAACTGACAGGTCTCCTTAACAGGATTAGGGAAGGACCACATGGAGTCCCAGCTGGACTACACGATCTTAAAGGTCTTTTCTAACTGTAACAATCCTATGATACTGAGGAAACAGCAAAAAGAAACTTCAGTCCATCCAGATTCCTAAAAAACATCCCAAACCAGCTATAGAGCTGTATGTAATACCCAAGAGTAGAAAAACATTTAACTTCAGTTGCTTAGTAGCATATGGTTTCTACAACAGATGCCGGAACATTGACACATCACCAAAACGCTTCCATGTGACATGCAAAGCTTTCAGCATTCAGACTCTCTCTGTACTTTCTGCTTAATCTTCCAGACTTCCCCAACACCCTAAACACCAGAACTGAACCCAATCACTAAATGGCTTCGAGTCCTTTGCTCTTCTCCTCCAACTTCATCTATCCCTATGTGTTTTATTACCATGGGAAGCTTTGCCAAAAACCATGGCTCTTGTCTTACTCTAGAGAAGTACTATCAGATGTATCTACTTGTGTCAATTCAGATGCATCGCCTGCTTTGAGAAACACACCATCCTAAACCTGCCATGTGACACAATATATGGAAACCTTGAGGGTCACAGTTGAAAATGCTACATGACCACCAGAACTCAATGCCACATGGTGTGACATCCCACCTTACTACAGAAACAGGCCTCCGCTGCCCACAGAGGCTGTATTTCCATCTCAGCTTCTAAAGGCCATGAATGAACTCATAGGAACACACAAATCCACTGCTACAAAGATACTGCGTCCAGTGCTGCAACACTGAAACCAGTAGATGAAATAATACAGTGATACAAAGCAATTTGCTTAACTGCCTGCGGAGCTAAATAAATACTACAGAGCCTTTTAGCACTTGGACAAAAGAGGACATCATCAGTTTAGAGAAAGGGAACACCACCAGTGAGCTCAGCACAGCATCCCTCTCCTTAGGTTTCAGTCACACACTGGTTGCTTCAGAGCCAGCTGCGTAGTACAGCACAGCACAGTATGTGCACCCCAAGCTTAAGCTGAGCACAGAAGCAAAGCTGTTGTGCCACGGCACTAGAGTTCACTCTCTAACCATCTGTTAATGTTACACACATCATTTTCTGCTGTAATATGGGAGAATTTCTATTCAAGTTAATTGAAGTTCACCCTGAGATCATCGTCTGATTCACTCCGCTTGGTGTCCTGTCTATAGCATCACCTCTGTTAAGTGCAAGAAGTAAGCGCTCGGAAGGAAACAGCCAGATTTCCTCACTGTATCAAATCAACAGCAGCACAGCAAACAGTTTGCAAGCAATAAGATGCACACACAAACTAATTAATATCCTTCATTCCGTAATGGAATATTAAGCTGTTAAGAACTTCACATGCTGGTTGTATACCACATCTGCATGGGGTCTCGTTTAGAAGCTGTATATTGGAAACATAATTCTGTATTGTTCTTTTAGATTTGCATAATAAAGGCTCCTGCGTGCCTCCCCACGGGAGCACAAAGAAGTAAGGCAGAGCTAAGCAATAGGGCTCATATGTGCTGTACTGAAACCATGTAGCAGTTTATCAAACTTGGGTATTCCAGCAAGATCACTGAAATAGCGGATTTGAGCTGTTCACGACTAATAATAAGAAGAAAGGTGCCGGGTATTTGTGCAGTTCACTTGTACGATCCTATCATAGATTAAACCTGCTTAATATTCAGCATTTAAACAAAAAAAAAAGCCACCACCACATCTAAACAGCCAAGAGTACATTTACACCCATCCCACTTATGACACTGTCTACCTAAACAGTATCACAACCCGCGATACAACCTTTCATTTTTAAGCAATCCCTCTCCAGGAAGGTTTCCTAAAGCTTCTACATCCCCCTTAAGCTTTCTATATTCCTCCGCCCAGAACTTTGGGATAGCACGAATAGGCGTGTTGCTCCTTATGTCACATTGGTGGAGAGAATCCCCTGACCTCAGCTCCACCTGCGCTTATGTCACAAGGCTGCAACACCAACCAACTCCCCCTTACGCTCACAGAAGTTTCTAACTACTAAAGCAACACAAAAACAAGCAGCAGGTTCAAAGTTGGGTTTTGCCAGGTGTATTTAGCAACAGATAAATCAATAGTGCCGCGTTCCCAGCAAGTTCTAACAAAAAGTAATAATAATAATAATGAATAAAAATAATTAATTTAAAAAAAAAAACAATAGCAGCATTCTTATAGGAATATAGTGATTTTGAAGAAGTAAAAGCAAAGTTAGCCATCAGTGATGTGATCCAGGCTTATCACAGAGGCTCAGAAGTTCTGTAAGCGGTACCCACACAAGTGACTGCTGGCGGCACGGAGCAGCACTCGGCCTGTCCCGGGAGCACCGCACCGTACCGCACCGTACCGCACCGTATCGCAGGGCCCTCCGCTCCGCCCCAGCCGGCGGCGCTCGCTGCTCCGAACCAGCACCGCCCCTCCGCGGGCGCCCAGCAGTTCTGAGCCCCACCGAAGGGCCCGAGGCGGCGGCCCTGGGCCCTCCCCGCCGCGCCCAGCCCGGCTGCCCCCCATACCCGCAGCCCGGCACGGCCCGGGCTCGGGGCCGATACGGGCCGGCCCACGCGGTCCCGCCGGGCTCCGACCCCGCGGAGCCCCCGCGCGGAGGGGGCAGGCGCCAGGCCCACGCCGCCGCGGGAAGGCCCCGAGCGCGGCCTGCGCCCCCCGGAGCTGTGGCGGAGGAAGGTCGCGGCGCCGCTGCACACAACGTACCTCGGACACAGCGTCACCCCGCCACAGGCCCCGCGCTGCCTCCGCTCAGGCGGGAAAGCCACCGCTCGCCACCATCACCTACGCTCCAAGATGGCGGACATATCAGCGCCTGCGAGCCCTCCTCTCCCTCCGCCCCGCCTGCCAATCATAGCGCCCCGGCACCGCCCCGCCCCTTTCCTATTGGGTGGCGTGCGCGGCTCGGCCTCTCATTGGCAGTATCCTCGCTGTCAGTCACCCAGTCAGAATGCTCCTACAGGCTTAAGCGGGGATGGAGGCGGGCCGTCGATTTCTTTCTAGCCAATCGGCGCACGAGAAGGGCGCACCTCTCATCCCACCTTCCCCACTTAGCAACAGGACACGTCACCGTGACGGGCGTTTCCATCGCCCAATCGGAAGAGCGGAAGCCTCTTAAAAAATAATAAACTCTCTCTGTCCAATCCGGAGCCGCGGCGCATGGCGGGAGGGGCGCTGTCCGCATTGGCCGCTGTGCACAAGCACGGCGCCAAACTGCCTGACAACAAGGGGGGCGGGGGAGCCCGTGTGGGGAGGCGCGGAGAGCGGAGGCTGCGCAGTGGGGAATTAGCTCAAATGGTAGAGCGCTCGCTTAGCATGCGAGAGGTAGCGGGATCGATGCCCGCATTCTCCAGCGCAGGGATTATTTTCTTTCCTCGAGCCCAGAGAGCTTGTTTTAACCCCAAAGTAAATTGCAGCGTGGAGCTCTCTGTTTTCGTTTTGGGACGCGGCTGTGTCTAGGATAGAAAAAGCAAGGCTTTAAATATTGTGTGTTTTCTTGTGCTCACCCTACACAGGGCACTCCCTGGGAGACAAGCTCTACTTCGCAACCGGCCCAACCAGCTCAGCTCGTGGCCCTTCCAGCATTGGGGTGCGGGACCGCCACTCTTGTCTATGTGTTAATTCAACAACAAAGTAACGACTAGTAGAGCAAGGCCAGCTGAGCCAACAACCAGATTTAGCCATAACCCTCACAAACCCCTTTATCCTCCTCACAGGGTGAGAGAGGGGAAAAAAAAGAACCTTCGAAGAATGTTAATGATTTAGGCCAAAGGCTTATCAGCATTATGAAAACTAAGTAGCTTTAAGGGGAAGGAAGAAGCATTTCTGAACAACGACTTCATGGTTTTGCTGCTGAGGGGGAACGTGGATGCTTGGCTGCACCAAACCCCACGAGTTAATCCATTTAGTTGAAACAAAATGTTCAAGTTCGGTCTTTTAATCTCGTTTCCAACGCTGATCCTATTAGCATTTCTAAGCAAAAGCTGCTGGGGACTGGGGTGGGACCTCCACGCCATCCCCCAATGGAAAAGGCCGTTCTGGGATCACGGAAGGCAACAACAGTGAGAAGATTCCTGAGGCAATGAGGCCTAACTATAAAGCTAAAAAGCAAATGCTGCTCATTAGAAATGCTGGGGAGCAGGGGAAGACCCAGTTATATTAATTATTAACATCAGACACCAAATTAGGCCCCGGTAATAAAACTAGTTATACTGTAAGCTGCAGAAATAAGTACAGCGTCCAACCATCATGTACTCTGTCCCCTATGTTTTCCCCTCCCACAGTAATTTCAGTTCCCTATCTCCTGTAACGCTTTCCCCCACCTTTACTCTTTCAACAGGAGACAGTGCGCACCGCATTGAACCCAAGAAACCCTGCAAACCATCCTGCCATCTTGGTGCTGGCTCATGGACTCCATTTTGCCCCTCCACACCAACCTCTGGGAAATACATACAGCTTTACTGTGGAGATTTCAGACCTTTTTTCATTTAGTCAAATTTGGTCAACGTGCCTATAGATTAACCTTGAAGGACATATGGACATCCACGTGGGCATCATCTGACCCAAATTGCCCATAAATTAAATCTGCCAAAGATGCATGTCTTGTTGCAATGTACAGTCACGAAAACCCGTTATTTCAACATGGGAAGCCTGGCATTTTCCCTTCAGGATCTGAAGTTCCATGTATAAAGTGTAAAGCATAAACTTTTATCTTCTCATTCCTGATAGCCTCAGTGATATTTATGCTTACCTTACCCCTGCTGATAGGAAAATTTATAGAGCAGCAGACAATGCAAGCAATATATCCATGGAAAGAAGCAATGCAATCTTGCATTAAGGTTGGTCTTCCTGGCTGTGGATCACAAAGTAGTTCATCAGTTAGGCCAGGGCCCAAATAACTTCTTTGCTGAGCAAAGCCAGGACTTTGCAGAAGCAAGCAATTGCACAGTGCACGAATTTTCTTACCTTGAAGGCTTTATACTTCTTGGACCATTCCTTTACTTTACATCAAAGTCCTCTCCACAGTACCACTTCAATGTTTCTTTTCTGCTTGCATCCTTTGCACTCCAGCAAAGCATTATTGTTACAGAATTGTGACGCACAGTAACCACATGTAGGATTCCTGAAGTTTTGTGAATCCACTGTTTCCAGAGCTAGAAACTATACAGATGTCAGATAGATTTATACAGGATGTCCTAGCTTATCTCCTCCCCTCTCTCTCTCCCTAGTTCCTGAGGTTATGGTTTGCAATGCTCTTTAGCCCTTTGAAGCAAACTGTTAATGTCCAGGGGCAAAGAAGGGAATGGGAGAATGTTGCCCTGTAGACTCCACTGGATGAGATGAACACTAGACTGTTATGTATGAGGAGCACCCATCTTCACTTCTTCTTCCAGCAGTGCTTCAAAAGCAAACGTAACCAAAGAGAGTTGTGAAGAGCCCAATACCTTGGGAGGATGCCCAGGGGGCTCAGGATATTGACTGAATGGCACTCCTGGGGACACAATCCAAGCAGTACAGAGTTCCTGTGTTCAGGTTCAGACTGGAGATACCTGACCCCCTTCAGGGCCTTCCCTGATACCTGGTACCTGAAAGCTTATGGGGCAGCTCAGCAGAAATGTTGCAGGAGTGCAATTTTAGACTGTAGGGTCTTAATGCCTTTTCAAGCAGTTAAACGATTTGAGTATAGATGCTAATATCACAGAAGATAAACAAGATAAGAAAGCAAGCAAATAAATGGATGCAGATTGGAGAACCGAGGAACTTCACTTTTTCTTGCTTCTGTAGCAATGTAGTGGTACTGTTTTTATAGTTACCTATTAAACAATGCTGAGTTCAACAGCAGTGCTAATTACCAGTACAGCCACATGACCACTCCAGGCTAATGATAGTCCTAAACCCTTGTTATCTTTTAATAGCTAAGCTGATTAAACAAGCACAGAGGAAAAACAAGGTGGAGAAATTACCTCCATGGTACTTCTCTTAGGAAAATAAAGGCACACAGATTGAATCACTTCCTGACCAGCTAAGATATAACTGCCCAGTAAGTACTGACTTTGTATTTCTGTGAAACTGAAGCAGGGGACAGAGAGATGATCAGAATAGACTGGCTCACCCAGGGGTACTTGTGAACGAGGGAATAATTGCCTCATCAATTCCATGCCATTTTTGCTGTAAAGTTCTCTCTCCCAGATTTGTTTTTTAAGCCTGAAAGATCTCTTGCATTGCAGTGAGCCAAATACTTCTATGATAATGGCGTGTCAAGAGCAATCAGTATATGACAGAGACCTAGAATCGGAACGGCTCAGAGTGGCTGCTTTTACACCAGTCTGAATTCTTCCTCAATTTTTTATTTTTTTAAATTTTTTTCTGAATAAAATCATTACCAAATGACTTGTCCAGAGAAATCCACTTTCTGCAGATTAACTTGCTTTGCTTTGTCCCAGCTCTTCCTATCTCTCCCAGCCTGCCGTCCCCATCTGTGTGGTGTATGTACATGATTAGGAGTGCCTGAATTAGGTTCCTAAAATGTGTAAGCAATCACATTTATCTATGTACAGTTCCAACCTCTGAGACAGACAATGCTTTACAGAGATCTCATGACCTGCTTGGGCAGTTGTATTTAACCCTTTTTACATTAGGAAAGAGAGAGACACGCACACCAAGGACCACAGCCTCAGGAGTGACGGTCTTCCATGGACTCTGTGGCAAAGGCATCAACAAGAGCTAAATGTGTGCATGCAGATAAAGTAATTTTGAAAAGATAATCTTAATTAATAGCAGTTTCTGATGTGCAGACTGGTGTCCTCAGAGGATCTCTGCCAGGCTCCAGCCTTCAGTTCTACTCCTTGATGTGCTACTTGGCTTTGTTTGCACATGGATGTCGATTTTCAAATCCCACCCCCCCAGCAGAAATAGGTGACCTACTTTTCAGCCCCAGACATCTGCTAGCTGTAGCCTCGTCCCTCCCTCTGTGCTTTAACCCTTTCTTTCCTCCCCTCTCTGTGGGCATCTGCCACACCTCAGTCCTTCCAAGGAGCTCAGCCTGTGGCTCTCCCACCCACTGCAAACCTACATGGTGAGGTGTTTGCACAAAGGAGACTGAAAGAGGGCTGCAGTTCTCTATCTTTGCCACAGAAGGGCACCCCAGTTGCATCGCCAAAGCCAGCTAGGCCCCTACAAGCAAGAAGGTCCTGGGGCACCTGGCACCCCAGCCCACAGGCCCAGCATGGCCTCCCTTCCTCAGCAGCGGGCCAGGGCCAAGGAGAGGAGCAGGGGAGCAGGAGCGGATCTTTCCCCATGCTGCACTGCTGTCAGTGGCATGCATGACACTAGGAAGGGATCTAGATAGAAAGAAAGGGGGTCTGGGTGATCAGCCATGGCACGAAGTCCAACAAGGAAAATGCTGGGCACCCTGCACTGGCTGTCCCTGCTGGAGCAGGGGTTGTGCCACGTGGACCCACAGGACCCCACCAACCCCATCTGTTCTGTGGTTCATTCCTCAAGTTTCCCTTCTCTACAGACATGGCTTTCTCTCAGAGACCCCTGTGCTATTGCTGTGAAGCAGTCAATGAGTGTTGCTTTGAAAAGCCAGTATCATTTTAACACCAGTTTTTCCCACCTCCACTAACTCCCCACCCTGCTCTGTCTGCTTCCTCCCACTGTCCAGGCTTTGGCTTTTCTGCTCCCTGACATTTGCATGCCTGAAGCATCGTGTTGCAGGATGATTCTTCTGTGATGGTGGAGAACAGATGAACCTGTGATGGTCAGGTTATCCAGCTGGCTTTGCAGTGCAAAGGTGCATTGCATCTAGTCTGGTTAAGGTTTGCGCTGCTTTTACTGACTACACCATGTCTCCCTTCCAACAACCAGTAGGTGGCGTGTTTGGATCAACGATGGAAGGAGGAAGCCCCAAGTTACTCCACTGCTTGGAAGAAAAAATACCACCCCGTGCAGACACAAATCCCTCCCCTCTGGATTGGAGGTGTAAAAGCATCTCCAGATATTCGGTCTCATTCTCATTAAAATACACTCTGGACATAAGCAAATGCTTGATAAACAGCACAATTTAGAGCAGACCTTACCTGGACAGGTTATTTGTGAGCTCCTGGCCCAGAGTATGGCTCTTTTTCAGCTCCCCTAGGTTCAGCAGCAGCCTTGGATCCCCACAGCATCCTACCCATGCATCTAAGGCCTCATCTGTATATGAAACAAAGGACTGGAGGCTCACCTGTGGCACGGAGCAAAACAAAGCAGGGGCAGTAGAGAACTGAGGGACAGGGAAATAACCATGCACTATATATACCTGTTTTCCTTAGCACCAAATAATCTCTTTAAATACCAAGCAATAGTTAGGAGACACATAATTGCTGGGTAAACTAACTTTCTGTTAGAAGTCAGATGCTCACCTACTTCCTGTTAGACAAGCAAAACAAACAGCCCATATGAGAGAAACTATTCCCAGTTGCTGTCAAACATCACAGTCTGCAAACAAAAGTAACCCGAAGTGCTTGCACTTATCCCATGGTTGATAACAAGGACAGAGGGAAAGAAAGACACGTTGAGGATTCCCTTTACTGTGTCTCCTCTACTGGTCAAGTGAGTAATCTAAACTCACTTGAGTTCCACTTCTGTGGAAGCAAAATTCCTTGTCTCTTTCATTTCCTGTTACATTACCAAGACCAAGTTGGCCAGTAATCTTTGCTAAAGGACAGACATCTGCCTATCCAAAAGGGCCATTAGATCGCTCCTCATTGCCACCTGACAACCAAATATTCACATCCAAGTCCCCCAGATCGATATAATCTGCCTCTAAAATGGAGGATTAGGGTTGTTCAGCCCTCGTATGGTGATTTTCAATAACAGAATTTTCAATCTTATCTCCCCAGAGTACTGTAGTGGTCACGAGATTCTTCACATCACTTTGCCTGTTCTGACATTATCACCTTAAATCTGCAAATCAGATTCCAATCGTTCAATTACTCTTTCTAAATGATCTCTGTGATTTTCAGATGCTCCCCAACATTAGCTGGGTCAGAGCAGTTTGATCAGATCATGTACAGGATACCGGGCAGTCCCTCCCAACCCTCTCTAGGCATCTTTTCCTCTGAGGCATTCCATTTGCTGTCAGTCATTGTGTGCCCGGTATCCCACTGACTAGGCCAAAAATGTCACACAACAACAAGGTTCCTTGGATTCTGGACAACATAGTGACAACAAATTGAATGCCAGCTTACAGTGAGTTCATTGTAGCAGTGAACTTTAACGAGACAATTTCTAAGTAAAATGGAAATGTTTTAAGCATAAACATAACTCAGCAAAATGCAAACAGTTCAAATGTGAGCAGTGCTAAACAAAAAGTAAAAAGAATGAACTGTGAGCATAGCGAGGCATACTAAGACAAGGGGAAAGCATCCTTGCCAAAGCGACAAGAGCTGGAGCCTTCAGAGATTATTCTCACCCGCTGATGAGCCACTGTTGGGAAAGTTGTCAACTTCTCACATTCTCCATCACGTCGGGCAAAATTCCCCCGCGTCATCCCTGGGTCATGCATTAAATAAATGGCTGCTATAGCTACACAGACGGTGTTGCCTAGCAAAGACGTTGCTCCCAGCCAAAAGTTTTGCTGTGTTAGATTTTTGGGGGTTAAGGAAAATCAGCAATAGCAGCAAAAACGTTGTCATCACGTAATTGTCTCCATGGTAGACCTTTAGAATAAATATCTCACTCTGAAAAAAGGTACACCCATTACACCCACCAGCAGTGTGGTCTTCTCCAAACTTAAAAGGACTTACTGTAGGACTGAAAAGCCAGCTGCTATATCTACACGTGTGTTCTTCCTACCCTCTCATATTAGAATGCCCGTATGCCCAAGTCAACACACCAGCCTAAAATCCCACCAGCAGACACCCTCCTTGGTGACTACAGTTTTATTCTGGCTGCTTGTGCCACAATGAAATGGCACTTTTAACAGGGCTGAAGCAAAAGGGGAAACAATCTGCTTTCTGTATAACTGATCTATCCCCAAACATAGGTTTCATACACTGTGATGCTGAGATTTTTCTAAATCCATCTCCAGATTCTCCTTTTAATTTCCTTGGCAGCTCCTGATATTGCTGACACCTAGAGACACACAGCTTTACAGATGGGCCGTTTGTGGCTAGAACTGTTACCTTGTGAAAGTATATGTCTTTGAGACAGAAGTCACACTTTCATTAGCAGAACAGTTCTGACATAATGACAGGCTTTGATCTCAGAAGGATATTATTTGCAAATTAGTTGGCTTGCCCTCTCCAGCCCATTGACTTATCTGCCATGACTGCAGGGAGCCTCTCATAGACACTAGGAGCCTTTTCTTATCATTTTTGGTCCACCTTCTCCCTCATCTTTGCTCCACAGTCAGTTCTCCCCTATCCCTGTTACAAACTAATGGAACTGCTTACTTTCAGAAACCTTCAATCTGTGAGATCACAGACACACCGAGGCCTTAGAAAGAACAGAGATATTCAGTGCTGAGAACTCACCTTTACCTTGTCAAAGCTCACCAGACACACTGAGTTTCATTTGTGTGAATGTAACAGAAAGATGGGTAAGGATTATTTTGACTTCACAGTTAGGACAGGACAAAGGTTGTTTTGACTTCACGCACCTGAGATTATCTGTACTGACTGCAGGAATGTAAGACCAAACTAGACTCAGCAAAGCTAGTTCTCGAGTATGCCCACCTGAAAAAAACAGAGTCTTTAGTCACAAATTTGGTTTTGTCTCCTAGGGAGATGATTTAAAACATATTATACATTGAAAAGGAAGAAAAAAAAATACTGACCTGACCCGGTATAGCAAAACCACAGCAGTTATCAAAACAAATTGCAATGGATTTGACAGGGTAACGATGCTGACAAAGTTGTGGTAAGCTGGATAGCTTGCTTACAGTCATAACTCTAAAGACATGCAGCTTTCCAATTAACCTCTTCACCTCCTTGCTCTTGCTGCTATATTTTAAAGTAAAAACGAGGAGACAGCAGCACTGTTGTTAGCAAACGGCCTGATACCACTGTGCCACTGGTTGGTTGCCTCCGTTGCAGATGCTGAAATATCACTGCCCACAAGGACTCCTAATCAAATATTTAAAATATATTTATTATAAAAACCAAATCCACAGAATCTATTGTACAAAGGCACACTCTTATCTTTACAAATCTTTATACAAAATAGCAGTTATTTCCAACAACTGCACTTTTGTTAACACCAAGAATCGTGGTTTCGTGACCAGAAAACTGTTAGTGTATAACGGTCTGAAGTGATGAAAGCCTCAAAGAAACCTTATGACAGTTCCAACCAGGTTCGTTTGTATCTTAAAGGCCACCTTTGGAAAACAACTGGTAAAGACCTGAAACACGGCAAATGGCTTTCACAAAAAATACTGTAATGACAATCTGAAAATAACGTCAATGAAATCCCCAAATACTTAAGCGTCACCTGTTGGCACTTCTTTAATAACTCGTATTTAATGCTTTCAAATTGCTGCCAAAACAAAGATGGAAATGAATGTCCACCTGGAATAATGCATTTGAGACAAACCCCAATATATTACAAACTCAAGATATGCACGCCCTAAAAACCCCTCAGCTGTCTGTTTCAGTTCCACTACTTGTGGACGCATTTGAGCTGAGGAGAACCAAACACTGTGTTTACTCAGAATCATTAGAGTGCACTCAACATAGGATTCGTGGGGCTTCTGTCATTTAAAGCTTTAATTTGTTCCCCAGTCAATGTCTGAGCTGCTTAAACACAGAAGGCACTTCAGTACTGGGTTTGGTTGTCCTTTGTAGTAACAGATCCTACAAAATGATACACATATAAAGCTGTTATTATTAGGTTGTTTGCAGAATACATGTTTTAATATAAATATAAAAAAGATTGCGTGTGTTTACCATAAAAAATCTTGGTAATCTTTGTATATTCAGGTACATTTACAAATAGCAGCAATTACAATACAATTAGATAAGTAAAAAAGCTGTCTGGGTTAGAGTTTAGTCAATGATGCCCTCCAAATCTCACATCCAACAGCAAAGTACTTTTCCACAGCTTTTGTTCTGACCTCTGCAGGCTGATTAATACCATTTATGACTGCTGCATTCGTGGGTGCAATTAAGATACTTCTGCTCTCGTTTACACATTGCAGGATCTCTGTACAAATACAAGTGGGACATGGTGGCCTTCATTGGACACAGCTTCCCTGGGAGCATCAGTCAGATTAAGGTACATCCATAGGGGCACTCGTTGAACAGACATAAATGCTGGTGAGCTGGTCCATCTCTGTAGCTATGAGACTTGATTTTCTTCTCTTTCAAGGCGTGTTCTCTGCACATATTTCATTGGTGTCAAGTGTCCTGTTTAGGAATTGTTTCCGTCATCTTCTATCCAGCAGGATTCTGTGCTGGCTCTGTATGTGGCTCCTGCCTTCTCAGGCGCTGGGGACAGCCCGGTTGTGGTGTCTTACAGCCATGGGCAGCTGGGAGTATTGCAGAGGTGGGACACAGCATCGGAGGAACTTGGTTGCAGGATGAAGAAGCCATTTGTATAAGCTTGGTTTCCATCATTCTTATCAGTAGGTTTAACACTGATTTAAATCTGTTTCTCCTCCCCCTGCCCAGGAGCATGATCTCACATGAGCAGATCCACAGCATAGTTGGCCAACAGCAAAATACACAAAGTAGAGCAGCATACCCTTTACAAAACCCCTTGCAGTATGTAAAGGAACACTAACAGAACAGCAGGCACTTTGAAACTTGTGGAGAGGGCTGCACTCATCATTTATAGTGCACTCATTATTAAACAGAAACAACTGAATAACCGTTCTGTAAATGTCTGTCATGTTGGATTATGGCTTGTCCGAGGCTCAGCCCAAACATGGAAGTTTGCAAAACGTCCCTCAGCACCGTAGCAACAAATACATTATTTCTAATTCAGGGCTCCGTGCCAGGCACTCCTGCGTGTTATTAATTACTGGGAACATGCCTGCCTTCTGTTTTCATTTCCTGACATTAATGGGTATCACTTGTTGTACAATTATAAGCACAGCTACTCATTTGGACTGACTCAACACATACTCCAACAAAATGACTGACATCAGAAAAGATCTGCTTCTGATAATGCACAGAGCACACGGGGCACACAACGTTGTCAAGTCTGACCGAGCACACTCGTAATGCACTACAATGCACTCCACAGGCTCTGATGCAGAACAGCCCCAGAGCTCTCTGTAGCAAAAGGATCTGACCCTACAGGCAGAGGGTGAACGCCCAGGTCACTGGTAGCTCAGCACAGCATGGCCAGCCCTTACCAACTGCTGCCATGCACAGACACTTCAGAGTTTCAAATTCACACTAACTCTGTGCTTGAAATCAAAGGATACCTTGCCAATGATGATCATGATTTTTAAGTCTGCCCATTTACCTTACAGCTTCACATTGCTACTGCATCTGTTGCACAGACAGAATAAATTCAACAGAGAGAAGATGACCCTCATAGCTGCCTTTGTGACTGCACCAGAAGGCAAAGAAACAGCTCTCTGCGCTGAAATCTGCCCTTAGATGTAACACAGAATCACCCAGTTCATTTGCCCATTACTAGCTGCTATACAGACACAGCTCCGTACTCCACCCCAAGCTGCTTTAAAGTGCTAATATACAGTCGTAATGGGCTCTGAAAATACTTCAGTAAACTGATTCAAGTACTCAGATGCTCACAACCAAAGTCCAACCACTTGCAGCCCCCTGCAGGTTCTTGGGGCAGAACTCCTAGGACACACCAGGATACCTCAAGCCTTTCTCATAGCAGCCTTCTGCACTAACAGAACCACACCTGAACCTCAGCAAAACACAACTTTTCCCTTCTTATTTCCTGCTCAGCCCAGCACTGCTACAACTTGCCACACACCTTCAATAATTCCACGCAGCACTTTCCCTCATCCTGATCTAGAAGCAGCAAGCATCTGTTTTAAAAGTTTTAGCCTGAAGGTTCACAGGATGGAAAACATACTTCACTAAAAACACACCAGGGGATATTTCTGGAGAAAAGCAGCTCTTTTCTCTCAAATATACGGTCTTTTTTGACAGCAGGAGTGCACAGATCTTTTAGATTAGATAGCCTACGGCAACAAAAAGCAATATTTTATTCTTTAAATCCTTAGATGCTACATATTTGCTTACAAGTTCTCTTCAGGAGAGGCTTTTCAAGTCAATTCCATGGAGCAGCGTGGAACCTGCATTCTGATCACAAAACCTGAAGCGCCTCAGATGAAGTGATTGCTCAGCAAACATCAGCAGCAAGAGGTTCCGAACATCCAATTGAAATACAATTAGCACACATGCTTAATCCATTCCATTCAGCAAGTGCTCGCTTCCTTCTGAGTACTTAGGGGTCAAGTTCCATTGGTCCTTAAGTCAGCCTGACTCTCAGCTAATTTTCTTGCACTCAACTCCAAACTTTATAAGAGGAGAATAAGACAAAGTGGTTGGGATTGCTACAGTGGCAGCTCTTTGAAACCATCAGTGGTTTAAGGAAAGGGGGAAAAAAATAGTAATCTTGCATTCAGTGTCATCACAGGAACACAGGAATATTAGTATGGTATGGCTCTGCACTAGAACTGTAACATGAAACAATGAATACATTCATTACAAATGACCAACAGTTAAACATAAAACAATGTATGGTGTTAACTGCAAACTTTGGCAAGGGATGGGGGAAGAGAATCCATTCTTAAACTCCAGTGCTGGATTCTCCAGTTCTCTATTTTTCTCCACAGGAAATGGTGGGCATCATATTTGTGCCAAACGCGAAACTCAGAAGCAAAAATTTAGCCATGAAGGTACTGAAATCTACTTGAACAGTTCCAGTAACGCAACAATGACAGCACCAATATTGTCCTTTAACAACACAAGAAGAACAGACCTGCACTAACAAATCTGTCAACACAGACTGGATTGGAACTCCATGGTCCTAGCCCCACCACTGCAACAACCTTTGCCCTTGGAGTCCTAGGTGTCTTTTGTTCAAAAAACACCGACCCAAACATAATTTAAAGTTCAAAAAGGAAAAACCTCTTGTTGTTGCCAACAATATTAAGGCTGTCAAAGAGTCACCACGTGTTAATTCAGCAGCTGCAGAAACAGGTGCAGCTCTGCATATTCAGATTTTCCCTCAGATATCACAGGTAGGCACACACATCATCACTGACAGAGGTGAAAACTGCCATTCAATACCCAAATCCCTTTGTTACAACAGGAGATGAATCAAAGCAAAAATCTATCTTCTGTGCTGTGAAAGGCACTTATCCCAGCCTCCCTTTCACAAAAGGGTTTGGCCTGAGCTAGAAGCAGGAGCATTTCACTGATTATGGTGTCCCAAGGATACAGTAGTTTGTTGCAGCTTCTTTCTTTTAATACAATCGGATGTATTTGCCTTCTCTCCTTCCACCCCATGCTTTTTACGTACTTAAATCTAGACTAACTTGGTGGCAAATTTTGATGACATGACTAAACTGCATGAATGGCAGATGTTTTGGTTTTGAGCTCAACATGTCCTACAAACAAACAAACAACTTTCATCACTTCAAACACAAGCCACTGTATTGTCCCGCTTTGGGAAATGAACACTGGAGGTGAAGCAATTCACTGTTGAATTCAACATGGGTAAACATCTCAAAGACCCAGAACAGAGGAATTACCAAACTTCGGGGTAAAAGGTGAGGCACCACTGTATTTTGAGAAGTCACCAAAGCCTCACAAGGAAGTAGATGCTAGACAAGGACAAAAGAACCCGGTTTCATTCAAATTAAAATGGTGAACCTGAGCAAAGCTGCAATTTGTCAGACATTTCTCTTGTTAAGAGCCCCTTGCTCTCACTGGCAGGCCATTACAACTTCTACTATCATGCACTCAAAGTGGGAACTGACTGTAGTTCAACCAAGCATTTGAAATCTGGGTATGTTTCTAGCTCCTATCAGTTCCAGAACCAGTACACAGTACGGTACTTGTGTGAGTCAGGACACCATGCCTGTGTGAACAGCTGATCTGAAAGACTTGGTTAAAATAGGTGTTTTTCCAGTTCAGTGCTGAGCAAATGTAGACCGGGATTCAAAATCCAGGTCTCAAGACACAGGTTCTGCTGGGAAGCACTCAGCTCACTGGCAAACAGGAGCTTATGACAGTGGTACACTTTGCATGTTTTCTCCCAGTGATGTACAAGGGATGAGAGACTGACAAACTATTTAAGCACGTTTTTCTTCTCTGTGAATATTGGTCTTTAGCCTCCTCCTTCCACAAGCCACTTCACTTTCTTTTCTCACATTTGTAAAAAGAACTGCATACACTTTGCGTGTAAAAAGGTGGTTTGAAATGCAAAAAGGCTCAACATTGCCTCCCCAAATCCTTTGGGGAATAAGTCAGTTCCGTGATTTCAAAAAGGCAAATATGGCACAAAAGAAGGGAATTTAAGTTAAAAAAATCAATTTTATAAATATTCTTCCTTTGTACAATTTTCACAGCCCCATCCCTCCCACCCATTTTTATTCACATTTCTTTTTCTTTTTTTTTTTTTTTTCCTTTTTAATTCCCACCCCTTTTTATCTTTTAAATCATAAAATATATATTTAAAATCTGTTCATATTTAAAAATATTTACAGGGAAAGTTCCTTCTGTTGAGGTCATGAGGAGTCTGTACAAGGAGAGGGTGGAGGTGGGTAGAGGTGAAAATAGCTTCGTTCTGTGGCAGGAGATGGAGGGCAACTTTCTTCTGCCGACATGTACTGGCTGCGAGGTGTGGGTGGAGGGGGGTAAGGGTCTGAGTCTGAGTTTAAATCTATATAGTACTTGTTGGCTTTCCATCGACTAGTGGTATAGTCACTGTCACAAACATCTGTGCTGCACGGGGTTGTGGGTGGAGCTGTCCCTCGTATAAGGTAAGGCCTGCGAGGTAACAAAATAAAAAGCACACGCATTAGTTGTGATTTTTGAAAAAGGGAAACAAAGACATTGAAAACGAATGCCTACGTCTACAGTCAAGATGTCAGATGTTGCTTCATTCTATATCAGCTGTAGCTCAGGTTTTCATGGGAGCCAAATGAGAAGTATTTGAACTGTGTTACAACTGAATGGCACAGCAACCTGGAGCTTGCAGTGCATTTTGCCAGCCTCTGACCTGGTGGTACATCCATAGGTTTGGGCAGCAGAGAAGACCAATGTGACCACTTAGTTTGGTCCCAAGAACTAACAAGTAAGTTAAATCCATCAGAGCAGACCAGACCAAACCCTCCTCACAGGATGCCAAGTGGCCATTACAAAGCAATTTAAATATAAATGCGCAGCTACACCCGGTTGCATCAAAATAAGAAACAAAGCTAACACTTATGGGTCACAAATAGCATAATCTCAATTTGAATGGTCATTTATTAAGAGAGGCAAAGTTTGATGGCTTTATTTTTTTCCCTTTTTCTTCTTTTTTTAAATCAAGGGAAAGGTCTAAACGAGAACGTTCTGTTTAAGATGCAAAAGTAAAGGACAGACCAATGGAATGTGTATCAAACCTTTTTATCTGAGCTGTACCTGTAAGATCTTGTGGTTGAAGGAATGTTTGAAGAATAAAACATCTCTGCATTATACAGGGAGCGATCGGTAGCTGGGGACGGAGGCGGGTTCAAGATCTAGGAAGATTAAAATCAGTATTTCAGTTTGAGTTAATTGCACAACTCTGCTTATTTTGAAAATATAATTTACTCCTTCAGTGAGTCACTTGACATTATCTGCTATTCCTCTCATTGCTGCTTGGGCGGATTGATGCTTTTTTTTTTTTTTTTTAAGATCATATGAGTTAATTAAGAGACCTTATTTTGGGTTTGGATTTATTAAAACAAATACAGGGCAGCAGGTGCAAAGCCAAGACATTTAGATTGCTCAGACTGCTTCTTTTTGTAGTTAACGTAAAGCTGGGTAAACACAAAGCTACCAGGAAGAACTGACAGTTGGGTCAGCAGTAACTTTAAGATAGCAAAGCCCTCACAACAACTTCTGTATTATAATCTGGCATGGCACTCTTTCTGAAGGCAGACATTTTGTCCCTGCAGGTCCTGGCTCACATAGCACTGAATTGGAAGGGTAGAAGAATTCCAAGTAAGAGTTTAGTTTAGGCTTGTACCCCCAGTGGAAGAGTTTGGCCAATAGAAATATCAAAACATAATGGTACAGGCAGATCAGCTCCTGGGCTACTTTTGTCTTTTAAGATTCATTTAACTAAGAATTTATTTTTTTTAATAAATCCACCTACACTTTTTCTCTTCATCCCTTTACTGTGGCACTGATGCAACAACTGGGTGCTAGCATGAAATTGTACATCAAGTTACACAGATTCTGGTGAAGCACGAGAGAAAATTAAATGAGGAGCTCTGCTGAATTCCAATATCTGAGTCACAGCCTTATGTTCAAGACATACCTGTGGGTAGAAAGTGGCTTTAGTGCTGGATGAGCTACTAGAAGAGGCTCCAGTAACATGGTTTCTGTCATATAAGGGGGCACCACTGCTCCCTCCCATGAGGCTCATGGAGCTCATCATAGACTTTCCACAAGAGATTCCTGCAGTGAGACAGAGAGGAATCCAAGGTTAGGTAAACCACAGTTTCATCTATTAATGCAAACCAGAAAACAAATCCAGAGCTTGGCAAATCCACGTAACTCTACTGGTTGTTGCTTTTGGAATGATCTTCTACATAAAAGCTTCAGGATTACAAAGAACAACATATTTTCAATTTTATATTATGTAAAGCAAACACCTCACCCCCAGACCACCTATTGTGACCCTGCAGCTCCTCACAAAGGAGTGCTCTCAGTCTGCTGAGAAAGGAATCTCCAGATCAGTTGATCCAAATTTTCCACCCAAATTGCTAACGAAGAAATTTTCCATCTAAACAGACTTGAGTATTTGCAAAAATAAGCACTGTACACTGCCCAAGAGAAACAAGCCAGAGACATCCGAAGTTTTCATTTCCATCCAATGAAATTCAATTGCAAGTACAAGAACAAGAGCAAGGAAATATATATATACTCTTACTGGAAAAAAAACCCCACTTTTTTAAACTGAAAAAAGGAAGGATGCCTGGGTGGCAGAAAAAGGGGAAAACAACACAGTCCTATTTTTTTTTAACTTAAATCATATTCTCATTCTTCCCACCAAAATATTCAGTGCCAATGGAAGAGCTGAGCTCAGAAGCTTTCAGAAATGTTTCAGCCTTGGGAAATACTTAGGAAAAGCAGGATGATTCTCTTTGTGACCACTGTTCATGACCAATCACTTTTCTGAAGCACCGCGCTTCAACATACGTCTTCTCATTAGAATTAACATCAGTGGTCAGACTGTCACTGTCACAGCAATAAGGAGCCATGAAAATCTATGGCAGCCAAATTAGAAAGAAATAACAACATTCTCCTTCAGTCTCAACTTATTATCTGCACACAGTTCTCTGGACGGATGTTTTGATTACTTGGCAAGGTAGAGAAATTCTGCTTCTTTAGAGATGAAGGCCTGAGACAGAGAGAGAACAAACACATTGTCCAAAAGCAAACAGGAAATCTGTCTCAGAGATGGACTAAACCAAAGGGGATGTTTTCATTACACCTCAGGCAACAGTCAGCTCTTAATAACCTGCAGAACCTCAAATCCAGACAATGTAATGGTGCTTATTAGGGTTCTTACCATCCTTACCAGTAAAAGTGCCATGCTGAGAACTTCCTGGCGCAATAAAATTAAGAGGGACGTGAGGCGTGCCACTGACATACTCATGTGGAAAGGGACTGTTGGGCCCGGCGTAGCGCTGACACACCACTCGCTGGCAAACGAAGTACATTCCTCCCATGACAAAAAGGGAAAGTATTATTCCAATGACGGGACCAATGGCACTGCTGTGGGGCTGAGGTTCATCTGAGGATGGCTTTGATTTTTCTGGAAAAAGGGGGGAAACAAAAGGATGTCATTAAATATGGCAATATATATCATGCTGTCCTGGATATTGCACAGTACATAAGTCAGCACAGTCATTTACATCATGTCTTTGAAAGTCACTGCATCTAAACTCAGCCATCTCTTACTACATAGATTCTGATTCTATGCATGAGACTTCTATCCCTACATGTAAATAAAGCAGTAACAGCAATGTATTCTTCTTTCTGTCTAGCAATTCACCTTGTAAGAGGATTACTTGTCATCTTGATATAACAACAGCCAGTAGAATTTTGTTTCTAAGATCTGACTGGTAGGCAAGCTACAGAATGCATGGAGCAGTGGATGTCTTCCTAGCTAAAAGCTCTTAAAAGGTGACATTTTAGGATGTAAAAGTATTCTTAGTGACTATTAAGAACCTTACAGATTGGAATAAAAACACACAACCAGAATATCTCAAATACTTTCTACTACTAATTTCTTTTTCACCCACATAGCCCAGTGTTAAATAATAAAAAGTCTTGCAGTACTTGAGATTTGATACGTATCATTCTCCCACTGACTACATTCTAAATTCTTGCCCTTCAGCTGAAGGGAATGTAAAAGAACTGAAAGTTGAGAAGGAAGACAAAGGAAATGTAAAGAAGTATGAATGAACTTTTAGCAGTTCAACATCAAGAATTCATTTCTGTCTTTCTTATTAGTGCATGACAGCTCATAGGTCAGCCAAGGACCTAACCTTTAAATAGGCAGATTAACTCCGATATGATAGCAGAAAGAAGGCAAACCCAGAACTAAAATAGATTCTCAAATTAGCCAGTTTAAACCACAAAACTCTCATTTTGGTTAAACCTAGCTTCTTCTACATGCAAGATCTTCATCCTGAAAGTAGCAATCATTTTTATTCCCTACTTGACTTTCCCTCAGTCAATCAAGAAACCACAGAATGCTCTGTTCCACAAAGAAACTTTAGAAGAGGCAGTCTTATGTCTACATAAAAACCCATTTAAATCAGTTAAGTCCTAATTGCAGGACTAGACCCAAAGTGCAAGCAGGAAACGTTTGCATTAACTTGGCACCACAAAACTTTTGCCAAGTGCACAAAGTTTTTGTGTTATTGAAAAATAACACAATTTTATTATTATTATTGTGTGTTATTGTGTGTTATTGAAAAATAAAAGTGAAAGAAAAAGTGGCTCCACAGTATCCAAGGAACAGGGGGGAACCGAGTGAGGGCTGTGAGAAACGGGATATGTGGGAGGATCAGAAGAAGCATGTGCAATCTGAGATCTACAAAAGGAGAGCTAAACAGATCCTCTAGTTCTGATTCTTTTAGCCTTTTCTCTCTTTGCCACCCCGGCTATTTTCAGCACTCTTGCTCAAGAAACCCACCTAGAAGATGGAAGGAAGAAACTAATTTGACCTAGTTAGTACAGGGCCGAGATTCATCAGGCTTCCCTATGTAAAGACTGGAGCTTTGCATTCAGCTGTAAGGTGTTAGACCTGAAAACTAAGCACTTGGTCTCAAGCAAAGACATCTCACCACACATGAGCTCATCTGAGCCATCAATGCAATCTGGAAAGGAGTCGCACTGTTGCTTCAGGAGGATGCACTGCCCACTGGCACATCGGAATTGATTGAGCAGACAAATGGCTGCACAGAAAGAAAGAGAAGATTCAGTATGACTTGCATGGCACTGTTCAACAATCGTAAGAAAACCAAAAGATGTCAGATATGCCGAGCCACAATGCACTTTAAATTATAAACAGGCAGGCACCAGAACACCTGTTTTGCTGCAGTAGCTTAAATTCAGTCAGCACTTTTCTCATTCTTGCTTTGTACCATTACACATTCTACTTATTGAGAATGATATAAAATTCTGAAACACCACATTTTTGTTCAGCTGAGGCAAAACTGAAAGCAAATCAGAAAGGACCTCCTACAGTAACTAAATGGGTGTAACTGATTGCCTGACATCTTAAAACATGTGGTATCTGAAGATATAGTCATATCTTACACAGTCTATACTACCTTATACCATTCTATCAAATACAGCTCTGTTATATTCTTATCTATAACCACAAGCCCCTGCTTCAGTAAAATGCTCTTGTTAACTGATTTCAAATTCTATGTGAATTCAAACTATATTAAATCATCAGAAAAGAGACTGTCTTATGAGGGCTAGTAATCAGCAGCCCTCGAAGGTTCACTTCGTAGAAAAAAGCAGAATCAAGTGGACAGTTCTGCCAGACTGCCAAACTAAGGCCGTTCTTGCCCATTTGAAACCAAAAATCATTAATGTGTATCAAAAGAGACAGAATCCCAAATAGCTGCTTATGTCAGAGCCAAGAGAAGAACATGATTCTTACTATCACAATCCACTTCATCAGATTTATCTTGGCAGTCAATTTCTCCATTACACCTCAGATGTGCATCAATACATTGTCCTTTCTCACACTGGAACTGAGATGCAGAGCATATTGGGCAACTATCCTCGTCGCTCTGGTCATCACACTCTGGGAATCCATCACACCGCCACGCCATTGGGATACAGTCAATCTCTCCAGTTGCACAGGTAAACTGGTCTGGGGAACAAGTTGGAGGTTCTGCAGAAAGAGAAAACAAAACACTTGTGCGTTCATTCAATTTTAGCCCTATCAACAGAGTGCAAATGTGATGGAGAAAAAGTTGTGTATGCCCGGACTGAAGTTATTCTGTAAAAATACAAACTGTTTTTGAAGTGCTGTTGTCCTTCATTAAGGAGAAATGTTTAAGAATGAGACTCAAGTAAAATCAAGTGCTTCAAAAACAAATATGCCAAGTAAAAATCCATACGTTTAATTTTTGACATTCCTATGGTTTCCAAGTTTCTGAGTTATGATTACTGGGCGTAGCAATACTGAGGTTTACAAACCTATCCAGTGACCTGGCAGCTGTATATAAGGGAAGGATGCCAGATGGATGCATCAATGTAATTCTGACATTAGTTTGGGCAGCAGTGTACTGTTTAGATAATTCGGCAGACAGATTTCTACTTTTGCATCTAGAGCCACGAATTTGCATTTAAAACCTTGTCAAGTGTGTTCACGAGAATATATGAACAAAATGTTCTCCAACCAAAACGGCTCTGTCAACCAACTCTGAAATACTTGCTTATGAGCTACTGCTACTGCAGGCAAGACAGATTACAAAAGCTGTTGCAATCTCAGTGAAGGATGAGAATGAAAACAAATAAATAAGAAGCAGAGACTGCAAGAGGCCCCTTAATTTTAAGGCTTACAGGGGAAGACAACAGAGCAGTGGAACAGAAGAATCTCTCACTGGCCACGTTTTTCAACAGAAGTAGATTAAGAAATATGTTTTATTTTTCCAACTGCAGATGTAACCTCCACTACTCTACAACCACATAGTGTGTTGTGGTCATGGGAAAGAAAACAGTTTATAATGGAAAGGACTGTCCCACGGGAGGTCAGAGCTCAGCCAGAAAAATGAAATCCACAGCAAAATGAATACATAAAAAAAAAAAAAAAAAAAAGCCCAGAGGACCAAAAGAGCCAAATAATTTAACATTGGATATCTCCCAAAAAATAAGTATTTTTTCCCCCATTTTTAATGCCCTCTGCAATAGTAAGGTAACAAATATCAAAATACCTGGGGCTGTGAAAGGGAATTGTAAAGGGAATGCCTACCATGAGGAAAGACAACAGTTACTTTAATTCATAAGAACTGCAACTGAGGTTTTGAACCGTCTGTCATTAACTAGACAGCACGGTGTGTTACGTTACTATGTTATTTGAAAAGCTGGAGTACTGCAGGAATCATACATACAGATTCAACTGCCAGATCATCATGGCTTATCAACACTGTTATATACATTCATTTATGGCACAAACTGTCACATCATACAATAATGAAGAACTCCACATTCTGGATTCAGATGCAAACTCCTGCAGGAAGTTCATATAATTTTGTATCACATGGAAGTCAAGCACCTTGGCAGGCAACTTTCTTGCAATAGTAACTATTTGATTTTGGCCATTCTGACTTCATTCAGTTGTTTTTGAAAATACCATCATCCAGATAGATATACCATCATCCAGATACCCAGCAGCACGTCATAGACCAAATTTGATATTCCAGTGGTTCTTAATTTTTTTTTTCCCCATTGTAAACCACTTAGCAGTGCTGTTAAACACAACTCACCTCCGCACGTTAAGAGATTCTGCAGGAGCACAAGGTGCTCTGGGCACGAACATCTTGGAGTCCCATCCCCTTTGGCAATGCAGATATGTGAGCACCCACCATTGTCACGGGAGCATGGATGTGCAGCTGGAGAAGCACACAGAAAGAATGACTGGGTGGTGTTAAAAAAATTCAATTAAAAAAAAAACAATTTAACATAGTGTTGGAGATGTTACTGTTTGAAGCACGGGTTGCAAAGTGCCCTCATGTACACACGCATGTTTACTTTTACTCTCCTGTTGTAACCGATTTCAGATGTAAGAAAGTGCGTCCTTTCAGTGCAACCCCAAAGAAACATTACCCTTGCCATAATAAAATAAACGTTCTTAAAAACATGTGGGATATAAAGCCTCCTCTCTCCCTTTTTTTCTTATGAACAGTGTTGAGACTTAAAGAAAAGTTGTTTTTCCATCATTATGTGCTACCTCTGAAATGCACTAAAGTAAGAGAAATGGCACAGAAGAAGAAAAACTGAGTGTTGTGAAAGAAAAAAGAACACCTGGTTAAGGATTAGCAAATAGAATCAGCTACAGCTTAAATACGCTGCCTTCCTTCCAACAGTTCACCCCTGTAGGCAAGCTTGCACTTATGTGCATCCTCCCTGTATAAGACTTCTACCCCCAACCCTTCACACGCTGGAAGCATTACTCCTCTCCAGACCTCAGACCTGCATTCCCTTACTCTGCCATACTGTAGTCTTGTACTCCTCCATCTTTCCACAGGGCAAGGTGGAACATGGGTAGAAGGGAAAAACTTTACTGACTACTGCCCAAATAAAGTAAAGATATTCCTCTTCCCAGGTTTCTTAACTCTGTGTTCAGAGTGCTGTGAAGGGAGAGAAATATGAAAGACAGGGTTCATCTGGAAGAGTTCACTGCTTCTCTCCCTGCAACAGCAGTGTATCCTGAGGTAGCGACCTTATTGGCCTATTTCCTTGAAGGAGGCAGCATGAGGACAGATGAAGGCTTCTCCTGTCTCCCAGGTACCCACTACAGAATAATGCTACACATAATGTTTGAAGTTTAACAGAGCACAGGAACTGAGTCAAGCAAGCCAGAAAAATAAGGTCCAACGTGACCAACCTCTTTCAGAATGGAGCACCTAAAATGGCTCCACTTCCAATCAAGGAGAAATTCCACATCCACAAAGGTAGGATTTCAGAGCACGCTGCCCATTCTCCTTCCCTTACTGAAGGCTTTCATACCATCAGTGTAAAAACCAGTCATGATTCACAAACAGATCTGAAACCCCACGAAAAAACGCAGGTACTGTTCCCTTTTCTATCTTTATAAAGGTATTTCCAACTCACTTACTTGGTTGTACTTTAAAAATTAGCAATCATTAATTGTTTCCAAACAGCTTTTAGAGTTAATTCACTACCATGTGAGCTGGTACAAAGCAGGTAACTAAGTGCTCTGAAATCGCATATTCTAGCTGGGCAAAAAGGCCTTCTCTGGACAAGAATGAGAAACTTGTTTCTCCTCCTCTATTAGAGTCCAGCCCCCAAAGTTGAAAGCAATCCATGGCCTAACTTAAAGCCAATAATACTTAAACACACAGCTGGATGAGGAGCTTGAGACAGTGACCAAGAGTGAAAAACATCAGGTAGTTGAAGAAACTCACAGAATTCCTCCATGTCAAGTTCCTCCACAGCATGAATGCCTGTTAGGTGCGCAATTCGGCCTTGAATTCTAGTCCTTTTGTACCCATTAGTTTTCTCCACTCTCTCAATCATCTGCTGCTGCCGATCAATCCAGTACAAGTGATTCCCCAGCACTGTCAGGCCCATTGGCTGAAGGATGTTGGAGTCCTCCAGAGTCACACGGTTAGCACCTGAGAGCAACAGAAACCATTTCTAACCCATTTAAAAGACAAACAAAAACCAACAAAAATAAATAAAGAAACACCACTTCTTGAAACATACGGAGGCAGTTTCTGAGGTTTTTAATCCCCGTTCAGCAGCCAAGCAGAGAACTCAACCTCCGCATTCAGGAAAAATGGAATTTAACTTTAAATTTAACTTTTGGAATTTAAGTCTTGGACATCTACACAAAATAAGATTGTGGCATTTACATAATCTTTGTTTTACTAATGCGGGAAAGTGCAAGAAATGGATCTCTCTCCACTGTTTTGCAGCACTAGCGTATCACATCAGCCACCCTCCTTCAGTTTGTTCTTCATGCTATTTCAATGTAGTAGGCTGTAAACTTGAAAAAAAAGAAAAACTGAAGAGTTAAACACCAACTTTTTTAATCACAGGAAAATAAAAGGAGGGAGCGATTTAGAGGTCCTGTGACAGCTAACACCTACTTAAATCTGATCTTGCATGAGTTGCAAGATATCAAAAGATATCAAAAGTCAAATGTCCCTCTTGGAGAGTGGCAATGATTACAGACACGTTTATTCCAATCACTTCAAAGAAGCCCACCAGTAATTGTTAGCTGTGACTGCCTGCGCAGAAATGGCAACTGTAGAAGCTATGGGGGTCAGCATCAAAGGGGGAATAATGTCCTGTACACATGCATATGCTGCTCCAAATATTTAATTGCATACCACATACCTGACAAGTCACAGCTTTCGATGCGCTTCAGATCTGCGTCCACCCAGAAAAGCTTTCCGAGTTTGTTGTCAATCACCAGCGCTACTGGTCGGATCAACCCAGTTGTGAAAAGCACTTCCCTCTCTGTGCCATCAAGGGCTGCACGCTCAATCTTGGGAGCTCGCTCTTGCATGTTGGTGAAATACATGTACCTGAGAACAAAGGCAGGAGCTGCTAAGGTGACGGCTTCAGAACTCAGGGGAAGCAGCTCACATTTGCACAGGGCTTCTGAAACAGTAAGCGTGATCTGCTTACGCAGGGATGACTGTGGTCTCTGTTGCTCTCCACAGCAAAGACCCAGATCTAACCAGCTGCAGAACCCCAGACATTTGCTAACTGGCATATTGAGACATTTCCACTATTTCTTCAGGGCAGATTCCCCAATACCACAGGTTACACTAATACACAATTATTTGCGATGGCATCAGTGAAGAATGGCAGCAGTCAGAACATAGAGGCAATGAAGAGCTGGAGGGAAGGATTTATGGAACAAAGGCAGGACAAATTCAGGACTCAGACCACTAATCCAGCCCTCCCAGGTAGCCAATGCATTCAACACAGACTCTGCCATTTTTACCTCTTGTAATTTAAAGCAAGTTTATCTTTAAGTTATTTAAAAACTCAGAATTGAAATGTTGAGTGTTCAAGAGACCAACAAAGCTAAACTCCCATTTTAACAGAGAAAGCAGAAAAGCTTTTATAAAAACAAACCATGTCCAAGTGAGTTAGTCCCAATGAGATTAGCATCTTTCCTCTAATCCCCCTCTGCCCACAGAAGCTTTTGAACTGTGAAGAATATGCTCAGCGCTGTACAGAAAAACAGTCCCACAGATGTTCCAGACAGAATCTCTGGGTACAATTGCATCCACATGGTTATGTCATATTGTCATTCAACATCTGTCAAACACATGGTAAGCCACCTCCCAGTAAAGTGGCATTTAAGGATCAGCACACTCAGCTGACACACATCCCATATGTGTTCTGTGTGAGGTACAAGAAAGGAATCTCACCCCCGCTCTGCATTCACTACAATGGCTCTGGGTTTGTCGTGGTCGCCTCGCAGCACCATCCCAATTGACTCGCCGTTCAGCCTGTGAACGTTGACAGAATTTGTGGCTTCACAGGTCCAATACAAGGTATGGCTGTATATATCAATGCTGAGGTCATGTGGCTGCTTCTCTGGGTTCTGGCTTTGGTTTGGAGAGCTCATGACAGTAAAAGGCTGCAAAACAGCATTCAGAGAATGATTTCCAGTAACTGCTCCATAAGAACTCTGTACAAAAAGCATTTTTTTACCTACGTGGGCATCCAGAAAAGCCTAAAACCACAAGGAAACACCAAATAAAATAACTGTGACAAAGCACAATAAAAAAATTATGTGATTCAAATTGTGGATGCAAGGAAAAACATCTGAACAAAATCCGTAAGACTATGCAATGCTCTCCAGAAAGCAGTTGTGGGGCCTCCTATAAGTAGAATTAATTAGTAGGAGATGGAAAAAAACAATAGTGCGTATTTGCACAAAGAACAATCTTGAACAAAACAGTAGAACAAACAGGGCAGTCTTCTGGCAAGATGTGTACTGCTACCCAGTCAGCTGAATATATCTGAATCTCCTCCTACAGGCTCCTTCCCACATTACTTATAGCATAGCAGATAATTTAAGACCTGCCTTTTCTTATGAACTCAGATCTTCCAGTGAAACCTAGTTCAGTTTGCTCACACACCAGATGGCCATAGGTTTGCCTCACTCTTGCACTAAAAAAATTACTTTGCCTTAACCCTTGTGTCGTTAAGATGTTCCTTACAAAATCTGACATTATTGTCAAGTTCCAGGAATCGTTACCCTCAACTCCCCTCACAACCTGCCTCAAAACCTAAGTAACCTAGTAGCTACTCTCTATATACCATAAATCCAACATGCACTTCAATGCTTTACCTCTATGAAGAACACTGGAGCATACCAAGAGTCCCTAAAACCATGCTTCTGCTGCTTCTTTAACATTACAGACACTTCAGTAGTGTACTGCCAATCCCACTGCCACTGGGATACTAATAGTACTGGCAGGGCTCACAACATCTATGTACTTTCCAAAGACGAATGCTACTAGTCAGATGATATGAGTCTAGAAACATGCTATTCCATATTCAGCTTAATCCAAACGAGTCACTCAAAACAGCTCTACTTAAAGTTATATTTCAATAATTCTGTTCTAATCCACCAAATTCCACATAGCAATATAATGCTTTCTTTTCCTGTTTTAATCTTTATCCCTGCTTTTGCTTGTCAGCATGCTTAGAAATACTAAGAAATAATCCTTTTATTGAAATTAAGGGTAACATTACCAGGTATGAATGCAACATACATCATCTGCAAAAAGCACAAATTAGCAAAATTCGGTAAAAATAGTGAAAATTGGAGAGTCAAAATTTGCAGGGGATCTGTGCCTTCAAAGCTGTCTGACCAGCTTAGTGGAAAGCAGAGCAGATGACTCTCCATTGCAATTTGCACCTGGCAAGTACCAAAGAGAAGACAGACTGCAACAATTAGCACCTAGCTAATCCAAAAAAGCAAAATAAACACTTCTAAATTCATCCACAACTCAGCGAGCCGCTTATACTAAGAGACCTCCTCCCAGTCTAAAAAGAGATGGCCAAAATCAAAATCACAATCTATTTCTTTAAAGGTACTATAAAACCACTGATTCCCCACACATACAAAGAGGCCAGCCCAGTTCCACTGAAATCATATTAAACTGTTTAGATAACTGCTCAGAACAATGAAAATATATATTGCCCATTCTACATTTCCTTTTGTGTTCTTATTCAAACTGTAGCTTTTAAATGATCTGTTATGCTGTCCTGGGAGTTAAGCTATGCTAACATACACAGAACACTGCCCAGAAGAACAGCACACTTCTTTCTACTGTTGTGTGAATAGCCAGCCCAAAACAATTGTGCACCCAACCCAACAGAACAATGAAGCATGTGAATAAGCCTATCCCCATCTGACACAACAGTCAGTTGTACATTCAATTAGGATTTAACTACAGCTTGGATAGACAGAGTCTTCATTTTGTGAGAGCTTTACAATGATGACAACATAATCACACAACTGGCATGAACAATATTGATTTTAAAGTACTGTTTTGTTCACTAATATAATTCAGACGATGAATCTCCCTTACTTCATTGCCCACACTTAGCTAAGCATCACAGTTCAAGGCTTGTAGTTTCATGTACATATGATACTACTATGAATATATGTATTGTGTACAATACATATGATTTTGGTATACAATACTCATATATCATATGAAAATATGATGTACTATATTCTATTATACTCTTTGGTGTACACATTAAAAACACCATCTTGAAAGCCCTCTATAATTTTCACACATAAACAGAATATATGTGAATAAGCATTGGGAAGAAAAAAAGTTTAGACTGATGATTCTTTGGTGCAATGACAGGAGGGAACATTATAAAGTACAGAAAACAACCCACACGAAATTATATAAACCATGTAAACTTGCCTGAGTGCCATCATCTTTGGCTCTTTTTATAATATTCTGACGCCCATCTACCCAGTAAATCAATTTGTCTAAGGGATCATAATCAATAGCCTTCACATTCCTTAGGCCGTGCATAGGCAGGATGATATCTGGACTCTGCTGATCATCAGGTATCATTCGGCTGATGGCAGATTTCTGGCTAAACAACAGGAAACTGGTAGGAGCTGAAACAAAAGAAAACAGAATGCATAAGAAAATGTGACTCGTGGTCAAACGTACTGCTCAAAACCAACCGAGCAACAACAAGCCTCTGAATAAATTAAAAGGAAGATAGTTCATACAACGTCCCTTTGGCCAGCCAAGCAGCATAAGATATAGAAAAGAATGTGCTCTACACTGCAGGCGGCGAGGATGGCCCCACTTGGAGCTCCCGGCAGAAAGTAGCAGGAGAGACTTCAGGTCGACCCCTAGGCTTTTGGAATTGGGACAGAGGATGCGAGGCCTGTTGTACTCCAAATAAGAGATATTGGCAGTGTATAAAGGATTTTGAGCTGCTTTGGTGCTGAAGTACAAATCTTGTTGACACCCCAACTGCAGGGAGTGAGTGAGCAGCTGCATGGTGCTCAGCTGCCTACCAGATTTAACCCACAACTGTCCTTCCTGGCACCCAAAAAGGAGCATGAAGAGTTTGAGATAACAGCAGATTTTACTAGAGTATTAGACTATATTTATTATTGTTTAGCTACTAACTGGCAGGCCCTGTTCATACTCCAGAACTTGCTGGCTTAGTAATGGGAGCACTTGTTAGTGGCTGCTGCTTGCATGTATGTTGTTTGCTGCACCCCTTATCATCTTACTCTACTGTGCCTGGAAACAGTTTGATAATAGCTATGGACATGAGCCTGGGCTGGCAGATGGCCAGGGAACTACTGATGTTGCACTGCTGCTGAACTGGGCAGACTGGAATTACAGCATGAATTCAAGTCAGAGGGACTGTGACCCGGGGATAAGCTCACATGAGAATCACAGAATCTTGCACCCAAAGCATTTCTGGACGTGAATAAGTCCACACTGAAGCAGGTATACCCCACAGCATCTGTAACCACAGATAAGGTCATGATGTAGCAAATATACCCCTGAAGGAACTGTGGCCCATGAGTAAGGCTGTGCAGAACAGGTTAAGGGAGTAATAGACTACAGGAATAATACCTGTTCATGAGAATCAAAGGATGAGAATGGAGGTTGTGGTTAAAGAGAACATATTGGACAGCACAGGACCTGAGAATGACAGTGTATGGAATAAGGGGTGGGGATTGTACTGGTTTCGGTTGAGACAGATTTCTTCATAGGAGCTGGTGTAGTCCTGTGTTTTGGATTTTTGATCAGAACAGTGTTGATAACACACCTACAATTTAGTCACTGGTGAGCAGTGCTTACACAGCCTCAGGGCCTTTTCTGCTGCTCACGTTGCCACACCAGCCCATCAAGCAGGACTGCACAAGACGCTGGGCAGGGGCACTGCATGGACAGCTGACCCAAACAGACCAAAAGGATGCTCCACCCCACCATTTCATATCATTCTCAGCAATAAAACTGGAGGAAAAGAGGAGGAAATGAGGAGCATCTGAAGTTACAGAGTCTGCCTTCCCATTTAACTAGAATTTTCTCAAACACACCCTTGTGATTGATCCAATTCCCCTGTCCAGTGGGTTAGTGAGCAAGTATCTGGGTGCTGCTGAGCTGCCTGCTGGGTTCTGTACTGAAAGTGATCACAAGCACCTGGTGGCCAGAAGCAATGAAGATCACTGTAGCAAACAAAGAACACTTACAACTGCAGTTCCTGCTGTTGGGGTCCAAGGTGTAGTGAGCAGCACAGCCACATCTAAATCCATTTGGTATAGCAAGGCACAAGTGACCACAATGACCATTATTTTGCACACAATCATTCAAGCCATCCTGACGTGAAGAATGGAAGACCAGTATATCCATCACAAAATCCAGATGACCCTGAATAAGTGTCCTGTTCTTCCCACTGGTCTTGTCTGCCCTTTCTATACTATGAAGATTCCAGTCTGTCCAGTAGATGTAGTCACTATACTGGGTCAATCCAAATGGATGAGGTAGATCATCTGCTATGATTTCTCGTTCTTGTCCTGCAAAAATAACAAATTATAGCATTTTAGTCAAGAAACAAATCATTTGCAGACCAATTCAACCCACAGAAACCTAAAGTTGGGCAGAATTCCCAACACTGTCACACTTGGTGGCTCATTTAGCAACATTCAAAACAGATTTAACACCTCTAGAGCATCAGGTGGCCTCTGCCAGAGATCCACTACCAAAGTCTTAACATGAATCAGTTCCCCTAAACATTTTCAAACACAAACTTCTATGAATCTGCCACTTTATATGAAGAGCCCACCCGAGACTTTAGAACCTGCTAACTAAAAATACAAGCACACAGCTTTGTAAGCTTCAGCACCCCTCCTTACTGCAAAGTAACGTTAACCATAGGTTCTGCTTAAAAACTAGTTTAATTTACCACAGATTATTTAAGTATTATGTTTCTTCCCAGTACCACAATCAGCTTCTAGTCCAAATTTGCCTCTGGCTACTTTGTTTCTCCAAGTAAACACAGAATTTTAGCAAGAGCTCTGAAAGATCATACACTGGATGGGGGAAAAAAAAAAAAAAAAAAAAAAAAAGCCCCACCAAAACTCTAGAAAAAGCAGCAATGCAATTTCTAAGTAGCAGCATTCATTCAGCAGAACTTATCCCAAAGCCATATATACAAGCAATGCAAAGCCACCATTAGCCTTGGAATCCAGAACTGCATGGCTCTGTTCTCCTGAGCTTCAATTGTTGTTTTCTTTTTGTTATGGCTTTTTAGAAAGTCCTTTCTCTAAACATCCACCTCTAGCATCATCTTGTGAATTAACATCAACATTTTACTGTAGCTGGAGATCAAGACAATGCATACCTAAGTAAAAGCTGATATACAGTCATCACCATGTGTTTCCTTCTAATACTTCCTTTTCTGGGACACACACAGTGGTATCCTGAGAAACTATCAAAGCAATTATTCAAACGTATTTAGGTCATCAGCTAAAATTGAAGACCTGCAGCTCAGTATGTGTGTACAGAACCTTAAGGCATTGCAAAGGGTAAGTAAAACTGTTGTTTAGCTCTAATTGTATCTAGTTTCTAGTAAGTTAATTCAGTTCAATACTAATCTCTAGTTAAGCTCACTCAAAATGTGTGAGAAAGTCTTTTTTCCATTAGCAGTTTGTTTTTTTAACCAGGTTTCTCCCCTCTCTCACACAACCAAAGCATAAGATCTCCAGATAAAAGCACATCAACCCTTGGAAATAGGTACCCCTAACTCAGAAGATACAGGCTCATAATAACACCTTAAAAAAAACAACACCTCATTTTACCGGTAGCTTTTCATTGAAGATATAAAAGTAAAAATAAACGGGATGCAGGGAAATGGTGTGTGTCATCAACCAGATCACTGCTACAACAAACCTGTATGAGTTTCCTTAAATATTGGTTTAAGTATGTTGGACTCATCAGCCTTGTTCTTTATTTTGGGATACCACAGAGGTGCTGATTCCCATCTACCAAAGGCCTCTCCTTGGAAATGGAATGCATGATGTCAAGTCACAAGCTTCTGGATTCCACCTCTGATCCTACCACGGATTCACTGAGTGGTATTTGGAAACTTACATAACCTCTGTTTTCCCACACATGAACTTACATCTGCCTCACCTAACAGCTTAAAGACTATTTTATAATTACAGAACTGTTAAAGGATACAAAAGCTCTACGTCAGCTGCAAAAAAAAACCCCAAAATTATCTCCTTTCATTCAATTAATAATTAAGTTGGTTTCAACCATCGGAGTTTACTAAACCACCTGCAAGCAAATAAATGGAATCCTAATGGAAAATATGAAAATACACAAGATATACATGCACATTTAGTATTAATAACGTTATTTCAACTTTTTCCAATTCCTACTTACCACCAATTAGTCACATGCAGGTTCTAAGTCTAATGAATGTAATAAACTCAGCATCTTAGGGAAAAAGATAAGTGATTTAAGAGCTCATTATGGAGACAGTAATTCAAAGGATTTAATTAGAACACTCTATAACTCCATTCAGTTGCTTTACTGTGGCCACTGCAAATCTCTACACTTGATGGAGTAATTCTGTGATGCAATCTAATAGATTACCTAGCATATTTGATGATTCGATCATGCTGGTGTCTAAGTCAGTCCAATACAGTCGTTGGTCTGCATAATCAATGGTGAGGTCATTGGCACGACCCACTTTATCCACCAAAGTGATGCTGTTTGTTCCATCCATATATGCTCGAACGATCCTAGGTTTACCTCCCCATTCTGTCCAGTACATGTACCTGCAACGAGAAGTGGAACAAAATGATACAACTTCATGAGACTGAGTTAAGCTGTTCAGCTTTGTTTTCTAAATTTGCTTAAAATAAATGGTCTGCCAAATGCACTGTCACATACAAGCAGAAAGAAACAAAACATAGAAGAACAACACTGTCCCTTACCCTTTGGTAGGGTCAAGAGCCAAAGACCTTGGGTTGTCCAAGTCCTTCCACACAAGGACCTGCCTATACTGTCCATCCAGACGGGCTACCTCAATTCGATTAGTTCCAGTATCTGCCCAGTAGAGGTTCTTTCCCATCCAGTCTACAGCCATTCCCTCGGGGTAATCTAGCCCAAATTCAATCACATGTTCAACAGAGCTCCCATTCATGAATGCTCGACTTATGGTCTGAAAAACAATTGTGTAAAAATATTTAAGCATTTACAGACACTGCAACCAAGGTAAAAAGTAATTATTATCAAATTTAGCTTACAGAGTGTTTAGTAAAACAACAACTATCTACTGGTGTTACTTCTTGAAAATAAATGTCTGTTGTCAAAAAAGCATACAGCCATTTACAGAACAAAAAGACCTGAATTTTCAGAAAGGTTAACAGTTTCTTATGACCGATCCAAAGTGCCTTAAAAGGACATGACTTCCAGAAAGCACAATGTACCTGCAGATTCTTCCTTGACCCTTCTTCCTCTCCCCTGATAGTACATAAAAATATATATATACTGAAGTATTTAATTCTCCATAGTGTTTTAAGTTGAAGGAACAAGTCACAGATTCAACAAAATCAGAATTATTCTTTTTTCTCATGATCGGTCATCTTTAGCAAATTTGCTGATCCTATCGATATTTTAGTTCTATACAGTCAGCAAAATAAGCCATAATGCAAGGACTGTATATGAATAAATAAGCCATTCCCAAAAACAAACAACAAAACAACTTCCAAATTCACCACTGGGAACACCAAGATCAGTGCACAGTTATCTACTTTTGGTAGCATCTTAGCTCTAAGAGATGTTTTACATTTTTAAAGGCAAATCACAAAATTAGTATTTTAATGTGTATAATACTCTTTTGAACATGAGTCCTCACATAACCAGAGGCTATAGGAGATTAGGGATGTAGCAACCATCAAGGAGAACGGTATGGAAACAGGAGGAGGGCTCTTAAGTTACACTACTTGCTGCCAAGATGCAGAATGTGGAGGGACAGGGGAATGAAAACTCAGATACGCTGAAATGTATGCGATACATATGTAAAGTACAGTGAGATGGATAACTTAAGGGGCCGTATACAAGTGAAACAGTACCCAGTTCTACACGGAATCAGACTAGGATCTGAATGATACAGCTGAAGTAAAGCATTTTCCACTACCAATGGTTAAGACAACCACAGCCCCAGCTTTCCACATGCTTGCCTGATATTTATTTAGTAATCATGTCTGCAGCACCCTAATTTGTTATATTGGCACTGTTCCTAGAGTAAAGGTACCCACATCAGTACTTTTAGTGCTGAAGCACAACCCTCGTTAGTCTTAGAGAGCTATGTAAACTATCCCTACAAGTGAAGTTTTTCCTATTATGGTTTAGGTACCTTGGCAAGACAAGTACAACTGTTCTTGGAAAACTTATTAAGAGGTTAAACAGCGAAATTCAGTTCCAGTGAAGCGAATGTACTGGTTTCTACAATTACTTAATTCACTTCAAAAAGTAACACTGACAAAGAACACAATGTTCACTTCAGCATTCACCTGGATATGAACCAAACACATGAGAATGGAATTTCAAACTGCTAGAGAACACACTGACTTAAGATGGGGGGTGAGCAGGGTGCAGTTAACATGACATGGAGAAAACCAGACAAGTTCCCTGGCCTACTTTGTGCCAAGCTGAAGCCTTGGGCTAACAGCAACCACTACAAAGTTCGCTTGCCAGAAGCGAATATTAAGTAGGGTTGTCCTCCAAATCAAAATTGGAAGGTGGTAAAAAGCTTGGGGGGGATGCCAGCTTACTATGTGACATGAAAACAGCATTTCTACAATAAAAGCATATATGGATGCAGCATATGCAGCATCAGAGACTTCAGCATTCAGTATGAGCAGACAACACTTCGGACTTTTATCTGAAATGGGAACATGCCTGTCACCCAACTGTGCATACAACAATGCAACTGTCTTCATCTCCAAGAGTCTCCTTGGATGCAATTCAATGACAACATTAGCAACTGCAGGATAGATCATGTAACAGAGACCTTTGTTAGATCAAAGAAACTGCTCTGTGGCTTTATATTCAGGGAATTCACATGTCAGTAATACCTTCAAACTAACATCAGTCCAATAGATTCTGTTATCAGAAACATCAAAATCCAGAGCAGATGCTTCCTTGACTCCAGTAAGAGGAATAGCAACATCATTATTATTGGTTTCAAGGGAAATCCTGTGAATTGCTGCTCTGCTTGTGAAAACTAAGAAGGCTTCAGGAATGATGCAAGTCTTCATGTCACTCAAGAGCTCAAGGCCAATGGGACAGGCACACCTGGTCTCCTGGGGTGTAAAGAAACAGAGATGGCTGCAGCCTCCGTTGTTCTCTGCACATGGATTAGTTCCTGAAAAACAAAACAAAACAGATATTGGTGTGTTATGGAGATGGGGGGAAGAGGAGGGTAAAGTTGAGTGAAAATGTAGTGTGACTATACATTTTCAACATAAGTTAACCTTATGGATTGCTAACAAAGCCATTCAAAACCGGTTCTTTTCCTCTAGCCAGGCATTAGGAGGCTGGTCCCACCCCCTTCCTATATATGAAGAACTACCACAAACATATTTTACAACTTCCCCAAAGACTAGTTCCTTTACAGAAAGCAAGCAATTATCCTCATTCTTTTCGATCCAGTGCTCCATCTTTATATCTCTTTGAAATCATCAGTTTTAAAAACATGTCTGAGTCCAACGACACAAAATAACGAGAAAATAACTGGGTAACTGCAGTTCTTTCCCAGCTGTTCAGTCACTAGAATCTCTCATTTATTTTGTTCAAGTCAACAACCATGACCAGGCAGTGTAGGAATAAGGAGGGAAAAGTAAGGATCAAAAGACACTTGCTTGTCTTTCTCCATCAGTTGGAACCAGGGATTCACAAGTTATCACAAAAAAACTCCAAGATCAGTTTCATCCAGCTTTTAGCTCTCCCTTTTTAAGACATACAGATCAATGTCAACTTATACCAAGTTACAATCTGAAGACTCTACAGTCCTTCAAGCAAAACAAAGAGTTCCACGTGATTGTGAGAGTTTTCTATACTTCAGTCGTCAGGGCAAGATTTAATTGCTGAGATGTTAAAAATCAGAGTGCCTTTTGCATTCAGGTATCTATGTGATAGCCACTAACTCTGCCTGTATCATTCCATGTAGCAAAACATATTCTGCCAACAGAAGAACACTGGGACTTGGTACTGGAAAAGGGCAACAGAAAATGGTGCAATACTGTGAGCACTGGAACTTCTAGAGATCAGAGCCAGCAATAAAATTCTTCTCACAAAAATTCAGAGTACGGCAGAAGCTGCAGAGGACTTAGGTATCATTATAAAATCACTATAATATCATTATAAAATTGGAAGCCCAAATTTCTTTTGCAACACTCTATTTCCCCAGCTTTACAAAAACAAGTGCAGCTTTCCTTTAAAAGGCTTCAAACACTAAAGACCATAGTCATCCTCATTACAAGTGATGAACAGCTGCTTAGTGAAAGCAAGAGCTTCTAGAAACTACTTTAGACACACTCCATAATTGACCAGACTTACCAAAAACTTTGGTAACACTTGTTGCTTTAAGGCCCATCAAGTCTGGCAGCTGATCAATAATAATGTCTCTGCTAGCCCTTATCTTGTGAACTCTTTCAATGCTTCGCCTCTGCCAGTCAGTCCAATAGATGTAATCACCCAGCAGTGTGAACCCAAATATATGCGGAAGTTTATCTTCTAAGAGGGTTTTCCTCATTGTTCCATCAACATTTATGACCTGTGAGACACATGAAAAAAATAGGAAAAAGTAAGTCCTAGTTGAAAATTTTCAGTGCAGACAGCATCAAGTTCTGTACCATGCTTAATTCAAAAGACAATAATTTATTTTTTGTATGTGATTAGTGATGATCACATCTTATTAAATTACTATTTGACTTTATTTGACTTTTAACATACATTCACACCTGTGGTAGGTATCCAAATAACAGCAACAGAAACCTTCAGATTGAAAGCTTGCTGCTCCTATTACAGTCACCCTTGCAATACTTTACAAAATAGGTCTCCCATACACCACCAGCGCAACAGCAGAGGTAAGCAGTCAGCTGCTGCACCCTGTATTTAATCACACTGCGCACAAAAGAAATCACTGCCGTTAACAGTTCATGTTGCATTGCTACAGCACAGAGGTCGTCTTCAGGGCTCCTTCCAGACAGAAAGCCTCCTGCTGGAGACACTTAAAAATAACACTGACATTCTTTAAAACTTAAGTTTCGGAGGAGTTTCGTGTCATCCAATCCATTCTGTGATGAAGCAGCCGAGACTTAAGATTAATGCCTTTTTGTTTTGTGAAGCTAAATAAAGTACATTGGGAAAAAAAAAAAAAGGTTATGTCTGCGGTTAAAAGCCAAATGGTTCTGCAATTATCTCATTACATCATGTCCAGGCAAACCCCAAATGCTCACTTATTTAGAACAGTATCAATCCCACAGGCTGTACTGCAGGTTCAAAAGTTCATCACACATACTCAGGTGCCAGAGCCAAACTGGTGCATCGTCCTGTAAATAAGACATTTCCCTTACAAACGCAACAGTGCATCAGCAGGACAACACTCAAACCAGTGCATTTCTGACTACTTTTACAGATACGGGCAGTACGAGTATAGTTCAAGCACCAGAGCTGTTGACCAAAAACGCCAGGCACTGATTGGATCTGAGGACACAGAAACATACTTTTTTTCCTATTAATCTATATCTGTGCACACCTGCACATGTTGTCAACAACCACACTTGCTACTGAAAGTACCAAATGAAAGCCTGTTAGGCAATCCAGTCCTCCTGATCAAGCACAGAAGAAAAAGGTGCAATCAGACAGCAAACAAATGTTTAATGGCTCACACTTTGGCTAAGAAGGAGATGGAATAAGCTTTTCCTCTCCATCTGAACACTCCTGCGCCACATCGTGTCAGCCTGTGGATCCCAGCAGGCTTCCCTTGGATGCAAAGTGCAGCTCTGACCTGGAGGGGTGGTGTGATGGGTTGCAGACCCTTCCTGGTGGTAGCCAATCCACGGCAATGGGCATGAAGCATTAACTAACTGAGAACTAACTGGGCTGTCTGGCAGCAAGACAGGTCAGACAGTTCACTGAAGGTACAGGCACGCTGCCATTCGGAGTTTGCTGTCATCCATCTTTCCAGAGATCATCTCCATTCCAGAGCATTAACTTAAACCACGAGGACACAGGAGAAAAACCCTATAAACAGTCCTCACAGTAATGCCAGAAGCACGACTCATTCCGCTAAAACTGCACAGCTCATAAAATATCCTATTATCTCATCATTTATTGCTTGCAGCCTGCCAACTACAGCCAAAGGGAAGCTGTCATGGAGCATTTTTGCCATTATTATTCAGAACTTTTCTTCAACACACCTTAAAGGCAGAGGAAAGTGGGTATTTTTTTTTTCCCTATTTAGAGTTTTCATCCTCTTTCAATAACTGATCAATGGATTTTTGACTTAGGTCAAAGGACAAATGCAAGGCTGAAATCTGCTATATATTCCACACGGAACACTGAACGGTCCCCTTGAACAGACACACTCTAGAAGCTCCTGATTAGTTCTCAGACTTCAATAAATCTCTTAACGAGGTATCACAAAGCTCAGCCAAAACCTGTGGTGGGCAAAACAAAATCAACATCAAACGCCTTAATGAACTGAATTACACACAAAAGCACGGTGAGGGGATAAAGTGTGCCTTGATTTTTTTCTTTTTCTTTTTTTTTTTTGCTGCTGCTGCAGTGTATGCAAAGCAACTTAGCATTTCCAAATATAACACTCCAAGGCTCCTGGCTCTTTGAAGAAGATTAAAGTAAACAACGCAATTAAATTCTACACATCAGTGTGATTCGTGTAGTCAAGTTATATTTCAGGCGCATCTGTGAAAAACAACAACCATTCAGCTTATATACAGAACGTCTTTTGACAGAACAACAAAGGGAACTCAGACACCTTGCTCCTATATTTAATTCATTAAGAAAAGACAAAATTCATTCAATTGCTACAAAGCTTAAACAAATGGAAACCAGTTATCAGGTTGAGCTAAATCTGTGTGAGCAGTAAGCGGACACAAGAGGTTGGCAATGATAGAACATCATGACTGCCATATTACTAGGTTGGTACAGGTCTACGGCTCATTTCTCAGTGTGTGATTTTAGTCTGTGGGAAAGGAAAGTTCCTTGAATGGCTTCCGATAATTCTCTCCAGAAGATCCTAAGAAGGCATCTCAAGGGAATTATGCCCAGTCTTTCTGGCTAGAGAAAGAACCTGCAGGAAAAACCATGTGGGTGGCAGCCAACATGAGAGAAAAAGACAAAGAAAAAGGGAGAGAAATGGAGAACTCCAGAGGGTCAAAAAGCTGCCTCCAAAAGAGAAGAGTAAAGCAGCTGTGAGCAGTCTGTACCACAGTCTATATTCAGCTGGGTTTAAGCCGTTCGTTAACATTTCCAACAGCTGAAGAACCACCACCTTTCATCAATGCTTCAGGATAAAAGTGGGCTCCTCCCCTCTCATTCTAATGAGGTTTAATGCCAGGCATGTGTTGGCAGACGATGGCAAGCTGAAAAGAGAATGGAAGTAAAGCAGATGGTCCCAGAACCTACATATCAAAAATGGTTGGAGGACAGTTGGACAGCAGACCTATCTGGGAATTTACACACAGACGGATTACAGATTTGCAGACTCCACAATTTGCAGATGCAGGTAGTGACACAGCATCATCCTTCACGTACAGATTCTTTCCACTCAGAGACTTCCATCGTTTTTCACTACAGGTCACAGTTTAGCTTGCTGAGGAAGCAGCAGGAGAAGATACTTCTCTGTGGCTACACATGGGTCAGATTTTCACTCATAACACAAAAGCCACATTGAGATGTTCAAAAAAAGAGGATAACAAGTAGGATTATCAAATCTCATGACTCTTTTTGACAGCCTTCCCTCACAAGCACCTTTACAAAGCTAAAGCACAGCAGTAATGACCAACTGTCTTCAAAGAACTGCAGTGGCACACAGAACAAAAAGTAGTTGGTGCACAATAATAATAATAATAATGATAATAATAATAACAACAACAACAACAACCTGTCTCAGGACATCTCTCAAAAGTGCCTCCAATCCTGAGATCCATCCATTAGTAATGATTTAAAACTATAAGGCAAAGACCATATTGATGATATCATACAAAGATATCAACAAAGTTCATTTCATTCTCACTACGCAATGTCATCTCATATGGAATGGTTTCACCATATCAGTCTGTTCTGTCTCATGAAAATAAAATCTACATTGCCAAATGAATATAAAATGTTAATTAGCTACCTGTTTAGAAACAAAACAAAACAAAAAGTCCCAGAAACTTCCTATCAAAAAGCCAAATACAACACAGTATAACTTCACATTACAAAAAATACAGTCTTAAGTAATCTTTAGTGATCCCTCATTTTCACTGGGAATTACATGCACAAAATATATTCCCATGCCTGTGCTGAAAGCATCAGCATGTAAAGTGGCTGTTTATTTGCAGCACAGATCTGTTCATACTTTTCACATTAAATTACCACCATACCTGATGACCTTCAATGACTCGTCTCCTAGGACAATACATTTTTATTTCCACAGAGAGTACTGCATTTTCAGACAGACTTTACAAAACACAAGCACACGTAATAAGCTCCTACAGACACTGATGAATAGATAAATTTCTTCTTGCTGGGAAGGTGGTGTTAGCGTGATTGTAATCTTGAACCTGTTTACATTTTATGAATCTAATCTAGAAACAACTAATGTTCTCCATATGAAGCACTGTTACATCAGCCTGACATTTCCAGGACTTAGTTGTGCTCACAGGATATCAAACAGTTAAAGGTGCAGCTGGTAAATTCTGCAACTGTTCTGTGCTAAGCAGGAACATTATATGGCATGCCTGGCTCCTTAAAAGGGGAAAAAGTTAAATGCAAACATACTCAAAACTAATTTATGGCAACTGGTGGCTAGAACCTAAAGCACAGATGTTTCACTAAATCGGTATTTCAATTTGATTTTTAGGTGGAAGTTGCTTATTTAATACACTTCAGGGAAATCTTACCTTCTGTAAACAAACTTTTTAATTTTGAAACATTGAACACTGCTGTAGTTGTTTAAAGGGGCCTCCAGCAAATCTGTAGCTAACTTCTGTTATGAAAACAATATTCTTCACCAACTATAGTTCACTAGTCTGGGAAAGGGGAAGAATATATAGGTTTTAAAGTAAGAAATACACATCTTGCTCTTTATTTGCTTTTCTCCTCATCTCCCTTTCCTCCAAAGTGATCTGAATAGTTCTGTAGTATTTTTACTCCCCCATCTCTCCCCCCTCAGTAAAACCAACCACTTTCTCAACTTCATACTCAGAAGTCCATGAAAATAACACATCAATAAATATTTAGCACAGAATCATAGAATCTCCAAGGTTGGAAAAGACCTTTGAGATCATCATTGAGCAACTGAAGCATCCAAACATTATTCTTGAGGAAGTCAAAGGGATGTCAAGAATAACAGCTGGACATTACCTTGCACTGAAGTTGATGGTGGCATCAGTTCAGGTCAACCATTCTAAAGAAAAGACTTGTCTCCTTTTTCAGTGTTACCATGGCAATTTCTATTTCATTTCAAGTTAGGATTAAGTTAAACATAGTATTTACTACTCCTATTTCTCTCTATTAAATTATCTATTTACAGACAATGAGAGATCCATGAACAATTGGTTGAGAAATACTAGCCTAGTCAAAATGCCCTCTTGAGCTCTTCCCTTCAAAAGTCAACCTCTACCCCCAAGAGCAGCAGAGGGGCAGGCTGGTGACCAGCAACAGGACACGGGGTTGTACCCAATGAACATAAACCCAAAGTTGTTTCTATTAGCAGTAGCAGGCATTGCTCAGCACTAGACTGCATGGGGCACTTCTGGTTCATGATACTTGTAACACAGATAAATGAAGAAAAAAAGAATCATAGAATGAATCCTAGAATGGCCTGCACTGAAAAGGACCACAGCGTTTCAACCCCCTGCTATGTGCAGGGTTGCCAACCACCAGACCAGGCTGCCCGGAGCCACATCCAGCCTGGCCTTGAACGCCTCCAGGGATGGGGCATCAACAACTTCCTTGGGCAACCTGTTCCAGTGCGTCACCACCCTCTGTGTGAAAAACTTCCTCCTAATATCTAACCTAAACCTCCCCTGTCTCGGTATAAAACCATTTCCCCTTGGAAAAGGGAGAATTGCAGAAAAATGTGATTACTGTTTAATATCAAAGACTAGAACTAATTTACGCAAACCAGAATTTAAAAAGAACTCATCTAAAAAATTAAATGCACGTGCAGCAGCAAGCAAAACAATGTTCAACCTGGATGTCACTTTTATCTACCAACATAACACAAAGGCATTACCCCATCTGAGCACTTGTTTATGCATGGCATAACACTGTAGGGTTTTGTTTGCCTTTTATTTTTTAACACAGCAATAAGGCACGCATTCTAAATTAAAAAAAAAATATTTGCAGTCATATTATGGGTCTACTTGCAAATTTCCCTGCAGAAAGCTTACAAATTAATCAGAAACGTATGTTCAAGCTTTATTTAAACCTGCTGGAATTTCTAACAAGAAGAAACAGCAGCTTTAAGAAACCAGTGGTAAGTTGCATACAAAAAATTTTTATATATATATATATATGTGAATATATATATATATATGCTTCACATATATATATATATGTGAAACACCTGTAATAACCATTTCATTGTCCAACAGAAGAACAGCAAGAAATCATCTAAAAATGATTACTTCTGAACAAATACTTGAGCTATGAATACTTAGATTTGCAAACAAAACGTGCTCAATAAATTTAATTCTAAAGCTGATTTATACAACATTACAGACTGTTCTTTTAGCCTTGTTAGTGTATTCAGAGTTCACATACTCAAAACTATAAACCATAATAGCAACAAGCTGTAAGGCCATTTTCAACTTGGTCTCCTTCGCCAGCCTAATCTGTTAAAACAAATGCTATTAGGGATTTAGATAATATTTCATAGAGATCACGAGCTAATTTAACTGCAAGGCTAGTTCCCACTGCTCTGGTGAGATGGATGCCATAATTTCAATTATTCTGTGAGGAAGGCTGGATTACTCCTGGTCTTTCTATAGGAAAACAAAAATTATTCACTTCTCCTTTATTTTAGTCTAATCTAGAGACATCAGCCTTGCCCAAACTAAGATTTCAGAAAAAAAGCAGTTCATTTTCAGCTATGAAAGCCAGTAGTTTGACAGGCACCCATAAGAAGGCCTAAGTCTTCTCCCAAGAGAACACTTGTCTCCACAAACTTCAGAATATTTAAGGCAAAGTAAAGCTTCAGGATGCTTGTTTACCTTCCTCAACAGACACACGTAAGCTGAGGCTAGAACTTTAACCACACAATGGCACTGCAGCTTCATGATCAACTTAAACTGACACAGCCATTAGAAACGATGGTCCAAAACTCACTCCTACACACCAGCCTTTGCAGCTCCTTCTCATTTCATTTTGTGCCAGTATACACATTTCTGTGGCTGATCCGTCAACCAGATCAAGGATTTAATACACAGAAAAACTATTTTATTTTCCTGTTCTTTCTCAGTTACAGTGCTGACTTAAACAAATCTCAATATTTTGCTGTAAACCTCATTGGAAGGTTCATGACTCAATTGTGACCTGAAGCAAAATGCTCTTATTTTTTTTTCCACCAATCTTTCTCAGAGAGCACTGAAGGCCTAGACTGCAGGTAACACAACAGAAACTCCAGCCCAACCTGGGACGTATGCTATCATGTGGCCTGTGTGAATAGAACCCAGCTGAAGAAACACCATAAAGCTGTAGGTAGAAAGGTGAAACAAGCATGGAAACTTTTTCTCCCACTTTCCAGTTCCAGCCCTGCAAAATTACTGGATATTCTCAACTGTCTAAATGATACAATTATAGTAAAGAACAATACATAATGATCACCAGTTTCTTTTTGAGGGAGATGGTAGATTTAGGTTGGGTATAAGGAAAAAGACTTTTACCAAAAGGGCTGTGAGGCACTGGCACAGGTTGCCTGGGGAGGCTGTGGGTGCCCCAGTCCTAGAGACATCCATGGTCAGGCTGGACAGGACTCTGATCTCCTACCTACTTGTAGGTATTCCTGTTCATTGCAGGGGAGTTGGACCAGATGGCCTTTAAAGATCCCTTCCAACTCCAATGATTCTATGTTCACATTTTTTTGTTTCTTACACAGAACAATCATACAGAAATTGAAGCAGACACAATACTTTCAATTTTTGAGGCTTTTTCTGTAGTAACATCAATGACACAGTCAATTCCATGTTACATTAATACAAGGGTAATGTGTTTCATGTACAACGTTCATCTGCAGTTTGGTGAACCCCTCCTGCCAACATTGTGATCCCCTCAGCTGAAAGTAAGTCATCTGGAAATTTACCGTGCATTTGCACAACAACAAAAATCAGTGCCCCGTGAAGCTATTTTATTAACTGTTTCTTCAGAAAAGACATAGAGATAAGCATTACTCACCTCCACTATTTGCACTCCACCTTATACTCTGCAAGGTTCTTCTATTCTGTGGTCCCCAGCACATATGGAAAGGATAGTGAACCAACCATGTGCCAGCAGTGGCGGTGACTGAACCACACCACTGCTATAAAACGAGAAACTTCAACCCCAGTTTTGGTGCAATTATGTTAATAAGCCACAAACATAACCAGAGCAGGAAAAAAAAAGGACTCAGAATTTTCTTTTACTCTAGATTTACTCTAGAAAGACAAGGCTTGTAAGCATATTTTAAAGTAATAAATTTGTAATAGGTGACAGACTTGCTCTTGAAATATTTCCTTCAATAGCACTGCAGCTTGTCCTACTTGACGAGCCTTTTGGTAGTAGTACCACCACCTGTACGGTATTATTGAGTACTTCTTCAGGCTTCCATTTTGTCAGATCTATATGATTGCATTCAATTCAAAAGCTTATTCTATATTGAATCAGAAAAAAACCTGAGGAATTGTAGCTGTAGTGGGAAAATCTGCATGCCATATGCTAGATTACCAAGACACCTCATACCAAAGATACTGTGAACTAAACGTAATTTTGCCATTGTGATGAAATGAACCACCATTTCTTGATAGACTGGTATCATAGAGGAAAAAAAAAGGTTGTGTCTCAGTAGGTACTGTGGGGACATCCAAACTCTTTACTCTGCCTGTTTAGCCAAGACGTATTCTTTCTCAACATCACACAACTAATATTCTACTCTTCCCTTTAGCCAACTTTAAAACACTGAAAGCAGCTCAAAACAAGGCTAGACAGTCTATTTCAGCTACCTTCTGCATTTTCATTTAAGAAGTCTGCTTGAAAAGCACATCAGCTATTGAGAATGAGACACTGTGCTGCATTCATACTCCATGTGTATAAATCATTCCCTCCAGCATCTCACTCAAGGGTCAAGTCCAGCTACAGAGAATGTTGGCCCAGTTCCACCTCGCAGGAAACTTACCTCCCATAGGGCTTTAGGTGGAAGACTCCCAATGCCAGCTGAAGTACATTAATGGGCTGTGGAGCCCCTGCTTTACTAGAGATCTCTGCCAACCCCACATGGTAACAATCGCTCATTTAGCAAACTCAGTAATTGACAATGCTTTTTTTCAGTATAATCTCCACCAAGTTTGTAAGCCTGCAAGAAGACCTGGTTTCAGTTTTCACGGACACAAATATTCAACTTCTTTTCTATAGTTAGATTTAAACTTTGGCTCAATGTTCAGGGCCCCAACACTTGTGAGGCATTCTATCTCTGTTCCAAAAAGGGCTTGGCATTCCTGCATTAGATCCAGCTATACTTTTGAGCTAATACCTCACACAGCACTTTTAGCTTTAAGCTTGCTGTACACAAGGCACAGAAAAAAAGGATACAAGATTTTCAGGGATAAGACTGGCCTCATTCTGGCCTTTAAAACATTAGATCCTCGGGTGTGTTTCTTTTGCATTTATAACTATCTGAAAGGGTTTCATTTCAATATACCATTTCACCAGTAACCGTGAACAATTCCTTTGTAAAATACTCTAGGGAAGGCTAAAATACAATTTTTAAGGCATTGTCTCTTGCAAGAAAAAGCCTACGGCTACTTGCATCTTAATATAGTTCTACTTAGCACCGTTTATAGAAGAACGCAAGTGTCAGTAATTAACCTGTGATGTGTGCTCCAAGTGATACACATCTATATCAGATTTCCTTCTTACAAAAGCATACAGTCATCATACCTTATAGCCTCCCAGCAAGTACATTTAAATTGAGAACTGTAGGCCAAAGACCACCTAACAGACTTGTACTCTCACACAGACTGATACAATAGCATAAGAAACTTCCACTGTGATATTCAACTCATCCAAGCCTTGGAATGAGGAAGCTGACTCGTGCATTCAGAAACTAAGAATAATTAGTCACACGTATGTGTGTGTGTGAGCCATACTTGGATTATTTCTGCAGCGTGTGCCTTCGAAACAAGCTCACCTCACGTCACATAAAACAATCTGTAGACAGGCATAGGCATAACACAGGGCTCAGGAAGAGCTCAAGATGGGACCTAGCTGGATTCACCTTCAAGTGGAGACAACAGGCACCTGCTTCTTGTGGCTTGGTTGGTTGTTGGGGTTTTTTTCTGCCAGCTCAGCAAGCAGTGCCCAGTCAGAGCTATAGGATCTGACTTCAGACTTTACTCACTTTAGCTTCTGAGAGCCACAAGATCATTTTTATCATCACCAGGTCACTTCCCATGTGAGCAGGATCCACATCACCACCTCGACCAGAGTAAAAGGAAGAGCTGGACAGAGAACGTGTTGTGTTACAGCAGATTTCAAGGGAGAGAAGCAAAGCAAAACTAGCGTGTCAGATTCAAAGACGTCTAACAGCAATAAACTTAGCAGTCTGTCTGTGGCAGAGATGAAGGCACAGAGACAGGCTGCCTTACGCTAGGCAGCTGCTGTCTGGTTCGGAGAGCAGCAGACCTAGTGGACCTGCCTTTCAGAAGATGCCATCTCTGACTCATAAGGATAAACATCAATATAAAGCAGAGGGTGTACTCATTCTGTAATGTTGAAAGGCTCTTGTTCCCTCAAGACAGAGGCTTGAGCATTCAGTAGGCAAGAATATAGGTTTCACACAGCTGGGACAAGGGGTTGATAACATAATTCTTCAAGTTCTTCCATAAATTGGTAGGAAATTTATTTTAAACACATAACTCCCACCTGTGCTTCATGGGATGTCTGCATATATGGCTGCAGACCACTAATATCCCCTCAGACCTTTTAACAGGTTACAGAAATGATCGTCACTGTACCTGCCTGCTAAGCAGTGACTGGGGACAGCTTCACACCTTGGTCCTCACCCATCAAAGAGCTTCTGATCTGCTGGTATGCAAGTGCCAGAATGACATCTGTTTGTTGAGGTAGGGTAGGTAGAAATGGAAGACAGGTGGGGAAGCATGTAAAATAAATCTGAATTCTCAATATTTAAGAGATGCACTGGAAAGAGGAGAGAGCAAGCAAGGAACAAGAATGACTCCCGCTTTGTTTTGAGAAAGGATAAGATGTCTACGTCAAATCAGATTTTAACATCCAGTTTAAAGAATAGGAGCAACTTCTTCAAGAAAAGGATTAAACAAATGATCTTGTCAGTGTAGAAGAAAACACAAAAGGGGAAAGAGCAAAACAGATTGGTTGGAACATAGCCAATATTAAATATTTATTAAAGAACCCTCTAAACAAGAACTAAATCACTAATTGCACCTGCACTGGTAACACTCAGCACTTCCTCCAAATCCCATCCCTTCTTCAAAATGCTTGGCTGGGAAGAGTTGTTCCTTTTCTTTCTCTATTTGTAACCTGGCTTCCTGCAAGACTGAGCGAGTCTCTTCATTTCAGCGCCTCTTTCCCCTCCCTCTCCCCTTTTGTTTTGGCTGTTTAGCTTTAGGACTTGGTGGGTGGCTGCTTGTTGGTTTTATTTCTTATTGGGATTTTTTTTTCATGGGGCAGGGGGGGGACTGTAACTTCTATTTGGCATTGGACTTCAGTCTTCAGCTCTCGAGACAAACTGATTGGGTGGGAATCTTGGCTTAAATTCTAATGTAAATGTTTCAAGTATTCTTGGTTTCAGAGAAATTTTAAAAATGTAACATGAATCCCTGAAAGGCTTAAAAGAAAAGGGCAAAAGGCAAGTTATAAAAAAGTCAATTTAAGTCCCTATTTTTTTTTAGGTAAATCTTCTTTAGGCAGAAGAGCTGTTTCATGCATGAGCTGTACCGCCTGGGGCAATGGGACAAACCCATCGTCTGGGTTTAGAAATGCTGGAACAGCCACACACTGTGTTTTCAGGCTGTGACTGGCATTAGCAAGATTCAGACTTCATTAGGAAGCAAAAAAATAATCTTAACTTTGTCCCTGCCAGGAACTTTCTGATGAAAGCCTGCCTTGAGTAAAGGCTGAGTAAGAGTTTCAGGGCCTGGTGACACATATGTGCTTAAACACTGATATACACATACATACGTGTGCGTATGTCTGTGTGTTTTTAATATGTTTTCAGAAATCCAGTTTCCTGTTGGAAAATTCAAAGACATGAAAAACCCACCCATAGACAAATCAGTTACATATTCTTTACTTCTCAAGCCAAATTTTCCCGGAGATATATAATGAGATTTTACATACTTTGTGCCTCACTGACTAATTAGATCAATGCAGGCTACTCCCCCCCGTCCCTCCCTTTTCGTTGTAGGGACTTTCATTGCCTGTAGCTACACAAGCGTGGTTGCTTTTGCCAAATATTTGGAGATACTGCTAATGGCTTCATTTGAACTTCACATTGCTGCATTTAAGTACGGAGGATGGGGGCTGTGTATTTTAATCCATATTGTGATTGCTTTGAAGTTGTTTGTAATGAGGAGCGTTTGTATTTATATATCAGAGCTGTTATAGGAACTCGTGATTCCCAAAGGATTACATTTCCACTATCAAACAAACACAGTGTATACTTAGGAGGGGGAATACATCTAGAGGTCAATTTTCCACTCCAGCTACAGTGTTCAGACTCTTTCACAGCTCTTTCCAGCCACAGATTCAAGCGCTCTGTACAAAAAGCTATCAGTTATCTGTCCTGCAAGCAGGGAAACTGAGTCAGGAATCTACCACACACTGCAGTAGGTCAGACAAAGTGCTGATGCAGCCAGCAAAGCTGCAGGATGCCCTGCTGCCTCCACACTGACAATGCTAACACACATTCTGGAGGGGGAAAAAAAAGGAAGAAAAAAGCACAGGAAGCACCAGAAATAAGAATCCATAGTTTTCACATCCCTAGCAGCCAGGACACAAAGAACAAAGCTGAGGGGGAGATTTGGCTGAAGATGTTTTTAAAAGAAATCACAGAATCACCAAGGTTGGAAAGGACCTCCAAAATCACCCAGTCCAACCATCCACTTTTCACCAATATTTCCCTTTAAACTGCATCCCTCAGTACAACATTTAAATGCTTCCTGAACACCGCCTGGGGTGGTGACTCCACCACCTCCTCGCAGGCAAATACAAGTAATATTTAGCTCTCTGTCACTCCTCCAGCTTCCAAGTGCCGCAGAGCTTTGTGCACCAGTGCCAAGTAGAGACAAACTTTAAGCCCACAAGCTACACTACCTTTTTCTCCCTTTAGAAGCTGAAAGTCCTCTTACAGATTATTACACTCTTGATAGCAGGCATTTACATCAGCATCAAGAACTCAACTCACCCACACCAAACAAGAGAATGAAAGCTCATTGCTAATCTCTCCAAGGTGGAGATGGCTCTTTAAAAAAATAAAATAAGTCAAATGACATTTCCAGAGCAGCTCACTTCCATGTCAATCAAAGCCCAAATACCAGATTCTTAAATGTATGAAAGCCCACAAAGTAAATCTGCCTAACCAAATTGAGTTTCATCTCCCAGTGGTCCTTCTGAGAATGCTGCAGCAGCCTTTATCATCTTAGTTTCATGAATTCCTGTTAGCCTCGTTTAAACACTTTTATCATGAGGATCCTTAAAAATTACAGTATCTGACCCCTTGCACTATGAGAACAACTTTTTAGAGCACTTCATGGGCTCTTCAGGGTACTGAAAAGGAAGCTCTGGAGAGCTTCCACGAAGAACAAAAGTTCTGCTTAGCCTACATCCTTGTCTCCCTTCATATTTATTCCGTTCTGCGTTGACCAATTTGGTTATTTACTACAATTACAGTATGCTGGTGGGAAGAAAATAGCTGGGTGAAAGTGCAGGGGAAGGGAACGAGAGCTATCTTGTTACAGCACTCCCGATCTGGTAAGAAAGGACCTTCTACTGTTCAACATCTCTCAGCACCTTCTGAAGTCTCACCACAGCCATAGAGGGCATGCAGTTAATACCTGGAGAACGCGGATGCTACTGTCTGCCACAACTGCACTGTTCATGTATGAGTATGAGAAGATTGGAGTTTTTCTCTGACCCAGCAGGGGTAAGATATTATAAGCACTCTTCAGACACTGTAAAACTCTTCTTTATTCAGGGAACACAGATGCCATCTGATTAAATCCTGCTGCTGGGCTAAATAATATCATCTTCATTGCCTCCTAACTAAGGGGCAGTCTCACTCTGGCACTGTTTGATGTTGGATACCTCCACAATTGGTCTGTGAGGCACAGTAAGCTCCAGATCCTCAACACAGGATAGAAAATCCTAAAATCTCACCCCTGTTTTTACTAAACAAGGCTGAAAAGTAGAGAGAGTACCCTAAACAGAATAACAGACCAAAGTAATTGATTTTCTTCTCTAAGTTACTGAGTCGACATGAAAGAACAGCATTTCTAACAATGGTTCCCTGTGTGTACTGGAAACGTACACATTTTCTGAGCCTGAGGACATGGAAGGAGGCAGCCACTGTGACTACAAAAATATTGGTTTCCTGTTTAAATTTGGGAGCGTAGCTGGACTTGATGGTTTATCATCTGCGGGATTTCTCTAGGTAGGGGGAATGTTTGTTTGTGTTAGGGATAAGGCTGTTTTCTGATCTGGGTTACGCTGTTTATATTTGTCAGTTTTATTCTGATTGTGAGTCGAAAAAAAAATCAAATAGAATCATTTACTCAAACACTGCCTGCAGTGAATCTGTTCACTGCACCCAAGGCCAATTACTGTTAAAAAAAAAAAAAAAAGAGAGAAATGGTTGCTTCCACATGAAAGATATTTCAAAAATGTTGGAACCGCCTGGACTGTGCAGCTGTTAAACAACCACTGCTCTCAAACTACTGTCAGATACCAAAAGGAAGTTACTCTCAGAAAGTAAGTTGAAGCCGATTTGATCAGAAATAGGAGACTTCCCATGACATTCCGCTGCCTGTATCTTAATGCCACCATGAGCTCCCACTGTATACCCATGAGAGAGACTCGTATCCACCCCTTGGCTGTGAACAGCTGGCACTGCCCACTCCCTTGGTTATCTAAGGCACTGTGGGAAGCAACTGCTATACAGAGAAAAAATACACGCATAAACCTGGGGTGACAACTTTCACCCCTTTATCTGGAAAGACACAAGGGGGAGAAGCTGAGAAGCAGCACGCCTTTGACTTGTCTAACATTCACATCTCCTAAGCAGCAGAAATCTGAGAGTTTACCAAAATCAATTTCACTTCTCTCTTTGCTGGGGTCTGTAATGGACAAGCTCAAGACCATGCACTTTCAGACACTGAGACTGAAGACTACAGTGGTTCTCAAGCTGATTCATCAGTGAAGTAGTTGTTTCAAGTTCCAGACTCACAAGTTATCAGAATCAAAGTTATCACTGTTACTAGATAACATTGATAACTTGTGCCTAACCTGCTAACATAAATGTGTCAAACCTTAATACTGTACATACATCTACATACACGAATGTGCAAAAACCAGTTCATTCCAGTTACACCTTCCCTGCAAACTTTTGCCATAGTATGGTGGAAATGAAAAACATGGGACTTTCACAACAACCTCCACTGCAGCTTGATTTGTGGAAAAATCATCTTAACCCATCCCACTTCAGAGACTGGAAAGTTTTGACATATTTAAGAACTTAGTCTGTCACTCCAAAACCAAATGGTTTATGTCAGTCTCTAGCAAAATTTACCTCTGATCTCAGCCCATCTTTTTCCCCTTCCAATCCTCATTGGCAATCTTCTTTTGAGAATCATTTGCTAAGTGTTTCTAATTTCTTCCAAAAGATCAAAGCAAGTTGGGAGAATCACAAGCAAAAAAACTTTAACTTTGAATCCACAAAGCTATTCTGTGCTATCAGGGACCTTATTAAAACTGGAGGTTCAGATTTGAAACCTAGGAAATGGATAATGATGACAAAGTAATGCAAATTTTACTCAGTTATTACAGCTGCTAAGTAGCAGCTAGCACTGATTTAACACAATTGTAGGGATAAAGTAATGATGTTCCCTACCTTCAAAGCTCTCCACCTTTGTAGAGGCAGGGAGCAAGGAGGATTTGCCTTTCTCTAGAAGGAAAATACTTGTGTATCACCGCCTCTCAGGATGCTCTTAACAAGTCAACGCAAAATGCAGCACCTGCCTAGGAAGTAATAGTCAAATCTTAAGACTGGACTCTCTTAAATGTCTTCTGGGCCATCAGAACACCACTAGGCTTCAACAGAAAAGGCTATCAAGTTCCATAATTACTACTCTGGAAAGAACTTCAGATGATCCTGGCTCCTGCTGTACTGGTTCCTTATACTGGTTTAGCACTAGCAAGAACCTTGCTTTAGTTGGTATTTTTGTGCAGACAAAACCCAAAATTTTCTCTTTCTAATGCTCATGACAAATATTTAATTCCCACTTTAATAGAGACGTGCATTTCTGTGCTTTCAGCCCCGGTCCTGCTTCTCACTGCATCATACAGGTAGTAGGCAGCTCTATATTCAAACAGGCTGTAGTTTCTCTTTCAAGAAGTCTGAAATAATTTAAACATGCACAATCTGTAAATATTCTGGAAGAAAACTTCTCTGACAACAGACCTGGATAGAGATGACACAATCAGGGAAAGCAGAGAACTCTGTGAAAAAGTAGCATAAATACTTTGTCTCTCAAGGCAGGGAGAAGAAAACAAAACACCCAAAGCCAACAACCATTAAACCACCAGCTCATTAAACATTTCACAGCCTTCAGTATCACAACCAGAAATGAAAACATGGATTTTTTTAAGTTCATACACATTCCTCCACACTGTGCTCCTTTCTGGCTGCACTGAAGATGACTAATCAGCACGTGACGAGCAAAGTGGATGAACCTAATACTGCCACAAAGACTGATGGCTCCCACTGCTATCCTAAGTAAGAGTATGAGATTCATACGAGAGACTGGACAGCAAAATATCAACCACCTAGAGAATATTCCCTTCTAGCCCCAGATCGAGTTAACCTTATGACTCCGCACAAACAAGTAATGCAGACCAAGTACAAATTAAAAAAGGATTTTCTGCATCAACTCAGACCACTGATCTTATTCAGTGCTGTGACTCCAGATGCAGCCAAGTTGAACACATCTTCTCAGTTATATGTTAGAAATCCCCTGACACCTACAGGTGTGCAGCTGATCACACTACCTTGTGGGGTCAGAATAAAGAAAAGTAAAGCAAAGCAAAAAAAAAGCAGCAACAAATAGACAGAAATACGTGGTAACAATATTATTCAAGCAAAAACACCGTTTCAATTTATCTCACATCACCGGAAAAGACAGTTCTATAGTTAATACCGCTTTAAGCCTCTAACAGTTGAGATTCAAATTGCAAGTCTGTTGGTTGCACATGGCAGCAAAGAATTCAGATGAGAATCAAACATGCACTGCTTTTGGGTTAGGAAAAGCTCACAAGGAAAGAGCAGAAGGGAACTTGAGGAGGTGAACTAGAAGACTGTCTGTGTACTATTTGTAAAACCTACAGCACAATTTGTAAAACCTTCACTGTTGCTATCTGAGTACAGGGAGGGAAGCCTCAAACCAAAACAGATCTTTCATTGTAGACATTTATGATGCATTAAAACTGGAATGTAAGCTCTGCTACGCAGATTGAACCATACACTTGTGTCTCAGTGAGAGAACCAGATGGTATAAGCCCACAGCGGTTAAATCACACAGTTTACTCCAGCAAAAGTCAGGCCTGGAAAGAGTAGTTATTCTAAATGATTGATATGAATTCAGTCATTCAGATTAATAGTAAAAAGCTGGGACTATAAACAACAACATGACTGTTTTCTAAAGCTGAAATCTCTCCCACGCTTTGCCTTCTAGGTGAGAGCAATGGGGTTTTCAGACATTCTAAATAACTCTTAATAATCTATATGACACAAAGAAGGTACTTTATGTTACACATGACTACCAAGGTTCTGATTATGCCCTTTTCAGCAACTTTGCTCTTCACATCAGTTTGGAAAATACACTTCATATTTTAACAAGGAATACAATCAGATTTAGAGCTAGAAGAAAGGGGCACTCTGTGCTTGCCAACCATTTAACAAACCATAATGTTTTGCTTTCCAAGATAACATACATTCATAATAGCAAATAAATATATATGCTCAAAGTTTTGTTTTTTTTTTTTAAAGTGGATGATCCAATATTCCAAATAATCAAACTAGTGGGCAACATAGTTAAAAATAAGGCTGTGCGTGTGTGTTTTAGCTGGAAGGTAACCATAGGTCAAGCAAGGAAGGAACTCAAAGGCAACTCAAATGAATAACTGGCAAAATATAACTAAGCAACCGCTTGTCTTTCCAAACCAAGATCTCTGCTCAAGGATATTATAAATGTCGAACACTCCATGAATCAAAGTCGCTTCAAAGAGGCAGATAAAAATTGCAGTAAAAGTACATTATATGAGGAGCTAAGATTAGAATAGTAGCAGGAAAATTTTACAAGTATGAATGGACAGTAGGGACATCTACAACGTGCCCTTAAACACTGGACAAAAGTCACCAGAGATGAGGCTACATGGAATGTGACAGAAAGAACCCACAACAACCCTGGCTCACAACAGGCTTCTGGGAGGAAAGGAAGAGGCAAGAGAAATACCTATACCAGCTGCAAACGCAGGAGGGTGGCTGGGGCCCATCTTGGATGAAAGAAGTCACCACAATAAAGAGGTGACAAGGAGAACAGTTGGTACACAGAAGGAAACCAACACACAGACAAAATGTAAAATGACAAGGATAATCAAGATGTCCTAAGTCAGGATTAAGAGAAGGAAATGTCTAACTTGAATACATATGTCCACAGCATTTATTAATACGTCCAGATATGAAAAAATCCTATTATAGTGACATTGATTGTGGGTCTTAGGCTAAGGAAATTATAATTTAGTAAACTGAAAGAAAATAAATTAAATATTATGGATGACTTGTTTTCTCTCCTGCTTGGAGACTTTCCTAGGCTTACTGAAGAGTATGCTTCTTTTTCTGCTTGCTTTTCCTTTCTAGTAGAAAGGGCCATTACTGTATATACAATCCTCTTCTACTTCTTGTTTATCCATTGTTTCGGTCATTTTTTATATTTACACTAATGAAAAAAACCTCACACTACAAATCACACTTACAGAATTGCAGGGGTTGGAAGGGACCTCAAGTGATCATTGAGTCCAACTCCCCTACTAAAGTAGATTCCCTACAGCAGGTCACACAGGTGGGCGTCATTCATCTTTAAACACTCCTGTTAAGTGAAAAAGAAATCCAGTAGTCATGGAACCAGCAATGCAAGGGGTACATGAATGCCATCGTTAAGACTTTAAGAACTTAAGAACCAGGAAAAAAAGTCCAAAGAAGGCTACCCTTGCTAGATTTTAGAAGGCAGAAAACTATGTGAAACAAAAGGTCTGAGGAGAAAATTAGAAGCAGCTTTCAAAATAACACACAAAATAACAAAACAGCACTGTGTTAGGAAAGGAAGGGGGAAAGAGGGGGGGGGGGGGGAAAGGGAGAAGAAAAAACTGGGGGAAAAAAAAGAAAAAAAGAAGCCAAGCCAACAGTTTGAGTGGTAGGATATGTAACACTGCCAACTCAAACCCATCAAACATTTTCCTCCTGTCCACTCTGCTGCTTCTCTTAATGCTACAGAACTTCTGAAAAGAGGAACAAGAAGAAAAATGATTGTGCTAAATTTGCATAAGTGCACAACATGGGAGATTTATGAGCATTTATAACAGCCAAATCAGCCAAACAAATTGTCTGCAGAAATGCAACAGTAAGCTATTGGGGTTCTTATGTCGGTAACATCAGAAGTCTGCGGGGAGAATCAAATCTTTTATTATAAAAATCAATCACAATTCCCATTCTGTTCCTCAAACCCTAAAAAACCTGAGTGCCACTAATTTAGCCTTCTTCCCCAAGAATGAATCCCAGATAAAAAGGAGCCGACAGCTGGAGCAGAGCCAAAGGAAAGCTTTCAGGAGCAAAAACGCAGAGAACAATGTTTGCTCTGCATTCGGAATTTTACACGAAACTCTGCACAGAGAAGACGGGCATATCTGGCTACACGGCTCAGAATATACATTTATTACGGAGAACGCTGCCTTTAAAAGGAGAAATAAATTAGAGATTAACGCCTTTTATGCGAGCTGCGAGAAGAAGAATTCCTGGAGCAATTCAATTCAGCACAAGGAACAAGGTTTCTTTCAAAAGTCACCCTTTACTGGGAAGGGCGCTTCTTTGCAGGGAGCCTGAACTGAGAAATACACAGCTCCTAGCTTTCTATTTATAGTCATTCAGGCAGTGAATAGTCTCATTCCAAATGCCACAAGGCATACTCACAACCTTTTATTCCAGAGACCTGATTTGTGTTTCATTTCAAAAGTCCAGCGCTATGAAAAAAGAGGGGGAGGGAGGAGAGCAGCAGCAATGCAACAGGCAACAGAAACACTTTCTCAACTTTTCCTTTATGAAGCGGCTGCTAGAATGTGGAAAAGAGTTTTTCAGAAGCTTCCCTATGGGAAGGAGAAATGTAGGAGCTTTGGAAGCGCATGCATTTTTCGCTCATTAACATGGAATACCAACGCCCCGCAATTTAAGCGAGTCTGGGGGAAGGAGGAAAAGGAGTGAGGGGTGAGAGCATTTCAATTACTTGGCTTTGAAGGACCCTTCTGAATGAGAAAGAGACAGAAAACACTTGTCAAATGCAAGTTCAAGTGAAAGCCACTTCTGCCAATGAAGTGTGCAGATGGCCGTGGGGGTTCCACTGAACCCTAACTGGGCTTCTATTATGTCTTTATTGCTCACAAAAAGGCAAGGGTCACCTTCAGTTTAGAATAAGTTAGCTTCCTTTCCCACAGAATGACTCCGGTCAATCAAGCCAGCAAAGGAAGTCTTCCTTTGAGTGACTGCTATCCCATCAGTATACTGAAGAATTTTTAGAAAGGCTAAATAGACACAAAAACCTTTGGTTTCATCTACACTACAGACATTTATAAGAAAAATTTCCCACCACTGCAGGCAACGTCGGCAGTCCTAGGGTAGGTTGGTCGTGGCCATCACAGGAATACATCAGATTTCTCTCGTCAGGGCCAGAAGATACAAATCTAAAATCAGTCCTCGCTACTTGATAAGATGTGGCACAAAAAGCAAGTTCTACGTTTCTGCTCTTAGTATGCACTCTTTAGAAATGTGAAAATCCCTATTCTGCATAGCATCGGGGTTCCTTTTCCTAATAGCATCCAGGTTCATGCATTTTACAACCCAGTGCTCCAGGAATCCTGAGGCAGGCACGTGGTGACTTCTGCCATCCAGCAGCTGCACTGTGCGCTCCTTGGTGTAATGCAATGGAAGAAGAGCAGCTTTAGTGGCCAACTTCACTTATGGAAAAAATCACATTGAACAGAAAAGAGTCTAACAGAGACTAAGTGACACTAAAGCTGGACTAGAAGAATGCTAAAATTTGTGTCCATGGCACTAAACTGCATTCTTCATTTGAAAAGCTCACACCTAATATCAATAAACAGCAGAAAGGGTGCGGTGTCCTCCCAGCGGTTTCAAAGGATTAAATATAGAAAAGAGAGTTCCAGACACTGAAAGGTCAAGCATCTTCGGTACTTTCCTTCAATAATAGCAATAGAAAAATAGTAGTTGGGAAAAGATTTCACACCAGGGAAAAGTCAGTTCCCAAGCCACAGTGACAAATAAACCTGATCATCTGGTAGGGTGCACTGTGCATACTGACACAATTTTCCCTAAGACAGAAGCAAATGGCTCTTGACCCTGGAATAAAGCAATATCTGTGGGGGTCACAACTCCTGGGCAGCAGCTCCTTATCTTCCTCCCAGGTCAGGGGTGAGCTGTATGGCAATGCTCTGTATTATTCTTGGGAAAGAGAGACAGGAGACACTAGTAATTCTATGCTAGAAAATGCATTACGTTCTTGTAGGTAGAGAAGCCTTGATACAGCTAAATACAAAAATCTGTCTTTTAAATACAGAAAGCAATCTCCGCAGGGGCAGCAAAGCAGAATTCTCTCCCTAGCAGAGTAGTAAAGGGTGATTTGACAGTAGATAGCCCAAAATAATTCTTTAATGAGAAAGGAGAGCCTGAAGTATGGAAAACTCAAATAATTCTTCAACATCACAGTTAAATACATCCTCAGGATTTCCTCTTGATAAATATAGCAAAAAGTTGCACATACAGAAGTAATTCCTAAGCATTCTGCAAAGACCGAATTTAGATGCTGCCTGTCCCATTACAGAAGTAGTACAAAACAATACAACCCCTGGAAAACAGACAAGATTTAGAGGTTTTTATGACTGTTCAGCAATCCTAATAGATCAAACAGTTGTAGAAGAAAATAATACTAGTACAGATTCCACTGTAGAAAGACTGAGGAGTATTTAAATGGCATTTACAAGTATTTGTGGATTTTCAACTTTGAGGATGCTGGATGAAACATCAAGCTTAGAATCCCTGATCAGAAACATTCTATGGAGGGTCCTCTTTCAATCAAATAACTATTTGAGAATCCTCTCCTAGTGCATTATGGGGTACAACTAACACAGCCCACATCTTCTCACGTACTCTCTACTTGCGAAATGAAGCCCAAGCTTCTGCAGAATGGAGCTATGCTGCAAGGCTGGTTTTGCTTCACTTCTTCACAGACTAACATTTCTGGTTATTTACAAAGGTGAAAGCGAGGTCAACTAGTATGAACTTTGCACTTGGAGCAGACAGTACTGAACTCTTTGGTGGTTTTTCTTTTCAGTTTCTGGAAACTGGGAAAAGGAAGGAAGAGGGAAGGTTAATTCAGTAGCTCAGCACAATCCTTAAGAAAAAAAGTTTCCTGACTACAAAACAGGTTTGCCTTTACTGTGGAAAAACCCATTTATGTTGTAAGGGACACCAAACAGCAGACTTCACCCCTGATGTGTAAGCTGTCATTTCAGTGCATTGGGTCTAGAACACAGATAAAAGAACTAGGGTCTTGAATTTGATTTTAAGTTGAATGGGAAATCTAGCTTAAAGAACTAAGAACACACTCACGGCACCACAGGCTGCTGAGATTTCACTTTCTTCAGCTGCTACCACACTTGGTAAGAGTCCTCTTGAAAGCAAACAAATCCCATGTGGTGCATAGTATAAAATAATACATGGAGATTCCTAATTAAGCAGTAGGCAATTTATAGACAACTTGGCCCTGCATTTTGAAGCATGGAGCTAGAAGGCTCTATGCTCTTTTAGTAGGATGTATCTGTTAGCAGGTAGAGGCTGACTATATTTCTGCATACCAGAAAGAGGCAGTCTCACACCAGGAAATCCTAAACCAGAGTCCATCTCAGAAATATCTAACACAGACAGAGAGTTTAAATTCATTAGAAAGTTTTAGGATCTGAAACTGTTCAGCAGTCTGACCTTCAGAAAATTACAGTGTACTTAGCAGTCTCTGCTCCAAACTAGAGACTGGTGTGCACAGGGTTCAATCAACTATAACATCACTTTTTGGGTAAAAAGCCAGTTAAGGATAGTTCCAAAAATATTAATGCAGAAATCTGAAAATTTTTCAGCAGACAAAGCTGAGACTCCAACAACATCCTGGCCAGACTCAAATGAGGTGAAGTTTGAGGTCAGGGAGGTTTATCTTGACTGCAAACCTAGTGATGAGGCTGGTGGTGCAAATGAAGCGCTGCAAATAGGCAGAAGAAAGACTGAGGGATCCTGAAGATGAACAAATAGAAGACACTCGTCCCCTTCTTTCTTCTTCCTAAAGATGCAGACCCTCTTTTCACTGAAGTTCTTCTAGGCTTGGTATCATTTTGTAGAATTAGTATTGTTAAAGCACTGAAGTAAAAATTGCAGCTTTCTTCCCTCCCAGAAAGCTTGTTTCATTCCAGCAATGTCCCACTGGGAAGAGCAGTCACAACCAATTTGTCATCAGGCATAAAGTCCAATAACTGCCATAAAATTATGACAGTATTTCAAGACAGCCCTTTCCTCAAATGACTCCTCCTATCCACTCCACAGTGACCACTGTGGCTGCTGGCAAAAGTTTGGTCCCACACTCACTAATATAGATTATTCCCCATTTAGAACCCTGGAAGATAGTTATACACATGGTTCTTTGGACACTGCTGCATACCTGGTGCCCATGCAAAAACAGAATACAGAATATTTCCCATAGAGTTTACTACAGTGCACTACCTTTTCGATCCCTGAGCAGGAAATGCCAAAGCAAAGATTTATACTCTAATGTATCAGTTAGAACTTCTAATCTATAAATATTGCGCTTTTGTGTGTGTGTATAAAATGGCTGAAAAACAAAGTGTAATGTGTGAAGTATACTCAGACTTGAATAGAAAGCACAGCTATAAACTGGATTGCTAACTTTTCTGTATGATCCACTTCTGCACAGACTACTCTGGTGTAAGCAGCGCCTTGTTCCAAATGGCATCTTATGGTGTTTAAGCAGCATACTGCTAACAACAAAGAAATTATAAAGCTGGTTTCTTTAAATTTCAAGGACGGCTCACATATCTACATCTTGGAAAATGTTTCATGGAGTTCCAGGACTGACAGCTGGTGCCGACTTACACTTCGGACGTGAACATCCTATTGTAAAGAACTACTGCACTTAATTATAAGTCTTCTGCAAAGATAAATGAAGGATAGCAGCTGGGGGGTGGGGAGGTGAGTAGGACTAAGGAAGTTGCCAGAAGTCTGCACAACGTTTATTCCAGGAATATTGCACAAACTGAAGTAAAACGCATACCTAATAAGCGGCACCTGAGAATTCTGTAATTGCTCATTATGCAATTACACCTGGGGCGCTTTAAGCAAATACTGAAGGAATAACACACGGGAAACACGGCTAACCACAAAATTGTTTTTTAAGGAGAATTAGGAAATTCTACACGTGGATGCCATTGGGCCTTTGCTTCTCTCTCTGCTGGAACCCTGTAATCCTTATTAATCTACTGCTCATTCCTGGAAAGTACCTTTTCCCGGTCAGTAAAATCCACATTTCTGTTGGATTACTCCGTGCACCCCTTACTCACAGCCCAAGCTGTGTGGACAAACACATGATTTCAACAGACATGACTCAAAACTCAGTATATATTTTTCCTTGCCTCGGACTCTGCCAAACCAAGCACAAATTTAAAAAGCTGGGAACAATGTTACCACGGGGTGCCAAATTTGCAGTGAAAGCCCCATAGGCTGCTGTCACGCAAAGTCTGACGAGCCTTGCCAAATGGTTTCTTCAGGATACAAACTGCTTGTGGAGTGACTGGGCCCTTTGTATTGCAGCTGAATGCTGCAGATGGGAAGGTCTCTGTCAGGAAAGAGTAACTGCTGTTTTCACGGCATGAAGTTTTAGACACACAAATAAGAACATACTCTCCTGGTACAGAACACTGCTCGGCACCCTGAACAGCTCTGCAGCGTTTCTTTTCTATTTGCTGAAGAGTGCACGCAGAAGCAATGTCACAACTTGTTAACAAAGAAAAAGTGTTTAAAAAAACAACAACAACAAAACAAAGGAATAACCAGACGTTCATTTCAAACCCAAGGTCTAGCAAAAACAGCACCGATGCCCCAGGCTTATCAGTTTTCCAAGCTGTATGAAGTTGAGTCACTTCTTTAAGAACCTGGGACACAAAGAGGCCTTCCTGCAGATCTAAAACACCAGAAAAAGCAGAACATTGAGCAGAGAAATGCACAAGCACACACATGCATTTTACCTAAACGTAAGACAGTTGGATAGACAGCACACAATGAAAGCAATTCTGATCTACAAGTAGTTTCTGAGATAACTAGAGAAAACTCTACATGCTTATACAGGGCATTTTTTACACTTACAGGCATCAGGCTTAACTACTTTTCCCATGGACAGACTAAGCACAATTACATTCTGCAAAGCAGCAGAGATAAAGCTTTCATTCAGCTTTGCAAGTTGTACAGTGTAAACTGGGACACTTCGAGACTGGTGAAACTGGCTGGATAGAGGACAATAGAGGAGATGAGAAATTCTCCTTTACCTCATGCATCTCTCCTGTTAATCTCTGGCCTCCAGATATCCAGTTAGCTAGTTTTTGGTTTTGACAAACAGTAGACAATATACTCACACAGACAGAACAACCCACCAAGACACACTAGCTGTGCTGGCGTGCCATTTAAATGCTCTTGGCAAGGAACACACACATGAGAAGAATGAGTTTGTGTTGAACTGAAGAAAAGCTTCAATAGAAAGTACAGATGGGAATGTCCCACCTCATATACCATACAGCAAGACTTGACATGTACTTTGGCTAGCAGGGTAGTGCTAAGTATGGCTTACTGGGAAAACCTATGGTACTGAAGGAAGCTCTCAAGCATCAAAGTGCTTCAGGAAAAAACTAGGGTTGCAAATATGTCAAGATAAACAAGAAATGTGAAATAAAATCCGTTAGATAAACCACAGATATTCTGAAATATTTCACCAGCGTGATTTTTTGATCTTTTAAGGAGGATTAATAAAAATAAGCCTTATTGGAGACCAACGTGGAGACAGCCAATACCTGAGCTGTGTCAATAGCCACTTAAGTCATGCAGCTCTTTCCCAAGTGAGCAGAATATAAATGCCTGGCACATATTCCAGAAGGGAAACTGGAAATTTATTTTCTAATGGAAGTTCTGCTTTAGACATTTACCATTTCTCCTGATAGCATGCCAGTGCCATTTTAACTCACACAGCTGCACAGTACCAGTCCAGAACAGACCACAACATGCCCCTTCCCAGCACCAGTCAGAGCCCCAGGCAAGCATCCATGATATTTTTACCATTATGTCCTAAAGGGTCCTATTCATGTATTTGTAAATGTCTGAAGGAACCTGGCTAACAAGCAAAAGTAATTTCTTAACATGAAAACAAAAAGTGTAGGAAAGAACAATCCAGCGAGAGAGAACAGTGATTTTAAATGAGAATATTTACACCTGTTTTAATCTAAGAACACGTGAACTCATTGCTAGAAACACGGAGATTTAAATATTTAAACCTTTGTGCTAACAATTAAAACTGGGTTGCACAATATACAAAACAAAACCTAGAGATGTCACAATATTCTGTTCCTAAGACCAAGTGAACTACCCTCCTCTCTATTTTTGCAAGCTGCAGAGAACCACAAAAAGTATAATAAGCACAAGAAAAACGGAGGGAATAAAAAGCCCTTACTTTGGCTTCTCTGATTTTCCTAAACTTTGATGCCAAACCAAACAGTACCATTGGCTTCACTGTCTTACAATGAAGTAAGACAGACCGAACAGACAGCTTAAACCAGTGAAATGAATTGCACAATTTCAGTTCCAGCTACAAAAGGTGGAATCTGGAATGTTCTCTTTCCTACAGTCTGAAAGGTAAGGAGGGAGAGGACTGCTCCACAAGTCATCAAGCCCAGCACACCAAGTCACTGCCAAACATTCAAGTTCCATGTCTGAAGCTAGCAGACAGTCCTAATTCCCTTCTTCCAGATGGCAAAAACTTCAGAGAGCACAGCCATTACCAATGGCCTCAACATTTATTTATTCTGTACATGCTATTACCCCAAATAAGGTAAAAACTCAACTGATTTCACAGGAGTAGGATGAATTTCTACCTTGCTTTTCTTCAGTATCTCTACAGAAAGAGACTTTTAACAGCATAGTCAGAACACAATCTCAACAAACTAGCTCATGCCATAGGAAGAAAACTTCATTATTATTTTAGAAAGAAGGGGGGGAGGTGAAAAAAGCTCTCTTTCTTTCTCACATTTTGGTTTGGCAATTCTATTTATGAATTTATTTCAATTAGCTGGGTTATTCCCCTTAATTTACTTTGAAGCCATTTCAAATTCCCTGGAGAATTCCCTTTTGAAATTAAAATACTCGGAGCTAATTATTTAGCACCTTTAACATTCCAACTGTTTTTCCAGCATCTTTGTGAAAGATAAACAACAACACACCACAGATAGCTCAAGGAACCTATTGCTACCGGATGCCCAGAGCACTAAAACAACATATTAAGAAGGAACATTTGTCAGTATGACAGCTCTAATAACAGAGTACGAATTCTTGAATTTGCCTGACCTCAGGTCATATCTCATGCTGCCATCCAAACCCTCAGATTAATCACGAGCTACTACAGAGCTAATTTAAATTGAGGTTCAAAATCCAATTTCTCCTTCTTTCTCAGAAATTGGAGCAAAAGAGACGAGTAACCAGGTGAACACTCCGGCATCTTAAGTAACTGTTCACAACTGATCAGGCCTTCTCACAACATCCAGCTGTATCCACACTCTTTTATTTTCTCTTGGAAAAAACCTCCTCTCTTTCCAACAGTCTCTCCAGCATCCTTATTTCCCAGCTAACATCATGACCATTCTGCTGGCCATAGAAAAGTAGTGGAAAGCTGACAACCACTTTGTGAGCTATCTGAGCACGTACCCACTAAGGTCAGTGTAGCAGCTCCTGAGATGCCTTCTTCTCTTTTTCTCACACCTCACCTTTATTCTTCTCAGCTGCCTCAAACTAAACAGACCAACTCACGTAAGTAAGCTTGCTCCTAATAATTGCCTTCAGCAATTTTATGAATGCATCCACATGGCATTTACAAAGAGGCTGCAGATCAATATTCCTTGACAACAAAACAGACCCATCCCCTTCTGCACCACAATATTAACAAGCTCTACAAATTTGCTGGATCACCTTCCAGACAAAAAACTTAATGCAGTGAAACACCAGAATCTCACGGACATTAAGAAGTCCAAATTGCCTTGCCCCAAAACTAGATTCCACATTTTATAGTTATTTAACTTGTCACCTTCTGTTCTCAGTGAAACTTAAGACTCAGTTCCCTGTAGTCTAATATCTGTGGCAGCATACTTCACAACTGCTGTTTCAGATTAAGATTTAATCATGGGATACTAAAACAAAAACAATGAGAAATAAAGGCATCTCCTTAGAAGAACATCTTAGAACATCTCAGGTTTCCCAAGTGCAAAAACAACTTTTCTTCCACGTATCTCTGGACAACACATAGTCATCAAGGTCCTGGTATAGCTCTCTAGGGCCTCCACATCCACCTTCTCCTGTACAAATCTTGCATTAAGTCTTTACATGCAGCAATTTCAGATGCTAGTTCCAAGCACCACAGACAAGGCAAAAGTTAAGGAGGTTATACCTGAATATCCCATCTGTTGCAAAGGCCCCAGATCAAACCTGAGTTTTCAAGCAATCAAATTATATTTCCAGCAATACAGGAGTTTCTAATTGGGTATTTCTTGACATAACATAGCACCTATTGCACACGTCTTCTGAAGCAATTAAACACTCGATTGTGCTTCCCCTCTTCTCAGATATGCCTCTTTTCATTAATTTTAGCACTATATTTAACAAGCAAAAGACTCTTCAAAAAATGGATGACTCCGAGACGCAAAGCTGCACATAATAACAGTACTTGTTTCCTTAAGAATGCCCATGGGATCAACTCTTACCTCAATTTTATCTGTTTTTGCATCTCCCCAGTAAAGTTTGTCCTCTTCAAGATCCAGTGCCAAGCCATTAGGCCAACCCAGGGATGTATTCACCAGAACTCTCCTCTCTGACCCATCCAAATAAGCACATTCTATTTTTGGACTTTCACCCCAGTCTGTCCAATACATGTAGCTGTAAAGAAAAGGGAAGAAACAGTCAATACACATAACCTGCAATAGAGAAAGTGTTAAGATCTGTTCTATTTTTGAAAGAACTTGCTAACTTTCTGCTTTCCAGACTGTAGCAACGATCAAGTTTAACTGTTAACTACACCAAAGTACTGAAAGCGTGCAATGCCCTGATTCTTTAATAACTATAATGCTGAAGATAAACAGAAAATAAAATTCAACCAAACACACAACACATTTTCATTTAAGAACACTGTGTTTAGCAGTCACCGTCTACATGCATAACATATGTACTTGATGGATGAAGCAAGGGAAAGCTCATCATGTCTAGAACAAAATGAACATTTGACAAATAATATATACATCATGTTGTAATTTGCAGCTTTTCAGTTTCAAGAGGGCACAGACTGGGCCCAAAAGCCTACTACTGCAGGGCTAACAATAAAAACAAAACTTACCCCATCACAGGATTGAGCACAATTGCACGAGGCTCATCTAGATTTTCTGATATAAGGATCTTTCTTGATGTCCCATTCAAACGGGTCACTTCAATGCGGTCTGTTCCAGTATCTGTCCAGTACAGGTTCCTTGCCACCCAGTCCACAGCAATACCATCTGGATGGTTGATTTCTGTGGTTACTAGAGTCTGTGCTCCGGAGCCATCAAGGTATGCCCGACGAATTGCCCGAACATCATCATCAGTCCAGTAGATGTAGCCTTCCACTGGATCATAGTCTATGGCAATTGCATGTCTGATATTGTCTATCTGCAGAATAATGTCAGTGAAATCTGGCATGTCCAAGGAAATCCTCCTCAAGTCAGTCCTCCTAGCAAGCAGCAACACTTCTTCAGCACCTGGTGAGAAAACCATTCATAGTATTGCTTTTTTTGTTGTTGTTAAAGCCTCAGCAACAAAGTTATTTCACTGCTAATGCAAACACTTAACACAACAGAGCAGCCTGTGAATTGCTGCTGTCAATATAATAAGGAGATCCAGCTTTCACTGAACTACAGACTTGTCAGAACAGGGAGCTATCCTAAACACTTCTCAACTAGCTATTTGTGCTGGCACTCTTATTTCACAACGAAAACACATCTTTTCCAACCTCCCAGACTAACATGGAACACTGCACTCTCAATCTAGAATAAGGACATCCATGCAAGTAGTTAGCTAGTCAATTGATTTGCTTCAGATGAGCTGCCCTCCATTAGCCAAAGAAAAAACTACATGCAGGTGAATTCCTAAGGAGCACACCAACAGCCAGATCAAATGTATTTTGACACATGCAAACATGCAGCTTGCAGACACAAAGCTCCAGTTTCCACACAGTACAACCTGCCACATTCTCCATGGAAAAACAAGAACTGCACAGCACTGACAACTCTGTTTGTAGGGGTAAAATAGTGTTGGTGGTAACCAACATTTAACAAAGATTCCAAACCAATACTCATAAAGCCACTCTTTAAAAGGCTGCTGGTATCAAATCCCACCTGCGTCTCTGCCATTCCTCCAGGTACAAAAGATTTGAATTTTTTTTAAAGTATCAGCCACATAATGAATGCTTCTCCAAACTACTTTTTCCACCATCAAGAAAACAGTAATGGAAGAAGTTACAAAAGATAACCCAGGCTAAGCACAGAATAATGCCATTCCTTTCATTAGCATGGACCAAAACAGTAATTCAGTGGGGTTATGTCCAAATAGTTCATTGCATTATACTGAATTCCCCAGCTCAGCTAAACTTCCCACCAGCTGCATCACCACATTACACACGTTGTTTGACAGACAAACACTACATCATAAATAACAGAACTAACAGAAGGCTTCAGTATTTCACAAACAAATCACGTTAAGGATTTGTTCCAGACAGCCCAATAAGACAGCAAGTAACAGCTACAGCAAATACTTCTCATCTGGTCAAATCTGACACAAAACTAAGGCAATGGAATACTCTTCTCTCTCTTGTGCTCCGCCACCCCACTGCAAAGTTTTAATGCAGTAAAACAACCTGGAGCACACACATTTCAAAGACTAACAGAGCGTTCAGTAGTTTCTTTCTGGCAACTTCTATCAGAATAAAACCAGGACACAGTAAAACATAAGGTAGCTGAAGACATTTCCCCCACATGCTTCAGCACATTAAGGGCAATATATCTCTTTTTCCTTCTCTCCCTAAAGGTAGTTTCAGAACTGACAAGTGTTTACATTTTAGCAAGACTCCAGAACTGGAAAGCAGAACAAAGTCACTTCCATTTTGTCTAGTAGAGGAAACACCAGTGGAGGTGGTAAATTCCAGGTCCCACCAACTGCCAAGATGAAATGAAAACAGTCAACATGGGGCACGTCTTCTTGAGACCACCAGGAAGAATAGAAACTCAGACCCTCACAAGAACATTCATCTAGAAGAAAATTTCACCTAGGCATACGTATGAACTTTGAGACTCAGAAGAACTGCGCATTGAAACCAAATTCATATTCCCATCAGAAGCAGGATGATATTGCTATCAGAGTTTCACCTTCAAATAATATCTTGGAAACTCCCAACAGTGCTCAGGTTGCAAGGATATGATAAAATGAAAACAAGGGTCTACAAGAGCAGTGTCTGAACAATATCCAAGCAATCTTCCCAAGTGAAGCTGTGCTGCCCTCCTCCTTGGCACTGGCTGCCTGTTCTCACTTCTGTATCATTCCTTCCCATGTGCAAGCACAACAGGCAGCAGGTTATGTGCTGCAAACCACACAAAAGACCTGATCTAAACAAAAACCAACTCAGCAGAAAGAAGGCTGAGTTTTTAGCCAGATCAGTTCACTACAGAGCTCCACAAATACTTGTGCTGGCACAGGGAAGGCCTCCAGCAGGAATGCTTCTTCCAGTCAGTGCTAGCTTACAAAGTTTGCTAACTACAGCATCAGCTGAACCAGCAAACTTTGAAGGAAAACACGGGCAGAAGGAAAGCAACAACAAATCAGAGCAAAAGAATACATGGAGAATTAGGAGAAAGGAGACCCCACATGTGAAGCAAGAGAGCAGTCTGCCTTCAAATTTCTTTAAGATTTTCTAATGTCAAAGAATGCAAAATAAAACTGATTTTCAGCAAGTGTTCCTCATGCTTAAAACTTCTGATTGCTTATCTGAACATACCAAAACCAGTAACTGGCAGCCCAAGTAAAGAACGGAACAACCCTGGGTGCCCAGACAGCTTCTAAGGCTTCTCTCCTCCTTTGCTCCCTGAGGAATCCACAGCAACAGTTTTTCATTTGTTGAGTTTCCCTTCTGTTAAGGGAACAATCTGTACCAGCAATCGCTAGAAAGCACTGCTAGTAAAACTACTCTTATTTCAAAAGCTTTGTAAATCTCCTGGAAAGAGAAGGAAAAATAATGGAATACCTAAGATGCTACTTGATATTTTCTATCATGCTCAGAAGTGTTGACTGGCATGCCACACAGTGGAAATTTATCAAGTGCTTTGGTAAACAAACAAGGTGAGCAAAATATATATAGCTTATACCTCCCTCTTCCTCCATAGGCCTTAAACAGTCTTTGAGTGATTAACTGCCTGTAATGGCATACAGTGCAAATGAAAGGTGACGCTGCCAGCAACTCTACCTACTCCACCTACTCTACCAAATGCAAGACAGTTTCCTTTCTTAAGCAAGCAGAAGACCATAGCTGTTACAAGTACCTGAAAAAGCCATCTGGGAACAAAAGTAGTTCAGAGTCTGATAAGCTCTTCTCTATTTCAAGACTACCCCAGCAAGACAACCTTAGCAGGGCTAAGCTGATGTTTCTGGATAGAATACAGGTCCACAAGTGCTCTGCTACTTCTAACATTATGACAAGAATCTGCTTTCAGCTGAAAGGGAGGACCTTCAAAATATTAAAGGTTTGTACTCAAAGCAGATCAATGCAGTTAAAAATGATAATTTTAAAAAGCCTGTTCAAATAGAAGGGCTTGTCCAGTACATGTCAGTGTTGGGAGCAGCAGAAATGAAAAGGAAGCCAGGTCACCTGGATCCTAGGCGCTATCTCAAATAGTACAGATGGTCCACCACTACTTGGCTTCTTTACAGGAAAAAAAAAAATTCCCATAACTATTGTTTGGCAACACAAACACATGGAAAATACCTGGCTTTCTAATGCATGTTAAGATCACTCCCTAACAGCCAAAGGAAAAAAGCCACTGGAAAGAGCATCTGCAGACCCTGATCTGCAACTGCGGAGCTCAGACAGCAAGCTACAGTAGCACAGCAGCAACAGTAACAACAAAATACCTCGTGAAACAAAGTATTGTATTTTGCCTCAATGTTTCTGAAATGTTTCACTGGTAGGAGTCAGAATAAAACCCCAAACCCAGCACAAGCAAAAACTCAGGCCCCAATACTCAGTACGGAAAGGGGACGCACTTGGTCATCAAAATGTTCCATAAAAGAAAGAGAGGGGATAAATACTTGCAGCTCAACTGTGTCAAGAAGCAAACAGCACCGCAGCTGCTCAGCCACCCACAGCACTTGGTTTCATATTCACCTCACCTTCCAATCTCCATTATATTAATGTCTGCAATCATAATCTTAATATCGAAGTATGTGCAGTGTGAAGCTGAATAGCACCAAATATATGCATACAACTGATAACACAGCAATTACCAGCATTACATGCATTTCTAAGACAACCAACATTACAGGTATCACTGCATGGGAACAGACAGATAAGAATCAAATGCATACGTTTTGCCTCTTCACATGAATGATTGCATCTTCACCTTGGTTCATGGGGAACAAGGTCAGGGTTGAACGTACCAGAGGAAGGAACCAGCAGATCAAAACTTAAGGCCCAGGTTACACCCACAGGCACTGGCTAAACAACAGTCTGTAAGGCATCGTTAATACCCTCCTAAAAACCACAAATAACAGCAAAACAGCAGTAATAACCAGACTCAGCTGTATCTCATCCAGCTGTCCTATGTACACATTCAGTTAGTTACAAAATAATATTAAGACCGGGAAAGCAGGAACAGAACAGCCATTGCCCTTTGGATCAGCAATTGCATGATGACTAGAACCTCCTAGCAAAGGGAAAAAACAATCCTGCTTCTAACACAGTCAGCCATTCAAACTTTTGCTGCAAGCAGGAGTAACTTTGGGAATATTCTCCACCATAGACATACACAGCTGAAAACAATCATGGAGAAGACAATCTGGCAATCCAGGGCTTCAGGATTAGGCTGTTTTCTCTGTTGACCCAACCGACCAGAAAAGAATAACAATAATTCCACTTGACAAGTGGGACAGGACAGCTCATGGGTAGTTGAACTGAACATTTTTTGGAAAATTCTTGTGATTTTTAACATGCCTCTAGCTGACATTTGTGGGAAAAAGAAATCATAAAGGGAATGAACTACTTGATTGATTTAAAGTTCTGGCTGCTCGGCAATTTGTGTTGGAGAGATGCAAGTGCTTAAAATGAACTCAAATTATTACACAACAAAGCTCTTGACAAACACTATCTACATCCTCAGACATTACAAGACACGTGAGCAGAGAAAATGTTAACGCTGTAGGTCTTATTACATTCTCCCTCACATCCCTTTTGAAAGCTGGTAAAAGTCCACCATGGAGGACAGTTTTTGATAGGCACAGGAATCACGGCCTTTATTACAACGCACTCCAAACACTGCAGTGATTTTTCTTACTGTATTTTCTTCTACTAACCCATTTGTAGTTTAAAAAAGAAATTAGGCACTGGGCTCTGAGCACAGCACTATGAGATGAGAACTTATCTCAGCAGCACTGTTGGTTCTTTCCAAAAACCTGGACAAACACGCTCGTCTGGCTCATTAGTTTTATCTGCACCATGGAGGCATTTGATTATTAATGTTGGTATGAATGTTTTCAAGGCTATAGAAGTGTTACGCTGCGACTTGTCTGCCATAATGCCAGATACCCCAGAACCTGCCTAGTACACTATAGCAAGCTGTTTATCTAGTGCTTGAGTGCTATAGCATTTATTTAAGCGGATGTTCACAAACCTCTCACACTGTATTCTTGTAACCACACAACCAAGAGATTCCCAGAGAATTACTATTATAGCACAGTCACGTAGAACATCACACCACGATCTACTCCCTTTTTTTCTTCTTCCTTGTGGGGTACGTAGGGGAGAATGCAAACTACCCCAAGTACTACAACATCACAGTAGTTTATGAGAAGTCCCTTATGCAAACCATAGGTCAGAACACCAGCAGAAATGAGGCCACTCCAGTGTTGTCATTCAGAAAGCATTCAAAAGGACTCAGTTCCAAGCTCTCATTTTTCCCACCGGTTTAAAATTTTTAACTCTTTATTTTACTTTAATACGTTGTTGGGTGTTTGGTTTTTTTAATTCACTAAAAGCATTCTGCAACCTTCTGTGGAATTTTCAGCATGTTTGAAAACCATAAAAAGCCATTAAATGTTCTGCTAAACCTGCAGAACCAGCACGAACAATATCTCAATTTAAAAAACAAACAAACAGAACAGAAAAATGTAAGGCTCTCACTTCCTGAAGACTCTATTCTCTCTTTACAACCAAGAAATCCCACAGAAGCAGGTTAGAAGACTTTGTTTGTACGTGTGACGCTTTCCTTCCATTCCCAGTAACCAATTACTTTTAATACCAATGCTAGGTACAGTGTTTGCTTTGATTTCCTTGTTCTGTGCGCTCGCTATTAAAAATTCATGCTTCAGCACTGAAAATGGCAGCTGCATTCTATTTGCAAAATTAACTGCAATCAGAGCTGACAGCAGTGAAGCAGGCCATCTCACCAGCCTGACAAGGGCCTTTTTTATTCTTCCCTTGGCCCACTTCACATTTGACAAGTGACAAGACGCCTGTAATACAGTAACAAATGCTCCAATTTATTCACCCAATCTAAACAAATGTAGACTGCAGTGGTTCCTTCTGCTAATCTATGCCAGAAAACACCATGCTATTCCTTTCCCATTTGTCTGCCTGCTAATCAGGCCAGAACAATGCTCCATTGTGGGACTCTTCCCCTAGTCCTGTGTACACGCATGTGCATACACACCCAGTCTATATAAAGGCAACTTTTGAGATCTCCATATCTGTGGGGCGAAAAGAAAATAAAAAAATTAAAAAAAAAAATCAGATAAACTGCAATAATGGTAAAGCTTTTGTAGAACAAAGCAGGCAGCTCTTTTTGAAAGCAGTCCATTAGAGAGTACTTTGACTGCAGGCAACTCTTTTACAAGCTGCTTGAAATAAGGGGGTGGGAGAAAACTTGATTATTCTGTATGGAGTGTATGAAAATAAGAAATGCTGCCGTGCTGTTTAACAATCTCAACAATATTTAAAACAATTACAACGTCTTGCATAATGTTCAGCATCAGCCAGTCTTTACACCACAGGAAGAATGAAATTACAAGAGGCTTAAAGCTGGTATCAAACCCTACTCTTGCTATTCAACTTCTGCAGAACATAAAAACATTTAAGGACATCGAACAAACTTCGGGAATACCCACAAAATAAAGACCGCTGCTTCATACTGCAGTGATGACAGCTCCAAGCTGGGAGAAACAGGGAACATATTGTCCTATTTGACACTACACCAGGAGAAGTATGCAACACGTATCAGGTTTATCAGTTAAAAACTGAGAGTTGCAAGCAGTGATTGTATGCAACCAACAAAACAGAAACAGGAAAGGTTTATTTGAAAGAATGTTTTAAGTGACCACAATTAGATAGAGCTTGAATTGAAAGGTAAGAAGGCACAAGGAAAACTAACACTTATGACAAAGAAAGGAAATGCCAGAGCACTCACGTAACTCATAAATTACATCATATCTCCCTGCACATTGTAGTGAAAAGCTGTTGTCCAAAGTTTCTTCTATTATCTCAGTAGCTGACTCCTAATAGTTACTTTGCCTAAATCAGGAAAGAGCTACAGTTTCAAGCAGAGTTATGACACATTCACCAAACAAATACCTCAAACAGAATATTAATTAAACTCCACAGGTGATAGGATCATCAGCACAGAACAGCTGACTAAAACATAAGCAATGCTTCTTCCAGGCGTTACACAGAAGACACATTAACACCCAGTTCTCATTTAGGGCCTAGGATCTGTACAACATCCAAAGAGTGTACATGCCTTGTATTCCATTTGGTAGCACAAAGCTTTGTAAGGCTACTGCTATGAAAAGTGGCTAACTCTGAGGGAGATGTTTCCAGTTATAACTGCAGTGACAGCAACCCAAATCAAAACCCAGCACAACTGTGAGGCTCTTGCTGTACCAAGAAAAAGAATTTCTCCTCATACAGAGGCTCCATCCAAAGACCTCAAAACAGTTCAACAATTAAGTCTTTGCCCCTGCCCTGAGTTCTGGCTGTCTAAACGCTATGTGCTTTAAAAGGAGAGCACAGGAAGTTGGAAATGTTAAGTGGTAAATCTGAATGTTAACTAATACTCAGCTCTTACTTTTAATTAGCAAAAAACTAACACCTCTCTGCAGAGAATTCTTAATAACAGTATACATTGCAAGCCATAGGAAAAAGGATGGACCAAGAACCCAACAAGATACATCCTACTTTTTTTCCTAAAATACTAGACAGAAGCTACACACAACAGTTTTACTACGGTCCCATTTCTGTTGCATTCTAATGTCAAAAGTTTCAAAGTCTCCTAGAAACTTTACATACATCAGTTTCTCTGCGCTGTTTTCCTTCTTAACATCATGTCCCACAGGCTCCCCCCGAGGCTGATAGCTGTATAGCGCTCTAAAGCTTAAGTGTTAATTATTATGATCCAAGTATGATGGAGCCACAGAAAACGTGGCCATCATCACCTGCCAAAAGGTTACACATCATGGAAAAAGCTATCAGCAATTCTAAGTTCTGGTTTGCAGCTCTCAACTTTTCTGTTGCTAATTTGCTGCAGTAAAATGGTGCTTGCCCACAGTACCTCTGAAGAGGCAGTCAAGCTGCAGAAGCTTAACAAGTTAGCACTGAGACTTGGTAAGTTTCCATGGGCAGGTACTTAGTGCATGGAGAATGCGAGATAACAAAGTTTACACATAAACCATCTCAGCACAGACAAAGGGTGCGGTTCTACTGAAGTATAAAAACTGAGCCAATCAACATGAACAAAATGAGCAACTACCATCCCTGACCAGAATGCCTACCAGTTTTTTCAAAGCAGTCCTCAATCTGAAACACGCACCAATCTGGAAGGAGTTTCATTCATTGCTCCTGTAAACTTGATGAAAACAGAGCTAGAAGACGAGGCAGACCTTCCACTCCCTCCAGGTTTGTTCTTTACAGCGGGTTTCCAATGGCAGCTATCCAGTGAAATTTTAAACAAGGCCATTTCCATAAGAGGCTGTTTCATTTCTGCGCTACACAAAGTACTCCCCATTTAGGAGGATAAAAGATGCTATGAATAGAAAATAATGTAATCTTTTCATACAGATCAAATGAAATCATAACCATAACATACAGACAAAAGCAAGGGGTGAACAGATTCAAGACAAACAATTCTCACAAATAAAGAAAAAAAACAATTTGTTTTTATGAAACAGAGTAGAAATAGGAGGAAAACTCTATCGCTTTACTTAACTTATACAACCCAGATTCAAAACCAGCGCAGAAATGAACAAACCTTCCACTATTCCAATTCCTATGTCTGCAAAAGCAACAGAAAAAAAAAACATCACAAAAAAAAAAAAAGTGTAAGAACCCTAGGACATGTTTTAGAGAATATATATATATCCTCTATATATGCTATACCCAAAAGGATGGCTTAAGACTTCCTATTTGCAGAACAGACTCTGGACTTCCTAATCCATTACTCATTGGTGGATAGTTTGTACAGTTCGTTCTGGTTAACTGTAAAGGCATCTCAGTGAAAAGTAGCTCCACACATACAATTACCAATTAAATAAACAATTCCAGCTCACCGTTTGAATGCTAAAACATCAGTGTGATATGTTTGGAGTGAGTAGCATACCATGGTCAAAATGGGTCTAGACACCCATTTTGGAATGGAATGGGAATGAAATGTTATTTCCTCATCTTCATAGCCTAGAATTTGTATAGATCTCCTCCTTGCAGGAACTCCACCTGCACACCCCTCCTGCAAGTGATCTGTTACCCAAACTTTCCCTCTCATCTGGTGCAAAACACCCAGAGATCCTTTCGTCAGATCATCTGCTGGAGGGTTGGAAATAATACAAGTAAAGTTACAGAACTAAGATGGTAGCAGACATTTACAGAGATTCCAATTATACAAAACTAACTCAGAGAAGCCATTTTCAAGGAGGCTCCAGGTCAGTCTAACAGAAAGAATACATGGGGTAAGCTACTCCTTGACAGGCAAAGGAAATAGCACAGCAGCAAGATGGGGAACAAGAAAAAGTCCTCGCAATATTATGAACAAGATCTCCCTATGGTAGTCAGGATACCAGGCATAGGGCAGAAGATATGTGAAGTCAAAGCATGGTGCAATCTAAGTATCTATTTTTTTTCCCCCATGGTTGCATTTAAATCAGACAACACGAGAGGGAAAATGACAGGCATGTAGGCATTGTTTCAATAACTTTCCCCACAATATTTTTTGTTGGAATTAGAATCTTTCTATTGTTTGTCTTCCCCATGACAGAGAGATTAGCACATGATTGCTCCTTTCTTCTGCTTCGCATTGTGAAGAAAGGGAAAGAGAAATAACACAGTTGGGAATATTACCCAACCCTGATGAACTGCCTCAACAACAGAATCAAGGATTTAAAAAAACAAAACAAAAACAGGCAACTAAACACTTGAATCTACTGCCTTATTCCCCAATTACAAAAACAGAGTTCTACTCCGAGAAGCCAGAATTCCATAGTTCGTTTCAAAAACTACAAGTGTTCTGCCTCCACAGAAGAAATCCTACAGCTCCTATGAGGGACTGACTCAAAAGCCAAAGCTTTCTAACTTTAAAGCAAATAACAACTGCTTTGCACTGCAGACATGCTTCTCTGAGTTGAGGTCAACATGCCGTGTCTCAGATAACCACTTACATTCTGATATGCCAGGCACAAGATACCTGCAAAAGCAGCTAGCTAATTAGAAAGTAGCCATCCAGAGTTTAATCTCAACTAGCTGACAAGGTATACCACAATCCTCTAGATCTGACTATGATTAATTGAACTACAAGGCCAAGGTAAAGACAGGAGGAAAAAGCAGTGGAAGTCTGACTGCACCTCTGCCCAGGAGAACAAAGCAAAACTCTCTCCAAAAAAGCAGAACAGGATGGAAAAATCCTGGTTCCATTCATATGAAACAGTAAAATCATACCACTCAAAGATCTGAAAGGAATGTGTTACTACACTCCTTGAACTCCAGCAGCTCAAAGCTGTGCCCACAGGCCTGGGCAGCCTTTTCCAAGCTCACCATTCTCTGGAGAAGAACCTTTTTGTAACACTCAACCTGACCTATGCAGCTCCATCAGGTCCTGTTGTTGTCACACAGAGCAGAGCTCAGTGCTGCCCTCTGTTCCCTGTGAGGAGCCTGTCCTCACACTGCAGAGAGCTCTACATAGGCAGTTCACCAGGAACCCTGTAAGTACCAGGTCATGTTATCAGTGAGCAAAGAAAAAGTCATTCATCAACAGGGCAAAACAAAGCAACACCACATCTGAAAGAAGTAACAAAACATCTGATACCTGCTCAAAACAAGTACACCTTCCCAGAAAGAATCTTATGCATGATGCTGGTTGTCATCTATCCATATGTTCAATCCATATATTTCATGTTATTAGTGATATGTATTTACCGTATCCCTTTTTTTCCCCTTTACAGATAGTAACTCCTTAACACAGATAGTTACTGCTTCAACAAATCAATATTTACATGCTCAGAAAAAGGCTAAAGGATCCACTTCTGAAGTTTCAATGCGTAGAGACGACATAATCAACATCAAACAAAATAGTGGCATAGCCAGTCCTTGAATTCACGTTTTCTTAATTACCTGGGCAAATTACTGTTCAATACTGTTACCCTGCAACAAGCTACATCTCTCATATCTGAATGTTCTGCATGTGCACATCCTTCAGCATCTAAGTGAGCTGGAATTGCTTAGGAGTCCCAGACTCAAGGCTTATTGCACAAGAATACTTTCTGACAGAACTATACAGTAACATCATATAGCTATATTTGTAGCAGTAAACTGCCAACACGGACAGAGATTTTGAGAACAAAATGCTTTTTCCTCTTACAGCGGAATTCATGGTACTATTTTTGCAACTCACTTCGAAGTCTAACATCAAGGAAGCAGATATGCCTAAGAGACTTAGCACTTTAGCTAACAGGCAGCAAAATGGAGAGGTGGTCAACACTGTCGCATCTGTAGTTCTTGACACAACACCACCACAAAGGACTCGTGCAGAGAACAAGAAGTCAGTTCCTTGCAACCAAGGAGTTAATTTTAATTAATAAGAGTGGAAAGAGAAGCACATGGATGCTGGCATAAGGCAGACAGGGCAACAAAAGATGTGGAGCTTGGGAAAGAAATAATCCATAAAACTGAACCAAAAGGCCACATTCTTATGCAAAACCAGATTTCCTGTTCCCATCCCACTTTTTTGCCCTCCTTTGACAGAACACTCTTGACAGATTGTCTGGCTTAACAATGGAAAGGTGAAAGCACAGTATAAGCAGTCACTCCTGCTTGTGCTATCTGCCAAAATGCCAAAAGCAGGCTGACCTTCATTCCCACTGCCAGAAACATAAGGTCAATATGAACATCTAAAAAGGTTGTCCAGCGTATTCAGCAATGTTTTTTTTAAGACTGTGAAAGGGAAAATTTCCAAAGCTAGAAGAAGGGAAGAGAAAGGTCTTTCAAGCAGCTGCAAGAACTACCTTATAAGCCTTTCAATTGCATCAGGATGAGCTAATAAAGCTGGCCCTTAAGCCCTGGAGATTCAGCGTTCAAATTCTGCTTCAAGTTCACAAATGAAAGGAGACTATTATGCTTGCTTTAGTACTTAGAGGAATCGAGCCACATCAGAAAATAAAGACACACTTTGACTCGTCTTGTGAAAACACAGCAGAGACAGGCAATGGAAGGTCCTTCAGTCTGTCTGCAGAACCTTGCCTGGTAGCATCCCTATGGCTACATGTGTTAATCCCATGTTTTGCTACAATTAATTTTTAAAAGAAGCTTCCTGAACAATAATAAAGCCAAATTCTCCAAGTATAACACTTGACTCATGCAATTTATTGACATGAATATGCATCTAATTACATACTTCATTTAAAGCATGCACTCTAGCTATTATTCTTTGAACAGCTTTGTTTTTCAGGTAACAAAAGAAAAGATTCCTCATCAATGTTTCAGTGATAGGGAACTGGCACCTGAAAAGTTACTTTTTCTGCTTCTATCATGTCATTCAGTTTTATAAGCTGCTTCATACAAAGCCTGGGCTGACTTTTAAAAATTAATATTATGTCCAAAAATACAATAGCTCATATATCTCTTCACAAAGAACAGCCTAAAGGGAAAGATGGATTAGTCATCTTCAGCACCAGAAAAGTGATATTTTCAGTTTAAAACTTACCTTTTCTTTTTTGTTTTCTGTTCAGATTTACTTCATTATGAAACTAATGGAAGCAGGGACAACATATGCGTTTATCTCTCACCCAGACTGAACCTCAACTGCTTTTGGCAGGTCTTAAGCACAATGCACTTTGATATGCAACAGGAGGGCAACAGCTCAGCCACCACTGTGTGCCAGTAACTGCAGGCCATTGAACAAGAGGGAGCAAACCTCTGTCCTTGGGTCTCTGCTCAAATGCAAGGAGGTCCTACACTAACTTCCTTCTAATAAATTGCTTCTACAATGGCCTCCACATGCTACTCCATTCCTACAGAGACCGGGCAACACAAAATACAGCCAAGAGCCACAAAACTTGGCAAAATTTGATAAGTCGGAAGGATATTTGAGCGCAAAATTTCTGCAATAAGGACAACATCTCTGCAATTTCAGGAGAACATCAAAATTTCAGCATGTCAGACAGTTCCATCCAATTTACTTTTTCAAGATTCAACTTTAAAGAAGTAAACCCAAACCAAGCCAACACCACTACTAAAGAAAAGCCAATCTCTTACCTGATTTACATGTCCTGCCATCATCTTCTAGCTGCACGCCAGTGGGACAGGCACAGCTGTAGAAGGGGTCTCTTGGTGACAGCAGGCACAGATGGGAGCAACCACCATTGTTTTCTTCACATGGAGTGTGAACTTCAAGAAACCAACCAAACAATCAATCAGGTTAATTTTTCCTTTTCTAGAACACATGAAGCTTGCTTTTTTTTCCTTTCTTTTTTTTTTTTTCCCCACCCCCTTATGAAGAAGAAATAATCATAGATGCCAAATGACTGGCACGAGGTTGGTGCTAAATGACAAACAAGCCACAGAATAAAGCATTTGATTCCCCACCTCCCTATTTCTGGGGAGTATCTAATTTGAGATATAAAGCCAATTTCAAAAGAGCTGACAGATCAGCACATTCTCACTGTACTGGTCTTCCAGTGTCTTTGAAGCTGAACACAGTTACAAAGTCTGGACACTAGTTATTTCACTGCTGGGTCTGCTAAGCAGCATGGAAACAGAAACTGGGGCTTCGAACAGCCTGTACATCACAGTACTGCTGCATGTTGGAAATAGTTTTGCTGGGTTTTTTCAACTGCAAAGTTTTTATAAGACATTTAAAAACAAAGACACTGCAAGCTGTGCAAGGGCCCTCAAAAAAATCATACTGTGAATAAGCTTAACTACTTTATTATAAAAACAGAAAAATTCCAGTTAATTTGATTTGTGTTACTTCTGCTGATAGTTACACAGAGATGGAAAAAACTACATATAAGCCTGGTCTTAATGAAGTCAATGGCATCTGAGCTATTTTCAGCAGATTGTATTTTAATAATTTTCATTGTGACTGACCCAGAAATACTGTGACCCATGACTGGGACATTCCCTGAGCTAAAAGCAATGGCAAGAATTCAGCACAGCCAAATTCTTATCTGGAACTTTAAGATAAACCAGGGTGCTGTGCATAACTTACAACCTCCATGAAAACTTGCACAAAGTCATCTCCAAATTCCTTTTGCTTACTTTCAAGCCTGTTTGCTGATATCCTATAGACTTTGCCAAGGAAGCTGACTTCAGAGTTGGCATAGCTGAACTACACAATCCAAACAAATAAGAGTATCTCCTCTATGCAAGACATGATTCTTCCCAGAGCTACTGAATTATACAAATTCCCACACTATCATTTTTATCTCATTTTTTGTATTCTATTAAAAAAAGTCTAGGTCAATTCCCATATGAAATCACATACACACAACATACAGAAATCCTCTTTACATTCTCCGTTCTCTACACCTCCCTTCCTTTGAATGATCATCAAACAAAGGAAAAAAAAAAAAAAAGGAGGGGGGGGGGGAGAATGATAAGACATAAGACATTTCTTATGAAAGCTAAATACCTTCCACAATGAAGCACCAAAAATATTTATTACATACTGAAGATAAGCAACATCAAGACTGGCCTGCAAAAACTGCCCTTGTAAGTACAAGATGAAATAATACATATTTTATAATTGTACTCACAAAAAAAATAAAAAATAAAAAAAATGCAGTGATATGCTTTTTTTGTTCCCATATGTCTTTAAAATCACAGTATTTTTAAAAGTTCTATGGCAAGTTTTACAGACATCACTGAAGTACTGCATTGGATTTGGAATTTTACTGCCTACTAGATGATGAATGAGCTCTTACCTATTCAGGCTTGAAGAAAGACTGGTAAAGAAAGAAAGGTAAAGGATTGAGCACTTCTGGTTTCACAGCTAATTCCCTGAAATGTTTTCAAAAGAGTAAAACTTCACACTACATGTTTTCATGATTAATGTTGTCCTGACAGATGAGTAACAGTTACGCAAAAGGCTTCAAGGAAAAGTAAAACATACAGTAGGGCTGCCGGTCTGGACTTAGGACCTGGATGTCCATGGGTGAATACAGAGCAGATAATATTTCTCTCCTCTTCTCTCCCGTCCGTTTGTTACAGGCATGAATGGAACGTGTCTGCCAGTCCGTCCAATACAAGGTGTCCCCAGACAGTGTCAATGCAAATGGATGAGTAAGACTTCCTTCAACAACCTTTTGCCTAGGTGAAAGAAAGGGTGAGGATTAGTCTGCATTGCTTTCACCAGACACCCTTCAGGAAAAGAAAAACTCCCAAAACATGACTTTTTAAAAACTCATATAGAAATTGTCACCTTTTATTAAAATGACTGAGCCAGGAGAATCATCTGGTGATAAAAGTAACTACCACACTGGAGCATAAAACAACCTTTTACATTAATTCAGAAGGAACTTAGCCCAAGCAAACACACATCTGACATTTATTTGCTTATCTTTATAAGCTATTTTGCTTACATCCTCCTGTACTGCATGTTAAAAACACTCATGATTTCTATTATAAATTCCTTTCTCTATCTTTTTCAGTCTTTTTAACTTGAAAATTAGTTTTCTTCACACATCAACTTGAAAATGCTTTGAAATAAACCACAGTTATCAGCAGCTACAGTGGGCCAAACTCAACAATTAACCTCTAAGGTTGTGAATGAAAGAAAAACACCTGGTTTTAGCAACCATTAAGTCACTTCACGTCAGCATGCCCCTACAGAACAAAACGGCAAGTGCCTTCCAAATGAATAGTTGGCTATGCAAAAATGTGGGAAGGACAATTTAGACTTTGCCCCTTCACAGGGATAAGAAAACAAATACACCATGTTTCATAGCAACACAGTATCTGGTTCAGCTACACACTGACCTCTGAAAGGCCACACCAGAGTTCCTTAACAGGGCTGTTCAAACATCCACATACTACCACCTCTCTGAGGAAACACAGGTCTGAAGTGTGCTCCTCCCATTAAAGTCTCCCCCCCTCCCTGTCCTCATTTGCTATACATGACATCTTCACCAAGGACTTTCACATTTGTGATTATCAATTGCAGCCAATACTTTCTCAGAGCAAGAAAATGAAGAAGTGACTTGAGGGCCATTTGTCTGCCTCACAACAGCCCTGTACAATACAAGCTGACAAAACACAGGTCGTCCATCACAAAATCCAGGCTCTTCAAAGCCAAATTCTTTGAGCACTCTCCCTAAGGTAGCAGCCAACAGTTTGTCTCCTGTCAGTAATGCTTTGTTTAAGACTAAATACTCGTGATGAATATAAATCAAAAACACTCCAGACACTTTCAGATGGCATTCAGCTGCACTCCCTTTCTTCTGTATGTGCATATATTCTCACATTTGCTATGAGTTGAACCAGAAGCCACAGAACATATGAAAGCTCCAACGCATTTTCTTAACTCACGAGATCCCCAATTCATACACACTGCAATTTATTCATGCAGCTTAGATCCAAGGGTCTTGGAGATGCCCACTCAATAAAAGCACACTTGACAATTCCTCCTCAGTCAAAATAACACAAACTCAGTTTTCACAAGAATTATGCATTTTGAGTGTGTATAGAGACCTTCTAAACCACGATTCTGAGGCAGCCAAGCAGCGTTCAAATAAATCAGCATACAAATTTGAGAGGCCTTTAACTCCCAGCATCATCCTGAAGGAATGCAAGGAGCACGTTTTTCTTGTACCTGCACTCCAACCCGCATCTGAATTATTTCTATAGATGAGGTTAATAACAATAAAGACTTGGGAGGGAAAGGTTCATTTTGTTGTTTTGTTTTTTTAACTCCGCATAGTTACCACTTGCAGTTTCTGAAGGTAGAATAAAAAGTACTCCCAGAATTCTTCAAATGCACTGAGACATCAGTCTTGCACACACAGGACAGATTTAAACCCATATGCAAGCATTTTCACATACTGCACTTGTATTCTAGTACCATAGCAGCTGTTTTCCACCATATATTGTCCCTATTTTCATCATTCTTAGGTATTAAGTCTCCCCCTCTCCTGTAATTACATTCCAGCTGACACGCTTAGAAACAGAATCTTGCCAATATAACAGGCAGATTGCTCTGGTAACATTAATTCACCACGCAGAGTGCAAACTTCCTTCTCACGTAGTTCTGCAGTACCATAACTGTGTTAAGACTTTTGCTGATAGCACTGCATGGGGGGTGGGCATACACCAAATCTATCACAAAGGCCAACAGCTGGGATAAATGCACTCTTTCAGGTGGTCTCCCTCTATCTAAATATGAGCAAAATACATTTTACTTATGCATTACAACTCCAAATTTCTACACAAACAAGCAAGTAAAGTTTATCACATTGTAATGTGCATGAGAACTGCAGAATCAGACTGGAAAACTTATGCTGTCACCCATCCCTAAACAAGAGAAACTTATTCATATTTGCATGAAAATCTTAAGATTTAGAATTTTGAAACAGCATTTCCTTTCTATGAGCCTACACCAAGACTCTGAGCTCCCACTCCCTTCTATAAAGGACCCTTTCCTTGTCTACGCTTCTGACAGTCACTTAGTACTTGTCACTCACCACAATGCCACCATTATCTAGCTCTAACAGAGTGCTCTCAATAGAACTTAAGAGTGTTTTATAAAGGAGGTCAATATCGTTATGCCTCTTTCATGAGTGTGAAAATCAGGCGTGGAATGCAACTGCAAAAAACTAAAAGATATCAATGGAAAATACAGTGTTACCTGCTGGGGGAGAGACATACAACATAGACAGGAGTATAAGAAAGTCCCAAATTTCCATCGATACTGAATGATTGCCTAACAGGGAAATTTTAAATGTTTTGAAATAGAGTTCATGTGCGCTACATAAAGGTCTATGCTATCTCCAGTTTGTTTCAGGGTGCTTCTGACACACTTCCTGACAAGTCACAAGTCAACACAGCACTATATGATAACAATATTCCACTCTTTCCCCACAAATGTAATGCTATAATGCAATGGAAAACACTGCAATGAGAGCAGGATAGCAGAGTTGCAAGCTGCAGCAAGTGAGGATAAGTCTTAAGTGCAACAGCTGTGGATGCAGATAGGAAAAAAGCTGCTCACCTTTCAAAGGCCTCAGGTCGGCAGGGATCTCCAGCAAGACACCTCTGCCTCCACTGCCAACCCTTAAACAAGGTCTGGGAAAGGGTGGATCCTGGCTCCACACCTTCCAGTCTCTCAAGTATACTGCATGCACCTGAGCTCCCCTGGGTTGGCCTTGCCTTCCCACCAGGTGCTCAATCATTGCTTCAGGCCCTGACTTAGTATTTCTGCTACACTAATGAACAACAAGGTATAAGCATTATTCTACATTACTGAAAAGTCTCTGTTCAAAACAAATACAGGGGGTGAGAAATAATTCACGCTATATTATTAACTAATGGAAACTTACCTAAAGGAGCCATCCAGATTTGCTCTATGAATAAAACTCAGTTTCGCATCAGCCCAGTAAAGTTTCTGCTCATCAAGATCTATTGTGAGTCCATTTGGCCAATAGATATCTGAATCAACAATTATTTTCCGTGTGCTGCTGTCCATTCCTGCCCGTTCTATTCTGGGTGTTTCGCCCCAGTCAGTCCAATACATGTATCTAAAAAAGAAAGAAGATGCACAAAAATAAAATGCACAAATCCATGCAAATTTAGAATTACATTAAATTAAGACTCCAGATGTTCTCCCTCTCCCATCAATGCCCCCACTTTCCTTGTCACCCTTGACCTGAGTGAGCTCTCAAACAAAACCAGTTAGATGTCTATGCACGGAACTCACCAGCGCTCCAGTTTCTTCAGCAGTGGCAGACAGGCACCAGCTCAGTGTTTGTACTGAGCTACATCTGAGCTAAGTCCAGAAACTACAGTGAAGTGGTACCTCTCCAGCCTTGCAGAACCTGTGCTTACAGTTTTTGTAATCTGGTTTGTCTCAAATCCCCTGAAGAAGACAGCCAGAGCTATACAACCATGCTAGGAACCACAAAGGTCAACAAAAGTGCTTTCTGAGCACGCACACAGGCTGGGAAGGCCTCATAATTTCTTTTATGAAAGAAGTCTGCCTACCAGGAAGAAGGAAGCAGGGACAACACTTCTAATTGTTATCATGTCTGTAGCCCCTCCATAGGCAGCTGGAGCCATCCTCTCAGTGAAGCAACAGCAGTCACGACAGCTATTCTCAGTGCACATCCCTCAGAACTCGCACTTAAAATGCTCTGATCTCATTGCAGGCGCTGTACCTTGCTCCAGCCACAGCTCCAGTTTTAGCAGCTTTAGTCGTACCACACAACAAGATTCTTCTGTCTGATGCCACAGCATTGATTTTAACCATTCTGATCACAGAAGCATGCATTTCACTGTTGGCCTGTTTATCTCACTGTTGGCCTGTTTATCTCACTGGAGAGTGGAGTACAGATGGAAAGAAAGGGCTCACTTGTATCACAATACACATACGCATGAGTGTGGGAGGGTAAAACAAGGAATCTGCCAGATGAACTGGTAAAACTGCCATACACCCGAGGCCTTGGGCTTCTGATTGACAAACTGAGACAGCTCACCTGAGGATGGCTGCAGTGTTTCTGTCCCATAATGCCTTCCCCAAAACATCCCTCTTCCAGCAGCCAGGACAGGCCAACTGCTCCTGAAGAAGCAGAAGCAGGAGCTGAGCTGCCACAGAGCACACGCCGACGTATGAATGTAAATTGCCACTCATTTTGGTTTTCCTTAACAGGTCAGGCTGTAATTTGTGGCAGTTCAAACTGTGTGGTGAGGCAGCTATTGACAAACAATTAGAGAGGGGTAGATACTAAAGCAGCCGTCTATTCAACAAGCTGGAGAATCAAACTGAGAGTATAGTCCTTGTACAGTCATTGTTGGTCAGGTCATTTTTCAGTGAAATTGGTTCTCAGATTTGGCACAGCTAAACTAGCTTCAGGTATGAACAGGTATATCTTGAGACATCTCCAGAAGAATGAAAATGGACAAAAAGGGCTATTTATTCCCATGAAAACTGTAGCAGATACTAAGCGCACAATAACACTATCTGATAGAGCAAATTCTCTGGTACAAAACACCAGTTTCCTGAAATAAACAGTGATGGTATAGTAGACAGTGCTGTCAACGTGCTCAACAGTCTTCAAGCTGGCATGGGGCCTGGTGTTTTCATGCTGCAGGAGAAACACTGTCTCATGCTTTGGCTGGACTCTGGAAGTTTGAGCCTTCAGCTTAGTCAGTGTCATAATGTAATGGTCAGAGTTGCTGGTTTATCCAGGCTCCAGGAAATCCTGGAGGATCACCCTTTTGTATCCCAGATGACCGTGCACATTACTGCTGAGGGCTGCATCTTGAACTTTTTTCTTCAATCAAGAATGCATATGTTGGCGCTCCATGGACCACAGTTTTGACTCACAGTGGTGAAATAACATTTTATGAGTAATCATTACTGGTGAGTAATGATGCAATCCAGGAAGCAATCTTTGGCCTTGCATTGGTTCAGCAGATCCTGACCAACTTGCACATGGTGTTCTTCCTGTTCCAATGCTGCCACCATCGTTTCCAATGCACTGAAGCTGATATTTGGCTCCATAAACAGTTTCCTGGTTGCTCTCTGACAATTTGCATGGATGAACTGATTGAGACTCTCCATCTTATGGTGTGACAGCTGTGCATGGCCATCCAGAACGCAGCTTGTCTTTCATGTCAGTGTTGCTATTGCTGTAGTGCACCACCCACCACTCTGCTGAACTCCACTGTTTGGTCTACATATATGTTCAGCAAGCGTTAATGAACATTAATTGGTGCCATTTCTTTCCACATGGATGAATTCAGTGCCCTACCCTTGCTACATTCACACCTTCACATCCAACACCATTCTGTCAGACTGCCCCTCTCTGCCGCCACCTGTCACATGGCAACAAAACGTAATGGAATACTGGTAGGAAGGCTCAACCCCTACTGCTACACCACCAACATCCACCTCTGATATCATCGGTCAAACACCATAAAATAGAAGGCACTACTTTCAAAGCAGTCCTCATAATTTGATTATGACAGTATCACATCTATTCACATCCTTAAAGCAGAAAAAACAGGAGCTTATAAGAAAATTAGAAAGCACGTGATAATTATTTAAAAGCAAAATGAAACAGACAAAACTAGGTAAGTCCCATTAAATGACAAGGATGAAAAAAATATCTAAATTACCCTCTGGCAAAATTCTTATCCTGTTTTCTTATTAAAAAAACCAAGACTTGCAGCTTGCCTTGAAGCTTAACGTGATCAGATGATGAGAAATAATGAAAAGGTCTATAAGCCAAAGGGCCATCGTGGTTTTTCTACTGTATCAAAAGAGCCCCAGTTCTAAAGTGTCTCCCCTCTGCCCCTCAAACCTGTTGCCCTATTTCATGAAATATGCCTTCTCATGGGGCACACTTTTGCTACAGAGACTGCCAGACGATACCCATACACTTGCCTTTACACACAATTTGCCACAGAAGAGCTATATTCCTACTTTTTAGCTAATTAACAGGTAATGAGCTCAATCATTTAAAGTTCTAAAATAACAGCTAAAGTAGCAGAAGTGGTAAGAAAGGCTAGCAGCATAAAGGTACATTTGGACAAGATGCAGAATGGTTTGTACACAAGCAGCAAGCTTTCAAAGCACACCCTTCCCATTTTGACTTCAACACTGAAAAGGTCATTATTACCCTGTCATCGCCTCACCCTGATTGTAGGGTGTCCTTGCAATCCCGTAAGTATTATAAAGATGATCTTCCTGGAGAGTTTTTCAAGATATACCGAGTCTCCATCGCCATCAAGCACCTTGTCATCAAGCACCATCAACAGTTTTGTGCACCTCACATGTTCTCAAGTGCCCCTTGGTTCATCTCACAAGAAGGCATGATGTCAGTAGAATAGCAAAAGCAACCCTTGGTTTCAGCTATAGCTTCCTGCCCTTTTCCAACAGCTTTCCACTCTTTTGGCAAGCAGCAGTTGCTGAACTGCCAGGAATTTCAGCAAGTCAACACCATTCCTGGGATCTCTTAACACATCAGGACTAAACTGGGAGTTAAGACATCACTATAAGAACAGATGACCTGCAGCAGGGGATGCGAGTCTCTGGTCTATGCAAGTCTATTTAAAATCGCACTGCTGCCAAATCAAGCAGGTCCTTCCCTGGTTCCTATCCCTGCTTCTGACATTAACACCCTATAAGAAGGAATTACTAACTTTGAATCCCATTACGTAACATCCCCAGAGAAAGCAGCATTACTTCCCACCATCCTAGACATGCCTTGGACCATACAACCACCCAGCACACTCCTCTTCAGCCCTCCTCTCCCACCATAGCACCATCCAAGGCTGTTTTGACTTTTTTTGGTCATCACAAAGCACAATGCAGCACTTGGCACAAGGCATTAATAAGGCCATAAAATGACATGTTTTAAATGATGGCTGCGTGGGATTTTCATGAATGTACAGTGTCAAACTTTGCCTTTTTTATTCTTCTCTATTTTGCAACAGTGACAAAAGCAGTTCAGACCAAATTAAGTACGTGCAGTCTCTGGATGAGACGTGCTATGTTGAGAGTCATACAAGACAGGTACTTTCCAGACAAGTTATAAACCCTGTGAATAAGTCCAGTTATGGAAGGAATGACACGAGTTCAGCTAGCGAGGCACTGCAAATCCAACTGGAAGTATAAGACAAAAGTCAGTCTGTAAGAGTCAGAACATTAAGACAGGTCAGCAAAGGGCTGGGAAACAAGTTCCCCGATCTTCAGGTATCATAAGGAAACAACCTGCCCAAAAATATAGTCACAAGCATTATGGAAAAGCAGCCAATGCAGAGAGGCCTAATATTAGCACTAATGCAGCCAGGTGAGCAACAGTGCCAAGGTAGGAGGAAGAAGAGACAGCAAGAGTAGCAAGAATTTCACACCAGAAGCAGCTAAATGCATGTAACAATTCACCGATTTTAAATTAGAAAACTAATAATCAGGATCTGTACTTAGCATAACTGTACATATACATATAATCATTCATCATTCAAACACCACAGGATACAAATTTCAGGGTAAGGAAAAAAAAAACCCAAAGCAACATGCCTATTTTCTTGATGCAATCAGGAGAGAACCTGGCTTCAAACCTATCCTTGAAACAGCACAGGGATCAAGAACATCAGAGCCTACACAAACGACTAAAATCTGCTTGTTTAATTTGGGTTAATTGGAGCAAGATCCACACGGGAAAGACAGTAGAGAAATTATGTATTATAGAGTGTCCATTAACAGCAGTTACTTCTTGTACTTTGCATCTTCAAAACGCCATTAGGACAGGGCACAGTCATGCACACATCAGACAGCTCTGATGGCCTTGGCAGGGGACAGGGTGCAGGAGGTACTGAAAAACAAGACAAGAAACTCAGTGTGGCTTCTCAAAGGAAAGTCAGGCTCCACTGTCACAGGCCACGGGCTGCTGCAGTTGCATGCTGGATGCATTAGGAAGAAATCTGAATTAACCTGATATAGAGTTTAAACTCATTAAACTGATTCAGGAGCCAGGAGGGCTAAGCAATGTGTTATGTCTGCTTTAAAAATGTACTCAATAGTCTCATTTGTACTCATTTCCTCTGGACCTTAGCAGAAACCAAGCCCTTCAAAAAAGCCCAGACACCACTGTTTCATGCACAGCTGATGGCATTTGGACAATTTTCTTGTTTTTCAAATATTTATGTAATATTTTCATTTTATTTTTTGCTGGCATCTAACATGAACATTAACAAACTCCGTTGTTAGTGTCAGTCTGTTACTGCCCGTGCTATTAAAATGCTCGCTGTTCCAAAAGCCTGTTGAAAACAGATATGCTGAATAATACTGGAGAGTCATCCACATGCACTTAGGAAAGTCTGTTTTTTTTTCACTTGGGCTATTTGAGGGCTGCTCAGGGAAGGTGGCTGGTTGGTTAAGAGCAGGTTACACAGTTTTAAATACCCCTGGGGCTATGGTGAATCGTAACAATTGCAAGGAGCAAAAAGAACCAAAAGCACCAGCTTGTATCTCTGTGCACATTACGCTGTCTGCATTTTCAGTGCTACGATTTGGCATCCCAGGAGTTTTGCAACCACCTGGGTTGCAACAGGTCAATACAAGCAGAACAACACTGAGGCTATAAAAGCAAACGAAAACATCAATTCCTAAAGAGCTAATAAAAAATGCCATGGTGAGTAAAAAACACTGCTAAGCAACTAACACAATTCAATACTCCTACAAATAAAAAACAAACAGCACTTGAGGCGCTCAGAACAAAAAGCAACCCTGGGACAAATTCCCTGTTTTCTTTATGTAGTTATTGAGGGAAGCTTAAGTGTCATTTATTTCTTAACCCTTACTAGGTCTTCTCCTTTGACACCAAACTTTCAAGCCAAAAAGTGCAGGGTTACCGCGGAGGAAATCAACATCGAACAATAACTTGACAACAGTTCTGCCAATTCTGCCCCTAAGCTGAACACAAGTAGCAGGAACCAAGCAAAGCAAAAACCAAAGCATCATCAGTGAGAAAACAAATACATCCACCCTTCTGTACACACAACCACTAACAGACTATCAAATCAATAATCCAGTAGCCAAAAGTGCTAGAATAAATAGAGCTCATAAAATCCAATTACTGCTCTATTAGCAGCAGTTAGCACAGTAGCTGCAAGCTTCACTAAGGAGCTTTCCAGTAAGAAGACAATTAAACAAATGCAGTTTAACTGCGGTCAGCAAGTCACTGGATTTTGGCACATACTTAATTACTGCAACGAACTGGGGCTTAAACGATGTTTCAGTAACGACAGAAGAATGGGACTGAAAGCCACCTTGCAAAATAAACAGATTATAAAGCTGGTGAACTGCAGCCCAGTGGCCTTAATTTTAAAATTCCAGGTGCAGGAGCAAAAACAGGATGAAGACCATATTTCCCTTCAGCTTTAAAGCCGCAGGTCATTTCTTATTTCCTGGTACTTCATCCCCTTGGTCATCATTTCAGAAAAGATTAGTAATCGCAGCCATGCCCTCAACAAGCAGCCAATCAGCCATCTGAGCTGGAAGGTATCGCAGCCATAATAAAAAGAAGTCACACAGGCTGAACATTTTTTCCACCTACCCAAAGGCAGTATGGTTGCCAAATCTTATATAACCTGCTTACACAAAAGGGGCCAGTGGTACAGATGATGTAAATCAGCACAGACTTCTCCAATTTCAAAGTTCCCAAACTTACACAAGCCCAGGGCAAAAAACAGGAGTTCACAGGAAATTGCTATGAAGTTTAGAATCCGGCACATTTTAAACTCACTTCCCCCACCCCACTGCTTAAGCTACAAAAACTCTACAGCTAAATGAAACGGTGCCAATCATTTACAGGAGGGAAAAAGAAGGGCTGCCTTGCATAGTAATAAGTTGCAAGTTACTCAAGTTGCCTCCTTTTCAGTCCCCAAGCAACACACTTTGCAATCTAGATGATGTTCAAAAGAAAGTGCTGCATTAAAAGATCTCTTTCCAGCCCAGTAACATGCAGGCAACAATCATAACTAATCACTCCATACACAAACACGCGTACATATATATGTATATATACATGCACACTACCTGTCAGATTTGGATGAAGACAAAACACAGCAGTCTATCAATTGATCGGTGCTCAAATATTACCACAATGAACTGCTTGAAAGGGAAAAGCACTTCTTTCCATATGCTTACCAATACAGAAAGGACTAAGGCATCATAGTTGTTTCTCAAAGGTAAGCAAGCACTTATTCAACATGGCTTCAACAGCCTATTAAGAAGTCAGGCTACATGAAGTCAAGAAATCCTTGGGGAGACGGTGCAAGTAATTCAGAACTCCTAGGACTTTCAAGTACGCTGTGCTGGAAGAAGGCAGCACTGGAGATAGTTATAGCACTGCTCAGGGGTTTAAGGAAGAGAATTTGTAACTTAGAATGCCGTATTACCACAAGTCAGGCCGATACTTATGTCAGAAAGAAACTGCACTTGCGAAGTTTCCTAGGAAGAAGAGGGGGGTGAAGGAAGATGGAGATGAAGCCTTTTCCCTCTGTGAAAGACTGCTCAGCACACTCATATGACAAAATTCTGCAGAAAACAGTGAAACTACTATTAGCGAGAACAAGCCCTTAGAGCTACTCTGCGTGGTCAGCAGATAACACAAGGAAGGTACAAGGAACAACGCAATATAACATTTTCTTCCCAAATATTTCTGAGAAGAGATGAAGACATTTCATATGCACTGATTTCATGGAGGGCAGAGATCAAACAGATGTACTGAACATGAGTAAACCAACTGCACAAAGAAAACATTGGTTGCTTTGCTACCCACAGACATTGTACCTAAGTACCCTTATATGCTTGACTCAAACTAATACATTTTATTTCAGTGTATTGATTGATGCATCGACTCAAAATTTGGGAAAGCTCAAAGGACAGCAAATGATTTGTTCAACTGCATGCTCGCAATTTCAAACACAATGAAACATGCGTAGCCCTGTTTAAGTTCACATTCAACACATTCCATGATTCCCTATGGATTTAAAAGCTGCTTCCATCAAGACTCCTAATCAAAGAGAACTTCAGCTTCTCCCATCTCTTCGGCCTCAGAGCCAAAGCAAACGCTACATAACCAATCACATCCAACACACGCGGACAAATACTGGCACTGAGACAACCAAAGCCAGCCTCCTGCTGCATTCTATCAGCACCCTTCTGTTCCCTCAACAAACAGTGTAGTAGTTAAAAAAAGGTAAGAATACCATTATTTCCAAACTACTCAAGAAGGCTACACGCATCCAAGACAAAGAAATCTCAGTTGCCAGGACTCAGCTCTTTTTTTCAGGATGTGAAGAATCGCAGGACTTGTAGTGATGAGTGCTAATCGAGGAGAGAGCTCAATGGGCTTATTAAAAAAGTCTACACATTTCCACCTCTTCCCCACACAATCTCAGCTGTAAAGGAGGAAAAAAAGAGCTTTATTCTGCCTTCCCTGAACAGACAGCTCTGTTCTGTTGCACAAATAATGCGAATGGTCTTTGAACCATTTACATCCTTCCGACATAACTATGAGCAGAAAAAAAGGAAACATAAAAGAAAACGACAAAACACTTATGGAGAGGCTTTTGCTGTCAAGGGCACCCATCTGAAAATTAGAGTGAATTAACAACTCCCCCCAAAACCTCGAGTTTCTCGTGCAAACTATCTGCAGATATTTGGTGCACATAACATATGAACAGCTTTCCAGCTCCCAGAAACCACAGCCACACCAAGAGACTGGATACAACTCATAACCAATTTTACAGTTGAGTACATTTCTTACATTACAAGAAAACAACTGTGCTATTTGGATAGGGAGGAACAGACAATCTGGATCACCACCCCTGGTTCCAGCATAGCCTCTGGTCAGGTAATATCCCAGTGGTGGGTTCACACCAGATGACTGTGTCATAGTCCTCTTTATTTATTGCAAAAAGGGACTGTTTTTGCATATGTATCTGTAGCTTGCACACAAGGTGGCAGTAGGTGGGATTCTGCATTTGCACATGCATGGAGGGGGGAATGGTAGCACAGACCCTTTTTCCAACTGAGTTGGAGAGCCCCTTATCACACCAGTCATACAGGCATCTCTGGCAATAGGGGAACTTGCCTACACTTGCACAATGGGAGGTAGAGCTGTTTGTTCATCCTCCCATACATTCTGCACCCTCTTTGGCAAGCACTTTTGGTTCTCTAATTCCAGATGCAAACTAAGCACACAAAGCACGTTCCTTCTTCACCGCTAAGCAACTGAGAGACTGAAATAGTTTTGCAGATTTTCTACAGAACTTTCTAGACTGCAAACTAAGCACCCTATTTCCTTCCTTCTTTGCCACTGAACAATGCATCTACGGTTGAGATACTGAAACACTTCTAGGGATTTTCCACAGGACTTTAACGTTAAATTTTCACCAGCACTACGAAAAGCAGAGGTCCAAAGATGATGTAAAACAGCCTCACTGCTTGTCCTAAAAGTAATAAGTTCTAAGAATATTCTCAGTGATTGTTTGGAGGTAGGCAGTGGATGAAGGACACCTCCATTTTGAATTATACTCTAATTAGTACTACTGCCTCATTCGAAATTCTTTTTGTGTAATGTCACCTATCCCAAGTAACAGGACCTTTAACAGAACCAATGCTGCATTATATTTTCTTCTGATCTTCTAAGCTTCCCCCCAGTTCTCCATAAGAAAATGCTAATGGCCAAAGTCACACCTATGGAAATTCCTCTAGACTGCAAGCAAACATCTAGCAACTTCAAGACTGCATCAATCAGTTTAAGAATCCTAGTTTAACTTTAATTAGATTTCATGATCTAGGAAAAAAAAGACAACCTTACTCAAGTGTTCCCTTCTAGTTTAGCCCTAATTCTCATCACTCTTCTATCAGTTGTAATAACTGCATTAGCTATGTGACTACATGAGCCTATTAACAAAATGACAAATGAGAATGTATTAACAAATTCTGTTTCCTTCTGTCACCCACTTCCCTTCCACAGAAAACATCTGTAAATAAAGAACAACTGTTTCTAGCAGAGTCCAAACTCAGAGCCTGCTGTACCTAAATCAAATGTCATGACTACTACCTCATGGATGCACTAATAAAATACTTCAGAAGTACAACATGAAATCAATTGTAAATTCAATTTAAATTCATATTTGTTATTCCTCAGATGTATGTCACACATGATTTGATACTTTTAGTTTACCGTATTAAACTAATGGGCACAGTTTATTTGGGTAAACCTACCCTAAATTTTATACAACCCTCATTAATTTAAGCAATACTGGCATTTGTCATTTTAACCACAACAGCAGCTCTATGGAGGCTGATTTTAATAGACCATAACAGAGAAAAATTGGTTAATTATAAAGGATACATGTATCTTCATTTTCATGGGCTATTTAAGGCTTACATTGCTTTGAAGCACTGGATTGATACATAAATCAAACAGGATAAACATTAAGAACGCCTACCACAAGTTAAAGCCAACGAAGTTGCTTCATACCAAGCTGCTGCTCCCAGCGGGGGAAAAAAAAAGTCTTACAGACTGAATTAACTGCTCAGAAAAGCAACACCAGCAAGTCAAGAAATTTATCTGTGCAAAAATCAGAACTGTCATTCTCTCCTCATCTGAAGTAATTATGATCAAAACCAGAATGCTGCAAGGTGACTATCTCACCTGCAGACATCTACTGTTCTGGCAAATCAATTTTGTTCCTGATATACTACGCCATTCCACAGTTATCGCTCACACTTGCACACTTTCCCTGGAGGATTAAATGTAATGAGAAACAGACGAGTCCTCCAGGGAAGAAAGAGGTTTTTGCAGAACCCGAGGAAAGGTAAAACCAAGGTAGATGATGCCTGGCACAAACCAGAAAGCTAATGTGAGGTAACTTCATGTGTTGACACTGGATACTTAATCTTTCAATGTGGTTCCAGAAACCAAATATTGAGCAGTGAGCTGAATGCAGCACAACTCCAGGGCAGTGGGAAGCAAGCCTGAAACAACGTCTTCTATTGTTACACATACTGGGTTTTGTGTATGTTGAAAAAACGCTGCACATCCGTTCTGTGAAGAGTAAAGCCATATAGAACTGCCCTTCAAAGTCAAGTAAAACTAACCATGCCTGTATCCCCCCTTTTTTCCAAGCACAAAGATTAGATTTACAGAAGTAAAACTTCACCAAGAGCACTGAGCCTCTTCGTTACAAAGAGCAAAGGCTCTTCATTACACTGTACCAGATACATTTTCTTTTGCAGCTGTTTCAATCCAGTTTTTATTAAGAACAGTACTTTTGCATTTAACCTAGTGTAGGAGTAGTATGCTACTAGAAACCCCCAACTGATCCCCTCAGTTTTTCAAAGTAGTCAAAGATCACCTAATAAGGCATGAAATGCATTACCACGACTAATACATAAGCAACCTTAAAGAAAACAATCAGAAGGTAAAGAACTGGATCCACTTACAAAATGTCAGCCTGACGTAACAGAATCATACAATATCCCGAGTTGGAAGGATCACTGAGTTCAATCCCTGGCTCCACAAAGGACCACCCAAAAGTCAGACTCCATGTTTGAATGCATTGTCCAAATACTCCTTGAACTCGAGAAGCCTGGGGCCATGCCCACTGCCCTGAAGAACCAGGCATACAGATGCACCTTCTGACTGTCAGGGCACAATGCTGGCTCACATAAAACTTGCCATCAAGCAGAATCCCAGATCCCTTTCTGTGGGGCTCCTCTCCAGCTTCATGTTTGTATCTATAGCCAAGGCTGCCCCATCCCAGGGGCAGAACCCAGCACTTGCTCTTCTTAAACCTGTCGTAGAGGGCTGGGCAAGTATCAACTGACTTCCCTTGGCCAACTAAGTGGGTAACCTTGTCATAAAAGATTAAGTTTGTTAAACAGGAGTTTCCCCTCATGAACCTGGACAGGCTGTGATCAATGACTGCACTGTCTTTCCCATGTTTTTCAGTAAGACCCAGAACAATCTTTTCCCTAATTTTGCCAGGCACCAAAATGACACCGACAGGCCTGTAATTACTGAAGTCTTCTTGAAAACCAGGACAACATTTGATAGTTTCCAGTCTATTGGGACCTCTCCAGATTCCATAGACTGCTGAAAAATAATTGAGACATCTCGCAATGGCATCAGCCAGCTCTTTCAGCACCCTGGCACGAATCCCATCATGCTCCATAGATTTATATGCATCCAGCTGGAGCAGCAAGTCCCATACAAGTTCAGGGTTTCTATCACCTGTGTGGTATTCCCAATTAATGGCTGACAAGTTGAAGTCACTTATAAGGACAAGGACAATTGATCTAGAGGTATCTCTGAATTCACCAGCGTCACCATCCTGACTGGGCGGCCTAACTCAAACAAAGGGTTTATGCTGAATTTGTTGACCCCTGTAGGTCAGTTCTCCCGTTTTCTTCCTTTCACCTGAAGGCAAAAGTAGCAGAGGCAAAGTGAGGATTTAAGAGGATAAAATCCCTCTTCAAAGTCCTGTGTTCCAACAAAGTCACTCTTCTTTTCCTCATACTGACTATAACTTCTCTTTCCATCAGTCATCTGGGAAACACAGGCAGGTCCTGCACTTGGACTGTCAACAGAACTAAGGATTTTGTTTCTTTGGTTACACATAGTTTCACTTAGTACCTGTGTATCGTTCATATATAAATCATAAGTGTACCCATAACTCCCTCCATGCACCTGGAAAGCACTATGCAGGGATCACTGCAAAAATAAACTTTCAGAGCTCCAGTCTGCAGTTGCTAATATGGCGATCACATTGCTTAGTTTCAGTTTTCCCTTCTCACACACCTGAAGAAGGTACATCCCCTCCAGAAAACACCCCCTCCCAAAGCAGTGATTTCCATTTTGCCAATATACAATAATATGACTCCATATTTGTGGCTTATCTCAAGCCCCTGTATTAACTCACCATGCTCTTACAAAGGAGGATGGGCTTGGTGAAAATGTCAACTGATGTTAGATTTTCTTAAAGATAAGAAACCTTACCACACATACCAAACAGATGAGGAAGATAAACTCCTCAGAAAAAGTACAAATGACAATAGATTAAAAACAACAAGTAGCCTTGCATGTGAGCTTTGCTCACTCTATTATTGTTTTTAGTATGACTTCTTTGAAGAGCAGAGGAGACTTGCAGAGCTAGCATAGCAGACTTTCAGTCATCACTGCAATTAATATGGGACACACAAAGTGAACAACATCAGCACTATTCGTGCATACGGTAGCAAAAATGTGCAGAGATGGGAGTAGTGAAGAGAGAAGCTATAAAGAGACACCAGCATTTTCAAGAGCACTACGAGCACCTGGCCAGCCACAGCGACACATCCATCCTGTACTCTTATTACATTCAAACCTGGTCACCTTAAAGCAGAAGGAGCCTCTGACGTTACCTTGGTTCGTTCACTCGCCAGAACAAACATAATTGTTCAAAATCACCACTTAAAAATATCCTGGTTTCATTTACCAGAGCACATCAAGAGCAAATTTCTATTTTGACTCATAGAGATACACACACCTTGCTGACTGCACACACTGCACGTTGCACATCAAATGAAAATTAATTTACCAGACAATACAACTGAGGGAATAACAATAAAAAAGCTTGAAAAATTAATTGCCTTTCAGAAGTGCAATGAATGCGTTAGGCAATCGTACTGAATGAGTATTTGACTTGGCACCTAAGAGCAGCTGTATTTTTCTTTTCGGCTCTGGGCTGTCATTTCTTGCCACAAAATATTTAAGTTTAAACATATGTTCAGTTCTAGATCTTGAGAAAAATACCTTGGGAAAATGTAAACTGAAACAAAAGACCGTGTTTTTTTCCCAGAACTAAAAAACCAACATAAATCACCACCGTATCCATTTAAGCATTGAAGTCAAATTAATATTTACCCATGAGCTGGATCCAAAGCTATTGCCCTGGGCTGATCAAGGTCTTGCCAGAAGAGGACTTTTCTAGATGTTCCATTGAGATTAGCAACTTCTATCCTATTGGTTTCTGAATCTGTCCAGTAAAGTTTTTTCCCAATCCAATCACATGCCAGGCCATCCGGGGAAACCAGACCAGAAATGATGACATTCTGCACCACATTCCCAGTTTGGTTAATGTAAGTTTGCTTGATGGCTTCTTCGCTCACATCTGTCCAGAAAACGATGCCTTGCGAATACTGGAAGTCAACCGCAGCAGCATCCTCTAAACCACTGACCACCACAGTGGACTCCAACTTTGTGCCTCCAGCGTCCACGAGCCGAACATCCCGACGGTTGGCAAAAAGCAGGAATGGAGACGCTACAGAAGAAAGAACAAAAACATATTAGCATTATCAGCATCTACAGATGTTAAAGCACAGAGAATAATAACCTATTGCCTCCACTCATCAGAAAAAGGAGTAGAAGGAAAGACAGAGATGAACAGACCCAATTTCTTACACAGAGGACCTCTGACTGTTCAGGACAAACTAATTTAGAACTCATTCTTACATTTTAGCAGGTGAGCTGAGCATCTAAGTAGAGACCAACACAGGTGAGGTATTTTCAGTGTTAGTGTTGACATCTTGTCTGTACAGAAAAACAAAAACAAACCCCAAACTGCACACACACTCTCCAGTTAAACTGCGAGTGCCCCAAATCACACAGCACGGGGCTTTCCAGATAATTCACAACCCAGGTGTAGAACAAATTCCACATGGTTTAAAGCTTCTCATTAAGCTAGAAAGACACATAGAAGATAAGTTCTGATACCTGTTCAGCAGCAGGCTGGAAGCTAGCAGTACTAGGTACCACCAAATGCTTGTATCAAGTGCTTACCAAGCTGTTCCCACCCCACAGAGTATTACAAAACTCTAGGAAAGGGAGAGCAACTACAGATGGGGAGTGAGATAAAGGGTAGATTTAGGCAAGGGCATGATTTGATCCCACTGCTTCTTTCAGAAGAGGACATTAAGCAGGTCTTTTACTAACAATAGCCAAATAAACCGCCTCATCTCTCTTCTAAAAATACAGTCTTGCTTCTTGATCCAGAAGTAAACTAGAAAAATGTTCACCTTCAGGTATGGCCGCAGAGACAGCAGCAATTATGTCACTATGCCAGCCACAGCTGCAGACACCAGCAGCTGCTTAGGAGAATGCCAGCATTCCAAAAAGGCCACTAGCTGCTGGAAGGAATGGAGCTCCCTCAACTCCTCTGCACATAGCAGAAGTCTGGTAGGGATCATATGCCAAAAAATTTCTATTTGCCCTTGTTGTTTCTCACCCTGATCCCCAGTACACTTCCCCACCCCACCCCAATTTTTCTATGTCAAACAGCAATGGCCAGAGGTCTCCATCGGTCAACTGCTTACTCTTGATTCACACGTCATCATTTGAATTGATGCTTCTGCTTCCAGTGTACATCCAGCAGAGGTGTATAAGCTTGCCACGCAGCAATGACAGACTTATTTGTTAAGAAACCAAGTTCTGGCAACACTCCCATCTCATTTCCTGACTTGCCACGTCCTTCTCTCTGCTGTCTTTAAAAGCACCAGTGATATCATGAAAGTCCAGCAGGTTAGTTATTGAAAGCAGAAGAAAAAACATTCAAAATGCAGAGTGCTTGCTTTCTGCTCTGCGACTCATTGTTTCCCCAAAGCTATGTCTATTTTAAGTGGCACTATACCAAACCATCTGAACACTTGTTAAGTTTGATGTTAGCAGGCTCTGTTTAAGTCACAAGTTCTTTGGGGCAGAGAATTTTTCATTTATGCATAATCTCCTTGCCAGACTTTTCCCATATCGAGCCAAAGACTAAACCCATAAAAAGTCTACAGACAAGATTAAATATATATATAGTCCCCAAAATGTTATAAGGAATATGAAGGGACATGTTCACATTTAGACATTTCCACGCTGAAGCCATTATAAACAGCACTACAATGGAAAAAGCAACCTGAAACATCAAGTCCAATCAAGAGCAGAGGAACTCAACAGCTTCTTAACTAAAGATCAGACATGAACAACGTCTAATCCAATCAGTATCAATATTATCCCAGTTCTCCATCGCTTTCAAGAAATTTCTTCCCCACTGACGCACACAGCAGGACAACAGCATACAGATAACACATTAACTACTGTGCTGACTGTCACTTCTGTGCTCTGGAGTTGTCCTGATGGAAGAACAGATGCATTGTGTTCCCTATGAACACCCAGCAGGAAGATCGTGCTGACCTGCTTGCAACTGTGTTAAGATTTTACTGCATTTGCACACTGATGCAAACTGATTGATCATTGAAAGATGCACAAAGTTCATCCTTTCTGAAAACAAATGAGAATTTCATTTCCTTCAGGGCAAAATAAACAAATACATTCTGCAGATTTTGCTAATTATATTCACTCCTCCACTCCTTCCCACTATCCTGTTTTATTCAGATCATGTTTTACCAATCTCAGAGTTCTATTAGAATAGAAGGCTGATCTCCAAAAAAACAATCTCGACTCATTCTGTCTTACTAATACACATGAATCCTTGAAGGACCTGAAGATTCCCCCATGACAGGGGCTGGAGTTAGGTAGTCCTTGAAGTCCCTTCCAACCCAAGCCCTTCTGTGATTTCATCTTCATAAGCCTACTGTACAACTCTCAACAGAGCAAACCAGAAAGCCAATTAATGACAATAAAAAGCCAGTTAATAACAATTTCTGTTCTTACCACTGTCTCCAACTTCTTCACCCCAAAAACTCAGCCGTGTTTATTCCGTTGAACCACCAATGCATTTCTACAGAAGACTGAGTGGAAGCAGTAATTTGTAAACACTGACACTACAGGCTGTATATAAAACCCATATGTGGTCAGCTCACTTTGCATCCTATTCCAGGCTCTGTGAAACCTCCTGGGACAGCAGGGAAAGGGAGAGACATGATGAGGACACCAAAAACTAACAGCTTTGATTAGAGTTGACCTTCAAATGAACTCATCTGTTAAACAACAAGATGCAAGATACCTCGCTTGAGAAATTATTTCACGGTTAGCAAGTTACAAGGGTCTCAAAGGAAGGCTTAGTTCTACATTCTATTTTGATCAGCAATGCTCCTGACAACTGCAAATTGCCTGAAAAGGGAAACCAACTTCTATTTTGAAAAGAAAAAAGAATAAACATTACAGTGATGAACGTGGAGGACAAGCTGTTTTCATTCAGTTGGGTGGTAACAGGCTGCAAGGGCAACATTTTTTACGTGGACAGCAAAAAAAATGTTGTCTGCTTTTTCAGTAAAGTTAGAACAGTTCATATTTTCCCATAATAGGCAGTACTTTAAACTGCCATACGTAGATGCAGCTCACAATACTCTGATAAAGCAAAAAAGAGAATCCAAAGTCCCATGAAATATCAAACAATACGTAAACAGATAACAACCTAAACTGCTATAGTTCAGGTACAGATTTGTAGCAATTTTACTATCACACAATAGCTGTAGAACATCACTCCATTCTAGAAAGACACTATATTTCAACAAACGTTGTTTTGCTAGTGATCTGCTAATTGGAAAACACATCATTGGGTTTATGACAGAGCTATTTACATGGAGGAATATTGCACAAGAGGGTGAAAATACAGCTTCTCATCAGTTCATTAACCGGTTTGAAAGCAGTCCTCACAATTTCCAGCTTTGCTACAGATCTTCTGAATGCTCTCCGGCAAACCTCCTGTTCAGTGTTAGATGGGTTTAACTATGGAATCAGGATAGTTTTTACCTGCACCAGAAAAGATACCATAGAATCATAGAATTACCCAGGTTGGAAAAGACCCTGAAGATCATCAAGTCCAACCGCAGCCTAACCAGTACCCTAACTCTAAAAACCCTCCACTAAATCATATCCCTGAGAACCACAACCAAACGGCTCTTAAACACAACCAGGGATGGAGATTCAACCACCTCCCTGAGGAGCCTATTCCAATACCTAACTACCCAATATCCAGTGCATACATAAAACTAGAGGAATTGTGGTCCTACTGTATAACTCATTTGGTTGGCCACTACACACAGTGCCATTTTTAGCAGCCTACAACAGCTCCCTTACATATGTCCTTATCTTACTAAGTGATAGGACAAGGGGGAATGGCTCTAAACTAAAAGAGGGAAGACTTAGGTTAGATGTTAGCAGGCAATTCCTTACTCAGGGGGCAGTGAGGCCCTGGCACAGCTGCCCAAGAAGTTTGTGGATGCCCCATCCCTCGAGATACTCAAGGTCAGACTGGATGGGGATGTGGGCAGCCCCGCCCAGGGCAGGGGGGTGGAACTGGATGGGCATTAAAATCCACTCCAACCCAAGTCATTGTATGATTCTACGAAAGAAACTGACAACTGAACTCAGGCAAATATGCAGCCCTCAGAAATAGCCTTTGCTGTTAGGTTCAGTAATAGTTCTGAAAACCAGTTTGACACCCATTTCTGTATCAAGACAAAGATGATCATTAAGAATTGACAGCAGAACACATCACCAGTTGATGGCAAAGCTCCAGTAGTTCTATTAAGACAAGCTGAGGCTACGCAGTTTTAAACAGTGATATTTATACCGTGGTCTTGTACTTGTTTACATGCCTACATTTTGACTGCACTTCCTTACAGGTGAAGAAGACATGACAATTCCAGACACGTGCACAGTTCTTCCTCTCGAGAACACTGAAAGAGCAGAACCCTCTGTACAGCACAAGAGAAAAGCCTTGCTTAACCATTCTTAAAGCACTTCACTGGGCTAAAGGTCATGGAAAGGTTTGGCTGTGCTTATAACAGAAGTGACCACGGATTTGGGAGCCTGGCTGACAACACAGAACCAAGGCCTCATTCTATGAAGCATGGTAACACAGCTACACAAAGTAACAGCATGTGCAACAGCTTATATGTTAAATATTCTATCAATTCTTAGCAAGACAAGCATGCAGGAGACCTCTGTGGTTAAGCTGTCTGTAGTGCCGGACAGCGAGAAGAGCATATAATTCTTGCAGCAGTCAATGTCCCAAACCACAAAAACACTCATTACCATGGAACAAAAACAACCCCCACACCCGCTGCCACAGGCACACAAGATGGCAAAAACAAACATGTCAAAACTGTTGCACCCAAGTGCATACAGTCTTAAGGAAACACTAAGAGGGGATAGGGGGCCAGCATGCATGTATCAGCTTTCTAGACTTAAAAACAGCCACTGTACAGAAACAGAGAATGTAAGTAGGGTCACACCAGCTCTAAAGCCAACAGATAAACCAGTTCTAGCAGACAAAGTGCTTCAGTGGCCTTCCAGTATTTAAAGGGGGGCTGGAAGAAAAAAGGGAACACATTCTTTAGCAGGGGTTGCTGTGATAGGACAAGGGGAAATGGCTGTAAAATAATGATGGAGATTCTGACTGGATATAAAGGGGAAGTTTTTGCCCATAGAGGTGGTGGGTGCATCGCCTCTGGAGGCATCCAAGGTCAGGCTGGACGGGGCTCTGAGCAAGTGATCTAGCGTAGATGCCATTGGATTATTTCAAGGGAGCTGGACCAGGTGGTCTTTAAAGGTCCCCAGCATCTCAGCATAGAATCACAGAATTAAGTGATCTGTCTTCTTTTTCAGCTCTAATTCTGGAACACATGGAAACTAGGCCTCTGATATGAAGCATAAGCCTGCTTCCAAACATTCAGGGAAGGAAGTTATTCCACATACCGTCACCTTTTTGGGTGTTATCCCTATTTTTCATGGCTTAGCTCAAGGAGTGAGAGACAGCAGCTGGTGACAGCAGGAAACTCCTGTGCCAGAACACATAGAGGCTACTAGAGCCATAAAAAAAAACCACCAAACCACTACCACGAATAATACAACTGGAGAGAAGGTAAAAAGGAGAAACAATCACACATGGAAGAGAAAGGACAGGAACCAAGAGTTCTGCCAACCCCACCTCTTAAAATAAATCCAGCACCTCACTAAGCAGGAAGAGAATGGCATATACAAATCCCACTAACTCACATCAGTTGATTTCACTCTTAACACAATTGTTATATAATCCTCAAGAACAAAAAAAGAAAGTTCCTCTTCCTGAAAAACCCCAAGCTCTGTATTCTGAACCCCAGTTCTTTTTGCTGGCAGCTGCTGTTGCGGCAGAGAATCTGAAATTCATTGATCACCAACTTCAAAAAGATAGATTAAATGCTGATCTTCCTGTACACACTGCACAGATTCAATCCGAGTTTAAACATGCCAGATACAGTCCAAAGAATAGAGGACTACAACTTTCATCCTCAAAACCCATTATTCCAGATAAGGTGAATTCCTACTGTAATTACTGAATGAAAGAATACTCCTGCTGCAGCACAGAGGGAGCAGTTTGTTGAGCTGACTCAAAACCAAGGCTCCTCAGTTCCACTCCATTTACCACCTCAGTGACTAAGGCAGGTGCCTCAGCAGATATACTCCTTCCCCCTTATCCTGCTCCTCTAACCATCCAGGTAGATCCATCTGAGCTAATTTCCTTCCTCACTAGAGTTAATTTCCTTTCAAGTGTAATCAATGTCTCAATGTTGACATCAGTTTTATTTATATATGCTAAGTAGTATATTGAGTATTGCTGCTAAACACTAGAAGACACGTAGGACCTCAGCCACCTATTTGCTATCAGGCTGCAACAAGAGGCTGCTCATCCACCAATGTACCTACAAGAAGAGAAGCAGCTTTAGGTACACATATGTTGGAGGAAAGGCTTACACAAATCACTCATAAGCTTAAAAGACATCTGGTTTTGTAGCAGCAAGTTGGAAAGGGCCCACAGAAAAGGGTAAAGAAAAGGTTCAGTAGGTTCAGAAAAGACATGAAGAATTGAAGAATGTATTGTTTGCACTGGGGAGGCAGGGAGAAAAAGAGGAGTAAAGTTAACAGCCGAAGCAGTAAAAGCTTTTAGAAGATCGTGTACTCTCAGTGACAGGACAAAGGGCATACTGAAGATATTAGGTCTGTCCAGGCTTTGCCTTTTTTCTTAGCATGGATGGAGTGCACCAAAGATAACAGAACATGCTACAAAAGCCATAGAATTGCTTGCAAAAGGTGATGTCTGAGTGCCTATGGACAGCAATCCTCCGAAACACTGACTGTACAACCACTGCTTGTCCCAGTAAAGGAGTTTCATCTGTGTGCCCTGAAGTGCTCAGCAACAAATACCAGGACAAACACACACACCTATCCCAGTAATGTAACAGTCACACCACTGCTCCTCTCAGCCACCCAAGACCAATGCATTTAGTACATTTATCAAACACTATGATAAAAAAAGGATAAACTGCTGGCCAGCTTCTGTTGTATGCTGCTTTTTAAATAAACAACAAGCTGCTGGTAGCTTTTCTTTTTTAAAGATCTTGTCGTATTTTCTGCATTGTGAAGGATTCTTCCCCAAAAACGGTGTTTTATGAAGATGAGAGGCTGAATTTAATGTTGATTTCATCCACAGCCTCTGGCTTGTTATTGCTAACATTGCTATTTACAACTAAATATGGTGCTGTGATTATACGCGATTCCATCTCAACAGGCCTGAATTAGTTCACCTCCCCTGGATGAAAGGTGTGAAAGGATTTCTCTGAACAAATCCAAAGGTACTTTTCATACCCCCCCACTTCCCTCCCCAATCTTTCCCATCCCTCCTCCCTCCCCCCCCCCCCTTCTTTGAAACTTTGGATTGGTTCAGATTCCCTGGGAGGGCAAGAATTGTTTTGAAACTTTCCGACAGCACACTCTGAACTTACTCATTGTTTTTTCCTGCTTCCACCAGTAATTACATTACCTACTTCAAGTAAAAAGCGTTCACATACCAGAGAAGGCAAAGCACTGGATTTGGTGGGCATAATCCAACACGCTCCCACCTCTGCAGAGGCTGGGGACAAGTGTGCCTTTAAGATCATTTTCCTATGGACGTATTTTCAAGGGGGGGTTCCTCAAACTTCTCTTTCTTTTCCCACAGACCACCCATTAAGCACACCACATGCACTCCCCTCCTGGCGTACGAGGCAATAGCTCTCAGACTGTCCTTAATATCCCTGTAGCAAATACTGAAATTAGTTACATGGAACAGCACATTTCATCATCTCCGAGCAGAGTTCAGCAGCTGGGAGGGAGGACAGCCAAGCCCATGTGAGCGGCCAACACGGCACAGACCACCAAGCAGCACACAGAACGTGTTTAGAGAGCTGCTGAATAACTAAACAAAAAACGGAATATCAGCAGAGATTTAGGGAAACATAGCCGAAGCCACTCAGATATGCGTTAGACGAGACTTGCAAGCACTTTTAGCTGTTTTATTTAGAGGAGAACACAGTTCACTGGAGAAGAAAGCAATTTTCATCTGGTCTGTTTTGTTAAAAAGAGGAAATTTCTAAACATTATTGCAAAACTCCTGGCTCTTGGCTATCTCTCTGTATGTAATGCACAACTGGTATTCAGCCAAACAGTTGTGAGGACTGCAGTCTCATGCAATTCTGTCTAGCTAATGCTAAACAGATAATATCTCCACAGACTGAACCTCCACCTCTTCCTGACCTCAGGTTTCCCATCTGTGCATTCTACAGAGGTTAAAATAGCCAAAGGATTTTCCAGTTTCAACATAGCAAAAAGCAAAAGCATACTGTTCACAACAGCTTGTTTATTCTACTGAGGGTCCTGCTGCAACTTGTGATTCTAAGTGTAGCATTTCTGAAGAAGTACAGCGTACAAAACAGCCTTAAAGCAAATATGGTGTCTATTTGGGATTAGGACAAGTTTCTTCCAAGTGGGAATTAATAGCGAGCTCTGAAATCTAGCACTGTGAAAGCACACCCTGCTCAAAAGTCAACAGCTGAGTTTGGTACTGGTTAGATTTCAACCTGTATTGAGTTCCAAGAGTGTTTAAACTGAGAACTACCATCAAATGTCAGTGATGAAGGCCAAAGATCCACTAAAAATCCCTGCATAAATACAGACAGCAAATCCCAGACCTTTCACAACCCAGCTCTGATGAACAAGCAGCCAGCTGTACATCACAGGTCTCACACATCAGCTAAGATAACAGTTGCCATCTACAAGAATGGCTTTTAATGAGAATACATTGGCGTCTCTACTGGAGCGCCAGTTGGAGTATGTGTTAAATGCAAACCTACTGAAGCATTAAAGGGCTTCCCCACTTCCTGCAGGAGTCAAGCAAACCCCTCTGTGTCACCGTACATATATTAAATGCACAAAGCCACCTGTAAAGGGCCTTCTTGCATTCTGAGCACAGATCAGCTTTCATGCCCATCTGCATGAAAACCTGCCTATTTTGACAGGAGAAAACAGACAGAAGATAGTTAAGCAAGGACAAAGGCTCTCCCACATAGCCACATAGCTTCTGGCTTCCTCTCCTGCACATTATGGACCCCATCATACCCAGAACTTGTTTCCAAGTCTTGGTGCCACCTTCCCACCTCAGCCATGTTTCTCATGTCACCCATGTTTGGGCTTTATCCATGGCTGTGTATCACAGGAGAAAAGAAGACTCCAACAGATTAATAACCATGAGATTGAACAGAGAATTAGCCAGCTGCAAAAAACAGAACAAAAATCCTAAATATCTCCTATTTAACTCAAAATTTTAAGGTTGCAAGGCCCCACATCTCTTCTTTCTCCCAGGTTTTCTTCAGTTTTGAATCTCTAGACCTTCAACACCTATTTCAAGAAAACAAGTAAGGTAATTCTGGGGCTGAATTCCTGAACACACAACCTACAAAATTAGTTACATAGAGACCATCAGAATCTGCCTTCTTTTGAACATAACCTACAGGCACTCAAATTTGGAGAGCCAGCTTGATGCTGGGGGTACAAGAATGACAGCTGTTTGTCTTGAAACATCCTTAAGTGAGTGCAGGCAGGTCCCAAAGAGCCCAAAAGTTCAATTCCAGCTATTTTTGAGCAGATGTTTCAGAAGAAGCTACATTTTCATTAGCATCATTTGTGCCTTTGCCTCCACAACACTCAACTACAGTCAGACTCATAGAATAATACAGAAGACAGCAGAAAAAGATACATATATGTTCCTTCATGTTGTTCCAGCAGGACAAACACTGGCCTCGCAGAGGAAAAAAGAAAAGGAGCCATAAGGAATGAATTTAGTTTAATCAACGTTCTTGGCTGAGGCAGAATCATCTCCAGCAAGGAGTGATTTACAAAGCTCCAAGTAGATTACTGTATGTGCACTACATTAGAGGAAGCAAGTCCAGCATTATCCACAATATGAATACAAGCACAGTACTTCAGATTTCATGAGCTCAAATAATCCTTTTCACTTCATCTTGCATTTGCCCTCCTTCCTGACAAGCTATCAACAAAACAAAACAAAACCTGAATACTTGACATCCAAACGATTTGCACAAATGTCCTCACCACAACCTGTCATCAAAAACCTCTCCCTGTTCCTACCTTCTAGAGCACAGCACTGTGCGTCAGGTCTCCCTTAACAAGACAGTTCTATTTGGGAAAATATTTTTAACTGTTAAAAGAAAAGAAAGTCATATTGTAGAACCTACAGACAGAGAGTCTGACAAGACTATACTTCTCACAAATAACATTTGCCACCAATTCAACCATGTGTTACTTCTGAGCAGTTTTACAAATACATTAGATTTCCAAGGACACTTATACATTTAGTGCAGAAAAATAAAGAGGGAAGTCTCTTCCCAGCTTTTTATTTTAAGATTTGTGTCCTTTGGAGTTAACGTAACATCTGGAACATGAACTAGAAATTGGAAACAACTCCGATCAGAAACAAGCATACCTTTGTCAAGCCTGTATTAGTTGAAGTCCTGGAGAAAATCTGCAAGCCAAATTTTCCAAATGATGTAGAACCACTATTTTATCCATTAAGATTTTGGAACCGTCACTGCTGCATAATCTACTATTATTGGCTAGACAGTCGTCTGCCAAACCAAGGAGGAATAAAATAAACTGGGGGGAAAAAAAAAACAAAAAAAAACACAACCAAATGACCCAGAAAGAGACCTCACTCCCTTCACACACATTTGGCATCCAGAATCTAAAAGGGGACACAATGTTTTGCAGGGTTTTTTTTCCCCCGTTCATGACCTGAACTGTTACCCAAAACAAAACCAGCATTTGGGTGTTCAAGGAAGGAAACCCTTCACCCGCTTTTTTCTAAACAAGTTGATGCATAATAAGGACAAATCTTCAGCTTTCCCTACTGTTCTAAGATTGCACCAAGCCTTACATTGGGGGCAGGCTGGAATTGATGCCTACTACATTTGAAACAACAACAGCAAAGCTACTGCCATGTACTCCACATCAGAGAATGTGAAACATCCAAGTATGGTTTTCTCCTGCCACATCCCCATCCCTATTTTTAAGCACTGCCCTTGCACTTATCCATTCTGACAAAGCCCAACTGCAATACCACGTAAGAGACGACTTCAGTGCTGCTTCTGCTTATTCTAAAATCAGAAAATACCAGAAATCTCAATGGACAGGCTGTTACCAGTGTTTGTGGTTATGTGCGCAGTGCCACATTCATTTGCACAAAGACAACTGCCCTGAATCAACTGACAGACAGCTCCAGAGTGGCTTGAAAATGGTAAACACAGTTATGGAATTGAAAGGAGTGACCTGCTCTATTAGAAAAAATATGTTAGCATGTTACAAATCTCTAAAGTATGAAATGGTTTCTCCGAATCAATGCAAAGAGTGGCAATATTTAAAGAGTGGTTGCACAAGGTGGTCTGGTAGAAAGGAAATGAATTTAGAATCTACCAAGTGGTTTACCAGTACCGTGACCCCAAGAACATCCATTCCTATTGTAGCTCTCTGGGTCAGATATATGTAATATAATACATAATATAATATATAATTTGCAAAGACAGGGTAACGGGGTGGACACCAGGCACACAAACTCGTATTAAGCAGTAGCCATTCATTTCTTAAATTCCACATCAGAATAGATCAACACAACCATAGTCTGAGCAAACAGCCAACAAAATTAATATCAGCTAACCAGGCTGTGTAATAGGCTCCAGAGAGAAGTATTTGTTCTGAAGTATATGAGCAGCTATGGATAATGCAAATCTGATGTCTGACCACCAATCCAGCCACCCACGTATTCATAAAATTATTATCACAGAATATTTTCATGTAGAGCTGCAATAAATTACAGTTCATATTTGACTTTTATTCCATTCTTTTTAAGTTATGCCTATATACCTGTTGAAATTTCCAACTGACTTACTCATTGAAATACTACTGGCATAAGAAACAAACCGTCCTTGTTGTACAAAGAAGAGGAGCTGCCATGAAGTCATCAAACACTAGAAAACTTCTGTGAACCTCAATCTCATCAGCAGGTTAAAGCGAAAAAAAATGTGTTATTCTTCTCTTCCCAGTTCACTCCAAGTAGTTCACTTCTGCCCAAATGCTTCCCCACCTGTATAAACAGCCAGGCCTAATTATTGTTTTAACCCAACACATATCTGCCTTTCCCAAACAAGAAAGGAAATGCATGTCTAAAAAGCTTTCAGTTCCCCATAGAAGAGGTCTAAAATGAAGAGGAATACAGTATGTTCCACTGAAAGGAAATAATGGGGAGGGAAAAAAAAGTAAGAAAAAAAAGCACAAGCTTTACACGATACCTTATGGTAACAGCTAGAAGTCAGAATGGAGATTCTCACTCTGAATGATATGATACAGACATACTCTAAAGGGCTGCCAACCTGAAGAACTTGCTCTTTAAATACACAAGACAAAGAATACAACAGAAGGCTGGGATTAAGGGCCTTGCCTGTGGCTGCCCATTGCAGCCCATGGCAGAGCCAAGATGAGAACCCACAAGAGCCAAGTGGAGCACTGAACCATAACCATCATTCCTGTCCAGTCAGAATAAGCCTTTTATTTTTTATTTTCCATCTAAAATTGTCCAAAGTTTAGAATAACGAAAGACACACATTTTCTATGGCAAATGGATTAGGGAAGCTCTTAGTCACCCAGTCCTCCCAACCCATAAGCAGCCTGGATAAGGTGTACTGCAAGCAAACAACATGTGGATCCTGGTGTACAATGCATCAAGAGAAATGTGACTAAGTGTTTTTCCACCTTCTCCATTCTCTGGTTTCAGAAAATTAAAGTGCCAAAAGAAATAACTCCCAGGCTACACTACAGAGCAATTGTTTCAAATGCGGAAGAAGAATAAAAAGGGGGGAGGAAGGGGGAAAGAAAAACAGAAACAAATGGGTCAGATCAAAGTAAAACAGGGATACAAGCTGCCATTTTGATAATCAAAAGACACTTGGCTCATCTCCCAAATCAGAAGACCACGAACATAAGCAGCACATTGCTGGAAGGATAGGTAGGGAAATGGGAACACAGGTGGTTTTCCCACAGATAATTAAAACACAAATTCTGAATCGGCTCAAAGAACACAGGTGACAAAACATCCACCGGTGGGGGTTTTGTTTGTTCTTCTTTATTAGTTTGTTAAGTCAGCAAAGTACTTCTTATTTCTGCAGGAAGAAGGGTATGAGCCTATTAGCATTACACAAGGAAGCAGCATTGCAGAGGGCTGAACAAAACGCATTTATTTATACTAAAACAAGGCTAACTCAAACAACCTGTGGCTGTCAGGGATCTCATTATCCTGTTCTGCGAATGGTATCCCTTTCCTCTATCCTACTTAAGTGCGTCCTCCTTGCTAAAGGGAAAGATGCAACTATTACATTGAGATGTAATGTGCTTTTTTCAATGCCAAAATGCCAGTAGAGAGAAGGAAACTTCTACAGTGAGCGAAAAGCCAATGCCATTATTTCACTCCTCACCTGAGATTATATCAGCTGCATGGAGCTGCACTGACTCTATCTCAGGATATTTACAGCAAGATTGCTCTATCAATATATATAATAATAATATTTATAGTTATAACTACACCTGTTTCAGCAGCACAGACAACTGCAGACTGCACGCCTCCCAGAGCAGGAAGCAATCTCCCTTTGTGTCTGGAAAACATCCAGTACTTTCACAAACAACCACCAAGCACAACTCAGCAAACACTTCCAACTCCATGTTATGGCCAAACTGAGAAACGTAGCTTAGGTACAATACAGATAATACATCCACTGCTGCAATGCACTGCCTTGCATCTAACACAGCATTACTCATGGCCAGAGCATTACTGCCCCTGCCAATGCCCTTTAACCACAGTAAGCTTAATGCAACCAGCTTTCCCATCTCTGCTACGTCTAGCTGTTGCAGAGCACAATGAAGTTGCAATGCTGTGGGTTCTGCCTCCTCCTATACATATTTTTTTCATTAATAAAAAGTGTGCCATTTAATAAAGAAAGCCACAGACACACCGCCTAAAAGCCATATTTCCAACCCAGAAAGGTAACAGATATGACATGTTCAACACGCCAGACATCCGTGCATGGTGAGAAGTTAACAACTGCATTTTAACCTTTTTTGTGCAATCTCTTGCAGGAAGGAGTTGCTGATAAGCATGAAATAGATGCAGCAAAGAGCCACGTGTCTTTCACTAACTCCCTCTGATACAACTAAGAACAGAAGCACACATTACCTTCTTAAAACACAACAGGGGCTTACACGCACAAAGCTTAACCCACACATTTACAAGGGAAGGGCGAGAGCCGTTCTTTGTATACACCACAGCAAGGAAGACTTCCTTCAAAATATATTTTGACCCAACCATAAGGTTTCTGAGAATTTAAACAACACCATCATCTCAAAAATCATTAATGAATTGCAAGAAAATCAAGGATTGTGTCTGCACCCACTCAGCCTTGGTAACATGGACAGAGAGGGAAGGTAAACTGACCGACAAGAGTACTGGAAACTAAAAGGAAACCTACCTTCACCAAAGACTAGATGTAAACTAGACCACAAAAGCACTTGCTTTTTATGAAACTCAGCTTTCTCCTGAGAACAAAAACCAAAACAAACAAACAAACCAACCCAGCCCACACAAACAAGCAGGGACTTGAAGCACAGCTGACAGAAGGCCTTCGCTTGCATCCCAAGCTTAGGGCACCTCAGTCTGACGTACCTGCTCAGCAGGGGCAACCTCTGCTTCCTGCTGGCAGGAAGCACTGTGGCATGACACAAAGAGCAAACACAGCATAAGTAAGTAAGTAATCACAGAATGGCCTGCGTTGAAAAGGACCACAATGATCACCTAATTTCAACCCCTCTACTTTGTGCAGGGTCACCAACCACCAGACCAGGCTGCCCAGAGCCACATCCAGCCTGGCCTTGAATGCCTCCAGGGATGGGGCATCCACAACCTCCTTGGGCAACCTGTTCCAGTGCATCACTGCCCTATGTGTAGAAAAACTGAATAAATAATACATAAAAATATATAAATAAATACAAATATATAATAAGGTGCTCACCAATTATAGCATTACATTCCCTCCCTTATAAAACCTTGCAAAACCCCAAAATGCCTTGTATGTTCTTACATATAGACAAATACATACTTGCGTGCATGAGTAGACACACGCTTAATATGGTAATAAGACCTGACATCAAATGACACCTAACATTTCTTAAGGCTACTTAAGCTGAAGCCTTCAAACCAAAAGTTTCATCTCATGCAGTAATTGTCCAGGCACACCACAGAACAACACAACATCAAAGAGGAAAGCAACTATCTACTCCTGCATAACAGCTAAATCCATACAATTAACCCCCTGTAACATCACTTCGTAAATGCAAACACATGCTCCACTATGTTCCTCAGAAGATCCTCCAAGATGCCATTCTTGCCTCTAATGAGGCTCAGAACAAACAATTAAAGACTTGCAAAAAATAACACATTGAGTTTAGAATTTAAAGGGAAAAAAAAAAAGCCAACACAGAACAGAGAACAAAACAACACAGGCTGTGTAACATCTGAATGGCGTGGAAACATGTGGCATTGCCCTTCCTTCAAAGTTCAGCATGTCACACCCATTAAACTGTTCATCTTGCAGTATCACAATTTTATGGGACTACTAAAATGATTTAATTCATACTTTGCCCCATATCATGCAGAAGCCTCCCCATCTCCCCCTCCCCTCCACAAACACTCCTGATGTCCTGAAGGAATTCATTTGCTGACTGCCATCAGCAGGCAGGTGTCTGGCCACTCCCAGGAAAGCAGGGCTGATGACATGGGATGGCTCCTCAGGAAGACAAACACCATCACCTTGAACATCCCCCCACTCCTCCTTTGACATCCACAGCATGGGACACATCCCTTCATTCATCCTGGGTCAGCAGAAAGGGGGGGTGGGGAGCCACCCTTGTATAGCATTTAAGAAGCAACAGGAGAACTACCTGTTGCATGCATTTAAATCTCCAGTCAGACTCCAGGGAAGAAGAAAAACTTAATTAAAATCTAAACTGTAACTTGCAGATAAACCAAAATTCTGGGCTATTTGGGGTTTGCATGTAAAGTTCTCTGTGCAATTCAAATTGAGTCTTTTTTTGCTGTTGCCAATTTTACAACTGTATGGAAAACTGTCCTTTGAAGTTGCTGATGGACAAGTTTCAGGGATGCTTATTTAGAGATCAGTTTTTAACGTGAATTTACCACTGTCAGAACCAGAATACTTCACGCTGTTTCAGACACGGGGAAGCATTTTGAAACATGACTGCCCCAGCAACGCACCACTGACACCAGCTCACTGAGTGGGATCAGAGCCAGAAGAGATGTAGCGTCCAGCAAAGAGTCTGATCACACATTTGATCTATGCTCCACAGGACCAGAGAAAACCTGGAGCAGAATACTACCTGCTGCAGACAGATCTAGTTGTTAATGTTCCAGCAAAAATGATCCTTCTAGGAACAAGCAATATTTATTACAGGACTTGGAACTGATTGCCAGTTCTTGAGTCACAGGGGTTTTTTAAGTGAAGATAATAGAACACTCAATTCTGGTCACATATTCACCTGACACCATGTATATCAATCATTAATAAATAAGGAGTACCTGTCTTACCTTCCTAATTCAGTTCTTTAGTTCTGAAATTGAGCTTGGATAGCTCAAGCAGCTAAAGCTTTAAATGACAGAAACAGATTGTCAAGCACACTAAGCAAACACAACTTACCCAAACACTCACAGTAATCAGTTCCCAGTGTCCAGCTGATGTTTAAATAAGAAAATAACCCTGCAAAGTCCACTCCTTTACGTAAACAGCCAACGTTAGTTCAGACTTTATAATAACAAACTGGTGCTAAAGCTTCTTTTTACAATCTTAAGTGTGTGCACGTAATGCTTACCCTCCTACTGAGCTTCACTGCTTTATTCTTGCATACCAACACTCCAGTTAAAAACAAAAGTCATCAAAATTCTCCTTCCAGGACAACTCCTAGAGATTGTGACAGAGCTCAGTACGTTGCTTCTGCCTCACAATGAAGCAGCAGACAAGCTACACAGGACAAAGCATTGAATACAGCTGTAATGCAGAGCACAGCAGCTGACAAGGTGCAATTTCATCCCTGCAGCCTCTCTGCACACGTGTTGATGCCTGAGACTCCAGAAAACTTGCAAAAGTATTTCATAGGTGCCAGCAGGTATACGGCCTCTAAATGGCCATAAAGTTTTACTGAAGCAGTGATGAGGTTCTGTCAACACAGCGGTCTGCAGTAGCAATGGCAGTCACACAACGGGGAAGAGAGACATGGAGTCATTTTGGTTTCCAACACAGACCATAACCATACAGTTGCAGTTAGTGTCTCAAAGCACTGGAAAAGAAGTGTAACCTGCATTGGCGGGGGCTTGGACTCGATGGCCTCTAGAGGTCCCTTCCAACCCCTACAATTCTGTGATTCTGTAAAGCAGCTTTCTTCCCGTTAATAGCTGCGGAACTGCAGTAAAGACGAGCAGCTGAAATTCAAGAACAGCAGAATCTACAAGAACAAATTCCTGCCACACACTGGTTCACTCCTCTGAGCGTACCTGTCCTGCCACGTGCGCTGCAAAACCAAGCATTACTTTCCCTGTTGTCCATTCAAGTAGTCCTTCCATCCACCTCCACAATGACCAAGTGTCATAGTCAAGAAACACGTGTGGAGAAGGCACCCTTCCCACATGGCCTCAGAGATGTTCTTGCAAGCCCTTATCTATGTGTTAAGAAATACAGGAATATTTCAGAAACCAGCATTAATGCACAAGAAGGTCTGAAAAGGCTGTCAACAAGCATATGAACAAGTGTTATGTTATGAACAACCATGCTAGTCAAGGAGTTTACATCACGATGTGACCAGAAGATATTCAGATTGAATACACTGAGCCTGTTATACAGTTCTAGCTCCTATACTTGGAAATAAGCTCCAAGCCTAATGCTGGGAAAGAATTACAGTCAAATATTTCAGAACAGATATTTGTGTGGAAACCATTCTAAAATAAGAGTGCTCCTGGGAGAGTTCTTCTGGAATAGCTGCTCAATTTTGAATTCATATTCCAGCTTAGATGAGGCAGGTTTTGTTCCCTAATGAAAGCCTCAGAATCCATACAGGAAAGGTGATGTGAACAGGTCCCAAGAGCATTCCTCAAACACCCTCAGAATTGCACCTTCTTCAAAAAGGAAACTCCTGCCTTGCACGTCCCTATGATATCGACCCAATGGAATCTAAGAGTCAAGAAAAGCACAAACACACCAGCACCAATATCTCCCAGCTGCCTCATGGCTGGGATTGGCAGCCTGTACACATGCTTTTTCCTTGCATAAGAGCTACAGTCCCAAACAAGAGTGGCTTGGGGAACTGGGTTGACTGCATCAAGAACATAACGGCACTCCACATCCTCCCTCAGTGCACACAGACTTCCTCAGGAAAAATAAATAAACAAAAAACCAACCAGAAAGGACTCAGAATAAGCAGGAGGAGGCGAGAGGCCAAAGCTCAAAGACCCCCTGATCATTATTCAGATAAAACAAGTCACCAGCATCATTCCCCACATGCAATAAGCTCTGTCTGGCTGACTCCTGCCTCTGAGGACCAGAGCCAGATGTGCTCCATCTCTAGATGCCAGCAGTTCCACACCCTGGGGAGCAGCAGCCAGAGTTATTTTCCATGAGCTGTAATTATCTTAGCAGGACGGAGAAGGGCTGCATGTGTTGAGGTGATAATCCCAAAGGTAAATGAATCTTGGATCACTTAAATCTGTTAAATGACAATGAAGACATTAACATAGACCAGGCAAGTCGAGAGGTGATTTGAAACAAGTCACAAACAAAGCACTTCTACCTACTCATCTTCTCTCCATTGTGCGAGAGTCTGAGAGCCAAACAACAGCCCTCAAACACCAGCTATGCTGCAGCTGCTCCAGTTTCACCAAGTCTGTTGGAGCAGACACCATTGGCAGAACCCCAGGCTGAGAGGACAGCAAGCTGCCTCTTCCAGCTGCCAGGAAAAGGAGGGTGGTGGTTCTCTGTCTTGGTGGTTTTTTTTTCTTCCATTCAGTGATGCTGTCTCATCATCCTGCTCAGAGAAGTAACCCAGCAAGTTTCCAAGAGCTCTCTTGACCACTGTTTTTAATTACCCACCTACACACATTACAGCCTTTAGCAATCGTGGTTCTTCAGACAGTGGGAAAATAGCAGAAACCAAGCAGGTAGAAAGAAAGATAATACAGCACAGCCCTACCTAGAACAGCTTATAGGCTGAGAGAAAACACTACCAACACAGGAGAAGGACACACCATGCAGGAATGATAAAATAAAGAGTTTGGAAGGTGATAGTTACGCAAGATCAAAGATTCAGCTGCACAAACCTGATCATGCATGCAATTTTGGTTAATAAAACACTCATCTTCCTGCCTTTTCCGGGATACTTTACCTACAGTTCTGCTGGTGTGCAGCCTCATTTTCTTGTAACAAAACACCATGCAGTGACAGAGAAATACAATGCAGTCAAATAGAGCGGGTTTATTGCCAGAAGGTTATTTAAAAAGCATATGTATAGGAAAAGATAATTCTGAGGGGCTTCTTGTGTAAAACACTCCAAGATGTGTTCAGAGAGATCATCCATATATCACTGTCACCTTTCCTCAGATGCAAAGCTGGAGTTCACAGACCGCAGTTGCAACACCAAGTGACTGCAAAACCAGGCATGCTGAGTTGCAGCCCAACACCAAGTGACTGCAAAACTTTCCTTCTTTAAATTATATATACAGATACGGAGGCAAAGTCTGTGTAAAAAGCAGGGGTTTTATTTTATTTTATTCCCCCCCACACCCCCCAGAAATAGGAGGTTATTCAGTAACACAACCACTGGAATGAAAGAAGAAAACAGAGCAGGAGAAACTGGTTAACCAAGTATTTAAGCACATAAGAACATACATACATATTATATCCACACTCACACATATACACGCACAGACATATATGGCATATATCCCCTTCTCAAACATCTCACACCCTTCCCCATGCACATACTTCTGCATGAGCCAGCCAGGGCCTCGTAAGAGATTTCTTCTGCCAGTGTCAGCACTTCTCTGAACTATGAGCAAATCCGTCTCTGCCCTGGGGAATTGAGTTATCTGGTAGCACATTTAAACTCGGAGCAACTACCAGTCACTAAATAAAGCCCTGGCATTTTCCAGGCCTCTGGCTCAGGCAAAATGCGTTCGCTTTCCATAAATGTCTGGAAGGCTGTTTAAAGCAGTGAAATCTGCAAACAGCAGAATGACCTCAGCATTAACAGACACCCAGCACATGGATTTTGTCACAACCATTCAAGATTCATTCTAGCAGAAGGACTGCAGCCTCCCAACTCCAGCAAACACGTTGTCTTCTGTTGCCTTCGTAGCAGACAGGAAGCCCAAAAGCAGCTAAGCTAACTGGACAGCCAACCCTCTGCCTTTGAAAGACAAGATCTTCCCAGACAGGTATCACTTCCAGTTGTAGTCAAACAGTAACAACCAGTGGAAATGACCAGGGCCAAGAAAACACTTCAGAGAGAAAATTAATCACGTGTACCACATTTTTTTTGCCACAAAGTGGCTATGAACAGACAGAATTTCTCTGAAAAGTTAACCATCTGCAGTACTTGTTTGTCAGAGTTTATCAGGTAGCAAAGACCAGGCAGCACACCTCAACTACTCACTAAGTGTCAAGCACACAATTCAAAGTCCAGCTGGCACAGAACCACAGAACAGCCCTGGTTAGAAGGGACCTTAACGATCTTTGAGCTCCAATCCCTGCCATGGGCACAGGTTTCATCTGCAGGCACAACAGAGCTCACTTCAGTCATTTGTCTGCAACCATGACATAACCTCTCCAGAATACTGGATTTATTCCATTCAAAAGAAGAAAAAGAATACATATCCAGGAATATTTCCTGGCTCCTTATGGCACAAGGGTTTTTTCTAGCAGTTGGCATGAGGGGGGGGAAGGGGTTTTTATCGAGAACACAGATCAGGGGAGATGAAGATCCAGGTCCGTACAGGTTTTGAGGCAGGCCAAAGGCAAAGGCGCCTGCATCAGCCGCACCCTCCCTGAATCTCACTGTGCCCAAATGGGCCCAGATGTTTTAACTATTTCTGCGTATGCACGTTCCAGCGCTCCCACACCTGCAAAGTGAGTTTAAGCACAAGGATAAGTCACAGCCTTAACTTAATCCAGATAGAAAAAGCAAGCTGTTCAATCCCCGACAGACAGAAATCCTCCACAGCACACATTGCTTTAACTCAACTACTGAAGACGCAGAGAATGTACAGACTTCTTTTAATCACCCACAGCTGCGTATACCTTCCAAACGTACCGCTACCCACATGCATTTCATCCCATTGGCTCTCATTTGAGGCTGTGACCACTAATGCAGCGCTTTAGTTTGCATTCATAGCTCTTGCAAAGGTACATCCAGGTAAGCCATCGCCAGCTTTCTGGTGTTAATGCATTTTTCCATTAAATAATAATAATAATAATAAATTAAACATGTTCTTCAAACACATGTTGGGGAAACAAATCAAAAGCAAGATGAAAACTATCTATAAGAGAAATTACAACAAAATTCATTCCTACCACCAGGCAACTCTAACATGAGCTCCTTGGTTGTTCTAGAATTAGGACTAAAGTTGTGTAAATTAAAGCTCCTCTAAACCCAGGCAAAACGTGCACAACATACAGTGTGACTGAGATGGATTTAACACTGCTAAACTATGGTTCAGTGCTTAAAGGTGACACCGTCTATAAAACAAAGGGTTCATTTTGAGATTTAAGATGTGCTGCTACTTTGTAGACTTCTTCAAGCATTCTGGCTTTTCCATTAAGCTACAAGCACTAAGAAAGAAGCACATCTTCCTCTTACAGTATCACCTAGAGAAAATGGAAGAAATGGGGTGGGAAGTGCATTACCCAGGGGCAGAAGTTTGAGGCCAGGATACCTGATGCTCAGGGTAACTAGAAGCAATACAAGTCCAGCAAAGGCATTCTGTCTCAGTTGATCCATACGCTGCCAGTTGGTCCCAGTCAAGTATCCCTCTCAATACATATTGGCACCACAAGAAGAAACTCAGCTTCCACACAGTCACACTTTATAGTATGAAGTTTTGCATAAAAAGTAGCACTTAATTACATTTCTTTTAAACATTTTCCCTACTCTGAAGTCCAGTCGGGACAGTTTTAATTTGAAAAGGCAGAACAGAATGTGTCAGTGCAAAATGAAATCCAAGTAAAGTACAAGCACTGGACAAAGCACGAGTGAGCCCAAAATCCAGGCAAAACTGAAAGCTGTGCAGAAGGTATCCTGAGTTACTGACAAGGATTTAGGTGGGCCACTGCTGTTAGGCGTAACTTGTGCCTAATTGAATACCTGTAACATATGACTGAAGACACATTCTCAGCTCCAAAATGACCCCTCAAAAATACATAGGTTACAGCAGCAATGTTTTCTTGCATTCTCCCCTCCTTTTCCCCTTGGTGTAGTTACAACAGCAGAGAACAGCAGAAAAGAAAATGAACTTCTACAAGACAGTGTTGCAGCAATACTATCTAATTCCCAAACACAAGCCAAGAAATTAACTCAGCAGGTCCTCTCAATCAGCAGATTTTCCTCATCAGCTGAGAGGTGTAGAAACACCAAGCAGACAAAGCCCGCTTCACACGCTCTGGCTTCGTTAACTCTTCAACACCACAGAAAGAAGAAGCCAAGCTTCTGTCTTCACTTGCAGCATTCTCCTCCTTCAGATCTGTCCAGTTCTTGCAGGCTGAGCATCCAGAGTCCATCAGTGCTAATTTATCACCTTTGTTATCACATGTAATAAGCCACTTGTAAAAAGGAGGTTTAAATTAATGCAGCATTAATGGAATTCAACATCACTGAGAAATTAAAGTCAACATACACTCACGAGAACCTAAAGAAAGGGCAAGGGCGAACCTCTGATATCTCGACGGTCCTTGTGGGTTACTTTCAGTCCAGTCCAGTCAGTGGTTCTATGAAACCATCATCACAAATTTCTGGCAACCACTGAGCCAAATAGAGAGACCTCAAAGAGCCCCCCCCCAGTAACCAAGCACCTGCCGCCCCAGGCAAACCTCAAACCAATGGGAGCCCTCTGGGAACAAAAGAAAGAGAACCCCCACATTAGGACGGCTTCACTTTCATGGGGCAGTACCTGGCCTTTAACAGGAACTCACAAGAAAAATCTGGGGAAAAAGACTATTCAAAACGACCTAAAACACTTGAGAAACCCAAAAGAGTTAAGGAGTATTCAACATCTTTAACTATTAAGCATCTTTTATTATTAAACACACATACCACATTCAATGGTCTCAGACCATTCACAGCTGCACCAGGAACTTCCTACTGCATGTGCTATCAGTGCTGTCCACTGCAATAAACCTTCGTACTCTGAAATGAAGCAATACTGTAGCTGATGCTCTTTGATATATTCCTGTAGGCCTGCCCCCCTGAAGCTAATTTAACGTAACACACTCACCTAATGTATTTATTGGCTTACAAGTGGGTTTGATTGCTTTAACTCTTATCATCCAGAGCAAACTAACCAATTTAAACCAGGCATGTGTCAATTTACTGGTGTCCTTGCAGAAGTAATGTAACATTAATCCAAAACAACCACTCTGCATTAATACAAAACAACCACCTCACACGTGCCTGCGCTGGCTGGCAAAGCACAAGACAAGAAAAAGCAAAGGAAACAACAGCTAAACTAAAACCCCTGCTCATTACCCAGACCCTCAGCACCCAGCACTCATTCCTGGAACTCCCTGGAACTTCTCAGTAGAATCCTGTGGCTTGACTGACATTTCCCGTCTATTCTTTAGAGAACAGAAACCACCGAGATGAAGAACTGGTGAGTTCCCCATTCTAAGTTTTCCAAGTACAAGAAGGAACCAAAAGAATTGTTGGCACATAGACTCCTAACAAAAAAGCTGTATGGAACAATGCTCTCTCTGGGGCATGCTTCCAGTTTTCTCTCCTCCTCTCACATACAACCATTTGATCTGCCACAACCTCAAAATCTGCTCAAAATATCCTTTGACTCTTATCATGACGTTTTCCATGGCCTAACTTGACAAGTGCAGGGCCCTCCAGAAGCACTTCCCAGTTCACAGCGCCCAGCTGGCACTTCTCTGGAACATCCCAAGTGCCCAAGCAGCACGTGGCTCAAGCCAGCCAGCATCCCCACAGCCAACACTATCACAACTGGTCATGAATTGTCCACATGTCTCATAACAAAGAGCAGTAAAGTCACCTACAACGTGCAGCTTCTTCCTAACACTGGGTTTCAAATCAGCAGCTGCTCCCTACCCCAAGCAGACAGGTTGCCTTCATACCATATGCTACACATACCAAAAACACAGACATAACGTGAGAATAAACAAACCAAACTGCTGCCAATAAAGCTGTTTCTGATTTATTATTATTATTTATACTTTCAATTTTGCCTTACTGGCTGAATAGAAGCGAATTCACATTGGACTCCCTTGTGAGGCTCTTTTGTAAGCCATGTGAGTGTTCACTCCAGGAGAGGTTTTGTAACATTTATTTGTTGTTACAGACAGACCTTACCATAACAAGTTCTCAGAAACAATCTGTGTTTGTTACAAGTCACCTTGGCTTGTATTATCCAAGAAACAAGCAGGATAGAAAAAAATTCACCGCTGGAACAACACCAAGGCCTATTTTATTATTACATTATAAGCAAGTGAGAACAATCATAAAATAAAAGTTAAAGCAGCTGAGGAACAAAAAAAAACCCCAAAAGCACAAAAAAACCCACAACTTTTAAAATAGCAAAAGGCAATGATGGAATTCACACTGGGCTACTGCTGAAATACATTCACGCTCTTCTGAAGTATTGACCTTATGTGTCTGACTGATGCATTCATTATGTAAACATCTACCCTGAGAGTACATTTAAAGTGCTCAGACTTAGCAAATGAGTTCAGAGACCACACCTGAATGAGACTGAAAGCCTTCGTCTGGAGACAGAACAGCCAGCACTTGGAAAATATGAGCTTAAACTTCATGGTAAGCCTGAAGCTCCGGTGTTGTCTCTCTAGCCCAGAGGACCTGTGCCCATGACTCGTGCTGCGCTGGCAGTGGTTACCAGAAGAGCTCCCTGAGCCAATGAAGGACTGACTGAAGCGGCACTGAAGTCATAGGGACTCCCACACAGCACATTCCCTCGTCACCAAATTAAACACGTGTTCCATCTTGCTACATTCCACACTTAGGCACAGTGAGAAGTTTCATCAGTTTTAGATTATCTCAAGAAAAACAGTATGAATTAAAAGCCATTGTAAGGGCTGTGCTCAAGTGCATTTTTTATTTCACAGCGCATCCCAAGCTCCAAGCTTCTGTCATGATCCAGCACACTCCTCTGTTCAGATGTCTTTATTCTGCACGTCTTGGTATCGGGCAAATCATCATCCCATTAAAGCAAATCACCATCTCCCAGTACAGCACACCACAGGCAGCAGCTAACCCAGCTCCGGTGAATTTAAGAGCAATTCTTGCTGAAGGTAACGTTTTAACGAGAGTTATTTCAAACGCTTCTACTTTTTAAGAGCCAGACATAAAACATCTGCTATACAGCATTAAGCACTTCAATATTTTCAGACAAAAATACACCCTTGCCATAGTTCCTGAGTAACTCTCAGAGGCAGAGAGCCCTCCCTCCACAGAAGCAGCAAGTGCAGCAATTGCCCTGCCTCACCTCCAGGTCAGTGCAACACACATCTCACAGAGGTTTATCATTATTCCAAGCCATGTTAATAAAACCAACTCCTGCCACAACCTAATACAGCGCAAGGACACTGCTCCACAGTGAAGTTATTTCATGGCCATAGCATTCCAAATCTACTCTACCAAGCTGAAGCTTCAACACCAGAGAAGTTCCAGCACATTCCCAATCCTGCTGATCTATTTACATACTTGTGAGATAAGCACAACAAAATACTTCTGAGAGGTAAAAGCCCCTTAAAGTCAGGCGTCTGCTCACAGGGCCGGGGAGCTGGAAGCAGGTTCCTCCTCAGCACACACAGCTGCTCTGCCCCACGTGCACAGAGCACGCTCATCCCTGGGGCTCACAGCTTCATCAACAGGTCTGGAAGGCAGCAACTCAGTGCCACGATAACAAAAGCGCTGCCTCTACAATGAGATGAAACAAATTCATCCTCCAAGTTACAACTTAACATCACCGTGAACTGCATTATGCTTTTACCCTAAGACTATTAAAAGTTCTCTGCTTAATAAACAAGAACCAGAGAATTGCATGAGTTGGAAGGGACTCTCAAAGGCCAACTCTGTGGCAATGAGCAGGGACACCTACACTAGATCAGGTGCTCAGAGCCCGTCCTGCCCGACCTTGGGTGTCCCCAGGCATTGAGCATCCACCACCTCCCTGGGCAACTGCCCTTATTGTAAAAACTTTCATCCTTATACCCAGTCAAAGGCCACTAAATATTTTAAAGGCGTTTGTAAGACCAGCAAGTAAACGTGTAGCAGCCACGAGGAACACTATGAGCTCCTCACCCTCCATATAAAACAGCTGTGAGTTCACTTCTTGAAGCTGCATAGCTTAACTCGCTCAAGTCCGAACATCTTCACACCGACACGAGTGCTCAGAATGGAACGAGTCTCACTTTGGCTTTTCTGAAACTATTTGGCAAGACGGAGGTCAGCGTTAGAAGGGGCACTCCGAGATGCACACCTTCCTCACGGAAACAGGACAGAACGAGCAAAACTTCACACACACCTACACGAACTTCCAACTAAAAATAGAGAGCGGCGATGCCAGCAGCCAGCGCTCCCGTTCCCAATGACAGCGTTAATAACTGCAGCCGCTTCGTTAAGGTGGGTGGCCCAATAAAGGAGGCCCCGTGGTGCCCTCCTGCCCTACTCGGCCGCACCACCGACTTTTCGCAGCCGGCCGGGAAGCATCGCAGCGCGGCACAGCGCGGCACAGCGCGCAGCCCGAGCCCCGCACGTGCGGAGCCCAGCGCCCGCCCGCCGCCCACGGCCCTAAGACGGAGCCCGGCCGCGCAGGGGGGGCCGAGGGGGGGCCTCGTTCCCCCACCCCCCTCGGCAGCCCCGCCGAGCCTCGGATTCCGCCCGTGAGCGACACCCGACACCAGCTCCTCCAAACCCCGCACAAATCCGGGACCGCGGAAGCGCGGCGCGGGGGAGGGGGGGGGTGGGAACGCGCACACGACTTTTGTCTCTCTTTTGCGACCGGACGCGGCCACCGAGAGTCCCCCCGTGCAAACCGGTCCCCGCGAGGAGGGGACGGGGAGGCCTCTGCGTGCGGCGGGGCCCCCCGCGCCCCGGGCCGTGCAGTTGCGGGCACACACGCCGGCTCCCCGCCCTCCCGCAGCCGCTCCCGGGGAGCCCCGCTCCGCCCGTCCCGTCCCGTCCATGTGCGCGTCTCGCCCCGGCGGAGTTCAGGGGAAGTTTCTCCAAACTCCGCCAACAAAAGGGGCAGCAGCTCGCTCCGCCGTTCCCCCCCCTCCCCGCCCCCCCTTCCCGTTCCCGCAGCACTCACCCCCGGCCGAGCCCGGCTCGCAGCGCAGCACCGAAGCGGCCAGGAGCCGCAGCAGCAGCAGCAGCGGGAGCGGCGGCGCCGCCTCCATGTTGTGCCGCAGCAGCAGCTGCCGGAGCGGAGCCCGCCGAGCGTCTCAGGCAGGTTCCATGCTCGGGGCGCTGCGCTCGGCGGGGAGGGAGGCGGGAAGGGGGAGGTGCCGCTCCCGGCCCTCCTCCTCCTCCTCCTCCTCCTCCTCCGCCCGCTCCCCCCTCGCTCCTGCCTCCCCGAAGGGGGCTGGGATCCTCCCGCTCGCGAGGCGGCCCGGGGAGGAGCCGTGCGCCCGCACAGGCCCGCGCCGTGCACCTGGCGGGGAGCGGCGGATCGGGCTCGGGCCGGGGATCCTCGAGCTCCTGGTCTCTTGCCGAAGCGTTTGGGTTTGTTTTGCTTCTTTCCCAGCTCCCACCAGAGCGCGAGGGGGCACGAGAAGGGGCGGACAAAAGTGCTCACTGTGTGTTTACAAAGGAACTACTTGTGCATCTGTGCTGAGTGTGCGCTTACCTGCTCCTTTACGCAGCTGTTTTCTTCCCAGGTGGGGGTTTTCCTTCACCTTCCTCTTCCCAGCAATACGAGCATCTCCTCACAGTGCTCTGTGTTTGCATCACGAACAAAGTCACTTTCCAGCAGCAGTTCAGTTGCTTATCCCCCCATCAAACACGCAGCCTGTTGATACAAGTACATGAGCGGTGAGAAATGGGCAGAAGCTGCTCTGTGACACATGGCAGGAGCTGAGCTGTGCCACCTGCAACCCAGACATCCCACATCTCCCTCATACCCAGCTACCACAAACACCTCAACAGCAGGAACGGAGTCAAGAATTTCCCTTGGAGTCTCCGTTTTCCCTTGTGCCAACACCAAATTTACCATAGGAAATAGAATTACTACAGTCTATACACAGACAGCATCATCAAGGCATTCCCTCATAAATCACATGCTTAACCAATAGATGTTTAAAAGTTGCTTTTCCTTTCAGACAATGGATATGTCCTAATAGATCTGCCTTGCTGTAGGTTCTGCAGCCATGGTTCAGATTTCTTCTCAGTGCCCAATGGACCACTACCCATCTCCAACAGTGGGACTAAAAGCTCAGGAATTCTTTTGGGACCTGATGGTTACCAGGTGCAGGCTTCCCCCTTTTTTAATAAGGGTTTAATGTTGGGATAGTGTTGAGGAGTTACAGAAGGTCTATAGCGCTGACCTTCACACTAACCCACAAAGGAAAATAAAGCTTCCTGCTCTACCTTCCTGCTTGTTAAACACATAAAGAATGCTTATTTTAAAGATGTCCGATTCCAGGTGGCATTTTAAACCTCAGCGTTCTTAAAGATGGGAAAACCAGCAGCTGGTCTTCCTTGATAGAAGTTCCACAATAAACCAGAGCCCAGATCAGAACCGCTGTGAAACACTAATGGCAAAACTTTGTACAAAGAGATAAAGATGGTTCTGACTGAGAGATTTCAACAGAGACCAGAATTTTTCAAAGGGAAGTACCTGCTGTAAGGAGAGTTACTGAGACTGAGAAGATCCACCAGTGACTGCTCAGAGCCCCACACCAACCTTTGCTGTGATGGAGGACTATTTGCAGGCACAGCCCACCGAGCTTCACACCATGTGGAAGTTCATCCTTTGCAGTAGTGCAGAGCTGGAATGAAAATTTATTTCCAAAGTATGTGGTGTTCTTGCTTGGCAGCCCTCTCCCTTCTCTAATTAACAGACTAAAGTGCAGTCTCCAAGCTGAAACAGAGAAAAGGAAGACCGGGCTATGGAGGCAGGCAGCTAGGAAAGATAGACTTATCAGATTTTATATTTATCAGATATTAAGTTTATGCTTCTTTAAGACTTTAACAGCAACACCTTTGCTAAAAGGACATTGGTCACAATCTGGAGCGATGGCAAATCTAGTAGCTGCCAAGAGCTCAGTATTCCTCCAATCACAGAGATGCAGTTTTAACCCATTCATATATTGCAGGGGTGTTTAGAGAAAGTTAAATTTGGGCAGCTGCGAAAAGAAGCCTGAGCTCCATGCTGAGGAAGCTGCCTCCCACTTCTCTGCCAGCCCGGCCAGAATTCCTCCAGCAAAGCCAGGGGAAGCAAAGCTGCGACATTCCTGAAACATCTGACATAAGTTTGTTAGGAAGTAACAAAAAAAAACAGGTTAAAAGTAACCTTATCAGGCCTCACTTGTTTTTTTTCCCCCCATCTTCTTATTGGAAGAAAGAGGGACTCCTTTCAGAGGAGGCTGTATGGTCGCAGCACACAGGACTCCAAGCACAGAGACAATGCCCATATCACCTAACTTTTCTTACGTAAACCTGAGCAAGTCACAGTGTAGCATTTCCTCAGTTTCCCCTACATAAAAGGGGCAGGGAGAATAAATTTCCTTTCATCCCTTCTGCGTAACATAGAGAAAGTCACAGCAGGTTTAGGTCCTGGCTGTGCAAAGAAGGAAGGGGACAAATGGAGACTGCAAGCCCAGCACTCCCCCCGGATCTGCAGGCAGGCCAGCTCTTGTTTTCTGCCATTGTTATCATCTCTGACAGAGAAAGGAGGGAAGTGCAGAGGCTTAGAAAGGAAAACAAAGAGCCCAGCTGTATCTGAGCTCCCAGGGATGTCCTCCAGGATAACCTTGCCATCCCACCACAGCTGGAAAACTTGGCTCTACTGAAATGCTCTAAATGCTTTCTACATATTTACTCCTTCTGGATTTCTCTCTCCTACTCCAGTTTACAGCATCCTCCTCTCCCAGCTGCCAGAACTGTCTGAGCTCCTGTAGAGCTAAACACTTAATGACAACTGCAGAAGCCCCTAAAGTGAATTTACTGCCTTATAAATGACACACAGGTTCATTTTATGGCAAATATCAGTACCGAGACATGCATCTTTATTCCTCCTGGGCAGCATTGTTTACTGAAGACAAAGTCACCAGATCCAAACAGGCTGAAGAGGTTCTGTGAGGATTTGCAAAGGGGATGTAAAGAGAACTGTAGAAATAGACAGCAACAAAACAGTTTCTTCCTCTAAAGCTACAGGACGGTCACTTTCCTTTTCCAGCATCTTGGATATAGGTCTTCATAATTCCTCACCCATCTTTCAGACAGAAAGCAGCCTCAAGTTAAATGTACACAGGGATTTTTAGTCCTTCTCACCATTTACCACAAGTGAAAAATGCGTATAGGTAGTCTACAGTAAGTTAGAAATGACTGAGGAAAATACTTTCTGGATGCAGGTTCCCTCATCTCCTCCAAAAGAAATCGACACAAGGAGGACAACATATACATACAACAGCTATAGTTAAGATTACAGCTCCCAAGATGACATCCAAAGAAACTTTAGCAAGGGGTGGGTGAGGTCATAGACTCATCAGGACATGCTTCAGAAAGCTGAGGCCATCCTGAGCCAGTGTCCTACTGGTACCAATTGAAACACCACTTCAGGGTATTCTGTGTTAGTGAAACAGTGAGGATAAAGAGCTTGTTCCCAAAGCCTCCTGCAGGCTGGCAGCCTCAGGAACAGAGGAGCTGGCACTGCCTGAGGAGGAGGAGGAACATGGCACCATAAAAAGTCCTGAAAACATAAAAATAGTTCAGTGGGTTTTTTGGTAGTGATTCTTGGACTCTGAATGTTTTTCTGGTCGTAACTACACTCCCTGTTGCAGCTACCAGAACAGCAGTCATCACATTTCTCTGTGCTGCACAAGCAAGTGTTGCTGTTTAAGCCTCCACTCCAGCTGCCCTTTTGGAGCTGCTTATAAAATTAACTATTTCTGGTGTTGGAGCCACACTTTCTGTCTAGTTCTTAGACAACAAAATTCTGTTCCAAAGAGAGGAAAAAATTGTCCCTTTGGTGGCAAATATGGGAACTACAAAAGGAGAGTGACTGTCTGAACACAAAGTCCATAGCAGTTCTCTTTTTTCCTATGCTCTTTATGAGGAACCGTCTTTTATTACAGGCAACTCCGACACTGCAGTGGAAATCTAAAACGTCAGCAAAAGTTAAAGGAGTGGGCACAGAGACAAGTATTCAAGGAGTACTGTAAAAATCCCCCAGTGAAACACACAAAAAGAAATTCAAGTAAAAAGTCATCTGCAATATATTCTGCCTGCTCCAGACTGCAGGGTTAAGTCTACCCTGTGCTTCGTCTGAGCAATTGATCAAGTAGGTCAGTTTGTGCAGCTATGCATCTCCCTTTTTGCAGTGCATGCAGCGACCTAAAACTTCACATTTGCATACCCATTGCCACAAGGTATCTCCTAAGGCCTTCCGACAATAGGCAGTGGCAGGTTCCTTCAGCCTCACTCTGGTGCTATCCATCAGGTGGGAATCACTTAAGCAGTGTTTTAGCTGTAGTCGTGATGTGGGATAAAGTGCACCCAAGATTCCTTCTCCAAATGCAGGATTAATGTAACAGAGCCAGTCTCATTATGAGGATGCAAGAACAGATGCTGAATGCGTCACAGAGAAGTGCTGTGATTTAGTCCAGCATCTTTACATGTCTCTATACTGCTCCAAGCATCCATGGACAGCACAGGTGCCCTGTACCAAGAAGAGCAAGAAAAGACCTTCAGAATCCTTCAAAAGAACTGAGTAACCCTGTCTCATTTCTGGAAGAAAAGCATTATGTTTTTCAGTGTACAAGTGATCGCTCCCTACCTTCCATCTGCCTGCCCACGATAACTAGCTTTAAACCACAGCATCCAGTTCATTGCATTCACGTGATATTCACATACTTGCCTTCTTTCCTCTGTGCACCACAGGTTTGATACAGATGGCAAAATTCCAGTCAGTGGTTGCAAATAGAATCTCCCCACAGTCATACTTGAGCTGCTGAGGAGCCCACATTACTGGGAATGCAAGAGGTAAATCTGGAATCCATCTGTCTTCAGAGACGCAGCATTTATTCACATAACAGCCAGGTCCTGCCTCACCTTATCCCCAATCAATCATGGTTAATACTCAACATCTAAAGTAATACCATAAAAATTGTAAAACAGAATCAAAATAATAAAGTAATACTATTAAAATAATCCCGCTACAGTCCATGTGACCATGGAATCTAGGTGGCCATCGAGCCTGCAGTCTTTATAGTGTGGTCGCCCTTTCAGAGTAAATTGAGTGTACAGAGGAAACATTGCAAAACATGGTGGTCTATTAACACATGCCAGACCTGCACCACTAAAAACATTGTCAAGTCAAGTGCCATAAGATCAGAAGACTTAGAAACTGTAGACATGCATCAGAATGAATATGGCTGATGTTTGGACTAGATGATCCTAGTGGACTTTCCCAGCCTTAACAATTCCACGATTCAGAACAAACTGATGGTAAGATGCCACCCTTAGCTACAATACAGGAGAAGTCACAGATAAAAGTTATTCCTTTGACATTTGCAGCACAAAAAATAACTTCTTTGACTCTTGAAAGGTACTTAAGACACAGCCTGTTGTAAGCAGAGGTGAAGCCACACTCAACTAGTTACTGCCTGACTAATTTTTGTGGGTGGTTCAGATGCCAGGCAAGACTTGCTCTGTCCTGGCAAGATAGAAATCTTTCTTGTACGCAATGGGAAAGGCCCCACGATAAGGCTCAGAGCCATGACTATTTAAATATTAAAATGGTGGATGTCGAAACTGATCCTGAAAACAATCTGTTACATGAACTCTACCTGCTGACTGCTTGCTGACAGCACTTGGAGTGGTGCTTGATGGGATTACGCTGAGAGCTCCTGGCAGCTGCCAAGGAAAGGATATGGAAGGTAAAGGACAAAAAAAAGTGGCATGCAAGGGAAAATTTGAAGACAGGGATAAATGGGAAAAGAGTGGTGATAAAGTTTTTTCTACAAGATTTATGCAGGTGTTGATACACACAAATTCACTGCATTTAGCATTTACCTGAACACGATCAGCTCAGCACCTTGTCAAATATAAGAACCTATAATACGCCTATTGGGAATTTCCTATCTGGCAAGTGAGACGACTGAAACTGTACAGAAAAACGAAGCTACTTACACGGCAGTGCAGCAGGGAGAGATGCGCCTCAAGGTCCGCAATGACGAATAATTTCCCGTAGATGGCAGCATTGGTGAGCATCATCAGCTAAACCGCAGCTTCAGACAGCCCAGCTCACACCCACAGCTTCATAGGAACTTTCTGTAGCGTCTTTCACTGATAGGAAGCAAGGTTTTTGCGTTTGAATTTTTCAATCATTAACGATTCTGGACTCTTTACGGCCCTCCTTCACAGATCTCTGTCTGACAGTGTGATTATGTTTTAAACATACAACATTTGCACAGTACAAATACACAATAGTCATGCATTTTGACAGAACGATACAGCTCACTACACATAGAGGCTCAGGAATGTGGTGCTGAAGCATCACTCAGGAGGCTCAGAACCTATGCACAAGAATTCATGTTACTTTGAAAGTATCAGCATAATATTGATCAATTAAAATAGAGAGGATACAATATTTTGCTTAGGTAACAGAAGAGTTGAGGCTTTATTACTTCTTAGACAAGATCAGAACAGTTGCTTAAGTCAGTGCATTAGAACACTCTGCTAAAGGGGAAGACATGACTGAGTTAAAGTCTTGGTCCATGGAAAAATGGAGTCTTCACAAGAAACTTACACTAGTTCCCTCAGTTTACTGACCACACTGCAGAGCCAGACTAGCCTCAAAGCTAGCTTTGATTTACTGATTTTCACCTCTCCTTTCTGGGTTTTCCTTACAACAGTACAGGTGTACAGAGATAAAAATCAAGGAGGCCACAGCCAAAAGTACAATACAATTGGCATGGTGAAGAATGATGATAAAGCTTGCACTGGTACAATAACAAAAGGAAAACAAGTGAGGAACTGAGTTATCATAAGGCAGTGAAAGCTCTTGTTAGTTGTCACAAAACAGGTATAATTTGTAATGAATTTTTTTTGCTTCAGTATCTATTTTAAAAAATCACTATGGATCAGGCAGTCAACACAACAGCAACATGGGGGAAAACCTCATGTTAGATTTGAGAAAGAACAGAAAAGATGCAATACACAGAATTAATTTCATCCAACTAAAAGCTATGAAATTCAGTGAAACCTTCAGAGCCATTACTGGTGACCTCTGAAAGCCAGTGCAGGATTAGAAGTGCTTCTGGAAGGCAGAAGAGCCATAAAGAGAGTGTTTATCTTTGAAAAGGGAGGACTCGAAGTATTACATAATTAGTTTAATTCCAAGACAAAATAAAACTAATGTACCATTTGGAAGCATCCAGCAGGAAAATATGGGTTGGATGAAAATACTACAGAGTAGCTGTGATATTCATCAGAAAACTGCATCAGTAGCTGCAGTAGTCATCAGTCTTGGCTGGTCCATAGGAAAGAGGAAAAAGTGAAAACAGTCATTTCTGTAAAGAGAAAAGATCTACCCTCTCTGCCCATGGTAACAGGTCAGGAAGCTCAAACCACAGCAAGGGAGGTTCAGCTTTGAAGAAAGAAAAAACATAATAGTAATAAGGATAGTTAGAATCCACGTGGGAGTGAGCAACCAGCCCTAGCAGAGATTTCAGCAATCCAGTAAGACAAACACCTCTAAGATTTAATGCACACTGCCTATTCTGTGCTGAAGCTGAGGCACAGGGCATCTGACCTCCTGGGGTCCCCTCCTCTCCCTTGCTTACTCTGCTTTTAATGTTTTCTTACAAAAACATTACATTAGGATGTTGATGCTGGCTGCCATGAAACCAATCACCTAGACAAGGAAGTACTTCTTAGCATTTAAACAGTCATTGTGCATAAACCCACACAGGGGAAGAAGCCACAGGATTTGGAAATGCTCTGCAACTCTCCAAAGGTCTGATGTTACCCACTTTGGGTTTGTAAGGTGACAAGATGCCCACCCAGCCTCTGCACATACTTTTCCCTGTGACTTCAAGCTTTCTATTTCCAAGCCCTACAAATTTTCAGTACACAGCTCCTTACTCCAAGGCCACTCTTCATACTCTACCCAATCAGCAGAACAGCTTCAGCATCACAGACTCTGATGGTGTCCAGGAATAACAATGTTTTCAAGTGCACAAGACCATCGCATAATGCCTACAACCAGGTCCATCAGTTCATTAGTGAGGCAGGCTAAAGCTTCTGCAGCATAAATCTATTAATCATTACCTTCCAATAAGTGCTATAGGACTTCTAGAATATGTTGCCAGCTCGTATGCATGGGCCCACTTCAACAAAGGTTGATATTGCTTTGATCTGCACACAATGTGACATGAGAGAAGCCACGTTGACATCTATTATTATTGTGAAGAGACACTATAGACTCTGAAACAATCCAAAGCCAAATAGAAAATAAAAGGAAAACACAACAGGAATAAAGGATCCTTAGCAACTGGGCAATAAAAAGTCATAGTGGAAAGTATAGGGTGGCTACTTGACAGATAAAACGCAAGCTCCTTGTTTTTCCAGACTACAAGATCAACCTCAAGAAGGAATGCCATGGAAAAGAGAAAAAAAAATGACTATAAAGGGCAGTAGCTCTGTGTCAGAGACAATTAGTAGGTGTAGGTTGCAACAGGTTATAAAGCAGCTTGGTTTTGAGGAAAACCAAATGTTTTATTTAAAGCCTCCAGAAACAGCAGGCTGAAATATGACCAATCTAATTAATACAATATATCAGAACTCATCCTTCTCAACCTAAAAATGTCTACTATCTTTGAATAATTTACAATTCAAACAAGGCAAGTGATAGCTAAATCTAAGGCAGTTCATTTTAGTAAGAAGCCATGGAATGCCCTCAGCATTTCACTCTTTGGTCAAAGGGAGAGCACTCAAGTCACTTGCTTGGAGAACAAAGGTGTGAGGAAATCTGCCTGCGTCTCCTCTCTGAAGTGGTTGTATTTGGAACATTAGAGTCTTGTCTTGGAGGACTAGAAAGGAAAAGCAGAGAAGCCACATCCTGTGGAATTTCAGCTGACTGGGAAGCAGGAGCCAGACCAGCACTAGTTCTTATAAACTGTAGCCTGTGTGGGGGGCCAAAAAGAACAAAGACCTGGAGAAACAACAGCCAGGCTCTCAAACTATCCTGAAATTCAGCAATGCTGTATTGCTGCTCCTTGGCAATAAGACTGGTGCACCCTCTTTGAATGGCCTCTGCCAGGAGCAAGGACACAGTACTCATTGCTTACCTCATGTTCCAGCCCACGCTACCTGTATAGGAATGTCTACAGAATCCCTGTCCCTCCCCCCGACCGCCATCTCCCTTCTACTTTTAAGCCTTCTAAATGATTAACACTGGCTATTCGGGACCTTAGGGTAGGAGAAGAGCTGAAAGAGGAGAGAAAAGTTGCCTGAGGAGTTGCCTTTGTTGTTACAAGCAAAATGAAAATGCTCAAGTTCTTAGCACTCAGATTTCTGAGAAACGCATGACATTGGAGATGTAGCATGTGCTCATCAGCCTTCACTTAAATATTAGCTTGGTCTCCATGACTGCCTCTTACCCAAGCTCTTCATGCCATGAAGTCACCAGAAGAAGCCAGGACCAGACCCTTGGTAGGAGCAGTGATCATCAGACAGGCTTTCTGGCACTACCCTGGATTAGTCACCAGCTACCCTGCTCCCCATTATTACACCAGCAGGACAGCTTCTGGCTCTGACATCCTTATTTCCCTTCTGTTTGTGCTAAGAACTCCCCTTCATTTGCTTTTTAGCTAGAAGAACAAGAGAGGTCTCTGAAGGAATTTACAGATTATGAGTTAAATCCAATCTGGAATAGATGGGACCAAAGAGTTGAATTCAATGGCCAAACACACTGGTAATTCTTGTAAGGCAGGACATGATTGGTGCTTACTTAGAAGCAAATAATTCATTCACCGCCTTCCCCTCAAAATAGGAACACAATCAGGAAGACTAAAGTGAAATATCCGGATACATTTCACATACACAACGCAAAGAGCACCACTGCCCCTTCAAATGGCCACAGCTGGTCCGAAACAGAACTATATTTACAGGTTATGTGACAATATTCTACACAGGATGGCTTTGGTTGGAAGGGACCTTACTGGAATGGAGGTGGTGGAGTCACCGACCCTGGGGGTGTTCAAGGAAAGACTGGATGTTGTGTTGAGGGACATGGTTTAGTGGGAGCTATTGGTAATAGGTGAACAGTTGGACTGGATGATCTTTAAGGTCTTTTCCAATCTTGGTGATTCTATAACCTCAAGGATCACCAAGTTCCAGCTCCCATGTGCCTGCCTGCTGATCAGCTTTTTCCTCTCTCCTCCTGAAAAGTTTTAAACCCTTTTTGTCCAAACCAACAAACAGCAGAGAGCTCAAATATACCAAATTCACAGAAGTTTGATTGTAATAACCACACATCACTGGTAGCATCACCACCACAGCACCAAACTCTCTCAGCAGCCTGGTTGGGGGTAAAGGGAGGAAAGAGGATCTCTCTTCTATTCTCATTCCAGATTGTATTTGGTTTACATGGAAACATATTTAAGACTGGATAAACATTAAAAAAGAAGCTGATGCTCTACAGACAAGCATTACACTGCAGTATCACTGGATTGCTAGGATTGTTTAGCAAGAAAAGAGCAGTCCAGCAGGTGGGGCTGATATGTGGCTCCAGTGCTTATCCTTTGCCAGCAGCCTGGTGTGTGGCCCCAGGCACATTATTTCACCTTTCTGCCTTCTGTGAATAGCAACTGATAGTGCATGTATATGTGCCAGCACATTTCTATATAGGAGCCACAGAGCTCCTCTGCTTATCTTTAATCTCCCCTTCTGGCACAAATCGCTGCAGAAACTCAGCTGTAAGTGCTAACATTTCTGATGCAGTAAAAGTCTAAGCCGGCTTGAGAGCAGAATTTAAAATACGATTTAAGAATCAAACAACACATTCTTCAACACAGACCATAAAGAGACAAGAGTCCAACCCCTGACACAGCACTGCAGTTACTGCCAGGTGAGCTCAGCAAGTTCTTGTTTCAGTAGAAATGGGAGGAAAGGGCAACCCCTACACCAAACTCACTCAAGTGCAACTTGGGCTGTTCAAGTGATTCCCAGGAACTTCCAGCCCCAAGCCCCTCTCTCTCCACACTCACCACTGCCTTCTACACTAGCTTTGCCATAGCATACAGGGATCCTTGTCACCAAGTCCTCCTCTTGCTCTCTCATAATGAGAAACAGCTGTGGCAGGCATGTCCCAAACAAAGCCTTACACATTCCTGGTGGAACTGCCTCCTCACCGCCAAAACCCCCAGACTTTATATTTACTACAGAAAACCCAAAAGACAACCACTTTTCCTCCTCCAAGCTGTAATTTCCTCCCTGACAGGCCTGTCAAATTTAAGATTTCATGTACTATTCTTATCTCGAGTCCCTGCTTCCCCCCTGCCCCACTGCTTTGCAAAGCTGACATCCCTCCAGCACCATGAACATTGCTATAAGTAGCTTCTGTGGAGCAGAGCAGCACATTTTTCCATCTCTAAAAACACCACAGAGGGCAGTTTGAAGTAAGAGATAGGAAAATCACTGCAGAGCAACGTGAATCTGACTGAACCATGCTAGAACGTCTTACCAGGTGGAATCCTGTTTAAAACTGGCAGGTGATGAACATCTCTCCTCTCTGTTTATTTGGGTAGATTGCTCTCTGAGGAACCCGGAGAATACAAAAACTGATCTGAATCTCTCTACCAACTACAGAATGTTACCATCTGTAATCTTAGCTACTCATCAGAGGAAAGAATAACCATATGCAAGTCATCGACATATCCCAGACATGCTGAATGATTTCAGACACAATCAGTACATTTCTATGCAACCTCTTGTCATGCAAAGACTTTCAGAGCTTATGGGGAAAGGAGTGGTCTCAAGTCAGGGAGAAATACAGGCAGTGTACTTTCTTTATCCCTTTTTCTCCAGTTGACAGAGTTCCAGGCCAGCAACATAAGTTATTAAAATTTGTCCTAGCATTAAGCAAACAACTAAGAGTCTGAAAGCAGAGCCAAGCAAAGGAAGGTCAAAAAGCAAGCTTTTCTCCCACAAGACCTTTACTAAAGACATTACTCCTCAGTAAGCTGTCTTCAGGAACTAATTTCCTTAACGCTGGAATTCTTGTGGCTTAGAAAGACAAGCCTTCTATCAGCCTGACAGCCAAAGAACAAGTTTTCCTGCATTTTAACCCTTACCTGGTTCTGCTTCTCAGCCTAGCAGCACCGCTACATGGGCAGCATGCTTAATCTAGTTCCTCCCCAGAGTAGACTCATGCACAAATAGAAGAGGCCTGCAGGGTTTTTCCTTCTCCTCCGTACAGGTAAATCAATAGTGAAATTTAGCTGCCTTGTGCATCTAACCCACTAAGCCAAAAGGGCTACAAGAAGGTTGACATTTATTTCTTTTACAAGCTACTGTAAGGGAACCTGCTTCAGCAGGGGGTTGGACTTGATGGTCTCCAGAGATCTTTAGCCCCTGCAATTAAAAATTAAAAGTTTAATGAAAGCAATGGTTTCCACAAAGGAAAGGCTGTTTCTGTTCTCATCTCTGTACACAATGCTCATTCATGCACTCAAGTGACTCAGAGGTGAGGAGCTCACTTGGGACAGACGAGCTTGAAGGATTGCAAAGGACCTCATTCTCTCAGGTCTGCTTCAAAAACAGCTTCAATTCTTTTTAGATCAAAGGAGCAAAATATAATCCCCACCACCACACGCACACCACTTCTCAGAGGCCTCAGCTAAGCCTTTTCATCTTGAAAGATCCATTGGCTCAGTCACACCACCCTTCATTTCCAGTTACATAAAAAGGGCAGCAAAACTAGGTTAGGCTGAAAGTTCACCTAACCTTTCTCCTTCTGTTTAAGAGCCTATTAGGACTTGTGTGGTTTAAGAGTCAGCTGAGAAAGCATAAGACACAGGTTGTGTATGGAGCAATCCTTCTATGCCACACCCTCCCTACTCCTGTTGGTCAGCAAATTTCTCCTATATCCCACAAAGGTCATTCTCATCAAAGCACCTGAAAGACACAGACAGCAAACACCAGCCCTCACTGGACATGCTATAGCTTGTACTTGCAGCTACATTTTGAACAGGTAAGACCATCCCAGCCCCACCTGAAACTGTCTCAAGGTTCACCTTCCTCCAGGGTCTCTCAGGCAATTTAGTGCAGCGCGCTCCCAATGGATTTCCACCAACTAACATCAAGACCTGATGCTTGTACTCTTTCAATAGAAGGAGTATAAATATATGATAGGTTTTAATACCACAGCACATTAAGCCAGTTCATTTCTTTCCTAAAACAGATCTATCAGTAAGATGGGATCCAGACAACCCATTGTGCCCTGGCATAGAAATGTCTTCTCTTGTTCACTTGACCTCTAGCCAGATCATCTGCTGCAGCCACAAGCAATGTGCCTACCTCAGTGCCTTGGAGCAACCAGGTGGGTGGCCATAGAGAATGACTGAGTCAGAGCTGGTTTCTGGCCACCAGTTGGCAATCAAGCCCAATTTTAGCAAAATCTATGCAGGACACAGTGGTCAACATTCGGCCTGTGATTTCCTGTGTTACACACAACTGTATTATACTTAATATAGAGGCAGGGCTGCCGTATGGTTTTTACATCCCCCTGCTTACATCATCACCCACACCCAGCTGTGTTCCATGGAAGATTCCCAGCAACTTTTCTGAGGTCAGATATGCAGAACATGCAGTAAGAGGAGAAAAAACAAAGCCCTTTCATTATATTTATAGGCATAAATACAGCATTTATGTCAATTAAACCAGACCCATAACATTACTGAAACAGAATGAAGGACTGCACAGATCTCAGAATTAAGGTTTAATGCAGCAACCCCCTCCAGTAACATGACTGAGGTGAAAGAAGTGAGAAGTGAGCAAGCCTGCTTATGGGCCATACAAGCACAGGGAGGTTAGAGAGTACAGGTGCAGCCATAATCCCCAGCCCCAGTTTCCCAGTGTTGGGTATATATATATGTGCCAAGCAGGTTTCTGCTCTGCACAGTAGGATTTTGCCTTCCCTTTCTCAAATTACACGCTGTCCCCTTCCCACAGGCAATTACTTCAGCAGCTGAAATCTGTGGTTAATTTGTGCAGGAAACTGCAGCATCTCACCCCCTATTTCAGCAGGAGATTTGTGGCATCGCAGAAAGGCAGGAGCAGCTGCTGCTGTATTTTGGGAGGAAACTGTGCAGGACATTTCTCTGCAGGAAAGTAGTTACAGAATAGATTGAGGAATAGTCATAACTTTCATAAATGTGAAGGTTTGGTTACTCCAAACTGTATCATCACAGCAGAGCTCCTGATTTTCTTATTACCTTCATTTCTTACCCAGTAAACAGACTGCCTTCTAAGTTCCGTAAAATCCCACTGAATGTTTGTTGTGTCCATCGAGCAGCTGCCTATGAAGTGTTCTACATCAAATGCTGGCACCTCCACCCTCATGAGCAGCTCCCAGCAGCTCATGTAAGGAAGAGAGGGAAGTGATCACAACAGCCCATGCTACGACACCAAGTATGAGGTTGGCAGCAAAATGCAGGTTATCACCCAACCATCCAAACCTTATAGGGAGCTGCTGGAACCCACCTGCGCACAGGGGCTGTCCCGGGGATACAGCAGCACCTGGAAAGGTTTCAGAGGAGCTGGAATGCAATCAGGTCTGCTGAGAAATTTACCCTCCGTCTCCCTCTGGTGGCTCAGCACAGCTCGGTGACACAGAGTGTGAGGTTGGTATGGGATGCAGGTTGTCATCCAGCTGTCCAGATCTTACAGGCAGCTGCTGGAACCCAACGGACCTTTCCACTTGCTTTTAGGGATCACAGCTCCCAGCACTACCACTCATCCATAAGCTTTAGGATGATACTTGGGATCCTTTGCCCAAGGAGGCTGTGGATGCCCCATCCCTGGAGGCATTCAAGGCCAGGCTGGATGTGGCTCTGGGCAGTCTGGTCTGGAAGTTGGTGACCCTGCTCATAGAATGGGGTGAGGAGGTGGAAATTCTATGGAACTGTTATGGGGAAATACCAAATAGGATGCAAGAATTGACAGGCAAGTTCGGCTAAGGCCCAGCATTTAATTATGACTTTCTCTTGTGGAAACAGCACTCACAGCAGATGAAAGAGGTTCTCAGTCTACTTTATGAGAGCCCATAATCCTGAATCCTCACAGTTCAGGCTCACAATCACATCTCCACAACCTAGTCCAAAGCACAAACTAAATAAGAGATGGACTGACATAATTTGTCTAGAAGAGGTCAATCTTATTCTAGGACTACAGGGATGATATATACTAGCAGTAGATAAGAAGTATGCCACAGGCCTACGCAAACACAAACAATATGGAGGGTATGGATAACATTTGCTATTTCTCACAATGGAAGAGCCAACGGGAAAGGAGGCAGCAGTGAATAAACTGCCAGGCAAACATCTCAGACAAGCTGTGGGAAATACAGCTTTCTGTGTGGATAGCATGTAAACTGAGGAACCAATTAGAGCATGAGGGTCTGTTTAACATGATGATATATGTGCAGCCTCCAGTTCAGGAAGTTTTTAAAGCACTGATTGCTGAAAGCTATGACAGTCTTATGGAATAAACACAATCATGAATAGGTTTCCCTATTCATTATTGATCAGCAGGAGACACCCGACACTGAGCTGAACTGTTCCATATGACCTCCTATTAAGGTATTTTTCTACAGTTACAGCTCCTAACTAATGGCAGAGGACACAGTGCTTATGGCAGGGCCCACCTTTCATACATTCAGTCCATATGTAACCATGTTAACAGTGCAGATTGACAACAAAAGCATCACAGGACCTGTTCTGCACATGGATGTTTTAGGCCATTTTCCATTTACTCTCACTTTCCATCTTACTCTTTCAAAGAGGAGCACACCAGACTCCCCCAGCAGCCTTCAGTTCCACAGGAGGGGTGACAGATAATTTCTGGCACAGGTTTCTTCCCCAGGTTGGCAACTGTGGTTCTTGTAGCTGACAAACTATTAGCTATAATTAAATACCAGATGCTGCCTCAGGAATACACTACTATAATCCACTGTAGCAAAATAAGGAAACCATACCATGCTTTGGAGATTTGAGCTACACAGAAAGCATGGGATACAGGTCAAGGGATAAGAACACAGAGTGATCTTCAGTAGATCCAATAGTGTTGATGCAGTATGTTTTAGGGCTTGATCTGGACCACAAAAGACTGAATTAAGACTAAATTATTATCAGCAGTACCAGACCAGATCATGGTTGCATCGCATTAAAAAGAGAGTTGGACACTGCCTGTGCTCATGGCAAGTGACTGCCCCTGACCTCTGGGCATAACATGCAAAGCACATCCAAGAGCAGACAAGCCCAGGGGAAGACATTGGTGATGCCACTATTAGCAGCCTTATCCTGTCACCTTTCCCCTGCTCGGTGAGACCAAGAGCCATATTGAATCCTCCTCATTCAGAAAGGTAGATCTCAAAAACTGCCAGCACGTGCCTCAGCAATAAAGCTCTAACCTCTGACACCAGAACAAATTGACGGGCATCTGTAGTCACCAACAGCTGTAAACACAGCCCCTCTCACCACCACTGCACTCACTTTATTGCATCATGCTGCCCCTCAGAGCTCACTCGCTGTCTGCTCATTGAGCACAGGAAGGATGTGGTTCACCAAGCATCTTTTTCCAAATTCATCCCAATTGCTCAATTAATTACCCTTCGGTTTTGACATGAGGAACCAGTTTCAACCTTCTGCAGCAGGTCTATTTTTAGTAAAGCATCAATTTTCTCTGTTTTGTTACTCCTCGCTGTGTTAGTCCTGCCCACACAACAAATCTGGCATTGATCGCTTGTGGTAGACAAATATTTTGGCTTGGGCTATGAAAGAGGCAAGAGGAGGAGGGTAGAGAAAAGGAATCCGCATAACCAGAAAGAGCATTGCTGTGAATCAGAGTTCACATGGAGAAAGCAAACATAATAGAAAGAAAACAGGGTGAAAAAAATGCACTATTAATACATAGAAATGAATGTGTTTGAACACACAGCTACACAAGTGGCGATCACCTCTCAAGCTTCTGCCAGTGCAAATTGTGATCAGTAAAATCCACGTACATAGAAGGGATATTTCAGCTTTGGGTGGTGCCCACAGTGTGGCAGAGCCAGCTCCGTGTGCTAACCCAAATCCTCCCTTCCTACCAAACTCCAGACCTGGATCAACAGGGGAGGCAACACTGATGGATCATTTTGTGAGCACTTTGCATCCTCATAATGACTGCAGACTCTGAGCAGTTGCCAGAAAAAGGATTGATCTTATCAGAGATCTCACCTCTGTGCTAATTGCTTTCCCACCGGCCTGAAATGAAAATAAACACTGGGGGGTACTAATGGGACCCAGACATGATCAAGAAAATACTGCTCTGAATGCTGGTCCTGCAACTTGCACAGCAAAAAGGAGGAATTCAAAAATGAGATGCCCTCCACGCCAACATCCATCCAGCTTGCAATGACACTGACACCCAAAGAGATTTGAAGTGAACGGCTTTAAGGCACAATAATCCAGCTCTGCTTGCCACTCTCCATGGGTGGCAGCAGGTATCACACAGCTCTGGCTGCTGCCACCCACTCACTATGAGTCTTTTAGGAACTGAAACCCCATGTCCTGGGCACCCTTTTTCCTTCAGAGAAGGTCAAAACACAAGCCCAGAGCTAGACTAACACCTCCTGCTGTTTACTCTGTACCAGTTTCCATGACTTGAAGATGCAAGCAATGAAGCAGTAAGAATTGCTCCTTGCCAGAGTGACTCTGCTCCATCACCAGAGTGATCTTCACACCCCACCATCCAGGTCAGCTGAGGCTGCCTGAGCTGGGCAAGTCAAAATAAAGCCGTGTGATCTTGGAACTGCATGCCCTGCAACGGTGAAGGGCAAATGATCTTGAAAACCATGAAAAGAGCTGAAAAGCTTAAAGCCTTATAAATGAAGGCCATATTAGCAGCCAAGCTCAGCTTCCAGGGCTGCTGTCAGCAGTGGGAAGAACAGCCGCAGAAGGGTGTTATGCTCCACCTCGAAGCCTGCCCTGCAGCCCCAGGCCAAGCTGTGTGCCATCCCCTCCCTAGGTGCGGCCCAACCACGGTATCGCCGACCCCTGCCAGCTCTGGGAAAGGTTGCTGTGCTCTGTGGGAGCCCTCTGCCAGCCTCCACAGTCCAACAAATAAACAAAAATAAAGCAGATTTTCAGTCTGGAAACTCAAGTTCCCAGGCTAGGAAATATCAGCTTGGTACTTTCTTTTTCTTTCCCCGCTTTAAGCAGAGAAAGAAGTGATCTGTGTGAGGTTCTGCAAAGAAGATCTCAAGCTCACAGGAGGCAAGAGCAGAACACTGCCCTGAGGAGCAATGGGCTCACAGCAGAGCAGGAGCTTAACCCAGGATAGCAAGAGATGTAAAAAAGATCACTTGCTACTCATTTAGATTTGCACTTCTCTTTTTCCCAAAGAGTGGCAACTATGCAGAGCTACTGCTGTGCTACCAACTGTTCACACAGTGCAATTTTTCCCCCGGATAATGAGGGTAAGGTAATGAGCCCCCCACCCCACCCAATGCTAATCAGCCCATCTCAGTGGAGCAGAGGCCCTGGCCTTTGCTTCCTCCACAGACACCACACCTAGAATGTAATTTCTATTTCAGAAGGTGGGGAATTTCTTCTATTTATTATTATTTTTTTTCTTTTTTTCCTCCATTTTAATCTTTCGCAAGGGTGTGGAAAGTGAATAATTCCAGCTGAGCATTCCTTACCTAACAAACTTACAGTCAGCTTCTTAATTAGGAATTTAATAAACGTAACTTAATTATCTCTTAACAAGATTGCTTTATTAATGCTCACGGCCATAACCCTTCAGGGCTCTTGATCTTGTCAGATCCCAGGAAAAAAAAAAAAACAGGCTTAGTCAACATTCGAATAAGCAGCTGCCAATAACAAACCTCGTGCTGCCAGAGGTGGCATTTGCATTTTTAGATTATTCCCTTCCTAGGTTGAGCTCTGCATCTTCTAACACTGCTTTGCTCTAGGAGGCTTCTTTTCCATGTGAGGTGCAAAGTGAAGAACTAGCCATTAAGCCTGCAGCACGCTAAAATCTTACTGACCATGCCAACACCCTGCTGGAATAACTGTAATTCTCTTCATATACTCAAAGGAAACTTCAGTTTTCAGCAAGAACCATCTTCCTCCACTTCTGAAGAGCTGTTGTGTAGTGCTGCCATATAATGCTAAGACATGTCTGCATAAGAGACTCTTCCACTCTTCCTGGATACCTAAAGTACCTATAAAATGCTACTTGGCCATCTAGCACCCTTATGCCATTAGTATATGTTAGAAGAGAAACATGTATGGACGCTTTCTAAGGCCACCTAATCACATCTGTTCTCAAGTAGCTTTTTCAGGCATGAGCAGCTTCTTTAGGACTTTAACCTTTTCAGCTGGAATCCTGCCCTTTGGGTTGCTGCCTCCTATTTCTGGAAGGTTTGGTTCAACTGTTTTTCAGCTTAAGGCAATAAGCAGGCAGGGAAAAACGCAACTGTTGCCGTAATTGAAATGTTAAAATAAATATTCTGTCACCTCATCTTGAGCAATCCTTCATAGAGAGAACTTCCCATGTTGGCTCAGACAAGCACTTGTTAATTCTCCAGCAAAAACACATCTCAAGTTAACTGAATCACATCAACGCCTACTGAGCTCTAATCTACCCAGAATCCATTAGTTAAAATCCAGGAGCAAATCCGGAGATGAGTCTCTTAGGCAATAACCACTCAATAGCAGCAGTGGTGATCGAGGTCCTGACCCCCCTTCGGTGCTAGGAAAGGCTCTTTGCAGAGCCTGCTCTTCTGAGAAGAGGAAGGTGCTTTAAAGGAAAGGTCATGTCCAGCATCAGAAGAGAGAACAAGGGTGTCAGAGAACAGCCTGTTCCTGGGATAAGGAGCTCACCCATGGGTGTGGGGAAGAGACACAGCAAAGTTCCCTTCTTCAGTCCTAGAAAGAGACCTGCCTGCAGCAGATGGGCTTCACAGGGACAGAGTAACCAAGGTAGGGAGGAGTGGGTTACTGGAAACTGCTGCACTGAAATTAAGGTGGTTCTGGGATCAACCCCAACCAGGAATAGGAAAAAAGCAATGTTAGGATAAAGCAATATTCAGCTTTCTACCCAGACAGCTGATTGGGCCAAAGCACTTCTGAGCAACAACCGCAGCATGAAGGAAAAGAAACATTTCCTTTCCCTTACTCCCCTCTTACTGCTAATGATCCCACTGGGGTCAGCTCAGCTCTAACACTCACCTGTGAGATGAACCAATTCCAGCTTCAAGATTTTGTTGTAGCTGAAAAACTGAGAAGCAATGTTCCCTCCCCCAGAATGAGTTGTGCTGTCAACTGAGTACAGAGCGCAGCAGCAGAAATAGCTGAATCAGCGCAAGAGAGAGCTGAATGAAGTGGGTGCCCCTGTAATGAAGGACAACAAGAAGATGGAGTTGCTGAACTGTTGCTTCAGTCTTTACTGCTAAGACCGCCTCTTGGGAATCCCAGACCCTGAAGATGAGAGAGAGTCTGGGGAATAAAATGCTTCTCCTTAGTTGAGGAGGATCTGGTCAAGGAGAATCTAGGTGAACTCCACACACACTAATCCATGGGTCTCACTGGGATGCACCCACGTGCACTGAGGGAGCTGGCAGAAGTGACTGCCCAACCACTCACTATCCTCTTTCAAAGGTCTGAGGAGAACAGGAGTGGTGCCTGAAGACTGGAGGACAGCCAGTGTCACTCCAGTCTTTAAAAAGGGCAAGGAGGAAGAGCCGGGTAACTACATGCCAATCAGCCTCACCTCATCCCCAGGAAAGCAGTTGAACAGCTTAATCTGGATGTCATCTCCAAGCATTTGTAAGAGTCAAAGGTTATCAGGAGTAGTCAACACAGATTCACCAAGCAGAAATCATGCTTGGCCAATCCAGTAGCCTTTCACAAGGCCATGACCTGTTTGGTAGAGGAGGAAAGAGCAGTGGGTGTTGTGTACCTTGACTTCAGAAAGTAGACGTTCAAAACCCATCTGAACACCACCTTATGTAACCTGCTTTAGCAGTAGGGTTTAATGAAATGATCTACAAAGGTCTTTTACAACCCCCCTGGTTCTGTGAAGCTGCAGTAACCTCTGAAGAGACAAGGCTAGAAAATTATTTGTATTAAAATCCAAATACTCTGAGACCTCTTAGTTGGAATACCATTTCTTGACTGCCCCTTCAAGACACGCTGAGCCTCAGTACCACATTCTCTCTCCTGTGATTCAAAATACCCAGCATTTCTTACACACAAAACAACTGGAGCCTTGTACGCATTTTCTCCTGGCCTGCCACAAAATGAAGGCGTGTTTCCTGGCAGTGGGTTTGTTGCTCTTCCAAACCGCCCTGCAGGGTCTGTTCAGTGTCACAGCCAACGCAGCCTGCTGCGGAGCAGCACACTGAGGAAATGTCCTGGAACAGTTTTATTTGGAGCTGACACCTCCGATGGTGAGCTGATGCCTTGTGGAAAGCTCCGAAGCAAAACTAATGCTGCCTCTTGAGCACAGCAGCTTCTGTTCTCCCTCCTCCCCACCGTGGATCATTCTTCTACCAAATTAACAGAAACCACATTGTTAGGGAAAGATGAGAGAGAGCAATAGTCTGGAAACCAGAGGCCCAGCCACTTCTCTAGCCTTCCCCACACTCCTGTCCTCCCCCTAAGTCATTCACCACTTCATTCTGTGTACCACATTTCTTTTCCAGCCCTAACCCACCTACTCTGTATTTGTCACAAGCTCTTCAAGCAGTGTGCATCTTCCCAATACATGTCAGCCTCCAGCCTGATGCAGTGGGAAGCACAGCTGAAATATTTTAACATAACTGAAGATCTGCTGGTGAAAGCCATACCATGCAGAAGGGGCTTGGTCAGCTTCTCAGAGAATGTTCAGTACAAGCGGTGCTCAAAACTCTCCGTATTCTAAATTGTTTCAGTAAGTCAGGCCAGACCCCAACCAGCCTGGATTACCCTTAAGCACACCTGTGTCTCTCTAGGCTCTGCTGGCTCAGGAACAGGCAACGCTACAGCACACCCCCAACATAAAGTTTGCAACTGAAGCACAATGGTCAGTGTAATAAGATAGAAAACACAGCAATAATAACAGAGTAGCAAAGTCCCAGGCAGCAGCCATAAACACAAAAACAAAGGAAAAAAAGAACCTACTTACACTTGAAAGACCTCAGATAGGCAGGGATTTTCAACAAGAAAACCTCACCTCCACTGCCAGCCTTTAAATGAGGTCTGGGAAGGGGTGGATCCTGGCTCTAACCCTTCTGGTCACTCAGGTATATTGCAGACACCTGAGCTCCCCTGGATTGGCCCTGCTTTTCCCCCAGCTTCTCAATCACTGGTCGGGCTATGATTTGCAACATTTCTGCTACAATCAGGTACTTTGGAAACCTTACAAAGCAAGTGGTTACACAGCATAGAATTTCCAGCCGAGGCACTTTAACCCCTTGTTTGTCACATGGTATATGGGAAATTGGTAATCACAGCCTGAACCTCTGATTAATCAGCTGAGACAAGTGTCAGGTCAGCTGTGGGAGCACAGGTGAGAGTAGTTTAGCTCTGTTCCCAGAAGAGGTGGAGCTTGACTCCACCTCCTCCAGCAGATCTCATTTAAGGGCTGACCACCACCAAGGCAGCATCTCTTGCAGATCACTGCCTGGTGGATTTTGGTTCAGCATTTCCCAATGAAGGTGTTTGTATTAGTGAGTTTTTCTTTCAAAATAACTTTTTGAATATCTGTTAATGTTTTTGTTACTGTTTTTCCACCTTATGCAGGGGCTGTTCCATCTGTTCCATACCTGCCTTCAGCTCTACCATCACTGTTTCTAGCTGGCACCATGTAAAGGTAAGAGTCTGTGTAAACACAAGCGGGAAAAAATTGAGAGTAATTTGTGCTGGGAAATGAAAGAAAAAAAGCTGAAAAATAAAAAAGCCTTCAGCAGAGCTACTGCGTCTCCAGGAAGAGCAAAGAAAATGGGAGACAGATTGCAAATCACCTGTCCTAGAAGTAGTCCTGCACAGCAATGCTCTTATGAGTGTGCCCCTGAGGTCTCCTATCTCCTGTGGTTTGTGTGTGGCCCAAGCTAAAGGCTGCCCAGAAATAGTTTTCATGTTGTCAGAGGCTAAAATTGTCTGTGTAAATATTGCAGGGGTAAGTTAACATTGCAGTCTCAATCTCCACCCAACCCACACAGTATCTCAAGGCAGGCAGGTCAGTTTGGGCCCAGGTTTCAATTAAATGAGTACTTTGTGGTTAAAACTGTCCTTGTCTTTTTTTTCTTCAGGTTTAAAGTTGTTCTACAATACAGCTGCTTTGAATGATGCTTTATCTTGTAGATTATCTTCATCTACCTTATGACCTCTTCAGCTCAGTGGAATGACCAGAAAACCCAATAAGAAAACAAACAACACATGGCAGCTCTGGGGAAGGTAAGTGGCTATTTGATAAGAGTTTAGTTTTAATTTAGCAGTGCTAAAGGGATTTGGGAGTGCAATAACAGCTCAGAATAAGGAGAAACCTTCCTGTAGCACCTTAGTAAGAAGAGGTCATCTTACTTAAAGCCATAGTGGGACCAGCCTGAGAATAAACCAGAATAAAAGCCTTAAAGTGGAGCTGGGAAGAGGACAGCTTGATGAAGTGAGCCTTTACACAGCCCTGTGACCAGAATCTGGCTCTGTGACACTGCTACAAAAACAACTAGAAAACCCCAGTATCTCTAGCTAGCAGTTTAAGTTAGCCAGGTAACTTCTCCCCAGCACTAACACTGGGTACCTCAAATGCTTCTCTTTGGGTCATTAATCCCCTCTGCTGACAGCTGTGCAGAAATGCCTGCAGAGGTGTGTTCTCTTTCACCTGGCAAGCAATCTTGGACACCCTGAAGCATGAAGACTAATAGGCCTGCACAGCTGAGAAAATACTGTTCTTCATGGGAACACCTAGTCTTTCTTGTCCTTTACCATGCTTTCATGGTTTTGAAATGTTGCTGTCAATATTCCAGATTAAAACATCATGTGCAGTATGGATCATTAAGAAGGTTCATACTCCAGTTCTGTGGAATAACAATGTCCTGAGTACTTCAGATCTCAGAAGAGAACTACGTATCCCAGAAGACATCGTGGCCAGGGATAAGTCATAGGAGGAGGACATATATAATCTCTCTCCCAGGCTGGAGCTCTCTCAGACTCTCAGAGTGGGAAGCATTCCAGCTACATCACCTAGAGTTCACAGTAGGCCTCTTGGTTTTAGGGGACTCCATCTCTGTTTTGTTCAATTTATTAGCCTTAATCATATTGTATTATATTATGCTATCTTGTATTCTGTTATCATATTTAGTAAAATAAGTTTTCCTCCTTAGATCGCCACTGCTGTTCTCTTTTCCCATTTCCCTTTTCCCTACTACCAGCTATGAGTCTACTCTCCATTCCAACTGCTCTGTTTAAGGGATTGAAACCAATTATGATCTTCTCAATGTATTGGCCGATTGTCAATCCCATGATTTATTGTTGTGGAATTGTGTTCATATATTACCAAATAAGGGCACTGATGGAGAAACCTGACTGGTACTTATATGCGATGTGGTATAATTTGAGTTCTGGCACTTACATCCCAGATGGAATAGCTAATTTTACAAACACTTGCATCCCAATTGGCATAGCCAATTTTACAAACACTACTATATTTAATCCAGTGTACAGGCTGTCTTCTCAGATTGCTGCATGCTTTTCAATAGCCGAGTTAGTGTTCATACTCATGTTTATGTTATCAATATCAATGCATGTATATGTATTCCAATACATTTGTTCTATGCAGAAGTCTCCTCCAGAACCAGAGAATACTGACTGGCAGGGAATATGGAAAGGTTCAGGAAAAATCTTAGGCACCTGCAGTGTCATGGGATTTCACTCTTGAAGACCTGAGGGACCCTGAGAAATTAAGTGAGTATTTGAGTCAGAGATGGTGTGGCTTACAGAGATCTAAGGAGGCAAATCTTATTTGGGGTTTGGCTTATGCATACCATGCTCTGTATAATACTATTCTGGAGAGACAGAGAGAGAGTTTCCGATCAGAGGTTGAAGCCAAAAAAGAAAATCTCCATGTCAACTCTGATCAGTCACAGGAGGCACCAGTAACAATATCAGTTGCCCCTGTGGAAGGCAAGAAATGGAAACGGGTGTCCTCGCGTCTAGGGCGAAAAGAAGGAGAAGCAGAGGAGGAGGCAGCAGAAGATCCAGGTGAAAAGTCTGGATTGGCACCGAGAAAAGCAAAAGAAAAAACTAAGAGGCATGAAGGAGAGAGTGATGAGGAGGGAGTTGCTATTACTGTTCGTCGACCTCTGCAGCTGACTGAAATCCAAGGCTCAAGAAAGGAGTTTACACAGCATCAAAACAAAGGTCTCCTTGCCTGACTGCTTCACTGCTGGAACAATGGGGCCAGCAGCTTGTCTCTAGATGGTAATGAATCTCACCAACTAGGAAGCATTGCCAGAGACCCAGCTATCGACAGAGGGATAAGCAGATGTTTGTATGGAGCTGCCACCCTCTGGGAATGACTGTTAGAAGCTGTGAGGGAAAGCTACCCCTACAAGGATGCTTTGAAGCCTCAAATTAAGTGGGATACCATTGAAAAAGGTATCCAGTACCTGAGGGAAATGGCCATGGTGGAAATGTTGTACAACCCTGATCCACACAACAGGTTGCAGAGGCCACTGAAGGTAAAGGAGAATCAACTCAGTCCAAGTGTTGGGCTACTGAGGAACAACAAAACCATCAGGTAGATCAGGCTGCCAGAATTGAGGTGGCTCAAATCGTCTTGGACTGGCTGAATAAGGGTGAATTATTTCTGGCTCGGTGGGCCCATGAGACCTCAGGCCTTCAAGGAAGAGATGTGACATATAAGTGGGCCAGAGACCGAGGGGTGGACTTAACTATGGACGCTATTGCGCAGATTATTCATGAGTGTGAAACGTGCCATAATTAAACAAGCCAAGAGGATGAAACCTCTCTGGGGAGAAGGGCGATGGCAAAAGTATAAATATGGGGAGGTGTGGCAGGTTGATTATATCACCTTGCCACGATCTCACAGTGGTGTTATGTGCTTGCCATGGTGGAGGTGACCACTGGGTGGCGTGAAACACATGCAGTGCCCCATGCTACTGCTTGAAACACCGTATTGGGTCTTGAGAAACAAGTCCTGTGGAGACATGGCACCCCAGAAAGAATCGAGTCTGATAAATGGGAAGCATTTCAAAAATTCCCTTATAAATAAAGTTCTATGTATCTATGAATATATTTGCATGTGTAGTGTATTTTAGTTTATTACAGTTATATATTTAGTTATATTACATTTAATTGTACTATTTAGTTATCATAGTTTTCTATGTGTATATATATATGTGTGTGTATCTATATTAAACATGATGTAATAATGTAGAATAAGGGGTGGAGTGTCATGGTTTTGTTATGTTGCTGTCAATATTCCACATTAAAACAGCATGTGCAGTATGGATCATTAAGAAGGTTCATACTCCAGTTCCATGGAATAACAACATCCCAAATACTCTGCTCTGAGAAGATAACTACATATCCCAGAGGGCTTCATGGCCAGAGGACATATATAATCTCACTCCCAGGCTGGAGCTCTCTCTCTCTTGGCCTCTCAAAGAGTGGGAAGCGTTCCAGCTGTGTTGCCTAGAGTTCACAGTAGGCCTTGGTTTTAGGGGACTCTCTCTGTTTTGTTTGATTTATTATCCTCAATCATTTTGTATTATATTTTGCATCTTGTATTCTGATATCATATTTATTAAAATAAGTTTTCCTCCTTAGATTTCCACTGCTGTTCTCTTTTCCCATTTCCCTTTTCCCTTCCTTTTCAGGCTGGGGGCCCTATGAGGTGGCTGCCCCCAGTCATGGGCACAGGTAAATCTAGGTAACCTGTGACACCATGCCCACAATTCTCTTCAGCTGATCTGATCTCCATCATTCATTACTTCTTCACAAGAGTTCTCAGTCTTTCCAGCAGCATTTCAGTACCTAAAGGGGGGCTGTAAGAAGGAAGGGGACAGACTCTTTAGCACGGGCTGTTTTGATGGGACAAAGGGAAATAGCTGCAAACTAAAAGAGGAAAGGCTTTGATTGGATGTAAGAAAAAAATGTTTCCAGTAAGGGTGGAAACTGGCACAAGGTGTCCATGGACACAGTGGTGCCTTGTCCTTGGACATGCTGAAGGTGAGGCTGGACAGGCTCTGAGCTCCTGATCTAGTATAGGTGTCCCTGTTTGATGTGGGGAAGTTGGCCCAGATGGCTCTTAAGGATCCCTTCCTACTCAAATGATTCCATGATCCTATTCATCCTTAGGATTTGTCCTGTGCTACAATAGCCCTTTGTGGCTTTGAACTCCCATGGGCTGCTGCTCGTTCCCTTTGGAGCTCATTACAGCCTGACAGCTCTCACTAACATTTTCCAGAACTCCCTGCTGATTAACAAAACTGCAAACATTCAAAGAAAAGGACGCTCTGCTCAGCCCCATGCATGCTGAGGGCAGAAGTGATGCTTATAACTGGTGAAACACATGGGTTGTCCTTGTGCAAGCCACATGCATGTGCTGCCCATGTGCAGCCCTCCATCCCTTCCAGCCACTGCTCCCCTTCCCGCTTTGCTTCACATGTGTGTGGTTTTAAAGCAATGAGCTCATCTTTTGAAAGAGCTCTCTGCTTGGCTACAAACAAACCCCAGGGCTGCGTGTGATCTAGGAGTGGTGCGGAGGCTGTGTTAATGAGGCTCACCATTTCCTCCCAAATGGGATGCTCACTGCATGTCACAAAGTGCTCAGGGACCAGACTCCTCTCTCTTACAGAAAAGCACCTCACTTCGAAATATGTCAAATCAACAAGACAACAGCAATAAAACTGCCTTCAACCCTTACAACATCCTTGCAATACCCAACAAACAGAACAGTGAGATAGAACTGACTTTTATCCTACAGATTGGACAGCTTTCCTCTCTGGAATCTCTAGACATTGGTTTGTAATGTGCAGCACTACTGCTGTCTCTCACTGTTGGGAATATTCACCAAGATGTACGTGGAGGGAACCAGTTCAAAGCCACCTTCTACCAGGAACACAATAATGCCACTCTGCCCCAGGATTTTCTCATTTCATCTTACCTGCTTTTCTGAGTGAAGCATTCCACTGCTGCTGTAGTATTGCACAAAAGGTATTTGAGCCCCAGAATCATGAGCGCTTAAATCTTTACTGCTTCTGAATTTGGAAAAAGGCGAACAAAGAAATTAAAATGGCAACATGAGCCTTGGGAGAAAAGAGTCAAAACAAGACTTGTGTATTCTTTCAATGGGGAAAATTTACACACACGTACTTTTGCTCAAAATCAAAGGGTACTAATGCTCAGTAAGAAAAGTGCTTAAGGCCCTGTCTGCACTGGTACTTGAACACAGCTTAGTTGCAATAACCAAAGGTGAGCCAGATTTCCCCAGAAGTGCACCTGCAGTGAGGGGAGGAGTGTGAGAAATCACAGCAGAACTTTGGGGTTTTAATGCCCCTTTCTGGGTACCTTTGAAAACTCTCATCACTGAGCTGTAGGTGTCCTTGTTCATAGCAGGGGAGTTGGACTAGACAGCCTTTAAGGGTCTCTTCCCACTGAGGCCACTCTCTGATTCTAATCTGAGCAGTGTCTGAAATCTCCAATGAATTTTATTGTAGTCTTTGGTCTGATCCTGACCTGTTTTTCTTCCCATCTATGAATGGTCACCTCTAAACATGAGCATTTTCAAGCTGACTGAACTTAGTTCCACAGGAGTTATACTGGAGGATTTAACAGTGTTTACATTTACAAGCTTTGGGAATTTCATCTGCTTCCACTAAAAAACAGGAACCACTTGGCCAAGTTCACGACCCTCAAACCAACATAATTGCTTTCACTTGGCCCAGCTTGAAGGGGTTAAAACACATGTTGCTTTTCACAAAAATAAGTTGTTTGCTTTTACAAACAGACTGTGCATTCTTGTCCAAATAGTTTAAGCCTGTTTATTTGGAGCAGCAGGATGTCGGGCAAGTTCTGTGCACCAGCAAAAGATCTCTCCTTCAAACCTAGTTGGTAATCCAAACAGAACTCCAGCCAAGGCACAAGCAAAGCATCACCCAAGGCTAAGCAGAAAAAGCCCAAGATTAGGCAGAACCTCTTTTCCCTGACCCTTTGGGGTTTCCCTGCCAGAGGGATGCTGAGCAGGCAGGCTGGGGAAGAGCTGCCCCGCAGCACAGCCTGCTGGCACAGCTCCGTCAAAGCAGCGGTGCTCTCAGCACTCAATCAAGCCTATGAACATCACAGAAAGACAAGACTCTAAGAAACACAAACACAGAGCATAGGATAATGTGCTGCTACACCCCCCCCCCCACCCAACCACATCTGGGCTGTTCTGACACAGGCTGGACAATTACACTGAACAGCATAAGTGTGTTTGCAGGAGATCAGGTTTATCTGGACATGAAAGTACAAGGATGTTGGCCCAAAATGCTGTAGAGCAAAGACCAGCTTTGCCCATGAGAAGCAGCTGTTCAGTAAAACCAACATATCAAAGCAGAGCCCTAGCCTTGAACTACCTAGACATTCTAGCAGATGGGAGTCATACCAGCTCTAGGTGTTCTTGTTGTTTAGCCTGCTTTTTTTTCTTACAGGCCTGTATTTTGTGAAGGATGAGAGTATTCCATTTTGAATGCATGGACCAACTTCAGCCAAGCACAACAAAGGCAGTGAAGTCTCATGAGGCTTTGAGGCCATAGAGAAGAAACAACTAGAGCTGCCATGGCCAGGGGAGATGCATACCTCTACAGGCAAGTAAATAGTACGGAAGTGAAACTAGAACTAATGAAATCTAAATTTAATTCCAGGATGTCCCTGTGTTTTCTCAAGAAAGAGGCCATGCAGCAGGTTGAAACCCAGTGTGCGTCAGATACACTATGCCTCACAGCATCAGTGTTGTTCTTGGCAGACAGCATGGCAGGACCCCGACTATTGTTACACTATCAATACAGCAAGCAAACATTCAGAAGGTGTTGCATTTCCTTGTTTAACGTACTTTCTGTTAACTACTGCAGCACTCTACCAAGAAAAAGGAGTATGTTCTGGGAGGCAGGCTGTCACCCCAACAGAAAGAATGGGATTGAGATAGAAACAACCCAGTGTTTGCTGTTGGTCCCTCCAACACATAAAGAGCCAGCAGGGAGGAAGCTCTCATACCTTCTGACTTGTTTATCAAGCCACTGCTAGAGCAGAGCCTATCAGATGACCCCACGTGCAAGCTTCTACAGACCCACTGCCCACCCTCTCTCACATCCATTGAGCAGCAGGATGTGAAAGCATTATAAAAGCAGCAAAGCTACTACATCTTTATAATTGGTTTCAATGTACAAGCCCCAAAATATACTTTGGGTTTTAAAGGTTAGGCTCCAGACAATTGTTTTTAATGTATAAACTGATCTTGTCTCACAAAAGCACTGGGATGCGAAGATAACAGCTGTTGTGTCACCAGCTGGCACTGTGCTTTGAGATCATTATGGTTTGCATGATGATCTCTAACTTGCGTGTAAAACTGCACCAGGCAAGACAGACTCTAGTGCTCTGACTTGCACTAAAACCTTCAGTTTCTGCTGAGGCAGTAATCCACAGCTGGAAGTGCCATAACTAAGAATAACACATGACAAACTGTGCCAGTATACAAGGAAGAGAGAGAGATGTAAACATACATGGGGCTGTGGGAACTGCTGAAAGCTCCTGATGAGGAATCACCTTCCTGTAAGAACCTGTCAAGAAGCCACAAGGATTTTTTATGATGGTGGTTTCTTTAAGCTGCGATGCAGCTGAAACACCCTCATTCTGTCCATGAGAAACTCCTTCAGACTTGTAAATACAGTTGTAACCCAACTCCAACTCTCATAATTATATCATACATGCTTAAATCATCCCTGCAGGGCTTTGTGTTTTAAAAAACAAACTCTAAAAAGTATCTGTTTTTAGGAAAAAAAAAAAGAGTCTCGAGTAATGGTGCCTTCCCACTCTGAGAAATCAGTACAGGGCTCTAACATCACCTTAAAGAGGAGAACAAATAATTAATACAATTTCACAAGCTTCTGCTCCACTCCACAGAATTTGGCATCTGAGTTCTGTTCTTCAACGAGGAGATCCACAGAGACCAGCAGAAATCAGGCTACCATTGGTGTGAAGTTCATTCAGAAAATTCTTTTTTCCAAAATAAGCAATTTCAATTGCAGCGATGACAATGTTTGCCCCGGTGTAATGGCTCAGGTAACCTGGAAAGAAAAATCACTACAGAACAGCTGCAATACTCTTTATGCAGGAAGGCACTTCCTGCAGAGAATTCACTCACACAGCAAGAGATCAAAACAGAGAGCACTATTACCTGGATGCACCCTACCTAAACACAAGCATCTATTTGAGATGTCTAAACAAGGAAAAAAAGTAGAGAAGTGAATCCAAGGCAACACCCAGGTCCTTACTCAGGAGACGGCAGGGAGCTGAGACAGCTCTTATCTCAGTATCTTGAATACAGCGCAAAGACCACATGCTTAGGTCTGTGGTTAGTGACTCACCTGCTTAAGTCATGCAATTAAGGTGAAACCTGAGATCTCTATGTAAAGATAAGTCTCTGGACTTTGCAGTTGTGGAGCATCTGCCTGACATCAGCCAATAGCTCTGAGCAGTTGTGCATCTCAACTGGCAGCAACTCCCAGGCTATAACCAGGGACGTTCCCAACACTGCTGTATCAGATGCATCAGTCTAGTTAAGAGAAATACAATGCACGTTGATCTGATGTTTTGCTAGCAGTAAACATACTTTGCTCAAATAAGAGTGAAATTAAGTGTTCATTTGCCAAAAAATCAAATGCTTTCTACTCTCTCTCAGCTGCAGTTCTGAGGTCAGCTGCATGTACACACATAGTAAGAGTTCCAGATGATCAGTGACTCTAAGCTGGTCCAGAATGCAAGAAAAGAGCTTGATGCTCCATTCACAGCAGTTAATAAGCACACTAAGGTCAGTGTGTGTCTGCATACCTGGGAGAATGACAGCATAATACTCTGAAAGAACAGAAGCCATACTTGGAAAGATGATCAGCATTTTCTACAACACAGCTGCAGCTCCAGCACAGCCTTCTAAGACTCTGTAGTCTCATTCAAGCAGAGCTCATCTCCATAAACCCCAAAAGGCCACTTTTCTGCTGCTAAGCTGGCAAGGACAGGAATGAAAACAGAAATACAACAAGGTATGCCCTTCCAGGGCCCCATTTATTGAATGAATACAAAAATAAGATCATGTAAATGTAGAGGCACAGTAATCTGCTCCACGGTGAAAAGATATCTTGAGTTAGCAGTGGACAGTGTTTACAATGCCTTGTAAACAGACCTCTTAACAAGCAAGAAGCGTACCGAAATATGACATTGGATTAGAAGTTCCCTGTTGCAGCAATACTTTGCACTTCTCACCTAGTGATGTCAGAGCATTTTGTAAGAGCTGGGAACATCCTTTGCTTTGTTTCCAGAGAAGAGCACATGAAGCCAATGAAACATGATGAACTTGCACTCTAACAGTGCAAAAAGCACCATGTTGTTTTCAGAGGATGCCGTCTTACCTCGTGATAGGTTAGTTTTGCAATGAAAAATAATGGCCAAAGCTACTGTGCATTATGGAAAAGTTTTAAGAATGACTATTTTTAAAGCGATCTCTTGCAGTTGAATAAAAAATATATATATATTTTCTTACTACAGTACATGGCATTTCTCCTAAATTGCACCAGAAGTAACTTTGGAAGCACTTTCAGTTTGTGTTATAGGCAAATGGGAAAGACAAAGCTGGGTAGGTTTTCAGTCTCCTTTCCATCTCCCTTTCCCATTACTTCATTCCCACCTTTTCACATCTCTGAGTCCACATACATTCCATTGATCAGGTAATCCACTTGTGTATAATCCTTCTTTTTATAACTTTCATAAGCCTGCATGAGAAAAAGAACTATAACAGTTATTAAAAAAAAGGTACCAAATAAAAGCACCGCAAGAAGCAAACTCTTATCCACCAAGTACTGAGTCAGAGGCTCAGCAGCGATGAGAAGATACTCATTGTTCGTGCCCTGAGTTTCTGCAGCGCTCAATGTTGTTGTACCAGGTGCGTTTGTTGGAGCTGCGGTTGTATGCTTAGTAGAGGGAACGTGAGATGTTGGCTTTATTACATGCTCAGTTGTAGCTTCTGATGTAGGGCCAATAGTCAAAACCGTGGCACCTTTGGTAGAACCCTGCAAAGAAGGTGATACACTCAAGGATGTTGGAGCTTTGCTTGTTTTTGGCAACATTACAGTTGTTGGCTTCACAGAACGTGGACTGACAGAGGGGGTGAGTGCAGCAGAGGTCTGGGCATCCTGCTGGGTGGAGGTGTTTAATGCTGGGCTTGATGTTTTCAGCCCAACTCCAACAGAAGTGAGGGTACTGGAGCGGGATGTGCTTGCCGGGTTAAACTGGTGTGTTACACTCATTTGAGTACCTGCTTTAGAAGTGGCAGCAAAGGGAGAAGTAGAAGTGGGAGAAGTAGACAGTACTGAACCAAAGCTATTATTTCCTACGTTTTCAGTGGTGATCAGAAGCTTGGTGACATTGCTGGAAGTGGAAGCAGTAACATTAGCAGGAGTGGGAGAAAAGACAGTGGATGATATGGCTGTAGTCTGGAGACTTCCAGAGGCATTGGAGGCTTCGGTAGTTGTTTCAGAAGTTGCAGTGAGGACAGTCATCGTTTTACCAGTCGCTATGACTGTGGTAGTGCTGGTGGTCACTGCAGTGGTGGTACCATCGCTTGCAGTTGTTGTTGCCCCTGTATTTTCTGAGTCAGCAACAAGCAAATGCCTCAAACGTATCCTGTAAGCCTGAGTGGCTGAAAAAAAACCATTTTCTCTGTTGCGCTGTTCAACCTGTGCATTTACTGTCCTCTCTTTTTCCTGTTGATAGCTTTCGTGGTGAAACAGGAGAGTTTCCCTTCCCCGGAAGAGGACTTCTTTAAAGAGAAAGAAACAATGAGTTCCCTAATAATAAAACTCTGAAGCCCAAATCTGACCTCACTCACGCATGCTTGAGGTGACTTCTGAGTGTTCTGCCTTGAAACTAAAACGTTACTAAGGCTGCCCTGATTAAATAAGCAGCCTGCTGCCTCTGGCACAAAAATTCCAGAATAAAAAGAAAACAACAATGCCAAAATACTTTCCCTTTCTCTTAAAAGAATACAAGTACAACTGTTATGCCATTATTTTCCAAAGGACAAAGTGTGGAATGCAAATGGCCTGAATGAATCATGCCTTTAAAATGGAGAGGCCAATAAAAGTTACCCAAAAGCACATCATGCACACAAAAGTGCCAGAGCTGTTACCGAACAAGTAAAACAATTCTTCCAGTTTACAGAACCATTATGCAGGTATTTCACAGCCCATCTCCTCCAGCTGAAAGCCAGGGATGGCCTAAATTTAAGGCAAAAGGATCGGATCGTGGATTTAGCAAGAGATTGAAGCATGTCATTACCTCCCAGCAGATCTCTGAGGTCTTGTTCTCCAGCATTCCGGCACACGCTCAGCCGGTCACACCGCAAGAGGACGCAGTGACTCTGGTAGGATACAGACCAGTTGCACTGATGGTTACCTAAAAACAGCAGGAGACAAGTAATTGGTCAGTAATCCTGGTAAGACACACAGAGAACCCTCAAAAGCCGTCAGGCCAGAACAGACTTCACTTTCAGTCAGATTCTTCAAAACCTTGCCTCGATCCCATTTAAATGCTAGTATTGTAGACATTAGATGGCTTAATGAAGAAAAAAAGCTGGTGCTGCTTTTGACATGGGTTTGGACCACAGATATCTTCAACAGGTCCCATTGTGACTTAGTTATGCTGTAATTCTATATTAATATCACTATACCACGTGGTTCATTTCAGGGAGTGGGAAATAGCATGTGTTGTAACAAGCGGCCACGGGAGAAGATAACAGAACACTCGGTATGTGATGAATCATGTACGAGTCCAACTGACCACCCATCAGCAGATTAAAGAAAACTTAAATGTACAGTAGTAGCAGTAGTTTGTTTCTGCCTTCTATTAGAAGTTTAAGAAAGGGCAAAGAACAGGCACATGTGGTACATATGGCTTTATTTAAAGTTCTTCTCTACCAGGAGAGTTACCTTCACTGAGAATATTAAGGATATCAGAGGCTTGAACTTTACATAATAAAACATTCAAGCTACCACTGTTACCAGAAGAGCTTGGAGAAAAATTATGAGCTTGAAGAAATCCCCCTACATGCAGCTGAATGTGCCATTTCCTAATCCCACCTTCTGTTCCTCTCTTGACAAGCTATGCTAGAAAAGACTCACAAACCACCTACAATTGTAAGTTGTGTCATTTCTTGCTTCTTGGGTAAACAAAAATCCATCACCATACTTGGCATTAGCCACACATCTAAGTCAGTTTACATCAGTTCAAATTAGTTCAGAAAAGGCTGGATGGGGTCAGCACTGTTACAGATCCTTGCCAAGAGCTGGAAAACTCTAGGTGTTAAAAGAAGGCATCCTTATGATGTTCCTATCAACCTGGATGTCAAACGTTCATTTACTGTCTCACCTCTACCACAGCATCACTGATTCTTTGTAGGCGCTGCAAGCTTTCACTCATGGCTAAATAACTCAGGGTCCTTAACAAGGACACCTCTCAAAGACTTGTCTAGAAGTCTTTATACTTCTAAAGGAGGCTTAAACATCTCAGAGGTAGACACCACAAGGCTCTCACCTTCCCTGGTCTTGTTTAATTCTGTTCTTGATAGCAGGATAATTAACAACTCATTTCTAAGGGGTCAAAAAAAAAAAACAACTATACAAATACCAGTGAGCAAAGACTACTCATTCCAATGCAGCTGTCTACTCTGTAGCACTGTTCACTTGCACACATCTGGCAGCATGGAATTACCCTTCAAGTCAAGTGACCTAACACCATTTGCACGCTACTACCACATACTAAGTGCACATGAATGCTGTTTCTTATGAAAGCTAGAAAGGCCATAGGAAATTATTGTTCTGGATTCAATTTAACCAGAGCTGTCAGAAATTATTTAGAAGTGAAGTACAGCACAAAGAAGTCATGCTTATAAATGCCTGTAAACAACTGGAGCTATTAAAAAAATAAAAGATTGTTATCAGGGGAACAGAAGAGACCTTTAGGGAAAGGAAAGCCCAGCTGGAATTCCTACCCAAAAACCAAGAACCTTACCTGAAGCAGCTGGGCCTTTACAAGCCTGCCTGCATTGCTCTTCAGTTGTCAGCCTGTTTATTTGCACTACATGCACTCCTCGGGCTTTCAGGACAGAAAATCTGCTTTCGCATATACAGAAGGAAACCAATAGGAAGAATACAATGGCAGTCCACATCTTCAGCGTTGGCCTTGCAGGCAGCTCTCTTTCCAGAAGCCTGCAGTACAGGAGAATGCTTTCTTATATCACTTTCAGATCAGCTGCTGTATCTCTGCAACAAAAGAAGAAGAAAATGGCTGATTTATATGAAAAGGTTGTGCTTGAAGTGTTTTACTAAACATGTTCCTAACAGCAGGAATGGGGGAAAAAAAAAGTGCAAAAGGCAAGTGGATATAATTGCACAACATAAAAGCAATGAAGCAGAGGCAGGAAAAGACTATTCCCAAGTTCTGTGTCTTTCTTTGGAAACAGCATTTTGCTCTCCCTTTCTTAGACTCCAGAGAACAACTCAATGCAAAAGCTAAAAGTATAAACTAAAGTTATACTTTATTCCTTTATTTTCCTTAACATTCAAAGGTGAAAAGGTTTAAAGGTGTAAAGGTTTTTAAGATATGAAATTTATCTTCTACAGCCAAGATCACCAACAAAGAGCAGGAAGAGCTTTGCTACATATTGCTCCGACTTCAGCTGGTAGAGTTTATCTGGCTGTTGTCAAATACCCATAGTGTACAGAGCCAAACTCAACGGCCATGGCAGCACAGAAGCGGTGCCTCTGGACTCTAGTCTGGAATCCTTCATCTGTCTCCATGCTCAGTAGAAATGCCTTCACCAACCTGAGCATACTGGTAATATAGGGATCTACAGATCTTGCATATACCCAGAACCCAGTGCTGCCTTAATGGCAAGTCAATCACAATCAATCATCAGGATTGGTTCCTTTCTGCTTTGATTTTCCTGCTGATGATGGTCAAATTCAACAGACCATGTTGACTTCTTCCCTAAGCAGCTTTTAAAGGCAACTCTCTTTCTCACTCCTGAAGCAAGCTTTAGTTTTCATCCCAAAGTTATGATAAGACACATCATGTGCTTCAAGAAGTGTCAAGATGCAACTCTGCCTGACGTCTCAGAGGTGTACATGACTACTGCATTTGAAGACGCAAACAGATCATAGCACAGAGAATGAGCCACAAGTGTGAATGGTATAAATAGCAGAGCAGACAGCATCCAACAGCCATCAGAGCAGAAAGCATCCAACAGCCATCAGCACCAGCCTGCAATCTTGATTCCCGCACACATGCAAGGTTTACCTTGAGCTCTGAACTCCGATCCCAGCCACATCTGGGTATTTAAGAATTTGCATTAGAGCCCTCTACCCCCCAGCCACAAAAACCCATGATAATATTTATTACTAACTCTAGTTTGTGACATTCTGATGTCTTAAGGAAATTTTCTGAGTTTTCTTCTAATTCCAGTTTCCAAAGTCCTGATCAGGGTAACAGGTTTAAACTCAAAACTATCCTGTCTGGAAATGGGTGAAGCCTCAACAGCTATTAGAGATTGTGCTGGGCTGCCACTAAGTCAGAGGTGGGAACGAATCCTGACTGCAAGTTGCAGTGTATCAAATCGAGTGTCCCTAGTTGCTCTGTAAGTTCTGTAAGTGCCACATGCTTCCCAATGCACCCTTCCTGCTTATCTCATATTTATCCCAGTTATAAAGAGCCTTTTCCAAGTAGGTTTCTCATTCCAGCCATAAGTTCATGCCTGGGTCTCCCCACTTGGCATTTGGAAGCATTTTAAGCCCTGGCAGGGAATGGCAGCTCACCAGCCCCATCTAGGCCTGCCAGCCAGCCCAGTTCTGTTGAGGGGAGACTTGTGCATTGCACAACCACAGCCCCGTGCAACAATCAAGGTGTTCAGAGCACTGTTTGTGCTGGAGGTGCTCAAGAAACATTTAGATGTGGTACTAAAGGACACGGTGGGGATGGGTTGGTGGCCAGACTCGGTGATCTTTGTGGTCATTTCCAGCCTTAATGATTCTATGACTCTAAACATGGCTGGTGCTCAGCAGTCATTGGACACGATGACCAAAAGGCTTTGGGAGAGCACCAATCACAGCACTAATGGGGGATTAAGAACAGATAGCATAGCATGGACATGCTTACATGGCACACACACAGCTCAGGAGGCGGTAAATATGGGTGGTGTGGTGGTGAGACTACACACAGATTAATCAAGCCTTCACACAATTCCATATGTCCATAGCAAGAGTCAGAATTACTTACAGATAGCTCTTCCAACTTAATCACCACCTTTTATAATTACAAGCAATAATAGGCTTTATTTCTCCCTTCCTCTCCTGCTTTTAACTTGTCCCATATGGTTCCATTTGTACTCTGCCCCCAAGAAACTTCACTGAGAACGTCCCAGAAGAGCACTTGCTAAAGCTTCCCCTCCCGACTCTATTGCTCCCCAGAAGAAACCATCCCCTGCTTTAGTCAGAAACAACAAAAATCAACACTAGTGCTTTCAAAAGCAACTTTGAGAAATCCAGGCACAATTCGTTCTTTGAGCACCACCTTCTCCACATGTAAAGAATCCCCCGAGGAAATTAAAAGTCAAACCAAACCACAAAAGACAGTGAAGGAATAAAATCTGAGGAAAAAAAAATACAAACAAAAAAGCAAAAAACAAACTTAGACTCTGAGAAGTGTAAAATTTACTTTTACCATCTGTGGCTACAAATCAACAGGGAACAAAACCAGAATAACTTTGAGTCAACAACTGAATGACTGATGGCTCTGCAATGTACACAGACATCCAGAGGGCACTGCCTGCTGCGTTTCAGAAGTGTGCCTCCATTCTTGCTAATTTCCCTGAACTCGAGCAAAGGAATCTACGATGGGGGGAGTGGAATAAATAAAATCAAAGTGTTATTTCAAACAGCATCCATTTGAATGAGGTGATGTTGCAAGAGCAGCCCCTGGAATATGAACTCTTGGCTCCACGCCCTCCCGGTCAGCCTCGGTTAAGCAGCTGCAAGGTACCTGCACTGCCTGAACACAGCATGGCAAAAGGAGTGAGGTACAATTAGACCAGTATGTGGAGGGAGGGAAAGAGTATGTTAGAGATCACAGGTGCAAAGTGAGCAAACAAAGCAAGTCATTTAGGGCAGCATGTGCTCTTTTGAGCTGTCAGAGTCAGCACATACTGCTCCAAAACTCATACTAACAAGTGTGCGTGGACTAGGCACGAAATAAGGTCAGAGAGCTGCACATAAATCATCTTCTGTTCCCCTGGAGCATCTCTGCCCGTTTCTGACAGAAGGTGCGAAGAAACTTTGAGGTTCAGCACAGATAAAGGTAGGAAGGTGCACAGCAGGTGGTTATAGCACAGAACCACTCCAAAGGAATCCAAAGAAAAGAACATGGCACACAGCCCCAGGGACTTTCTTCACTGCAAGAAAGGTATCCATGCAGTTCATGCTCCCGTGGGCCAGGCCAGAGCAGAAAGGAACTCAGCAAGGCTCCTCGTGCTGCAGGGAAATAACGCTACAGGATCCTGGTGTCCTCAGAACAACAACAACACAGAGAAAACAAGGGTGGAATGCACTCTATAAACAACGAGGCTATTTTTCGCATTAAGCTGAAAAGACATAAGGCCTGGCTTCAACTTGCTATTGTTGCTAAATATTCTGTGTGATGTCAGCTATCAGAACAAGTGTGTATTTCACATTTTTAGAAAACAGAATTAAACCAGGCTTTGCTAAGGAAAGATGTGCACATATTGTCCTGCAAATCAAGGCCAGAACACAGGAGGCAAAGAATCTGTGCTACAATCTTGAGAAGCATTTGGCTTTCCAAGCCTGTCCCTGAAGTGGCAACACATGGACAGGTCTGGGAACAGAAGGGGCAGCACCCAAGAAAACAAGGCAGATTTCTGAATCACAGCTGCACCAGTGGGTGAGAGGGAGAAATGAGGATAATAGCAGGGAACTGCTTATCCCAGCAAGAAAGCTTTACTTTGGTCGTGATTTGTATCTATAACAGTGTCTGTCACATACCAGGTTGAGGATGTGCAAGAAAACCACTTTGCTACTTTGCTAGAGGGAAAAAAAAAAAAAAAAAGCTAGTTAGATAGTTTTCAAATGATTTTAACTACATTATGTGAAGAACTTGCCCCAGAGCAAGTAAATACAGCTTGAAAGGCAAGTTCAACACCCCCATTAATATGTCCTCCCCAACATCTCCCACTGGGCACCACCCATGGCTAGCTGAGCACAGCCAGAGGAACTTGCATCACTTTCTGAACAGCAGCCTTGGAGTCATTAAGTTGCCTTAGTCCCTGAGTTAATGACAAATGACACAGCTGTTTCTACAAAATGTCCCCTGCTATAAACAACAAAGGACAAACCGATCAGACGTTGTGAAGCAGGAGTGCTGTGGATCATAGGGCAGAGAATATATTGCTGATGTCTAGGTAGGAGGTCATAAAATCATAGAAGGGTTTAGGTTGAAAGGGACCTTAAAGTTCCAGTCCCATGCCGTGGGTAGGGCTGCCCCCCACCAGATCAGGCTGCCAAAGGCCTCATCCAGCCCAGCCTTGAATGCCTCCAGGGATGGGCACTCACAACCTCTCTGGGCAACCAGGTCCCAGGTCTGAGCTCAATTCCTTTATTTCCAAGACATTTACACTGTGTGAAGCAGCCTACTTTCTTAGCAAAGCCAAGCTATTGCAGTCAAATGTCCACATGCAGTTCTAATGAAAACTCTCCCCATCACTTCCAGTATTACTAAAACGCTCCACTGGGAGGATGACTGAAGTGGGATGTGCAGAGATCTAGTACTCTCCGAGGGAATATTCAAGAAAGACACACCTAGAAGTCAGCCATGGATACACCAGCCAGGCTAGGCTGCTGCCTGACAAGCTGTATCTGATAACCACAGGGAGATGATGTGACCAGTAGGGCATTCAAGGCTTGTGCCCCCAGAGCGGCTCACACTTTCTAGTAGCTCAGCATAAGGACAGGGATGTACAAAACCCACTCGTTTTCTACAAGCACTGCCTAGAATGTTTAACAGCATTAAGTAATTACAACCACAGAAATGTTCTCGGGTGAACATCTCCCTGTTCAGAGTCAGACCCTTTCACAAAGAGAAGCACCATCTGCTGCTGCACAAGGATGCAAGCTGCATGTGCTCTGAAATAAGATGTCGGTGCAAGTCAGGAAGGAATATAAATGACGTTCTTCTCCTATCACGCAGCTTCTTCAGAATGTAACAGTGCACAGCTGCCCATGTATTACAGAGAAACTGGCACTCCTCCACATCAGCAGGCATTCCTCACTGCAGCAGGAAGAACAGAACACAGCGTTAGATGGACACCACTGTGGTCTGCCACTGCCTCTGCTGAGATTTCTCCCTACCTATGTCCATAAGAAAGACAAAACCAATCCTACAAAGCCAGAGCCCACAGAAACTCCACCATGCTAGATTCTTAAGGGCAGCCTCCGGTGAAGCTGCTTGAACTGCTGCAGGCTCTAAAGCCTGCTGTGGAAATGGTGACCTTCAAAAGAAGTCTGCACCTGCTGCAGCAAGCACGTGTCCAGCTGCCACCTATGACTACTGCAAGAAAATCCATTCTGCTGCTTGTAAATGGCCAAACAGTTAATGTGATCAGAACTTCCAAAATACTCTGCATAATTGGAACAAACACTTCAAAGACTCTTCAAAAGGCGGTGGGAGTTCCAAGTTTGGCAGAGAAGCTCTGTGATCACACGGAGACTTGGCTGACACACACACATTCCCCATGTAGAAAGCACTTCAGTCTCCATGCTGACCAACGTATGACACATGAAACAGGGCCAAGGCCGTGCTCTGCAAAGCTCTCCGGTAATAGCAACGGGGAAAAGAAGCAGGGGTTGGACTAGATTATGCCCAGAAATCCCCTCTAACCCTTCTGTGCTCCAGCAAAAATAAATGTGAAGCTATTTCCATGCAATAGATGGATTAATTGCAGGATCTGAATGGCAGACTTAATTCCCATAGATGATGCACTGCACCCTTTAGGCTCTAGATTTTCAGCAACTCGCTCAATCTTTCTTTCCCTACAGAGAATCCAGAGAGGAAGGAGGTTTTAGCAGTTAGAACCCATGTCTGGCAGCTGACAAAACCAAAGCTCAGGTTCTTTCTCCACCTCCTGCTTCCTGTGGGAGCCATGCTGTGCTACTCACTCACAGTCTGTGGCAGATAAAGCAGCAGTGGTTTTTGTGGTTGGCTTTGTCTTGTTTGGTTTTGTTTTGAATGTTTATCAGCTTTATCCACCTCCTACGTCAAAGAACACCTCAGCTCCCATCTCCCCTCCCCACTTCCATCACCGAGCATGAGGCAGTTTGCACAGTTCTTACTTAACTAATGAGGACGATGCATGCTGGCACTACTGAGGCTTCATTCCTAACACACATCAAGCCTTGCCTCCAACAAAAACAAAAGTCAAAGCCTAAGACACAAGAAGCCCTCCCATCACCACTCATTGTCCTTCCTCACCCACGCTCACCCCCTTGTTCTGTACTTCACATGGTGAGAACTACTGCTCCACAGGGCTTCTCCTGTGAAAAATGACTGGACAGCTGTTTCACTTGTGAAAATGCAGCTTGTTTCAGAATACTTGAAACAATCCCATTTTCATACAAAGAGAAATGAACTGCCAAAGGGTAACCGTATAAAGCTGGGAACCGACAATAAATCTGTCAACACAAATTCTTCCAAGCAATGAAAATGTGCAGTACAACAGAAGTGCAACCTCGCCTGTTCTGACCTACACCCAAAATGATACTGAATGTTCAGGTTCACTGTTATCTCACAGGAACAGGAGATCATCACAGGGCATTTGACCCCACGTGTTTCTAATTAAACTGCTTTCAGCAGTTGCCCCCAGAGAAACCACCCCAGCAGGCCCTCACTGAAACAGAAAAGCTCCATCTAGAACATACGGTTCTTCAGGTTACGCTTAGTTTCACTCCTCCAGATGTTGTGAACTGTAAAAGCAGCCAACAGACTGAACCCCTTCACAAAACTTGGCCATTGGTTTTATGCCAAAGGTATTCTGATCCTGTAACACGGGGAATATTGGACTAGAAATACCAAAAGAATAACAAGAACAGCCCACTTTGGTCAGCATACACTAATTATCTGAGACAAGAGACTGAGGTAGGCTGACCAAGCATGGACAGCAAAAACAGAAATAAGGACATAAGTGTGAAAGTCACACTACAAGTAGAATCTCAGAATCACCTGAGGTGCAAAGTACCTTTAAAGGTCACTTAGCCCATCTCCCCTCCAATAAACAGACACACCTACAGCTAGATCAAGTAGGAACTCTTATCACTTTTGTCAATATGCTGCATGTTGTTCAGAAGAATTCAGCTCCAGCCTAATAAAATACTAACCTGTCTAATTTCATCTGTAATGGCTCAAGGCCATTACAAGTCAAAAATCAACAAGTGGAACAGGCTGCGACTGAATGAAATCAAACATATAGTAAGTGGCATGCTAAGAATTAAATAATTTGCATTTGAATTAACATGTACCTCCTGCCTACTAAATGCCACCTTTGCTCCAAACCCAGTTTGCTGCTGAAGTCTCTGCAAACCTGGAATAAGAAGAGGCTATAATTGCTGATAAATGAGGACAGAGGCAGTCAACATTGAGGAACAACCCTTCTTCTCAAAGCAAGTTTAGGAGCCTCAAAACTACACGTCAGACAAACTCACGGGCTGGAAAGACTCACCAGCTGGCTGCCATGGCCTCCACCCACAAGTCTACCCCTTGGCAGCTCTTGTTCCCATTACAGATTGTTCAGCCATGCACAACACAGCAGTGAGCTGCAACAGGGAGCTGCACCAGTTGAGGGCCAGGTACACAAGGTGAACTGGCACCAATTCAGATGTCCTTGATTCAGTAAAATGCAGCTAGTGGTAAAGCTTCTGTAATTCTAAAGCTTGCATTTTTACAAACAAAAGCCAGCTCTGAGGCCAGCGTGTAGACCAAGGTCAAACTCTGCACTACAGAGCGGTAGACTGAATGCTGAAGCACCTCTTTAAAAGCTGCACTTTGGCCTTTCACAGAAATCTGCCTTTGGATTTACACGGCAGCAGCCAACAGAGCAAATCCCAACCTACCAAGGACGAAGTCCTACTAAACCTATCACAGTACCAGAAAAAGGTGCATTTTACTTCAGTGCAGAATAGACAGGACATGCTCCACTTTACTGTTTACACTCAGTTCTAACATCTTTGCTCATTCAGCATCTTCACCTTAACCTTGTTATCAGGGTGGCAGAATAGGTAAGGAAATACATAAACACGGTAAATCTGCCTGTGGGTTCTCTGTTGTCTCACGCATGTAATCTAATGAAATACTAAAACAACTTTGTGCGTGAATTTTATTTACAAATTCTCTTCTATATCCAGTCACCCTTTATTAAGATTAATCACTGCTATAGGAAACCCAGCATTACAGCCCTCCGTTCATTGGATGACACCATGTGTTCATTGGATATGTTCAGTGGTAGCAACTGTAAACGTGAATGCTTGAGTGCACTGTGGGATAAACCTAATGGATCATAATTGTGGAGCGGGTATTTTAAAGCTGGAAGGAACCTCTGATAACAATACATTTCTACAAATCAATGGGTTTACTCCAAGACATGTAATAAACTAAGAGCTCATTTAACAGAATGGTTTGCAGTTCCCAGTCAACCCCCAGGGGACCATTTGCCTACTCCACTTTGCATTACATCTGCTTCCAGTTTCAGAGGGGTCAAAGACCAAGTGTAGAACATAGCAGAAAGAATGATGTGCTAATAGCACCAAGACCTACAACAGCAAGGCAGAGGAAGAACGGCCCCCCTCCCACCAGCACTTTCTGTTTCCATTTTATTCCAAAACTCTCATTCAGATATTCCTTATGAAGATGGGTCATCAGTACAGGAAATATGCTTCTGTTACAGCTGAATGTTCACTGAATAGACTCCATTGCATCCTGCTCAGGAGCAACTGTAAGCATGCATGCTTTGGGTGCAGCATGGTATATACCTAACAGGTGTTGTACACAAGGTACTTATACCACCAGTGACAGCACTTATCACTTTCAGGGACAATTTATCAAAGCAGCAGACACAGAAATTCCAATCCAGCTTCTGGATATAACAAGATATTTCTGAGTTCAAGAAATCCCCATTCCCTTTGCAACAGACAGAAGAACAAGTGAGAAACTACAAATACACCCGATCCAGTCAAAAGCTGCTCTCTAAAATAGAAATTAACTCAGTGCCATGCAGCCCTACTTCCATCTGGCAGCAAAGCCATCTGTGTTACAGATCCATGCAGGCAACACGCTTCTTTAAAATTCAAGCAGCAAGTGACCCTAAAGAAAGTTATCAGCTGCTCCCACGCCAGCTACCTGCCTTCAGCACCAGTTCTTCAAACATACCAAGTTAAACAAATAACTTTCTGCATGAGAGTAAGTCTAGCAGAACCAATGGAACTTGTGACCTACATAAAACAAAGTCACACAACCGCTGGCAGGCTTGTGATATTGCACTTCCATATCAATATGCATGCTGCTTTACTGCAAAGGACTGGTTTGCTCCTTTAAACAAAACTCAAGTCAACATTTTCTCCTTCATCAGGGATGGAGCTGCTTGCAGTTCAACACAGTGGGCACCACCAGTCCACATGGATCCCTGCTGGCCTACAAAGCTGCCCAAGGGATCAACGTGCCACCCTGCCAATAACTCAATATAAACCATTCCAGACAAGTTCTCCTACAGGGTTCACTGCCCAAAATACCCTCACCTGAGACATGTATACTCCAGAAATTGGCAAAAGTGTGATTTCAACCACAGCACATGCCTCATCCAACAGTCTGGCATCTCAGAGATGGTCACCACAGCCAGAATACAGCGAGCTTGCCTTATCTGTGTGGCAAATACAAACTGTAGGCCGCTCGCTAAAAGCACTGTCGTACACCAGAAAGACCAGAAAGATGAAAAGCAACACCCAAAAAGTAATTACATGTGGCTTCGAGGCTTCAGGAAGAGTTAGCACAGCTTTTGTAACAGGAAATTGTCTTTCGTATCCGAGAAATCTCGGAAGCTATTCATTACATGTGAACTAAAAGAAATGTAAGATGTTCCAGAGGAGAAAGGCCAGGAAAGCACATTGCTCCTTTATTAAGCTTCTTCAGGTCAAAGAATGACAGAAACCCAGATAAAGATTCAGAGAAGCTACTGAGAGATCCCAGAGACAACATCATTGTCCCAGATCAGCTGAGAACCTGTTTCAGAAACAAAAGGATATGAAGAGGAACTGGTCAGGGTTCCCCCACCCTGTTTCACTGCAGAAAACATACCGAAGGTAGAAACCACACAAACACTTGTAACTGTGACTTGCTGTCAAGAGTTCTCAGGCCTTCAGGGGAGCAAAAGCCATTAAAAGTCAGCATAGTGAATGGCTACAGCTGAAAGCACAGGGGGAAAAAAAAGTGTAAAATATGATTGTATGCAACCACTCCCCTGAGACTGTCAAAGCATCTTCCCACAGAGATGGTAGAGCACAGAGGTTTATCCTGCTATTTAATACAGAGAAGCCAAACAAAGAAAGATAGAGAAGACGACTGGACTAAAGAACATGCTTAATCCTATTAAATTTAATGAGATTTCAGCCTGGTCTTCACATTCAAGTTGTATTCGGAGTTTAAGTAAGTGGATTTAAAGCCAGATTTATTTAAAGTAGTGCAAATCCTCCCCATGCCCAGGAAATATAAATTTAACACAAATATACACACAGAATTCAATGAGAACATTCATCCGTTCCACCAAATTACAGTCCTCTAACTTCTATTATTCTTATTTCAAGCCAGTTTTAAACCCTTGCATCTTCTCTGTCTGAAGTGTGTGCTGAAGATTCTCTGCCCAAGCAGTTCTCCATGCTGAGCACCATCTCCCCAGTGCTTCAGGAAGGCAATCCCACTGCCTTCCTTCCCCAGTTCTCCACCGGTACAAGGATGCTTCTCCCATATACACAGCAATCTAAAGGACTCAGCAAGGCCTGTCATGCTGATGACTCACTCCACTGCGCATCCACCTTACAGGCAAAGGAAGAGGGCTGTCCTTAGAAGAAGCAGTGATGGTTGTGAAGAGGGCTCAGAGAAGAAGAAATATGGCATTTGTACACAAATAACCTGCCCTTTTAAGGTGACCCAACAGTCCCACCCAGTGATGCTCAGCAGCAGCTGTGTCAGTGCAACAACACCTCCACTTCTCTGCACCAGAAGTCAAAATCAGATCATGGAGGCAAAGCCCACAGCAGCAGAGAAAAGCAAAGCTGTCAAAGTTAGTAGAATGCTGCCAGGGCTTCTGGCACCTACAATGCTTGAATTAAAAACGGACCTGAGGAGGCCTCATTGCAGGGATACCCAGGGTAACACCAGAGCAGAGCCATCAGCTTCCACCCTCACCCTGAATCACACACCCCTACAGCAGGGACTCCACTGGAAGGAGACAGTGCTTGACCCAGAAGGGAACACTGCTGCAGGTAATACAGTACGCCACCTGGGAGGCAGCCTTCTTGGGGCACCAGCAGCCAAGAGCTGTAGGAGCTGTGAGTGACATTTGCACAGCACACAGCTAACTCCTGCCAGCGTTCATTTCCAACATCGCTATCACGCCATAGTGCCAGCAGCTTCCTTACACCCCAGCTGTCAAACTCACAAGCTTCACTAATTCTTCCAAATCTCATTCACAGAACGGGAATGGCAAACTCTGTCCAAAGCAACATGACTGATAGGAGGAAAAAAAAGCACAGAGTGCTTGCTAATTCCACGCGGTTCAGAACAGAACTCAAGGAATTTCACACAGTTAACCTCGGAAGGCTTCTTGGCTTTCCAGCCAACAGACCCAACTGCCCTTTGAGAGCCATCCTCAACCTGAACGTGCAGGGTATCTCAGTAGCAGGGTGGCTATCATGAATCAGAATGAGCTGAGACCTCTCCAAGCTAAGAACACACAACCTGGCTTCCAGCTCAGCACAAGCCATAACATTCCATCCAGCAATCACTGTGCAGAGCACGGGTTCTCTCATCTGCCACAGAAATGAACTTTGTGCCAGGTACATGTTAATGGGATGAACATCCCCTACAAAAAGTCACCTGGCCTAGATGGAAGCCCTTCAAATGGCAGGCAGTCAGCTGGCATGGGCTGCCATCATTCTGCACAACAGCTGGAGCAACTCACTGCAGCTGAGGATCTGCATAGGAAGGAGGAAGCAGTGGGTTCTTCAGCTTTCCCATTGCGTAATTGCTCTTAATGTTAGGAGTTTCTAACAAACCTCAAGTAACAGCCCAAGGGAAAGGATGAACTAAAACAGTGCATTGGCCGAACACAACCATGACAGCAGACTTCCAACCCGGTAACAGGTCAGAGCAGAAGAGCCGCAGCACACCTGTAAAGGGAACACCAAACACTTTAACACCAAGCACAGCACTGCCCCAAGCCCACAACACGCACACCAACCAGGATGAAGCAGCCTCTGCCACGCACCTGCTTCTCTGGTGTGTGAGCACACAGCTTCGTTCACAGGTTCATTCCTCCTACTTCCACGCTCCCCATCATTTCTTGCTTTAAAAACACTGGCAGGAACTCTAGTTGGGCTTGCTTTATAAAGCTTTCCATTTATGAAACTGGTTCAAGCGTGAATGACAGCACACAGTACATGTGTTCACTTAATGCTACACACCGGAGCACACGGAGATGTCAGCAGGACTGTGTACTAAAAGAGAATGTTTCCTGTGGGCTTTCCAGAGACAAAAAGAAGCAAAAACCTACCCCCAAACCAATCCATTCTTCAGGGTTTCATCAGGCAAAGTTCTGGACACTTCCTGCACATGCTGCCTAAAACAAATATCTCCATTCACTAACATCCCTGCAACGTTTTTTCCCCTTAAAAACTTAGTCACCCACTGCTGGAAATGACAGCTATTGCATTTAAAAGGGCACCTGCCCTATAATCTAGGCTATGCAGTGAGAGATTTTAAAACACATTATCAGGCCTTCAGCATGGACAGTTTTCATCAGTGAAGCTTGAAATTTCACTTGCTAATTTACTTTTATCGCCTTTGAAAAGTCTGCACCAGGAGACTTCATTTGGAAGGCTGAGGGTTGCACGGAGGTTCCAATTAGAATTTCATTAGCAGATAACCAGATGCAAAGCGCGCTTTCTGGCAGATGGTTTCACAAATCCAGCAGGGAATTTACAACTAAAACAAACACCAAAGATGCCTGCACCTACAAGTTAAGGGCCACGCAGTCCAAACTTTTTCCCCAGGAAAATACAAAAAGGATCTGTGCCTATAAATGCATACGATGCATTTCAACAATAACCAAGCAGGAGATGCACATAGCAAGCGCTCTGATCTACTTTAGACATGCAAGCTAATAAGAATGGAATGACCCCCTTCTAAACCACCCATTATTATGTAATGGGCTGAACTAATATATCTATAGCGGATGATCATGATAAATGAATGAGATTAATACAGAAATACACACACTTTTGAGAGAGGCACCACATCAACACAGATCTTACAGACACACTGTCAGCCAGCCACGAGGCTGTGAGGTCTAAAGGGCGCAGGGTGCTCGCTATCAGGGAGTTCACCCAGCACAACAAGTCTGCAGATTAGCTCAGGCAGGGAGGGTTGGCAGTTCTGTGCTGTGCCTTCGATAAGCAGCCAAATAACATGGCTAGTTGGGAAAGAGTGCTGCTGTTTGACCAAGGGATTGGGCCAGCCAATGCATGGGCATCTACACACCCTATACAAAAGCACACTGAAACAAGATTTGACTTGACCAATCCTACAATACAAAGTTTGGGAGACCGCAGAGAAGGGCTTGGGGATGCCCTGACCCCAGCCCCCAGGATTCTGCACTGGGAGCTCAGAGCCTCCTGCCTGCACCACAGCAATGCCCAGGGGACAGCTAAGTATGCTGAGAACCTTCCTCTAAGGTATGAAGAGATACGAGATTCCATTACAACGCCGAAGTGGTGCACCACTTACAAAGGTGATCTCAGCTCCACGCAGCCGACGTTATTTATTCAAGCGGGAGTTGTCTGGGCACATCTCTCCAACCTCCAGTAAGGACCACTGCCACCACAGCTCAGGGATGGTCTAGGGGGCAACCAGAGGAACCGCTGGGTAGTGCTTGAGAGTCACACGGGACTAACGTCTGGATGTTGTGTTGATGAGTATGATTTAGCCGGGAAGTGTTGGGAATGGTTGGACTAGATGATCCTGTAGGTCTTTTCCAACCTTGATAATTCTGTGATTCTGTAAGAGATGCTACCAAGAAAGCACCCCCGTTCCCGAGCTCCCCCAGCACACAGTAAGGTCTGTGCGCCAGGTCCCAGCGCACCAACCCACGGCAGCAGCCCGCTAGCCGAGCACAGAGGCCGGAGTTCTCTCGCAGCCCTCCACGCACGCAGGGCCGCATCTCCCCCGATCACCCCAGCAGTTCCCCGCTCCCCACGCACGTCGCGTCACCTCCAGCCCCGCACGACGCGCACCCATCGCTCCCCAGCGTTCCCTCAGGCCCAAGAGCCCCGCATCGGACCGGAATTAAAACTCACCCCGGCGGAGGCGGCCACATACCCGGCACCAGCGCAGCCCCCGGGGGAAGGAGCACAGCCCCGCACCGCTGCGCCCCGCCACATGCCTCGGCCGCGCCCCGCCCCGCCACCGCATCTACCCCCGCCCCTCTCCTCTTCCCATTAGCCCGCAGGACTTAAGCCCCGCTCCAAACCCGGCAATACCACGCCCCTTCTTCAAGCCACGACGCCCTCCGGCCGCCTACGGAAGTTACGTAGGGAGGGGCGTAGCGGGTGACCGGGATTGCCGGCTGTCAGGCGGTGTGTGAGCTGCATTGCAGCCGGCACCGTGACATAAGTAAATAAATTATAAGTAAATAAGTTATCCAGAAACTTATTTAGCCTGCTGTCATTCTGTATTTTTCCCTATAACCATGTTCGCACTGAGGACATGCCTCTGCCAACTCTCAGGCAGCAATTAGGGAAGAGACTGGCTAGAACTGTTGACAATATGTTTGCAGAGTTCTAAATACCATTGAATACGATCTGTAAATATTTACGCTTTGAGGAAGAGATTTGCTCTTTGCATAGTTTTCATGTTAGCATCTGCTAGGCTGAGTAAATGACTAATGAAAATCACATAGTGAGGGGAGGAATAAAAAGCCCATAGGGAACTTACTCCCAGGAAGGGAGTAAACTCTTGGAAAGGGCTGACAAGAGCAGGACATGGGGAAATGGTTTTAAGTTAAAAGAGGGAAGATTTAGGTTGGATGTTAGGGGGAAGTTCTTTACTAGGAGAGTGGTGAGGCCCTGGAACAGGCTGCCCAGGGAGGTTGTGGATGCCCCGTCCTTGGAGGTGTTCAAGACCAGGTTGGTCGGGGCCCTGGGCAACCTGATCTAGTAAATGTGTGTGTTTGGTGGCCCTGCCAGGCAGGGGAGTTGGAACTACATGATCCTTGAGGTCCCTTTCAACCCGGGTCATTCTGTGATTCTGTGATGCTTTGGAGTTCCTTTCTGGTCTTACATCCTGCACTGCCCTGATTTCAGTCCCACCAGATTGTGAGTCTTGCCAGCTCTTGCAGTTGGGGCTTTTCAGAACCTGGCTTCCTCAATCAAGATGAATGAGAATCTTGACTGTCATTTCAAACTGGATTTGGTGTTTGCAGGGCAATGTGAAAATATGTCCCTACAAGTGGAAATGCAGATAAGCAAATTGCAGTTTTAGTGAGCTAACCCCCTCCTATCCGAGCATAGGGGTTTCCATTCACTGCAAGCAATTACCTAATAGTCAAATTCCGTAATTAAAATTCTATAATTAAAATTCCAAATACTCTTTATAAACTTATTTGAAAGCCAAGATTCTCATGTAGTACCATGTTCGTAGCAATGTTAACCTAATTAAAGAATTGGTCACAGTGACAGAACACCCAAATGATTGCATTTTGAGCTATTATGAAGAATTAAATACGTGCAAACAGCTAAAAAAGATCAGCTCTGTGCATTCACTGAACTATGGATATAACATTACTCACAAGCCATCAGGATGCTCCAGTTATGTTCAAACTCTGTTGTCCCACTGGCATCACGTTGCTGCAGCTTCATCATGAAAAATGGATCTCGTGCTCTGCCACAAGTCCTGCCTTCCTGAAGCCATGGCAATCCCTGAAGCACAAGTGAAAGCCTGCATTAACTCCTCACAGATCAGAAGCAGCATGGAAGATAGTTCTAGCAGCGCATTATCAGACACGTATTGAAACTGACACGTGAAACAATTTGCTCCAACATCCAGTACCCAACCAGCATTCTCAGCACTGACTAGCATTGCTTCCATGTGTAGCTCCTTGCAAAGCCCATTGCATTTGACAGAGATAAAGAGAAACGTGAGCCCAGGCTTCCTCCACCCTTGGCCCACAATAGTCAGGTGCTGTGCAAGAGGTAGGGCAGAAATGGGGTGCCCACCAATCTAAAATGAGGCCCAGGGAGCCCACAATGCCTGGTGTTTTGTTTTTCTAGCACAGCCTTTGGGCATAAGACAGAAGTTTCTAACCACAGTCCTATGACATTACCCTGCTACCACACTGCAACCTGGAAGATCTCTTAGCTGAGTACAAATGAATGGTCCACCCATGGCACGCCAGTCCAAAGCAGAAAGGCTTTGCTTTTATTGATGGCAGTGGAAAAGGAGAAGGGAGATGTTTTCAGTGCTTAAAAGTAATAACCTGGAATTTAAGCCTAGATCCTTTGTGCTGAAAGGTGGGTTTGTCCTGCTAGAAGAGGAGAGCCATGAGAAGGAACAGAGCTCCCTCTCCAATCAAATAGCAGGCATTGCACATCACCTGATTTGCAGCATAACCTATTCAAGTGAAAATGTGTTTCCTGCTTCAAACCTCCTCACAGCACAGAACAGGATCTTAATCCTATGCCAAGAGCACCTGAGGATTTAATGCTGCTGAAGCTGGGGCTGACTGAATGCTCTGTAAAATGCATTGCAGAGGTTTTGCTTTTTCCAGTCTAAGTGTGTGCAGACAATGCATTTGCTGATGAATTTTGAATTGTTTTCTCTCTGCTCCCTGCCTTAACAGTAGCATCCATTGAACCACCAGCATCCTGGCCTTAGACAGGCACAGAATGAAGATACTGTACTACTTGCGTATCTCAAAGGCACAAAGATTGTTCCAGCAATGCCTGGCAGTGCTGCTGCCAGCCTCACATCTAGAGGCATTTTTACAAGACACCATTCTTACCACCATCTTTCCACCTCAGGCTTTATCATTTTTATACTAAAAAAAAATGAGGTGAGCAGAAATTTGTACAAATGAACTCAGCATGGAGTGTAGTGCTAAAAATCCAAGATATTTTAATACAAACCTTTGTACTGAATTCAGACAAGCTCTAAGGCTGTATTAACAAGCCTAAGGAGTCTGTAGTTGTTGGTTTTTGGGTTTTTTTTTCATTTGTATTGCTATTTAAAACAAAGAAATAAAGCAACCCAAACAAATCACACCCAGTCTGAACAGTGGAGAAAGAATGGAGTAGCTGCTCTAATTATGTAGTTCCAGCTCCAACACCAACTTCCTTTTAGATGAGGGACAGTGCACTGCCAGAAGAAGACAAGGAACAGTGTTATGCAGTGCCTTTATCCTGCTGCTGCCATCAGATACTGCCAGTGCAAGAGAGGGTGGTTAACCAGTAACATACTTTCTGGCAATTGTTTGGGAAAGTAATCTGTTTAACATTAACAGAGCTGATTGTGGATTTTCCTCTGCCACGTGGGGGATATATCCCAGTCAAGGAGAGATTCGGAAACTACCCTGGGGCTGGCAGGGGAAAGGGCAGCAGGAGGAAGCAATTATGGGGCCGTGCTAGGTGCCCCAGCAGACATTTCTCATTGGCCTGCCAGAGCTCTGTTGATTCCCCAGCCTTCATCTAGGGTTGCTAGAAGAATCAAAGAAGGAGTGGGATGGTAGAAGCTGGTTGCACAAACACCCCTGAGGAGCAGGACTGGATGAGGGGCACTTACACATCCAAGGGTGCCTCAGGTACCAGCTCCCTTTTCAAGAGCTTGTGAGGAAACAGAGAAGGGTTAAAGCTTCTTCTCTTCACTGCTCTTTCTTTTTTTCTTTTTCTTTTTCTGCTTGATTAACCCACTGCTGTCACATCAGCCAAAATTAGCATCTTTGATAGAAGCTGGCCCTCACACCACTTTGATGACAGCAGAATGAAACCAACTGAGGGGCAGAGCTGAACTCAGTCCCTAATGCCCCGACACCAGCACTCACTCAGATCACTCTGGGCTTTCTTCCGAGTTCTCTTCCACACTCCACCTCACCGCAGAAGCAAAACAACAATGTTCAAACCGTATATGTGACACCACACATCTACAGCTGCGGGGCACCGGCCCTTCTGCTAGTGTCAGTCGGTGGGGAATGTGCCCCACATCACACTGGGGCTGAGCCTCCCTCAGCTGGAGGAGGTTGGTCACCCCCTGTGGCCTCTTGGCAGTCTCACCAGTAGATGGCAACACGGAGACAGAGAAACACGCGTAACACAGAGTCAGGAAGAGGCGCTGGTTGAAGAAAGTCAAGGAGCGGAGGCGATGCTGGGCAGCTTTGCAGGGTTTCCACCCCTCCTGCCCCGCCAGAATGACTCCTGTCCTTCTCCTACCCTGGATTCACACATCTAGACAGCACTAGGGAGAAAAAAACAAAAGAAAACTAGACTCTCTCTTAAATAATAAGGCATCTGTGTCCCTAAATCATCAGTGGGCAAATATTTTCCTTCTTTGCTTCATATGCTTTATATTCCTTAAGATGACAGGCTGAAAGTGAATGCTGAAGCACTGCCTAACACTACAGCAAACTACAAAGTTTGCAAGCATCTACATTAATGGAACAAAATATCCATTGTCCTTTATGTGCAGCCTATGTTTCGCTTCCTATAAAGATAGTAAAATGTATGTTCTTATATTTGAAGACAGTCCTAAGTACTCCTTCACTGTAATAGAAATCACCATCTGACAGCCTCTGTGCTGAGGACATCACAGCCTCCCTTCAAAACAGAAAACGACTGCTTGGCAAACACTGAATCATGTCAACCCTACTTGTTCTGCTTGTCCAGCCTTCTAATGCAGTTTGCATATATGCAGAGACCAACCCATCAGAGCTCTTTCCATGGTCATTTCTTTATTCATATGGGGCACTCCTCTCTCTGTGCTCTTTATATCCAGGTTTGAACTGGACTTAAAATTGCTGGTGCTACTGGCCCTTTGCCTGGAGGGTTTTAGCTCTACCATTCCAGCCCCAAACCCTGCCAGCCTGGGAAGGGACGTCTGTTTTGATGCTCTACATCCAACAGTTGTGCCCAGGAGCAGGTGAGGTCCTGCAAAATGTTTTACAGACTACAGGGGAGTATCTGCCACCACTCCGGTATGGCAGGATCTGGATTTCTCAGCCATAAGCCCACTTGATCAAAATGCTTTGTAATACAACCGTGTGGAAGGACAAACACCATGAAATAAAGAGTTCTGTTCCAAGCTGATGAGAGGTTTGAAATAGAGAAAGGCGCAGGATGTGTCTTGGACAGGGATATGGTAAATGTTGTAACATAAAAGCTGAACACAAACACAGAGAACCTTCCAGAAGTCTTAGCAAAACCAGCTAATACAACTTCAGGGTGCATTAACAGGGGAAGAGTGAGGATTGATGTGATCTTATCTTCTACATCCAGCACTGCCAAGGTCCATAATAAAATGCTATCCCTGTTTTTATGAAGAATGTTGACTAACTGTAGCCAGCTGTATTTTCTGTTGGCATAGAAGAAAAGGGTTTGTTTTTTTTTTTAAATCAGATACTTTTGCACTGGCAGAAGCTGTATAGATTGATTACTCTAAAGGGATGAAGGAACTGGACACAAAACCAGCAATGCAAACAAAGCTTCTTTTCTTTCCTTTTACCCCCATGACTTTTCCCTATTTAAAGGGAAAATAAACCCAAACCACCAAGTAACTGACTAGCCTTTCTATTTCCCTAGCTCCTTTTCTTGCAAATAATAATCCAGTTCAGCAGCTGCTAGGTCCTTGGGGCCAGTAACCTTAGCCAGGCATTTCATGCCAAGAGACAAAGAGCAGCAGGTGAGGTGGTAGCAGGTGGTGCTACTGGCTTGGGAACTCATATCAAAGGTCTGTACACCCTAGAGTTGTCTATAGGGAGAGCACAGGAAGAGGAATCTGGGAGTTATTCTTGGCTGGTAACTGGCAATTGTATTCAGAGTCCAGAGGTATGTCTGAACATTTGTCTCCACTCAGGTACCTTCCAAGTATTCCATCAACAGTGAGAAATACAAGAGGACTTGACATCTCTGGTATTGCAAAAGCACGGAGAAAGAAATACATAATCACATCAAGAAAGAAAAACCCTTAAGCAAACACATAAATTCACAGGCTTCTTTTCTCTGCCAGTATGAAGCAACATGGACAAATGCCTCTTCTATGATCTCTTGGCCATCAGAAAGAACTCGAGCATCAGAAGTTTCATCACTAATTCTGTCCATACAAAATGTTCACAGCTGTTGGCATAGAAAACAATGTGAACAAACCACTGACACTGCACGAGGTCCTTAGTTCCACTCCAACTGAAGCTTTCAACATGCTGTTTGAATTAAGGCGGCACTGGGTGCAGTCCTTACAAAACTGGACTGGTTGCATAACATGCCAAGTAACAACACAACATACCAAAAATATCTATCTACTCTGGCACAATATTAACAGAATAAGTGAGATATATGGCCCTCCAGTCATTAGTGATGAAGTGCAGCAACTTCACTACATCACTCAAGATACGTCAGATCTGAAGTGGACCAAGCAAATTAGAAAATAATTCACACAACCTGCAGGATTCCCAAAACTGCTAGACAAAACTCTCTGGATTTTCAACAGATTACAAACCATTTTTAGTAGTTTTGACTCTTACCTGGAGTAGAATATGATTTCTGGTGAATTTAGTAGACTGGAGTGCAGAAGGGGAAATGAAAGCTCCTGTGAGAGAGGGCTAGCACCCTTTAAAGTCCCTATCACAGATCATATTCATGCATCACTACCATAGGTCACAGCTTTCCCTTTGAAACGGCTGGAGCCTCTGCAAGAGGCAGGGAAAACACTGTGCTCACTGGGTATCTTCCTCAAAGAAAGGCATTGCTTACTTCAATGATGTCTGTTCCTTTACACGGCTGCAGGAGCAGCAGGTGTGCTTCAAGGGTGATCTCAGTTATAAAACCTCAACCAGCTGCTATAGACTTATCTTTTGAAAGCAGAGTAACAGGGCAGTTCTGGGCATAAACCCAATATGATGTACTTCTGACTCTGGAGATTTCTCCTTTTTTTTCTCCTTACAGAAGCTACCTTCACCTTGAGAGCACTGGGAAAGGCACAGCAAAGGAAACACAGTGGTAAAATTTCCACAACCTCCAGTCCAGCCTAGCCACCATTTTCCTTTGGGTACCTATAAAGTGGTAACAAAGATGATGATAAATACCCAAAAGGTTATTTTTAAAGAAAAACTCACCTATATGGATGCCTTCATTAGGAAAAACTAGAGCAATCTCCACCAGGGAACAGTCTCCAAGAGATGCTGCCTTAGTGGTGGTCAGCCCTTAAATGAGGTCTAGAGGAGATGGACTCAAGCTCCACCCCTTCTGGGAGCACAGCTAAATTACTCTCACCTGTGCTCCCACAACTGACCCAACACTTGCCTCAGCTGATTAATCAAAGGTTCAGGCTGTGATTACCGATTTCCCATACAGTACCCTTACCATGCCATGCTTCTTCCAGTCCCAGCAGTGCTGAAATAGTGTAATGCTGAATTTGCAAGTAATTTTATATCACAAGAGAAGAGGATACAGTAGATACCAATACCTGTCACAAGACACCCTGAGCAGTGCACAGGACTTTGACTAGGTATCAAATTCAGTGAAGTAGCTCTGCTCTGTGGTATGTGTGAAGATAACTGCCTACGTATAAGGTTTTTGGAATTGTTTGTGGCCCCCTCAGGCCCATGGATGACTTTGCTAATACAGCTGCCACAGTAAGCACTGTAATATTTCCAGATATTAGCAAAACAGCTTAATTTGTACTTGCTACACCAATTCAAAACTCAGCAGATCTGAGTTTAGTTTCCAACACTGCTACAAACCTCTTTTCTAATCTTCCACTCACCTCTCATGCCAAGCATTTCAGAGGGATCAGAGATTCCAGCTGCCAGTTAAAGATACCTCCAACATGCCTGCCCCTCAGAGAATGGGCACTCAATACAAACACAACAAAGTGTACTGGAACCACCTCACTGTGCCCCAGCTCTCTGTGCTTCCCGCACCTGCTCACCATCTCATTTCTTTATATACCATAAGATTTCCAAGGCACATCATTTTTACAGCAAGATCCTCCTTCAGCCTGGAGCCTTGGAGTCCAGCTGATTAGCACATTTAGTAACAAAGGTAAGAGTTTTAAAAGGGCTGTAGAGTCTATTAGCCAATACAAACAGTCTGTCACCATGGATGGCCAGATAAACCCAAACTGATTGCTAAATAATTCTCCATTCAGTTGACTGTATAGTTCTCTCCACCCCGGGATCTCAGTCACTCACTGCATAACTGGGCAGCACTCCCTGCTGCCAAGACCAGCTCCACAGTTGCCCACCCACTGAGCACCAGAAAAGGCGAGTTATTATTTTAAGTTGTATTGGGAACTACTTTCAGGCTGCAGAATTATCACCTGCTGACGTCACTGCCGAGCATGGCATTATTCAGCCTCCTCTCTGACTTCTGCTAACTTGATGTCGACAGCTTGCTAGCTGCCAGCAGACATTGCTCATCACATAAGAATTAAAATTGTTATTGGCCATATTTTTCCAGCTGGGCTTTCAGACTGGTTTCATTTTGCCAATGGTTTGCAGGAAAAAAAAAAAAAAAAAAAAAAAAGCAGCATTAGGCACATAGTGAGCATTCATGAAAGGGAAGTGAAAAGGCACAGAGGCCCTTCCACAGGGCTGAACAAAAAGCAGCAACTTCAGCATAGAATGGGTTCCCCCGTACCTCCAGGCAGTGAAACCAGATGCTGCTCCCACACTTCAGCAGCCCCTGGTATCAATGCCTTCATACTCTCTTGCCCTCTGCAAACATCTAAGGCTTGAAGCCACTTAATGAAATCTCCAGCCAGGCTCTCAGCTGGTTCCTGCCAACCAAGTTTTCCCATCTCCACTCCATAAGGCTCCAGTCCTTCACAGTCAAGGCACAGCTGAGCTTAGCTTTTAGTGCTTTTTCTCCAACAAATTGTGTAGGTAGAGCAGAGCAGTGATCTGATCCCTAACTAATGCTCTCTTGGTTAGAAAAAAATCAGTACACAAATTACAATTGGTAGCTAACCCACACTTTGACAACTGCATTCACTGTCATAGCAGGGCTTAAAGCCTCAAAGCCAATAGTGACATAAAAGTCTCATTGTGCTCTCAGAAATAATTCCTTTTCCCAGCTCGTGTCCTAATACCTCTGTCAGTCCATGGGGTCAATTCATATTCTATCCAAACCTGGCGCTGTTTTTGCAGCTGTTTCTGCCTGACTCTGGCAATATTCATGCATGGCTATGCATTTCAGATGCATAATGCAGCATGCCTGTATACACTAGAGGTTTCTGGTTCCTGCCAATGCCAACCCATATGGGATTATTCAAGGGTAAGATAGCTGAAAGTTTGATCGCTAACCTATGAACATTTCAATCTCTAAGTGAGTCTTTCAAAGTGTTTCTTCTGATTTGGGAGTGACAAACGGTCTGCTCCCATCTTCTGTCTCCCCAGACATTGAAGGAAACATTAATGGACAGGTCAGATTCAGAATTCACCTTGCAGGTGAGCTGAGTCAGCAGCAATGCAAAAAAAAACCTCATGTTCCAGCTCAGCTAGCAAGGTCTCCCCCTCAGGGCTGGACTGCAGTGGCTGCCAAAGGAGAACAGAAGGGCTTGAAGGTCTCCAGCAATACTGTCAAATTCACCCTTTGCCAGCCAGCCTCTTCCTTCTTTGTTATTCACTAATGTGGATTTAACATCAGTTGACAGAGAAATGAGCAAAATGTGCGAGGTCAGAGATGCCTGGATAACCCATAATCTCAAGCCTGCAGGATTTCCTCAGGTATCATCTCAGGTGTGATCAGTTGCTCCTGGAACCATTCCTCTTAGTGCTGTTACAGGTAATCACTGCCCCTCTTAAGGCAGGGTGCTTACACCAATGGAAATAGCCACAGCAACAGACAACCTTCCACACAGCTCAGATTGCACTGTTGGCTGCTGGATTAGGAAGGACAGCTGACTGCTGGAAATCTCTGCATAAACAGAGGCTCCTCGTGGGTGAATAATGTATAGAGGAACATGCAGGTTCTTTCATTGCAGACTGGTCTGTGTTTACACATGAGATTTAGGAGGCAAGATTCCTCCTAAAACAGTTAAAACCTGCCTAGAAAACAGTCCAGACCTCCAAACCTACATCTTGCTCTCATTTTATAACTACTACAATAAATGGCAAAATGTCTTCTTTCCCTTTAAAAGTTACCATGGGAAATAATAACTAACCCTTTATATATATATATAAAGTATCTGGACCTAACAAAGTCACATCTTACACTTGAATTTGCAGTCCATCTCTGTCAGTTGGAAACTGATTCATCACTGCAGGACTCCACTGGTTGAATTAAAGGTCCTATCACTGAATGAGACATGAATGAATCAGAGCTCTCGCACCACACCAGTGTGGGTTTGCAAATATGGCCTTGGTTACGCTGCAGACAGAAAATGTCTACTTGTCACCATCAGGAGTGCTGTGCAGGACAGGTGAATGCAAGGTCTGCTCAGACCTCAGACAAACACAGAGCAGGGAAGCGCCTGCCAAGGACACACAAGAGAGAAAACAAATGAGTCTGCAAGATTTTAGAGAGTGTGAGAAGGAAATGGGAGGCAGAAGGGGAAGAATGCCAAACCTTATGTAAGTGTGGTGGCTCACAAACTGCCGTGAGAGAAATTTTCTCCTGGAGTATGCCCTAAGTTTTTGTTTTCTGGGGTGGGAGTCAGGGAGAGACAAATTGTATTTATGGACAAAAAAATCCCACACCACGTAAAGGCAGCAGATACTTGGTTTCAAAGCAAAAAGGAAGGATTGGGCAGGAAAAGGCACCACTGGTTTGCTGACATTTCCCACCTCATCTGTCATCCTCTGCTGATTCCTGCTGACATAAGTCCAGTCGAAATCTGATTAATCAGTTCCCAAGGGGTGCAGTGGACTCCTGATAAAAGACGGCAGAATGAGAGATGCTGAAAACTTCCTTTGGGAAGGGACAGGCCTCCCTCTTCCCCTGCCTTTATTGTGGTATTACCACAGGGCAACATTTCTCCCCCAGAACTTTGCTTTCTTCCCCCTTCTCAACATACCAACAGCAGGTGTCCGCCATGCATTTTTCTCTTCCCACAGCTTCCTGCTCTTGTTGTGACAGCTCAGCTCAGAGCTCCCTCGTGCTGCTGCTGCTCAGCAGTGCTGCAAGCAGGACAGGAGCAGCACAGGCTGCTGAGGTATCTGCAGCGCATCCCCTTCTGTCCTGGATGTGGCTGTGCCCAGCAGAGAAGGCTGAACTCTGTGCAAAGGGATGAGAAATGGAGGCTCTACAGAGGGGTAGAAAGCCCTCCTTTGCAATATTTCCTTGCTTGGGATACACTGAAGAGCCCTGCAGACGTGGAACAGACTGGTGTTCAGGTGCACATGGGAGTATTTCAGAGCAAGAGCTACAGTGATCCAGATAGGGATGACGCTACAAGCAGTTCCTGAGTCTGCTTGAAAACCACCACAGAGCATTTTGGAGAGCCTGCACTTGCACTCCTGCAAATTGAAGGACCCAGGGACCACCTTTTAACGACTGTTTCTGTGGCATGTGTCACAGCAGCATGGGCATTGCTCACCCTGTGGGGCTCCTGCCACAGTTCCTCTCTGCTATCTGCCTTAGATCATTAACTGCAGATGCTTCAAGCTTTCAATGCTGCATTCTGCCTTGCTGTTTGGTACCACCTTTCATTGTACTTGCCACCGTCTTGTCATTACTCATCTCTTTTTCCTCTACCATCTCTACCACTACAGAAGTGGTAGCGGCATTCATGCAGCACCTGGGTTTGTCCCAAGCTGCACACACGCTCCGGCCAGAACAAGAGCAGAGCAGGAGGTGCAGCAGTGCAGGGGTTAAGCTGTTCTGTGTGCTGAGGCTGAGCAGGCAGGCACAGTGAATCTCTCCCCTTCCACCTTCTTCAGTGAAATAATCAGTGCATTTTAGCCCCATGGGCATGCAGGGGGGAAGGGGGGTCCAGCTGCTCTTGTGCAGGCAGTAGTATCCTCTAAGCTGCTGGGGACTGGCTGTCTGAAGGAATTATCTCCAGGGCCCCATCAAGACTTGAAGAATAAAATTTAAAGGAAAAAAAAAAAAGGCAGAGAGAAAGCAGAGAGGTGTAGCCTGCTCCTGCATCATATGAAACGGAGACCACAGCCTTACTGTTTCTACCTCCATAAGCTCTCAAGCAGCATTTTGTAGAGAACATGGGTTGTTTTCCAAAATCTCTGACTTCAATAAATAAATAAAATATTAAAAAACACTCGTCTCTCTGGAGAAGTGTAAAGCACAGCTGAATATCCCCCTGCTTCAAACTGAATTCCCAAAGGGTGGCCCTGGAGATAGGTAGCAGGTAAAGACATGGACAGAAAAGCTGCATTTTTCAGCATCAGGTCACTGCAAGCAGTGAGATGTGATGGGATTTGATCTGCCTCACTGGCTTGGCAAGCAGCCAGCCTAGGATAAGGCAAGAGATGTTGTGGTTTCACAGTGCTAGTAGCTTCCTTTTCTCTGAAAGAGTCTAACAGTTGCAAGACTAGAGAGAAGTATCTGCCTGGGTATCTCCATCTCTTTTCCTTTATGCCATCAAATTCCAGAATCAGCTGTTTCAAAGGAAGACAGGAGATACCGAGTCTTCTATCAAAGCACTCCATGTTGACTGACTGCAGTGATCAGAGTACACAGTCTGCAACCTTCCACCATTCTGTGCCTGTTGACATGATTTAAATGGCTTGAGATGGTATGGGAAATACAGAGATAACTAACCATTGCCACATGAGAAAAGCCAGGGTGTTTTCTGAGGGCATGTATGGGAAATCGGTAATCACAGCCTGAACCTCTGATTAATCAGCTGAGGCAAGTGTTGGGTCAGCTGTCAGAACACAGGTGAGAGTAATTTAGCTGTGCTCCTGGAAGGGGTGGAGCTTGACTCCATCTCCTCTAGACCTTATTTAAGGGCTGATCTCCACTAAGGCAGCATCTCTTGGAGATTGCTCCTTGGTGGAAATTACCTCAGTGGTTCCCTGCAGACTGAAGGCTTTCATATGGGTGAGTTTTCTTTGTAAATAACCTTTTGGGTATTTACAATTACTATCTTTTATTATTTGTCGCCATACAGGACAACAGGCCTCTGAAGTGGAAAAAAACCCTGGAGCTGAATCTACAGTAATGTTTGGCCTTTCAGTCTGGAATACAAAAAGGATCTGGGGGTGCTGTTCAGTGCTCAGCTGACCATGAGCCAGCAGTGTGCTGAGGTGGCCAAGAAGGCCAGCAGCATCCTGGCTTGTATCAGTAATAGTGTAGCCACTAGGAGCAGGGAGGTGATTTTCTCCCTATACTCAGCTGTGGTGGGGCTGCACCTCAAGTGCTGCGTTCAGTTTGGGGCCCCTCGCTGCAGGAAAGACACTGAGGCCCTGCAGTGTGTTAGAGGAGGGCAGTGGAGCTGTTCCAAAGTACAGGCTTTTTGGAGTAGTGCTCAAGGGAACTGGGACTGTTCAGTTTAAAGAAGATTGGAGGCTCAGGGGGTACCTTAACACTCTTTACAATGATCTGTAAGGTGGTGGGGGTCAGGCTCCTCTCCTGGGTAACAATGATAGAACAAGAGCAAATGGCCTCAAGTTGCACCAGGAGAAGTGCAGGTTGGATATTAGGAAACATTTATTCTTAGAAACTGATGGGGTGTTGGAACAGGCTGCCCAAGGGGGTTGTGAAGCCACCATCCCTGGAGGTGTTTCAGGAAAGGGTAGATGCTCTTGTGAGGGACATGGTTTAGTGGGCAATATTGGTGGTAGCTGGACAGGTGGACTAGATAATCTTGGAGATCTTTTCCAACCTTAATGATTCTATGATTCTGTGAGATGCCCCACAGGAAGTAGGGCACAATTCTGCATTGGTTTGGGACACTTCACCAATGCTGGATTGCTTTTATTAGACCATTCAGCCAGGCAAGAGGACAAAGCTGTATTTCTCAGATAGGGATAGTGTTTACCAGAGGCAGCAGTTTGCTTTTTGTTTTGATTTCAGGCATCAACAGCAGCCCCAGATGCTCCTTTATCATCAGCAGGTCCCTGTATGTTGTGGATAGGTCTTGGAGCCTGTAATCCTGTCAGGACTTCCTGCTGTGCACAACACAGCTGCTGGAACGGATCATCTTGTGGCTGTTTCAACTAATGCATTTAGCTTCACCAGTGCTTCCCTGAGAATGGCAGTCTTGCTTTTTTGTTTGTTGTTTTGTTTTTTCTTTTTAACATTCTGCTGCCTCCTGAACAGGGTAAGGAGCACTTGGAAAAGTCAAGGCCTTTACCCTGAAGGTCATCAACAGGCACTACACAGCTGGGTGTTATACACAGCTGGGTGTTAGGTACTAGAGGAATTCTTGGGTTAATCAGCATAGAAAGGACCCTCCAGACTGAAAGAAAGGATGGATATGGAGTGGGATGGTGCTTTTCAGGGATAAGCTCTGCTGCAGACAGAAGCAAAGGTTCTGCTCCCAGAGCCAGATTCTCAGCCTTTCCTTTGGTCCCTATCTGACAGGAAGTGCCTGTCCTGTCCTTGTCTCCAGAGGGAGCCCAGTGCTTGGTGATCCAGCACTGCACACTGCTGTTTGCACCCAGTGGGGTCCCCCAAGCCCACAGACACAGGTTGTAGTGTTGCCCAGAGCTCAATGCACCAGTTTCCAAAACATCAGGGAAAGGGGGATCAGACCTGGATCTTATGGCACACACCAGTTGTTCCTCAGTAGCACATGGCCACACATTAACACTGCAGCAATGTAACTGAGCCTAAGTGCTGCAGGAGGCTTTGTCTTTTATGCTGTTTTCTCTGCTGCACTACTTACTTTGGGAAAACATTTAGAGAAAAGGACCAGCCATGCTTAGCTCTTTCTACATAAAGAGTGATCACCTGCTTGTGTACAAAAGGTATGTGTCCAGAGAAAGGCTGAAGTGCAGCCTAGGGAAAATGGATTAGGAGTGTTTAGATTTCCTTTCTGCTCTTTATACTTGTGGACTGACAGCAGAAGACATACACGATTGATAGCAGTCCACGCGTGCCTGGGCTCAGCCCCGTAACAGGCCAGGATGGATGCTGCGCCATTTGCACTGCAGCAAACAGATGCATTTCCCTTGTGACTCCTTTCCAGGCTCCAGCTCAGCAGAGCTGCCTCAGCTTCTCTTTAAAACAGAATAATGATATGCAAATAGCACCACTACCACACAGTATTTTCTAGCAGTTGGCACAGAGAACGGAAGCAGAGAAAGAGCTGAGGGGAGGGAATTGCTTGGCAAAGCATTGCTTGGTCAGGAAATGTCAGCTCATCAGAGGTTCCTGTCTCTTACCACGTATGATTCACTATTTATCATCTCAGACTTTAGTCCTTCATCAGAATCTGTGAAAGCGGGGAAGAGTGAGGGAAACTCCTGTACCAGAGGAGAAAACAGCTTACCTACTTCTTCTCCCTAGGGCTGATGGGCTCTGGCCGGCATCACCATTAACTCAACCACTACCTAAGATTAGGAAAGGGAATTAAAGGAAAGAGTCACCTTCCTGTCAGCACCATGGGAAATGTGGCAGAGCCCACCCTTCACATGAGGGAGGCCAGCAAGCTTTTCAGGTATACCCTTCCATGGGTGTCCTCACCTCTCAGCAAAAACAACACCAGGAGTAGAAAGTGCCCTTAAATATTAAAATACCAAAAAAAAGTAAGTGAAGTAATTAAGAAATAAATCATATTAGTAGTGAATATGGTGTCTTGGCAACATTCCTTTGAGATTCGCTCAGTAAAAATGTTTTAAAAAGTTATGAGGTAAATAAAGAAGAACCAGCTTTAAAGATTTCATTTTATCAAAAATGAGCCAGGAAGCTGCCCACACAGTAGGTAAATCTTCTTGTCACAGTCTAAGTAAGCTACTTCATTGAGGCTGAAGCTGCAATGTGGAACCAGGCTCAGAATGGTGCTTCATGGCAAGTGATGCTCATGGTAACCTCCAAGTAAGTGCTTCTGTTCTTTGCATGGTATTTAAGAGAAAGATTTGGTTGTCAGGTTGTAAAGCTCTGGAAAGAAATGTAAATCCATTCATGGGTGAAGGCTGTCTGCACAGTTTGGTGCACGTACTCCAGAGACCAGGCTACACTCAAAGATAAGAGTCACAGGCCCCAGGGATCATAGCTTAGATGTTGGGTTTGGTGCTTTTCAGAGGAAAAAGGAGTTGCTGCATGTGAGACTGGAATTTTATTGTTTTGTTGGAACAAGGAAAAGCAATAAAGGTCAGTCTTGATTGTACATGACTGGAGTTATTACTGTTGCTGGCAAGACATAATGCATGTTTTCTGGGTGTTTCTGCCAAGGAAGCACAGAGAGGAGGCATGCAGCCAAAGCTGTGGCAGGGGCCCACTGCTTGGAGAGTCCTAGATCCTGTGTACAAAGATGGCAGAGACTTCCTTCCTCCAGAGAGCTGCCTGTGTCTCTGGTGAGTCCTGAGGACTTTGCATCAAGGAGATAACTCAGTAAGAGCACTGTGGTTAAAGTACATCAGCCCTGAAGTCAGGCACATGTCTTGACAAAAAAGGCCAGGCAAGTGTGCCTGCTCCCAGCAGTGCGCTCTGCTGATAAAGCAGTTTGCAGGTTCTACAATGCATAAGCCAAGGTGGTGAAACCAATTGCTGGCCTTCAGTCCAGGAAGAGGTCCAGCAGTCCAGCACTTCAGGGCATGAAGTGGTTGTGAAAGGCTTGAGCCTGTGAGGGGTGTTGATCAGTGATCTGCATCTTTGCTGTGGCAAATTCCCAGCCTTAATGACTTCAGGTTTGCTGATGGTTGTTAGATCACTGGTAATCTAGGAGGTGGTGACAGGCAATTTATTATGTTTGCAGCATGCCTTGCCTTGTCATAGTAATAAAAGTGAATATTAGTAATAAGACCAAGTCTTCCCTCAGGACCTCAGTCCAGCAGGGTGGCAGATTTGTGTGCTGTTCTTTTCTCACCTCTCACTTTCTCTTTTCTCCTATCACTGCTTGAGCAAAAGAATCTCCCTTAGCAGTTTGCAGTATGGAACATGTGACAAAGACAAGCAGTCCCGCCTCTCTGAGAAGCAGTGATCCAACCATAAGCACACACATATGTAGGTGCAAAGCTATATTAATAATGATAGCATATTAAACTACAAGGAGCCCCTCATGCCATCTTATCAGAGTTCCCTTAGAAAGTTAAATGATGCACGCTTTATTTGTAATTGGATGCAAATTAAAATACCACTCACGAGAAGGCTGAAATCCTGGGAGGGTAGATTGCATGCATTAAACCTCAGGATCTGAATAATGTCAGAGAATACGTTGTTACTTTACTAGTGTTTGCTTCCGTCCTCTGCCACCCCAGTGATATGAAGAAATCAATCTCTTCCTCCTTCCTGGAAAGTGAAAGGGGGAGAGTCAAAGTCTGCTGATGAGAGCATTTGAGTCATTCACAATCTGCTCAGTCCAATGTCTGAAAGGCAGGACAGCAGCAGATCCACCAACGTGGAACGTGGACAGCCAGCTTAAATATGTCACATAGGGCATACAGCAAGCAGTCTGCTCTGGCCTGCCACATCCTATGTGGGTAGGGAAAAACAGTAGATCTGCCCTAGAATTCAGTTGTGAAGAGGTGGGCAGTGCAAGGAAAAAAGGCACTTTTCCTGTGTTTGAAGTGAGGCTCTACCCTCACAAAGATGGACAGGAAGGTATTTGAAGCTGATGCTGCAGAGGCAGCTTCTAGAGCCTTAGCTCTTCTGTGCTCCACCAACGTTAAATCAACACCGTGTTGGCTTCTGCCAGTGTGCTGCCACTGTTTCTCCCAGTTCAAGCACAGCACAGAGGCACTGTTATGCCTGTACACCGAGACAGTCTGTGTTAATGAATGGGAGCTGACAGGGAGAAGATGGGAATGCAGGATCAATAACACACAAGAGTCAGGTGTACAGATGGACCTGTTTACCTTGTTTTCCCCCCTGATGCACAGAGCAGGCAGACATAGAGGTGCCTGTTGCACTGCCTCTGTGGAACAGCCATCAGTTAAGTCCTGAGCTTTTCCTAAAGAAAAATTAGTAAGGTGGAGTTTGTGTCCTTCATTATACAAACATTTAGGCAAAAGCTGAGGACGTAGCACCAGTAACAGCAAGTGGCTCATATTTATAGATATCAGAGCAAACAACAGTTTTGCTCTAACCACTGCTTTTGCCCAGACAGCTTCATATAACAAATACAGCAGCTACAGACAGCTTTGCCTAAAGTGCCACCAGCTTTGTTCTTTTACCTGTATTATCTTTGCAGATTGCCTTTGCACTGCCAGCAGGACAACACACAGCTCTCCTCTCTGCAGGCCACGTCCGCTTCCAAATTTGTGTCCTCCATTCTTTTCTGTCCAGAATTGCAAAGATTTAGGACTAAAATTGCTTGGAGCCCTTATCCAGTACAACCAACAAATCCTATGGCTGTAATCAGTTTGGATAAGTGAATAAACATTGCTAGCTGAGTAAATTAACTACACATTTCTGTATCCCTACTGGATACTGGAACATGTGGGGACAGGAGCATTCTTACTGTCTACAAGGACATGATTAACACCTTAAAAACAAAGACTGAAAGATCTAAAGTGCTACTAGAAATCACAGGGAACAACTTTCCAGTGGTTTATCAGAAAACCACCAGACAGATGCAGGCTGTGCTACAATCCCACGTTACACCTTACGGCATAATAGGAAGAAGTTGTTCACTAGGTAGCACTGGCCAAGTACAGCTGGTCCTTATCCTAGAGGAATTGCTGAGAAGTTTAGCCATTTAGAATCTTAACATTTTTATCCAGGATTTCAAATAAGCAGATTATTTTTCCATATATATATATATATTTATTTATTTATTGGCATCGTATGTGAACCAGAACATGACTTAATGCCCTGAAGATAATGTCCAGCCCTGGGCTAATTGTTAACGCTGTTACAAAGAAAACTAAGGCAGAAAATACCACTGCAGAAGAGCTGCAAAAATCACATTGCAATCCAAAAACTAGAAGGAGATGATTTTGCATAGCCCTGGGTTACTTCCACAGATCTTTACTTTTCCCTATTGCTTCAAAGAGATACCAAATGTTATTATTTCATTCAGAGTCTTCATCTGGAAGGGTAAAATGTAGAGGAGTTGCTAGAAACCAGTCTGCAAATAGTTCATAGGTATAAATAGACTGGCAATAAAAAGAAAAGAAAAAAAACAAAAAACTTTCTAATATTCTTGCTAGCACCAAAACACCATTTCTATAGAGAGGCAGACATAAGGGTTCCTTGGGCACTAATGTCTAATCTTAATGATGGTGTTGCACATGAAGAAGATCTGGACATTCTGAGAACAGGACATGTGGGGTTTTGTGCTGAGTGCTTCAGCACTGACAGATCTTTCCTTAAGTTCCTTTGGAATTACCTGTCTGCTCTCCCTAAGAAGGCATTGGTTATCTGAGCTGATCTCCTCTGTGTTATGAGCTTCTCTGAAGCATTATATGTGATACCATATTTTATGTGCTGTACAAAGAGCTGGATCTCCTCAGAGCTTTTCTAGGCTTTCTAGGGTGGCAGTGCCAAATTCTATTAAAGGGTTTCTATTTCTTCCGCTCTAAAGACAGATGCCCTAGTGCACTGAGTTCTGGCAGTAGAACAATCACACAGCTTCAGAAGGAGCTACACGGTTTTCAGCTCAGGCAAAGATGGTTCCAGTTAATCAGTGGTTTCATTATCCAGAAGAGTTTGGAATGTCTTAACTCCTACTCCAGTCTAAAAGCTTTCATGGTTCAACCACTGAAGATCTCAAAGCAAAAGATCTCATCTTTCATGGCTCCAGCCTGAAGATCTCAAAGCAGTTTATTGTATTACCTGCCATCTTGGAAATTATCTTCCTTCTCCAGTTTGAGAACAAGGCCAGATTTCTCATAGTGGTCCATCATTTGGGGGTTCTGAGGTTTTGGCTACCTTTTGGAAAATGTTTTGATTTCCAGAGGTACAGGATCTTCTGCATCTCACAGATTAGAAGGGCTGCAGATTTCTACTAGTTACAAAAATCAAAATCCATATACTCTAAGTTTGCCATTAGGAAAAGCTAAAGACAATATAAAACTGGCTTGAAAAAATTCAGAAAATGCCCAGGATTGGAAAAAAAAGCATGACACCAGAACTGAGTGTCATAATCTGAGGTTAGATTTACACAGAACCCTGTGAAAACTCTGTGTCCAGTTGTCAGCTAACAGCTCCCTTTGGAGTCCATGGAGGTTTGCTGCCAATGTAAAGACTTTTCAGGAGATGTCTTTAGAAATAGACTGAAGGCTCCATTGCAGGTGATATCAGCACCCTGGCAGCATATTCCAGACGCACAAGATAGGAGTCTGAGGGAGTATTTTCTCCAACGCACAGTCCCAGAGTGCTGTGGTTCTTCCATCCTGACTAGGAAGAATACAAATGTATGTTCCCTCCACCATTTCCCTGGGGTGATTGCACAACAGGCTGCAGTGACTCAGGCTCAGCTGGAGAAAACAACATGTATTCAGAACCAAAATGCTCCTGGCCTCCACTCTGGGGCATGATTTTAACTAGGTATGCAACTGACACTCAGATTTGGTCCCTTAAGCTCTGCCATCCAATCCTTTAATTTCTTGGGCTTCCATTTTCAGCTGTCTACTGCTTTTGCATAGAGTTATGTGCTCAAGACTGGATGGATGAATAATCAGTTTGGGATACATGGTCCCAGATTCGCATCCAAGGGATTCACTCACATTCACCAGTTCATTAACACGCAGCATTATTTTCAGCTCCCTTACAATGCTAAGTCTGGTGCTAACGGCCTTTCTCCTCCACAGAGCTTGGAATGGATGTTTTGAATGGGTGTGTGTTTAAGACACCAGTCAGATGCATGAAGGAACACACGTGTGAATTCTCAGATCACAGAAACACAGATTTTCTCAACGAATCTAAACAAGTTTTTCTGATTAAAATAATAATAATAATAATAGTGGAGGATGATGCACATTTGTCCTCAGACAATTCCCACTGTCAACAAATGACCAGAAAAACTCTGTAATGAATAGAAAACATTGTTTCCAAGCAGTGATGACACTGAAACAAACTGCAGTAAGTTTGTAACCAGGAACTGGAACACCTGCATGTTGCAAGCTGTGGATACATATATTAAAGGAGGAACTACGGTGGTACCGGCTTTAAATGTGCCAGTACATTGTTTTTTAATGATCATCACCAGATTTGTGGTCATCATCTTGGATTGATGACCACATTGAGGTGAACACAGGCTGCTGCAGAAATGGTCCCATGGGCGGCTTGAGCCACCAGCCAGTTCAGCACAGTGAGTGCCTCCCTTGCACCAGACAACAAGAAGGGAGGTTCTTCCCATCCTGAGGCCAGTACAGAATTGTCCTCCAAAGATAATTATGGAAAAGGGGGAAAGACCACAGCCTCTGCCTCTGAAAAGTGTCGATTGATTGGTTTTCCTTTTGTTCTGCCAGTGATCTCCACTCCATGCTGAATTCCACCACATTATAGTCCACAGCACATCAGGAGGACAGCACACTGGCCATCTTTTGCAATGAAATAAGAGAACAAAGCAAAGCACTGGCTTCAGCCCTGACAAAGGATATACAGCACAGTGAGCATCTGTTACATCCCCTCTGCCTGCACCCAGCCCCTGCTGCATAGGGCTGCATTTGAACAAGGCAGCTCCTGCAGGTGCCTCCACCTCCTCAGCATAACACCAGGGGATGCAGGGCAGCCCACCCTTCCTTCCCTTCCATCCTGTCTCAAATCTGCATATTGGCCTGGCTTGCTTCTTTTTATCTCCCCCAGTGTTGCTGCACTTTACAGCCCTGAGGAGAAGCCAGTCTGTGAACCAGTTTATAGATGAATAAGAGTCCTGCCTACGTTGTCCCATGTAGTAAATACAGATGGAGGCTTTCTGTGATCTTGTTTTCTCTGCAGGGTCATGGAGTAACTCATTTTTCTCTCTCAGATCTGTTTTACATGTATATACTTGTAAAAAAAAAATAATTATATATATATAAAAGCCAGAGAAACCACAAGTCATTTTCAGTTGCCATTGAGCCAATGATGTATCTGTAATTAAAGAGGAGGTAAACTCATTTCTTTGTTGATTCAGGTCAGGCAGGGAGGAGCAGGTTGACTCTCCATTGCCCAGATTAGACTTGGGTAAATCTCATTCACTGATATCATCACTGAGGTGTAAGTGAATTTTCCATGAATAAAAGCTTCTCCCTGTTTGAGTCTGCCCTCTCTCTGGACTCTCAGCACTCCCAAGGCTCCTCCTGCAGCCCTCTGCCCTGGCTCCCATTTGACAGAGAGGCTGGGGAACTCACTGCATTCCCAATCCGCCTGCTGCCCTCCTACTTTCCTCCCAGCCCTAGAGCTTCCCACACATTCCAGCATCCTCGAGCCTGCAGCACACCTCGCTCTTGAGACAGCAGCAAGGAGCCTGAAAACATGATCATTCCAACAAAGCAGATAGCAGTTAGGAGAGCTCTGGGTAGATAAATTCTACTCTTTCGCAGCATGAAATTACAACATGTTGTTTCTTCCACCCTCAGCAGAGGGGGAACTCTGTCCTACAAATCAAACTTGTTCCAAATTACAGGCTTAATCCTTAATGCCACAGGGCAGTCTGAATCACGTGAGTCTTTCAGTCCAAAGAATATGCAGTGTTGCTGATAAAGACGGACAGATCCTATTACAGCTGAAATCCTCCACTGCTCATTGCTGTCTTCTGGGTTAGAGGATATGCACAGGGGCAGCTCTGCAGAGGGATGAAGCAAGAGAGGAATCTCTGGTTTTGAGGGCTTATTTAAGGTGCAGTTAGCAAGTAACCTCCATAACTTAACAGCTCATTTGTTTGCTCCATTCCCTTACAGTTGTCAGCATAATACACAAACCCACGATCCTTCACCTATGGGCTGAAAGTTACTGGGATCATGCTTGTAAGAGGTCCTGAAAAGCACCACAGAAAGCCACTGGTACTGTCGGGAGTCTTTATTCACATCACTGCAATCCACCCATCACCAGGAAAAGTAGAAAGGCCTGGAAATGGCCGACATTAACTCTATATATACCAGTCCTGGCTTACTGAAAAAAAGTTTGTATTTAACACGATACTGCTCTGTCTTTTCCTTTCATATTACTGCTTCCTTTTGCTCTGAGAGGAGTGTAGCCTTCTCCTCAACAGCACACGCATATCCCTTAAAAGAAGTGCATGCAGCATAGCTAAGGATGAGACAACAGGTGGGTAGGACAGATGGCGGACAGAGAGGTAACAGTGAGGTAATCAGGATTAGAACCACGAACAGTGGTTGGCAAACGTTAGGAGAGACATTTGCATGAAAACTGGATCCTTGCTTATGAAGAGTTCACTGCTCCCTGCTGCTCTCACCAAAAAACATGTTACTTTGACATCACAGTTGGTTGCTATGGGGATGCTGATGCTACCAAAGATAGGACTGAGCTGAAGGGCTATAAAAAGTCCTGGAGACCCAGCTGAGTCCATACGCATTCGGGAAGGGCCACTGCAGCATTTATTTTTGGCAGTAGCACAGCAGCCCATGAGTGTGACAGAATGTGACACCAAATTCAGAGAAAGAGACGTCACAACACAACAGAGAGCCGTGCTGCCACGGGAGGGGTGCGTCAGGGAAGGGAGGGAGGAAGTCGGCACCACCCTGGCAATAAAGAACAAAGCTCCCAAAAAAGGAAGCAAGTTTTAGAAGGAGGAAATGCCAAAAATAGATCTTTTCTGTTCCCCGAAAGATGTCACAGGCTTTAACAGCCTTGTGAGATATGGCTACTAACTAATTTTAAGTCTCAGTAAACGTGACCTTGCTAACAAACACTATCATGGTTATTTACAGCTGAGCTGTCAGTAAGTCCTCATCACTGACATTAATACTTCTAGACCTGGTCAAAAAAAAAACATCCTTTCAACATTCCTGCCTCCTCACTGCTGAAAAATGAACAGCAATATTGGTACGAAATCACTGCCTTTATGGGAGGACTTCACTAGGCAACAGGATGATTCCCAGTGATTTGAAGCCTGTAACATGAATGTGGTGTTCAGAGTAAACATGTTGTCAGAGGAGCTTCTCTTCCTTGGTTAGTGTGCCTTGTTTGATCTGTCTGTGGCTGCATTTCAGCTGCTACTTTGTTCCCTGTTCCTGAAACTGAGCAGATTTGCCTTCACTAAGCCCAGTGCTAGTAGCTTCATCTCACACTAAAATTCTCCTCAAGCCAGCAGCAATGGATGCCACTTCTTCTCCAGTATTACAGATCTTCAGTAGACACAAAGACTCATTATCAGTGTTCTACACCCCATACAAAAAGCAGGACAGTGCTTTCTTCAGACACTGGTTTGCTCAGTACTGTACATGAAGGAATACAAGAACAGAAGCCTCTGCTTGGGTTTATGAGCACCATTCCAGATTTTCAAAGGCGAATTCATCCTATTCTCCATACACCATGTAGGTGTGATTTAGACTAGGCAAAGCAGGGGGATGTGCTATGCTCAGAGGGGGTGTTCCTGAAGTTCATAAAAAACACTTTGCCTATGATATGGCTGAGCAAATATGATATGGTTGATGCATGAAAGTTCATCCTGTCTCCTCTCTCAACTTTGTTTCATGCCACAGCAGCTTAGCTAGCACAGAAACAGCTCTGCCTGTCATATCTGTACATAACCAGGGAGTCTAGGACAAAACAAGATGGGAAGAAGTAGAACAAAAACCAGTTTCTTCATTTTAAAACTTCTTGCAAGCCTCAGCCTAGGATGAAATCTTATAGCACTGCACATGAAGGAACATTAACTACTCCATGTGTCTGCTGGAAATATTTTGGGACACGTGCTTTCCCTCCTCAGAGGGGGGAAACAAATAATGCCTTTATTGCAGGCCTTGAAAGGAAACAGCAAGGGCTTTTATTCTAAAACCCATTGCCCAGCAGCTGAGGAATCTCTGGAACAGCTAAAAGCCTTCTAACTTCTTGTTCAGGTCTACACATACCGTCTCTGTATCCCAGTTAAACTTGCTGGGGTTTGTGCCAACATCAGTCATTAGTTTAACTTTCTCTTCTTTCTGCCTGTGTTTACACAGGTGTTGTATTTAAAGGCAGGAATTATCTTTCCTCCTCCATTCCAGACTACCTGGCTGAGCAGCCACAGCCCACCTGATAACTTCACTTAAAATAAGATCCTCATCCCTTGATTTTCTTCGCAACATTTTCTTGTACACATTCATTCCAGCATGAAATAATCTTTCTTGGCTGTGGGCCCTCCAAATAAGATACAATATTGCTGGTGCAACTGCGGCAGTGTTTGGAGAGTGGCATTAATGATGTCTCCACCTGTGGCACCATAACAACATGGCTTCTCACAGCCACAGCCTCCCATAATCAATCACACAGCCATCACACCCTTTTTCCATTGTCAGACCTCTCTGCTTTGGACAAGGACAAATTTCACTGCCGTGTACACAGAGGTGCCCTAGGGGGATTTCATCCCAATATTAACCCAGCCCTTGCTGCTATTAAACTGGGAACTTTCCCCAAGAGCACCCCTTCCCCAATGCTCTCACCTCTGCAGTGAGAGTATGGCTTGACTTGCCCATGCCGAGTGCTACACAACACATCAGGGAAGGTTCAGATCAATGCTTTGAGCACAGTTACCCACTTCACAAGCAGAATGTCCCCGCAAGAAAAGCTGAGAACAATAATTGACAATTTAATGCTTATGTTCCATTCCTCCCTTTCCCTAGGAGCAAACGTTCATGGAGAAGGGAGTAACGCCTCACTGTGCCAGTATTCTCAAATATAAAGCCACATATGGCACTTTGCTTCCTGCATCCTTAGATCAACTGCCCAGGACTCATCAATCTTTCTTCTCACCTTATGCTAGAGGATGTTCCCACCCAAAAAGAAAAAGCATCACAACATTTCCTACAGAGGCAGTTACTTTACCCTTAGTCCTGAAGAAGGCAAATGCCAATTATTAGCCATATATGAGCTGTCATAATGATTTGGGTAGCAGAGAATGGCAAAAGTGTAGAAGAACCTGGCTGGATATGACAATAGACAGATCTTCTATTATTTCCACCTCAAAATTGCAGTGATTCATTCAGAATGAAAAATGGAGTTGCCTGATTTAAACAGGAACCCATCTGACTGCAGTGGAGACAGAAATGAGTCTGAAATGAAGCTGAAGTTGTTGTTTCTTTCTCCTCCTTCTTTCCTCCCCTCCCTGTCCTGTTGACCTATGAAGTCACACAGTGCAAGTTCATTTATTGCTTGGTCTCATTTGCTGTCAAGTCTGCCTGACTTTTAGGCGATGCATGAGATAGATAACAGCACAGCTATTTCCAGAGCATGGCAGGAGCAGTACAGGAGCAGTAGGACTGTCAGCTCCTCCCTATCCCTGATACGTCTGGTCTCAAGTCTGTCTAATGGCACAGGCAGCCCCAGCTGCTCCTGCAAGTTTCAGGGAGTCCTGACCTCACTTAGATGATGATTCATCTTCCTTACACAGCACCTCTCAGCCCTGTCTGCTCTGATAGAAGACAACTGTGAATTCAGGTTTGCAAAGCTTGCAGAGTAAGGTCCCTAAGCACCCATCCAAAGGGACTCAGCTTTTCTGGGAACTCCCTGCAGGGCAACTTACAGATGAGTGCTCCCTTCTCCAGGGCAGCCCTCCCCAACACAACGCACCAGGCGAAGGAGAAAGGTTGTGCTGGCATGGAACCAGGTGCCAGTCCCTGCCCAGGAAGGACATGCAACTCCACCCGTGCATTGCTTGGGCCAGTTTTTGGTTTTTTGTTTTTTTTTTTAATAGAAAGACGCCAAACAGAAAGTTCTGTGTGTCCATTGTGGATTCCTGTTCCTTAAATCTTTCTCAGCTTCCCACTGATTCTTCTTCAGCCCTTAGACAGAGAAATGAGCTACTTCTGGAGCTGCTAATTGAGCAGAGCAGGCTGGCTCCAAGCTTTGGCTAAAACTGATGTAGATTTTGTCCTGGAGGCATACAGAGACATACAGAACCAACAGAGGCAGACTTGGTGGAGCTGACTTATGGCTCTCTTTGATCCAACCTGGGACAGGATGGAAGGAACTTTCTTTAGGAACCTGCAACCAGTTCCCTGCAGCAGTCTTATTATCTCCACAAATCAAAACCCCATGCTTTTACATTGCCAAAACTTAACACTTTTATTCTTGTTATCAAATTAGGTTATCTTATTTACTATAGAAGCTCCCTGTTTTTGTTTTTTTTTCTCCTGAACACTGCAGAAGTATAAAATAATTTCTAAGTCATGGTCATGTTGCCATTGTTTCTGCAATTCTTTTTAGGCAAAGGTCTCAGCAAGTTTTACCAGTAACAGTGAATTGAATCCCACCCCCCTAGTTCATCTGAGAACCAGAAGGTGAGTTAACTGTACCCTGCAGTTACTCTGATTCACAAGCTATCAAGATAAAGCCAAAAAAAATCACTCAGCAGCTGATAATTACAAGACCAAGGATCAACAAGAAGAATTTACTTTCTATAGCTTGCTCTGCTGTTGCCATAATATGGGCAAGTATATGGAAAATACAAGTTTACAAAGGTAAATTTCTAGAGAGAAAATTTGACATCACACAAATACTCAGTGGGATAACCTACCAGGCAGAGCACAAAGCAATGCAGACAATTTGAGCATAGAGAACAACATGTGTCCTGCCAGGCTCCTTAGAGCCACTAGTGCTGCATTTCATAGTGCTCAGCTCTCAACTGTGTGATGTTGAAGTCAAACAAATGATACCTGCTTGAACAGCAAGGCTGATCTCCGGAAGAAACTTTAATTAGAAACAGGCCTTATATGCAAAATAAACTAATAAAGCTTCCTACTCTATAGTATGTAAAATCCAGAACCTCTCCAATCTTCCTCTGTCAGAAGCCAGGATTTCCAATCCCACAGCATCTTATCAGCCTGAGAAATTTCCCCCTACGAATTAGATTCCCCATCCATCCTTCATGTGTATGACACAGAACTTAAGGTAGCTGGGACAAGCACTTACTGCTGTGTTCCTATGTCACTGTCTTTTGTCACTGTGTCAAGTCATATCAAAACAAAGTAAATTTAGGTACAGTGAGTGCGAGTGCTACAAAAATGGTTGTTGCACCTAAAATAGGCTGTACACTTTCTTATGTAATGAACGTGCTCTTAAGATACATTGTAAGATGCTATTAAATTTTAGGTAATTTCCCCAGTTTGAATGTGTGGGAATATGTACACGTAGGTTTTAAAGAAAATAAATAGAAAATACTTTGCAGCCCACTTCCTGATGTCTCATAGACCCCAGATTAAGAAATGCCATTCTCTATCAAAATATACCATTATTTTAGATCCCATTTCAAGTTTCCTCTTTCACTTGAAAGCCTGTAAAGATATCAAACTGCAAAAGATAAAATACTTCAGGTTGCTCAAAGATAATGGCAAGCATGTTATGGTCCATCACTCAGGGATTTTCAGCCAGTTTTACCAATCTGCTTATCCTACAAATTTTTTCAGATAAGCCCATGGAACAGGTTGTCAGTCTTGCATGCACATAATGCTACAATAGCTGAGACAAGAGGAGCAAACAAATTGAAAAGAGACACAAATTCTGACATATGGAAGCACGCAACCTCATGACTTCTCTGGATTTTCAAAACAGGAACTATGAAAGAGCAAAGCACAACAAAACAGTGGGCTGCAGGACATAGAAGAGAACTTGGAGAGGTATAAACAGAGATAGAGCAGTTCATCCAAAACCAGTAAATGCTTAGCAGTCCCTGAGTTGCAACACAGGTCCTGCCTTGTAATGATAAATATACATGGCAGCATACGCTCCATATGTCGATATGCAGTCTGTTACATGACTAACAGTTTAAGATTTTTTTTCAGATTGTAAGTTCAATATGGCCCAAGTCTTTATGTTCTCTAGCATTTTTCTTTCAAGAGCAGTCTCATAATCCTAGACAAGTGATTTTCTTCTTTGGAGTTGATTTTCAGCCTTGTTTGGTTCAAGTTTATTAAGCTCTCACAATTTCCAGTCCTGTCCCTCTACTTTTCTTTGACATCACAGGCCCCTGTTGAGTAGTTTGTTAAGCTACCGGTGTTGGATTTCTTCTCTTCTAGACCTGGGCTCGTTATTCGGTTGTCAGAAGAACTGTGCTGAATATACTCAAAAAGGCCATTTAAGAATGCAATATCTGCCAGACAGTGCTGTCAAAGTATGGAACTTGGAGCACATTGTGTTCAAGATGATCTGTCAAAATCCTGCCATTGCATTCAATTTACTCAATCATTTGGCTCATTTCATATCAGGATGGATTTCAGTGTTATGGACAACTGAAACCAACCCTTTCCATTTGTTTTGAGGGTTGGTTGGGTTTGTGGGTTGTTTGTTTTTGAGTTCTCATGGAGTCCTACATCTGTTCCTTCTGTGATCCCTACAGATCATACCTGATCTAATGGTTCCTTTACTCTTCACCACGTTGCACAATTTTCTTCTAGCCTCCTTTTTAAAGCTTGCAGAACCTGCCATGCAGCACAGCTTCTGTCCTTCTGAAGCCCAGTAGCAGGTAGCTTCTTCATCAGACTGAGGGACCTATGTGCTTAACTCCAAGCTAGATGACTTGTATCTTAATCTTTGTGCCTTTTCCCTTTCCATTTGAATGGCAGAATGCAGTATCCCAGCTCTGGTATTGCTTTTCTAAATAAAAGTTCTCCACAGATAGTTTTAACTGTTCCATTTGACATATTTATCTAACACTGCCTGTGCCACTGCCAGTGATGGGGGGTTTGCAAGTGTTAATTGGAAAATCCTTTTCATTTTGCTGAATTATGTTTCAGTCTTTTAAAAAATCTCATCACATGAGGAATCCCTTTCCTCCTTGGTATGCACATTTTTCTGCACTTTGTCAGCGTTTCAGAATAACAGTCTGGGTCTTTTACAACTTCTACATACTTCCTTCATCATTCGTGCTGACTGCTACCTCACTGGCATTGAATTTTTCTGCTTTCCACCAATTTTCATCCTGTTAACTGTTTCCTAACTGATACAGCTACATGCACTCAAGGACCCTTTCAGCATTCTTACCTTGGACTTGTATTTGCAATCGATCTCCTGACTTAGTGTATTCACACTGGCCTTTTCTAGTGCCAGACTCACCAAAGAGGCTGTTTATGAATTTTGTTACTGCTGTGCTGTGTGACCATCTGGTCAGGAGGCTTTTTATATCCCTTACTGGTAGAAACGCCCTCCCAGTCCCTTCCAAATCCCTGTACTATTTTCCCCTTGCTCTGTGCAGTCACCTTAAGCCCTTCCATAGCAAACAGAATTTTATTTTATTATTTTTTTTTACAAGGATACGTGATCCTCTGACACCGCCAACCTTTCCACAACATACTCTGCCTTACCTCCTGCCACCTTTACTGAGACCAGTGTCCTTATCTCACACTTCTGGGTACGTACCATTGCAGCCTTCTTTACTCCTCCAGTTTAATTGTAACAGGAACTTTTAATTTCCATCTGATGCTTTTCCTTCAGTGCTTTCCCTACTTCTCAGGGCTGCATAGACTCAGTATCAACTTCAATATTAACTTTCTTTCCAGATCTTTCACACTCTGTGCCATTGTTTTCTTGATGAGTAGGACATGATTTAAGATAAGTCCCTCATTACAAGAGAAGACTATGCATGCATAAGATTTTTAAGAAGTCTCTTCCCTACATGTAGGCTGTCACCATACACTGTTCCTGTGCTCTTTTGTTTGACCTTTTCCAGCTTGGTGTGCTGCGAGACACACTGCACTGAATGCTTCTAGAATTCAAGCCTGCCCACATGCCCCAGCTGCATCTCTGCAGACCATTTACATCAAACATCTGCATTTCATTAAATTTCAGGTTTTGGCACTAAACCACAGCTTTACTAGCATCTCTGGATCCTGCTCACTTTCAGAAGCTTTTGGAAGAGGTTTGCCCACGGTGATTTCAGGTGGAAGCCATAAAAAATTTGGAAGTTTTGCTTGGATTCACCCACAGTATGACCCTAATATCTCAATTTTAAGATGAATCTGAAAGGCTTTGAGACTTCTTTTTTAGCTACGTTCTGAATGAATTATTTAAAGTGCAGTAATCCAAATTAATGTGACACTCAGGATTCACAGTAATGGAACATCATTTGAAAGTTTGCAAAGTTTGTGCCGCCTTAATTCTGCACTCCCCATGCAGGTCCAGATTACTGCATAACCAAATATAACCTTATGCATCTTTCAACAATTTTTGATAACTAAGTTCTAAGCTGACATGTTCACAGTGCAAGGAACTGCTACTTTCAAATGATTTCCATCCTACCTTCTCAGACTACTACCTGAGCTGGTTCAACTGATTCATCTTATTGATAAAAAAACAAACAGATTCACAGGCATTCTCAGATTGTAGGCCCCCTTACAGGCAAGAGAGAGGGAAAAAAGGGTTTAGTTTTGGTCCTATTTTTTACTTCTGTTGTATCAAATGGGTTTGCACAGATCTCATCCAGAGCTTTCCAGCCCTCTGCTTCAAGTCATTATCCCCACTCTCATGGCTAAAGGCTTCTGGAAGAATTGTTGCCATTCTGAATACAGTTCACAACATCAAAAGATTTCCACATGGATGAAAATTTTCACTGCTCTGGGAATCTCATTGTAACATAAGGAGGGTTCTGCCAAACCAGCTCTGCCTCTTCTTCAGCAGACTGGCATCCAAACACTAAGCATGGAAAAATACATGCCAGTGTCAGCAAAACTCAGACTTGAAGAACTAGCCTTTCTTCCTTCATTCCTGGCCTGCAGCCATAGTATTGCTGGCTGTGATCTTGTCATATGCTATTCTGTAACTTCCAGAGGGTCAGCTTAGATGATGGCTTATAAGAGGGATACTGTAGCAATTGATTGTTTCTTGTGCTCAGCTTGTGTTTCCATTCCCTCTGCAATTCATTTCAGTGGTGTGGTTACATATCAACATGATTAACAGTACTGAGGGCAGCCTTTTAGCTGAGCAGAGCTGGACAACATGGTGTACCTGGAGATCCCACATCACTCTTCCCAGGGTAGGAGGCTGGCTCAGGACCGCGATGGATCCAGATTCAGATAATGGCCTCTGCTTCTTCCTGCAAGCTCACCCACTCTGGCAGTTTCAGTTCTGCATTTTCAGACACTGAGATTGCAAAGAATGCTGGTGCAAAGGTATTTGTATATATCCATGTAGGGGGATGAAGCACTTAGAGTTTGCAAAGAATTTCTGGATCAGTCTGTGGCAAATGAGATATGAATGTAAACAGTGCATAGGTACATATGTAAGAGTTTGCACAGACACAAATGCAATGCTGAACCATACTTCATCATTTATATAGTTACTTTGATCTTCAGACTGTCTTATAATAATAACTTCTTTCTGAGATAAGATAAAGGAGCATTTTCCCTTCCTAAAATGCAGCAGAAAAATCAAGATGTGAGCTGCCTCTAAAAGAAATGCTCCCCTCCAGCCTAATTTGTACATGATTAAAACCACTGCAGAACTTTTATAGAGGTAAGTCTGCAGATTCAGATGGGCAAACTTCACAAATACTTCCTGGGGCACCTTAATACATCACTGTCCTTAGATTTTTGTCAGCCTTGCTGCAGAAGTAACATGCTTTGCAGCACATTTGGTAGAAAGGGAGAAGATACCGGATGCTCCAGTTTCCAGAATAACATTTTACTTCAAACCCCCCTTCCCTGGCAACTGAAGCCAAAACACTGAACTTTGAACGACAGACAGGTCCACACTCCCTTGTTTGCACTCAGGGTTAAGGATGTTTTAAGGCTTTGCAAGCAAGTCAGAAGTTCATATAGGACATTCACGATGCACTCAGATGGAGCTACTTTGACACCAAGGTGTTTCTGAGCACCAGATCTCACCATAATCCATTAGCACCCTCAAAGAGATTTCCTTTAGGGTTCTTTGTCAGCAGAATTACTAATCATTCCAATGTTAGGAAAGCACCACATTGGGAAAGCATGCAGCTGGACTTTTGCTCTGACTTGCTCTGCGGCTTAAAACAAGTTGCTCTGTACTCCTCTGCCACAGTTTCCTTTCCTCCAAACTGGGGATATGCTGCCAGGCATACAGACAAACACTGCTCTTGCTTTATAGCTCACAGCAAGGAATTCAGCACATTGCTGTGATTCTGTCTGAATGAAGACATTGACAAATGCAGCAGAGCAGGCTCTCTGTCTTTGATCTCTCCCTTTCCTCCATGCAATTGTGCTCAATGGTAAAATTTACAGTCTTAATATTTGGAACTGTCCCAAACGCCTTTTCCTTAGATAACACGTGCAAATTGAATCAGGTCTTAAAGTTTAAGAATGTTGTTAAGAAACTGAATGGTACTGCAGAAACAAATGCATGTCACCTAGGCCCTAGTTTCCTTTCCCTAGCCAGCAAGACAATCACGAAAGTGGAGTAAGGCCGCCATAGAACAAAAGATGCTGAGTCCTTCTAGAAAGAACTTGGTTTTAGAAACAAATAAATCAAAAGTAAATCTTTAACCAAAGCAAACACAAATACCAACAACAGCAAAATTTCAGGAGGGGGGGGGGGACAAGATGCTCATGCCTAATGATAAAGCTTGCACTATAGGCAGAGGTTACTGATGTAAAATAGAGCCCAAAGCACATGCTCATTTTCTCCTGTTAACACCACACTCCCCTGTTTTCACCTTGGCTTCCCAGTTGCCTGGTGGAAATCCATATTCTGTGGCCAACAAATGTTATGATTCAGGTTGTCCCCTGCTCCCTGAGAGACTGTTTCAGCAGCCTTCTGGGCCAGGGGAAGTGCCTTGTGACTCATCCCTCTTTCTGTTTGCAATACGGAGGGACAGATCTAATCCATGGCTTCAAGTCTAAACTTTAAGGCTATGTAAGGGGCTAAGTGGAAAACCGAGCATGCCTTAGACAGCCACACAAAACCAGTAACTTGTCAGCTCAGCAAGGATCACTACTTCTGTGATTTTGCAGTTCTATTCTCAGTACCCCTCGGACATGGCAGGAGCCATTTATCAAGTTATGAAGATTTTATATTCCTCTCCACTTGCTATCAGTGAGGGCAGCTATAAGCATCTGCTGTGATGCAGGTACAGCCAGCAATAGGCAAATAACTTTCCAGAGGCTACTCAGTCCTCTAAGACTTCTTATCACTGCAGGGATGGGCTGCATGTCAATGTGTACCAAAGACAGAACATATCTCTCCACTCAATCCAAAGTACTCTGAATTCAATCAGCTTTGAGTCCATTTCAGTGAGCTTTGTTACAAGCCTTAGCCTACCCATGAGTGATGATGTGTAAGAGGAATTTGCATTATTAACAACTTCTTAATACAGTATCACTGTCTTCTTAATAAGGCATATATCACTAGGGCACTATACTGTAAATCAGAGCGTTTTATGTTTGAGGGCCCTCAGAAACAGAATGCTTTGGAAGATGATACAACTCTGAGAAGTAACTAATTTCCTTTTGAAAGGAAACTGTTTGCTTTATTTCTCTTCCATAAAGGAGGCTAAAGCTTTGGATCACTCTGAGCCAAGGTCCTTGAAAAGAGAAAGGAACCAGCAAGGCTTGTTTTCACAGGGCAAGGTTAAATAGTGTTAAACAGACACATTTTTTGCTACTCATAAGAATTTAAGTGATGTTATGAAAAGCCTTGGTTTTCTCATTAAAGAGACCGTTTTCCTGCAAAGGTTCTCCAGATTAAATTGATTCCGTAACTGAAAATTATGATATTGAATTATGCAGACAAAAGACAAGAAGCTTTCTGCAAGGTTCTAGTAACTTCACCATCCTCTCTGACAGTCAGCATCTCTCTGGCTGCACAGCTCAGAATTAGGATCATCTGGGCAGGGTTTGCTCCCTCTAGGAATCTTTGAGAAGCACAGCTATGAGACTGCATTTCTGATCCTAAGTATGGCAAGCAGAAGGATGGTTTGTGACTCTGGGCCAAATTTCATTCAGTTATTTGACCTGCAAACAGGCCAAAGATCATTCACATCATATATATGCTTGTACCTGAGAAGTATTTTACCTTGCACACATCTCAGAATTAGACTGAAAAAATCCTTCTTTGTAGTCCAAGTTGTATGACATAAGAAAGCCTGAACAGTGGTTGAAATTGCTAACGTTCAGAGCATACCTTGAGGGTCCTGAAAGAATAACGCTTCTCCAGTTAGAATCTTAAAACAAGACCTCAGACCTCATCAACAGCAAAAGGTAAAGTAGTGAGGACAAACTGTTGTTATGTGATGAGCATAGTGCAGGCAGCACTGTCATTGTGGAGCCTGTGGAGTTCCACATTGAAGGACAGAAAAGTCCTCCTTGCAACTCTGAAGAGGGTGAAGGGTTACTGCTTAGACCAGATGTAGTGGATGTGTCTGCACAAGCACAGTTAAAAAAATATGTGCACTGGCACAATGGACACTTGCAATATCCAAATTTCTGTACTGGCATCTTACTTTATTGCTGTACCATTTCCACTCCTTGTCAGGAAACAGCTAATGTCAGCACCCAAAAGTATTAGGGTCAATACCCTACCTTCAATTTTGCTATCAAAATGTTAAGCCATTTATAGTTTTCATCTGTCATTTAAAGCATTAAGTATTTTAGCGCTTAGAAAAATATAGTTCCAGGATAAACAAACTGCTGGTCTGATCCAGAACTTGTTCTGATGTGCTCTCTTGGTATGTGGAAATTGGTATCCAAGCAATTCTCCAGTTAAACCACAAGTTAGAAGACACAACTCTAGGCTTAAAGAAAGGAGTTTTGTGCCCTTCGTCAAATGAGGAGGATGAGGTTAGGAAACAACAATGATCCCTTCTGATTTTACATTTCTGATTCTGCCTTTCTCCATTAACCCCATGGGAACAATCACAGTAATCTGCTGAAAGCCTAAGAGCTTGTAAAATAAAGTGGTGGAAGGCAGGATGATTGTCGTGGTTGTTGTTCAGGAATGCAGAGAAAAGCAGAATCATGCAGAGTTGAGGGGAAATACTTTTGAGAAAGACACAGCTGGGGTTTTACCACAGAGCAAGACCTGAATACCAAAGACTTCAGTTCTTTAGTATCTGTGTTGGGATAGTGCTTGCTAATATACACAGAATACCAAATCATATGACACGTGTACAGTACAAGGCAAAGGCCTATAGCTGCCATCAACCAGTTTTCAGGTCACCAAAAATAGTACTGATCACAATTCAGTACTAAGGCAGGAATAGCTTACCCCCTTCTGAGTATAAGGGTTCACTGGAAACTCCCAAAGGAGGTGACCTCCAAAAAGAGATGCTTTCCCTTCTGCAGCCAGCCCTTAAATAAGGTTAGGGAGAGGTGGACTACTGGCAAAGTAGTAAAAGGGAGCAGCTGCCATATGTAGGAGAGAAATGACAGTGCATAGAGTCCATGGCTAAAATGCTCACTGATACAGTCTAAGTGATGACAGAAAAACCCTATAGATCTTCCTACAGCCTTATATATAGCTTTCCATTGCCGTCCCTGTCACCTGGCAACTACATTACCATCAAGACACAACACATGAAAGATCTTCCTAACACATCACCCTGGACCTGTGTACAGCAGAGGAAGGCAATGACAGTGCCTCCTACTAGGACACAAGTGCTACAGAGTAATAGAATACAACAAAGGAGAAAAAAACCCAAAACATTATCTCACCCCCTTCCAGTGAACAATAACAAGTGGAAAGAAACACAATCCCTGTCCAGACAGATGCTGCTCCCTCAGCCACTAACCGTTAAACGAAGGTGAGAAGGTGTGGATCTAGATCCCTTGGTTAGCCACACCTTCTCACCTGGTGCTCAACCATTTGTTCAGGGCATGACCTAGGAATTCTGCTGCAACCTGGAATCCTGTGTAGTGAAAAAGAAATAAGACAAGCCAAACCACAGGCAGGAAATATCAGTCCTTTTCTAGAAATGCTCATGCCAGAGCTCTAACACCAAATCTGTGCTGTTCAAATCTGGACAATTGTATTTTCAGATTCTGCCTGCATGAAGATGTTCAGGGCTCAGAGGGATATAGGAGCATCATCCGCTAAGAGCAGAGTATTTACACAGCAATAGAGAAGAACCGCTAAAGAAATTCTACTGTGTGTGCAGCAATACTAGCCTTCATAGTCTTATAACTCAGCCAAACTGGGAAAGGTTTTTGCAGGAATGGCAAAAAACATCCCTTTAATTCCATGAATATTTCCTTGCCAAACCTCTAATGTACTAATACTTATTTTTTTCCTTTTTCCTCTCCACTCCTCTGCTTTCTTTGTTTTTCTTCTCCTCTTCTTCCCTTGCATGAGTGTTAGGGATGTCATGACTACCTGCATTTTCCCAGTTAAAAGAGCTCTCTAATTCGGCTGCATTGGCTGAAAATGTACAAAGAAGTTAGTTTGAATCTAAGCATGCTTCATCTCGAGAAGCCTAAGTTGTTTTTTTAGCAAATGAAGAGAAGGCTGCCCTAAGAAGAAGTCAGGCATCCTAAACGTAACTCCTAGACCACACTCATCCCAAAAATGAAAACACAAAAATGCTGCAGCAAGTATGTGAAAGACTCACATTTCCAAAATCATTTGTACCTGAAGTCTTCGTGGAAGGACTGGGTTTGCTGAAAGCTGGAACTGAATCTCTTTGAATTTGTTTTTTGCAGAAGCTGGACAGGGATGTCCCGCTTACTCCTTTGTTTCTCCTTAGTTAAGATGGCATTCACTGGGCACTGAATTCACTGGCACTATTAAAACTTTTGTCCCATCCTTATTTTTGTTTCCTTTAGGACCGCTTCTCTTGCGGGGGCATATGGAGAAAAGAGGGATGAAATCTAGAAGGCGAAGATGTCTGATGATAGCTTTGGAGTTCCCTCCTCAATAAAGTCAAACAAAAAGAACTGTGATCACTAAATAGAAGCACTAAGACAGACTCCTGAGCACGCATGTAAAATAGGCCTTTTTTAGAATCTGCTTTTTACTGAAGTGTTTTGTCTGAGTTTTTGAGAAGCCACTGCTTGCATGTCTCTATACATGTAACAAGGAAGCTGCTCCATCGACAGCTCAGATCGAGTACTGCAGTAAAGTAACAACACCGGAGTGGAAAAGAGTGGGGAGGAGGCAGTCTGAATTCACAGCCATTAACTCTTTCCATCCATTTCACAGCTCTCTGCTAAACGCTGGAAGGGGAAAAGAGATGTTTGTCGATATCCCTCATCCTCCTGCAGCTGGCCAGGAGCAGGCTAACCCATGACTGAGCAGGGATGCATTGAAGTGTAATGTACTTCTTCGGTCATCACCTCTCCCCCTGCCCTGGCATCCTTTGAAGAAGTGGAGGGGACTGCACTGCTCAGAAACACCATCCGGGTTTTCCTTTCAGCTCTCATCAAATACTGCTTGGTTCCCTTCATTCTCTGGGTTAGTTCCAATGTTCATTATCTCTCTTTGTCCTTCTGATGCTGGCCGTGTTGCACACAAGCTCATCAGTCCTGCTGAATACGGGCTGCCAGCTTGTGGCCATCCCCAGCCACCATAGTTTTAAACCTGTTTCCTTCCAAGGGATCAGGAAATCCTTTCTTATTGTAAGACACAGCCTTGGGATGTGAAAAGTGAATCAGGAGACTGCTATTTAACTCTTTCCTAAGTGTTCAAAAAAAAAAAATCAGCGTATATTAGAAACCACTGCTCACTACCCCTCCCTGCCAGAGCTTGTACCTCATAGCTGCACTTTCTAAGCACTCACTCTATAGGCAGGATGCTCAGGGAATGGCTGTTTTTCATACCAATAGCTGCATGCTGACGCAAACAGTGCATAAACAAAGGAACTGTCTCTTCTTCCTTTACTACAGCCTTCCCAGATTAAAGAAGCTACAGCCATCCAAGCTACAAAGAAAAGGAACAGAACTCTAGTTGGTAGATAGCAAATCTTCACCAGCCAGTTTACTTACTGACAAGCAAATCATAGACTGAAACTGTCAGCAAGGAGGTAGCAGTCTGGGCCTTTAAGACAAGTAAATTTATAGTCTTACTTTCTTGTAATTTTGTGTTGTGTCTTCTCAGAAAAACCTGCAAGTGGCAAAAAGTACAGAGGAATGGACAATATCTACATACAGAGCCCACTGCTATGGATCCTAACCCACAGCTTTTCTCCAAGCTGTACTGTAATAGTACTAATGTATGACCTTTGTCACGTCACGATACCTATGACAATTTGAGCATGCACTTAAAAGAGACTTACGTAAAAAGAAAGTAAAAATCGAATTTTCTGCTTAACAAACTGTAGCAACAACAGCAAGCAGGAGATTAAACAGCCAATCTGTTGTCTCGCTCAATAAGCAGTATGAATATGTATGAATTGGCAAGCTCAGAGTAAAATGCCTTGAGTTAGGGCAGCAGGGGTCCAAAAAAGAGGCAGGCTACCATGTAAGATTTCTCCAGTTACCCCAGTTAGTGTTGCAATTCTTTTCTTCATGCAGGTCAGATTTAGAGCCCAGGGAGACCCTGGCTTTATGTGAGGCATACAAACCAAGCATTCCTGCCAGTGTTTTGATAGGGTTGCCGCTGCCAACTCCCAGTCTCCACGGAATGCTTCTGTTTGCCATTTCATGCATCAGATCATTGTATGTAATCTGACTGCACGAGACACAATTAAAGTATGGTATGAATCTGCAAAGCTGGACATCCAGTTTTGAGTTTCAACTTGTGCACAGATGCATATGTACGCTGCTTTTTCAAATAAGTGGAAAGCAAGAAAGTAAGGGTATTTAACCTCTATTTTCCTACCAATGCTGCCTCTCTGTTCATAACAGAAGTGATACAGAACAAGAGTTATACAGGCTTTCAGTTTTTCCATATACAAAAATCAAAGGTCTCAGTGTAAGAGAAGAGAAAGCGGAAAAGGCCAGGGGAAAATAAGTAAAGTTAACCAGTGGATGTTGTGAGAAAGAAAGACCTTTTCTACCCTGCTTCTGTAATCTAGCAGGAGTATCTGCTATCCATGTTGACATCAGCAGCGCGGCTGAAAAGAAATGCTTCCTGGCCCTTATAGCTTCTGATGTGTTCCATCAAATGCTGTCAGTTCAAATGAAGAAATGCTGTTCTCATGCTGCATCCTTCCTGACTCATCGCACTGCTACATGCAACTGCACTGTACTCCGGCAGAGGCTGGCATCGCTCTGTTCCCTAATAGTCTGAGGAAGTTGCATGGCCTAATCCTTATTGGCGTATGCATTAGAGCTGCCCAGCTGTGCAGCTCTCTGGAAATAGTCCCTCCACCCCCCATTTCTCTCCAACAGTTTGTTTCGACAGAAAGGCTGTTAGACATTCAGAACAGAGCCTGCTGCCTGGGCTGCCAGATTTCCAAGCTCAGTCAAATGCATGGTCTCCAATAGCAGCAGCACTGAAAACAAGTACAGAGTGACCATCTAAATTGTATGTTGAATAGTGCTTTATGTCCAGATGCCCCCATTTTTGCAATAGATAATTTTTCACTCATTTGAAATGATGACAGGAAAGATAACATTTAAAAAAGGTACAAACAGATCCTGCTCTTCCACTGTAGCAAAGACTTTTGGAGACGATTAAAAAAATTACAATCTGACAAGGTTTATAATTGATTTTGTCCTTTTGTAACAGACAAGTCCCATATACAATATCCTCTGGCCCCTGGGGGTTGCCCTCCTAATTCTTTTGGCTGATATAATCTTAGTTTTAAATGCCAAACACTCTTTACTCTCTCCCAGCTGAAATCACTGAGCAGTTGAGCACAAGATATTAGATCACCACAAATTCAAATTTTCCTTTATGAAAAGGAAGCACCATCTTTTACAGCATGTGAAACTCATAAGGGCTACCAAATTAGCGTTCTGTTCTGTCTCCTCGAAATAGCAGGAACTGAATTTCCAGTGCTTTAAAAACCTCTACGTGCAAGGTTTCAAACCACCTTCTCTGGGCAGACAAACATGTCATAAAAACAAGAAAATAAACTTCTATCTCAGCTTATTCTAGAATGGAAAAGTTCAGTTGAATGGACCTACAAAGCTCAGCAAGTCCAACCACCTGGTCACATCAGGGCTAAGCATATTAACGGGGGCTTTCTCCAAATGCCTCCTCACCACAGACAAGCACAGGGCATCAGCACTTCACTAGGAAGCCTGTCCAAGCATTTGATCTCCCTCATGGTGAAGAAGTTTTTCCTGATGTTAAGCCCGACCCTCCCCACGTACTTCGGACCAATTCCATTCTGCTATCAATTCCCAGGAGCAGAGCCCAGCATTTCTCTCTGCATCCCCTCCTCAGGAGATGTTGAAATCAGTGAAGTTGCCTCTTCTCCAGATCGGACAACCCAGGTGCCCTCAGCCCCTCCTCCCAGGAGCGCCTCCAGCCCTGTCAAAGCTTTGGTGCCCTTTCAATGATCTTAACATCCTTGTTATATTGTGGAGCCCAGAACAGCACACGGTATTCAAGGTGAGGCCTCACCAATGCTAAATGTAGCAGGAGAATCACCTCTTTTCCCTGGCTAGCCACACTGTGTTTCAGATAGGGCACTGCCATATTCCTGTAGACTTCAAAAAGAGTGCAATTTGCACTTGCTGCAACATGCACATATAACCACACCCTTCCAAACCACTTGGAGTGTCTCAGAGCAGGTTTTCCCACTGAGAGATGTGATCTTCCACCTGTTGACCTCTGGCATGGAAATTCAGAAGGAATTAGTCTGGGTAAATCACGCAAGTGTTGTGAGAAACCTCGTTCCTTCAGCTGCTGAGAAAATCCTCTCCTCCTCCACATTTCTTTCAACCATTTTCTGAGATGGAAGAAATGCATCTTGTTTTGCATGTCTGTTCATTTACAAGCACTGTTGCATACCAAAGCCGTGCAGTGAGAGACTTTTGCTGCGGCTTGGTTTTTTTCAGGTCTTCTTAATGAGAACTACTAAAACCAGTAACACACCTTCTCCAGGAAACATTGAAAAGCTGGTAACAATCCAGCTGAAACTGGCCGTACCATAGGAAAAATATCCTCACTTAGACCAAAGGGAGGCTGCTTGCAGGCTTCAGATGTCACTGCAGAATGGCACGTTACACTAACTAGCTCAGATACTGAAAGCCACCTAGCTCAAGAAGCATAAAGATACACACAGGCTATTTTACACCTTCTGGTTTGCAGCTAGTTCAAGTCTATCCATGCAGACCTTGTAAATACAAACCCCAAGAGGAGGAATGCAAAAAGCTTGCCAATTTAGTAATGTCCTCTAGACAGATGTTCAGCAAAGGCCTTGCTGTGACCATTATTCTAGAATAAGCCAATTGGAAAGAGCAGGAAGGAAGTGTCTGTTAGTGCAAAGGAGGTTTGGATTTTAATCTTCCCTCTAACTTTTGCATTGTTTTGGCACTTAGATTTAACAACTGTGTTCTAGTTCCTCTCTCTGAATAAGGAACTAGGTGTTACAGTAAGCTTATGTCAGCGATGCCAACTAAAAACTTGGAATCTTAAGAACAGATGGAGAAATGCAGCTAAGTGGCATCTCATGCATTTTACTTGTTTCCCCTTTCCTCCTCATTCCTAGTCATCACTATCAGAACTTAAAATTACCAAAATCCACTTCATCCCTTCCCACCTGGAGTCAATACGCAATTTCTTCCGTAAAAATTTTCTAGGGCTCCACCAGTCTGGTCTTATATGACTCATAAAGCTCCCATCACGTTCTTTGTGATAATTCAACAGTCTCCTAGACAACATGACAGCAGTACATAGGTCCTAAAATTAAGCAAGGGAACTGCATTCTGAATTCCTCTGTAAAGACAACCTGTGAACAAACCTGGCTCCAGAGCTTTTCTCTTTGCATTTTTCAACTACCACCAGAGAGTTATCAAGCCTCCATACTAGAGCCAAGTTCCTCTAAATTTAATCCTTTATTCTTATAGTCTTGTTTGAATGCAAATGTGTCTCTTGGTATAATTTGAGTCTTGTTCTTTGTTCCACAGCCACTGAGGTGACCAAACATTCCAGTTTAATCGAGATACCATCAGTTCTTTGTTGAAAGCTGTTAAAGCAGATTTCATTTTTCTAACCACACATTTTTTCTCCGTTAACCTGCCTGGGTCTTTCTCAGTCAGTAGTGTCCTTCCTCAGGCAAAGTGATGTTTGTTGGATCAGGTATCCATAGCCAGATAGAGAGAATTCCTTGCTGTGTAATAAATGTTTAAGACAAGACTGTGTGCACGAGTAAAGGCTTCTACAGAGCTGAAGGTGCAATGCTGTTTAGCTTACCAGGAAGCACATGCTCTCTGAATATCACCTTCTGTGGTAGATACACCTCTGCCTAAATCCTAAAAGGTTCTCAAGCAACTATGTGGAAAGTAAAAATCTGGTTACTCAAGGATTTGTGATGAAGTAATTAATTCATATTGATGGCCAGGTTGTATGTTTAGCATCTCAGAAATTCAGCCATGCTCAGGAGCTTCAGGTCAAAATCTATTACACAATGAGTCATTAATAATACAACTGCCTTGATGGTCTCTCAGTTAGAGACCACTTGGAGTCTGCTGTGCCCACACAGGAAAAATGAAAAGTAGAGCCATCTTTGCCAAGATTTGAGCTGCAACTCTAAGTATGTCCTATTTGAAGCTTAATGTTATTTGGTAACTGTTTAGATAGGTAAACAGTAGAGAGCACTGTATGCTAATGTTTTACAACAAGGGAATTCAGGTCAGTGTAACAGGGATAAGGTAGCAACTGGAAAGAAAAATAAGCAAAGAATTATGACAGGATAGCATCTCTATCATATTTTACTTATCGCTAGAAAGCAGTTGTCCCAAATGGATAAATATGAATGTAGATGTATGCCATTCAAGATTCGGAGAAATTTAGGTTCAGCTCTATTATGCGAGTCTGTAATATGAAATAATGATAATGTGGAACATGTGTATTAAGTATTTCTTATATATTCCCCCTACTCCCAAACTCTTTTTCTTCTGTTTTAAAAGAGACATCGCAGGGAATTGCATAGAGATGAACTACAAATGCACAAAGCAATAAATGGGGTAATGCAACTATGCATTTGGCCCTTCCTTTAAAGCATGCTGCCTATTCAAGATAGAAACACAACCACCTCTTTTGTAAACTTATTTTAGCTGCAGATCAGATGTGCCCAGATCATTCAGAGATTGGGTAACTAGCTCATCTATCAGACAAAAAGAACAAAATGCTGTAGATAAGGAAAGAAAAGGGGAGGGGAATATTAGATATGAAACATAATATCCCTAAGGCAATTATACTACCCAATTGTGTTTTCATTAACATTTAATATTTCTTTGTCTAACTTGCAACTTGTATGCCCTGTATTTTAAGGCATCAAATTATACTGCCATATTGAGGATTATTTAAGCAATCCCGGTAAGTAGGTCAGCCAGTAATTTACTCTGGGTTTATTAGAGTGTGCTAAAAGAAAAGAGCAACACTGCTATTTGTTAAGCGAGCAGCTGGACTTTAATTGTTGGGGGGGAAAAACACCATCAGTTGAGAAAGTGTTTTGTTAAGATTTCTAGCATAAAGAAAAGTATAGCAAAATCGGTTTGCCAGACAAATTCGTGTAGCAAGCAAACATGATTAAAGCAGCTTCTCTTCCATAGCAGGTTAGATTAAGCACCAGGAGGAACAATGCAGTGAAGGGCTCTGAGTGACCCAGGGGACCAAGATGGAGGATGCATTTGGTCTTATGTAGCCTGATTAGACAAGCATTTTCCCCAACTGTGTTAACAGCCCCAGAAACTGACACTGAAAGAAAGAAAATAATACCAGTCACATTCCTTTGAATCATGAGGAAGACTGTTCTCATTCAGTTATATATAAAAGCAAAAATAATGAAGTTGTTCTTTTTAAACTAGGGTATCCTCCTGAGGCAGGATCTCAGGTATTTACTTATGAACTAATCTCTATTTTCCTTGCGTTGCCATTGGAAATTCTCTCCAGTACAGTAAAGCATCAAATAAATTTTTGAAGAGAAGGTATTGATTTTGAATTGTACCTTCAGGTATGGATGTAAAGCTGGGATAAAGCTTTTAAAATACACTAATTGAATGGCATTTGTGGGGAGAAAAGGCCAAAGATGTAGTCTTAAATTCTGAGATTGAAGTGCTAACACTTATCCTTCTCTCTGAAAGCCACATCAGCAGCTCCTCCACGTGAATACTCTGTAGTAAGGGATTTCCATGGGTTTAAATAAAGGTGAGAGCAACGTCCTGTCTGGGCAGCATCGTCTCCCCCAGAACTGTCAGAGCAACTCAGAAATGGCTATTGTGTATGTTCTTAGATAGCATTCAGAAAGGAGGTAAATTGTACCCTTTTTCTGCCTCAGTTATTTTACAGCAGGGCAGCTCTGCCCAGCCTGCGGTAGCAAACCAAAAGCTTTGCTGATGTTGGCCTAAATAGCATCCTTGAATGGTAGCTCTCAATTACAGTTTGCCTTTTCCTTTACTTAGAAACTTTGTTTTTAACAAGTTTTATTCATGAGCTGGCCTTCCTCAATGCAGGAGATTGACTTGAAAAGTCCAATTTCCCTTCCCCTTCTCCCTCCCTTCCAAAGAAATTTTTCCTTTCATAAGCTCTGAAGCAAAAACATCATTAAATTTTCTTTTACATGACTGCTCAAGGGTTTCATGAAACCTTAACTATCCAAAAAAGCCTGCAAGAAATCAGGAAGAGCATTTTACTAACAGCACATTAAAAATATCCCGATAAATGTTTGTATTTCTAAAAACTCAGAATGCAAGTGAGATGTCACGTTGCTCTGCTAGAGAACAAAAGAGAACTTAAGACAATGAGCTACAAGAACAGAGTATTCAGAAGGTGAAATATTTCATAATCCCTGGGTTCTATTTATTTCTCAGTTTTCTAGTTCTGTAGCTTGCAGTGGATTACAGAATGTTTCTATTAAACAAAAGTGAGTATTAAGCAGTTATGGAATGGTTTTGATTGTATTAAAGGATCAGTTTTCCACAGAACCTGGCTTTTAACAAGTCCTTACTGTTCATTCAGGTAAACGCATGCATATAGGTATCATCACTTTTAAGGGTTTGGGAAAAAAGTATAGTATCAAGATACAAACTGAAAGTCAAGAAATTTGGGTCATGTCAGTGCAATAGGGGCAAACATTTCATCAGAAACCCCACTCTAAGAGAATTCAGAGATTCTTCTGTGGCACTCATCTTGTGACTGAACAGTCTATTAGTCCTGATACCTCGTCAGTCCCAGCAGAAATAGCAATCAACCTGCTTAGGACATCATGCAGCACATTCCATCTGGCAAGTGGAGATTGTTCAGCACAAAACGTTGTTTCCACTTTGTATTAAATGGGCAACCTTATCAACTATAGTTCATGGCAAGTCTGAAATAACCACATGAAGAATGCACAGCTGATGGAACATCCTTTAGGCTGAGTAAGTACAGACTGATGAAATACAACATATACTCATCTCCCTCCAATATTCTCTCCAAATTACTAAAATAACTCCATTGTTGACAGCCGTGCCCACTTCATTTGCATCTAAGTTCTGGTACCGGAGAGTCAAGGGGTGCTAGCTATTATCAGCAATGAGTCACCCAACTTCATAGTTCTCTCATAAAAGAGGAAGATTAGAGGTGAAATCATAAATAAGGTTGTAAACAGCAAGAGAGCAAAGATCCCTCAATCCCATGCTTGAAAACAAGCTTGACACTGTGCTGCCCATAAGAAAAGGGCACTGTCACTCTGTTGTGTGTACCTACTGTCTCACCACAAGACATTACTGAGACACACGAGTCCATTAATAGATCACTGGTCAAAATTCCCCCCACAAAGTTCCACTTCAGAAAACCTGTTGCTTCTAAAGGAACCAAAGGCTCAGATACAAATCAAATCACCTTACTCATGAAATGAGATAAAATTTTCACATTGAGGGTTAGACAGGTGTACAATCAGCCACAGGCAGCAAGGACTTTGCAAAATGCCTGCTATTAATTATCTCATATCGTGAATCACCAATTTACTGACTGGAGGCCTGCAGAGTTTCTATTCCCTGATGTAGCAGAGTGGACTACAGTCTAGAATGTGCTGTAATGGAATAACTCAAGAAAATGGTTCTTAGACACTAACTACAAAATGATGCTGAAAAATATACCAAAAGCAGAGCCACATCTCCTAGTCCTGCTGATACCACTTACTTGTGCTTCAGTCAAACATATTTTTCTGCCTTAAGTAAATAAAAGTACAAGTAAAAAACATAGCTAAGAGAAGTTAGTCCTTCCCCCCCACTGTGGGATCAGTATATGCAATAAACAGATGACTTCATGGCCAAATATCTCCTGGTCTGAAGGGGCCATTTGACTTTTAAGAGCATACAAGTACCATCACCAGCCCAATGCTGATCACTTATCAATTATGCTTGCTGCCTAAAGTTTTAACTGCAACATTAATAACTGGAAAAAGAATGAAAACAAGAAGTATCTCAGTTTATAAGAGAATGCAGAAGGTATCATCTGAAATCCACATGCAAAGCTTTGGATCAGACTGATCAGTAATGCCCAACCTGATGAGCATGAGATGCCCAGAATGGCTCTGGCAAGACAATGAACATTGGCATGAAGTGAGTTCTTTGGGGTAAGGCTGCGTGCAACTGGCCAACCCTGTCCTACTGGCCCTGCCTGCTACTCCTAATGGATACCAGATGAAGAAAATCACAGAGAACAGGCTAGCTGTTAATATGAGATGCAAAAGGCCTGGGAGACCAGGAACCACGTACCAGAGGAGCTGATGCAGGAGACAGTCTTGTGAAATATAATTTTGACATTTAGCTGTGTTTGCAGCCCAAATATCATTTGGTTTTACTCCATTTTTAAAGCATCTATATTGTAACTGAAACCACTGATTTTTTACAGGTATTTAGAGTGTCTACATTTTGTGGACAAAAAAATGAAGGCGGAAATCAACAGTGTATATGTATCAGAAATTATATATTTCAATGAAAAAAAATAAAGCAAAGGACTGTTTATGATTTCTTACCACAACGGAAAGAAGGCTTGGGCTTATCAGACAGCTCTAATAATGAACAAGTTCAGATTTCAGTCACGCAGTTCTTTAAAGGAGCTGCTGTTAAATACCAGCTATTTCTGCTCACCTGTGAAGAACACACTACCAGGAGTAAAGCTGGACAGGAAAAAAAATGCTTATTCTTCTGTGCTTCCCAATTCCACCACAAAAACAGTTTGAGAGTGAAGCAAAAACTCTCTCGAGTACTTCTAGGGACAGCTGTGAAACAGAAAACCTTCTCAAATTGCTGTCAAGGTACAGTAACCCCTCTGCATTTAGCACAACGCTGTGGACACAATAACATCTTTAGCAGCTGGGGCTTGCACACGATTTCTTTTATGCATAGGACCATAGGGCCAAGAACTCTGTTGCGGATGCACAAGGTCTGATATACCCTGTTAGCATCAGCTTGACTGACATTTAACAAGGCATTGCTCTTACCCTCAGGGTCTTCAGTGAAATGAAGGCCTTCCCACTGCCTTCAGCTTCCCCTAATTATTCACAAACTGTTTGTGTCTTACAACTACCTAGAAAATAGTTGTCTGTGAAATAGTGTCTGTAGTTCCCTTCCCTCCCAGCTCCCCCACCACATCATCTCCCCTTAGAATTTGAGCCTGATAGCCATTTCTCAGGACTAAGCATTTATTACGGTAGCCAGCCAGTAGTTAATTTTTTACACATTAATGATGATGTGAAGAAAGCTGCATAGGTAAAATGTAAGATAAATGGTAAAATAGGCTCTGACTCCCTGGGCAAGTGGCAAATCAGGCCGTTATGACCTCTTGTGTTGGCAGACAGATGTTGGAGAAGCAGCTAACTAACAGGATGGCAAAATGTTCTTCTGAAAGCAGAACTATAAAGATCCTCTTTGTATGTTAAATCACAGACCAAAAAAAAAAAACTAGGATCTTCTTAAAAGGAATAGGCTGACGATCAGTACTCAGATATTTCAAGGAAAGTTTCCACTATTCATAGAGCCATTTGAATTGGAGGAGATCCTTAAAGGCCATCTACTCCAACTCCCCAGCAGTGAACAGGGGCATCTAAGCTAGATCAGGTTCTCAGAGCCCCATCCAGCCTGAACTTGAATGCCTCTCCAGGGATGGGGCATCCTGTGCCAATGTCTCACTATAAAAAGAAATCATTTTCCTTATATCCATACTCAAATTGTTTTACTCTTTTAGCTTGAAACCATTTCCCCTTGTCCTATCACAACAGACCCTGCTGAAGAGCCCGTCTGTCTCTTTCTTACAGCCTTCCCTTAAGACACTGAAAGGCCACTATCAGGTCTCCTTTGGAGCCTTCTCTTCTCGAGGCTAAACAGCCTCAGCTCTCAGTTTGTCACTGCAAGGGAGATGTTCCATCCCTCTGTGACCCTCCTCTGGTCACACTCCAACACATTCACATCCCTCCTGTACTGAGTACTCCTTATCTGGACACAGCGCTTCCTCCCAAGGAAGTTTACCTGTTTTACTCTATCTCACTTCAGAGGCAACTTGGAGTTTTTATAATTTAAGTGGCAGGATTTCAGCGACAGACTCAGACACCTGAACCAGACAAGCCAGATCCACACTCAGTCACTGTGCATAATATTTCTTCATCAACACTTTGTTAGAGCAGCACCTGTACACTGGGGCAAATTTAATGTGATAGATACTGTATGGTGACAAATAAGAAAAGACTGTAATTGTAAATACCCAAAAAGTTACTTACAAGGAAAACTCACCCATATGGAAGCCTTCTGTCTGCTGAGAACCACTGAGGCAGTCTCCGCCAAGGAGCAATCTCTGAAAGATGCTGCCTTAGTGGTGGTCAGCCCTTAAATGGGGTCTAGAGGAGATGGAGTCAAGCTCCACCCCTTCTGGGAGCACAGCTAAATTACTCTCACCTGTGCTCCCACAGCTGACCCAACACTTGCCTCAGCTGATTAATCAGAGGTTCAGACTGTGATTACCGATTTCCCATACAGACACCATCAACTCATGGATAGGTGATTAACTCAGAGAGCAAGCAGGAAGACAGAATCCATTTCAGTGTGTTACAAGGAAACAGGTCAATTATGGCAATTCCTTAAGTAGTAATAACTGAGGCAAATTTAAAGCATTGCTCTTTGGAGTCCAGTGAGACTTTCTAACGTATTTAAGGACAGAACACTATCAAAGCTGTAATTCCATTCCACTGAGATAGATTTTTTTATCACAGGCACATGAAGTAATTGTAAAACTGAAAACTATATATGAGTAAATGATCTGGTGGCAGATGTAGTGAACGTCTTTTACCCAGACATGCTCAGATTCAGGCAGGATGGGGCACTGAGCACCTGATGTAGCTGTAGGTATCTCTGTTCATTACAGGGGAATTGGACCAGATGGCCTTTAATGGTCCCTCCCAACTCAAATGATTCTATCAGTCTATGTTTCTGGGATCTACTTTTCTATCAAGTAAGCAAAGCCTGAGTTACCTATTCCAGAGACTCTACCAGACATTAGACAAACAGAATGGCCAATTGGACATAAAGATCAAAATTTTCCAAAGAATCTAGAGCAGCTACTGCCTACTTTGTAATAATTTACAATGATCTATATTTGCAGAAAGAACAGATCAACAACCTATCTCAGTCAGCCTAAGCTTGGCATCGGTAATCAGGAAAATAAATGGGACAGTTACAGAAAATTCCATCTCTACAGACTGAGTTTGCCTTGGACCTTCCAGAACCTTTCCTGAAGCTTAGAAAGTTCTCTAAAACATTGATCCTTTTCCTGCACAATAGTGTGACATTCTGATCTGCAGACCTGTAGGGGTGATACAGCAAAGAACCCGGAGAAGTGCCTCAGCAGAGAAGCACCACAATTTGTGTGTATCTTACAGGAATAAAAAAAGCAAAGTGATTTTGACTACATAACTGATAAGCTGGTACTGTATCCAAACACCCAACAAAAACTACCTGGCTTTTAAAGGACATTTTGTCTTCCTTCCAATCAGCTCCCAAAGCTACCTCAGAAAGGCACAAGCTTCCATCTTAATGTAGATGTGGGGGGAAAAAGAGTTTCCTTAGCTGTGCATATTCAATTCAAGCAGTTTTCCTCTGTTGTACTTGTTGATTTATCTTGTCCAAACTTGCTTTAGCTCATACTTTTTATTCTTCCCAATAACAAATGGGTGAAGCAGCCAAGGACAGAATTTAACTCCTCATCCTTCCCCTACCTTCAAATTAGCCTCTTGCACATGCCTGAAATGTGTGATCTTGTACAGGAAAATAGCCTTCTTTCTTTCTGAGCAAGTCATGAATGCAAAATATTTTGTTTTATAGGAATGCTGCAGTGATGCACACAATGTATTTTTTTTTTTGTCTCTTAACAGAAATGTTCTGTTTTTTCTAATTTTTAATCTTTATACAGGGAGAGGAAAAATTCTAATGCTCCCCCTGTGAGTGAAGTTAAAATCACATACCCGCAATTTTTTCTCTTCTCTGCACCATTCCTGGGTAAAGCAGCCTCTCTGGAAACAATAGCTTGAGCTTTAGGTATCCACTGGGAAAACAGCTTCATGCTTGATTGAACACCCTTCTCTTGGGATTCATTCTTGCTAAAGTGCCTGTGTGGTTTATGCCAGAAGGGATACACAATTCACACGTGGATCCAACACTCACTGAGAAGTAAGTACTTAGTACTAATAGAGCCTAACAGGAGTGAGCATCCCATGGATTACAAGTGCACCTGAGAACTATCCCCCATTCGGAGAAAACCGAAGGCTTACCTGACTGGTTTGAGAAGGAGAAAGCTGAATATCAGCATCTTTCTCCAATACAACCAAAAGCTGTGACCAGAAAATAACTACTATTAGATTATATGGTCAGATAATAAGCAGAAATGCTATCAGTGGCTCAAAGTCCACAAACAAAGATGTGAAATAAGCACAGTACCCCCTGGATCATTTTAAAAACACTTTTCAGGTGTGAGACAGATCATTCAAGCAATAAGCACAGACAAATAACAGCTCAATCAGCATGTTCTACTGCATTCTGAGCAGTACCTACCAGAAAATTTCCAGGATCCTATACTGTACATATAAATGTACATATGTACATATATATAAAAGAAACAAACAAAAAAACATCTTTAACAGAGCTTGCAAGGTGAAAGAGTGTTTGTTTGCATTCTGCCACTTGACACTAAGGCTGCCTTTGCTGTGCACACAGCTGGAGACTGTGCAGTGACAGAACAGCAGATAGCATCATTTTTGGATTTCGAATTCTGTAATGCATATACGAAACGCCACCCCCCTCCTACTACATGTGCAGTCTGCTTGATTCAAAGAGACTGCATAGCCAAACCTGATCCACTGCTGTTTACCACGGATCTATAAATAGTAAACAGCACATTGTTTCTCTTGGTAGCCATTCAAGCCATTCATGTGATGACTACCTTCATTTTGCCATTTATAGGAATTGAGGGACTGAGAGCATTAGGCTGCTTGCTGCTGTTTGTGGAACAAATTGTCTCAGAACTTACAGAAAAAAGGCAGAGACGGAGAAATAATGTACATCATTACCTGGGACTCCACAATCTTCAAGTGATTTGCCAGTGTGTACAAGCAGGAAAAGCCCAGCTATAAAAGGGAGACTAGAGAAAGGTGTTGAGTACTGCAACAGTGCTGAACTAATAGCTCTCCTTGTCCGTATGATAAAAGTAAATGAAAAATCCCTGACAACATAATGAATCTCTGAATGACAATGGAGCTGCAGGGAGACAATAAAACTTGTCACCCTAGAAGCATGAAAATAACAGATCAGTGCAACTTAAGTTTGTTACTTGACAAGCTCTTAGATTTTTGCACCACATCCTTCATATAAACTGAGTCCAATGTTAACAAGTAGACATGCAGAACAAGAAAAACAAACAAAAACCAACAAAACAACAAAGAACCTCAATTTGAAGAGGAAAAGGAAATAAATTGATTCAGGTTCAGTTTGAGAGAAAATGCAGGAACCTGTTTCAGAAACGACCTGGAAGTTGCAAAGCCGGGACAGACTGTGGTCCAGTTGGTCATCTGTCCCATACGTAGATCTTAAACATTTAAAAACTAAGAAAGAAAAGTCAAACTTTTGGATATACACCACTACAAATCCACAGGCAATTTTAAAGGAATCGGAAGGGCAGGATTCCATATCAAAAAGCAGAGAAAAGAAGTTTCTCCTGGTCATTCTTGATACCATTCTGTACATTCATGCAATATCTAACATAGTGGGATTTCGAAGTGACAGGGCTTTGTCCATGATGCTGCAATAGCAATAATAGGCTTGCTGAAATTAGTAAACTCATAACGACTTCAAAGGACTCTGCCTCAAGGCACTGAACAATTTCTAGAGCCTGTTTTTATTTAAATTGTTTTCTGTGAAAAAATAAATAAAACTCATCATCATTTGTACCCCTTAGAGACAGGTCACTCATATGGACAGCGGCTGGTGAAGGAAAGCAGAAGCAAATATTTGGTAGCAAAGCAGTATTTCTTGCTCACAACAATAAATGTAGCCTTCTCCTAATGACCAGCAAGAACTAACCATAGAGAAACAAAACTAAGCTCAGAGAAGAGCTAAAGCTGGAAGTATTGTCACTGGAATCGAGCTCGCATCCAAACACTCAATGTTAAATTCTGTTGAGAAATTTTACATCTTCACCAAAAATAATGGAGTCATTTGCAAATAAATTCTTCCTGCCACGCAACTCCTTATTATTTATTCTCATTTCCCCTTCACTCTTCCCCTAGAAGTTATATTTACTTGTTGGAAATATATACCTTGTTTGAGAAACAGGATTTTCCTCCTGCTTTTTGGAAGGATGGGAAGGTTATGGAAATGAATATTATTTAATTTGCTTCCACATGTTCACATTTTAGATGGATGAGATAAATTCTGGAAGTATGGAGCACTGCAGAGAGAATGTGAGTCTTAGAAGAATGAGTCTGAGATGTTAAAGTGGGCTGGTTTGTAAGAAGAATGTCTTCTGAGGCCTAAGAGAGAACATTCTCTTTTACTGAGCAGGAACTTTATGGAAGAACGGCAATGTTTTTTCCCTACATAGAAATAGCTTTAGGAGATGGGACAATCTCTTCTTTGTATGTGAGAGATTTTGGTTTCCAGGCACCTTTTTTAGCCTTCTGGATCAGTTGCCCTCTACTTACACATCCGGATGTTAATTAGGATTGCACTTACTCGTCCCTAGCGTCAACCTCTTAACTACCCTTTTGCTTTGGACATAGCTCAGTGTGAAGAGGGGCGGTGACTACAAACACTGAGTGAAAACAGGGGTTTCTGGAAAAGAAGATACTGATGTTATTTGTATTAGGTATTTGTGGGGAAAAAACCACAAAGCAGGACTTACATGAACATCTGCAGATGTTGATTAGCTTCTTTTAAAAATAAAGGGTTGATGTTGGTAAGTGTTAGGAGAGAAAATCTGACTGCCTTTACTGCAGATGGGAAGCTGAACTTTCACACTAGTCGGTCCTGCACCGTGCCCATATCTTACAATGATATAAAATATTCCTGTAATATGGAAGAAACACAAACCTCTATATCTTATAAATAACAATCTGCAGACCCTAAATGAATACAAGGATGTAATTCACTCTAGGATTTCTGCAGCTGTTAATAAATCACTCAAGCTGCACTCTGGCAGCTTATGACATCAGCAGCAGCCCTCAAGTGAATTACAGCCATTAATTTACACAGAGGAGGCCATCTATCATCTATTATTGACCATCTGTTACTGAGAAAATGTACATTTTTTTATAAATTATTAAGATTTTGATAGAAAATGGTCTTTAATTTTATTCGTTTTCACATGCATTTGTGATGTTTAACTTCAAGTTTGTAACCATCGGTACAAGCTGATCTGTGCCACCAGTTGGAAGCAATCACACGTTGATAGTGGCACACCTACTTCGGGGCTTGTCTGGGAGGCACAGCATGGGGTGCTTAGGGCTCCTGCATAGACATGAGTGGAAGGGTCTGATCCTCTCAAAGGCATTGCAGGAAGACATGTACTCAGCAGACAAAAGAAACAAAATCCTGGTGTGTCCAGTGCAATATAAAGTGCTTATCCACTGCTCTCTATATCCTTTGCAATGTGAAACCTGTTACACTTTGTACAACACCATTTCTTCCAAATAGTAAAAGTAACAGCTATCGAACATCTGCTTACTGTCAACAGAAGATAAGACATTATCTCAAAGGAAGAATCAAGCTCATTACACCTGCTGATTTACTACAGCCTCTTCCTGGTATTTCTGTTTCCTCCTGTTTCTACTTCATGAGGTGGTACCGTTGTGCCCTTACCATCAGCAGCATTGATTGTATGGATTTGAGTACAGTATATATGCAGTTTAAAATTGCAACGGGAGTTACAGCAGCTACAAGACACAGTGTTATTATTAAAAGAGGTTATTGTTAATGCATTGCAGATATTAGCATAGGGCTTGTAAAATAAATAGGAGTGTTTTTGGGCAGTGAGATTGGGCAGTGCTTCAGTGTTTCTGAGCAATGGAGAATGGGGAAGGGGGCAGGGGTCAAAGTGTGCACAGAAATCAGCTTGGAGCACGGCTGAGTAACAAACAGTTGAGGGCTGGCTCAGAGCAGTACCACCCTGAGATACTCAGTGTGCTAATATATATAATAATTATGTAAAATTATAAATGAATAAATAAATCAATCCCAAATGCCTACGTGGCTGAGTTAAACTGTCAGGTGGGCATGGACTTTTCAGTTACATGTCTGTACTCCTGAAAATTGCTCCTAACTACAGTCTTCAAGTCAGATCTGAAAACAAAAGAATAAGCAGCATTCCTGTCACACAGGGACAAGACACCACTTGCTCAGCAAAAGCCACATCCTTACCTGGAAACTGAAATTGGTTTTGTACCACTGGACAGGATACAATGCAGTTGTTCTTCACAGAGAGGAAAGGATTGAGGGTCTGATTCTTAAACTGTAGAAGCTTGGACCTTTGTGATGCCCTACATAAGTGTAATGCAACAGTGGAAGTCATGAAATCATCATGTGACTGAAATACTGGGTAACGTGACTGAAGGAAGCTTTTACTCCTGTAAGAAATGATGCCATCCTGGCTGTTCTTTGGTAATTAACTAGGAAGCAATAAATGTTTAAGATCTGAGACCCTACACATTCCTGTGAGGACTAAGCCTAAAGTATAGCGTGAATTTAGGAAGTGAAAGTTTTGTTGAAATTCTCTATGGGGTTTTCACAGTACAAAATATAATGGATTTCTGATGACATCTAGTTGGATGTTCCAACTCACCATACGCCACTGAACTGCAGTGATCCCTTCATGCCTCTGGGACCAAAGATGGCATCTCCTGGTCCTGAACTATGCAGTGCCCATCCACTCCATGCATGCACTGAACAGGCTGAGGCACCTATAAAACAATATACAAGTGCTGTTATTAATATTAGCACAGTGTCACTGCCTGTTGACCTATTAATTAATAACCCTTTCTGGTCTAAATAAAGCTTTCCAGGGTTTGTAAATTAAGTGCAAAAACTGCTAATCTGGTTCAACAACATGGCATGGCAAGGCTGAGCTTCAGGAGCAGCTCCTTGTTGTTACAATAACATCCACTTGTTCAACATTTCTGTTGCTGGAATCCCTGCCATTCCCAGGAACTGCAGTGCACGGGCAATTAAAGTAGAATTAAACCCCGTTCCATGTGAAAAGCGTGTTTCATTAACAACCTTAAACTTCGTTTCCTACTAAGCACCACTGGGAGACTTCCAGTACACAAAGGGAGCTGATCAACAGGAGGAGGATTGAGTTTTTACACAGTGTAATGCTGATAGGACAAGGGGGAGCAGCTTTAAACTAATAGAAGTAGTTCAGGTTGGATGTTAGGAGGAAATCCTTTATTCAGAGGGCAGTGGGGCACTAGCAGTGATCTGTGGATGCAGGCAGAGCTGGATGGGGCTTTGGGCAGCCTGAGCTGCTGGGGGGCAGCCCTGCTTATGGCATAGAGTGGGACATGGGTGGGCTGTAAGGTCCCCTCCAACCAGACCATCCAGTGATTCTAATGACCACAGAGGAACCCACAACGCTGGCAAGTGGCTCTCAGAACTTTCTCTGCAGCAAATCGTTCCCACAAACGCTTCTGATGACTTACAGAGAACAAAGATGCTCTAAAAGCTTCAGCTAAACCTATGGAAATAAATATGCCTGAGAACAAACCGTACCGTGATCTCGACAAACACAAAGGGCAACTTAAAACATCGGGGCGTGCAGTAAAACTTGTGAACTTAGAGCAGAAGGCGGATGGCCGAGGGGGTCATCACTGCCATCACTGAGGGGCTGCCCAGCAACACCTCCCTGTGGAGAGGGTGGGCGCCATTTTTAAAGAGCCCTGTCAGGGCGGAAGGGGAAACAGGTGCTCGCTGCGATATCGGCCCCACAGAGCGGGCTGTGGTCATACACACAGTTTGGGGTTGGGAAGGGACGCCTGTATGCTGCAAACAGGCGGACACGGAGCATCCCCACACCCTTAAAGCGCCACAACGTGCAGCGGCTGCGATGGGACTCCTCACATTTAAAGGGCAGCCCCGTGCGGAGGGATCTGTCAGCACACGGCCGGCCGGCACTTCTTAAACCCGTGCAGCGGCGGGGCGGCCCGGACCTCGTTTTCTCTCCGGGAATCCCTGCGTTGCGCCGCCTCGAGCGGTCATGGGCGCTGCGGTCCCCGCTGTCCATCCGCGGCGGGCGAGGCACGGAAGCCGGCTGAGTGTCGGCCTGCCCCTGCGCCCGCCCGCGTGAGGGGGAGCTGGGGAGCGACGGGGATTGAGGAAGGAGGAGAGCTCGGTTTTCTTTCGAGCCGTGTATCCTTCCGCGCAGCGGGCACAAGAGGCTGGAGCCGCGGTGTCCCTCCGCCGCCGGCAGCGCAGGGGCAGGCGGCGCCTCTCCGGAGGGGGGCGAGGAGGTCGCGGCTTCGCGGGAGAGAGAGGAAGAAACTTAAGAGCGCCGTGGCTGGAGCGACGGAGCGCCCGGCTCAGAAGCCCAGCGGAAAGAGGCCTTGGACAGCGAAAGAGAAGCACGAACAGGAGGAGGAAGCGGCGGCGGCCGCCACCGGCCCCTCATCGCCGCCCCGCGGGGTCCCTGCGAGGGAGCTCGGGGGACTCTTTTTCGCGGGGTCCGGCGGAAGGATCTCACGGCGGCTCTCTCCATCGCCTCCCCCCTGCACCGCTCGCCCCTCGGCGCCGCCATCTTGGATTTTAATCCGCCATTTTTTTTCTCCCCCCACTCGGAATTATTTTTGACCATTACCTCCGTGCATTTTTTTTTTTCCTTTCCTCTCTCTATTTTTTCCTTTATTTTTTCCTCTCCCGGTTTTCTCTTTTCTCTCCTCATCATCTTTTTTTTTTTTGTGTGTGTGTTTGTTTTTCTTTAAATTTCCCCCCCCCCTTTGCTCCTTTGCTTTGGATGAGCCATTTCCCACGGAAAATGCTGGGGTAGCACCGGCGGCGGCGCGGAGGCGACCTGAGGTGAGCGCGGGGGGCACAAAATGGCGGCGGGGTAAAGCCCTCCCTCATAGAGGGGCGTCCGCCTTGTCCCAGCCCCGAGGTGGGGAAGGCCCGGGCCCTACTGTAGGGACTGTAGGTAATGTAGGTACTATAGGCCCTAGAGGGCAGCAGGGAGCTGGGTGGGAGGGAAGGGAGCGCCTGCAGCCTCTACAGGCCTAGGGTAGAGTGACTGAGAGCTGTGAGGAAGGAAAGGATCCGGGGGTGTTGGTCAGTGTGAGCCAGGAAGGCCAGCAGCATCATGGTTTGTATCAGTAATAGTGCAGCTAGCAGGAGCAGGGATGTGATTCCCGCACTATACTCAGCTCTGGTGGGGCTGCACCTCAGTGCTGTGTTCAGTCTGGGTCCTTTAGGGTCAGCACTGAGCGATATTTGAATATAGCTACGTATTGTTTTTAAATGAGAGTTTAACCTTTCCACCCCACCCCCATTCTAAAAATGCTGTTGCTTTTCTATGGGTTTGTGTCCTTTTATGTTTGTTTTTTAAGTCATTACTTTTTGGAGGCTGTTTGTATATTAGTTCAAAGCAGGTTGCACACTACACTTACTATGATGTATAACCTCAATTGGGTGTATGTGTGAAAATGCTGTTTCCTGGGGTCGCATAGCTACACTTCCATTGATGTTTGAAGGGAGGTAGAAGCAGGAAGGGGAACAACTTTTTACGTGGTCTAGGAGTGGGTGGGACAGGGAGGAAGGGCTTTGAACTAAAAGAGGAGAAATTAAATGAGATATTAGGAAAATAACATATATTTGCTCAGAGGGTGGTGAGGTGCTGGCACAGGCTGCCAGAGCTGAGGGTGCCCCATCAAGGCCAGGTTGGGCCTTGGGCAGCCCGGTCTTGTGACAGGCAGCCCTGCCCACGACAGGGGGTTGGAACTAATTGGTCTTTAGAGATCTCTTCCAACCTAAGCCATTCGATGATTCTGTGTGTGTGTAATTAGATAGGGGGGTGTGCTTATACAGGCGTTGTCCTTAATCACTTATCAGCTTTAGAATTCTGTCTTTGCTTCCAGATGTGTCAGCAGTTCACCTGTGAGTGTCTGCTTGCAGCAGCTCCCTGTACCAGCACTAGTGAACTACTTTCCTTGTTTCCTAATGCAAATGCAGATCACTTTTCTTTTACAGTATGTGTGTGTACCTACATATAAGCGTGTATTAAAACTTTGTCTTGGAAACAGATTACCTTGTAAGTTGTAATGATGTTAATGTTTTGCTTCCAGTAGGTATTGGAGCTGAAATTATTCATCCACTTCTCCGAGCCTTTTTGAAAAGTGACTAAATGCAACTGGGTCAGGTTGTCTGTGGGCATGAAGTGGTTGGGAGAATCCAAGAACATGGTGGTGAATGGCAGGAGGAGTGGAAGCAGGGCGTCTAATGACCACGTGCAGAGTCAAACCAAATTGCAGCACACAGGAAAGGAGAATCCCAGGTCTGGCAAAAATGGAGTTGAGAGAAGATCGAGCCGATGTACGTACATGTCTATGCAGTTTGGTGTTTGTGCTGTCAGCTTGCATGCCAGGCTTCTGCTGTGTCTTAATTCACAAGGGGGGTGTGCATGTAACCCTTATCAGTGGTACTGATTATGTTTGTATTTGTTGAACGTTGTAACTCCTTTTGCGAATACGGAGCTCTTCAGCTTAAAAGTTAAGTGAGAGTAATAGAACATAAATTAATCTGAAGCTGGTTGTGTGCAAAAATACATGACTGGCACTTAGTGAGAGCTAGTGTGATTGGAGCCAGATAACAGATAACTCGAGGTACTGGCCTAAATGTAGTGAATGTGTGTTTGTGTAGAAGTAGACCCCATTTTCAGTGAAGCCATGTGTATCAGTAGTAGTTACAGAGTTGTTTATGGTTGGATATTAGGAAGCACTTCTTTACAGAAAGGGTAGTTAAACACTGGAATAGGCTCCCCAGGGAGCTGGTTGAATCGTCATCCCTGGATGTGTTTAAGAGCACCACATCCAAACGGCTCAGGGATATGATTTAGATGAGGGTTGTTAGAGTTAGGGTACTATGGTTAGGCTGCGGTTGGACTTGATGATTTTCAAGGTCTTTTCCAACCTGGGTAATTCTATGATTCTATTGATGTGGAGTGAGGAATGAAATAGAAATTTGGAAGAAATCCTCGTTTCAAATTTCAGGACAGTCAGTCTTATATTGTCATGGCTTTGTCGTGGCTTTGACATGCTCATAGGCCTTAAACTTTAGAGGCAGGTATGTCTGGGTTGTGTGCTCTGGGAATATGTATGTGGGGAGGTGCAGAGAGAAGGAAGCCCATAAAAATACATCCTGCAATGCTGTCTCCATTGGCAGCTGCAATAACCAGCAAGAGTTAAAACTGAACTGTGCTTCTGCTTCTTCCTTTGTGATTGATTTGTATTATTTTACGATCCAGACTTCAGTTGCAGCTCCCCTTTTCCCTAATGCAGGTGGCTTTCAGAGCGTTCCATAAATGATACCTGGTTTCTGCTTTATTTGCAGGTAGTGGTGCTTCGGGATTTGAGGGTCAGAGTCGTTATGTGCCTTCCTCTGGAATGTCGGCCAAGGAACTGTGTGAAAACGATGACCTAGCAACTAGTTTGGTTCTTGATCCTTACTTAGGTTTTCAGACACACAAAATGAATACTAGGTAACTTGGCTTTACTTTCCTAGAAAAGAACTGGTGTTCTGATTACATCCATTGTGATAACTGTGGAATTTCCTGCATGTTTACAGAAGTCTGAAGCAATGACAGTTGGTGGATTCTGCCTTTAGAATGGCCCTGCATGTGAGACTGGAACTTCAAGCTCTGTGGCTGTGTTGTTTTATAGCACTATCACAGGTCTCCCTGTTATCCTTAGCAACAGCTTCTGCTCTAGAGCTGTGTGTTAATAGATGCTTCCCTACCTTAAACAATTAACTCCCCCTCAGCTTTTAACTTCTAGCCATTTGAAATACTATTTCAAAGCCAGGAGTTGGCATCTGGGGAGTGTGGTTTATTTCCTATTCATTTTGTTGGCTGGGGATTTTCTTCTCAACTTTTACAATATCTTGCTTTACTTCCTGGGTTCCAGTGTTAGTCCCACTTGATGCTCTTGCAGATCCAGTTCCAGTGTTAGTGCCACTTGATACCAGGCTCTTGTAGATCCATGCTGAAGAAATGCTACTCAGATATATCTGTGTATAAATATGATAAGTGGATGTGCACATCTAGAACCTTCCTACCAGATCTGCACATACTGTTATGCACCTGCCTGAATGTTGCCTTAAATTCAGAGTGGGCTTGTGGTTTAGTTGTTGCGTGTCTCTTCCTGTTTGCTGGTTATAGCAACACCTCTAAGTATGTTCTGTAAACGTGGATGTTCTCAAAAGCCCTTTTTGTTGTTCTATGGGTGGTAGTGTACAGCTGTTCAGAAGCTGTTCAGCTGATTTGCTTTTTGCTAAGGAAGTTACGTATCTATCAGCTGGAGAAGTTGCTTTTGTAAATGAGATGTTTTTCATTATGTGAAATACTTCTTGAATTGCTGCTTTGCAGCAAAAGACCAGGCAAAGGTTATCATCATCATCATCGTGTGTTTCTTCCTTTCTCAGGCTTGGAGTGCAGTTACAGGCAGCCTTCAAGGACAATGGTTAATAATCTTGGAGCTCTGTGGGAGATACTTAGATGATGCTTACAACTTCTGCTAGACCTGGTGACTCATTCTTAATGTCTTACTGAGGGAGTTTCTACCATTACAGTGAATCAGAGTTAAGCTTTCAGCATAGCTCTTGCTTGTCTTTCACTGTAGTAATGACTTACTGCTGTAGCTACTCAACTTGGACCACCTTCCTTCCATCTAGTGACATGTAGTGCTTCTATAACTTTGTAGAGTTGTTGCCCTCATGTAATTCTGAGGAGGTGGGGGATGTGAATGTTTGTAGACCCAATTCAAAGCAAATACCTTCAGGTACCACTTATATGCTTGCAATGAAAAACAAAGGTTACAACTTATGTTGGGTACCTTCTGTTTCAGTGTGGTATAGCCACATAAATCTTGGCAACATCATTTGTGTAATGAAGTGAGATTGAAATCAAATAGCTGCTTATAAAGGCATGGAAATATTTCCTCATCCTGTTGCAGTTTGTTTGAAGGCACACATGGAAGTGACTGTAGCAGTTTTGCTTGGCTTGTGGTGCACAGAAAGTGTTGTAGCAACTGGCAGCCCACTGTGAGTTTGTGGCTGTGTACTCAAGTTGTATTTTATCTCGCTTCTAGAAGCCAAACCTGCATTTTTGTTTGTAGAAGTGTCTTCTATACAAGCGCTCTTTGTACTTCATTCCTTTAGTTGAAAAGTTTGTGTAGCTGGGTTGTTTTTCCCATAACATATTCATTAGAGAAGAAACTTATAACATTGTAGTTAAATATCTAGATAATTCCTGGAACTTCTTTATATCTTCTTGGTGCTAAAGTAGTGACAGGAACCTGAGTGTTCTTTTTATGTTGTTTGTTGTTTTATCTGGAGGCAGTAAGAGGAAGGTTCCACGTGTACTCAGCATCTGCTGCCTTGGGAATTGGGCTGGGAGCTTTGTAAGCTTTCATGTCAGTAATATCACAAAGAGCTGAAAGCTGGTTATCAAAAGATTTCAGTCACATCCCCTAGTGAGTTTTTTCCACTTTCCTTTCCTTGAAACGTCTTCTTGTTGCCAGGGATTTGATCATCTGCCTAAAATCTAGCTCTAGAAATTCTTTAATGGCTTTACTTGAAAGTGACTTTGTTTCGTCATCCTGGTTTTCCAAGAGAAAGCAGATTGGTTCTAGTGGTTGGGGTCTGCTACAGGGAGCCTGTCCATGTGGCTGTTTTATTCCAGCTGTAGGAGGTGTCCTGTGCGTGGGCTCTTGTCCTGAAGGGGATTTCAACCAGCTGGCTGTCTGCTGGGATAGTGGCACAGCGGGTGGCAGGTAATCCAGGAGATTGCTGGAGTCTGTCGAGGACAGCTTCCCAGTCCAGGTCATAGGTGGACTGACCTGAGGTGAAGCCCTATTGGACCTGGTCCTCACAGATGTGGAGGAGAGCACTAGAGAGGTTAAGAGTGGAGGCAGCCTGGGCTGAATTGACCATGTCTTGGTGGGGTTTGTGATCTGGAGGAATTAAGGCCTGGCAAAAAGCAGAGCTGGGACCTTGTGCTTCAGGAGAGCAAGCTTCTGGCTGTGCAAGGAACCGCTGAGTGGGATCCCCTGCGAAACTGTCCTTAAGGGCATGGGTGCAGAACAGTGGCAGCTCTTTAAGGACACCCTTCTGACGGCTCTCCATCCCCCAGCAAAAGAAGTCGAGCAGGGGAGGCAGGTGACCACTGTGGCTGTGCAAGAACCTGCAGCTTAAACTGAGGGGAAAGAGGGAAATTACAGGAAGTGGAAGCAGGGTTGTGTAGCCTGGGAGGAATACAGGGCTGCTCTTCATGTATGCAGAGATAAGATTAGGAAAGCCAAGGTGCAGATGGAGCTGCACTTGGTGAGGGATGTGAAAGATAAGAAGGGGTTCTGCAGGTTCGTAGGCAGGAGGACACAGGCCAAGGAGAGTGTTCCCCACTGATGAAGGGTAGTGGGGAGTTGTTGGCTTCCTTAGACATAGTTACTCAATGAGTGCCTCAGTCTTCACTGGTGGTCAAGCTTCTCGTATCTGCCAGGACCCTGAGCCTCTAGGTGATGGTGTGGGGTGTGGTTTCTGTCCCACTGTAACGGTGGAGCAAGCGTGAGCCCTCCTCATGAAACTGAACATGTTCAAGTCCATGGGACTGGTTGATATCATCCTTGAGTTCTGTAAGAGATGGCTAATGGAGTTGCTGAGCTGCTCTCTATCATATTTGAAAAATCCTGGCTGCCTGGTGAGGTCCCTGGAGACTGGAAAAAGGGAAATATTACCCCCATTTTTAATCAAGGGAGAAAGGAAGACCCGGGGAGCAACAGGCTGGTGAGCTTCACCTCTGTGCCTGGGAAGATCATGGAGCAGGTCTCCTAGAAGCTATGCTAAGGCACGTATGAGACAAGGAAGTGATTTGAGACAGCCAACATGGCTTTGCCAAGGGCAGATCTTGCCTGACCAATCTGGTGGCCTTCTGTGATGGAGTGACAGCTTTGGTGGATGGGGGAATGGCGATGGATGTCCTCTACCTGGACTTCTGCAAAGCCTTTGTCATGGTCCCTCACTGCATCCTTCTCTCTGAATTGGGGAGGTGTGGATTTGAGGGATGGAGTACTGTGTCCAGACCTGGGGCCTCCAGTACACGAAGGATGTAGATCTCTTGGAGTAGGCCCAGAGGGAAGGCCACTAAGATGATCAGAGGGCTGGAGCACCTCTCCTATGAGGAAAGGTTGAGGGAACTGGGTTTGTTTAGCTTAGAGAAGGCTCTGGGGAGGCCTCATTGCAATCTTCCAGTACTTGAAGGGAGCATTTAAACAGGAGGGGGAATGCCTGTTTATGAGGGTGGATAGTGATAGGGCAAGGGGGGATGGTATTAAACTAAGGTGAGTTTTAGGTTAGAGGTTAGGAGTAAGTTTTTCACACAGAGGGTGGTGACACACTGGAACAGGTTGCCCAAGGAGGCTGTGGATGCCCCATCCCTGCAGGCATTCAAGGCCAGGCTGGATGTGGCTCTGGGCAGCCTGGGCTGGTGGTTGGCAGCCCTACATATGGTGAGGGCTTGAAAGTAGATGATCACTGTGGTCCTTTTCAGCCCAGGCCATTCTATGGTTCCAAAGGTGGTGCTCTTCACAGACTAAAGTATCATGCTTGGGAATACCAAGAGCACTTCCAATAGTCATTTAAAAATGTTTACTGGTAGTACAGGAAGTCAAATGTGTTTTAGTTTGTTTTAGGAGAATCTAGGTCTGTTTCTGAGCTCCACATTGCTGCTTTCTGTGCAGCTGCATGCTGGCAAGTGTGTTGGCTGGTTTTGCCTGGAAGAAGAGCAAGCTTTAAGAATGGCAGTTTTTCAGAGTAAACATGAAGTTTTTAGGGGTGATATGTTGGAAGCTGCTTTCTCTCAATAGCGTGCCAAAGAACATTTGGTCTTAGGGAAACAGGCAGTCATTCCTGAGCTAGACAGGGGGTGTCACTCCTGATCCCTTAGTCACCAGTTAGCAGCAGTAAAGACAAAAAGGGCAAAGCAGTTCCACTCACTTCCATTTGGAGCTCTGTGCAGAATCTCTTCTCTACTCCCCAGCTCATTTAAATATAATAATTAAAGGGGTCATCCTGACTGAGTGAATTTGAAATGTGGAAAAAGGCACATTTTCTTGATAAGTGAGTTCAGTGAGGTTATCATGCTTGCTCCTGGTTCTCTTCCTCCTCTCTTCCCATTCCCAAAGTCTCTGTTGGAGTCAGCTGTTGTGCTGCTGAATGTTTTGGGTTTAAAACCCATCCAAACAAGAAAATCCTACTCTTACATAGGTTTTCTAGTTGGACTTCTAGCAGGAAAAAAGTGTTCTGTGTTGGAAGGATGGAGTGGCTTACAGTAGTCGCTCTGACTGTTAAATTCTACCCTGCTGCTCCCTTTGGTAGAATGAAAGAACGTGAGTTCTCCCAGCTGCTTTCGTCCTTAGTATTTTAAAAACACATTTATTTGTCAGCTGTGCTGTGGAGAATGAATTTCTGCAGCTGCTGGAATTTTCATTACTTCTATCTGGGTTGGATTTGAGCTTTGCCCACAGTGGGATGTGTACATTTTTCAGTTCAAGAAACTTAAGTGGACTACTTGATCATTTAAAAAATGCAGTTTTGAGCTTTAGCCTTCAGGGAACATGGGATTTTTCCTGAAAGTTTAGTGGAGAAGTCCTTTGGTGCTCTGTAGTGCATGCGTTATGTGGGCTTTCATACTGAAACTCTTTCAGGATCCATTTTTGTTCAAACTCACTGCTCTGAGTGGCTGAGCAAGGTACCGTGCTTCCGAACTCACCAGAACCTCTCCTTTAACTTCCTTTATAGGCAAACAGTTCACTGACCTTTGGCTTTATACCTTGGAGTTTCAAGATTCTTTAAGTATTCCTGAGGTAAGAGGAAATGAGAGGGAGAAAGAGCTGTGCTTCATCAAGCTGTTATCTTACATCCTTCTTGTTGAGGCAGCCTCAGGCAGCTCGTCAGGAAGAAGGGAGATCAGCCTTTCTCTAAAGATGCAGTGATAGATGAGTTTTGTGTTTGTAACTTAATTGGAACAGCCGGACTGTTGTGCAGCAAACTATTCTCTGTGAGACCTGCTTCACATTCAGATATGAGTGTCTTGTTCAGTTCTCATGATGGAATCTTACAGAGGTACAATTCATGGGAGCAGACCAGAAGTTTGGATAGATTTGATTCTGACTTGATTTGACTCCTGAGTTGTGAGACGGAGGTGGCTGATTTGTTCATTTTTAATCTGTTTTTCTTGTGCTCTTTTCGTCTCTTTATTTTTCTTCATTGAAGTGGTCTCCCATTTTACTGACATTTTAAAAGCCTTCATTGGTTGGTTTTGCTCAGCTCTTAAATATGTTAGGTACGGTGTCTTTCTAGGCTGTCTTCATGCTGTTAGAGAATAGTCATGTAGATGCTTAAAGCATTTTGGTAGACTTCTCATGTCATGTGTGAATGAGGAAGTATTTTGTACTACCAAATTTGCAGACAGTGCTGAGAATCACTTCACGTAACTCCTTGGTTTTGTGGTAGGTAGTGTTAGGAAAGTCTAATGAATAAGTTTCTATTTCATAACACTCTTTGGAGAAGTGAAGTACCTTTATTAAATGCAGCAGAGTCTCTCAGTCTCCAGGAAGATTCAGCTTTCAGGCTTTCTTGGCCTGCAGGCATCCTCTATCTCAAGTCAACGGGTGCCCATTGCAGTGTATGTGGTGATGTCCCTATGAAACATGAGAAATCTGGTTTCAGTATTTTGGCTTATCTCAATCTTGATACGGTTCATATGCTGTGGTTCATGGCTGCAGTTGAGCTGAGGAAAAACTCACTTGCTCAGGGTGCAAAGTGCTGTTCTGTTTCATTGAGCTGGGAACCCGTTAAGTAGGATGGTCTGTATTGTGCTGCTAGCTTCCAGTTTCTTTCCACATACTTGTGGATGCTTCCATTGCCTACTTGGATTCCTTTTATTTTTCCTTTGCTCCTTTGCCATGTAAATCATCTCAGTCTTTTCAAAACTTGTGTACATCGTATTTCTACTTGTCTGGAATGATGTTACATGAGTAGCTGCTAGAATTCTGAAAGGACTCTGGTAACTGTAGAATGCCTGAAATAAGAACCTGGAGAAAGTCCTGCTGATGTAACCTATGGAAGTATACAGGGTTAGTGCCTGTTCCTGAGCTACCTAAGGTAATTCATCAAGTCCTGCTGTGTGTTATGCTTGCGATAGTAGGAGTACAAGTGGGTCCCTGTTGCAAAAGGTGTTTCCAGTTGCCACTACAAGACTAAGTCCTTATCTGAAACTAGTCAAATGTAGTTTATCTCGTTCTGAATTCCCTTGGTATCTGAGGAAGCTCTGTGAGTTTTGGCAATCAAATCTGAGGGAGGTTTCCTTCTTTTTTTTAGAATAACCAGGAGATCTTCTCCTGCTTGTATGTCTGACTGACAGGTGGAGAAAACTTTGTGCAACAGAACAAAATGACAATCACCTCATCTATAGCCTGAAGGGAGTTTTCTTCTGCAATGAGGCTTGCTGGGCATTTTGCTTTGGGGGAGAGGGGATAAGTGTGTTCTTTATTAAAGAAGATAATTGAAAAATGTCTGGCATAACATTTATTATAGTTTGAAGTAGGTAAATTTTAGAAGTGCATCATCTACTTCTTCTTAGTTGTTATCCCAGCAGGTAGGATACTTACCTCTATCTTCTCTGAATTACCAGCTATATTTTCTGTTCTGAAAGCTTACAAGGTTACGCTGATAATTTTTGCAGTATTGAAAAAGATCTAAAGAATTGTAGAGTAATTATATTGCAGAGACCTTTTTTCTAATGGAGAATTTGGATCAGGTGCTTATGTAAAAGCATGGAAAGCTGATAACCTGCACTGCCCCTGGAAACAATACTCCTGTCAGAAGGTCTTTATTTACTGTATTAGGAGCAGATATACAGCATTCTTCTTCCTCATGAATGAAGTTGTATTCCCTTCACTATGAGCTATTTGTGATTAAAATTGAGGCATGCAATACTTAACGTTATCAGTTAGGGAGCTGGAGACGTTTCCTTCCACCAACTTAATTAAGTCATTTATTTCCTATTTTTTTTTGTTTTTATCATCAAATGCAGGCTTTGTTTGGTAAGTAAGATCAGTATGGTAATTCTCCACAAGACATAATGAAACTGGTGTATATTTAATAAGGTCTTGATTTAATGGATTTAGTCAAAAGCTGTTAACTTTGTCAACTACAGGAACCAGAACTATGTATAGATCACTTGGTACTAGTGTTGCTATAAAACTTATAGCAACCAGTTTATTTTCTTGAATGTTTTTGTGCATGTAGTGGTTGTAAATTGAGAAGGAAAGTTAGGACAGTAATACTTCCATTATACTAGTTCTTTGGCTGCTGTTTTGTAGTGAACTATTATTCTGTGGTGGTTGATCTTATCAGCAGTGCATTTTATACATAAATTGCCTCAGTAGAATTGAAGGTTTTAAAGTTTCAAGCAGTAAGTTTGGAACCTTTGTCATCACCTCTGAAAGTGAGGGTCTGTGCTTTGTTTGCATAATGGTCAGTTTCCTTATGCAAGGAGCAAAATACTCATCTGACTAGAAAAAACCTTATGTGCTGTGAGTTAATGTGAGGAAGAACTGCAAATGAATAACAGCAGACTGGAATAGCTTTCTTCTTTGTTTCAGATTTCGACCTATAAAAGGAAGGCAAGAAGAACTAAAAGAGGTGATCGAACGTTTTAAGAAAGATGAGCACTTAGAAAAAGCCTTCAAGTCCTTGACGTCAGGTGACTGGGCCCGGCACTATTTTCTTAACAAGAACAAAATGCAGGAAAGGTTGTTCAAAGAACATGTAGGTGTATTTGTAATTAATGTGCTTTTTCACATGGTTGAAAGGCTATGAAAATGTAGAAGTTTCATAGGAATATAGCAATAGCAAAGTGAAGTAATCCTCTGCAGTTACATGTTGCTTGTTTGGATGCTTTTTTAACATGAAATTCTTGTGTTTGTTAAAACCCAGATAACTTGAAGGAGGGTTGGGGAAAATTAACTTGCTATTTATTTCATAGGCATATAGAAGGGACAACAATATTTGCAGTTTGCCTCTTCTTTTGTTGGCTTAAGTCCTAGGCAGAAGAGAGAAGCCCTGCTGCTGAGAGACAGAAGTATTGAGGACTTAATTTTATGTTGTGTTTTTTGTTGGTGTTTTTTTTCCTGTTCCTTTTTAAACTTACAGCTACTGTAGATCAAACTGTGGGTCAACAAAGAGCAAAGGGAGAAGCCTTGGTACCTCAGAGCTCAATTGGCTCAATATACTATTGCTCTTCCTCTACTTTGAGCACCCCAAAATGACTTTTGATTGATGTGCAAACTTGCAAAGAAATTTTAGTACTGTTGAACTTCAGGGAAAAAAAAAAAATAGCTCCTTCTAGAGTTCAACATGTTGCCTGCATATACAACCAAAAGGCATTTGGCCTTTTCCTATTCTAAAACAGATTTAATGTAGTAATACAGAAGAAGGTAGGCAGCAAATTCTGCTTTTCTGAAGCAATTTTAATGAAAGCTGCTGGAAGGAACTGCTTGAAACTCTGATCTGGTCCAGCAGTCTCTGAACTCAGCAGCTGGATTTCTCATGGAAATAATACCTTGTTCAGAACTGGAAGGAATAAAATCTCATTTAAAAAGGCTGTTAGGTGTCCATGGTTCTTCAAGACCCAAGACAACTTCTTGAACGTAAATATGTTTTCCTCACTGCTGTTTTGCTTTTAACGGGATGCTGTTATTTTCTTTCATTGCAGGTATTTATTTATTTACGGATGTTTGCAACTGACAGTGGGTTTGAGATACTGCCTTGTAATCGGTATTCATCTGAGCAGAATGGAGCCAAAATAGTTGCAACGAAAGAATGGTAAGTAGTACAGCTTACTGTTGTGTTCTGTTTCTACCAGTTATTTGGAATGACTTAATTAAAAAAAGTAGAGCATGATTTTGAATTAAAATTGTAACGAGGGAATTGAAGTGGGAATTTCATATTGGAAAATTGTGAACTGAAACTTTTTTTTTGCTGATAATCTTGAAGGACCTTATGAGAGGGAGAAACAGGAGGCCTGCTTCAAAACCTTGTCAATTGCTAGGAAATTCTTACAGCACAGTATATTGATAAGAGTGCTGTGCAGTCTCTGTAAAAGAAGAATTTTGCACTTGAAAGGTATGGCTATAGGGAATAAGTAAGATAGAAAAAAATCTTTGTCATTTTAGCAGCTGAAGAAGCTGAGGTAATCAAAACTCCTGTGGTTACTTGCTTGCATCCTCAGGAGACTGCAGAAACAATGATGGGTAATGCCTTCATGTAATTGATTCTGTGCAGTGGCATAACAACATTTAGTTCATATAGAAGAATATGTCTGCCCAGCCTAATTATTGACATCTTGTGCTTTTATGAAAAAATACCATGCTGTTATACTTTGTGTTTTTTTTAATGGACGTATGCTTATTTTTACTGTTCTTTACACTAAAGGAAGCGGAATGATAAGATAGAACTACTTGTTGGCTGTATTGCTGAGCTATCAGAAATGGAAGAAAACATGCTGCTGAGACATGGGGAGAATGACTTCAGTGTAATGTATTCCACGAGGAAAAACTGTGCACAACTGTGGCTTGGTCCTGCTGCGTTTATCAATCACGGTGAGTAAGAAGGATTGAAACTGTGTTAAATGGCACAAGTAGTTCTGTTCAGACACAACATAAGTGATCTGAACAACAACATTTAAGTGAGCTAGATCACATCAGGACATCGGAGGAAAAACAGCAGGATCAAGCATACAGGTTACCAGTGTAGTGTAGAACTCTTTTGGGGAGCTTCCCAAACCAGATCTGACTGTCTTTGAACTGAGAAACTTAAAATAAGGCTCTGGAAAGTGATGCTTTCTTCCTTCACAGAGACATTGGAGCTGGCAGCTGAATTAATGGAGCGTATTGAGGCCCATTCTGAATTGCTAATATAGCAAAGTTTCTGAATGTAGTCAGCAATAACGTAGTGGGTGAACTCTGTGCTTCTTTTAAATGCTTACACAGAAGCTTCACTGATGCTGCTGCATTAGTACTCTGAAGGAAGAGCAGGTAGGATTTAAGATAAGTTCTGTTACTTTGAAGAGGAGGGAATTTGAAAAATTGTGGTAGAGTAGGGAAGAGTTCAGAAGCTGAACTGTATCAAAGTGGTCAACTCCTGTTATACAGCTTTATGCAGTACTACAGCTGCCAGCATTTAGTTGAGAGTCTAAAGTTGTTGAAGTCAGAGTGAATCCTTACTTTAGATATCTACAACTATTCATGTTTCAGGTCTTATCAACAGTTAATTGACTTTATCTTTTGGACCTTTTTCAGATTGCAGACCTAACTGTAAGGTAAGCAAAACATTAAAAATCAATAAAGCCCCCCGCTTTTTTTTCTTTGTCCTTGCACCTTTCCCTACCCAGCTATTTTGCTGCTTGTTTTCTTATTTACTGTTCAACCTTAATGACTTGCCTTTCTTTTCTTCCCCCTCCACTTCCTGTCCTCTTCTCAAGTTTGTGTCAACTGGCAGAGATACAGCATGTGTGAAAGCTCTGAGAGATATTGAACCTGGAGAAGAAATCTCTTGTTACTATGGAGATGGCTTTTTTGGAGAAAATAACGAATACTGCGAATGTTACACCTGTGAAAGGTATGCATTGATGTGAATAAGGCTTTCCAATGAAATCGGGCATATTCATAATGCATTTTGTAAAACTAGATGTGGTTGGTTATGAGTACACAATTCTTCAACCCATTATTATTGCTTCTTAATTCATCATAACGAGTTTTGTTGTTTTTTTTTTAATTATTACTGAATAGTCACAGAATCACAGAATTATCAAGGTTGGAAAAGACCTAGATCATCCAGTCCAACCATCACTAATACTTCCCAGCCAGGTTTGCTATGAACTCCTGTATTCTGTTCCTTTCCCCCCTTCCACCTCAGGAATTAGCCAAAATCATAAAAAGTGATGTAGAATCTTTAAAGTAGCCTTTTCTGAAAAAGGTAAATAGGAAAAAAAGTAGTTAGAGATATTAGGAGCACATTAGCAGTTGGATCCTGACTGCAGCTCTTAGAGCAAAGTAGATTTCATTAGTCTTTTATTTGTTGGTCTGAAGTCTTGTTCTGATGAAAACAATCTGAGTAGTTTTCACATTATCTCATCAAAACATGTAGGGTTTATGTATTAAATTTACTGATTACTAACAGTTCTTGTGCTTCAGGAGAAAAACCTGCTGGTATGGGCCTCAAAGCTCATTTGATGTTGGTCGGTCATTCTAAGCAAAGGGTACAGTTTCAGTCTTTTGTCTGTAGAGCTTCTAGGTAAAGTTTACTTCAGCCCTGGGAGCTGCTAAGTATTGAATGGATGAACATCTCAGTCACTTTTTCCTTCCAACATGGAGGGTTATTTCTTTTTGCTCATTTTTCAATGTAACGTCAATATATACTTTCAGTTTCAGGATGGACCAACTTCATTTATCAGAATCCTTTCAGAAACATGTCATCTTTGGATTTAAAGTACATGAAAATGTTGTATTTTTAAAGCTAATACTTGTGTAGTTCTTGCTTTGGGAATCCACTTCTCAGTCAGGAGGTTATGTTACAAAAATTGAGATTTGAATTTAGTGGAGCTGAGAAAGGGGAAAATGAGTCCTTACAAGCATTAAGAAGCCAACCTAATATGTAATTGTGTTATGAAATATGAGTTGTGTAGAGAAGTCAGCCATCTCTATGTGCCGCAAGAAATAATTCTTAAGAGATCCAATTTCATCTATTCCGTAAAGGCTGTAATTTTGTAATGTTAAAATGCCAGGCTTCTGGGAGTCCGTGGGATATGTTTTGGAGCAGAGGGAAGGTTAGCACTGAAAAAAAATATTTTCAAGTCTCCAAGAAAATCAGCACAAAGAAAACACACATACGTGCATTGACAGTTAGGTAAGCACACAATTCATCGTGTCTGACTGAAGTAACCAAGCACCAAGAACATGGCAGAAGGCTGTTGTCATTATTTGTGGCACTGTTGTTCTGATCTCAAGTGGCTGCCACTTGGGTTGATCTCAGCCTGGTATCTTCTTTTAGTTGGCTGTAATTTGCGAAGTTTAAAATAATGCCAAAAGAGTGTTCAGCATAGTGTTATATCTGCATAATAATAATAGTTAACTTTGTGGAGATTGAGACCCTCTGTTGGTGTAATTTATCCATTTGTTGCTATGATTCAGATTTATGTGTAAAACTTAGGACGTTGTTTCACATAGTTATTAATACATTGTCATCTTTGCCTTTGTAGGCGTGGAACTGGTGCTTTTAAATCAAGAGTGGGATTGCCAGCCCCTACTCCTGTGATTAATAGTAAATATGGACTGAGAGAAACAGATAAGCGATTGAACAGACTCAAAAAGCTGGGTGACAGCAGCAAAAACTCAGACAGCCAGTCCGTCAGCTCTAACACTGATGCAGATACCACTCAGGAAAAAGCTAATGCAAGTAAGCAAGTGTGGGACTTAAAGTTTTATAAAACATGAAGAACTACCACTGTGATTGCATTGCTTCTTGTATTTGAAAAGCATCCCAAATGCTTTTAGAACTGTAATTGATTAAGGAAATTGAAGATCATTTCTATAGCAAATTAACTGTTTTCCTTAAGCCTTTCTATAAGTAGTAGTATATTCTTGTTTTGTTTGTATGTTCTTGTTTTCTTTCCTTCTGTTGTGTATACTTACAGCTAATAATTGGTGTCACATTTCTAAATTGGTCAGTTAAAGAGCTCTGTTGATTTGATTCATATTTGAAAAAGATGGTAAAAATCACATGCAGTGGTATGGCTTAGGAAAGAAAACTCAGATTGAGGAGTCTCCGTTTTGTAGGAAAACAATTCTTACAGAAATAGTTCTAGAGATAATTGAATGTATAGTCATCACCTTTAGAGATGCCTTAAACTAGGCAGCTATTCCCCCTCAGCATCCAGGACTGTTAGTTCAAACACCTATTCTGAAATGAACGTGCACAGTTAACAATTTCAGAAGAGATTGGAAGGGATTTTTGTTTGTCATGCTCTTGAGAGACATCTCTTCACGGAGTAGTGAGTACTATTTTTCTTCTTTTTTCCCCTCACACACAATATAGGCAAGATACGAATAATTTCAGCTTTTTACTCAGCCGAGTCACTTTGAATATTGTGGCTCTGTCTGTCTCTTATTTGACGTTGCGAATTAAAAAGCAAACCAGTAACAAACTTTTTTCTCAGTTGTATGATCTCTGATTACAAAGCTTTGTAGTGGTAGCTTTGCTTGGGCAGGCAAAACTCTGTTACTATCACATTAAGTGACGGTTGATAGGCAGATGGAACACTGAAAATGAAACCATTGCAGTAGCTAAAGGTTTGGTTTTGTTTTTGTGGCCCCTGGTAGAAAAAAAAATTAAAACAAGAGCATGCAGATCTTCAGCTTTTTGCTGGAATAATTCTCAGTATCTACCGAGGAAAACATGGGATGAATCTGTAGAAAATTCAATGGGAGAAGCAGGTGGGATTGGGGGGGTTTGCGCAGACAGCACACTTGATACAGTGGAGATGATGAGGGAATTTAGGTGGGTTCTTAGATGTACTCCTGGAATTTAGATGGAGTATTTGACAGTCCTTTTGCATCTGAATAGGAAATTAACCAGTCAGTCTTGTTACTGCACAATGTCTAGCTTGTTGAACAGATTTTAATGTAAAGTATTAAATGAAACAACTGGAATTTGGGGAATGGAAACCTCAGGTTAAGTCAGCATCATAAGCACTTCTTTTTTCTTTTGCAGCTAACAGAAAATCTTCAATTGGTGTGAAAAAGAATGGCAAAAACAGAACATTAACAAGACAGTCTATATCAAGAATTCCAGCATCATCAAACTCTACCTCATCTAAACTAACTCATATAAATAATTCCAGGGTACCAAAGAGACTGAAAAAGCCTGCAAAGCCTTTACTTTCAAAGATTAAGCAGAGAAATCAGTGCAAAAGGCTGGAGCAAAAGAATGCTTCTAAAAAGCTCGAAATGGGAAATTTAGTTCTCAAAGAGCCTAAAGTAGTTTTGTACAAAAGCTTGCCCATTAAAAAGGATAAGGAATTAGAGGGACCAGTCAAAGTTGCAGTCTCTAGTGGATGCTTAACAAGGCACGCAGCAAGAGAGTATAAACTGAATTCTGTGAAAGGTGCTCACGAGCATGGTGACATACCACCTTGCACATACATAACACGGAGGTCAATGAGAACGCGGATGAGTTTGAAGGAGACCTCTGACATAAAGCTTGAACCAAATACATTGGATAGCTATAAGAATAACTTGACGAGAACACGATCGGACGTTTTAGAGCAACAGTCTCATGCAACGGATGAAAACAGCCTGGCTCATGGAACGTCACATAAAGGGGAGGCCAGGTGTCAGAAAAATGACGCAGGCACGTCAAAAAAGAAGTCTCGACAAGGAAAACTAGTGAAACCACCTGCAAAATTAGATGAAACAGATAATACGCACAATACACCTGTAAAAGATGAAGTACCGGACTTGATCAGTTCTCACTCGGAAAATGGGGAGAGGAATAATGTGGTAGATGTACCTGTTAGCTATCAAGACTGTATCTCTGGATCTGGTAGCTGTTCTGTTGTAACATCTGACAGTTTCAAAGCAAAGGACACCTTCAGAACTGCAAAAACTAAAAAGAAAAGACGTATCACGAGGTATGATGCACAACTAATCCTTGAAAATAGCTCTGGGATCCCTAAACTGACTCTTCGTAGGCGCCACGATAGCAGTAGCAAGGCAAATGACCAAGAATCTGATGGAATGAATTCTTCAAAAATAAGCATCAAACTAAGTAAAGACCACGAAAAGGATAATAATTTATATGTAGCAAAGCTAAATAATGGGTTTAACTCAGGATCAGGCAATAGTTCAACAAAACTAAAAATACAGTTAAAACGAGAGGAAGAAAATAGAGGGACGTACTCTGAGGACCTTCATGAAAATGGTGTGTGTTGTAGTGAAACTCTCTCCCTTTTGGAGTCAAGAATGGAAGTAGATGATTATGCTCAGTATGAGGAGGAAACAGCAGATGAGTCTTCATCAGAAGAGGATGATGAAGAGGAAGATGACTATGATGACGAATTTGATGACTTTATTCCTCTTCCTCCAGCAAAAAGACTAAGGCTCATTGTTGGCAAGGATTCAATAGATATCGATATTTCTTCCAGGAGGAGGGAAGATCAGTCTTTAAGGCTCAATGCATAAGCTTATAGGTCTTAAACTGACCTGGATGTCATTTTTAAAAAAACAAACAAAAAAAAAATTAAATAAAAAATAAAAATAAAAAAAACAAAAACCTCACCACCAACAAATTCCATTTGATTATTCCTCAGCTGAAGAACTTTCTGAAAAACTTAGCGGCAGCACTTCTTTATTGTTTGTTCACCTATCAACATAATATTGTAGAAAGTGTACAGCATACTGACTCTTCTTAAGTTCGATTTGTGCAGATTTTTATTGTACTTTTTAATAGCCTTCTTATGTGCAATTCTGAGGTAGAGGTAATGCTCTGTTGTAAAATAAAGGCTCAAGCAAAGTTATGAAGTTGCATCAAATCTTTCCATGCAGGACAATGAGAATACAGTGTGGCTACACAATTATTTTTGATCTGCGAGAGCCTCGGTTTGCTCTTGCGGTATTTGACTAAACAATTAAATGATTAAAAATAAATCATAGTAGCAGCATATTTAAGGTTTTCTAGTCTATGTTAATATCACCAGCAATGAACTACAGCTTTTCGATTTCTTTGCTAGATGTTTTTTTGTTTTGTTTTTTTTTTCCCCTTGGAGTTTGTCGGTTTTAACACTGTATGCTGTCCCAGACGTTACTGTTTGTGGCCTTTGTTATAGTAGCAAACAGTTGGTTGGAAGTCAAATTGATTTCTTAAGAAAAAAAAAAAATTTAAAAAAAAAAGAAAAAAAAAAGGTGTTGACAATTTGCTGACTTTTTAGTACATTATATGTACAAGGGTAGCAGTATGCAGAATAAAAGTTTGGATATGGTGTATTTATTGCTTGTTATGTAAATTAAACACCTTGTATTTAACACTTTTCAATACTTTTAGATAAAATTGTTCTTTGCAAGAATGATTGGTGCTTATTTTTTCAAGAATTTGCTGTGAAATAATGTGACTACAACGGGCAACGTTTATCCATTGAACTGCAGCTATCCTGAATTGGTTCTTCATATTTTTTCTGTTGCACTTGTAAAATGCTACAAGGAATTTAAAGAAAGAAAAATCTATTCACTTTAACTTATGATAGTTTTATGAAATTAAAAAACAACTAAGTCACAGCTTTTGTTCTGTGGTAACCTATAAAATGTTTGTCTTTTAAGAACCAGTTGTAAAAGACTGAAAAAAAATATGTATATGTTGTAAATATTTGTGTGTTGTGCGGAATTTTGTCATAAGAAATTGAGATAACTTGCCAGAAGGGTTTTTAAGTTTAGAAATACATCCATGCCAATAAAATAGGAAATTGTAAACCTAGTTTTAAACTCTGCGTTAGTTGGAGTTCTTTGCTCATATGTAGTTTGCTTGGTGCTTCAGAATCTATAGCAGTGAAGAGCATCAGGGCAATGTTTGACTTCTTAATTCCAAGGACATTAGGAAAACTTGCTGCTTCTGGGCACGGTTAATGTGTTGGTATGTATAAAGCATTAATTTATATGTCGCTTCTTTGAAACAGGGCTAAAATTTGCACATTTTGTAGTTGTAACCGCATGGCAGTTTGGGCTGTGTGGTCTTTGTTTCTGTTCAGCCATAGTTTGAGACTCAGAATTCATCCATCGAAGGATGTAGAAACAGGCATCTCATCAAAAAGCACCTTGTTGTGTCAGTTCAGTCAGCTGTCATTGCATACTATTGTCAGGTCCAGTGCTCTGTGCCTGGAAGAGGAAGGACGTGAAGGTTGCATTATCCAGGTTTGAAAGCATTGACCATCGGTGGTGATGTGTGGGTAGTTTGCATGAGTTGCTCCTGATGGTCTGACCATCTCTGACTTCTGTACAAAAGTTATTGCTTTTTTCTTTCAAGTGAATCCTTCCAAATGCATTTCACTAACTTGTCAGACTGCAAATTGTATGATGGAATCAGTTTAATCTCGTTTACCTGATGTATTTGTAGTGTAGGATTGAGTGTAGAATTAAACCTAGTACTTTCAACTTCATCTTTAAAACATCCGCCTTGTTACAGGCAGCCTGTCTCTCATGTACAGAGTATGTTTTAAAAAAGCCTATGTGTAGTGCATGATCTTTTTCTGACAGACGTGGGTTTTTAGGTCACGGAACACTGAATGCAGAAAGACTGGTAAGTATGCTGGCATTTTTAAGCACTGAGCCAGGTATGGTGGATTGTCTTAATGGAAGTTATAGGTTTTATTTGTAGGCAGCTCTATAGGCATCAGGAAATTTGGATTGATCTTGTTCCATGAACAAGCTTCTTGTACTGGACGACTTAGAACTATGTTTAGATGTTTACTGGTAGATGAGCCCAAAGAGATTTTTTTATGTGAAAGTAAAAAATGCACTGGCTTATTGTACAATATGATCATTGCAAAATGCAGTGCAGGAGGTTTGATCCTATTGAGTAGTATTCATGTCAGTCCTAGGGAGACAGAAGAGGTGACTGCTTTGTGTCTGCCTGCATAGGGCAAGCTGACCTGCCCTGGTGGGTGGTGTTTCTGTATCTTCTTCAAATGCTCAGGTATTAGTTTGCACAAAGGTTACCATCGTTCAGTATTACTCTGCTTTTCACAGTGCCTTGGCTTATTCATTAATATTGCCTGATGTGATGTGTTAAATGCACCTGCAGAGCTCCCCAGAGAGCATATGCAGGTTTGCTTTTAGCTGCTGCTTGCCAGTTTGCCTCTGTTACCCACACTTGTATGATCTATTGCTGCTTTTAAAATGAGAGGACGAAGGCCTGAGAACTGGAATAAGACTTGCTGAAAATGAAAAGCCAAGTTACTTATGTCTGCACTGTATTCACTAGTATCATGTGTTTTCTTAAATCCTTTTCCCAGGAAACGTTCTTGTTTGGGCTGTGCCATAAAGAAGCTGGTAGCCTTGCGTGCTCTGTTGCAGCTTACTTAACTCTTGATTTCACAAGTTGACAGGGTTATGTTGTCTTTCTTCAGTGCTGTTCCACAGCGCTAGGTAAGGAATTGCTCTTTATTGCCTGTAGCAGCTGCTGCTTGTTCTCCACAGCATCACATCAGTTCTAGCCATAATACCTCACTTACAATAATCCAGTGGAATGTCCTTACAATTACAGGGCATAGGTGATGGTTTCAATGCTATTCCTTCTCTCCACAGGCAAAGGAAGCCCACAGCTTCTTCCCTGATTTAGGAAGCTACGTGTGATTTAACCTGTGTAATTTTACTTGGACTCATCCATATGGGAAGCTTGGCCAGAAATTTCCTATCACAGAAGCTGTGATGATGCTGGAGAACCGCTTGTAGGTACAGGTATGTCAGCTCTGGAGCAGAATGGGGCCAACTAGACAGTGTTGCTCTGGAAATTGGTTTGACTTAACAGGCAAAAGACTCGTGGTTTTGGTAGTGAGTTCCAGTCAAGTCCAGAGCTACCAGTGGGTGCAATGGAACATAGATTTTTCCACTGATGCTTTGTGATGCATATCAGAAGTCAATTCTCTTCCATAATTAGATTTATAGTTTTTCTGCTCCAATTATTGTGTTGGCTGCAATGTTTTGCAACAGATTTTTGTTCTCTACCAGTTTACAACCTATAATTGTGTTGAGCAGGATGTGATTTTATTCGTAATTTTAGAAATCATGCATAGACAGCATTAGTATGAGACTGCTGGGTCATTTGTCCTCATTGTTATCGCAGTCTCTTGGAAAATATCGGATGCTGAGACAGAAAGATGTCTTTCCAGATGCAGAGGCTGAGTCCTTTCCTGTGCAAGAGCTCCAGTGCATGGGCTGCCCAAAATGTTGTAGCCCAAAAGATGAGTCACAGCCTATTCTGTCAATGCCCAGGAGGTGCCAAATTGCTCATGTTTAAGTAGTAAACAACAATTGCCAACTTTGGAATTGACATCAATCCTTGAGATCCAGCTTGGGGCTTTTAATCTCAAAGCACACATCCTTGGAAGGGAATGTACAGGCTTTAGTCTTAATGGTAAGATGGGGTTTACAATTACTTTTAAAAATCAGACTTAGCCTTTTAAATGACTGAAGTGTTTCAGAAAGTTTTCTTCCAAAATGCCATAGTAAAATACTGTAGAGTCTAGCTAGTTCAGATCTGCAGTGGAATCCAGAAGCCAAGAAACTCATACTCCATTTAAACATGGGACAGTGTAGCATAAGGACCTCTTCTATAGAATATAACTGAATTCTGAGATTATTCAGCTGCCTGTGGTGACAAATGGGGATTAGTTCCAGGTTGGGGAACACACTGTGCAATAGGATCAAAATCTTTTCAAGCTTATTAGATTTCTAGTATAAAGCCCCGAACTCTTGGTATGATGAGTGTCGTTTTTGCTTGTGTGTTTCAGCTACTTCAGCAAATGCAAATAGCATCAGGTGACTCAGACTTGGGAGTATGTGCATAAAGGGTAACCTTTGTATGCATCTTTGGGCTTTCTGGAGACAGGACTGCTTACTCAGGTAGTTTTGGAATTCAGTTTAAGACCCTTTGTGATGACAGCAATATACTTCAGTTTCATTTCTGTGGGACATCCACATTTCTTTTAAATAGAACCAAATTCTGAATTTCCTGAGTCTTTAGGGAACTTCTCTTTTCACACAGTAGCAACCTCCCATTTTTAAACATAATAAATGTTTCCACAAAGCTGGTTATGCTAAAGCTTCCCTTAGAGTCAGTATGGAGTTCCAGGCATTTTCAGGTTTGAGGTATCTCGCATGGTTTGACCAGATAAATTTTAACCCAGATCTAGAGTAGAATCCTCAGAAGTAGAATCCTCAGATTTACTGTCTGATGTGATACCTTGTTTCTGCCGTGTCTCCGCTGAAGACAAGGCACCCACCCTTTGTTCATGCACAGTTACATCTCAAGTATGTCTTCTTTGGGTAAGGCTGTGTGCTGTGGCTTGGGTCAGTACTGTAAGGATGAACTGCTTGCTCTCTAGCTTGCCTGTCCCTTCAAAAAGCAGAGCCTCCCTACAGCAGGGACTGTATTGGATTGAGAATGGTGCAGGTGGGTAGCAGGAACCAAAACTAACAGCTTTGTTCCAAAGATTGCTGCTGGTCCCATTCTATCATTTGGTTTTGCAGACAGATTGGATTTTATCCATCCGACTGCTTCCTTTCCCAGCACAAGGTGGCACTCTCCTTCCAAGTGAAGGATTTCTCAGCCCTGCAGCTTAGCTCTCTTTAGAAGCTAGTATGTATTTGTTACGAGCTGCATGGCTCTTTATTGCTTTTTGCTGTGTGATATCCTGAGAGTGCATCTAAATGATACATAGAGAAGAAAGCAAGCAGATGAGCAGTGAGTTGGAGGCAGGATATGATCCAAGTTACAGAGCAGTGCTAGCCAATGAGGGTAAGGGAATAACTTGATGCTGAACACAGCTGTGCTCTTCCTAGCTTTAATCCCTTTGCATTCCACTATGAGGTGATTCCTCTGTCAGTGCTTTCCAGCCTTGTCCACACCTGTTTCTTTGAGTTTCTGCTGCTTCCATTAGCAGAATAACTACTGGGAGGAGCAAGCAGGTTAAGCAGGTGGCACATGCTGCTTCACCTTGCATTTAGCTGGTAGCTGCTGAGAGGGTTCTTGGTCAAGGGAAGTACCGGGGAATGGAACAAGGGGGGGAAATAGGAGAAAGGAGAAAGCAATATACCATCCTCCTGTTGTTTGCTGGGTCTATAAGAATCCCTTCTTGGTCGAGATCCAGCATTAACACTTGCCTCAGGAATGCTGCATGGATTCCTGGGGGGGGGGGGGGGAGAAGCTGTTGGTGGGTCTTGCAGCTTCCAAAATCAAGTGAGAACAAATTGGCTGCTGCCATCCTGCTGCTGTGTGACACTTTTAAGTCATTATTTGCTCAAGCTTTGCAATTCCTTGCTATATGTTATCAGCAGTAGGAAGATCCTGGCTATCTAGTCAACATCTCTCTCTTAAGACTGATCTCTCATGCTTGGTTTACTTGATATTCTTTCCCCACGTTGCAAGGTATTTATTATCCAAACCAGTCTAAAAGATTTGTTTTAATGAAATCTTAATGGAAACTTTGGAGGAATATGAATTGTGAAGGTGTAGCTAAATACTGTGTGGCCTTCTGTAGCCTTGGCTCTCAAGGCTTGTTGCTGTCACAGAATTGTCTCAACATCAAGAATTGCCAACAACGTGGCAGTAACCTACCATATATCACACTGATCTTTGAAAGAGGTCTGAGCTGCTGTGCTGGGCTTATAGATAGAGACAATGGGGCACAGAGGAGCTGGCTTCCTTAACTGTGCATAGCAGGAAAGTGTCAGACACTGATCTCATAAATACTGCTCTTAGTGCAGTGAAGTACCTTGATACTCACATGTCACACTCTGTATGGTTTCAAGTGTTGCCTGACTGAAGAGACAGGAGACAGTGTCAAACCTAAAGGTATGTGGCTGGGTTTAACAGGTAAGGAAATCATCATAGATAGCAGAGGGGCACGGACCTCGTAAGCAGAGCTCCTCCACAGCTGACTGTGAGAAGTGTCTTTGCCAAGGGAGCCAGGAGGGAATGTAAGCCCTAACATCAGGCGCCCAGTTTTCAGAATGAACTTTGGTAGAGGTGGGTTTGTGACAGAGACAGGCTATAATATGCTGTGGACACCAAGGTACTGGCTTGTGTCCTGCTCTGCAGCCCCAGCAGCAAAGTTGGCAGTCTCTGGGGAGAAGGATCAGTTTGATCTCAGCCAGCTATAGCAGCTTGTTTCTGTGCCTGGGAATCAGGTTGCTTGCCTTGGCCAGGGATGGCTGCAATGAACTTTTCTTTATAATCTTGAACTTTCCTACCTTGTATTTATTGCTTCTCCTGCTTCTGTGTGTCCTTCATGAGATTGCCTTACACATCACCAAAGAATTTGAAGTTTGGCTCCTGATCTGCATTCTGTAGCTTGTCACCAATCTAATAAAACTCTTCAGGACGAGGACTTGTCCTTATTATGAAAAGTTTTGTATTACTATGGGTCTTAAATTAGGTAGGCATAACTCCTATTGTTAGAACAGTAACATAATTAAGCCACACTTCCATCTTGTTGCTTGTAGATGCCATAGAGTGATAGATATTTTCTTTTCCATTTTTCTCTTTTGTAAAAGCTTTCCATCTCCCCGTATTCAAGCCTAATATAGTCTCTAAAAATGTGTCTTCCACATCTTTTCTGTTGCCATGCAGTTGCATTCACCAAGGATGTTTCTAGGCAGATTGGATTTTTCAAAGGAAATGGAGCATCCCTCACAGAGCCTGGTTCCTCAGCAGCTGGCAGACATGGGTGCTGCAGTGCTTGAAGCACAAGATCTTGTAAAGAGGAGGAGTCCTGGTACTGCAAAGCAGCTGTAAAGCAAATGGAATGGCTGTGCATTGTTCTTCTCATTTTTAGTTGTGTATTTTTTAAGTTATAAGTTTGCTGTAGAAAAGTTCTTTGTGGATTTAGAAGGAAGAGGTTAAAGAGGCACCTGTCTTGCTCATGCACTGTTAATCTCAGCACAGCTTTTCTCCTCTCTTCCAGTGCTGCATTATGCGGGTATTTACTGGCTGCCATAACACACCAATTTTGAACAGATGGATCTAATCTTACTGCAAGATCTTCACAGCTAGATTCATTGCAAAGGTTTTAACTGTTCAAAGGAATCCTGAAAGAGCAAAGGATAGGAAGTGATGGGTATTTCTCAGTACAAAGGTATATTTTAAGATTTATTTTCCTTCTCCCCACTCACAGGCACTGAAATTTATTTCTGTGACTAAAAACGTCGAGGCTTTCTAGCACTCGTGACCAACCGATGATCTCTGTCCTCTTCCCAGAAGAGAAGCATTTTTACCCCCAGCATTTACTCTGACAAGTGCTTGCGAGCGCTGCAGTTCTTGGATGCTGGCCTATTGCGCAAATATACGGCCAGTCCCACCGGCTGAGATCAGAAGATGCTCTGGGAGGTGCTTGGCAGCAGCACCATTGCAGGGAGAATAGAGCACTGCTGTTGTCTGTGCATACGTATGCTGGAGCCCCGAGGGTACAGATTCTCTGGCCAGGACTGCTGTGCTCAGAGGAGCAGCACAGGGACCTTGAACCCTCCCTGACCGGAATAACCTGGCAAATGCAGGCACAGTCTGCCCTGAGCTCTGTGGGTGTCCTGTTTCCTGGAGCAATTTGGGTTGTGTTTTTTTTATTATTATTATTATTATTTGCCAGTTTTCCCCAGAAGAGGGAGCAGGCCACACAAGCGATGTCAGGGGGGAATGAATCAGCTCACTGCAGCTATAGCTAAAAGGCATTTGTTACCTTGCTGTGAATTCCTTCTTTCTTTACTTTCCTCATCTTCAGCTGCTCTTCTTTCACTTTGATTTGTCTTCTAGCACCCCTGTACTTTGTGCTAGCCCTTTGATGCTGGTACTCTGTGAAGCACGCGCACAAGCTGCATTCGCCTCTTCTTAAACTGTTTCTCCAATTGCAGCGTGGCCCAAGGGTGCTTCTGACCCACAGCCCGTTTCTGTCTCACTGGGCACTAAGTTCAAGCCAGTTTTCTCACTTCTCTACTGGTCCTTAAATTCAAGCTGTTTCCTTCCTGGTGTAGCTTTCCTGTTTCTCTGATCTGTGAGTTGCAGAGAGGCAGCTCCTGCAGTCACTATGGTGATAGTGATCAGACAAGCAGGATATCAGTTAACTCAGGAATTCGGGTTGCTTTGGTGAAAATCTCCTTTTGATACCAGCAGTTGGCGTCCAGAGGCTCCCTGCTTCTTGAGTACATATGTGGAGGATGACTGCCTAGCAGTCAATTCTATTTCCAGTAATACGTGTTTAGAAATCCAGAGGGAAAATTACAAGTTGTGGAATTCAAAACCACTGTGGCCCAAGTTTCTGACTTTATGGTGTGAGAGTTTTTTGGTTGTTTTTTTTTTTGTTATATCAGGAAAAGTTCCAAAAAATGGTAGTCTGGCTACTGCTGAAAGAAGGGACTGTGGTTACTTGCTGACTCTTTCTCTCGTTCTTTCATTCTTTCTTCAAGTAACAACCAACTGAGGATATAACAGAGCAAACCTTGTGATAATTAAGCATCTGCTGCATTATATCTCAGTACATCTGATACAAAAAGATCTACTGACACATGCTGAGATTCTTAGTGCTGCTGTAAGCTGAACCGTTCTGGGAAGTATTCCAGGGAACAATGGACAGAATTGTCAAGGACGAGACAAGGAGGACGGTGTGAGGTATCTGCTCTAAAAACAGTTCTGGGAAGCTGCTGGGGCAGGGAGGCCGTTTTAGCACTGGCTGGTCTTCGTGATCTTGTTAATTTTTACCTTAATTTGCCAGCTGAAAGATTTATGAGTCGGGTTTTTGTGGATGGGTGTGGATGGCTGACCCTGAAAACGAGGAAAAAACCTGAGCAGTGGATTTTGTAGCAAAGACATAAAGTTATGCAGCTGTCAGGGGAGCAAGATCTGCAGTTGTGTGCTTGGAGCTGGTCAGCTCTGCTAAGAGCACACCCTGGGATATAAGCAGTTAAGAGCCTAGCTGTGGCAATTACATCTCTGCTGTGTTACATCTCTGAACGTTTGTTACAAGGACATTTACAAACACATGCTGTGATTTTTAATGCAACTGTCAGCTGAGCCACTCTGGGAAATTTTCCAGGAGTGGAAATTTCCCACTCGGGGAAGACTTCCAGTGAGCAAAACTGTGAAGGACGGGATAAGGAGGACAGTGCAAGTTCTCAGTGCTACCAGCAATGCCAGACCATTACTCTGCTAAAGATAGAGTTTAAACATGAGTGCATAGTTTCTTTTAGGTTAGTACAAGTACACATGACCAGGTGCTTACCAACAGCTTGTGTTGTCAGCAGCCCCTCAGTACAGTAAGTACTCCAGTTAAAAAATCCCTAGGCCCATGCTTAAGTCCCCTTTTCTGTACAAGAGTGAAGCAAGACATCAGTTACAAAGCCGTGTATGCCTGTTCCTAGGGTAAAGTGTATTACCCTGAGCAGTGTTGCAATTCACAAGGCAGTAGTTGGAGTATGATGGTTTACTTCTCCAGTGTTGCTGTCTTGTCAGTGAATGTTATCTGAGCCTGTTGTGTCATCTAGTTCATGTTGATTTTGGAGCCTGGTGGGTGATGCTACCCTGTGGTCAGGGTAAACAGTTCACACTGCTGCCAAAGTTCACAATAGCAGGTCTGAGTTGTCATCTCTGCTTCCAGTTTACATTGACAAAATGGTATTGAAAAGGGAGGTGAGTGAGGCAGCGTAACTCTTGTTGATGTGTCTATTCAAAGGGCAATATGAGAGTCAGCTGAGTGTGAGTAAATTCTCTTTTATGAGGGCCTGACCTTAGACTCTGGACTTCCTCAGCCTCGAAAAATCCCTGCAGGGCTATGGAATTACATGTTCACTGAAACAACAATGACTTGAACTTTGCTATAAGCACCTTGACAGCCTCAGCTGCGGCACAGTGAAACGCTCTGAGGTAACTGCACGTGCCACCTCAATTTAGAGGAATCCAGTTTGCCATCTCACCATCAACCTGTTGGCACATACCATCCCAGGGTCAGTGCTCTCACAGAACTTATCTCCAGGACTTTCTGTTCAAATGACATCTCTGGGCAAGGAATTCCTGCTTCCTGTTACGGCTGGGTGTGTAGCAAGTTTTGTTTGTTGACATTGGCAGTCTTTCAGGCTTCATCTTAGTGCCTTGCTAGCTCTATTATGTGGATGTTTCATTTAGTGGTTTGTGCTTTGTCTCAGGTTTTTAAGTTCTTCCCAGCAGCAGATACCACACTGCCTGAAGATTCAAGTGCTGCGGCACCTTGTGATAGTTGTTGCTCAGTAGGTTTTCCAGGATTTCAGTTTCATTGCTTTTAACAATAGTCTGTTGGGGGTTTATTTTAACAAGGAAAGAAAGCTACCAGACAGGATAAGATGTCGAAGTTTTGGGTGAGGCCTCACAGGTTCTGGCAGCAGTGAACTCTCTTTAGCTCTGCTTGGAAACAAATCTCTGTACAGAAAATGTTTCTATTCAAAGAGTTGTGATCCCTTTCTTTTGTAAAAGCATCACAAAAGTGCTGGCTAGATAGCTCTTCTCCACTGACTATCAGTTCTGCAGGCCTGTAGTTGAAAGAAGTTTTCAATTCCACTGTGGGGCAGAGAAAGCAGCCCTGTTTCACAGAGCCCTTGGGTGGCATTTTTTTTCAGCAATGCCAGCTGGTATAAATGCTGCCACATAAACCAATGGCTGATTTGTCCCTGACCTCCACAGCAGCAGCTCCAGGCCAACAATGTGCGCTCCATCAAAGCATTCCCTCAGGCTCTGTAAGTCCTGTGTTGTTGTCCTCCTTTTGGGGCACCTCTGCTCTGAGAGGAAAATGTGCACCCGGAGTGGCACAGGATGGTGCTCTAAGCACCTTACCATGCAGGAATAAAGCTGAATATCTACTTGAGAATTTCAGTTTCACTGTTGGTGAATGAGCATCCCTTGTCCTCTTTGATACTTGCAGAATTACTCATTGCTACTCTCAGAGTTGTGAATAATTGAGTTTTGTGACCTGTTAATCAGAGACAGAAACATGGCAGCTGACACTGCGGGCTTTCTTTGTTTCTACTTAGTAGTACTATGTGTCCTGTTTGAACATAGCCTCTCACTGAACCTTTTCTGCTCTGTTTCTCATTTGCTGCTATGATCAGCACGCACAAACCTTTTTGCTATGAGCTGAGGAACTACATAAGAGTCACATTCTTTCACTCAGAGCAGGAGTGCAACTTCTTTTGAGACTGAGCAAAAACATTGGTCCTAGAGCCAGGTTTGAAGGCTTTGTTGTCTGCAGCTTCTAGCGATTTCTTTCAGAGGCTCCAAAAATAAATTAAGACTGAATGAGTCAGCAAGTGAAACAACAAAGAGACTGTGCAGCACTCCCATGAAAGATGGCAACAGGAGGAGTGGGAGATGGAAAGAAAGGCACAAGAACAAAGCGGAGCAACCTTAGCAGGAGAGGAAAGATAGGACCTGATGGCCCAGGAGGTGGAAATGAAGTAGATCCTAACAGTGGAGAAGCTGGGCCTTGAATAAAAGATAGAACTGTACTGAGGAGGAGGGGGACTTCTGGGATTTCCAGGCAACTGTGCAGCCATTTATTTGTGCAGTGAGTCAGAGAAACACATGCACTGTGTGGTGGAAAGCAGAAATCCAAGAGCAAAAGGAGTTTTCTGTTTCCTCTCCCTGTTTTATGAGAGGTTTGCCCTTTCTCTAAAGCTGTTGACTTCTCTAAAACTTACTTCTTAAGAAGGAGTGGTCAGCTTTGCAGTTTCTCAGAGTGTGGACTTCAATTTAGTGTATCAATATAATGCCTTTGTTTGGAGAAGTGTTGTGCAAAAATAGACAACTGAGTACTTTCAGCTGGTAGAGCAGTATTGCATTAAAGGAAATTCCCCTCTACAAGCCAAGGCAGCCAAATTTACCCCTCCTCTGCAGCTTTGTGTCATCATCCAAGCAAGTGATATTTCTCATCAATTGTGAAGTTCTAGGCTGTCTCAGAAGTCTGTATGTTAGATGTCCCTGTGCTCTTGAGTCAGTAAAGCCTTGAAGCTGCTCTATTTTGTGTTGGTTTTGTTCTGCTTTAGGCCTAAAGGTGTCACACAAGAATTCGGGTGGCATTCTTCCCTTTTTATGTAAGTTTACTCAGTGAAAGTGGAGTACAGGCCCAACTTGCCTTGCTTTATAAAGAGGAATCTTTTGTAATCCAGAAAGGGTTTCTGATCAGATTCTGAGCCTTGGAAAGGAGAAATCTGTAAGCAACACAAAAGATCTTGGAGACAAGATTGGGGAGTGTGTTGGCTGATGTGTTTCCAGAATTTTACACTGCCAAATTGGCAGCTGGCTCCATGTCTGCCTCCTCCTCACACTGACACATCTGCACTTCATGTCAGATTTAGTGCCAGCTCTGGTGATTCATAACTTTCACTTCTAGAGAAGTGAAGTTTCTCATCCAATTATAAACGGGCAGAAGACATTTCTTGCCAGTCACGTTACCTGTCCAGAAGTGATAAGAATTAATTGGATGGGCAGGAGTGTTTCATCCAAAGCCATATCCGTACCAAGAGCCCATTTGGAATGGCACCAGTATGTTGCTGATTTGTGGGATTTCCATTTCCTGTATAGTTTTTGCTCGGAAAGGAAAGCTGAGGTTAATACTGAAGTGCAAGAGATTTTGCTTTGTGTGGAGCCTCTGCAGGAGAAGGGGGGGGGGCACTGTAGCTGTCTCAGGGAGGCAATGGGCAGGGAGACTTGATGTGAGAACTGCAGATGTTTCCTAGAGTGGGATGTCTTGAGTACCTGCTGGCTGAAACATTCCAGGCATTCCTGCACCATGCTGCTAAACTCACTGTATGAGCAGCCTTGGCCATTGGCTCTTGTTCAGTCATGTATGAGTTCTTAATGCTGGCCAGTTCACCGATCCATCGCTCTGATTAGCAAATTTATTACACTGAAAGCCGTGCATTTGCAGGTGTGATGCAAAGAGGAGTGGGATGTGATTTCAGTTTGTTGTTGTCATGCACAGACCTCCCAGAGGCAGGGTTTGCAGTAGGCTACACAATGCAGTGTTTTGGTCTCAGGTTTCCTGGGTGCCTTGTGCATGCTCCAAAAACTGTAGTTCCCTATGGCCTTTCCCCTCTCATAGCTGCTGTGTCAAGCTGCGTTTGTTCTTACTGTAAGAGGCAGAGATTCACGCTGTCTCGGGGCTGCCAATCTTGAAAATCATCTGCTTAATACTCCCGAGTAAGATAACTTTAAATACTAAAAATGCTAAGAAATCCTTCCCCCTTCTCTCACCCTCCCCACCAAGTACTGAATCTTGTCCAAAGCTGCACAAACAGGATTCTGAGATAAAGACCTTGGGTAAGAATTACTAAAACAAACAGAGCATGGAGTGGTTTCTTGAGGGACCGGCCTTTTCAAGGCCAAAGGGTGGGTGTGGAAGAACACACCTTACTGAAAAGAAAGCTGACTACATGAAAAAATACAAGGTAGGATAAATAGAGCCTTGCCCAAGAAGCCTGTAATATTTCAATTAATTTGACATAACACAAGAGGATAGTCTTACAAGTACTGTATATCTCTGTGGAAAGTGTCTTCACTAGGATTTCAATAATTAGTAGCATGAAAATCTCTAGATACAGAGGGATCCTGCTCTGCTTAGCATGATGCAGTGCAACTGAGTTACTCAGAGTTAAGGAGCTCTAACGAGGAAACCACACGTTCCAACCAACATTTCTCTCTTCCTTTAAAAGTGCTTTAAGACCATCTACGATTCATCTGCAAACTGTCTGGTGCTGAACACAGAGAGAGGAGCAGAAATCCCCCGAGGTACCTCTTCCCTTCTGTGCTGTACACAGCCAGCCCTTCTCTAGCTGTGCAGTCCCTGGGGGCACACACAAGTTCAGTCACCCTGTGGTGCTTGTCTATTGATGACTGGCTCTGTGGCAGGTTTTTTGGTTACTGTTTTGCGTGTTGGTTTTTGTCACATGGATGAAATCCGCGTTAGAACATTATCTGCCATTGATGTTGGCTACGTTCTGATTTAAAGTAAGTCTCTGATAGCCTATGAACAGAACCTGAGGGAAACACGTATATGGAATGTGTTGGACTATGTAGCTGTTTTATGCTGGTAATAACTCAAAAACTCTTCCTTTTACATATTTTTCTCCCGGAACTATATGTAGTCATTCAGTGATGGGAGCTGATGGCTTTACTTAATGCTTGTTTAACTTTCCTATGCTGCTGTGGAGCTGTTGTTAGTCTGCAGATAAGGTGTTATCGTTAAAGCACAGTCTAAAAGAAAAGGAGACGGCCGTCAGATTCTCTGCTGTGTTAGTCTGCCTGGTGGCAGAGTTGTCCTTCACAGTGATCCCTTGAATGTGGTAACAATAACAGTAGAGCTTTATTTTGTTTCAGCCAAGAGCAACAGCCAGGCTGAAACAGAAAATATCACCCCTTCTGCTTTTGCACATGTGCTGAATCTTTGTGCTGGTGCGCTGATACTTCTCGAGTTCTTTCCTCAGACAACAAGGGAACACAGAGACCTTTGTCCTTCCCCATAAAACCAGGCTATCATCATTGTCTTAGGTATCTACAAAATCAGTGTCTATATCAAAGTTACCTCATTCAGCTTCCTTTAATAATCAAGCAAAAGACATTGGCACCTGTCTGAAGAATTTTCAGGCATCGGTGAACCTTGCTCTAAATGCTGCTGACTACACAGTCTGAGCTGACTGAGGTACAGATATCTGTGGTGAAATCCCACGCTGGGTGTAATAAAGTCTCCTCAGATTTGTGTGAAATCTTGGGGCTGAAGTTGTTTTTCACTATGAGAAGGAGGGGACTATAGGAAGACTGTAAATGAGTGATCTGTTGTGAACAAGAAAGTCCTGATCAGGTTGCAGCTCTACCGAGGTTACACTGAGGTGGTTGACTTTTTAATGGAGGAAAATGTGTTAAGAGACTCATGCATGTTTCACAGCTGGGGGGGGGGGGGGGGGGGAGGGAGGGCAGGTGGCAGGGAGAACATTGCAGTCATTGTCATTCATTTCCAAGGCCAGCTTGCTGGAGAGTGTAGCCTTAGGATGCTGGTGGAAAGACCCTGTAGTGCTTGCCAGTAGGTGAAAATGATGAAAATGGGATTTTCCAGGGGGGCAGTTGAGGGGGAGCACTTCTATTTCTGTTTTTGAGATCACTCTGTTTGTTTTGAAGTCATTCTGTGAGGGAGCTGGAGTTCTTTTTGTGGCTGCCAGCTGGGTTTGAACTTTAACTGAGTGGTGTCTTTTGGTGGGATCAGGCCATGCAGCTGCAAAGATTGCTTCTGAGCCAGCAGTAAGGGCAGCACTGCTCAGGACACACTGACAGGGCAGTTGTACAAGCTCCAGAATGGCCTGACCCAGGCTGGTGCTGGCACTGTTGGGCCTCTGCCTCTGATTACCTTACCGGGATGGCTGGGGCTCTTCCAGGCAGTCATAGCTGTCAGGCAGGTGTGGGAACACTGGTGTCCTCTAAGGGCAAATAAAGACTCAAGCCAAGTGGGCTAATGGCAGGAAGGAGATGGCCTGGCTCAGTGTTCTGTCAACATGGTACGTGGCACCCCGTGATCCCACGTGCTCCATCAGATTAGTAAGCATGCTCCCTGTCCTTAGAGCAAAACATTTTTAGCTGTGATCTTGGCAGACTCAAATGGAGGAAGCCTCTCGTGAGGGCTGAAATGGGACCATTTCATCCATGTCCCAGAAGATGCCCCAAAAGTGTCCAGTAGCTGCTGGCTTGGAGAAACACTGATCTTAAAAACCCTTCCAAAACAACAAGGGGAAAAAAAAATCTGTCATTATTGCTTGGAAGAGGTTTGTTTGTTTATTTATTTGAGGTCTCTATAAGAGAACCCCCTGAAGACCTCAGATTAGCACTGCTCTAATGGATGTTATGCTTGGAGTCAAAACCAAGATGATTTTTTCTCCAGTAGTATGAAGGCGTGTAATTACAGTTTCTTGATTGTGTGGTTGATGATCTAGAGCTATTTCTCTCAGCAGAGCGAGCCACTTGTCCATCTCAAACATGCCTAGAATGTACAGGTATTAACTTGCATATGTCCTTGCACAGAAGCTCTCTTCTTCAGGATGAAAATATTATAACTGTTGTGACAGCAGTACAGAATCTCCCCCTATCCCTGAACTCAGCACAAGAGACTGAGAGGAAATTGCACAATCACTGCCTAGCCCTTGCTTGCAGTACTTTCCCTGCTCCAGCATTGCACTTAGAACTGCAAAGTGGTTGAGATTATTTTCAGAGCAAGAAAGGTGCACGCTTGGTACAGAGTGCTGCTTCTTGAATTTAGTTCCTCCGTTGGTCATTTGAGCAATATCTGATGCAGCTGTCATGTTGCTGGGTACCACATGGAGCTGAGATCTCTGATGTCCCACAGTATGAGAGGTCCTGTATGCTGATGGATGCCTGGTGCCCTTTCTGGTGGGTAGGCTGACCAGGTGCATGCCAAAGCTTGCATAGAAGCTGGTGTGGTTCTGTGTCCAAATCCTACCCCAAAAAGGAGGCTCGTTTTGAAGAGAACTAGCAAACTGAATTCCTGTGGCAGATAAGGCAGCTTCTACAGGGCAAAACAGAATATAGTGACCATCTGGGAGCCAGGAGATATTTGTTTCTGCCACAGCAGCTCGATTGCTGTGGCAGAAAGCTTCATAATACTGACTAGCCTGTCAAACAGCAGAGAGGAGGATTTCTCACACAATTGAGAGCAGTGCGCCAGCTGACTACAGATGTAAGGAAAGGCTTTAAAATTGCACAATGTGCTGAAGAACGATATAAGTGGGGATTTTTTCTGACAGTTTTTGGCAATTAGGAAGAACTGAGAGATAACTGTATTCCCTCTGTCCTTCATTCATCAGGCGTAGAGAGAATTTATGTAAGAAACAGCCTCAACCATGGCCAGTACAGCAGGCCAAAATGATTCTGTTGTCACACATGGGTTATGAGTGTGGCAGGTGAAGACTGTTCAAAGAACGGTGGCTTTCTGCATTGTGAAATGCATTTCAGAGTAAAGGTGTCACCTGAACTGTATTGTCTTGGGCTAATTACTCTGAATTCAGTGACCTGTCCGTACTGGATAACGGCAACAATTAAGGCCAACAAGCCTGAGCAAGTGCTCTCCTTGGGGTGGGGGGAGGGAGGTGTATTCATTTCCAAACTTTTATGACTTCTTTGGTGTCTCAGGTGGTTGATCCACTGGTTGCAATGGAGCATACACGCTCTTCTCTCTATATTGCTGACTTTGGGCTCAATGAGATGTAAGAGTCCAGGAGATGGGGAAACATCCATTTTGATTTAGGTATATAGCTGTGAAATGCATCCAGAAGGGTGTCTGCATTTCCCCCTGTTCCAAACAGCAGTTGGGATCTGGGGCTAAGCGAAGGAGATGGTGTGTGCTGCAACAGAGGAGCAGGTTTCCAGTGGGGATGCGGCTCACAGCACTAAGTGTTAGTGTAAAAAGGAGTGGGATGGGACACTCCTTTTCCCTTGTGCCTTACTCTCTCTGATGAGAGGTTCCTTCTATTTCCCAAAGCGTACAAGAGGGTTGTTAATTTATCATGAATTTCTTTCACCTCAGATTTCTTCCTTTGTATTTTTTGGTTAGCAGCTGTTACAGCATCTGTATGACAGAAAAGGCTGCATGTTCCCATTTGCTTTCTATGCGCTGTGAAAATAACTCATCTTGCACTCCCCTGTTCCTAGAAGTTGCACCCTTCTGCAGCATAAATTACGAAGTAACTCAGTGTGATCCCTTTTGATTTTTAGAGCATCAGAAATAGGTTCTGATGCAGCCTCAAAAGTGAAGGAAAAATGCTCCGTTCCCCTGGATTCAAACTGATGTGAGCACTTTGATGTGAATTTCACATGGGCACGGAGGGAGTGGTTCTCTCTGAAGTAGTTCAGCCCGCACCTGTAACCTCTTAAACTGCAGCCGTATCTCTCCTGTGAACCAATATTTGCTTAAGACTGAGGCATGATTTATATGGGAGTCTTGGTGTTGCAACAACTGCTCTGTTACTCAATAGGATTCCCAGATGACTGGTTAATACATAACGAAGCAGCTCCGTAAGTTCAGTTGGTACAAGTTCTCATCAGAGTGGAAAGGAGAAATTCATGACGTCTCATCATATTTAATTCATAAAACTATTAAATACCTGTAATGGAGTTCAACGCACTCCAGTTAAACTGGCAGAAGGTTTTGTTCTGGTTTGGAGGGGGGGAAGAAGGTGTTAATTTGTGTTAATTGTTAAACGATGATTTCCTAATTGTCATTTGTAATTGCATTATTCTCCCCAGTCAAAACATAAACAAAGAAGGATTAAATGAGTTAATGATAAAATGCCACAGCTAAAGGCTCTGTAGTGTGCAGCATGATTCCAGTCACAATTAGCAGTGTGGTTAGTTCTGGGTGCAGGTGTAGGTGTATCCTGCATCACTACAGTGATGCATGTTGTTACCCCTACCCACCTACCCGGTGTTCTCAGTGATGGGTTCTGAATGAAGCCCATTTGTCTGGGTGATGTGGAGTTTCAGCTAGGTCTGCTCCCCTTAATTTATGTCAATGTGTCAGTAAAAAAGACTGAAAAATCTGAAGACTGTACAGTATAAGCAGTTGTTGTTAGTCAAAGATGCTAGGACAGAGGACTGGCTTTACAAATGCCGTCTGATCTTGGAGATTCAGAGGGATGTATTTCTTCTATAAATGGAAAAGGTGAGTTAAAACTCTTCAGACAGCCTAATATATCCTCAGTATCTGCATACAACAGACAAGACCCACTGTTCTGTAGGTTTGAGGCTAGAACACCTGCAAGTCAGTCAGCTGCTCTCATTGAGAACGCAACGTGAAACATTTCAATGTCTCTGCACTGCTACTCCAGTATTTACTCACTCTGCTCTTCAGCACGTGTATGCTGAAGTCCAGTGATCACTTGGTTGGCAGGCAGCTCCCTGAATAATCGTACTGTTGCATGTTTGGAAACATTTTCTGACTCAATGCCCTTTCGTTAACCTCAGGCTGCTCGTTGTTATCACCAAGGAGGAATAAATGTGTCTGTGTGACAGGGATTGCTAAAGCTATATTGCCTGGATTGTGTGTCTTGCCTGTGGTTCTGCCAGGGGAGACCCTTACTGCTGGGTTGGTTCCCAGGAGATGCAGACACTGCTCTCCTGCCTTCCTACCCAGCTGTGTCGGCTGTGGATAAAAGAGCTCTGATTGCCCCCTGGAAATACCCAGCTGGAAACCAATGCTTAAGTGATAAACTGTGCAAGGGTGCTGTAAAAGCTATGCCGTTACATCTAGTCAAAACCGTACTGTCCAGGATCCATATCTGGAATCCAACCATTTTAAAACCTAACACCGGAAAAAACTGTAGCATGATTGAATAACCAGCAGTACTGGAACTGCAGGTTCCGTCACAAATCAGTTATTTCAGCTTGGTGTTAGTCCATTGCTGTGCATACTTAGCATAGCAATTTGTTACATAATGAGCAGAAGAGAAGGAAAAAATGATCATTTGGGTAGTGTAAGTCATTTTTGGATTAGTTTGTGACCTGCCTCGTGCTTTGGGCCAAAAATAGACTTTGAAATTTCATAGGAACATGTGCATGTGTTTATTCTCGTGCTGGCTGCTATTCACGTATACGGCACTGTGCTGATGTGGGGACTTGGATCTTTTTGTATGGCGTCTACATATAGCACTTACTGTTGTGTTAATGGCAGTGACAGGAACATGAGAAGGAAGTCCTTTAATTGGCTTTGCACCTGCTCTGTCTGTGGATGTGTTCAGTGAATGCTCAGGTTCCTCATGACCTGAGCAGCTAACACGTGCAGTGCCAGTGCCCAGTACGCTGCCACAGCACATTGCTGTCTTTGTCCTTTGTTATACTCTCTACAGTCTTATGCCAGAGACCATTATTGCAAGCACAGTGTTTAATTCTGCGTTTTCTTTTCTCCTCGGCTAGCACATTATATCTGCCTTGTGCTGATCCACTTGCTGTCAGGAGAACAAGACCCATCTCGAGCAGACCTTGTGCAGGATGTGTGCCTATGCTGGGCAATCCCCCTGTGCCTCCGCATGCTGCGCACCCCTCCTCCAGCCTATGAGAGATGGAGAGAGAGCTAATTCCATGCAGGTAGGAGCCAGCTGCTGCAGTGTTTTCTTCTTTAAGCATAAGTCTGAAGCTGTGACTGTGCGTAGTGCCCTGTAGGATCAGGAGATTTAAAGCTGCTTTTTGTTTTTAAAGAAGCAAGAGAACACTTGGTTAATTCCTACTGGATTTTTTGAAACCTTTGGGGGTCTTGAGAAACTTCCTCAGCTGAGTTTCTTCAATGAGATGAAAATGGTGTTGAGTAAGTAATTAACCTCTATTACAGTAAAGGTTTGGTCAGTGTGACTCCAGGAAAAGTCATTTTCTGGAACCTGAGCCAGGTGATGTTATCTCTGCACAATGCCTGGAGTACCTGGCACTGTACAAGCTCTAGGTCTTTGTGGTTATCTTAGACCAACACAGCAAATGAATGAGCATATTATCTTCTTGGGAAGGCTGCTTTCTGGTGTAACACTTCCCTTACATTAGTGAGATACGTGTATGTTGAGCCAATTCCTAGAGTAAATCTTAATCTTCAGCCCTTGGGTGCTCCATCAGATGTACTTCAGGTCCAAAGCTGTACCTCAGGTTTGGCTTGCATTTTGAGCTGGAAACTAAGCAAACACTGAAGCAACCTCTCTATAGATCACCTCAAATTTAGTCCCTAAAATCTTTCTCTTAAGAATCAGAGCATAGATGTTATACCAGATTCTTTGGGTGAAATACTCTGCTCTGCCTAGGCTACTTGGTGTCTGTTTTAGCATGTAACATCATTGCTGACAACATGGACTTGGAGGAATGCTATCCTTCAGGAGCTCATTACTCCCATTGAGAAGACAAAGATGGGATAGCAGTGTCTCTTCTTCTGCAGCTGCATCTTGCCAAGGTAACTTACACATCTTCAGACCCTCACAACCTTTCAGAATGCCACTTTCAGCTGCTGATGCAAGGAGTAGGAAACAGCAGCCTTGGTATTTGTTTAAAATTCAACAAGAGGCTCACCAGACGTAGAAGCAAGGAACTGAAAAGTGAAAGCAGGCTCTGCGCCAAATGCAGCTTGGACACAGAACCAGACTGAGAGCGTTTTCCAAAGGCAAAAGAGAGCTAATGTATGGAGGTGAGGCAAGAGGCTGAGGGACACTGAGACAGCCCTGAACTCTCACCTGCTCTTGCAATGACTGCACAGCTCCTGTCTCAAAGCCTCAGCCCGGTTTCAGAAATGGGATTCACAGTCTCAACCTGTTCCTGGTACGTAAGGAATGCTTATCGACAACTGCTAAGATGTCTGCAAGCTTTTCAGCTGATAGAAGTATCTGCATCCTTCTGCACAAGTGTCTGTCATTCTCTTTGTGTTGTGTGGCAGATCTGGGCTTAGATGCCATTTGATCTTGCCAGTAAAATCTGCTGCTCTTTGGTATCATAATGAGAAAGACTTGGGAAAGAGAATTCAGCATTGATGAGTCAGAATTCCAGGCTTAGCTCTCTAGTGAGCAATAAGCAGTTTGTGCCACGCTAATGCAATGGGAGTGAGTAAAATCACACGTCAATCCAACTGCAGTATGTGCAGGTATTATAGGAAAGCAACGACTTGACCAAGCTTTCCCCTTCATTTCTATCCCCTATTCCCTGTTGTGGTGCTCAGGGCTATGATTTAGTGTAGGGTTGTTAGACTTAGGGTTCTGGTTAGGCTGAGGTTGGACTTGATGATCTTCGAGGTCTTTTCCAACCTGGGTAATTCTATGATTCCTGTGTCCTTTGCCTCTATCACCTTGCACACACTTTTGTGTCTCCCAGCGGACACACAGTGTTTGTTGTAAAACGTTTTTCAAGCGAGTTACGCCCTTTCCGTAAACTCATTACAATTCATCGCTGTTACCGATTACTAATAGCGTTAAAATAACAAGTGACGTACTGAGCAAACTGCCGTAGCAGTTTCCTGTAGGAAATAGGCACGTAGAGTTCATTTGCATCCAGATCCGTATCAGACCAGCGGTTGTTATAGGGCTGCACCCCCGCCCCATTACAGCCCCCTCTGAGGGTCCATAGGGGCAGCGGGCGGTGGGCGGGACCAATCAGAGGCCGCTCCGGAAGAGCCTCGCTCTGGGCCGGAGCTCACAGCCGACAGCCAATCAGAGCGGAGGGAGAGGAGGGCGAGGTGAGCGGGCCCGCGTGCAGCGCTGCCTATTAAAGGGGGCCGGGCGGGTGCGCGCGGCTCATTCGCAGCTGGCGGCGTTGCGTGCAGGAAGCGGCGGGCGGAGATAAGGCAGTGTGAGAGCCCCAACGGCCCCAGTGCCGCCATGAAGACCAAGTTCTGTAACGGCGAGGCCGACCCCTCTCCTCTCGGGCTCCTCCTGAACTGCGGCCCAGGCTCCGCGGCCGGGCAGCCCCCCTCCCCGCTGTCCCACGGCGGCCCCGACGGGAAGGACCCCGGGGCGGCGGGTAGAGGCGGCGGTGCCGTGAGCCCGGCCTGCCCCGTGAGCCCGGCCTGCCCCGTGAGCCCGGCCTGCCCCGTGAGCCCGGCCTGCCCCGTGAGCCCGGCCTGCCCCGTGAGCCCGGCCTGCCCCGAGCCGCCGCCGGCCGACGAGGAGCCGCCGCTCGACCCCCGCACTCGGCGCAAGGCCTATCTGTGGTGTAAGGAGTTCCTGCCCGGGGCATGGCGGGGGCTGCGGGAGGAGCAGATCCGCATCAGCCCCATCAGGTCAGTGCGGGCGGGGAGGGGCGGGGCCGATTCTCCGAGCTGTTTCTTTCCTCTCTCCTCGTTTTTGTTTCTTTTTTTTTTTTTCCTCTTTATTTCCCTTCCGAAACCCGGGTACCTGTACCCTCGTGTGGGGATGGGGGGGTTGCGGTCCCTTCTATCCCCGCTGCGGTGCTGCCATGGGCGCTGGTGACTCAGCGCGATGACAGCTGAGGGAGGCGGGTGGAAACGGGGGTGTCTTCGGAGCGCTGTGCGAGAGCCTCGTCTTTTCTCCTTGCTGATTAAGTCATCTTCATGTGTGTGTGTGTGTGTGTGTGTGTGTCCCGGTGCCCCATCGTTCTGCCAGACCCGAGGTGTTTGCACTTGTTGTATCAGATGACAGCGCTGAGAATGACCCGGGTTGGAAGGGACCTCAAGAATCATGTAGTTCCAACCCCCCTGCCTGGCAGGGCCACCAAACATACACCTTTACTAGATCAGGTTGCCCAGGGCCCCGTCCATCCTGGTCTTGAACACCTCCAAGGACGGGGCACCCACAACCTCCCTGGGCAGCCAGTCCTCCTTAGTTTGCCTTCCTAGTGCTTATGGGGGATTTTTGATGCACGCAAAAAAGCCCCGTGTGTAAATACCCGCTGTTTAGCAATAACTGGGTATAAGCAGTTGGTAAATGTCACCTGACCACCTAAAGAACCTGAAGGTGCACGAGACTATAGGACCCATTGGGATCCATGCACCAGTTCTGAGGGAACTGGTGGGTGAAGCTGCTCTCCATCATATTTGAAAGGTTATGGCAGTCTCTGATGTTTCAAAGTGAGTGCGATTGGCTTATACTCTTAAATATATTTAAAGTCAAGCGATTAATTGAAATCTGGCACAGACAGCCTGAGGACGGGCTGATGTTTCAGAATGGGTTAAGCTGTGGGATTTGGTGGTATTTTGGCCCCTATTTCTTTGAGAGCTAAGGAAAACAAGCAGTCAGTCAGAACACAGGTATAAGTGAACCTGACTGCTGTGGCTGTGATCCTGCAAGGCAATGGATGTATTGCATTGCAAATAGGTGACCCTTCTGCAAGGGCTGACCCTTCGGTAGTTTGAAGTAGGCTACCTTTTAATTTCCTTGGTTAGAGGTAGCTTTTCAGTGCTGGAGTATATAAAGCTGCTGAGGCTTCTGTTGAATGGAGTTCAGCCTGAGTAGTTCACTGCCCTTGTTTGTCTGGAGGGGTCCAAGAGAAGGATTTCTGGACTTCCACACACTGTATGCAGGCAGGGTACGTTTAAATAACATGAATAATGAGGCAGAAACTCAGTTCATAAGATCTACTGGAGAGAAGAACTAAACAATACTGCGTGTTTATCTCTGCTACTTAAATACCGACGTTTTCATTCAGGGTCTTGAAGATCTTTCAGAAAGCTGGCTGGCACGGTTTCAGTGAAGCCAGAAGTGTAGCTGGTAGAACTAACCAACGTTCTGATTGCCTCGGAGCGGTTGGGCTCTGATCTTCATTTGATACCCTTTCCATCTGTCTGCCTTTCCTACCTGCTCACCCCCGTGGCTCAGTTACTTCATATGATTTCCCTAAACATCCCATTTTGAATGCCTGCCAAGCCACCTGGTTCTCTTCTGGCTGCTTTCTTGTGCGCATTGTGCAGCTGCTGTTTTACCCTCTTTTCTCAGTTATTTTTTTCCCCTTCTCAATCATTGGCTCTCAGTCTGTAATCCAGCCCTGATTCTATCAGGCACCTCCTAGTGGATACATACCAAGTCATCCCATTTCTTGGTGGCTCTCTCTGAAAAGTCTTCCCGACTTCCCAGAGGGGTTGTAAGAGAACCCAAATAACCATTTAAAAAAGCATTAAGGTGAGTGTCAGAATGGGACTGAGAACTATCGTTTGTCCACTGCGTTTTGGATCGAGATGAGTAGATCAGTCGTAAAAGGTGTGTTAGTATGTCTCCAGTTCATAGCAAGTGAACACTCATCCACATTAGCAAATAATTAGCAAATAATCCATACCCTTCTCTTTGTAGAGGCGGCCTCAGCAACATGCTGTTTCAGTGCTCACTACCTGATTCCATTGAGACAGTTGCAGATGAACCACGCAAAGTCCTGCTGCGCTTATATGGTGCAATCCTGCAGATGGTGAGTCCATGGAGTGCTTTGGGAGCGGGAGGGCTTCTGTAGTTGAATTGAGATGTGTTTGGAGATCTTCATCTGTGACACGCTGCTGTGTTATCCTTTTGGGCATGTGTTTTAGTGGCAGCAGGGTAGAAGGCAGTGCTCTTTATAGTGTGTTATTGTCTAGAACTTACACTCCTTTCTACGCAGATCCTGGCTGGCGTCTATCAGCTGAAGACTCATTTGCTGTCCGTTTGATCAGTAATGCTTTGTTTATGGTGTTAAGTTTGGACTCTGGCGTTCTAGAAACATTATTAAAATCTGCTTCTGTGTAGTGACGTAGGACTGGCATCACTAGCAAGATTGCAGAGGACTAAAGCATTTAATTTCAACCTTAGGAGGGCTTACAACTGAGATTAGTTGTTGTCAAACTTAACTGATGCAGTGCTCAAGCAATTAATTAAAGACCTCGTGGATAACTGTGCTATGGGAAGATGTGGTCTATAGTGTTTTACTAAAGATGATGCACAAACATCAATGCCATATGGCCATCTCATTCCAAAATACATTTTCCCAAGTGTTTGATGGGCCCCATAGCCGGCATAAAAGCTTAACAAGATGTTTATCAAACACTTGTGCTATTCCTTATTTACGTCAGTAAAAAACAGTAAAATATAAACAGCACTGAAATTTGTCAAACCTTAAGAGAAATGGTTGGCAAATCAGTTTGAACCTGTAGGAAAATTTTGTAGGGATGATCTCTACTAAAGCTTACAGGCTATTACTGTAGGGCTGTATGGCAGATCTTGTCTTATCCATCTCTGCTATAGACATTTGATTACACTGCTGTAAATCACCATAAGTGTTCAGCCTTATGAAAAATGGCAGCTTCATAAAATGATGTTTGGATATTGACAATCGTTTCTATTTGACATAGAGGGCCTGGCTTCATTATCTGTTAATTTGTGATATTTTCTAATAGTTGCTTGCTTTAGGAAAACTGATCCAATATCTGCAGGATATTCACTGTTCTGGAAATTTTAGTCCATTTTTCCTGCATCTGCTGCTTTACCCAAGCTGACCATCAAAAATCTCATTGGATGCTGTCACTTAACTGGCTCATGAGTGTTTTTATGTAACGTGAGATGTAGACTTTACCAGATATAATGTAAAAGATTCCAGTGATTTGAAATAACACGGAGCATTTGGCTACACTACCGTATGCGTGCTGGGAAAGTTCAACAAGAAGTGTGTAAAAGTGGATTCATTCCAGTTTAAATCATCGGTACTTTGGCTTAAGAGAAACCAAAAATAAAGGGGGTGGGGGGATCTGGGTTGAGGGGGGGTAAGGAAAAACCCACAAAAACCTGGAGAAACTGTTTCTGCCGAGACTAGGATTGGCGATACCATTTTTTTTTCATAATTATTAATGGCTTTAATGCAGTACTGACTTGATATGTAGAAGCCTTCAGTAGGAACATGGGCTGTGAAACTTAATGTAGTGATAGAACTTCTGTTGCCCAAGAGCATGAAGAAATGCAGTGTCCCCCCCCCGCCCCCATCACCCTTTTTTCTTTTATAAAGGAAAAGTAGACTCTAGTGTTTGGTCGCCCTTCTATTCCCTCAGGGTTTTTCTCAACTTGTCTTTCCCGTGCCCCTATTTGCTGAAGAAATCAACAAAACTGGGGGCTCTAAAATCAGGGCACTAATTTGGTTTGAAAATTGAAAGTGTGTTCATAACTTTCTAACCTTTCTGCTCTTGGTGTTGAAGGATCTTTTGAGATGTCTAACTTCCTTTATTTCCCTAGTGGCAGTGAAATGACTGCTCTTGTTGGTGCAGTTCACTAAAGGTTAAGTAAGCAGAGAAAGTCCCAAGGTAAAACTTTCAGATTGCATTGAGGTTCACAATTTTTTGTCAACAAACATTTGTCTCTTCCAGCCCCTGTGCCTTAAATGCAAGTTAAAATATAAGCAAACTGTTTTATTGGGGGTATTTTGAAAACCTGACTTAAGATTCTTATGGATTTCAGCGTGGCTTAAGCAAAATCTTATGACAAGCCTCTTGTCATGAGTGAGTGATCCTTTGTTAATTATGTCACTTGAGTTTAAAGCCCTGTAGAAATTAAGGGACACCGCTTAAGTTGAGTTTTGAGACCTTAATGCTAAAATGGAGACTTAGTTCTCAATGGCTTATCCTTAACTGACGCTGGGTATTAGTAGTTAGCACTCACTTTTTGAGTCATTCTAGTATGTTTCAACTCTCGCCCACCTCGTTTTCTGTTGCAATTGGAGCACAAAGCAGTGATATCAGCTCCTCTTGTTGTCCCTGTAAGTACTGCGGATCTGTAGCAATCTTCACCAAATTAATACTGATATAGCTGACCAATTAAAGTGATATTTTGGAATAGGGTAGAAGTGAAAAGTAGGTACTCTGTACTAACTTGAGTAAATAATGCTGACGCCATCATTTTCTTTTGAGCCACCTTTGAAAGGAACCTTTTCTGCAGTTTGAAAATAGCCCCAGTTTGCTTATTATGAATCTTGGAAGACACAAATGTCAGTACATGAAACTCATCCAATAGAAGCCATGCCAGTTGGCTAAAGCTGCCACGCAGGGAAGGCTTTGTGCCTTCCTCTGTCATAACTGATATGTTAAAGCCAGTTTTTTTGTGTGTGTGCATGAATGTTTTGGGGGGAGCTGGGGGGAGATGAATGGAACTAGCACGGCCATTGTTACCAATGGTCGCACTGGCATGGATGTTTAAAAATCAAGGACTTCTCTTGAGTATATCCTTGAGCAGAACCATTTTTTTTTAAGACAAGAATTCATGCTTGTGACAGGTTAAAAGTACTAACCACATTAAAACTCAAATGTTTGAGGCACAATGCAGATATGTCAGCCATTGGAAAAAGGGAAACGTCTTACTCTGCTTCTCTTATTCTCACTCCAGCTGAGTAGCTAAATTTAAAGAGGAGCATTGAAAATACGACTTCCTCATTGCAAAATGACCTGAACTGTTGGCTAAATTCAGTTGCAATGACTAAAGCAAAAAGTTCTCCATTTAATGCTCAGACCTCAAGATTGGATCTCATTACAGGTCGCTGTAGTGGTTCTACTTAAATTCAGAAAGAAAAACAAATTCCCACCTCCTAGAAATACCAATAGGATCTCAGCGTATGTTAGAGCCAACAAAAGAAAAGCCCAAATTAAGGTGGATTTATTTGAAGTTCACCTACCAAAAGGTAAAATGGTGATTGATTCCCATTCTTTTACATGTGTCAAAAGAACCTCGAACTCTGTTTCACTGGGACTCTGTTAACTTTGCAATAGCTAAAAGCAAATCTTACATAGAAATGAGGAAAAACAAAGCCATATACCATGTACATCTCTGGTCTCTCAGCTTCTCTGTGAGCAGATGCAGAATGAGTATAAATGGTCGCCACTGTTCTGTGGCAAATCCTTTTCCATACCTGCCTTGATGCCTTTTATTTATTTTTTTTTAACTAAATAAAATGCAGACTGCTGTGTAACTGTAATTATCAACGTCTTCTGTGGTTGTTGGTGTCCATGTCTGTTTGTAGCATGGAGTAACTACAAATCCCTGGCACTGGCAGACGGCTTGAAAGAAACCAAACACCTCTTACGGGGATATATTTGTGTTGGGTGGCGTTAAGGGTGTTCTGGGGGTAATGTACCACTTTAGTTGTATATGCATGTGTTCTCTGCTGCAGGCTTGCCCATGCGATCGTGCCTAGAGCACTCTGGTTTCCAGGTGACAGACACGATTCACGGTATAGTATGAGATCTCTGAAGTTGGAGCGTTCTCTACAGCTTTCATTTTCTTTAGTACTGGATGTCAATGTTTAAAAATAAGGCTTAAGTAGCACCAGCTACTGTCTGTGCTTCTGAATGTTTAGAGCAATAACAAAACCTCAAAATATTGCCCCTTCCTTTCCTCTGCTCCCTCACAAGAGAATGGAAACTTGAAATGAAGAGGATTAGAGAAGTCTTTGTGGCTTTTGAACAAGAATTCCTACTTCGAGTCCGACATGTGTTTAGATACAAGGACTTTCTAATTACTGTGTATCTCCAGGTCTAGCAGGGGATCAGTGATGAAAGGCAGGTAGGCTCTCGGGAGCGGGAATAGTCGCTGCTGAATCTAAAACTGTTTGCATTCCCACCCTGTTCAAATAAATGTCCTTTGCCAGCTTCTAGAATTAGAAAAAGCTTCCCCTGCTTCCATAACTTCTCAGTCAATTCATTGTGGTGTTGTAATTTCTTGGGATGTGAAAATACTGCAGTACAATGATTTATTCCTGCTTGGAAACAACTGAAGCAGATTATATGCAGGGAAGTGGAGTTAGTTTGTAAGTTCTACATTTGCAGGCAGAGCTTGCAGTTACTTTGGGGAAAAAAAGGTACAAATTGCTCCCCCTCTACAGAGTTCTTCCATCAAGCATCTTTTTAGATATAATTTGTCTTTTGATTAAAAAAGAAATAAATATGGGGAGCTAGGGAGAATAGAGAGAAAATGCTGGAAGAACTCCACTCTCTGCATCAAATTGCCAGGTGTGTAAACACAATCTGGTTGTCTTCTAATCACAGATAATGCAGAGTGTCTCCCCTTTTAGGACTTTGATCTCGTACCTGAAATGTACTGCATTTAATTAATTTCCATGATCACTGAACCTCATAGTGGACTATATACGGCTTTTTGTTGTCTCTGTGCATTTAGCTGTCCTCTGTAACTAAAATCTAGCAAGGTTTCTGCATTTGATGAACAAATATTTAAGTAGTTTGTTCTCAGAGATGTTGAGCACGTGCCCATTCTTAGTTGATATTTCTGTTTGGAAGGACTGATTTAAAAACCTCTAGAGGTTATTTAATCCTTCTATTTGAATAAATAAAATCTCCTCATTGCTATGAAAGTAAATAGCTCCCAGAACTGGGTGTAAGTTGGAGCGTGCTAGTGGGGTTAAAAAGAGAAAGAAACAACACCTGAAGTTTGTAATGTTCAAGCCAAGAGGGTGAGCTGGTTATGTAGATGAATATCTATGTGATGGTATCTCATGATTTGAGATGTTTGGCTTTGAGCCGCTTCTCTCATAGATGATTGTGTGGACAAAATCAAACCCTAGTGCTTGAACATCCGTTGAACTCTTATAGAGTTTAACTCTTAAATTTCTGTTATGTGAAATTGCGTCCCGCTTCACTTCATTCATATTGACTACCTGTACTGGAGACTTTGCTAGTTTTAGCCTGAGTACATGGCCACTTGTGAAGACTGATCCTCTCCAAGCTCCCATTCCTATCTACAAGTTATTTGCAAGTTACTTTGCATTCATCTGGACACTAATGCTATATGCTGAGGGAACAGAAAAGAGGAAGGGGTCCTGCAGAAGTCTCCTTTTCTGATGACTCTGCAGTAACATCCCTAACTGCCTCCTTCTAATGGCACATTGGCTGCCATTGGGATATCTCCGACGCAAATTTGAGGTGGACTCCTTAGAACTGGCCAGCTCTTTACACGTGCCTTCTGTAAAGTGGCCACCAGTTCAGGTTCCAGGAGAAAGCCTAATCTGCTTACCTTCTGATGAACTGAGCCATTCTGAGAGCACCATTAATCAGGAAAGACTCCTGGATGGTGAGTAACTTTCTGACTGTTCAAGAAAAATCTGTAAGATGCAATAGTGGTATTGATGTAGGCCATGCTTGTTCAGAGAAGCTCTCTGTATATTACTTTAAAGTGTAGTTACACATTTAGCGTTTAGTGAATGCGTTTTGACTTTATTATAATTTCCTCAAAAGGAATATAAACTAATAGTAGTCTTCATATTGTCTCGTTTTAAGCTTAGTATCTTAGTGGAATGGGAAGTACTTGCTGAAAGACCATCGATTCATGTTAACTGTATTTCTTCTATAGCTTCTGAAATAATGTAACTGAATAGCTTGTGTAAATCGTTAGCTTGTTGTATTGTACTGAAGACAGCTGGTGTTGCTTAACTGTATCCTGTTAAGTTCGTATTTCCACCCGTTCTGGACATGTTAGAACGTTGGAACAGAAAGGTACGCACACGGTTCTGTGAATCACACGATTCATTCAGAGGGTGGAGATGCAGGCTGCCTTCATGGGCCTCTAAACTCAGTCTGGTTTAAACAGCCTATGGTGGAATTGCAACATAAAGTAGCAGCCACAAACTATCGCTAAATCTAAGCAAATATTTGCTTTCTCTTCTCCTTACCTTCAGACTTTTAAAGGACAAGACTTTTATTATGTATTGAATTTTAAATGTGTGGCTCTATTAAAAGCATGTGCCACTGAAGGTGGGGTTGCTGAGGGTGTGATTTGGTGCTCTGAAGCTGCTTGTCGACAAGCCCAGCACAATACGTTTTGCATGGAGTTGGTTAAAGCTTTGCTTGTATATTGCAGTTCTTGCTGATACGTCTTTAGCTTACATGGACATTTCATTTGAAGATAAATCCTGGGTTTGCATACTGAGTGATATGTGCATGTTAACAGCTTGGACAGTTTATGGTAAATAAGGAAATGGTAGCCAAAAGAATTTAGGAATAAAACAAAAACACATTTAAAATGAGGTAATTACAAGTGCTTTATGAGCTTTACCAATAGTCCTTCAAAAATTTTCATGTAAATTACGTAGTTTATCTCTTAAGTGTTTTAGCTGCAAGACGAACATCATCCCAGATGTCATTCAGAGGGACTTAATTTTTTCTTAATTAAAAGCACATATTTAAGCTTGTGACACATTGAAATGCACTTCTGAAATACTAGGAAACACAAACACCTGAAACCCATCTCCTGGGCTCTTTACAGGAGTGGGCTGGTCTCAGTGGCACATCCTTTTTGAAAGGTTTTGGAATTGGTGGAAAAATACTGTGGTCAGAGGTCAGGTGGATGCTAGTGCTGTAGTTGTCACAGATCAAGACACTGTTGAGACATCTAGTTAACTGTAGCTGGCACTTCTACTCCCTTTGTTCTGGTGGTTGCAGGTTAATCATGTTAAATTTCATCTTCTCATTGTGTTTGTGCTTTTTCTCATTCATAGAGGTCCTGTAATAAAGGAGAATCAGAACAGTCTCAAAAGGAAAATGACTTGCAAGTAAGTTAATAAGTTTGCTTACTTAACAGAAACAGGGAAATACCATGAGTCTGCTTGCTCTGAACCAGCAGTCAGTCTGCCTGCTGTCTGAGCTGTGTTGTTAGAAACTGTGGAAAGTAAGGAAGAAAACACATCTATTTGCTCATAGAAGTGATGCAGTGATGGGAGCATCTGTGCATAGTTTGGAGATATTTAAGTATTCTACATTAACTCTCCAACTTCAATAGAGATGGTTTTGTACCAATTCTTGCCCTTGTAACTACTGAAGCAGGGCCCTTCTTTCTGTGCTAGAGGAGAATCTGAACTCTACCTAATCCCTACTCTACAATCAATAGAACTTAATTCTTGTGGGGAAAGTATATGGAGCTAGGGAGTTCCTTTTGAACACAAAGTGGTTTTGATTAGCTTTGTGCTTGGATCATCAGCATTCTGCAGACTTTAGACTGCTCGTGTTTGGAACCGTTTCTGCTCATCCAGCACAATGTCTGGCAGAGTGCAAATTTTTATAGTCATCTGAACAGAATTTGGTAGCTCAGATTTTTTACCTTGGCAGTGTTTCTCCTTAGGGTAACATTGCAGCTTGTTAACCAGATGGTTTGCTTCTTACACGTTATCATTTTACTGTCACTTTTCAGTTCTGTAAAGGCTTTGGTGGTGATTAAGGAGGAGTCCATATTTCTCAAGTTTAAATGCTGCTTTTTTCTTGTATTGTTTTTGCCTCCTGAGAATCTGAAATGGCTCAAGTGTTTTCCTGGGGAGTAGAACTCAACTCAACTTAAACTCGTTTTAAGATATTTGCTTTTGAATGTCTGCTTTTGAAGTCCAGGTGAAATTTCAGTGAAGTCAGAGGAGCTGCCCTTGTTCTCAAGTGGCCGATCTTATGGCAGGAGGAGTTCTTTTGCAACTCCATTCAAACCTTTGTCTTTTAAGTGCCAGGTCTGAGAATGTTCAAACTCAAATGTTCTCCTCCTTCTGCATTTGGGTGATGTTTAGCCATATTCCTATCTCGAGGCACATCTTTCATGGAGACATGCAGCTGTTCTTATTAAAACTGCTGAAACAACATTTAGAAACTTGCAAGCGTAGCTGTGGGTTAGTTTAACGTTCTGCATTTTCGTCTATCATAGATAATTAGGATGAGGCAGACCCATAACAAAAGTAACCAAAATGGTAATCTCTCTGATTGCCACTCCTGATGCATTAAGGGAATCTTAATGAAGATCAGATATAGGATGAGTAAAAAACATGCCCCCCTTTGGACTCGGCTATTAAAGGTTTGATTTGGGGTTGTAATCTATGGATAAAGGGCTATAGAAAAACACTAGGATTGTCAGCTGTTCTAGAGCTTATTTATGTTGATGGCAATAAGAGTTTCTTTGACTTAGGATTAAATGGTGGGATAAAGGTAGGTGTGTTCAAGGAATGCTTAAGCTTGAATTCAGGGGAAGAAGAATACTTCTCTTGCAGAAAGTGCATCTACAGGACTGGGGATTTATAGGTTATCTTCACAGATGATCAAATATCTCAATTATTCTTCATGTATAAAATAATTCTTTTTATTCGGCACACGCAGTTATCCATGTATCCTGAATTCTCTTTTAATGAGCTGTGAAATCAAGAAGGTAACATCTTAGTGGGCACGGCCAACAGTATTGCTGTGGTGACGCTTTTAAAACACCCTTGTGTTGTACCAGCAACACACAGGTTCAGTGTCTGTTGGCATTGGGGTAGATGTTTAATAACGTACATCATTTGCTTTTCTTTTTGGTGCTTGGTGTTAGGCTTTAGAACTTCCACATCTATGGAGCGAAGTGCACATGAAATGATATCACGTGTCTTTTTGGTGCATTAGTTCTGCCTCAGCTGAGGTAGAAAAATAGCTGAGGGTATGGATTTATTGCATTCACATGAATGCAATAAATCTGAAACTCTTAAGCCTTGATGGGCTCTTCATTTTTTTTATTGAAGTGAATACTTCAGAATGTGGTTATTAGTCTTTGCTGCGCTTCAGAGTGAAATGCTGCACATTCCTGAGAGTGCATCAGTGCAACGAGATGTAGGATGGTAATTAAAAAAATTAGCTGTGAAACTGCTTGAAGGTTGCTGAAGAGTAGAACCTGAATACAAAGGGTTATCTGCTGTCTGAGACTGCAGGGAATATTGTCATACAAAAGGCTCTGTAGTCCAAAATGCCTGAAAGCTTTTCTTGTTTGGGGCTTTGGTACTTAGGCTTGTTAGTATCATGGGTCAGGTTTTGAGGTGAGCTGCTCAGATATCAGCAGAGTTCATAAACATCTTGAATGTAAGTGCAGCTGGATCCCTGGTGGCATCGTTGCTAGATTTATTTTATGGCTTCAGCTGTAGAAATAATCTACCAAGAAAGCTGTCCTTCAGTGACTTTAACTGTGTTTTTGAGATATGCTTTGTATAAAGAAACCTGCTGGCCTATGATTGTTATGGGCTGAGTTTATTGATGGAAAGGAAACCTCATGAAGGCTGAGGTATGTTTGGACTTAGTGAAGGAAGAGTGTCACGTCCTGACTGGGAGTTTAAATTATTCTCTCCTTTTAATAAATAAAGGAGGAAGGCCTAAAATGTGCTTAGTAGAAACAAATCCTAATTCATTCTTCCGAATGAAAAGCTGGTTATTTCGGTCACTCACTTCATTCGCTTGCCTGATTAAACTGTCCTTTCATGAGATACTGCTCCAAATTGTGCTAAAATCACTAAGAATAATATTTATAGTTCCTGTGATGCATTTCAGTAGGATCAACTCCTTCGGGATGTAAATTTGCAGAGTAAATTTGGGGAGGAGAGAATAGTTTGGTTCTTGCATAGTCTTCCTTAGTGCTGACCCATGGAAGGGTATCCAAACTGTACTTGTTTCCTCCCCACTTTCAGACTTGTTAAACTTTTCTGGAGGCATCACATCATGTTTTGATATATATTTATTGTTTAATTAATATAAATTTATATTTAATTTTTATTTTTCAGGGGGCAGAAGCCATGGTTTTGGAAAGTGTTATGTTTGCCATTCTTGCAGAGAGAGCTCTTGGCCCAAAGCTGTATGGAATCTTTCCACAGGGGAGACTAGAGGAATTTATTCCCGTAAGTCCTGTTTGTGATTAGTAAGTGGGCTGGTAGTTGTTTTAATTGATCGTGACAAGAAGGTCTCTGAACTGCCCAGAGAAGCAGGGATGTGGGAATGGAACACTTGGCAGTCTGCAGTAATTGCTAGCTGTAATTCAATACAGTTACAGTGGGTGTTGGAGAGCCCAATTATGGCTCTTGCCAGGGAGAGATATCTAAAAATTCCTCAGCTGTAGCAGAGACTAATAAACGAAGATAAAAAGCTTGTTAGATACCAAACATAGCGCTGGAAGCTATAGAGTAACACTTTCCTTTAAAAGCAGTGAGCGCAAATGCTTTTGATGTCCTTAAATATTTATACTCCGTCTGCTTTGAGGGTATTCTTGGTGTGAGATTTGATATTCCCCAGGTCTTGATCTAGAGCAGAGTTGATTAAGTCATAAGTAAGATGGTTTAGCTAACTCAGCTTTTCAAATACAGTTTATCAATTTAATTTCGTACTGGGGGGCTGAGGAAAAGTGTGTTGCTTAAGTGCTGACTCCTTCTTGTGCTCATCTTTCTCACTTAACTGTATTTAAAGAATACTGTACTTTATTACAGAGCAGGAAACTAAGTACTGAAGAACTAAGCTTGCCTGACATATCTGCTGAAATAGCTGAGAAGATGGCAGTATTTCATGGCATGAAAATGCCATTTAATAAAGAACCTAAGTGGCTGTTTGGGACGATGGAAAAGTAAGTTATGCATTATTTGAAGTACATGAACAAGGTGGCTTGTTGTAAACTTGATATTTGGAACGTTCTTCCTAACTGAGTACTCAAAAGCCATTCCTCAGTTATCTGATGATCTTAAATTAGTTTGGGGGAAAGGGGAGATGTATTTTCTTCAGCCTTTATTTTTAAACTTCCTTGATTTTAGTTAAGTTTAATGTTAATGTGGGAAGATGTTTATTTATTGGCATAAGCTCTGTACTGTTATCTTTATTTTTTAATAGGTATCTAAATCAAGTGCTGAGGATAAAATTTACTAGAGAATCCAAAACTAGGAAACTGAACAAGCTCCTCAGTTACAACCTAGCCCAGGAAATGAAAAATCTAAGGTAGGCTTATCTACAGCTATCTTCTAGTTCTCAGTTCTAGTATCAATTTGTGTATTTGTTGAAGTACATTGTAGAGCATAATATCCTACATTCATTTCACTTTACAAGCTGGAGATTTTGTGGTTCTGTAGTCAACCTGTGCATAGTATTACTGCAAATTAATAAAATCACTTGCTTAAATCAGATGCTGATCAGTAAAGTCATACTTTTGTTCTGATCTTATGCTCATAATAAAGAAAACCTGTTAGGCTCTTGTTAGAAATAAATAGCACTTCAAATTCTTATAACGAAGCCCATCCTTTACTTAGAAGTTGAACTGAACTTAGTGCTGTATTACTTACAGTCTCTTTTATTGCTGTTTCCTAGAGCTATGCTTGAGGCTACTTCATCACCAGTTGTATTTTGCCACAATGACTGCCAGGAAGGTAAGATGGCCTTGTTCAGTGATGCGTTATTGAGCCTTTTTCCAGTCACTTGTTTGCTCTCTGAGAGGTAGCTGTGTTATTAAGGTACTGCCCTGGCAGCTGATCAGAAGGAACAGCCTGTGCACATGCAGCAGCAGCAAGGCAAAATGCATTGACGTAACAACTGTCTGGGCTAATGAAGAGAATGATTGTAGCGTCATAACTCCAGTTAAGCGTGTATGTAAGCACAGTTAGTACAGGCGTGAGTTTCCTATTAGCACAATCTCAACAGGTGCAGTACTAGGGGAGTTTGGAATACTATAGTGTTTGGACAAGCTTTGAAAGCTAAATTTTCAAGATTTAGGGAGAGTATTTGAAGCAATAGGGAAAATGTAGGTGAATTAGATCTGACATGAAAACAGATCAACACATGGGTAGTGGGCAGAATATAGCAGGAATTAGGATTACACCTAAATCATGGTAGATCATACCAGTAGTAAAACTGTTATCATTTGACTGCAGGCAAGCTTATAAGTTTTCGGTAAGTTACTGTGATAAAGAGATTAGAAAGGCAGATAAAACAATCTCCCTTATGCAGGGAGAGGCTGAGCTTTTCTAAGGTACCTATTGTGCTGCATAGAGGAGCAAAGTGATCATGTCTATGGCTTTCAGGCTGCTGAAAAGCAATTCCTGTCCCAAGTGTTATGTGATCAATGATGGTGCTGTGCAGGTATGAGAGGTGTTGCATAATTTAGGTCTCCAGTGTTATAAGCAATTCAGCAAGGGCTGTTGAGGATAATGGTGTCACCAGGTTTAGCTGCCAGCTGAGCACTGTCTTGGAGAAGCAAGAGTCTTGGGGGAGCAGCTCTTCCCTGCCTGTACAGAAGAAAAATGTTTTGCTTTCTGCTTTTTCAAGACTCATAGTATTTATCTTAACTTTGCAACTCAGCTGTTCCTATCACTCTTTTGTGTAGATATAAGGGATAACTGGGATTATCTGAATGGCATTTTTTTAAGACGCAGTGTGGCTTTTCTGTAATTTCCCTGTGACTGAGTATGCTGTATATATTACATTACATTGCCTTCTATTCTCCTACAATTTTTAGGTAATATCTTGCTTCTAGAAGGCAAAGAGAATTCAGAAAAACAAAAGCTGATGCTGATTGATTTTGAGTACAGCAGCTATAATTACCGGTAAGTCATTTTTTTGTTTTCTCTTGGACAGAAAGATGTATTGCATTTTAAAGGCTAGAATGAGAGCAAGTGATGAGCTGCTGGTTACATCTGTTCCCAATGAGTTGTGTTCTGCCCATAGTGGTGGCCGACAGATGTAACTAGTCAAAACAGCTTTGGTTCTGACAGCTTTGGGTGTAGGCTTAGCAGAGAGAAAACATGGTCACAGATGCTGGAGCGTGCTGGATTGGAGAGCTTGTTCACTTACTGCAGACAGAAGTAATACTAATGCTGATGCTAGATGTATCTGACATAGTGCTAAGGTGTATTGCTTACCTGAGTATTTTATCTGTCTACATGTAGTTGGTAATTTGTTGATAGCTGCCCATCTTATCTACTTGGTTTTAGTGACTTGCAAAGAAGTGGAAGAGAAATGAGAGATGAACTACTTCCTTTAGCAAATACTACAGCACGTTCTACCAAGTAACCTTGTGCTTCTAAACTTGATTAAGCAAGAGCAAATGGCTGGTGTGCAAATAAGGACTATTTCTTTTTCAGAGGCTTTGACATTGGGAATCACTTCTGTGAATGGATGTATGACTACACATATGAGAAGTATCCGTTCTTCAAAGCTAACGTTCTTAAATATCCTTCAAAGAAGCAACAGGTGGGCACATCAGAATAAGTAATAAGCCACTGTCTACAGTCTTCAGATCTTGACTGTCCTTTCCAATTCTAGTTTAGAATTGCTTTTTTCCCAAGCTTTCTTCCAGGTGTAGTAGTTCCTATAATCCTGACAACTTCTGTTTTAAAACTGTACAAAGTGCATGACAGGCATTGAGGGTAGAATTTCTACTGTGTGTTTTTTTCCACTATGCACCACAAAAATGAAATCCAGTAGTTGTGAAGTGCAGCTGTGAAATTAGTTGGCAGTAGCAAAATGTCAGTTGTTGTCCTTTCCTAAACCAGACTTCCAAGCAATTAGTAGAATTGCCCTTAATCTAACTCTGGCACTGTCAGTGTTTGGGGAAAAAAAATGCAGCATACTCAAAAGCCTGCCTAATTCTGAAAGAAGCAAATCTGCTTTGAGACAGGTTTGTAACTTGTTTTGATTACTTGCCTTCTAGCTTCATTTTATCTCCAGTTACCTGTCTGCATTCCAAGATGGCTTTGAAAATCTGAGCAATGAAGAGAAGTCCAAACTAGAAGAAGAAATGTTGCTAGAAGTTAATAGGTAATGTACCTTTCTTGCCTCTGTGATGAAACTGTCATTGATAACTTGCCTCTGTACCTCAGAGAAACTTCAGCCAAGACGATACTAAGCAGTTTCTATATGGTAAAGAACATCCTGTCCACTGCAAGCTTTAGATGTGTGGTGTGCATATAGCAAAGTAAATAAAACATTAGGGAAGCAAATGGAGTTTTGTGCACTACCGTACTTTAAGAAGAAAAGGTGCTGCCACCCACAAGCTACAGCTTGTATTCTATCAGGATACTGAATTCAGTTGGCATACGGTTGGGTGTTGTAGTAAATACAGCCTTGTCATTCCAGGTTTGCCCTTGCATCACACTTCTTCTGGGGTTTGTGGTCTATTATACAAGCAAAGATCTCATCCATTGAATTTGGTTACCTGGTAAGTTCTTTATTATTAATGTTTCATTGAATTAAAGATGTATGCTGTAAGTAACATGTGTTACCTTATCAGAGTAAGTGAAATGGCTGCTCAGTGCAACTTAAAACTTTCAAGTGGAGTTTAAAAAAAACCCCACTCATTTGTTACCAGCTTTTTCTCCTTCATTGTAATGGTAACTCGTTGGATTCTAAGAACTGCAGAAATGACTTTCATTGTAACATAGCCAGACTAGCCGTGCATGTCAGACCTTGCAGTGGGATGACTGCCTTGCAGTGAAGTGATTCTACTGCAGTAAGAGATCCCCTGCAAGACGGAGACAGTTAGTGTGAACTGGAAAAGCGAGTAGTTGCAAAGCACGTGTATAATGTGTTCTTACTCATTGTACAACAATATCAAGGCCCGGTAGCTTCTCTTTCCAGATAAACTGACTGTTTCCCCTTACCGAACATTGAAACAGCAAACAGCCATGTTTCTATGTTCCTTGTTTCTCCAGGAATATGCGTTATCCAGATTCGATGCGTACTTTGATCAGAAGAAGAAACTCCAAGTATGAATGTGGGAGGAGTGGCCTGTTGGTTATTGTATGAAGAGGGCAGCTGGACAGGACTTTCACCGTGCTTAGGCTACTGTATCTGTAACGAAGGTGTCACTGACTTCCAATTCCTTGGAAGGCAGGAGTACAATACTGAAGACTGCATAAAAATGACTTGTTTACAGTTTCATAAGTATGTGGAATGAGATTGAGAGGCAAAAGTAAAATACAACAGTGCAATATCTTAAAATCCTTTTAATCTAGAATTTAATCTAGAAGGTATTTTATATTCTGGGAGAAGCTTACAATTAAGTGTCAATACCACCTGCATCGGAGCAAACAGTGTTACTGTGTTTTCTAGGGGTTTGTTTTCATGATGGCGAGTGTTGCAAGCAGAACAGCTGTAAAGGTGATACGTTGTAGACATTGCCTCTTAATGAGATGGAAAAGCAAAGGTGGCAACTGTTACACTGTGAAGTAGGCTTCAAATCTTACTGTGAGATTAGGTTCAACGTGCCCCGTGAACACTATCTTCAAAGCTGCTGAAACCTCACACCATTTCAACCAGAAAGCAAGGAAACACATTGAAGCCTTGTGCTTTCAAGTGTTATCTGCATATACATGAATGTTACTCTTAAGCTGGTGTGCCTGTGAAGTATGAATGAACTTTGAACTGGACATTCCAAAGGAGTTTGTCTTCAACCGTTCATTCCTCATCCTCCAAGAACATGCTTTAGTCCAGCCTGGTTGTCTCTTAAAGTGCTGCGTCCAGCACAGGGGGTTCTGTGGGCGGTCAGCACTGGGAAGAGTGCCTTGAATGACTCTAGCTACTCCCCAGGCAGCTGGATTGACACTGACAAGACTTCCAAATTGGATCCCATCTTTCTTCTTGGCTGGTGTTGCCTCAGTATGTGGCTGTAAGGAATAGTAGAGCCAAAGACTGCAGAGAACACTTGAGGAAGTCGTTGTTCTGCCCGTCCAATGCTTACCATGGCTTGGGAGGTGCTTTTCTTGTACCTCCGGTTTTCATCATGTTCCAGCAATGCAGTAAAGCAGGGCGTCTCGTGGGGAACAATAACATGTATATTGAAACTTGAGTATAATCTGTGTACATGTCATCAGAAGATTTCTTTAGACTTTTGGGAACTCGTTTATTTTGAACATCATTTGTTGTGCTTTCTAACACACTGTATTATAGATAATAAACTTTTAAGTCTACCCTTTTTTTTTGTTTGTATAGCAAATACTGTTCCAAGCAGTCAAAGAAAATGTGCAGCATTTCATGTACTGTATTGCATAACTTGTAAAAGCTGGCGGTTTATTCTCTAGTACAGAGAATCATTTTGCATACACAATTATTAATGCTTTATAATAAATATAAAAGCACTTGAAAAGATCGCGGTCGATGTTCTTAAGTCTTCTTTGTATCCGCAGGGTAAAACAGTTTCTGGCCTTAATTTGTGCTGGAAATACTTTGGTTCCGCCTTTAAGATAAGCTGGAGTTAAACTTGAGGTTTGATGCTGCGGGATTTCTACTTAAGTGCACCTTTTGCAGTCACTGTATAGGTGAGTACTAATGGTACACTTGAGGAAGAAGGGAAGTTAAAGCAAGTAATGAGAGGTAAAGTGAAGCTTGGTTTAAAGTGTGTTCCTTTAGAGGTAAGCAAGGGTTCAGGTTTAAGAAGTTTTCTGTCCTGCTGGCTGCTCCAAGCAGTTAAAGTGGCAGCGTTCAGGCTGCTAAAAGTTGACAGCATGTACAGAGTTTTACTGGCACGCTATGTGAAGCTTTTGTAGTATGAATATTTGGGTAATTGATAAGGCTGAGGGCTTCGTTTAATGTATGTTACTGTTTTTATGTCTATGTCAGGAATAATTGACTTAGTGTCCACATCACTTTGCAAGTCCAGATGCTGCTGAAAGGACCTGCTTTTAACTGATGAAAATGAGGCTTCTAGTATAAGCGATCCCAGCAAATCCTCATTTCTCAGGAAAAATGTTGACTGTCTTTAGCCTAAGTGCCAGCACCCCTTCTTAGCTGATGTCTTCTACTCAACAACCTCAGTACTGTGGTTTACTGTGGTTAAGCTGCTGGGGGATGCTGTGTTAAATTGCAGTGGCTGGAGATAGGTGCCTTGAGGTAGCACTTTGCTTTCTCTGCAGGCAGCATTCGTGGTAACGTGTCACAGCCTTTTAGGAGCAGTGAAATCACGAGTCTGGCAGACAGAAGCTGACTGCTCCGCCATGGCACGATACAGCTGGTGCTGGGAGCTGGCAGCAGCTGCCAGGCAGCAAAGCACAGCCCTGCATTGTCTCTGCAGGTAGGAGGGTGGAGCACTGTGTGCTGAGCCGGACAAAGAAGAAAGCTTTTAAGGGTTCAGATCCTCCCTGAAAGATCCATGCTGAAGCCATGGTCGAGCTGTCCCTCAGTGCTCAGCAAGGCTGTCCCTGGTGCCTGCTGGGTTCACGTGAAATGGCAAATGGAGCATTGCACCGGAGGTGAATAAATAGCCCTAATGGCTCTGGGCTGAAATGAAGCACAGTGTGCTCTTACAGGGCCTTGGCAGCGAGCAGAAAGGAGCTACTGTGCTGGGTACCCAGGCAACAAAGCTGGTCACTAGCAAACAGCCCACTTGTTTTTTTCCTAATGCGAAATACGCTTTTTATGGCTTTCATTTCCCAAGTAGGCAGAGCCCCTGCAGACTCGGGGTTAAGTGTGATCATATTATAATGCACAAACAAAGACATACATGATGCGTATCTACCAGGCTCATTAAACAGGGATCAGCCACAAAGCCTGGCTACCGGCCAGCCTGCCTGGCATGAATGGCCTGAAAAGACAACTCCTTGAGCAGGCCTTGGTTTGAGTCTCGGACTGACAGAGCACTGTGGTGCTGCTCAGAGGAACAGCCTTGCAGAGTGGGCTGTGCTGTTACCCGTTGGCTATGTCCTGGCGTAGAGAAAGAGGATCTCCCCCTCGGGCAGGGTGCTTAACTCCCGGCTGGGTCAGGAACTGAATGTTTGGAGATGATTGCTCTGTCTGCAATCATCTTGAAAATGTGCTGACCTCAGCTCTGGTGTTTGCCATCTGGAAGCTCTCCATTCCCTTTGCACGTGGGTTTCTCCCCCTGCAACTGAACTTCCTCCTACAGCTCGTCAGGTTTGGCCACGTGAGATTTGTCTTGGCTGCATATACCGAAGGAAAGGGCAGCTCGAATGGACCTTCCATGCTGAATGATCCCCACGAGCCCACCATCCTTCTCTCTAGATCTCACTGAATGGTGTTGAACTGTGTGAACTAGAAGCCTACAGAGGCTGTATGAGCCCATCGCAGACGTAAATAAAGGGAACAGCGAGGGGAAGGGCGGAAGGAAGCCTGCTCTAATTACTCGAGACAAAGAGTATTAAATAATACAATAATTTCCCCAGAAAGAGATTATAGAGAATTGCGTGTAATGTCTCAGTTCTGAAGGGTTTAACAATCTCACCTTAGGATGAAATGTAATTAGAAGGTTACGGTTACAAAGGAAAATGGTTATTCCATAAATGCCTTGGTAGAGTTATTTGGAAAAATACAGGTTTCTCTGTAGGGGTAAAATAAGCAGCTCATCTGCATTGAATTGCACTGTGGATGAAAATTCAGGTTTCTGAAACTCACTTTCAGGTCTTTCTCATCCCAGTTTGAAGGTGTAAGCAAACCTAAAATGAAATATTTCCCTTCCATTCTCATTTATTTTTCTTAACCCGTCCTTCTAACATTGTTGTTGCTATTATTGCTACCTTCTTGTTGTTGCCAGATACGCTTATAAATATGCAGGTTTCTATGAAATATTTATGCCAGTGGGTGAAGAGCACGAGGATCACATGACAGTGTTTCTTTCTACCATTCAGTTACACCAAAAAGGCGGAAAGAAATGTTACCAGTCATACTCTCTCCATGCCTGACAGCTCCCACGTTGCTTCTGGCTTCCCTGCTCGAGGGATCCCTGCGGGGCCATGGCCCTAAGAAGCTACGCTGCCCTTTGCTGGGGTATCTGACCTCAGCACAGGAAGATGAAATCACTGAGAAGGGCAGCGTTGCTCTCCCATCACACTGCCTCTAAACCACAGCTTTTGTGGGCCTGACCTTTGCCTCCACTGACACAGATCAGAGCAATGTAGGCCGATCGCTGCCCTTTTGGTCAAGGTATCTGTATTTTCCATGTGTTTTACAGCTTCATGTGTCTGCTGTGCAATTATTTACTTCTACAAGTGTTTGCTTTGCTTCCCCCCCCCCCTTCAGGTTTGTCTTGTGACAGCCTTTCTAACATCAGATCCTTTGGCTTTATAAAAACCCAAACTGAAGAAGGGTCCCTTTAGCGGCAAAGAGCCGTGTGACATGTCACCCAGGTTATATGGTAAAAATAGGTTGTCATCGTGTTTGCTCATGGTGTGAAGCAACCCGCACTCAGACTTCTCTCTTTCCAGGCTACCCAGATCCTGTGTGTCCTTTTGAGCAACAGGTTTTGGCTTCAGCACTTGAAAGCAAACACTGTGTGTGGGATGGACCGGCCAGGACTGCTTTGGGGTGGCTGATAAGGAGCAAGGGAGCAGGCTGCCCTCGGGGCAGTGCCCTTGTGAGGAGAACCAACAGCATAACTTCACATTTCCAGCTAATGCTGCCTCCTTTGTCCTCAGTCCTATGGAAACCAAAGAGCTCTCCAGCAGGGACACCTGGAGCAGGGTGTGCAGGCCTGGGGAATTCTAGAGATCTCCAAAGAGCAAACCCACAGCCTCAGAGTCCCTGTGCCTGTGCTCAGGCATCTACACAGCACTGACGTGCTGTCTGATGGTCAGAGAGACCTCCTGGGTTCTTTGTGCCCACCGCCTCTTGCTGGGCCGGGCAGGGAGAACAGCACCTCCTATTCTGTTGGCCTTTGCTGTTATCTCAGTCTCAACCCATGCTCTCTAAATTGCAGGGAAATGGCATATTTTGTGGTTAATGATTAAGACGTCCTTCTGGAAGCCGTGACTTTGCTTAGAGGCATGGGCTTGTTCACTGACGTGCTTAAAGCCATCCGTCAAGGACACTCTGGGAAGGCACTCACTTAATACAGGGTAACATTTCCTCTGCAAGCAGCCTGGATACTCAGGTGGAAAAGCCAAGCTGAGCAGCAAGGCCTGTAACCACACCAAGGCCTCAGTGTGCTGGGAGCAGGCAGTGGGGTCCATGGTTGCCCTGCCTGCACCAGCTGCACACCTTCCAGCCCTGCCTTGTCGGTCCAGCTTAATGCTCACACACGCATGTGTTTTTCCAGCTGTCAGATTGCTGCCCTTGGAGATAAGGTGCACTGAAAGATTTGTAGGCTACTTTTGAGCAGGAATAAGAGAAATCCATGGTGCATTTGGCTTACTGAGCTGCTGAGGGAGGAGTGCCCTCATCAGGGTCCCGATGCACATACAAAGAACAAATGTAAGGCTGCTCTGGGCTGAATCACTTCTAACCAAATCGGCCTCTCTCCAGAGCCTCCTTTGGCTCTGTACATTTCCTTCCCTCCCTCCCATTGCATTTTGCACTCATACCTTCATTTCAGCTGCAATCCTCCCAGATGGGCTTGGGGGGCTGGGAGGAGCCAAGCCCAGTTCCAACACTCAGCGTCCCACTAACGAGCAGTCCCAAATCAGACTGCCAGCACCTGGGAGGAGTGATTGCACAGAAATAAATCTCCAATTCGCTTTAATAGCTCCGAATTGAAAGTTGCCAGAGGCTAATTATAGCAGCTCTGACAGGTTGAGGATTAAAATTATCTTAATAGTTTAATAGTATAAACATTGACTCATAGCACAGGCAGCCAGCTGAGCAGCGTGCTCACCTGCATCCCAGAGCTGGTTTTCTTGGCCATGGGTTGGCCAAGGGATAAGGGAACCTGCACGAGAAGGATGTGGCTTGGCTCTGCTTCTCTGTGACAAGGTGGCTTTATCAGGGGTATTTGTCTGTCTTTATTTCTGTACCCATTAGTTCATGTGCATTAGATATTTGTTTGTAGGCCACTCTTTTCTCCCTCAAATTGGAAGTACCTGGGTCATCTCAGCTGCTGTGGCCTCTTTTCCACTAGCCTCATTTCACTGCTCCCCACACCAAATAAGCTCTTGTGACCTAAATTACAAGGGGTTTTTTTGGGGGGGGTTGCCTACGCAAAAGCCATCCACACATCTAACAGGTTTATCCTAAGGTAACACATCTTGTGACTGAGCAGGGGCAGGAGTTCTGGCAGCATAGCAAAGAAAAAGGCATTAAAAAGGAAAAGTGGAGCTGCAGCCCTCAGAAGGCAGGAAGGGAGCTGCTGAGTGAGAGAGCGTGTGCTCTGAAAGCCTAGGACAGAGTGTAGGGAATGACAAAAGAGACTCCTCAAATCAGACCAGGACAAAGAGATGGGTGACATTTTAAGCTGTGAAATGTCTTTTTGCCTTTACATTTATTTATTTGCAACTCCAACATAAAATGAATGTGCCCCAGAAATTCTCCGAGGCCAAATACCATCAAAATTCAGAAAGATAAGATAGATACAGATGTGAGCTTACCCAGCTCTACAAGCATATCTGTCCCAGCATGCATGTCTGGTTTGAACTGAGGCAAATCACCTTTTGGTGCCTCCTTATTTAATGAATAGGGGCAGGGACTCCTCCTCCCATCCCTTTTTCCTCTTGCCTACTTAGGGCAATGGGCATTGTAGGGCAGGCATTATTTCCTTCCACAGGGACAAGTCTCCTCCAGTGCTGAGATCCTACTGCTTTACTGAGGGTGATGTGGGACCACCAGGAGCAGCAGAAGCAGTAGGAGGAAGCTAAAGGAGAAGTTACCTGCATCTTACCAAGTATGCCAAGCTCTGATTCATTCACTGTGATTGCTGCTCAAAAAACTCAGCCAGACCACTGTGAGGAGCTGCAGAAGTCCTCCCCTCTAAATGAGGAGGGGATGCCACTGGGCTACAGGCTGCTGGATGGACTTGGCCATGAGGTCCCAGTGACCAGCTGCATCCCTTGCCATGTTTCTGCCCACACTGGCCTGCCCAATGAGGTGCCTGGGCTCGGGGCCCACTTCATAAAGGGAGATGAGCACAGAACAGTCCCACGCTGCTGTCTGGGGCATGGGGAACAGGAAGGTCTCGTTGAAAATGATGAGTGAAGTGTGTGCCTGTGGCCTGGATTTCTGGTGCTTCTGCCTGTGGCGTCTGCAGGAAACATCTATCCTGGCGTATACACCTGGGACAGGGAGAAAGAAAGGGGTGGAGAAGTGGCAGTTGCATTCTGATAGCTGGTAGGACTAGGGGGTTCATCACCATCCCACCATAGCGGAGCCCCATTGCCTGAGGGCTTCCTATGAGAAGACTCTGCAGCTGTGAAACATCAACCATGGAGTTATAGGAACTAAAGGTGGCTCTACCTCAGCCTTCTCAAGGTAAGGAGCTGTTTACAACTTATCTACAGTACAGAGCATCTCTAAGGCTGCTCTCAGGTGTCTGTGGCCTCAAAGGGCAGTCTCCTCCGTGGAGACAGAAAGATGATAGCAGAGCTCTGGTTACAGCCCCAAGGGAGAGTGGCATCACCTCTGCACTGCCCTTACCCAGGGCGTCCCCCAGAGTAAAAGCAAATTGCCTCTGTGCTGAGGGCTGCAGCCCTATGATGAGGCCCAGCATTTGAGTCTCTGCAGAGCAGAGGAATGGGATTCATGGGAGGCAGATGGGGGTTTTGTTAGTGTTACGGCCTAATGAGAGTCAGCAGTGCTTCTCTGCCAAGGCTGGGGTGTGAGAAGGACCTTCCACGCCCAGCACTCCGTGCCTATCTGTGTGGGTGAACCCGAGGCAGCAGCAGGGTACAGAGGAGCAGCCAGCCCAGACAACAGGGGTACAAAACCCTTACTCTTCTCTGCAGCTCTGTGAGGGGGGGTGGTTTTCGCCTTGAGCAGCCCCACCTCCATCTTCTGGGAGATGGGCAGGCACTTCAGTGACAGCAGCACCTCTCCCACGATATCCTGCAGAGAATAGGGGACAGGAAATCAGCAGGTGGCTGGGCAACCCTCCCTGCTACTGTCTGCACCACACAGACCACAGGGTGCAAGGCAGGAGTTGTTCCTTAAGTGAAGGGATGGCTGTCACGGTGCACAGTCCCCCAAGCCACTGTATGGGAGCACAGAATAAGGCCATGCATTACCTTTGTGGTCTTCTGCAGTTCCGCACACAAAACCAGGCTCTGGGAAGCCTTCAGCTGGCTCAGGGCAACCCTCACTTCCCCCAGTGCAGCATTCCTGGAGTATTTGTCAAAATGTTGGACCTATGGGAGAGAGGTAAAAAGCACGTCCATGGGGCAAGGTGCAGGACAGGGCTGTGCCTCGAGAGCATCCCTATGCACCATGCATCCTCCAAAGGCAGCTGACTGCTCTCGAGCCCTGCTCCAATGCACCTCTCAGCTTTTGGAATTTCAGCAATGGGGAAAGGTTAGGCTGGGAGTTAGGAAAAGATGCTTCACCAGAGGGTGATGGGCATGGAGCAGGCTTCCCAGGGCAGCAGGCATGGCACCAAGCTGCTGGAGTTCAAGAAGCACTGGCACAACGCTCTCAGATATAAGGTTTGGGTTTTGATTGATCCTGTGTGGAGCCAGGAGTTGGACTCCATGGTTCTTGTATGTCCCCTCTAACTTGGGAACACCTCAAGAGCAGTGAGGGCAGTGCTCTATGTCTATAAGCAAAGCTAGGACACCATCCCACCTCCATCTTCAGGGTGCTCCTCTCCATCTCAGCATCCTGCAGGGAACAGACGAAGTGCTCCCCAAAGGTTGTCCTGCCGCAGTTCTTCACTGCTCGGCTCTGCCACTCCTGGACCACACACTGGAGCCCAGGGATGTGGGATGGGACCCGCTGCAGCAGTCGGAGCCAAACGGCCACCTCAGTGTGCCTGTGGTTGGGCAGGCCCTGCACCTCCAGGCCGCTCACCAGCAGCTCACGTTGCTCCCTGCAGTACAGGAGGGAGAACTTCAGACTGCCCTGGGAGCTGGGCAGGGGACTCAGGTCACTGACTGGGTCTTCAGTGATGCTGCAGGAGAGGCAGGGATGGGGTGCATCCAGCTCTGCTCCCAGCTCCACCATCTATGGAAAACAAGGGTGAGAGGAAGGGAAACAGATGGGTCTCTCAAAGCACAGCATGCAGAACTGTCCTCCTTTTCCTACAGTGGCAGGAAGGTGTGTTGGCATGTAGTGGCTGACAAGCTGGCCCATGGCATGGGGTTTAGAACTAGACGATCTTTAAGGTCCCCTCCAAGCTAAGCCATTCTGTGACTCTATAGTGCCCTTTCTGGGGCAGGACAGCTGCTCTTTCAGCTTCCTTCCCCTCTTGCTTCACTGTTCTCTCAGCAGCTGCAGCCAGTCTGGACTCAGCAGCTGCTGGTGGTATTTTGGGGCCATGGCTGAGCCCACTGCCTGCCTCGTGGCTTCCTGAGCTGCTGTGGGGAGGGCAGCAGGAACTCGAGGAATTTGCCTTATGGGAAACCACATCCCTCTGGTAACAGACACGGGCTGGGATTGGGGGAAGGGAAAGGAGGGAAACTCGCCGTTGCTCCTTCCCTCAGATTGATCATATGCTGCATAAAGGAGGAGCGAGTAGAAGTGAAAATTGAGATCGAGTCAGTCACCAGCTTTCCCCAAAACTACACTGCTGGTTTTTCACTTCCCTCAGCACCAGCCTTCAAGCTGCTCTCAGCCTTGCCCAGCACTGACGTACGTGCCTCCACATCCGTGTCACTCTGCTGGCTGCTACCGAGCAGAAGAGGCGGCATCTTCTTCTCCCACAGGCCATTCTCTGCCCTCATCTTCACCCCGTCTCCACTGTTGTATTTCTTCTCTGTGGGGATATGGAAAAGATGAGGAGGCAATGCCCAGCTTGCATCGTGTAGCCAGCAGCTACAGGGGGACAGCCTTGCTATAGGACCTGCTGAGGGCCCTGTGTGCCCCCATTCCCTCCACGGGCAGCACCAGGTTCACACCACCTCCCCAGGAGGAGCCACTTGCTCAGCTGCCCCAGGCACCTCACTGAGCTGCTTGCCATTGAGTGCCTGTAGCAGTGACGTATGTGCTTGGAAGCAGGAAAACCACTGCCAATGCTTACTTCTCCCAGTCCTGCTGTGCTTCTGAAGCTGGCACATCTGGTAAGCCAGGATGGTCAGGGCCCCCAGGAGCAAGAGGATGGCTAATGCCAGGATCCCATATTTCCACGTGCTGGAAAAGAGCAGCTGTAAACTGTGCAGCCTGAGTGTGATGGAGCTGTTCTGCATCTTGTCTTCTTCCTCTGGAAGAAAGAAGGAAGCAAAGATGAATACCATTTCATCACAGGTCTGTCACTACCACATAGATGGGCATCAGCTGGATTCCATTCCTTTGTCCAGAGCAACTCACAAAGCAGCTTACAGGCTTCCAATGAGAAAGGCTGTTGGAAACAGGACACACCTATGATTTTCCTGCTAGCTTTTTCTCAGCCTGCCTCCATATAACTCTACTGCCTCCTACAGCTGCTGTGCCTCCTTATTGCCTTCTGACAGAAAATGTGTGGGGAAAGCATAGGACTAAACACAAACACCCAGCAGAGCTTTACCCTCACAGTATTCCTCCCACAGTGTGCAGCTGAGGGATGCTGCTAATGAGAATCAACAGTGGTTTTCTTTAATTTCCAATTAGTGTTCCGATTGCCTTTATGAACAGCAATGGTTTCTACTCTCACTATGAGCTCTTCTGCTAAGGAGCATCTCAGCTTTACCCAATGTCACTTGTTCCACACAAGGAACCTGCCAGTCCCGAGAAGAAGCAGAAGCTGCGTTTTGCTTCTAGGAAGATGACAGAGGTCCATCAGGCTATGGCTTAGTGCAGCCTTTCATCCCTATGTAGCCTGAGTAATCAAAGCAAGGACTGGAAAGAGGGATCTTAAGCCTAAATATACACTTCCCTGAAAACATGGGACTAAGAGAAGCATTATAAATCTGCACAGGAAACTTAACACTCTGCTAACCTACAGTAAGGAACTGTGCTGTGAGGATGCTCAAGGAGCTACAGGAAGGCTTAGGTGCAGATCTGAGCATTAAGAGGGGTTTATTGATAGCAGAGCCCTCAGGAAGAGCATAGTATGAAGATAACCTTCAGCAGACATTGCTGCTCTACACCTGGCTGCCAGTCACCTGAGAGGTTTTCACTCTTAACGGTATGCACCTGAATAAGGAGAATGATGGGTAAAGCAGCCATTTAAATAGAGGCAAGCAACAAAGCTGAGTGTTTCTGTTACCATCATGCTTCACCCTGTGCTCCTGGAGCTCACCTGAATATTGCTTCCCCTCACAAGGCCAGATGTCACAGCAGGGCTGGCTATGGTACACAGCTTTGCTGCTCAGTCTGGCTGTCACATTCTTTGATGTGTGAATGAAAGCCTACGGTGGACCAGGTGCTTCCCTTGTGCTTGTGTCTGCATCGGTGTGGGTAAGAGGAAACAGCTCACCTTTCTGCTCCTTCCTGAGCCCCCTAAGAGAGGCAGCCCCCAGCAGAAATAGCCCTGCAGTCACAGGGGATGTTGCTGCCTTTCCCCCAGAGCCACAAGGATCCCATTTCCAGCTCCTCCCAGAGGCTTAGCTCCCAAATCCTACCTTCAGAAACAGCTTCAGAGCAGGACCCCGGGAACCTTCTGAGCCTGCTGCCAGCACACAGCACAGGGCTGCTTTGTTGCACCAGGAAAACAAGTTCCCAGGAGCCAATATTGACCAAGCCAGAGCAGAACAGGACGTACACGTGGAACAATGTGCTGGCTGGGCTGGTGCCTGGGTAACTCCATCATAGCCATAGAGAGCTGGCAGTTTGTGTGCCCGCCTGGCAGATGTGGCTGCAAGGGTCATGGAAGCCTTTACATACAACCGTGGAACTTGCTCTGTGGTCTCAGCTGTGCCGAAGCCCTCCCTGTGCCCCCCCAGCTGCAGAGCCATGAGCCCAAAGATGCATCTAACAGGTGGTTTTAGCACAGTGTGATGTCTGGAAGGTGGGAATGGTGCTTTCCTTCAGGTGCAGAAGACAGTGCCAAGCTCCATGACTGATACAGGGCTGAGCGCTGAGGAGGAGATGAGGAAGGAGATGGGACCTTTGGGGGGCTCTGTACCCCAATTCCTCCCTGTGCTGCTTGTTTTACCGTTGCTGTACACCAGGGATGAGCTGAGGCCTCAAGCCTGGCAGCAGGAGCTCCAGCAGCAATCCCTTGTGGGCCATCACAGTGCAGCTGGGGAGTGTCCCTGTGCCTGGAGCTGAGGAGCTTTAGTCATCTGCAACACGTAATTAACTCAAGGCAATGTGGCACTGGCAGAAGGAGAACTTCTCATGGAAAGAGGTAAGTGGGAAAAGCTGGCTCTTGAATGTCCTGCCCCAACACTTGTAGGGTCAAAATCTTCATTCCCTTTAGCCACATGGCTGTGGATCCCATGTGATGTTAATTTGCCCTCCAGCTTGAAAGGGGTTCTGGTGCATGCAGGGTGGCCTTCCCTCCTCTGGCAGGAGGTTGGCTCCACACGGTCTGAGAGCTGCGTGTTTCCATGTACTTCCTGGCCTGGAAAGGGCTAGGGGAGGCATTTTGCCTCTCTGGTTTTTATTATTTCATGTTGATGTGTGTTTTTGCTATCGTTAAAATGAGATGGAGTGCTGAGGAGGGAAGAGGTGGTGGCTGCAGAGTGAGGCATGCAGAAAGGAAGAGTTGTTTGCCCAACGTTGGAAAAGATGACAAAAATAATGATTTTTCTGAGGCAAAGGAAGATTTCAGGCAAAAAGTGACTCCTGTCGGACCATCTGAGCAGAGGGCCAGAGGGTTCTGGAGGAGGGTGACACATTTAGGAGAGTCACACCCTGATGATGACTGCTCCTGGCAGCGCTGCTGGAGCACTGTGACCTCCCTGCTCCAGATCACATGCTTTGAGACTGCAGAGGCTGTTGCTGCTACTGGCATCTAGAATGTAAAAGAATGTGAATGCTCTGGAGTCAAGTTCTCTGCTGCCCAATCTATTTGGTCTCAGGTGCTGTGGTTTTTTAAGCCGTTAATATTTGCTTGGAGAGCTGAGTTGTCCCTGGTGGGGTAGGGTTAGTGGTTTTCTGTGCAGTGATTGGAGAGCGGTGCTCTGAGGCTGTGCACTACAGAAGGATGGTGCAGGGAAGCTAGTTTATACTGTTAACACTGGGCTATGCTGGCTTTGCAATAGCATTCAGATGTCTGCTGTGAACTGAGAGTTAGATCTGGACTTCTTAATCCCGCTAAGAGAAGTGCAGTGGGGGAACAAACCTACCCTGCCGTTCACTTGTGCTGAAGGCACAAGTAAACTTCTTCTGGGGCACATTTGGGGCTTGTGATGACTGCTACAGGAGCTCTGCTCATGCAAATGCTTCCTTTGTAAGAACCACTATCAGCTTCTTCCAGATCAACACTTCCCTAAGCCCAAGAGAAGCCAGTTACAAGATAAACATGTAGGCACCACATGACAAAGCCTGTAGGAGACCTTCAAGTCATGTGCCTAGGTAGGATTTGCAAGTGACCAAAACACCAAGCAACAGCTTTAGGGAAGGAGGTGTCAGGAAACAGGCTTTAATTTTACATGCTTCTTTTGCAGGGTTAGCACAGTGCAACACCCAGCTTCCCACTTGCATTTTTTTAAGCCACTTTTTCTTTCATTGCAGTGTTCTGGGTGTGTGTCAGCTTTGTTTTCCCTTGCAACAGGGTTTATTAAAATTCCGACTGGGTAAACAGCCTCAGAACTAAGGGGAATGTTTTCTAGGCTAGCAGCTTTCCAAAGGGCTTGACAAGCCTCCTCCCAATGTGCTTCAGCCAGGAACATAACCAAAAGCAAAATCAAAGCAAGGTATTACTAACAGTGCAGCTCAGAAGAGATGGGGGTTGCATGAAGGAGAAATATACAGATTTGAGCAATGGATTGTATGTTAATTTTATAGGTAGAAGAATGAAGCACTTAATTATTTGCAAACAGACTTTAATAAAAACTCCTGTAGAACCACTCTTGCCAGAGCAAACATATCAAACCACGTAATCTTCCCCCATACTAATAGAAACACATAGCATCTTCTGTTGGTAGGAAAAAAACACTCTTCGAGGGATGCTAATTCTGACTAAGCAGCTGAAGAGTCACTCCTTTTCCTCTCCTCCAGCAGCCTGGTCACCACTGCTGTTCCAAGAGCTCCTTTAGGGAAAGGCAATGGAGGGCTGAGTTTCAAACTATAAAGCACACTTGCTGGTTTTCGGAAAGCTCTCCCCAGAGACCTGGCAGAGGCACCCCTCTGTAACAATACAGGAGGTGGGTCTCCCCTTGCCTTTGGAAAGGCGCTCTAGCTAAAGCCTGACTAATACGTTGTGAGGGATTATAGGATTAAAGAGGTCCTAAAGGGTACAGCCCAGCTTCTAGCAGATGCCCACTATTTCTTTATTTCAAGGATTGCGGTGCTGTAGTGTAAATGTACAATGCTTCCACAAGCCTCAGCGTTGGCAGATCCAGCGACACACAAGGCTTACCAGCTACTCAGACCCCCGCTCTGGGAATCCACAAGGCTTTTTTTTTGGTAAAAGCACATTCTATATTAAATTAATTAGCTTTATGTAAGAAAAGTTCAGATTAAGAAGAGGATGTTGTTTATAGACTTTGCTCTGCAGGTTGTCATCGCTCATGAAATGATCTTCACATCAGGTCTGGCCTCTTCCAGGGCTTTTAGTTCATCATCCACTTCAGGACCCCAGAAAATGTCGTACAGACTGAATCAAAATAAAAAGAGCAGACTGGGTTAGAGGGCGTCTTCTCATTAAGGTCAGAGAGGGCAGAAAGACACACAGATGACTGTCATGAGATGGCTAACTGACAGAAGGGGCCCCAGCTAGACTGCAGAGTCCAGTCCAAATGCCAGTAAGGCAACTGCATTGTCCCCTCCCCAGCATCACTATTTCTTCCTTCCTGGGCCTTATGGACCAGAGCCACTACAGCCGTGCCATTTGGAAGGGATTGGGCATGATCTGCAGCACATAGATGGTGTTCCACCCTGTAGGATCACCCATTTGCCCAAAGGAACACAAGCATTGCTCACATCAGCTGCTGCATCTTGCAGTTGGGGTTCCTCACGGCTTCACAGAGCTTCATCACACCTTCATCATCCAGAGTGTTGTAGCTCAGGTCCAGCTCTGTAAGGTTCTGCTTGGTGACCATGACATTAGCAAGCGTGGCACAGCAAGCTGCAGTGATATCGCAGTTGCCCAGCCTGTGGGGTAAACACAGAGAGGCCAGTGCAGTGAGTGCTGGCTCCAGAGACACCCTATCCAACCCCAGCTTGGGGTATGCTGGTGCAGCCCAGAGATTCCCAAAGGTCAGCATCTCAGAAACCCCAGCAGAGGCTGCTCCATGGTGTCCCCATGACACCTACTGATGCACCATTGAGCTGCATATACAAGGCACCGTGACTGTCAGGATACATGGAAGCAACCGTGGCTTCCATTTACTTGTGAGGTGGGATTGGTCAGGTTAAACATCAGTATGTGGTATGAATTGGTTCCTGTGAGCAAAAAACTTCTTTGTTATCCCTCTCTGCATGCTGTGTTTGGAAGGGTAATGCAGTAACAGAGGAGATAACCCCTGAGGGTGCACCTTACCATAGAGAGTGGATGTTGCAGTTGGGGTGCAGCAGCCCCTCACAAAGGATCTCCACCCCGGCATTGCCCAGCTTGTTCTCACCAATGTGCAGGACTTGCAAGTGTTTGTTCACGCTTAGAACAGAGCTGACTGCCTTGCAACAAGCTGCTGTGAGCCCACACTCTCTAACCCTGCAAAGCAAAAATGACATGAGAACTCAGGATCACAGAACTGCAGGAGCTGGGGAGGGACGGACCTCTGGAGATCATCTAATCCAACCCCCTGCTAAATCAGGTCGACTACAAGGCAGATCTTCAAAGAAGTTTAGAAGCATTACATCTAATCCAAAAGTCTATATCTTTTAGGTAAAAGATGTCTGAAGAACTATTGCAACTTTGGCTTTGTGTTAGCACTCACCATAGCTCCTTGAGGTGAGCTTTGGGATCCTTGAGCGCCTGACACAGCATTTCCATACCGGAGTCCCTCAGGTTGTTGTCTATCAGACTGACCTCTAGGAGGGTCTCTTTTGTACTGAAGACTCTGGAGAGATCTTTACAGCTGGCACTTGTGAGGTCACAGTCCCATAACCTGCAGGGAAGAACAAAGCGTTATTTTGCCCCAATAATTATTTAGATTAGAAAACTATGTTAGCATTGTGAATTCTGGTTACAGCATTTCGTTTTCTTCTGTCCTTCACAAAACTCATCCATTCACACAAGCTGTCTCCTTACTCTCCATCCTTTACACCAAAAGCTCTGTCTAAACCAGAGCAGCCATGAACAGCAGAGACACCCTTGTTCCACTAGGGGGTGTAACAGGGATGCTTTCTGCTTAGAAGTAAACGAGCAACACGCTCACAGGCCGCCAGAGGGATTCAGGCACACCCTGTCTACACTTACCATAGCTTCTGGATCTTGCAGTTGGGATGTAACAGTCCTTGGCACAGGAGGGCCAGCCCTGTGTCCCCTATCTTGTTATCCCCCACAGCCAGATCCAGCAGAGAGGGTTTGCTGCTGAGAACCGCGCTGATATCCCGACAGCTGTCGCTGGTTATCCCACAGTTCTCCAGGCTGCAGAAACAAACACATGTTTAGCTGCTGCTCCAGACTGGCTGCAGTGTTTGTCCACCACCCCCAGTTTGGACAGGAAAAGGGCTATGGGATAGTTTCCTGCTGCAAACTGGGTGCTGTGATTGCTCCTCCACGCTCAGACACCAGTAAGTAGTTACAAGTTAAACTTGCAGTTACATGTTTAACCTGGTGTATAATCATGTGATAGTTAAAATCAAACAAACAAACACAAAACCTGAAAACCCTGGATGTGCACTTTTGATTTCAGCAGTTAAGAAATCTGAGCCAGCAAAATGCTGGCCTAAACTTCAAGCATTCTTGACAACAGTTTCTCCTTTTTATGCATGGCAGGAACAGCAGTAGGACTATTTGCAGTCAGAGATGACCAGCTCCTCCTTACTGTAGTAACTCCAAGTCACAGCTCGCCTCCACCAGCCCCCGGCACAGCTGCTTCACAGCTGTATCTCCCAGCGTGTTGTTACTCAGGCTGAGCTCCTTCAGGGTGGGCTTGGCTTGCAGAGCAGCATTGAGAGCTTCCACGATATCAGCGGTGAGTTCACAATACTCCAGCCTGCAAGGAGAGAACAAATCCAGGCAAAACCAGGTACTGAGTGTCTTCTTACCCACTCAGCACTGGCAAAGTGTGCATTAGCCAGGGCAGAAAACGTGCTGGTGGGGTCTACTTAGAGACCAGGCAGTGCATGAAATGAGAAAGAACCCTGGGATGTCAGAGACTTCTTGCATTACTTGCCATCACTACCGAGAGGGAGCAGGCACCCAGCTATGAAGAATCCTCGAGACCCACTCCCATAAATTAATGTGGCCACATTCAAAATCCACAGCTGGCCACAGAACTGTGCTGGTCCCAAAGGCAAGACAAGACAAAGCTGAACTGCTGAATGGCCAAAATGCCCAATGGCTACTTACTGCAGCTTCTGCAGCTTACAGTTGGGGTTCATCAGCCCTTGGCACAGCACCTTCACCCCAGCAGTCCCCAGTCTGTTATCGCCCACGTGCAGCTCTGTCAGTGATGGCTGTGCACTGAGGACGGAGCGGAGAGTCTCACAGCTGGCACTGGTCAGGTTGCAGTTCTGCAGCCTAAAGAGGAAGCAGTGGTGGTGAGAGAAATGCATCCCCACAACTACAGAGGCTCTTCTGGGAGAGTTGTGCCTGCTGAGGTTTGTCACTGGCCCTCTAGACAGCAGTTCATCCAGGTAAGTAACACTATTTTAAGTATCCAGAGTAACTAAAAATAAAAATCTCATTCAACTTGGCTTAAAACCCTGGATGCACCATTTAGAAGTTCTATTGTATCCTACAAGAAGGATCTATAAAGCCAATCCTTCAGCTCTCAGGCTGGGAGAAGTTATGTGCCAACCAAGTTTTTATTGCTAAATGGTGTTGGAAGTTATGAGACATCATATTCTTGTCATGGAGAAGTGTCACACATAGCACTGCTAACTTTGGATTGGGTTTGGTTGGCTCCCAGGAACAACCTTTTGCTTGGTTCCTAAAGACAGAAGCAAAAAAATGGCTGTTTTCAAAGCATGTGATCTAGATAATGGCTGAGTTGCACCATCATGGCTCTGGTACTATGACCACTCACTAGTTTGCCTTGTGACTTCATCTACAACACTCTGCAAACATATTAGAGCAAAACAATCAGTGGGGACTTACCATAACTTCTGCAAACTACAGCTCGGAGTCAGCAAGCCTTTACACAGGTACTCAATACCTGCATCCCCCAGCTCGTTGTTGTTCAGCTTCAGCTCTTTGAGAGATGGATTCGTATGGATGATTGAGGAGAGATCCCTGCAGTTACTACTGGAGAGATTGCAGTCATCCAGCCTAAAAGAGAAGCATACATGGAGCACATCAGTCCACAAAGTCCACACTGGTCTCCTTCACTGAAGTGCTCGCTATGAAAGCAAAGTGGCTGATTTATGCCTCCTGGGAACGGCATGGAGCTGTGTCAGGGGAAGGTCTGGTGGGTGTTAGGAAAAGGTTTTTCACCAGAGCGGTCAGGCACTGGAGGGACTGGGTGCCAGCTTCCCAAGACACAGGCTGTGCTATGCAGATGCAAGAGTTCTGCTCCTTTGGCAGGGCTGGAAGATGATGCACCCTCATCAGAACTTCACCAGCAACAAACTACCAGCATGTGAAGCCACATCTAGCTAGCGGCCAGCTTGAAGGCTGTCAGACTGGTTCTATACCAAGACCAGCCAAACTGGGTCTTCAGCCAGGTTTCCCAGCCTCAGAGATGCACTTTGCAATCTGGTGTTCTGTGGATGAGTCGCGGCCTCTCTCAAGCACAACTCCCAGCATGCAGGAGTGTGTCAACCTCAACCTGCCTGACCTCGTCCAATCCACGGCTGGCTGGATGTGGCCTATCCTCTCCAACCTAAACAGGAAGATGCCAGCTCACAGAAGGTGAATTCCCAGCCAGCAGAGAGGGAACCATGCAGAACAAATCTGAAGTCTCACCCCATCCCCCAGCTTACACTAGGAAGCTCAGTTCCCCTCCAGCAGCTTGCTCAGCACACAGGGTGGGCACTTCTGATGGCTGAGAAAAGAATTAAAAGATGGTGGCGTGTGGCTTGTGCATAACAATTAATGAACAGTCACTTGGCAGCATGTGAAGTGCAGCCCGGGGTGCATGCAACTTAATGAGCACAAAGGAGAGATGCCACCCCTGGTGGAGGGATCTCACTGCCAAGAAAGACAGAATTAACCACAGTGGTGGTCAAACGTGTAGGTAACCAATAGAGACATTGCCTGTCTGAGTGTGCACACCACACTACGTGGATGCTTATCACTTGAGCAAAAGAAACCCACCTTGCAAGACAGCTTTTATCTTTTTAATCAACAGGTTGTACAACAAAATGTAGAACTATCCCTGCTCTCATGCAACCGTTATGTCACGAGTCAACAAAACCGTGGCTCAGTTTCACTACTGAAATGCACTGCGTTACTACCTGATGGTGCTGCAGGACTTCATGGTGGTCAGAAGCTCAGCCCACCTGGATGGGCTCATCTCCTCACACTGGATGTCAAGGTCCATTTTGAAAGTTGAGAAAAGATCTGAAAAGTTTAAATCCTGCTGTTATTTTTGCCATTGGTTGAGAAGCGAGGGCAGCAACCCTCTTCAAACCCACACGCTGCAGCTCTTTTCACTATCACAGAATGAATGCATGGCCACAAGAGGTGGAACACAGGTAAAGGAGAAGTGTTCCTCCACCTCTTGCTTCCCAAGCCTTGACAGGTCACTCCAGTCGGGCCAGTCAAAGCGTAGAGAGCAGGGCAAGCAGGGATCTCCTTTGCTGATGGAGCAAAGATCTCCTTTGCTGATGGCACTTCTGAACGAGCACAGACACAGTGAGTGCCAGCAAACACGCAGGAGAACACACTGAGGCTGAGAGCTGAGCTCTGCTCTGAGCCTACAGTGGGCAGCGCTAAACCCAGAGGTGACAAAAAGTTTTGGCATCTGTGCCGTCCTAGCATGACTCAGTCATGATTAGTCATGACACACTCAGATTCCGGAGAATCCGTTTTTAAGCAAATCGGCCTCTTGAGTTCTCACTTTGGAATGAGGCAGTAAAAGAAGGAAAAAAGGGAAAACCCCAGTGCTGCCGAGTGCTGCTCATCACCGCCTTTCCCCATCCCCATCACCTCCGGTGCCACAAACACAGCGCAGTGCCGCCTGGCAACGCGCAGCCTGGATGCGTGGAGGAAGCGACAAGCTCCGTGTGGGCAGAACGGCGTGCAACTGGGTGAGCGAGACAGGAACTTGGGCAAGCCGTGCTCTTTCCAAGGGCTGAGGCCCCGTCTGATAGCAGGGCTCGGTCAGGCGGTGCTGGGGGACCCGCAGCTGAGCCCCGCGTATTTACGGGCGGGGTAACGCGGTGCCAGCGGCCGGGCCGAGCCAAACCGATGGAAAGAAGCGAGCAAACAGCACAAAGTGTTGCACAACCCATCGAACGCCTCCAGCCCGCTCGCTGCATTCTTTTCCTTTTCTCCCCCCGCGATCACAAAGGGCTCCCGCTGAGCGGGCACCGCTCGGAGCATCCCCGGGCCCCGCTCCCCGCCGCCCCCTCCCAACGCCCGGCATCCTCCCTCCCTTCCCGCATCCCGGTTAACGCTTAACGCCGGCAGTTGCCGAGACCCCCGGAGTGCGGGAAGCAGCGCCGTGAGCAGCGCCGAGCTCCCCCGGCACAACCTCCCCCTCGTCGCCAGGACCCGCCGCTTCCCGGAGCGTTCCCGCATCCCCCGGCTCTGCCCCTTTCCCACTCGTGGTCCTACCGTCGTACCTCCGTTCTTACCGCTGCGGCCTGGCCCTGCCCACGCCCGCCGAGCCGCCGCCGCCCGCCCGCAACGCCCGCCCGTCCCGTTCCGCTCCGCTCCTCCCTGCGGGGAGGCTCCGTGCCGCCGGACGGGGAGGAGCGCGTGTGCCGCTCCTCCTTCCCCGCTTCCCTTTCCTCTCCTCTCGCTGTTTTTTTTCCCCGTCCTTTCAGTTTTACCTCCTTTCTCCCTCCTCCCTTTCTTCCTGGACTCCGTTCCCTCGATTCCCTCTCTTTTCTCTCTCCCTCTTCCTTCTCCTTTATTTCCCCTTCCCTCTTTTTTTCTTTTTCCCCGTTCTTTTCTTCCTCTTTTCTCCCTTCATTTTCATCCTCTCTCCTTCATTACCCTCTACCCCATTTTCCCCTATTTTCCTCTTTCCCCAGCCCTCTAATCCCCTTTCCTCCAGCCTCAGAGCAGAGGCATCAGGGCACATGGCTGTAAAGAGGCGATGCATAGGGGACCAGAGGACCAGAAGTTACACCTTATGATCCCTCTTGGACTGAGAACTGACTCCTTCCTACAGGGAACAGCAACAAAACCCATTCCTCAATGAGCTGGTCCCCATTCCTCAATGAGCTGGTACCCATTCCTCAATGAGCTGGTACCCATTCCTCAATGAGCTGGTCCCCATTCCTCAATGAGCTGGTACCCATTCCTCAATGAGCTGGTCCCCATTCCTCAATGAGCTGGTACCCATTCCTCAATGAGCTGCTGGCTTCATCTGCTGTTTGTACTCCCACAAAGCACCCCATGCCCCCAGCTCACTCCATAGCTCTCCGACTCAGCAGCCCCTGGCCTTTGGTGTTCCCCTTTGCTAAGCAAAAGGGAAACTTTAAGGACCTTCCAGGCCTGGTGCCATGCTGATATATACCTTCCTGCTCAGGTCTGTGCGAGGGAAGCTTTCCTGCTTCTGTTACTATGCAACCTCTGCTGTTGTGCAGGTGGTATCTGCTAGAGGGAGAAGGGCATTGTTGGGTTGTGTTTTTCCTCCTTGGTGCAGATGGGCTGCAGGATGGGTGACACCAAGGACCACTGCCCTTTTTCACTGCAAATTCCAAAGCCTGGCAGTGGTTGCAGCAGGATGTGGCCTGGCAGCGGTGCCAGAGCAAGCTTCCCACAAAACCCAATGATCATAGAGGTAGTTTTATGTACATGAGTGGCCATTTGTCCCTGCCACCTGTGCTGGCAGCCATGCTCTGATGATGGGTGGGAAAGGATGCTGCAGGCAGTGGAGGATGGCTGCTCTTGCCTTGTGGGATGCCCTCAGGAAGGCCATGAGCTTAAGGAAGTCTATGGAAAAGGCTGCATTCTGAAACTGCATCCTATCACTTATCCCTACAGACAGCATGGAGAGACCAAAGCGAAGAGCAGTTCAGGAATGCAGTAAGTGAACATTGCACGAGCTCTGCTTGCTTGGAGATCCAGAAACTCCTTTGTGCCCTTGGTTGTCCCCATGGAAGTAGGAACTAAATGATCTTTGAGGTTCCTTTCAACCCAAGTCATTCTCTGATTCCATGTACCTAGCCAGGGCAGCCCTGTATCCTGGAGAGGTCAGGACATATCTCTGCATTTAAGATGACTTCATGTTAAAGCTGATGCCCATATGCACATGACCTAGAGCAAGCCATCCAGACGGCTACTTAAATTGTCTCAGAATTAAACCCATTAGCATAAGCTGAAAGCTCTGTCTTTCTGCCCTCCAGCACTCCGCCATTCAGTCCTCTCTGCTCTCCCTATGCCTTTGTGCGTGGGCTTAATTGCAATTAAAAACATTAGAATTTTCAGGGTAGTGACAGCTCTTTTGCTGGCCTGACCGTGTGATGCCTACCAGCAAGTTGTAGGAACGCACCCAGCCCCATCTGTCACACTCAGAGGCCAGGTTTGGCCGTTGGCACTTCCTCTCTGTCAGCCTGTCCTTCTGCCTAAGAGCCATTTGTTCCTCAAGCTTGTGAAGCTTTGTGGGGGGGAGGAAATGCAGAACTCAGGCCATGCCTCAAGAGCAGGCAGGGTGATAAAGCTCTTGGAAGGGCAAAAGAAGCCCCAGCATCTGTGGAGCCAGGGTGGATAATGTGACAGCAGGACTCAGGCACAGTGCAGCAGGAGCAGCACAGGGGAGGTGGATCAGCACATGCTGCTGGTGAGCAAGTGGCCGGGGGCTGCACGTTTGAGCTCCTGGCAAATGTGAGCAAATGCTCCTCAGCTGCGTGTGTGCAAACATATGGCGGCTCTGTGCTGTGAGGGCAAGGCAGAGATTCCCACAAGAAAGCCATTAGGAGGAATGCTTAGCTGCTCTGATGTGGTCTTCTTGTTCTCCTAATAGAAAAGCTGCTCTCTTTGTTACATGCTGCGTCTATACTGGGGGGCGGGGGTTGTTGTAAGGAAATAGTGCTTTGAATATTCGTGCAGTATATTGTCCTGAGGCGTACAGTTTCTGGCTGTGGTCACCGCTAGGCCGGACAAAAAGCGTGTTGTTATAACGAGAGAGGCTCCAGAGCTCTGAGCTGGAGGAGGAGCTGCTCAGCACAGCAGCAGCTGAGCTGCAGGGGGCACTGCAGCCCCAGCTGTGCACCTTTGGGCTCTGCTGCAGCCACCCAGCTGCTACAGGACCTGGGTGAAGGGGTAAGGCTGTTCTTTGCATCTAGAGAGGGAAATCAGACCATAAATACACCCATATTTCGCCTCGGAGTCTCCTTACATCGGCTGTGCAGCAGCTGATGAAAGAGGAGGCTACGACAGATCTCAAGTTCCCATGAAATCCTGCTGCACACGAATATTTGAACCATTTATACAGCTTTGAAGACTGCTGCGGTGACAGCTGCTTATTACATGAGTTTGTCCGGGACTCCAAATCCTCAGTATAAATCAATCTTAAAACATGAGAACAAACTCTTCACCTCCATCTGCCTTTCAGACCTCGGTCTGACTGTTCGCATGGAAGGGGCTGAGAGGTGTCAGCAAAGCTGTCTCTCTCCATTGAGAATGCATGGAAATTTATACAAAATAATCACTGCACAGAGATGCATCCTCTCTTCAGCTGGGTGTTGGGAATGGGAAATGGGAACTCGAGTGCTGTGTTCAGTGTTGAACCCCTCATTCAGGATTCTGAGGCCCTGGGGCTTGTCTAGAGATGGACAGTGAAGTTGCGAAGTGCAGCCCTGATGGGGAGCGGCTGAGAGCTCTTTTTTAAAGGGATAAAAAAGTATTGTTTAAACAGCAAAACCGATTTGCAGAGCGTAAAGGACAGACCCCTCACGATCGCGCCACCCAACTCCAACAGCCAGAAGAAAGAGGGATTGAGGGAAGAAAAACTGGAGAATGCGGGCATCGATCCCGCTACCTCTCGCATGCTAAGCGAGCGCTCTACCATTTGAGCTAATTCCCCTCCTGTTAACGCTGCTTTCTCGTGCTGTTCCTATTCGCGTCTCGCGAGACGCTGCCGCCTCTCCGGGAACACCCCGTGCGGCCTCACACTGCGACTGCGCGACTGAGCGCGCGGGTCGGGCTGGGCGCCGGAGGATGAGGATGAGGATGTGGATGTGGATATGGACGTGGATGTGATGCGGGGCCGGGAGCTGCGAGCGGTGAGAGCGGCGGGGTTATGCGGAATTATGCGGGGGGATGTCGGTGTGTGTGACGTTTGTTGGGCCGGGGGGATGCGGGGGGCTCCGTGCTGTGCTGCGGAAGGCGCCGCCGTGTAGCTCCGCTCTGCTCCGCTTTGCTCCGCTCCGCCCGTCGCTCGGTTCTTGTGTTATTTCTCGCCCTTCCTTAAGGTTCTGGTCCGGGGTTTTGTCTCCAGGTCTGGGTGCTGCTTGATCGACACCACTGGGAAGTTTGAAGTTCACTCGTCCCTTTTTAATGCGCGCTCTCAGCTCTCCTGCCCCTCGTTGCTTGTTTTCGTGGCTGCTCCGTTGCTCGTGTTTCAGCCCAGCAAACACATTTATCTACAAAAAAATAACCACCCCAAATGGCAGCGACCAAACAACCGCCACCCCACCACACCCCTGTGCAGCCTTCCTGGCTGCCAGCTTGACTCACAGCTCTGACAGCCCCGTACCTTAGCCATTAGTTTAACCCCGTGTGAGCTTTCCCCCCTCTGCTTGCCAGCCTGGAGGGCATTGCACCATCGTTCCTTTCTCTGTTGTCCACCTCTGTCTTTGACATCTGTCCCACTGAGCTGTTTTTCTTGCCTTTTGCTGTTGTTTTGATGCATAGAAACAGGGAGGTTTTTGTGAGCATCCCTCCTGGTAGAGCCCACCTGCCTCAGGTTCCAGGTATGGCCTGTTCCCCTGCTCAGTTTTGCAGAGTGTCTGCTGGACTCTTAGAGCTGGAAGAAACCTTTCATGCTATGAGTTGGTTTACACAGATGCTCTCAGATGTGAGGTTTCACCTCCTCAGTGCTGGGAGGGTTTTTCCTGTCACGAGGCAGCTTTGCCTTCCTGCACCCTGCTCTGCTGAGAGCAGGTGTGGGGCATGAAGGCATTGACTTCAGCTGTGCTCCATCAGCCCCATCCCTGGTCTCCCTCATTTGTTCCTCACATACTGATGCAGGCAAACGCTGGATGCTGATGCCCCATCTCTGCAGAGCTGCTGTCTAGCCCCTAATCTGCACTGGTGTATGTGGTTATTGCTCCCCAGCTGTAGGATGTTGCGTTTGCCCTTGTTGAACATCGTGTAGGGTGAAGTCTTGGCTGCTTTGGAAGGAATGTTCTCTGTTTTGTGCAGCACTTTTGGAACAGATACCAGGACTTGGGCATTCTCTGCAGTCGCGGGATGGCTGGATGTGCTCCTTGGCCTTGGGTTTGCTCTGCCACTACTGGCACACATTTCCATCCTGTGCTGCATGAGAGCTCAGTGCGACTGATGTGGGGCCTGAGTGTTCCTAGAGAGATATTGATTGTCCTGGACAGCTCGCGTTTTCTTCTTTTGTTCCAAGCCCTCGTCATGCGTTGGGCTCATTAGGGCAGACAGCAAAGCTGGGCAGGCGGTGTGGATGGAGTTGGATGGGGCTGGCCAGCTGCCACCCTATCCCGCCTCCGTAAGGCTGAGGCAGCGTGCCTGCTAATTCCATTAATGGTAGCCCCGTGCCTGGGAGATGGATGTAATTCTACCATAAAGCCTGTGCTCAGCCATGAACCGAGAAGATTTGCTGGTTCTCCCCAGTGCGCCGCTGTCAGCGTACCCCTGACTTACCCACAGCTGGTATTTAGGAGTGTAGATGTCAGCGTAAAGATTGGGTAGTGGAAAAAATCACTATGAAATGTGTGCGAAGAAATGCTTGGCTCTGGAGCCGTGCTGCCTCTTGGAGCCTAGCAGTCTGCTTGTCATGGATTGTACCGCAAACGAAGGCTTCCTGCTTTAACTCGAGGCGTGCAGGATGACATAGGGCCCGGCCAACAGCTGGGAGATGGCTTGAAAGGGACGTGTCCCCAGCGAGCTCTGTGTGTCACCAGGGCAGGGCAGACAGCATGGAGGTGTTACTGTGTGTGTGTCAGATCAGAGTGAAAGCTTGCGAGTGCACTGGAGCCACAGCAGGAGTTTTTAGCACACTTAGCACATCCTCTGCATTCTTTTGGTAGTGTGGCCCCGCGCTTGATTTCAGAGGTAATTCTCCTGGCCGGCTCTTTTCCCAGTTATTTTTTGCAGACTGCATCTTCCTGTCTGCAGCCATATAATATACCCTGGTGGCAAGCTGTTATCCGCGTTGGAAAGAAATGGTTAATTGGGATATTTTTAGCTCTCCTCGTGGCTTGGATCCTGGAAATCAGGCACGGGAGCCAGCGCTGTCTGACCATTCAGCTTTACACAGTGTGAAGATGGAACGCAGCAGGACTTCATCGGGCCTCAGCTCTGGTTCTTAAATCTCCTGCCCCACAGCAGTCACGTTCATTGGGACTCAGCACGTGGGCTGGGGGCATGCTTTAGAATCATAGCATCATTAAGGAGAGTGGTTAGGCCCTGGAACAGGCTGCCCAGGGAGGTTGTGGATGCCCCGTCCTTGGAGGTGTTCAAGACCAGGTTGGACGGGGCCCTGGGCAACCTGATCTAGTAAAGGTGTATGTTTGGTGGCCCTGCCAGGCAGGGGGGTTGGAACTACATGATCCTTGAGGTCCCTTCCAACCCGGGTCATTCTGTGATTCTGTGATTAAGGTTGGGAACGAGCATTACAATCCTCTACTCCAATTGTACTTTATGCGCCTTTTGCTCGTGTGACTTTCCCAAAGTGAAATTTTTCAGCACGTCCTTCCTTGCTACTAATCTCAGCAGCAAAGTTGTGCTGACAGTGAGTTGCCAATGGTTTCAGTATGGAGCAGGCAGGAGGGCAGTTGGTTGTTGTTCTTACCATCTTGCTTCTTCCCTTCCCCGTCAGTTTCATGAGTCAAAGCAGCGGTGAGAGCATCGCTGTCAGAACAGAGGTGGCTTACCAGGGAGGATGTAATGTGGGTGGTAAAGTAAGAAGTAGGTCACAAGCTCTGCGTGTGTTTACTGGTGCTGACTGCAGTGCTAACCAGGTACAGTTGCCAAAGCTGTTTCAAAGTGTTGGTATTTTCTCAGCAGCCTCATGAGTTTCACAGGGAAACCTTCAGCTCAGTGTTAGTCTGTTTGGTGGCTCTCATGTCCCTGGTCCTCAGTTAAATCACCTCCCAGCTGCAGCAGCAATAGCTGGGGTGGCCCTGTGCTGGCACTGTGTTTTACTGAAGTATTTTTAAGCCACATCTGCATGTCCATCAGGTTGCTGCATCATTGCCTGGGTGGCTGTGCCCGTGCTGAGCTGTTGCTGTCCCAACCCATCACACTCCTCCCTGGGAGAAAGGCTGGTGCTGGCACCATTGGCCTCCCCGAGACTCACAGCTCATTCTCCTGTTTGCTCTCAACATCTGGAGGCTGAGATAGTAGAGCCTGGTAGCCTCACCCCTTTGACTGCCTTAAGCTTTGCGGGTGCTGTCTCTGCCTGGCTTCATTGAACTAAGTTCCTTTTGTGCTCAAACTGCTGTAGCTCTGCAAACCGACCTGGTGGATGGGCTGAGACTGCTGGAGTATTAGTGCTGGCCGGGCTGTAGTATGATGTGTGTTGAAAAGCCACGAGCAACTGGACATTCATGTCATGACATCAGGGAGCCAGCTCCTCTGGGACCTCCCTTATTTCTAAGCCTGGAGACCTTCTGGCACTGCATCTGCTTAGCCCTGAGGAGCTCAAGAGATGACCTGACAGCTCCATGCTTGTGCCTTCACATGTGAAGAGACCCAGTAGAGGCTGCTTGGGGTGAGGTCGAGTGGGTGGGGGTGAAAAGTGGGAGGATGCAAAGTGGGGCTTTTGGAAAGCTGTGGAAGATTTGACCATTGGAGTGGTTTGACTTGAGGTTGTGCTTTCAGCTTAGTGGCAACAAAAACTTTCCCTCCGGTATAGGCAGGCAAGAACCTTGCAGAGCTACCTCCATCTGGACTGGGGAGCTTTGCGCTGTGGTTTGGTGATAAAAGCCCTGCTGAAAGGGAGGGGTTGTCCTGCTGCTTATCAGACTCCAGCCCTTCTCCTTCATGGCTGGCTCTGAGGTGTGTCAGACCCACCAGTGAGTCTGTTTAGTTGAGAGGGGCAAAGGGAGCTGTTTGAGATGAAGTGTCCTGCCCAGCATGCGGGCTGTGGCTTCAGCAGGTTGTGGCTGACTTGAAAATGCCAGCTGATGTCTGCTGTGTTAAAACTGCCCTGAATTAATCAGTCAGGTTTGTCTGGTTGTTCTGTTTTGTTTTCCCGTGACTGATGTAAGATGAATTTCTGCCGAGGCTCGAGCAATAAAATTTATGGCATTGTTAAAGATGCTTCGGGATATTTCTGGGGAGTGCATGTGCTCTACATGGTAACAGTTATCAGGAGAACTGAGAACAGGGCGGTGGGAGATGTTTGGCTGGTTAATTGATTTGAATGCCATGGAAACTCAAAGCCTCGTGCTGTTTCCGGAGAAGAAAACCCCAAGACATATAAAGCAGCAGTGGGTATTTCAGTGAAGGGTGAGACTGGAGCTGTTAAAGTGGTTTTGAGTGACTTACCCTGTGCAGAAATGCACATCAAAAGGGGATTCTTCTTCCCAGAGCTGTGCCTTAGCTTGAAAGCCTCACCTGTTGTACCACTGTGCCATCTTTCTTGGGCCATGCTTCCTATCGGCTTAGCTGATGGCAAATTGCTCCTGCCAAAAATGGGTATCCTTTCCCTTTATTTTCTTCTTTCTGGGAGGGTTTCTGGATGGCAGCAACTGTGGCTCATTTGATCCACAAGTGCGGAACAGATGAGTGGGACAAGGAGGAGGGAAACAGCAGGGCTGTCTATTTTGGATCAGTGAAATAATGGGTTATTTGCTCACCAGAGGTGTGAGGGGAGACGTGACTACTGGGCCCTTCTGTCTCCACCATGAGCAGTTGCTGTGTATGAGGGAAGGGCTGCTTTTTCAGTTTCATGGGAGTGGTGGGGGAAAAATCATGTTTTATGGTGCCTTGATAAATTCTGTGAGGTTTTGGAAGATGGAAAAGGCTGTTCTGGAAGAGTTGGAGGCCCTGTGGGATGGGATAGCATCGGTGGGAGTGAACACTGTATACTGAGTGCAGCCATATACTGCAGGGAAGCTGGGTGATTATTTCACTGTAAACTTGTTCATGCTGCTTCTACCTCAATTTCCCTCCTTGCAAGGGAGGGGTAAGGACTGCAATGTGTGTTAACATTTCTGAAAGGCTTTGAAGTTGGTAGAGTCCTTTGAGGTGCGCTGCTGACATACAGCAGAGTAACAGCTGAAAGTGTTCAGCTTCCCAATTAACCCAGGGCAGTTCTGCACCCCACAGAAAGACTTTAAGCTCAGCTCTTAAATAAAACATTTCTTTCAAATGTATCAAGCAAAGTATTTCTCAGCTTAAATACACTGCAGACCTGGGCATCATGTCTTAGCCCCTCTCTGGGAGGGAGCAGGACAAATTCTGCGATCCTGTTCTCCTCTGGCCATAGGCTCAGGGATAGGTTTATTTTCATGCCTGCCTTGTTATAATCATTTATCTGACCCATCTCAGGCTGAAGAGCTGTCATGTTAGGTGCTCACTGCTAGAACATTGCTGCCTTGATGATGACTTCTCAAGTTCCAAGGGCTGTGGAGACTGAATATTTTTGATACCTCTCTTGGTGTGCTTCTATACCCTAGGAGTTAGTCATATGTGCTTGTATTGGAGGGGATTGCACATCATTCCTTTCAAAAGCCACATAGAAACTAAACCTTGCTGTAGTTTGTGGTGAGGCCAGAGCTGTTTGCTTGAGCTTAAAGATGCTGGTGTTGCAAGATCATCACTGGCAGACTAAGAGAGGGGAAGAAAATTACCATGAGCCTCTTTAACAAAACTTCATGATTTCTCAGCGCTGACAGGAAACACCCAATACGCCATATCCAGAAAGTTAGAGTTAGATGGAGGAAAAGGAAAGGAGAAATGGTTGCCTTCACAGGAGTGCTGGATGCTTTTCTTAGCAGCAGGCTGAGCTCTGGTGCAGGAACGGATTGATGCTGATACTGATAAAGCCCTATGAAGCTAATGCAGCTCCTTTTAGATGTAAGCCACATGAAGCCAAGGCAGGAATTTCCTTGCTGGGGGAAAACTGCATTTCTGTATTGTATAAATAAGCTGTCGCTGAAGATTATTGGCCAGATTGGATTTGTGTTGTATTATTTCTGTCTTTGTAGAGGTTTTATGTTCCGCTGCAGAACGGTGTTCACTTAGTGACTTCAAAAGAAATACAACAAAGACCCTCCTGGAGGTATATAATGTGAATAAATAACTTATGTTCTTATTAGAGGGATAATGTAAAGTGACAGGGAGAGCATTATAAACAGCGATGGAAAATTTGTGCTTGAGGCTTGCATCCAACGTCTGTGTCTTGTGGTCTTCAGCATTGTTTTCATGCTTATAAATGCCTTCAGTCGTTCTGTAATGGGAAAGGAGAGAATGGGGGATTGAATGGGTTATGATGTTTCTCTATTTAAAAAAATAATATTGTGGTTGACATCCGTGAGTCATTCGCAGAGAGTAGGGAAAACAAGTAAGTCTCTTCTTCTCAGTCCAAGGTAAACTGATGAGCTGCATGAGTAAGTTTTCTCGCAGTTCATAATGAGGTCCTCCAGTTGGCAGGAAACATGTGAGACATCCTTGAGCTGATCCGGTTGTTAGAGCCTCAGTACATCCCCTTTGCTGGTTTAGTGCTGTGACTGAAGAGCTGCTCACAGTTCTTGTCCCATCCTCACTTTGCCTGTATGGTTTTGCTGTGTCTGTTTCCTTACTTCCCCCACCTTCTAATCTGCTCTTAGGTAAAACGTGCTTCAGGATGATTGTTCAGCCACCGCGCTCATTGCTGTTCCCAGACGATTACCTCAAACAGGAAAGAGTAAAGCTGTATTACATGTTTCTCTGTTACTCTACATGGTGACCTCTGCTGCAGCGTTACGGCCAGACAAACGTCTCTTTGTGGCTGCTTAGAAACATTTCCTGTAAAGCATCTATTTTTCTGATGTCTCTTCTTTGGCGTGCAGTGAGGACTTTGAATACATACAGCTGGGTGTTTCCACAGCCAGCAGAGTGGATTTCTGTCACTGCTTTTGCTCAGTACTGCTATAGATGCCTTGTGGTGTGACTCAGGTACAAAAGCTTTGTCTGACTATTGGTAGGATATATCAAACCATTTGGATCATGAAACCATCGTGCTGAATAACTAAGAGTAAAGCAGAAGCAGTGGGGCTCTGACATTAGATGGAATGTGTCTGCTGTACAAAACAGAAGGAATTGCAGTAGAGCTGTTTTGCAGATCGTCAACAGGATCTCAGAAAGGAGCAGGAGGGTTTAGCAGTAGCCACTCATTCAATCTGTCGGTCTTGTTGGCTCCCCTATTTAGACCTTAACTTCAGTGCACTGACTGCTGAGGAAGCTTTGCTGGGCAGACAGCCTTGCCTTGGGACACATAGTTTTGCCTTTTACCTTGTCTTCCTTCCACAATTTTGGTTAAGTCCTTTAAGAACCTTGTGTCTGTTACCTCAGCTGTGGGCAAGAACAAGGCTGGAATACGTTCAGTGCAGAGATCTAGCATCCGTCACTTTCTCCTGAGCTTGACTTCGCTTCCTTTCCTTTCACCAGTCGTGTCTTATTATTGTCACTAATTAACACTCTCTGACATTCACAGGATTTGCCAGTTCCCACATGCCAATGAGGATCGTGCTCTGGCTCACTGTTGGTGTCTTTGGAGAAGTCAGCACTCTGAGCAGGTACGTTTGCAGTGCTCACTGCTCTTCCTGTATGTAACTGTGGGTGCAACACCTGCAGGGTTGGTATTTGGTGTCAGAAGCATGAAGGTGTGCTGAGGATGTGCTCGCTTCCAGCAGTGGGGTCTGGCCCTGTGCAGGACCACCTGCATTGACTTGTGTTTGTTTGTTTATTTTTTAATCCTTTCATGCTTTTATGAATTTCTTCCAAATCCAACCTGCTTATTGTTGCTGCTTTAGGGGCTTTGCTGACAGCCTTGTTAGAAAACATGCCATCGCTGCTGAGTGGACGGCCTTTCATCTTGATATCCCAACACGAGCAAATCTGCTGCTGTTTTCTTAACGTGTCTGTACTTACAGAGAGCACAGCTTGTAGCAGCTGATTCCTTCCTGGATAATTATTATCTGCTTGGCCACTGATTGCTGTCGGAAGCAGTGGAGTTGTGCCCAGTGCTACCCAGTGCATCTTCTTGAGCTATTATGTTTTTATTGCTTCAATTGAAAAATCTCATGTGCAGTCTCTGAAACTGGCAATGTGGGTTGCTTGAGTTGGTTTTAATTGCCGAGATGCTGTCAGTAATCACCCCCTGTATGTGAGCAGCAGGTCTGCTCGCACCTTGATTTCAATTACTGCATTGCCATGAGGGCTGTGCCACACACTGCTTTTCAGTAACTGTAATTGGGTCCCAGCTAGCCAGAGGCATGTGTGCAGCCATGGGGACCTGGGTGGAATATTTTGCTGTTTGTGGTCACTCAGAGAGGTCTGAGGAGTGGTAAATTGGCTGTGGGAAGACATAATCCTTAGCTCTGTGCATGAAGCTTTCTTGCTCCTTTAAAAAATAAGTGGATTAATTATGGGAGCCAATCTTTCTTGAAAACCTGGTTCATCCAGGATCGTCTGGGTGGTGCAGCAATGCGCTGCAGGAGTAGGAGTTAGGGTGGAGCTGCTTCCATCTCATTACTGGTATTTACCAGGACTACTTGCTCCCTGCAAGAAGACATGCTCTCTGCTTCTGAGCTGGTGACAGAGGCAGTTAGCAGCAGTGTGTGCACTTCCCGTGCTAGCCTTCTAGGTGTACTTTCCATGTCTTAGGGTTATGTTATAGCTCAGAGGATCTCTGTTTAAAGTCAGGACATAAGGAAATGGCAACAGCAAAGGAAAGCATGGCCTCTGCTAGCAGGCTGCCTGAAGTGCGTCTTTTGGAAGCAATGCTGAACTGGTGACAAAAAGCACAAGTCCTTACCTCTCTCTTCTCTCTTTTTTTCTGTCTGTCTGTCTTTCTTATTTTCTTTTTTTTTTTTTTTCAGGATGGGGCAGGTTATTGTAATTGCAGATCTACTGAGCTTGATGAGATTCTCATGCAAATCTGGAGACTGACTGTTCTTTTGTTAGGGCTGTTGCATTGCATTATCCAGTACTTCATTTTACGGCATGGGGGTCTATTTTCTGCCATTTGGTTTATTTTCAGACATGGCTTTCCCCATCTAATCAGCAAAGGTTCAGCAATTGCGGTGTGATTTGCAGAAAAAGCAATCCCACTGAATACACGGAATGGGGGAAGGGTGGGGAGGAGAGAGGAAATGTCGTATTAGTGAGTGATAAAACTAAATGCTGATTTGAAAAAATAGCTTGAGATGCTGTCTTGAGAGCATAAGGATGGTTAATCTCAGTTGAGAAACACGTTGCATTGCTGATGTGTATGGTTCAGTTGCTGGGCAGGCTGTGGATGGGCATAGGAGCCAGCAAGCTCTCATGCCAGGCAAGTTCTGTGGCTGGGGTTTGGTTATGTGTATAGTTGTTGGCTTTCCTCTTACTGTCTGCCGCAGAAGTGAAGTGACAGTGAATGGATGGGCTTTGCTTTCCCAGAACATTTTAGATGTGATATGTCTGCTCACAGGAAGGTGTCTTCTGTTGGCTCAGAAGAAGCTACTTGATAAACAGTGTCTGTCACCAGAGCCAAAGCAGTGTGTGCTTGTGGTAGGGGCCACTGCAGGCTCACAGAGAGTCGAGCTTCATTCTAATACGGATGGGCTTTGTCCCTGCTGTGTTTCAGTAGCCCTGTCAGGCACTGGAGTGAATAGAGTCCTATGGGGGAGTTTCCTGGGGCAGTGCTGCAGCTGTCCCTTCCTCTCCTGCCCAGCTGCTGCTCCAGTACAAATGTCTTCATGTGTCTCATTGCTTTCACCAACTGCCTGTAACCATTCCAGGCTTGTTGCATGAAGAACTGCCCTTCAGAGATGCAGGCACCTTTTATTCTTCCATCTTCCCTGATGTTAGTACAGCTCCTTTTGCAGAGGCTTTGTCATTACAGTTACAGCTGTAATACTGCAAACACCAGACTGCTGCGGGTGACACAGGAGGTAGATGGCTAATGTTCAATGACTTTGATACTTGCTCCTCCGACAAATAAGCCTTGGTTTCACGTGTGTGCCTACAAATGATTTGTTTTTGGTTGCTTCTACTGAAGTAGTTGCCCTGCAGGTTAACTCCTGTGGTTTGCTTTGCCCTTTTTTGTTTTCTATAGCTTCTTGCAGACAATTGCACAGCAGGCTTGCTAAGGTTCCATTAGGAAAACAGGGAGAAATGTCTGAGTTTCAATTTGCTTCTTCATGTTTAGAAAACAGAAGAAAGAGGGGAAATAGCACTGGAATGCTATTTGTATTCTGTGTTTGGTCGGAGCGGGTGCATTTTGGTGCTTCTCTGCTCTGCTGAGCAGTGAGGTTTGCAGGTTACAGAGCTGTGTCTTTGTGGGGAAATTAGGGATGAAACTTTTTAGTGCTGTTTCAGTCACTGGGAGAGAGAAGCTCCACAAGGACTGAAGTAGGAGCATCCATTAACTGCCTAGATCAGTAATCCTTCCTGGGGGCATTAATCTAATCTAACCTGATATAAGAATTTATGCAGAGGGAAAACGTTTCCATTCTTCCATTTCCTGCTGAGTTTTCTGAGAACATTCGGAAAAATTCAGTGCCAAAATGACCCTTTTCTCCCTGGGAGGACTTCTGTTTTCCTGAGATGTGTTATTACCGTCCTGTTGAAAGCCATCTGTATCAGTTGGCAAATTAGGATTGTGTTAGTTACTCTGTTTTCTCTGGTTCCCTGCAGACTTGCTCACTGCAAACCTATGTTCAAGTTCTCCATTGGCATGGGATGCAGAATGTGTTGCCTAATGAGAAAGGACGTTAGTGTGTCCATTTGGGTCCTTGTGCTGTTGCAGTGCTTGGCCCTATGCCCCCAATGCCTGGAAGCAGCCATGGTGGCTGTGCCCGCGGTTTCCTGTTCCATTTTGTTCCTGTGCTCAGCCAAAAAGCCAAATGAAGGAAAGAAATGGTCCTGTGGAGCGTTTTCTCCGAGTTTTGGAAAGGCTGCTACAATTAACAACGATCTAATATAGCAGTGGATTCTGTCAACTTTTGGATATATAGATTTCATAAACGTGAAGCCTTCCCTTAAGGAAAGTTGATGTTAGTTTTTCCTCTCATACTGCTAATTACTATGGGGGAACTCCTGTCTTATTGGTGCTTTCTCACTGAAAGGCATTTATTTTCCTTTCTTTCTACTGCTGGGAAAACCTTATACATTAGGAAACTAAGCCTCTACTTTAAATGGCCTTAAGCACATGAATATTCAGCTCAATTTTCTTTTACCATCGGCTTGTTAGGAAATGAACAGGAATCTCAGGGCATCCCTGGGTCAGCTCTCCTTTTGAGCCTTGGGAGAAAGCTCAGGACGTTTCATTCCAGTAGCTGAGTGCTTGGAGATGTCCACCTCCTGCTTTGAGTACTCTGTTAGGAAAATATTTCTCCTATCAGCGAATTTTTGCTGATACTGTTGCTCTATGCTTGAAGTATGTGGGCATATATTGTAATCTGCTGGATAAGATAACATGAAGACAGCTGTACCAGGTTGAGCCAAGGATACATTTGAAGTGATTTCATCTGAAGTAATACCCTGTCTCCAGAGACGGTAGTGGAGCTGCTGTAGAAGGAGCTGGGTAGAGACTGAGCAGCCTAATAGTGCTATAGGGAAATGTGTCAGAGCCCACCTGATTGGGAAGAGGAAAAAAAACCAAACCAACAAACCTCTACCTTCTTAATCTTTGGTGTAGCATGGCTGACTTCATCCTTGTCTCTGCTGGGTTAAATGGTCCTTTCCCAGTCAGTTGTGGGGGAGTTTCCTGATCCTGCTTGGGGCATGGAGCTGTAAACACTGCGGGATGGTGAAGACCAATTTGTTGTAGCCTGAATTCCTCTTATTTTTTTGTAAATGTCATGAGTTTTGAGCAGGCCAAGAACTCCATTTGTACTCCATCTATAGTCAGGCAGGCAAGGAGCAGCCATGTACGTGGGCAGACTTGGAGCTGGAGGCGCACAAGTGTGCTTGCAGCAGTGGAAAGGCCGTATCTGGGTTACTGTGCAGAGAAGGACATAGCTAACTTTCACAAGGTTCAGATCGCAGCTTTTAGGAACTCTGTTTAGAGCAGTTGTGACATGCAGGTCTGTTCCGTGGGTGCATAGCAGTTTGTGGTAAGCCAGCCCTCTGTAACCATGACAGCACAAATTTAAGTGTGTTTCAATTTGCTTTCACAGGCAAAAGATCTCATGTAGCCCGCGCTGAAGGCAGTTGTTTGGTGGCTGTCTAAATTGCTACTTATCCCATGGGGTGACTTGGGTTTGTCTGCTCTGCTATAGGATTACATGCCCCGTGCATGTTACTCCTATGGTAAGACCTGCGCTGCGAGGAAGGCTACCCATTTGTATTTGCAGCAAGGTGACCGTTGTGTGGGCAGCTTATTGGTGACCCAGAGTGAAAAGCACAGCAGGCATTTGACCCGTGAGCTAGCCACGTCTGTCCTGCACATCTGCTTTCCAAACAGAGCACTCTTTCCAGCAGCTTTTGCTGGAAGAAAAGGAACGTCTGGGAGGGCTGCTGGTGGCAGGCAGGGAGAATAAAGCCTTCGCCCTGGTATTTGCATGAAGCATGTGCTCCACTCAGATCCCACTGAGTCTCTTTATTAAGTTTCTCTTTCCTTGGCTGGCTCTTTGGAAAACCCTCTTCATTCCAAGCTTGGTTTGGAAAGAGAAACACCCACACAGATGGCTGCTCTTCAGTTGTCATTCAGGTTGGGTTTTTATGTTCCTTTTTGCATTACCCCCAGGTGCAAACCAGGCTTACTGCCAAAAGCCATGTCCTAGAATTAGCAATAAGCTAAATGCTAAGGATATTCTGGTATGTTTGTTTCTTTGTTTTGCTATCTAAGCTAGAAATGCAACAGTCTATCGAGTATTGTATCAGTTCATAAGGACTTGTGTTGCCTTTTCCCTCTTTGGCTGAGTCTCCACATAGTGAAGTTGTTTGTTTTTCTCAGATAAAAGATACAGCTTTCATTTAAGATGAAGACTCATTCTGGCTGTGTTTTACTCCTTGCTTGATAATGTCTGAGTGGTGCCACTTGTTCTAGACAAATGCCAACGCTTGGTTTCAGAGTCCTGCTGCTCTCATCTGATAAGGATTTTCTTCATCATAAATAGCTCTCAAAGGAATTGCTGAATTGTTAAAGAATAGGAATTATTTTGAAGTCTGTGGGATATAGAATGGCTTTTATTGCAGCTGAAGGCAAAGGGAGGGGAGTGGTAATGTCACTGGAAGGCTTGGGCTTGGTGTTCTGGTTATTTATGAAACCAAAGCTGCTTGCTTGGATCACTCACTGGGATCTGAGATAGTATGGATGGCACAGTCCCCAGGAACTCATTTTCTCCTTTGTGGCAGAGCTTTGCTCTTGCATTTTTCTGGCTTTTTAGTCGTGGAGGAGAGCCAGAATTAAGTCACGACTGTGCTTGGACTTCGCTGTGATTTAAGGGAAGCCCCTGCTGTCTCTCTCCTGCAGTGGGATTTTTTTAATGAGATATCTGTGGAGGAAGCAGACAATCCAGTAGATAGAAAACTTCTGTAAGTAATGGGAGGAGCAGTAGTTTGTCTCCTCTTCTCCTCAGTCCTGTATTTATCCCACACGCCTGATTTCTCGCCTTCCCACCTAGAAAGAGACACCTGGGGATGGGGATGCTGTAAATAGAGCCTCATGCAGGTACGTAAAAACAGGAGATGACTGTGACAGCAAGCTCTTGGCAGGCTGGCAGAGTTGAGTAACGGGATGTTGGGAGCCCTACGCCCTACCCTTGCACAAGCAGCAGCGTGCTGAGGCAGTACCAGCTTGCTCCTCTTTGTTTTTTCTCTCCCAGCTGTTGCAAAAGCAGCTGTGGCCTTGCAAGAAGGGTTTTGCCAGCTGAACTCGAGGCGTTGCACGTGCATTTGCCGTATCGCCTCCTCCCTGCCCTGACAATCAGCCATTCACTGCTTGCTGTCCCTCCAGCACGGTGCAAAGCAGAGACAGCCTCGAGGGACAGGGTGGCTTGTCCCTTAAGGGGCTGGGAGCCTTGCAGTGCCCAGAGCTGCCTTTAGTCTTAGCATGCAACTGCTGCAGTGCCTTTGTGTTGCTGCTAAGCTCTGGTCATTTCTGAAAGTGTGTTTTCATTTTGCTTTCTTTCCTGAGGGTTTTGGGCAGTGCTTCCCAAACCTATTGTGGTGGGCATTTCCCCTTCCCTCCCAACAGCAGCTTTCATTTTTGCCTGAATATCTCAGCATTGTTCACATTGTCTTCTAAATCTATGAGCTTTTTTCCTTTCTTTCTTTTGATTTCAACCACAGCAGTCTCCTAAATGCTTCTGCAGTCCTCAGATTCACTTTGCACATTCATGGGAGCAATATTTCCTCTTACAGAATGTCTTGTATTTGAAGCACCAGGCAGAAATGTTGGTTTTGTAGTGCTCGCATTTGAGTTTCTGAAAACATGGTTCTTGTGTGTTGTTTTGTTGGGTGTTTTTTTTTCTCTTTGGGGTTTTTCCTTAATATTGTGCTAAATTCAGCTTTAAGCAGGACTACATAAGCTAAACAGAATTGACTTTTGCTGAAACCTGAGGTTTCTGACTGCGTAATGAACTCTGCTTCTCCAGGTTTCTGAATAGCATCCCATGTGTTAAATCTGTTCTCCTCTTGCAGCCCAGCAACTATTTTTTCCCCCCAATTCTCTCCAGAAATAACAGGTTATTATTAGTATCTGTGTGTGTATGGATTTACCAGGCCTGACATTACTTGGTGATGAGGATATTTATCCCTTTTTCTATCTTTGTTCCCAGAAGCTGGGCCCTGTGTTAGCATGATGTACGTCTGCACATCTCCCGTGGTTTGTTTGTTGTGTGATCTTCTGGCTGTGCAAAGACTTAGGTTTGCTTCCCTAATTCCAAGTGGACAGCAATAAGACATTTCCCCACTCAATAACTAAATGTCTTCTAACTGACAAGTGAGCATTATTTGGTGGGGTTTTTGGGGGAGTGAGGCCATGTGTCCCTACCCCACTTTGAGTACTGAAGGGCTTTGGGCTCAGTCTGCCTGGGTAGATGTGCTCTGGCAGATGATTTGCTTGTAGGCTTGTGTGTATGTGGAACATCTGGTGGCATGGATGCTCCTGGAGCTGGGGCTCCCTTTGTACAGGGATGTGCATTTAGACCTCTGCTGGGAGACAAAAGCAGCCACTGGTGTGCAGAAAAGCATTGCTCACTGGAGTCGCTTGCAGGATTACTGGGGTTTTTGGGATTCAATAATTCACCTTTGTTTGCAGTGTGCTAAGGCTTAGAATTGTGCACATGAGTGTTTCTACAATGTTTTGCTGCAGGCAGTGAAGGCCAGTAATGTGGCTTTTCAGTGAAGGAAGGGTTGGGTTGTTTTTTCTTCTTTCCTTCTTTTGTTTAGTTGATGTATTGCTGTGACATGACTCTCGTAGCACTATTTCTCACTGAGACGTGAAATATTGAATCATTGCAGGTTTCCTCTCCCATTAAGATAGGGGGGGAAAAAGCCTTAAAATGGTATGTGGGGCAGGAGGAGGTTGGTGGGACACATGCAGACCTCTTTTTAAGTCACTGTTCTCATCTATCCTTTGAATTAGCTTTTTTTCCAGATCCGCACCAGAATTTTGCAATAAAATCCACATGTGAGAAACCAGTGGCGCGTCTTCTAGTCAAAACAGTGCAATGTAACTACTTAAACAGTCCTAGAGAAATGTTTTGATTAAGTAACTGAAGGCCACATGCATGCTGAATGAATTAGTTTCTTCCCTTTGTACTATAATGAAGATGCCATTACAGAAACCACATGAGAGGAGCAATCTCAGACAATCTCTTCCGTGTTCGTGTGATTAGAACTGCAAACTTGTGTGTGTGCTTTTAATAGCATTTAAAACTTTTCTGGTTTCTTTTGGGGATGCTCTTCCTTGGCTAGGCTTTGAGGAAGGGCAGCTGTAGTTTGCATGCTCAAAGCTTGGGAGGCTGAATCCTCCTTTTTCAGCCCTTTGAGCACTTTTAAGTCATGCCTTGCTCTGTTAGCCCCTCTGAGAAGCTTGGTGATAGGAGTGGAGAGATATTAATTACATTTCTTCAAAATTATATAGTGCTTGCTTTCATTAAGCTTTAGTAGTTCTCCAAGCGTGGTAATGACACTTATTTCTGTAGGAAAAGGTGCCTTTTCTGTCTTTATTTAACTGTGTTTCTCTTAAGGTTGCTCTAAGTATCTGTTTCTTTGGCTTTTTTCAGATACTAACCAGAAGTACTGATGCTGAGCCTTTAGGAGGCTTAATGAGTAGGTTAAATGAGGGAATAATGTAATGAAGGACCTAACCATGCCACTGCAGCATCTCTTAGGTAGCTGTAGTGTATTGTATGTATGTGTATATGTAGTCATATATACATATATATGTGTGTGTGTGTGTGTATATATGTGTGTATATTGTGTGTGTGTGTATATATATATATATATATATATATATATATATATATATAACCATCAACTCATCACCATCATGCCTATTGAACCATGTAACTCAGTCCCCCATTTACCCTTGTGTTGAACCTCCAGGGACATTTAGTAGTTATGTTTTTCGTAGTGAAAATGCCATTTCCTTCTTTTTCTGCTACCAAAATTGGAGATGCTCTTCAGACCCCTGAAAAGAGATGACTAGGTGTCATTTTCCTTCCATACTGGTATGCTGTAGTGTTGCATAGTGTTCCTATTGCTCTCCTTAGTAAGACTGCAGAAGAAGCAAAGATGAGGTATAAAATGACAGGTGGCGTTACTAATTTGAAGTTAGATCCTTAGTGCTTTCTTACTAGTTGTATGTGTGGAAATATGGTTTGTGTAATGCTATGGTAGGAACGCCGTGGAAAATACACAATGTGAATTTTTATCTGAGTAAAACGGTGCTTGTAGGCATAACATTTCATGTTATTACCAAATAATAAAGGACTGCCCAAAGTATTGGACTAAGCTTGGAAATCGCAGTGCTCGTGCTTGCTTCAAGTTGCATTGATCTTCAGATTGCGCAGTCTCCTCCTTTATGTGGGAAATGGGACTCTACTGAAGACAGGTCAGTCGTTCTGATTTATTCCAGTTGTGTTTTCCTTCAAAGTCTAGAATTACGATTTATTAAAGTAACAATTATTTTCTTGATTTATCTGAGTGCTCAGTTCTGCCACAGATAACCACAAAGGATCTCCAAAAATGCAGCTGGCTAAACTGCCTCGCTCTTCTGTGGCTTTGTCCGGAGCACATTAATTCTTTAGTTGTGAGCATTGCAAAGTAGAGATTCAGAAACACCAAACCTGCCTCCTTTTATCAAAGCAGATGAATGCAAAAATGGTGTGAAGCAGTTCTCTTGATCTGGCCTCAAAAATGAGAGTTGAAATACAAACAGAAAACAAAGTCTAATCTGAAAGCCTCTGCTGACAGGTAAGACCTGGAGCGTGTGTGGGCATGAGTTTGCCTTGAGGGATGGTGAAGCCAGACACCATCACCATGGTTGTGGCTGGGATCTGTTCTCCTGGCAGTTAGGAACTGTGCCGCTTCAGGGTGTGATATGGCTGGTGTCTGCATTCTCTTTGGTTGCGTAGCAGTGAGATGATGAGTATTAGATGCTTTGAGGTTTTGAGAGAATTTTCTATGCTGAGGAGAGCAAAGGAGCTGCCAGCCTTCTTGCTTCAGTAAGCTGGTCCCCAGGCAGTAGAACAGATGTTGGTGGGCGCTGACGGGGTCTGGGTGACTCACAGGTGTGTGTTTTGCAAGCTCTGCGCTTACAAACACACTGCTTGACTTGAGACACACAAAGTTGCCGTGTCTTCCCCAGAGGCTGAGCTATTTGCCTACCCTGGAACTGAAGAGGAAAAAAACAACCATTATTAGCAGATGAAAAAGAGCAGTGTGCAGCTGTCCTAAAATAACAGGTTACGCTGCAGCCTGGAGCTGGGCTTTTTTTTATGAAAAGCAGCTCAAAAGAAGTAAGCGGGCAGAAATGCCCCCCCCCATAGAAAACAGAAACCAAAACTAACAAAGGAAATGCTTGCTGTTCAGATGAAGCGATAGAGGTGAGGGAGGGAAAAAACAAGTCATCAGAGACCTCCAGAAGTTTGCTGCTTTGGCCAGAAATGTGCAGTTTTGAGATGGCAGGAGTTTCATAGTCTGCACAGCTGACCAAGAGATGATGCAGATGTTCCTGCCATGTAACCCTAGGCAAAAGCAGGCTGGGTAATGAGTGACAGAAGGTGCTAAGCTGAGGTGTAGCAAGACATGCTTCAAGTTCTGCTAAGCCTCTCCAGGGCAGCTTCACTTCTGTTCTCTTGGGTAGTTTCAGTGCAAAGAGAAGTACAGCAGGTAGGAAGGGAACTTGGTCCCAGTGTTTGCCTCCATTTTGGACTTGCGTGGTGCAGTGGAGCATGGCACTGCTTGGTGACAAGGCTTTACATGAGCAAGCTCCCTGTCACAGTATGCTGTGGTACAGTAGAAGTTGTGGTACAGTAGGAGCCCTGAATCTGGGACACTTTCCTTGGAGCTCCATTCAGTTAATACTGTGACAGGCTGGTTTACTTAAAAGCCTGACACAAGGCAGGATTCCACCTGCTCTGTAGTCTTCATGGTTCATTAAGGAAGCTGATTAACTGGTATAGGTATAAATGAGAAATTACCTGTCTGCAGCAAGCACTGAGCTAACTGCTTGTTGCTGCGGAGCAGCTTATCTATTTGTCTGGGCTCCTGTGACAGCCAGCTTTTAGTGACAAGAATTAGATTAGTGCTTTTATTGGTGTATTACATAGTCTGTATTCATGGGTTAAGGATGCTGATATAACAGGAGGAGGCCTGTTTGTTCTTGTTTCCCTTGCTGCCAGAAGCTGGTACAAGGCAGGAGAAGACATGAGAAGTGCTCTTTCCCTGTGTGATGAAGAGGCAGGATGCCACATGTAAAGAGCAGGTACAATATGCTGGCAGGGTGCACTGCCAGCACGTGAAGTCTCATGAACAGAAGTGAGGACACACTGCTTGTATTGATGCTGTTGTCAGCCCACATTTTCTCTCAGCTTGGGGACCATGAATTAACAGGCCCCATTGACAGGATGCTTTTAATGTTCTGAGTGAAGGGATTTGTTTGCCCTGAAGGATAACACACTTTCGTATGTGCCTTTCCGACAGCACTGGGTGCAGACATTCCCAGCAATGCAGCCCGTCTCTTTTTGGTCTCTACCTTCAGACAGGACTTGAGGGGGAATTGCATTACGGTTTTATCATGCTTTGAAGTGTTTGTGTATGTTAAGTATGAGGGCATGGAGAAAGAGGGTGGTTGTGGGTTTTTTCTTTTGCATGTATGCAGGGAGTTGGTGAGACAAGTGCTGCAGCTGCAAAGGGTTTTGCTCTGAAACTGTCCTGTGAGCCCCAGAGGTTTGTGCCCTGCCATTTATCTTCCCATCTCCGTGCGGCGAGAGGTGCCTGACCAAGAGTTTTTACTGTCTGCACTTAGCAGATCAGAGGCTTTTATTTAACCAACAACTGGTGAGAACATCTGTATTTTTGCCCTCATAAAATTTTAGTAAGCTTATCATTTCAGTGCCTTTATTCATGGTTCCTTATACTTGGAAGCACTGGAGAAACCTGATGTGAGAGTGCCTGGCTGCTTGCGCTGCACACAGACGCTTGAAGCAGACACCAGGAGTGGGAAGTGCACGGTAACTACAGAGGAACAGGAAGGTTTGGTCAACCCAGTTGAAAAGTAGCTACAGCAGTGAGCTGGTGCTTCCTCTTCTGCATGCACACGACTTGTGACATAGATGCAGAAGGCAGACAAGGTGTCTTGGTGAAGCAGCTGAGGTTTGGGGGACAAACTGATCTGCACAAAGTCTTGGTGATTCTCTCCTTGAACAGAAGGTATAGACCTCTTCACAACCTGAAGAGAGATTTTGTTGCTGTTCGTTCGTCCTGGATGGTTGGCTGCTGCAGGGAGGATTGTTGATTGCTCTGCTCTACGTTACTGGTGTTGCATCTGCTTCTGGTTCGATGGAGGTGCAGATATCCCGTGTGTGATCCACTAACCTACTTCTCAGACTTTACCGTGTTCGCCTTCTGACAGAGCACCTCTAAACTGGAGCTGATCAACTTTCTTCTATCATGTTCACTTTCTTCAGTGCTATGACACAGTGGTGTCTTTGTGTTCCCTGTGTGTGTGTGCACTGGTTTTCACAGCCTTCTGGCATCATCCACTCCAGAGTGATTTGGTAAGTGTCTATGGCAATGTGTAGTAACTCAAGTGGGGACGATACCCCTGTGTCCATCTTGAACAGCATCTGCCCAGAGACAACTGAAGTAGATCCTCAGAGGAGGAGGATGTGTCACAGGCTGTATGATGGGACTGTTCTATTGCCATTTGCATGTCACTTTTCAGATGGTTTCTATAATTTGATTTAAATAGCAGAACATGCCACAGCTCAGTTTGTGTCACAAAGAAGAATTTCCTCCTTTTGTAACTCTTTATTATGCTGTCCAACTGTGTTTAACTGAGTAGTGAACAAATGTTCTTCATTCCTGACATGCTCCGCATGAAACCAGTGCTTCTTACAGGTTGCTTCGTTTTGTGCCTCAGCACATAGATGGCTCTTGTGACTCCCAGGAATAAATATTTCCTGATGTTTTGATCCTGCCTTGCTTTGGGGTTTGCTTTTAGGCAAGTGCTTTATGGCTGCTTTGGAGATGGGTGGGACTGACCTTTTAGTCAGGGAGGAAGTAGATTAATTGCAGTCTTGATTGAAAAATATGTGCTGTACTTTCACAGGATCATAGAATTGCAGAGGTTGGAAGGGACCTCTAGGGATCGTCTCGTCCCACCTCCTGCTAAAGCAGATTCCCTGCAGCAGGTCACACAAGTCTTGAATATCTCCAGAGAAGGAGACTCCACAGCCTGTGTTGGCAGCCTGTTCCAGTGCTCTGTTCGCTGTCTCACAGTGAAGAAGTTCTTCCTTATGTTAGTGTGGAACTTCCTGTGTTCAGTGCTTCATTGCTCTGGAGGAGTTGTTGAGCACATACTAAAGAGAAGGAATTTGGAAACACGTGTGCATGATCCCATACCCATTACTAAGTGATCAGTTTTGCTGCACGTGTTGCATTCTACTGAAGCTTTAGACAATTTATCTACCTCTCAATTCTGTAGCTGTGTGCCCTTTACATTGTCTTTTCAGCTAAAAATGAAGTGGCACTTGGCACTTCATCAGTCAGTTAAAAGTTTAAAGTGAAAGCTGCAGATGAACTTACTTTGTTTTTCCAAATGCTGTGGTAATAAAATAACCAGCCGTTTCTTCAGTTTGTCAGAGCTGACAACGGCATGCATAAAAATCAACCCAATACCCAACTCAGGATCCAGTGCATGAGTGCTACTTCCTGAGATTGCTTGATGAAAATAAGAATGCATGCAAGTGAATTGTCAGTACAGCCATCCTGCGGGCTGTCAGATGGGGAAAGTAAGCCCGGAGAGCTGTCGTGTTCGGCAGTAAATGCTGTGTTTTTCTGGCAGCTTAATTATTTACTGTGAAGGGGGGAGTGGGGGATGGACAGTTCTGTGTTGACTGGTTTTTTTTCTGGTCTTTTCTCAGCAAATATTTGCTTTGCACATTCACTTGTTCCAACTTCTTGCATATTTGAGGTATTACTTAGTTTTGACTTGGCAGACAGAGGAGAGCTGTGCAAGTTATTGTGGATGATGGGAGCTCCTGGCTCCTGGGGAGGTGGTGTGTTTGTCTGGGGACAATTATTGGCATTTTGGTTTGCAGGACAGGTTGCATTTCTGGTGGTTTTATACTTGTCATGCAAAGACTTTTTGAGGTAGTCTTTGTGGTTTGTTCTTGAGAGCTCTCAGCTAAGACTGCATGATGATTGGAGGCATCTCAGTTGGTTGCAGACAAGCGATCTTTGTTTGCAGTGGCCAGGTCTGTACCCACAATCTATGCCAAAGGGACTTCTGCTATGGAAAATGCAGGCAATGAGTGGGAGATCCTTGCTTCTGAACACAGACACAGGATGTATCAGCATGACTGCTTGTCGACAGGAGGTAGGGTGGGAAGCCAGGATCACCTCCTGAGCCGCAGATCTCTGGGTCTGCTACACAAGTTGGCTTGGGAAACCCCGTGTTCCTCTTGAAGCCAAGGTCACTGCAGACTTCTCCATCTCATGCTGCAAATGTGAGGGATTTTTTTATTTCTTTCATACCACTGAAGAACCTTGTGGCAACACAAAGCCAAAGCTTGCTTGTAGCATTGAGGTTTGACATGGGTCTGCCCTTCCTCTGACAGAAGGAACAGAGCATGAGCAAAAAGATCACAGATGTTGTGCTTTAAGGAAGGTGACTGCCAGACCTCCACAATCAGAAGCCTGGTATCCCTGTGACCCTGGAGCAGGCTCCCAGTGGTACTCATAACCAGCTATGAAATCTTTGTTTACTAAGGTGTTTGACCCACAGGGCAAGGAAGACAGAGCAGCACCTGCAGTGCCTGTCAGCAGCAGCTTGCTGCTGGAGGCAGAAATGCTTGGCACAGGGATGGAGAAGCCCTGCTGCAGGTCGAAGTAGCCCTGCTTGCCAGAGTGTTTGTCAAAGCATGTGCTACGGATCTCATTAACTTAAAGCAGCCAGGTAATGTGGCAGAGGGGGCAGGTCTGGGAAGCTTCTGGGCAGCTTTCTTGCGGAGGAGGAGGCAATTGATGAAACGTTCGTAAACTTGACTGTGAGGAAACTTATTTTCTCTGACAGCAGCTTACTAACCCACCCCAAACACTATGTGATCAGCTGCACGATTAACATTTTGTGATCACCGCAGTGTTTTGCTTTTGGACTTCAAAGAGTGTAGCTCTTTGGTAAACAAAACTGCCATGAAAATAATCGCAGGCACTGACAGGCTGTTGTGGAGCAGACTGTGGATGGTGAGAGTTTCTCCAGATGGTTTTCTTGTTTTCTGTTACAAGCTTCCTTCTCTTTTAGTCCTGCTGAAAAGTAAGGCTATGGGTTGAGCAGAGCAGCAGAACTAGGGAATTCAGAGTTATCTGATCAGCTTGTCCTTGGTTCACCTCTTTCCCTTCTCTGGTAACAGCCATCTGTCTTAGAAAGATGATGCTTTGTTAGCCAGAAGAAATGTATATTTTTTTGAAGTGGAAAATCCCATAAACCAGCAGTTGCTTCAGTCAGGTACTGGGAGCTGAAATGCTGGGTCTTTACCTCCTATGCTGGAGCCGTGCCTTCCTTTTTGCATGGAGCCAGTCTTGGACATAAGGAGCATCCCACAGGAAATGCACCTCCATCAGTAAGCAGGTTAGGGCATTAGATACAGCAGCACAGACATACAGGAAGGCTCTTGTAGGTTTGTGTACTGACCCTTATGGCACGGTTTATCTGTGGCCCAGAGTTCAGCTTTGTCTCTGCTTGGCTGATGAAAGCTCATTTCATCTGTCTGCATATGGAATCAGCTAGGCATTACGTGCCTTGGTTTTCCTTTTTTCAAAGGTGTTCTATAAGGCAAGACATTACACTGTCTTCTAACAAGCTTGCATCTCCAGCAAGCGAGTGTAAGTTCTATCATTGTTATACTCTTGGCCTCTTCCTTGGGCTGGTGTACGGCGACACTGAGCTAATTTGCAATGGCTTGAAACATGCTGTGTTGGAATGGGAGCACACCTCACATCCCCTGCATCTGGTTCGGTTCCTACAGGCAGGCACAGAATGTCGTTCCGTGCGTCACTGCTGGAACAAGCTGCCTTATAGGGTAGACTTTGTTTTTCGTGCTGTGCCATTTTCTTTGGCAGGGTGTTTTTGCAGACGTTGTGGTTAAAGATTTCTAATTTTAAAATCTTAAATTTTTTGGAATGCGGCTCCGTAATGGTGTGTAGTTGGATTTGGAGAGAAGAAAAAGTCTGCTAAAATGGCATGCAGGGGAGGTGCAGCAATGAGGTCATGTTTAAGGCGTTAGACTTTCTGCTGCCGGTGAATATGATTTTTGTAATGAACACAGAGCTATGAATGTTTTTCCTTTTAAAGAAAAACAAATAATTGGGCCTTCTGTCTTAGACAAATGTCCCTTCTTTGAGAGGGCCTCCTCACTTAAGTTTTTCCCACTTAGTGGCGTTTTTAGTGGGAGCTGCCCTGTTCTTTCCATCCGATCCCTGTGCCCACACGGCTGAATATTTCCATTTCAGAAAGGAGGACATCTCTGGTGCCCGGAGACAGGCTTCCAAATTCTGAAATACAGAAGTGTTTTTAATGCCTCAGAGTTGTGACTAGCAAGAAAAACCTCTCTGAAACTCACTCAACTGTTGCTGCTGTGTAAAGATAGCAGCAAGACTTGCTTTTTCTCTCCTTCACTGCTTGCCACGCTGGGATATTGGAAAGGAATCGTTCATGGAATTGCCCATCTAATGCTGCAGCTCTAATGACTTCTGGCTGCTTCTCAGCTGCAGGAGATCTATGGCACAACACCCAACACAGTGGGCACTGTCTCACCTTGGACACAGGCTGAACCCCATCATTTGAGGCTCCCCAGCACTTTGTGAGTGATGTGTAACAGCATCCCACCTCCAGCCATTAGGCCAAGCAGTTTGAATCAGGCAGTGTTTTTCTGTCTGTCCCTGAGCTATCCAAAAGCCTATTGAGGGGAAAGGGGACTGGCTTTTTTCAAGAGCGACTGAATGCAATGCCCTAGTTACCATGGTTTTTAAATGGAGTACTTCAGGAGTTGTACAAAAGCATCTTTAGCACTCACAGTGCAAAGAGAATGAAAGGACACAGCTTATGTCAGCACAGCATCAGAGGCTTAAATGAATGCCATTCATATACTGTTAGGAGATGACCCAATTTGGATCGTATTTATGGAGTGGGAGGGGAGAATGGACCTGTTTCAGCTGACTTTTGAGCTTGAAATGCACTTAGAGGCTTTGTGTTGGGACCGCACAGACACCACTGGGCAAAGAGAGCCTGCTGTGGGGCTTTCCCATGTGCCAGCACACTGCCATATCCTGCCCTTCCCTGCCCAACATGCTATGACATTCACACTATGCTGTACCGCCTGGGGAAAAATTACATGTCGGGAAGAACCAGCCCTGCTGAGGTTTTATTTCATTCTGTTTTCTTGTGCAAGGCTTCTGAAGCCTCTTATCAGCATGCAGTCTGCAGGCCAGCTCCAGCTGAGCGTATCAGCCTGCTGACAGCTCAGGGTGAGGTGGGTGCTCTGTGTGCCACTTCCACAAGGAGCAGCTTGTGCTCAGCATGGCCGAATTTGCCCCTTTGGAGCCATAACCAGCAGATAGCTGGGCTGCATCAGAGCCAAGTTTGTTCCACGTGTCCCAGCCTGGCATCTTCATTAAGACTCTGTAGGAATTGATGCCTGATGCTCTTAGGCTTGGGGTTTGTTGTTTTGTTCGGTGCTGCATTGTTTTTCTCCCTGTTTTTTTTTTTGTTTTTGTTTTTTTTTTAAATCAGATTTGATAGTGCTGGTCCAAATGAGGAATTGTGAAAGGTGAGTGGTTCACTTTGCCTTGTACACAGCCACTGGTTGGTTGGTGAGAAATGGAGCCAGAAAGAGTTAATGTGAGCTGGCTCTGCAGGACTGAGATGGGAGTTAGCATTGGGGTGATGTCGTGGTCCTTGTGGCTTTATGTGTAGCCATTGAAGACAGCAGGAAATTCATTGTGTTCCTTGGAACAGGATGGAGCCTTTCACGTGATCTTGGTTTTTTTGAACCTTAATTCTGTAGTCTCTATCCATTGCCGAACTGCAGGAAGACTCCCTGCGCTTGGAGATGTACGAGGGAGCAGCAGTCTCCCTCCCAGACCATCTGGGGAGTCCTGTCTGTCCCCTTGGGAGACCAAAAGTGGCAGTTGCAGAACAGCTCTGAGCTCATCACCAGGGTGATGCGTAATGAATGGCAGTGTGCGCCGGGCATGTGCAAGTTCAAAAAATGCATTGGGGATTTGTGCAGCGAGGGGCAGGACTCATTTGGAGGTGTGCCTGCCCAGCAGCTGGGCCCTGGGGCTTTGAATAGTGCTGTAGGCAATGGATGCTGCGACTACACCGAACTGGTTAAGGCTCTCTTTCAACTTGCGTTTAAGGTTGGAGGGGTTTGTGCTGTTGTTTGTAGATTTTGCTTTTCTGGCTTGCCTCCAAGGTACATAGTGGGCTGTGCGCTCGCTGATGTGTAACTCCCCTTGACTTCCCCTCTGCTTTGTGTGCTGTGCTCCAGCCCTCGTCCCAGAGCATTGCTCCCTGCACTTCCTTTGCCGTGCTGCGGTGAGCTCCGTAACCGACCCATGGTAAGCCAGCTGCTTCCACTGCTGCCTGGTACCGGCAAAAGGAAAACTGGATGTGGGTGCTTCGTATCAGGAGGTCCAATTACTATTGCCTTCATCCTGATGGCTCTTCTTCTAGACTTCTTTTGCATGTGCAGGTTATCATCTCATTTCTTCTTGAGTAACATTGAAAGGATTAAAATTAGCTGCTGTTTGGAGTTGTGACTGGGGATGCGTGAAGAGGCAGAAATTGTTGTTCCCTTCTCTTCTAGAGAAGTTAGATGCTGCTCTGGGTGGAAAGGAGCAGAGAGCTGTCTGTAAGGTGATCTGCTGCACATTTAAAACTGGAACCCTGTTTCAGGATTCCTGATGCTCTGTTATCCCACGTGTGACTGTCAGCTCCTGCAGCAGGCTGTGTTGCCCTGCCAAGCTTAAGCCATATGTGGTGAGGTCCCTGGAGCAGCGCTCCTCCTGCATGCTCAGTGTCTGTGGGTCTGGGAACCTGCTCTCAGCACAACACCTGTCTGCTTTTTCCTGATAACATTTCAGCTAAATATTACAGGATGGAAGTCTAAAGAGTACATTTTATGGTTGCTGGCTAAGTAGAGAGAGATGCAGTCCTAAGTTTCAGCTCGCACCAAGGGAAAGACAGATGAGATGGGTCTCAGTGGCCTCTGGCAGCACTATGCACCTGTTGGATGCTGCAAGCCCATTGAGGGGCAGGTACAGTGTGCTCTTCTCCTTGTCCGGTGGCTGTCACCAGAGCCATTAGCCTACTGCCATAGCCAGGCTCACAGAGCTTAGGGGATGCAGGGAAGGGATCCTTACAAAATGGTTTTGCCAAGGTGTCCGTTGCACAACATGTGTCCTTGTGTTGGAGCTGTGGCCAGAGCTGTGTGCCTGCCATGTGGAGTGGGGGCACTGCAGGGAAGGGAGACCATAGAGAGCATCACTGTCTCATTCCTAACCTGCACGGGCTCCTTGCTGTGGGTCCTGGGGCACAGGCAGTGTGAGCTCTGTTCTAGGCAAAACAAAAAGCAAAGTGCTACAAAGAACCACAACTTCCACTCTAAAAATACCATAAAAGGCTGTGTCCTTACAGGCTGGGCATGGGAGCCATTCCCACCCGCATTACTGCAGCATGAGTCACTTGGCTATCGCAAGGCACTCCATGTGGATGCCAAGCCCAAGATGCTGGAGGAGCAGAGGGAGGAAGGGGAACTGCTCCGTGGCACTGTGGAAGTGATAAAGAGTTATACAGAAGACGATGACGAGCACGACGTGTGAACTTGCCTGAACCTCTGGGCGGTTTTGGTTTCGTTGGTGTTTATAGAGAGAGCTTCCAGGATGTGCTGCTTGCTGATGATTTGTCCTGGAAGTATTTGCAGCGAGGAGCAATCTAAATATGCGGACAACTCCGGTTTGATTTTAGGAAGCACAGAACCTGCCACGTGAACATGAAGCCAGAAGGACCCTCTGATGTGAAAGTATGTGTTATCCAGCCTTCAAGCTCAGCTTTTTCTCTTCCTATCCTCATCATACCTCTCCTCATCTTCATCCTTCTCTTCCCTACCCTGGTGCAGAAATAGGCTGAGCTGTTTTTTGATTTAAAAAGAAAATAAGTGAATGCAGAGGGAGCTCCCTCATAATAAGTGCTGCTCATGCAGGTGCCTCATATCCCATGCACAGGTACTGGGGAGTCAATCCTGGTTTGTTTTGGTTACTTTCCCAAGTCACCGCCTACCTGCCTGGCCCCAGAACGGGCGGTTATTGTTTTCCCTTTTCCTTCCTTCCCTTGATGAAGCCCTGGCTCTCAGAGCTTACCGGATTAAGCCCGTCAGTGGGAAATTCTATTAAAAGCTTCCTTTATTTAGACACCAGCCCGGTGATGTCACCACGTGGGCAAGTTCTCTGAGTTGGTCTGGGCTCCATGTGCAGAGGGGAGGCCGTGGGGCTGCGTCACGGTTGGGACATCCTTTGGGGTCTCCTCCCTGAGGACAGCACAAGGTGATCACCCAACAGGGACTTGGGTTGCTCTCCCCTCACCCCACTCTCAGGTGCATCTCCTGAAGGAAGTTTGTAAAGGCTGATGCCATAGCTGTGCCTGTTTTCCTGCTCATCACTTTCCAGGTTAGTCCTTTCAAGTGTTTTTTGCTGCAGGTAACAGCTGCCTGGGCTCTGCTCTTCTTTGGGAGGGTTTCTGGATGCATCCTCCAAAGGGCATTGAAAGCATAGGGTAGCAAGGTGGTGGCCTGGAATGGAACCAGTGGGCTGGGTACCACTGTAAGGAACCAGATTAATTTCAGTTCTATCTCTTGACATCTCTGAGGGTTTCTAAATGGGAACACAGTGTATATACATGAAGGGTTAGAAGGCAAAAAAATTTACCAGTTCTCTACGTTTTTCCTCAATCTCTTCTATCTTGTCCTTTTATCAAGCAAGTGGCTTGTTCCTAACCTGTTCCATTCTCATTCTAGAACTTGAATTTGCCAACAACAAAGTTGAATGAGATAACCATTCTTTAAAGCAAATCAGTAAACCAGAGGTTCTGATTTGCTCTGTCTTTACAAGCACTCAGCATCATCTTTCCCTGTGCTGGTCTGTTCTGCTGTGGCAGGTGATGCTTTTTGGTGTGCGCTGCTTTTAGCAGCTCTGCTGTTGGGGCTCAGGTGGTGGTTTGGTTTTTTTTGGAGGGCCTGTATGGTGCAAGTGAAGTATGCTCAGAACCCTGCTTGTTTTCTGCATGTAATGTGATGAAGCTGTCAGCCAGAACAGCTCAGCTCTGAGCGGATAATGCTGACACTTTCATGTTAAAAATATTCTTTAAGCTGTCAGAAAAAAAATGTGTTTTATTATTAATGCATAGCACTGCAGGGGTCCTGTGAAACGGGCAGAGTTGATGAACTGTTACAAATTAGCAGAAGGCCGTATGCAGTATTTATTAAACAAATGCCTGTAGCTGCATAAATCATCTCCATCTGCAGTTTGCACCTAATGGGCACTACATGACCCGCGTCTTTATGTGGTGGTGCTCACAAAGAGGAGCGTGGGGTGGCTCTTGGTGCCCACTGAACATTGAAGGCCTCCTCCAGAGTTTTGGGCAGCAGCTGAGCTTCCCCTTCAGCCTGCCCATACAGAGGATTCCCTATCAAACCCCAGCTCAGGTTTGGGTGAGGCATGGTTTCTAACCCACACATGCTGATGCTCACGCTGTTTCTGATCTGCTTGTTGACGTTGCCTCCTTCCCACGTTCTCCACGTCGATATCCTGAGCTATAAAAATAAAGATAAATGCAGATAGCACAGGCACTTTGCAGCCTGGTACTGGTAGCTAGATGCTATTTCCTTGCAATTCAGATGGCATAGATTGAGACTGAACTAACAGCAAAGGTCATTAGGATTGAAGGTACCATGTTGTGGTCACTAGAAACAAAATCCATCATTCACAATAGAACCTTAATTAAAAAACAAACAAATATGTTTTGAACATTGGGAAGTGACATCTGATAACATTTTCTCTAAAGAATGGGTGTGGGGATTGGGTATTTTTAGCTGCAGCTAAAAATATGGTTTTTTATGACCGTCTCTCAGTAAACTTCTATAACAATTGCTTGAAAGCATTTGTAGTTGGAGAAGCTTTTTCAGCCAAAATGTGTTGCTGAGGGGAGGGGAAGAGGGAGTGGCAGCCTGTTTTCTGCTGGATTTGCTTCTGATGGTGGATTTCAGTGTCAAATTGAATATGAATTTAGAACTGGGTGTATCTTGCGAGGGCCTTTTCCAAGGCACAAGGGTGTCTGCAGCAGTTGTAAGATTGCTTTCACCTGCTTCTGAAAGGCAATTGGAAATGCAATTTGTGAGATCTCGGCCTCTCAGAAAACTGAGTTTGGATAAGAAGTGTAAAAGGAACTGCACATGGAAACAGACAGAAATGCTGCTGTTTAAGAATCCTGTAGAAGCTCGGCATTAGGAAGGGCAACCTAAGTTTGAGGTCTGTGTGGAGTGGTTTGATCTGTTGCTCACTATGTGGAGAGATTTGGGACTTTCCCACAAATGTTGTCATCACTGAGATGCTATAGATAGGCAGATGAACTCCCGCGTAAAACACAAAGGTCATCTTCATCCATCCACAAGCTGCTGGGCTGCTCCTCTCCTGGTGTCTGAGTCCTGGACCTCAAAGTGGCTGTGGAAAATCTCAAGAAGCGGTGACATGAGGAGAAGGAGCTGCACAAGCACTCTCAGTTTGGGTTGCTGATGCTATCTGGCTGTTGATAATTGCTAGCGGAAACAGTTGGGCTGTCGTAAGGAAACCGCTGGTGTTCTGAGCCATTCGGTGCATCTCTGTACTCGTTCTGATGATTTTGAGTGAGGAGGGCAGTCAAGCCACAGGTAAATAATAAGCACTCGTCTGTACTTGCTGTGAATACAAAGTATGGTTGGTAAGAGATGTCCAAGCCATGTGATGCCTTGTGATGATGTTTCTCTTCCCTGGTCCCACATGTGGAGCTGAGCTGACTTAGCTCAGTGTCCTCTAGAATCTAAAAAACCCAAAGCATCTGAGGTCATTTAGCGCAGCTTTAGGCAGTTCCTTGTAATGTGTGCTTGAAGTTGCAACTTGCATCTAAAAACTCTTGCCTTTGGGAGAGCAAGAAGTAGGAGCCTTCATTTTGATATTCCTAAATGGTAGCATAGTGCTCTTTCGTGGCTGCTGTAAAAGACCAGTGTCTGCAGCAGTATGGGTTTGGGGGTGATAAGGGGTCTGCAGGAAGGATGTGCAGTGTGCAGTGAGAGCAGAGAGTGCCTGAGTGGCAGAATGTTGTCTGGAAATGGGGTGCAGTTCAGCTCCCAAATCACCCACGACTGCTCCTAGTGGGGAGCGAGAGCTGTGAGGCTGCTGTTCTGCCAAAGTCCCTTCCAAAAGGAGGAGGGGAGAAACAGTCTGGAAAAGCAAATGTTTTGTGATAATGTTGAGCAACAGTAGGTGCTTTTGTTTTCCATCAATGTAAGGAAGTGGGAGAAACGCGTCATTGCTTTAGTGCATTGCAGGCATCAGGGCTGCAAGCGATTGAGCTGTAAAAGAGATTGAGATTCTCTTGCTGTAGGGGACCACAAAGCGGGATTGAGCAGTGAGATGTGAGCAGTGAGAAGGAAGAGAAATGCAGAGAACCTGAGCTGAAGAAGTGTGGTTGCTGGAGACACAGACACTTCCTGAAGCTTCTTTGCAGGCCAGTGATAGGAAAGCTGTCCTGTGTCATATGGACGTTGCACAAGTGCTGTGGCTTTTGTTGCGCTGCTAAATGATATGTTTCTACCAAGTATTTGTGTTGCTGTGCTGGCACAGGTGCGTGCATATATAATATTTCACTTGGGTGATGGAATTATTTCTTCTGGCACCCCTAGGTGGGGTTTGGGATGCTTCAGCTCCTGAACTGAGTTGGGGAGCTCTGTGACCAGGGGGCCAGATGGGGAATCTGGGTCCTGTAGTGTGAGGGGTGAGTGAGGTCATAGCTCTCATGTGCTAAATGCATGCAGTGATACAGAGTAGTCTGGCAACTGATGAACTTTGCTAGTGATGTTGTAGAACTGAGATTTTGGGAAGTTTGTGCATGAAATGGTGGTAAGAAATCTGGCTTATCCACAGCATCTTTGGATAGTTGAGGAGTTTTTAGCTTTGTCTGCTTCTGACAAGTAATTGTGTTGTCAAGATGCTGGAACCAGGCAGGTGAACTCCTCTTGTCCTGTTCTCAGCTGGGATTTCAGTGACTGTGTCTTAAGAGCTGTGCTCATCTCAGCAGAGGCCCCTCTGCTAAATTAAGTGGTGATGTGGAGCAAACAGGCTCCGATTGCTCTCTAAAAAAGCTCTTCCTACTCGTGACTTGATGTTCGGTAAAAAATAAAGTGCGAAAAAAAAAACCACAACCAACTCCCATGCAATCTTTATTCTATTTAAAGTCTTATTTCAGCATCTGCAGTCGAACTCAAGCGTGGATCTTACTTTTTTGTTGGCCCCACTCTTTTCTTTAGGAAAACTGAAAGCAGTTTATTTATGCCTTTCCTTGTCAGAATACCTTCCACTGTTCTCAGGTGCTTATTTCTTGACAAGTTCCCTTTTCAGAGCCTTTTTGCACAATGCAGCCCATCTGTTTCCAGAGCTGCAGACCACAAAGTTGTCCACCCCTACAACTTTCCCATTCATCTTTACATGTCAACAGAGCATTCTACAAACACTCCTCAGCTGTTCATGGAGGCTCTTATCCAGTCAGAGCTGATCTGGGGCAGCCAGGAAGGGCTGATGCTGAGCTTGTGGGGTGGTGACCCACCTGGAAGAAAACTGGGAAACATGGCAATGGAACCGGGTGAACAAGCTTCCCAGAGCTCTGCCTGTGGGTACTGCCCATGGGCTGTTCTCAGCCCCCCTCTTCCTGGGCTTATGGCCAGGCCATGAGCTCATGGGGAGGGCTCTTTCCCCAGAAACTGAGACAAATTACTGCCTCGTCTCAATGCTGGCATCGTCACAGGAGGTTTCAAAACTAGAACATGCTGGGCTGGCAAACCTGAACTACTAGTTCCTGATGGTTTGGGATGGCCTGTTATGTCAGTGGTTTATGTTGTTCCATGGTAGTGTATGCCACAGACTGATAGAGGAGTACAGAATATGGAATAGCGAAGGTGGCTGTCGAGGTGTTAAGAACCTAAGGTTTTTTTGTGTGTTTCTGCTGCATTGAACTACTATTGCAGTAACATCACTGATTTCCAGCTGTTGGCACACTTTTCCAGCCGCATGGCTGTCTTTTTTGGCATATAGGCTCCATGGATCCATTTTAAGTGTCAGACACGCACTTTATGTCAACCGTGGTGAAGTGGTAACAGCCAAATGCCTTGTGAATTATAAGTATTTTGGAGCCCTGACCAAACTACACAGATGTTGATTTCAACAGCTTAAACACACACACCAAAACCTGGTTTTGTTTTTACACTGACTGCTTAGTCGGTGCTGTTTCGTAAGTTGGAGGCTGTGGTGAGTACTTTGTGTGCCTGAAGTCTTCCCCTCCACTTGGATTTATAAACATGTTTTCCATAAAGGGAAGAAGGGAGGCTTCTTGTGTGAGTGATTTCCTCAAAGGGAAAACAACCATTACATTTTCTTGTTTATATATAACGGTGCTTTTGCACAAAATAGCCAAAATTCCTGTGAGCGTTCAGTTTGGGTCATTTTAGGAGTTATCAACAAACAAAAAAGAAGGGAAAGGTTGCGTTGTATTAAAGCAGTCTTGTTTTAATTACTCCTTGGAAGCGTTGCGTGTCCTAATGTTGTACTGCAGAGCTGCGAGGGATCATGGAGCTCAGGAAGACATCTCTTTCCATCAGACACTTCTTGTTTCTCTGAACTTCGCTATTTCTTGATGTGATCACGTGGGGTTTTAGTTGAAGGGAAGAAGTTAACAGCAGTTGTGCTTCAGGGTCCGGAGATGCTGTCTGAAGGTAGAGGGAGCCCAGGGAGCTGCCAGCAATTAATGTGGTCAGGGAGTGTCCCTGCTGGGGCTGCCAAGGGTGAATGGGTTTGGCTGCTGTGTCACCCAACAAACCCATTGCAGTGGCTGAAGGAGTGAGAGTGGTGCAGGGAGGAACCTCTTTCAAATACATGTTTTCCTGGGAGCATGGGCATTGGTCTAGTCTGGGTTGCTTGTCCTAAACGTGGGATGTGACCAGAGGCGAGACCCACGCAGTACGTGTCATTTCATTTTAACTCAATTTAGATGCCTGCAGCTTAGGGTTATAATAGCCTCACAGGCTATTTTCAGTAAGTTTTCTGTGGACAAGCTGTATCTCATCGCTAGTAGATTTTTAGCTTCCTACCTCTTATTTTCATTGGCTGTCCCAGTGCCTTTATATCATAGGACATGTGTTGTTTCCTTATTTGCACTTTACAAGGATGTGGTCCCACTGTGCCAAGGAGAGCACAGGCTGCTGGCAGCTCAGCATCCTGCCTGTTGCATGCTGAAGTGGAGAGCAATCATTGCTGTATCTTCCTGTGCTTTAGCTGAAGAAATGTAAACTGCTCCTCATTCTGAAACCGCCAGAAGTCTGCTCCTAAGCTCTGTGTTTATGCAGTTTCTTTCCAAGCTTATGCCTTGCCCAAAGAGGGGGATTTTTCTTCTGGATTTTTGGCCTTTATTTATAGACACTGGAATGGAAGATGGAGGAGAAAATAAGTTTTCAATTCCCACAACAGCACGTGGACTTTTGCATTCTCTTAACTACCCTCTCTCTCTTTCTTTTTTTAATAAGGTCAAGTAGAAATCATTTAAATAGCAAAGCTTCTAAAAAAAGAGAGAAAAATGCATTGCATCTTCCTTTTTAATTTATTTATTTATTTTTAATTCCTTGTAAGATCTAAGAATAGCAGCTGCTGAGGCACAGTACGCAGAACCAACAGCCCTGTGAGGGGTTCAGCACGCGTCTGGAGCTGCGGTTTGGCATTGCAGCAGTTGAACTTTGCATAAGGGCTGGGGCTGGCCTGGTGTAGTGTGGGAGCAGAGGAATTGGGCCTCACTCCTCTCCCTGCTGCTCCTCCTGTGTATGTGTCAGTGTATCACAGTGCAGGTTGATAGCCTTCATGCCATCTTTTTTTTTTTTGTAGCTGCTTAAAATGGGAGAGAAATACCAGTTTTTGAGGCTGTCATAATGACAGTTACACCGTGGGGCTCTGTTCTCTCAATTGCAACCAACCCCTTGGTCAGCTTGGGAGTCATATCTCCCAGCATGTTGCTAGCAGCACAAGATCCCACCTTGTTCCCAGTGAGCTTCCTTCCTTGCATGTCATGATCATGGGTAGAGCAGCCTGCAGAACATCAATTTCACCTTGACCCCCATTGCCCACAAATGCTCAGTGTGGGATGGAGAGCTCACCAGCTCCTTGTTTCCTTTGCAGTGAGCCGTCAGCAGGAACCAGCCCTTTTCCAGACAGCTGTGCAACAGGGCTGCCCAGGGCTGAGCCGTGGTGAGTGCACGACCAGGAATCATCGCAGCCTGAGACGGAGGGTTTACTGCTGGTTAGATGCTCAAAAGGAAGAGCACAACTCTGGCTGAACTGATGCATCTCGGCACCTGATACAGGCGCAGGTAAGGGTGTGGTGCCTTGCATCTCCACGTTCCCTTTGCTTAATGTGCCAATCGAATCACCCCAAGTCAATTATTTGATGCCTGTGGCAGTAAATTGTTCAGACCTGTGCTGGGCTGTCAATTATACAGTTATCCTGTGTGTTCTATGGTCATTCTGAATGTTCTGTTTCTGGGCTGCTTGGGAGATCACTCTACTTGTATCATGTGGCCTGCACTGGAGACCTACTCAGCTGTCACCAGTGCCCCTGCTAAAGGAGGGGAATGTGTTCTTGTGGAGGTGTCTGTAATGTTATGATGCATGCAGATATGATGCAGATAGAGTGAGACTGGAACCCATCTGAGTTGTCTGTGACACACCTGTGAGTCATGGAAAGTGATGTATGGGCAGTCGTTTGCAGAGACCCTCAGTTGAGTCAGTCACCTCCTTAAGGTTCAGCTGACTTCATGACTATTTAGGAAAAGCAAAATAATAACGTGCCTGTACGCTCTTGGATTTGTCGTAGTCAAGGAAGTAAACATGCAAACAGGATCTCCTGTATCTGTGTTCTTCCTGCCCGGTAGTAATTTTGTTCCTGAAGCCATTATTGACTTTGTGAGCACAGTTCTGATTCCCTTTTCTGCAGCATGGCTGCAACCGAGTGTACGCTTTGCCTGATGAGAGATTAACAGCAAGCAGGGAGGGCACAGGTCTGTCTGTGTGCTTCAGTGAAACCTTCTGAGGCATTCTGAGGGGTTCTGCAGCCCACTGCATACTGAGCTGCTGTGCTGCTGGGGCTGTGCATTGCAGGGTACTGCTCTGAGCACTATCCTGGGTCAAGCAGCCAGAGGTCGGCTCTTTGCACCGTGTTCCTGCAGGAAGAGAGCGGGCTTGTAGCGTGGGCAGCCTGAGGTTTGACGTGAGTTGATTTGTTAAAATGTGCTTTTAAAATAGAATGCAGAACAGGAACAGAGATCTTCTAAGTTTCCATGGTGGTGGGCGCACTTGTCAGCTATGTACCTTTTTGACTGTGTCCCACGGTAGTTTCAGTTTGATACAGGCCAGCATGTTGTGCTGCACGCCAAGATGTTGGGTGCTTTGTTTTTTTGTTTGGCACATTCATGACTCCAAAACATCTTAAACTCAGTTCTTTGGGTAACAGTTACTAGTGATTGCCCTTCACCCAAGCAGTGATTAGAAACCCCATTGCCATGGGTACAGTGTAAGAGATGAGGCAGGCAAGCAGGTTTCTGAGCTGTGCCTTGGGGGGCAGTGTGCGGAGGAGAGCTGCAGGTGGCCCAGGCAGCTCCGCCTGGGGAAGGAACAGCATTGACTCAAGGGGAAATTGGTTGCAGGGAGGCTGTGAGTGTTCAGCAGTGCCTAGACAGGGAGGCTTAGCAGCAGGGTTCAGCTCGCTCAGGAAATCACTGCTTAAAGCAGTGGGCTGAGAAGAAAATGCTGTTTTTTCTCAAGCTCAGCCTGTGAGCAAGAGGGTGCATCAGCACAACATCACTGCAGCTTCTCCCTCCAGAGGCTGGGAATTGCCTTCTGCCACAGACTCCACAGAAAACTGCTTTGCAAGGTGTCAGATCTTGTATTGAGGCTGAAGTGAATTTCTTGTGGGGCATCTCAAGTCATAGAATGTCATAGAATATCCCGAGTTTAAGGGGATCCCTGAGGAATTATCAAGTCCAAAACATGCTGATGTGCAACTCCTTGCGGTCCTCTATGAAGCTCTGCATCACCATTGGCCAGGTCTTCAGTGCATCCTCAGACATCTTGGGGAGGATTATAACAGTAATTCTGACTTTGAAATAGCAATGTTTGCGAAGTCATGGAGTGGGGATGCAGACACCTGGCTGCAGACAATACCTGAAATGCATGGCAAGCTGGCAAAGGGAAGGTTGTTATCATCTAGGCTCTCCTAGGTGAGATATTTTGTGAAGAGCTTGGGTTTGCTGGTGGCTAGGCAGTGTTCAGTGTGGGTAGGCAGTACAGTACAGAGAAGCAAGGTCAGTACAGGCGTGTTCCAGGTAAGAGGTACAGAACCGCCTGCTTTGCAACCAGTTTGAGGCTTCTGGCTGCAGGGAGCCTTTTGCAGAGGCTGAAGCCAAAACACGTGTGGTCTTGCTGCTTTCTTCTGCTATGTAAGCCTTCTTTTCTTACCAAATAGTTCTTCCTCTGGTTATTCTATTACGGTGTGTGGTAGAGGTGGTCAGAATAATTTCCACTTCATAAGCGTCTTAAAAAGTTGTGCATTAAATTTTACATACAGTCTGTTCTTCCCTCCAGCCTGCAGAAACTTCATATTTTCAGCAGCACTTTAAGTATCTCGTTTGAATTCTCATAACAACCCAAAAGTGACGTAAGAAGGAGGTGGGGCAGGACAGCAAATTTCCTTTGATTCAAATTTCTCAGAAGGGGAGCATGGGAAGCAGTGATCCCATTTACCTCTAGTGGCTCTAATGGCTGATCTGCATAGGTCCTGAAATTAATGAGAACCATGCAAGTGAATGAAAAAGGACATTGCTGTTATCAAATGGATCTGTGAAGTGAAAATGGGGGAGGTAGTGCTTTTCTTCCTGCACTGCAGCCTTCAGAGGGTCAGGATTTGCTGTGTGTTGTGTTCATCTGCACCCAGCACTGGGCAGGACCAGCACGACCCACTCCTGCTCAGCACACATGGACAGTCAGTGTGCTGGCCACGTGGTTCATTTAGTAATTTCTACCAGGATTCTGTCCAGTTAAGGGTCCCATGTGTTCCTTTCAAGCCGGACAATAAATCTCTGGACTGTATTATTAAAGTCATTTAGCTTTCAGATGCTCTGGGTAAATCACTGGATGATTCATCTGTGGCAGTGGGGGGAATAGTTTAAGGCTGTGATGGTCCTTAATAGCTTTTTCCTAACCCTGCTGAGTCTTCTTACAGCGGGCAGAATAGGCAGAAATCTCCTTCAGGCAGACAAAAAGCAATCTAACAAGCTGTTCTAAGAGGCTTTGTACTCCTAAGTGTGTACAGACTTTGTTTTTCCAAAGGTTAAGCCATCAGGGAACTGCTGCTAGTCCCAGCTCCCTCCCTGCCCCTCAGAGTGCACTCTCCACCTGAGACCTGTTGGCTGGCAAAGCCACAGCCCTGTGAATGATAACACTGCACGATAACACTGTACGACTTCCAGCGCTTATCCTGTCTGGAGCTGGTGGACTTCAGAATTCATCAGTGCTGCTGGTTTGCTCTTCTCAGTTTTGAAAGCTTTCTGTCTTCTGTACAGCATGTGACTGTGCAAAGGCAGAGCATCTCCCACTCCAGCTGCTGTGTAGACAGAGATCCTGCTTGCTCCAATTCAGTTGTTTCCCAGTATAGAGTGAGGAGCTGGCAGCTGAGCTGTGTGCATATGAGCTCCATGCAGATTTTGTATGGAGACTTCTCAATCTCAGCTTCATTTTATCTTTCAGATAAGGCTGGCAGCTAAAGTTCTCAGCAAAGCTTTTCCTTATTAGCTCTTTCCTAAAATATTTCCTATGCTGTGTACAGGCTTACTTATTTCTTTTTCTAATTTTTTTTTCCCTCTGCCTTACAGCTTCTGACATGAAGAAAGATATAGACACTTTAATAACCCAGGAAAAAGCGGAGATCATTGCCAAGTATGAGAAGGTACCAGCCTTGTATTTCTCCCTGGTGCACTAGCTAAGGCAGGGGATATTTGATCAATGGGTCAAGCAAGGATGCTTTGAAGGACTGCTGCAGCAGCTGAGCTCTTTCTGCCTGCTTCTGCCTGCCCATCCTCTCTCACAGTCTAGGATCCCATATATGCTCTATATAGTCATGAGGGCCTTGGATTTCCAATGCATCCGTGTCCTTACTGAAGCCAGGATGGCTCACACCCAACAGTACTGCCTGCTGTGATGTACAGCCCTTCCCAGCCCATAGCAGTGGTACCTCAGATAAGCTGGATGGTTTCAACCTGTAAACTTTTCCATTGATTATGTTGCATTTTTAATCTTTAGAGTAGGTTTTGGTCTGTTGTGCTGTTGCTCTGTGCTTTTTAGCATGCGGGCACTGGGGTATTTCCGTTCCTGATGTGGCTCATTGATCTTCCTTCTGCTTTCAGGGCAGGCAGGAGGGAGCCACAATTGACCCGTGGGAAGATGCTGATTTCACACTGTACAAAGTTACTGACCGCTTTGGGTTTCTGCAGTAAGTCCTGATCTTCTTTTCCACCCTCACCACATACACCCTGCTGTCCCCATGGCTAACTTGTCACCCCTTACTTTTCTAGTGAGCAGGAGCTGCCAACCCGCACCGCCTTGGAGGAGAAGGTGAGAGCTGTTACTTTGCCAACATGGGTACTGGGTTCTTGTAACCTCATCTGGGGTGGAGTGATCCGTGTTTTTAGTGATTTGAGGCTGGCTGAACCTGGAAGGATTTCTTTTTTTGTCAAGGAATGATCCCTTTGGAAATGCTTTTTGCATGTTAAGCCTGTATCTCTCCTTGTTTATTCAATGCTTTTTTAATGACTGAGTATTGAAATTGCCAGCTCTTGCAAACACCTCTGGGTTATTCTTGTCTCCTGTGAGAGGTGTTTGTATGCAGCTGAGTGTAAAGTTTGGCTGTCAGAAATTTAAACTGAAAGAGAAGGAAGTCTTATTCTTTCAGAAATTGTACTCTATGGCTTTTTTCTTAAATTTGTCCTGTCTTTTTCCCCCTCCCACCAGCAAAAGCAGCAGGAAATTGAGCGTGTGGACAAGTGGCTGAAGATGCTGAAGAAATGGGGCAAATACAGAAACAGTGACAAGGTAAAGTGGAAAGAAAGAGCACGTGCAAGGAGGGATTCTCTGATGACTCCTTTGAGTAAGTCAGACTTTCAGAGAAGTTTAAGAGAGAAAACAGATGGAAAATATTGAATAATTCTACCTGTTAGTTAGTCTTCAGTATTTTGATGCTTTCCTTAAATTCATTGGCTTACTTGTAGAGGGGAAAATTCTGTTCTGACTCAAATATGATGAGAAATCCTAATTGCTGTCTACATGTTTGCACTGCCACCTGTGCAAGCAGGAGCACAGCAGGCATGTGTGTGCCCAGCTGAGTCCCTGCTGCACACTGCAGGTGACAGTGCAGCACCTGGGCATGGCATGGACAATGCAGTGGGTACAGCTGATGTTCCTCCTGGTTTTCTCATTGCAAGACTCCCAGGGGAGAGATATATCAGTCTAGGATGTGACCTAGATTTAGGGTTTTGCTTCTCGATTTGCCTGTGTGAAGCCCTTTGGCTGTTTGCTGAGCCTAGTGGATGGTGTTCACCCATCTGTGGAAGACACGTGTGGAAGCGTTAACCTTGTGCATTGGATTTGACATTGCAAGTAAACTGCACCAAACGCCGGTGCAAAACCAAATTAATTTTAATGGATAATATTTGTAATGAATTCCTAGGACAAACCTCTTAAAGCAAGAAAGCCTCAAACCTGATGGCAGGCTTCAGACCCTTGCTGAGCACAGAGGCGCTGTGCCTGACCTGCCTGCATTCAGAAGCCCCTTGTGTTGGCTCCCGCAGAGCTTTCTCCAGAGGATGCCAGCACAGCTGCTGGAGGCTGCAATGAGCAGCTTGCAAACAGAGCATCCCCTTTCCTGATCACTGGCAGCTTGGAGCAATTTGAAGTTCACCCAACCAGAGAACACCAGTAGGCTTCTCTTCTGTTAAATAAAATCCTATTTTTGTTATAACAAGAATGGGACTGAAGATAAGCTTGGGATGTTTTAGTCCCTCTTCTTATTTCAGCGCTGTTATAATTATTTTCTTCATCGGTGCTATTCTGTGGGTGGCAAAAATGGAGGTTCTCCTGTGGCCTTGACTTCTCTAATTAGAACTTAGCGTTAATTGTTCTGTGGCCTTGTGGATACAATACCAAATTCCAGCAGTGTTCAGGCAATCCCAGTGGGCCCTGTTGTGTTTGGAGTGTGCTGAGCATACCTTGGCTCTCCTGTGTCAGCTGAGGTGGGCCAGCAAGAAGATCAGGTGCTGGAGGAGTACAGGACAAACCAACTGCCTTGCTCCTTTGTCCAAGCTGTGGGATTCCCATGTCCAGCCCCAGGGTTGATCCCAGGAAGCACCAAGGAGTAGGATTTGTATGACCTGGCTGCTTGCAAGCCACTCACAGGTCCCTGTGTCAGGGAGTGTAAAGGAATAAATGACGCTGTTATTTATAACAGCCTGTGAACGGTCCCTCACTCCAGGACACAGAAGTGGCATTGTCCCCTGTAGGACTGGAGCCCTGGTGCTCAGCGTCATCCCCCCAGCGGCTGAGGCACAGTGCTTGGCGGCAGCCTGGGAGAGCATGAAGCTGAAGAGCACAAAGCAGCTTTGAGTCAGGCCTGGCAGCCTGCTGGCACTGCTGGCAGCAAGCTCTGTGCTGCTGCTGTTACCATCAGTGCATGTATCAGAGCTACTTTGTTGAGCTCACTGTGGAGAGGCAAGGAGCACAACCTTGAGAAGCATAGAAGAGTACCTTCACTTTGATGTGTTTTCCATCCCCATCAGTCCCTTTCATAGAGCACACCACCATCTGCATTGCTGTTTTGAAGGCAAGATACTGCACTCTTAGAGCTGTACAGCCCCATGCTTCATTGAGAGCACAGAAACTGCCTGGAGGTTGGTGTTATGAGCTGATGGCTGACACAGCTCAGGGGTGTGGAATTTAAAGGACTGCAAAGAGAGGACTTGATGTTGTCTTAAAAAGAAGGCTCTTACTGAAGACAGGAGCCTTGTCTTTGTCCTTGGTTTTGACACAGTGCAAACAAATGAGTCCATGCTAAGGGCACACAGAGCCAACGCATGCCAACTTGCAGAGAAGTGTTGTGTGGCTCAGGGTGCAGCACAGCAGGGCTGGGGGATTTGTGCTCCCTTCACTGCTGTTCTAAATCTGTGTTATTACTTATAGGATTCTAGGAAATGCCCCGATGGTGCCATGTAAGCATAAGCACAGCAGTTCAAGGGAAAAATGCTACACTGCGTGCTTCTTGATAGCAGGCTGATTTCTTCATTGTAGCTTTGGAATAACTGGATTTCAACCAGAAGCATCAGTCTTGTGGGTCTGAGGGCTGGCGAGAGGATGTGATCTGTGAGCAGCATCCTCACTGCTTGTTGCATTAGGACTTTGGACTGGGATGTCTTTGGCTGGGGATGTCAGGTTCTTAGCAAAGCCCATCTTTGCACACAGGCGTGGCCTTGTCAGGTTCTTAGCAAAGCCCATCTTTGCACACAGGCGTGGCCTTGTCTCTGTTAAAGGTCACTGAAGTGCTGGGTTCTTAATCTGATGTGTGCCGACAAAACGGTTTAGGATGAATCAGGGCTCTGTGTTGACTGGCACAGACCCCCAGCAGGGAGCAATCTGCTCCTGCTTGGGATAACCCGCGGACCTTTGTCACGTCAGGGTTGGGCTGAGTAAGGCTTCTCCCTGCTGTATTGCTGCCAGGAAAGGAAGGGGTTGCACTGTTGTAGCAAATGGTCTCTGCCACAGCCACCACATTGTGGTCCTCATGATGTGCCACCAGGGCAGTAGAGATCACCGCAGACACTGGAGTCCATGGTGAAAGCCATGGAGCCATCACTTCAGCTCCCAGCACCTCTGCTTATGAAGTGGGATGGGGTTTGCTCTCCCTGCCCTCTTTGTCCGTGTCAGTCTCTTTTCACAGCAGCAAGCACTGAGCAGTTTATTAGAGCCAAAAGATGGTGACTTGGGAGGGTTCTTCATTTTCACTCAGAGCAGCAGCTGTTGTCATCTGTGCTCCCCTTCCCACATAATTGCTGCTGTTAATGATAACTTCCCTGTTTTCCTTCGAGTTTCACGACAAAGGAAAATTGCTCATTTTCCCTCTCCATGATTCACAGCACTGAGGTTTTATCACTTGCACTTCTGGAAGTGGTGGGAGGAGGAAAGCCTTTGGATAAATAGCAAAGAGGCATTTTAGTTCGTTTCCATCTCAGCATGTTTTCTAACTCCCTTGTTTCTGCTGCACTCTTGTGCGGAGAAAATCATTAGAGACATTTACTATATATGCCACACTTGTTAAAGTATAACAATAACAGCTCTGAGAATTCAAAACAGAATAATTTTCTTCCCACAAAGCTGAGCTTCGTGCTCTACCTTGGTGACTATCAGCCACCCTTTCCTAATACTCTGGAAATAAACAAATCGTGGGATGATTGTTAATGGATACATGCTCCATTTTCTTCTTCCTGTTTCAGCTTGTGCTTCACGAAGTTCTGAGGCTCTCGTGGGCTCCTTGTTGCCCAGAAAGATGATGGATGTGCTGTCCTTGGAGACATCCAGGGTCAGGCTGAATGGGGCTCTGAGCACAGTCTAGTGTAGATATCCCTGTACATTGCAGGGGAATTGGTCTCACAAAGGGCTTCTGTAGGGTGTGGTGGTCCAGACTGTGTGTAGGACCTTCACAGTAAGTGAGGCTGCCCGGAGCAGTGAGCAGCAGATCTGGGGCAGGGCCTGTGCTAAAAACTCAGGTGAGAAGAGAGGAAGCTGATGGTGTGGGATGTGTCAGGAAGGAGAGGTGACAGCAGCAGATGTTCTGCTTAGAGCCAGGGATGCAAAGGCGACATTGCAGGTCCACGACGAGAAAACCTCCTGCTGATACTGTGTGGTTTGACGCTTCCCCTTGAGATACAGCTCTTCTCTTGCACCGTGCTTATGGAAAGAGAAGAGGGATTTGAGGGGAGGTCAGATAAGTTTAAGCCAGACAGCGTGCGTGGATTGTGGTCAGTGGGGCATGGAGCTGCTGCTCTGCCTTGTCCTATAGGGTCCTTCAGTCCCTTTAGGGGACCGAGGGGATCCCCACATCCTAACATAAACCCCCTGCAGCTGGAGCCTGGGCCTGTGCAGCCCTGGGGTCCTCAGGAACCCAGAGGAATGCTGCAGTTGGTTCTGTAGTGCAGCTGTAAGACGTTTCAAGGGGGTGGGATGAGTGCAAGCATGGAAAATATTCAGGCGTAAGGCACTTTTTTTTTCTTTTCTTTTTAAGTTCTTTTAATGGGTTGGAACAAAAAGCTCTTTTTTCTGTTTCCCATTGAAATTTAATGGTCTGTTCAGAGAGAGAGGGCCTTATGACAAGAAAAAGGAAAGGCATCTGTGAAAGGCATAAAGCGAACACATGGAGTTAGAAGGGGGAACACTCACACGTTTGTTTGATCCCTGTCATTGCTTGAGGGATACATGTGGGCTGTTACCTTCTCTAACCAAGAGCCCTTGATGTAGCCTGCCACTTGCCTTGCTGCGTCTGTCTGCCTTCAGGTATTGTTGTGGACGCATCTCTGTGACTGTGAAAAGAGATAAGGGGTCCACTAGCTGAGGGCTGCTGTTGTGCCATGTGAGCACAGCCGTGCTGTGGTACACTAACAGTGCATGCCTTTTCTTTCTGGCAGATGTGTCGGCGTGTGTACAAAGGAATTCCGCTCCAGGTACGAGGCCAAGTCTGGTCTCTCTTGCTGGATGTTGAGAAGATGAAGAAGGAGAATGAAGGAAAATATGAGGTATGGGACCAGCACAGGAGCAAGTGGGGAGGGAGGTGCCTTGGCTGCTATGGTGGGCCAGGGTGGACATAGGACCCACTGAGGACATGGGAATCTGCATCTGTCGTGGGCAGGGGGAGGTGGGAGATCCCCATGGGGAAGCTTTTGGGAATGGGTAGAGTGCAGCATGCTCTGATAGCTGGGCTAAATCCCTGCAGTGACCTGCGAAGAACTCCGAGGCTTAAAGTTAGCAAGGGCTGAGAAAGGAGGATAAACTCCTTATCCATGTGTTTGTCAGGTTGGGGTCTGCTGGCCAGCTGCTTCCCCAGTGTGCTGCTCCCATGTGTGTTGTGCAGGCAGCTGGCAAAGGAGCTGTTGGTGTTACTGCATCTTTGGAAATGAGAGCAGGCAGAAAGCTCAATGAAGGTGCTGGCTTTGGTTCCCCGAGCTGCCGGTCCGTGCAGTAGCGCAGAGCACTTGGAGCCAGTAGCCACTAGGTGTAGGTGCTCCAGACCTCTCTGTAGACTTCAAAATGTTACTCATTGCATTGTGAAGTATGCAGCAAGGTCAGAAGCCTTAAACCAGCCTACCAAGGGTTGCCAGTCAAGAAAGCCAGTTACAGTGGGGTGAGGACAGGTCTAGAAAGCCTTTTGATTAGTTTTTAACTTAGATATGCAGCTGGAAGTTGTTGGCAAGCATTGAAATGACTTGGATTGAAGCAGCTGGTGTATTCCTTTTATCTTCAGTCATTATTATAGCAGTACTATCTTGAAAGTTTCTATTAAAGATCAATTTCCATTCTTTCTTCTGCAGACAGGAGCAAGGTCCTACTTGCATTGCTTCCAACCAGAGCTCTTCATCCTGCAGTCTTTTCTGTGGATTCCTTGGTATCAAATAAGCAATTTCTGTGGCGTACATTGAACAGAAATTCAAGCAATGGTGCTTGCTGTATTTCTTCTGTTTTTCACATCAAACCTTAAGGCTGCTTTATGCTGCCTGGCTTCTTTTCCTACCTCATTTCACAAATAGCTTGCATTAGCATAGCTCAAACCAAGCAGGCTCCTTTGCAACAGGGGTGGCACACACTTTCCTAGCAAACCTCAGATTGCCCGTAAGAGCCTGGACACGTTTCTTATAATGGTGACCAGAGCCATGGGTGGGCACTGGGGTGTTGCAGAGGCAGTTGCCTTTTGGAGGCAGAAATTAAAGTTCCACTTCCTGGAGGTGCAGGCGCTTCTAAAATCCCTGCCTATTACACAGGATGAGGCTAATTCTTATTACAGCCAGTGAAGCATGGGTGTTAATAGTGAAGTGCTGCTGTGATGGAGTCACATGAGGGGGCTCGGGGAACATGGGCTGGGATCACAGCAATAAGCAGGGATAATGAAGCTGCCTATAATAATGTAGTTTCTTATCACACTGGTGCTGTGCAGGCAGGGAAACAGTCCAAACAAATGAAAGTCACAAGGAGTTTATCTGCACTTCAGAGGAGAGTCTGCAATAAGAGGGAGCTTCAGGGTTAATAGGCTTTGCTGTACTCAACCCCCCTAAAAGCTCATCTTAATCCTCCTCCTCTTTGGTGCCACCTGCCGCTAGCAATTAGTTCTCTTGTTAATTAGCACTAGAGGCACATCCTGGCAGAGGAGTTTTGCTTTCAGAAGGGACTGAGTCAATCTCAGCCCTTTGACCTGCAGAGTCTGGCCCCACGGCTGCTACTTGTTGTTGGGGCAAACTGTGGCACAAACACATCCCGTGTGCCTTAAGGATGACCCATTTGGAGAAGTCAGAAGATGCCAAAGTGCAGTTATTTACAGGCTTTGAGAGAGATGTCTGTACTCTTCTGGTAGGGAAGAGGGCATTGCTCAAATACCTCCTGAGCACTGACAGGCATAGGGCGTCACCACCTCACTAGGAAGTCTGTCGCAGTGTTTGACCACCCTTATGGTAAAGTTTCCTGATGTCTGTCTGTTCCCTGTTGAGCTTTGGAGTGCACTCTTGGTTCAGGTGGGCTTAGCTTTCAATTTCATTTGCTCTTGTTTTTTTTGTGTGGTTTTTTTTTTGTTTTTTGCAGCGGACTTCTGTCCTTTCTGTGTAACACTGCCTGAAATGATTAACTAGCATAGAGCAATGTGAGGATTCTCAGTTTTGAGCTTAGATTCTGGTCTGGACTTAGCCAGTTCCTTAAACTTTGCACCAATCCAAGCAGTATCCTAGAATCACTTTTCTAGGATTTCTGAAATTTAACATGATTCTGCATGGGAAGTAAAGATCACTTCCCGGAGGAACCAAGGTCTGAATACTTGAGACTTCATTATGACTGAGCTTCTTAAGAGCTCAGTGCCGTTGGTGTACATACATCTCTTTGTTTGCTATGGGTGTGCATCGTTCCTCAAGCACCAACAGAAGTCTTGAAGCTTTGTTACAGCCCAGAGAGAGTGCCAGGCCGGGTGCCGTGAAGAAGCCTGTGTTGTGGATGTAGGGGCAAGCAGGAGGCTGCACAATGGGATGAACCAGAGCTGTGCTGCCTCTGTGCTTGCAAGGGGTTTGGGGGCTGGTAAGGTGTGCTGGCCCATGTCCCACTGTGCAGGCACACACGTGCTGCTGAGCTACAGCTGTTCTGCCTTGGTGGGAGGGCGAGCTTGTGCTAGGTTTGGTCGCAGTTCCTCATTCCTTCACCTCCAGGTCACTGCTCACTGCTGGGGTCACTCCTCAGTGGCTCTGCATCTCACAGGCTGCCACTTCTACTGCGGGGAGACGGCTGCATATCAAGAGGTACAGGCTTAGATGATATCTGACCCCTTCCTCTTGTCTGCCTCTCTCCCTTCCAGCAAATGAAACAGCAAGCAAAGAGCTGGTCCTCGGAAATCAAGCAGATAGATCTGGATGTTAACCGCACCTTCCGAAACCACATCATGTTTCGGGATCGCTATGGTGTGAAGTGAGTACCACTTGAAGGGCACGTGAAGCCTGCTAATGGAAAGGTGACATTGTTTGTATGGGTGGCACATTCTGATGTCCTTTTTTTTTCCTCAGGCAGCAGGCACTGTTCCACGTCCTGTCGGCATACTCAGTTTACAACACTGTAAGTAGTAAGCCAGTCCAGCTACAGTGAAAGCCCTGTCCTGATACATGTATGTAAATCCAGCAGGTGTGTGTATCTCAGGCATAGTCATGCCAGCTGAAGTTGTGATGCTGATGTGCAAGGACTGCTGTGATGCTTGGGTGGAATAGGCCTAAATTGGCTGCCAAGTGCACTGCCTCCATTGCAGGGGGCACAGGTGACTTGCTCACTGACCTATCTCACAGCTCTGACATCCTTAAAATCTTGGGTAAACCTTCCGAAGGTGCAATTCAGCAGGTAGCACGAATTCAAAGGGCTTTTTAAAGGCCTGGCTCAGAGCTGGGCTCTTGTTTTAGTCTAGGAAAAAGAGGGAGGATGGTTTGTGTGCTGGTTTTAACCATCGTGTGGAGGTGCCTGGTGATCTTAAAGCCTTGCAGGTGGGATGGTGTAGACCATATGGCAGACTCTGTAGGCATATGGGAACTGTAAACTAGAGAATAAACAGTAAATACCTAGAAATTGGGACAGAACTTAGAGGAGGATGGGAGATACAGGCAAGCTGGGCTTCTCCTGACATCAGTGGGGCCCGGGATTCATGTGCTTCCATCTCCAGGTCTTCCCCATGTGCCCCTTTTCACCAGTAGCAAGTCGTGAGAGTCTGATAGGGTTAAAGAGAGAGACACAGACAGCATGCAGCACATGTGTCCCTTGGCTCTTGCAGGAGGTGAGCTACTGCCAGGGGATGAGTCAGATCGCAGCCATCCTGCTGATGTACTTGAACGAAGAAGATGCATTTTGGGCACTGGCACAGCTGCTGACCAACCAGAAGCACGCGATGCACGGTAAGGATGGTTGGGATATGGGCAGCAGCTCTTGCTGTGGGGCTTGCTGAGAGGAGGCTGTAGGCTTCTGTGTAATTTGGCCTGGAGGGACTTGTTTCTCCTTAGGTACTTGCTTAAAGTGAACATGGCTTAATTACATGGCAGTATAAAATGAGCGTGGAGCTGAGCTCTGCTCCAGGCAGACAGGCTCAAGAGAAGGATGTAGTTTATCAGCACCAGCCTCTAATGCTCTATAGTTAACACAGTTATATGGGTGATATCTCCCCTCCAAAGTGCCTTGCCCCTGGCAGTCAATTAACTCAAGCTTACGAGTTTTTAAGAAGTCTAACAGAAGTACATCCAAGAGCACTGCACAACACTGGTTTTAATATACCATGAGCTACGTGCCCTTAAGTTTCTATGAAGATGCAGTTCCACTGAATGGGATGTGTTATTTCAGTTCAACCACACTAACGTTCCTTTTATCTTGTGGTTAGCAGTCGTTTGCACAGAGGGCAATTTCAGAAGCAAACTGCCAGCCCTGATGGTCTGACAACTGTGGATGGCTCTGTGAAGAAGGCTATACCCAGCCTGATCTTGCTTTTATGCTCTCTGTTGAAGCAGTGCTTCATCTATGACTCTATGGTTTTGGGTTGTAAAGCAGGCAGAAGCTTGTTATAGGCTTGCCAAGTGCATCTCCTTTCAGATAGCAGGCTTGTACTGTACCCATGCTGGCACATATGCACAGGGAATGAATGTCTACAGCATGGGGCTGCCCCATGACCAGTCCCCCCAGCTCCTATAATTTTTTCCCCTTGTCTTTTCTCACTTAGGTTTCTTTATTCCTGGGTTCCCAAAGCTGCAGAGATTTCAAGCTCACCATGAGCAGATTTTAAGCAAACTCTTTCCGAAGCTGAAGAAGCACATGGTATCTCTTTGTTATCAATCCTCCCACACAAAGTCACATTTAATGCCAAAGCAAGGAGCGTAATGCTCTGCCACATGTATGCACAACTGAACATAATTCTAACCCTATGCTTTAGCCACATGAGGGCAAACATTTAAGCTGTTTTCCATGTATCTTGCTGAGGGGAATGGCTACCATTTGCTTGCTGATTATCATTGGTGCAGGGACTGCTAAAATCTGAAGGCTGCACAGGTCAAGCAGCTGGCATGACATTCAGAGGCTGGAGGGGTGTCTGCAGGGCATGTCAACTGTGGTCGAAGGCTGTGGAGATGGTTTTGTAGCACCTGTTCCCTTTTTCCCCCCCTTGCATTTGCTTTAGACATTCAGTATTCATTGGTCAGGCTGCTGAGAGCTTCTGGTTCTCCCAGGGGCTTGGTGGCACAGCTCCAGGAACAGCTGTCCTCTGAGACAGCTCCTGTTCCTTGCTGCCAGAGGGCCAGCCCCAAACTTGCCAGTGGAAGAGAGTCAGAACGTGTTTTCACTTAATTATACCCAATGGGGGGGAAAATGAGCGGCAGGTGGGTGGCATAAACTCAAATAACTCTGCCTAGGTAGAGGGTTTGGGAAGTGGAATTAATGGGGGGGGGAGCAAAGAGCTATGAGCACTACTGGCTGTGCCCTGCAGGTGTGGGTTTGCTTATGGGATGCTTGGAGTTCCTCATTTCTCTGTGCTCCAAGAGGCCAGGATGGGAATCGCTATGGAAACTCCCATGTTAATCTCTATGGAGTACGTGGGTTTGGTTCCTGGGAGCTTTCTGTAAATCCCTGGAGTAGAGATTAACATAGGAAAGCTCTTAGGAATCGTTCCCTGAAGTTGTGGTGTGGCTGGAGCCTGACAGGCTGTAGATAAGCCCCACAGATTGCTCGAGCTGAAACGTGTGTCTGTGCTTACTGTCTCATTCTAGGACAAGGAGCAGATGACGACAGGGATTTACACCACCAAGTGGTTCCTGCAGTGCTTCATCGACCGGGTGAGCACCCCATGGGCTGTGTTCTGCTCTGCCACCCGTGCATGCCAAATCTGAGTTTTCTGCTCACTAATTGTGGAAGAAATAACATAAAGTTAAAATTCATGTAGTTATATATAAGGTGGAATATTATGCATACACTCACAAGGCAGAAAATTCAACCAGGGAGAAGCTAAGAAGCTAACTGCATGTCATTCATGGAGGGTGACAAGCATCCTCCGACAGCCACATGCATGGGGAGAACTGCTCCTCCTCCCTGCTCTGCTGCAGCCGTGTGAGGGTAATTAACCTCACTTGGGCTCTGGAAGCATATATGGGGAAGAGCTCGAGGCACAAACCTGAACAAATTACGCTACAGCAGTTGCACATAAATGAGTAGGCTGTGCACTGGAGACATGAAAGCATGAGATAATTACCTTGATGTGTCCAGGGCTGGGCCAAGCCAAGATTGCCTTATTTTTTGGGCAGCCTTGTGCTTGCACACGTGAATAACAGATCGAGACCGATTGATGTTTAGCACATCTGTGTCCACAGTCTTGATTTTCTGCTTTCCTGCCTCCTGTAAAACAGAGGCTGGCCTCTTGGGAGTGAGCTCAGATGTGTGCATGCAGAGCCTTGTTGTCACTACAAGCTGTACAAAATGCAGAATCCCCTTAGCAACAGCTGTACAAGAGCTGCTGAGATCAGTTGCACCGAACTCTGGAGTGCAGATGTAGCATCTTAAAACCAAACTTTAATGTCGCAGTAAGATCAGTATGAATTTCATTAGTGGTGATGTGCCGTAAATCTTGGCTGACATCCCTGGGAGATGCTCTCATATTGAATACCAGTTCATTCCTGTTGGTCAGAATGGGTCCAGGTGTTGATCAGAACCTTTTGCTGAGGTTGAAAGTAGGTCCGACAAAGCTATCAGGTTTGTTAGCTTTAAGCCAGAGATTACACTATAAGTTTTTGTATTACGGATGCCTCCGTGTAGGGTGTGTTTCAGTACAAGGGGACACAGTCAATTTGCTGACCTCTATGCTGTCAGCCTGTAGCATCACTACCTTGGTGCTAACAGGATGCTTTTGTTTATGTTGGGAACAGACGCCTTTCACCCTCACCTTGCGGCTGTGGGACATCTACATCCTGGAAGGAGAGCGGGTCCTGACAGCTATGGCTTACACCATTCTCAAGCTGCACAAAAGTAAGTGTTTGGTGTGGTGGGTAGGCAGTGAGCACAGCACGAGCTGCCACGTAGCCACTAACCAAGGGATACGGTACTGGGGTTGGGTTAGCCCAAGCCTGTGCTGCCATCCAAAGGCAGTGATTTGCTTCTGGGTGGAACAGCTTCTGCACAGCCGCCGCCTCCAGAAAGTTTTAATTCTGATGGCAGGCAGCAGTTTCAGCCTGGCTTTGAAATTTATTTGTGCACCGAGGAGTATGAGGAGTGTGTGGTGTGGGGCATGTCGATGCCCCATCCAGTCTCTGCCTGCATCCAGTTCCTGCTTGCAGGCTTGGGTGGAGGCGGCCATTGGGCTGTCTCATGGAGCTTTTTCTCCTCCTAGAGGTATTGAGGAGAACTTGCAGAAATGGCCCTTAGCTTGTGCACTGTCCTTCATAGGCCCTCACCCCATCATCATCCGCCAACCCCTACTGCTGAGCTGCTGCCTGGAGGAAGTGAGGGGGGAAGCGTGGCTGGCATAGGCAGCCCCAAGTCCTCAGCATTAAAAGTGCATCAGAACACCTGGCTCAATGGATTTCACTCTTCACCTTAACAAAACCAGAGCAATGCACCCAGTACTTGTTCACTTTCCAAAGCACAGCTGTGGGGTCAGGCCCATCCCCTGCTCTCACCCTGCTGTGTTCTCTGCCCTTCCCTAGAGCGCTTGCTGAAGATGACGCTGGAAGATCTGCGGGAATTTCTGCAGGAGAAAATTGCTGCGTCGCTGCAGTATGAGGATGATGCTGTCATAGACCAGCTGCAGGTGTCCATGAACGAGCTGCGCAAGATGAAGTTTGACCTTCCTCCACCTGGTGGGTAGAGCACCGGCAGTTCCCGTGTCCCTCACCCCACGTTCCCCTGTTCCTCTTTGATTATTTATATATTTTTAATATATTTTCTTAATTTCTTGTTTTTGATTTTTCACTTGTTGATGTCATCGCTACCCCTGCTTACTCTCTGGTGCAGCCAAGCCTGATGAGTTCCCTCGCAGACCCCTGGGCCTGGAGCTCTCCCTCAACCCTCTGGCCATGAAGGCCAACGCAGCAGCCAATGGTCAGAATGGGCTGCTGGGTGAGCACCCCTCAGACAGGGGCACCGCACAGCCCCCCAGCCACCAAGGAACGGCCGTCAGGACTCCCGATGTGCCAGGCAGCCAGGCCCATGAAGCAGCTGACAGCCATCCGCATCCCCCCCAGAGCGAGGGGCAGCCGACAGAGGATGTGGCACAGCAGCAGTCTCCAAAGCCAAGTGAGATACAGGCCTCCCCTGCCAGCCTGGAGGATGCTGTGGGGAGTGGGGAGTCCACCCTGCACGCTGGACCTGGGGTTGAGCATGAGGAGCATCGTGAGCCACACCACAAGCCACCCAGCCCCACACCCTCCCCGTGTGGCTCTGTGGGCTCCTTCCACCCTGCATCGAACACTCCTGTGGACATACGAGCTGGAGAGGCCCAGCCGCTTGAGTGGCCTCCCAGCACAGACCACACACCGGATCCTAGTGCTTGTGGGCCACCTGAGGAACAACAAACATCCTCCCTGCATGGGGAGGAGGCCACAGCACTGCACAGGGACATCCCTGAGGACACAGGTGAGACGCAACATGGAGTGATGCTGCTGAACGGAATGGACTCAAAGGTCTCACTGCCCAAGTCGGCATCTGCGGGTGAGCTCGGTGGCCTGCAGCAGGGCACAGAGATGGCACTTGAACGAGGGTTTGCTGCCCTGGGCTCACTTGCCCCAGGCAGGCCGTCGGGCAGCAGTACGCCTATCCTGTCAGAGAGTGTGGCACTGGCCAGGGGGAACAGCCTCCACGCCGTGGTGAAAACCACCACCCGCCTGCACGTGGCCCATGTGACTGAGCAGGACTTGGCAAACAGAAGGCAGGTGGCACAGCCCTGGCCGGAGGCTGCCCATCCCCTGCCTGACACCTCCCTGCTGCCTCCTGCCACGTCGGACATGGGGGTGGTCCAGCAAAGCACCCAGAAACCGCTGAATGCACTGAAAGCACCGCGCCCCCCCCTGAGCCCCAAACCAAAACTTCCCCCACAGGTTTCTAAATCTCTGTCGGAGAACAGCTTCATCCCAGGCTCTCTTCCCCCTGCACGGCTGCCCAAGTCAGTGACGTTTTAGTGGGGTGTGGGACTGAGCAGGGATTGGAGCTGGGGGCCAGTGTGGCATCAGCCCCACGATGCCCTCCATAGGGTTGTGCCTGCCTGCGGTGTTCCATGGAGCTGCGCTTTGGTACGAGAGCCAGGGCTGCGGAGCCTGGAGCCACCAGCAGCCTCCGCTTTGGTTTGCATCCATGGTTTCCTTTCTGTGGACAAAAGTGCTTGCATTTGGGTTTGTTTGGGGAGAGCAGCAGAGCTGGTTAATGTGTGTGCTTCACTGCCTGCCCCATGGCAACATGGAGCCTCAGGGCTCAGGATGGGTGTTGAGATGGACACAAGGCAGTGGAGTCCAAAATACTTAGCAAGAGTTCCTTCCTCTGTAGCAATAGGCCTTTATTTCTTTTTCCAGGCCTGCAGGAAGCAGCAGCCCTTTAGATGAGGCTGGGGTGTGCCAGCAGGCAGGCACCACTGCCCAGCAGTCTATGCAAGCCCCTTTCTCCTGGTGGTCCCTTTCTGTGTTCCTGGCTGCATTCCCAGAGGGGAGGTATTAGCAGCTGGTGGTGGTGAGCTCTGGCTGTCACCCCAGCAGAGAACCCTCCATGTTCTTCAGGTGATGAGGATGGTGGTAGAGCCTGGGTGTTGCAGCACACGGCAGCTCCTGGCTAAGGGATTTCAGTAAGGAGGAGAAATGGCTGCAGTAGGAAATGAGTTCAAGGCCAGATGTGTGGCATGTGGCACTGCTTTGTGGCAGAGGGGATGGGGATGTCACCTTTTGGACAGTGGGTGGGACCGCAGCCCATCCCTCCAATGGCAGATTCCTCCAATGGCCAAAGCTCGTCTAAAATGTAATGGGAGACTTTTGAAACCTGGTTTTCAATTCTCAGGCTGCTGCACCATAGCAAAGCCTACCTAGAGACTAGGAGAAAACATCCACTCAGTCCCTTTGGGTATTTACCAGGTTGTGTATGTGAACGTTTAGCAGTACAGCCATGGAAGGAAAGTGCTGCTTCTTCTGCAGCCCTGCGCTGCTCCAGAGCCTGTTCCCTGTCCATCTCTGCAGTGCAGGGCTGACCCCACGGCTGCTCTGCCAGGGGCATGTGGTGCTGTTGGTGAAGCACTTAGAAGTGCCATATGGGTGCTCAGTAGTTGTGTTTTAAAACACCATGGGTTGTTGTTGAGGCGAAAGTGCCTCGGTTGGTTGAATTGGTGTGTTCATCAGACACCGTGCAGTGGTGAAAGCTGTTAGTGTGCTACGATCCCTGGGCAGTGTATCAGGACAGGCAGCAGTTGCCTTCCATAGCAGCCATACCCTGCTTGGAAGGGGGCTTGAAGCACCGCAGGGGCTGCTGAGAGCCAGCAGCGTGCACTGCTCTGGGTGCTGCCTCCCTTCCAGCTGCTCTCCCTCCAGTGCGTGTCCCAGGGCCATCCTCACCCGCTCCATCCCATAGCAAACCCAGTGCGACCGTGAGCAAACTCAGGAAGGAGCTCCCAGCTCCTGGCCCTGCCAAGCTGCCCAGTTGTGGGCTGTGCAGTCCCCTGGCCCAGTGCATGGTGCAGTTGTAGTGTGGGCAGCAGCAGAGCTGTAGGGCCCAGCTCCAGGGACAGGCCTTGCTCTCTGTCCTCACACCACAGCTCTACAGGGCCCAATGCTGGAGGCCATGGCTCGGCCGTGCACTTTGACAGCCCTGCTACCATTGGCTTTTGTTTTTAATTGCTATTCTTGTTTACAGCGTGGAACGCTTCCTCCATGACTCTTTCTAATGTGTTATAATTATTACTTAAAAAATATATATATCTGTCTGTGGTCATTTGGTTGTTTTTTTTTTGTTGTTGTTGTTGTTTTTGTAAGGAAGTTTGGTGGAAAAAAAAAGTTACTGGTTCCTTTTAGCTGTGATCCGAACAGGCTGTGCATAGTGTTCAGTGCTGTTTGACATGGTGGTAGTGGTGAAAGGTTAGTGTAAAGCTGCTCCCCCCTGCCTTCAAGCTTCCCTGTGGCAGCAGTGCTAGAGGCAGGAGGAAGCACCAGGCTACTCTTAGGTGAACGTGCAGATGGAAAATCACTTCAGTTCTGGGGCTGGGCCCACTGCTTCCCTGACGTGTGCAGAAGCGTGAGCTTCTGTGTGTGCTAATGGTGGAGATGTTTGGCTGAAGCAGCAGCAGTCCTGGTTGGGACTGAGCTGCCTCCCAGCTGATCCTGGCCCTGTGCCTCCTACGTGAGGCAGCAGCCAGGGTGCTGAGTGGGGCCCAGCAGCAGGACAGGAACCTGCTCCTCTCTGCCTCCCTGTGCTCACAGCCCAGCACAGCCCTTCTGCAGTGCTCTGCACTGGTTCTGTTGCAGTGGGGATCCCAGGGCTGACACTGATTTCCCTGCTTGAAGCCCTCAAAAGGCCATGCTGGACAAAATGGGTGCACCCCAACGCAGCATCCGCTGAGTCAGGGCTGATTCATGCTGACGCCATTCACTGGTGCCTCTCATCACTAACTGCGTCCTGCAGGAACTGCGTGTGGGCAGCACCTCTCCCACACCCCACCCTCCATCTCCTTCCTGCAGGCTGCAGGGTGTTGCAGCTGGGCAACAGAGAAAGTGGCCCTTTGGTATCAAGCACTGTGATTACACCAAGCGCTGGCTCCTCCACTGCAAACCCAAAGCTACACCAGCAGGAGGGGGCCGAGAATAGCTCAGTGCCTTGCAACACTTCAAGAGCAGCACAGGAAGTTTGATGGCTCAGTGGCTTTTCTCAGAAGGGCAGGGCTTTCCCCAGGGTCATGCCAGGCTCGAGCCATGTGGTAGGCAGAGCTCTGCTCCTCTCTGCACCGGTTCACTCAGTGTTGCTGAAATGGAGACCCAGAAGTTGCATAGTGGCATCTCTAGTCCCTGCATGCCATGCATAATGCATGAATGGATCGTGCCTTCCTGGCCACAACAGAGTGGTGACACTGCCCTGGTGCTGGTACTGGTACTTTGTGCACCTCTTGCCAGCATCTTCTGACTCACGCATTCACCCAGGAATCAAGCAGTGTCTTGCTTGTCCCACTGCACTCAACAGACATATAATCACAGAAACATGGGGGCTATAGGATGGTTTGAGTTGGAAGGAACCTTAAAGACCGTACAGTTCCCATGTCAGCTCCTGCAAACTCAGCTCAACCCAGACAATGTCAGAACCTTCAGCAAACACCAGGAACTCCTCCGTTTTGAAGCTGCCATCTCTTGTTGGCTTGGGAAAGTGCTTCTGTTGCATCTGTCACAGACCAAAAAAGGCACAAGACTTGTTCCAGTGCTCCATCAGCATCTCTACGAGCTTGTAAGCAATTACGTCAGTTGACTCAGCTGTGATACCTCTGAACTCTCATCTCTCTCTAATAGCCTGTGAGATTCTTGAATGGTGTAGGAGAGAAAATGTTATCTGTCCATTCTGAGAGAGCTGAACCTGACCCGACCAAAGCAGAACAGAGCTACAGCTTCAAAAGAGGCCCTCTTCCAGCACAGGAGATATGACCTCAACAGGTAATTGGCATGATGCTGCCTGAATACTTCTTGGTCACAGTGTTTGTACTCTCCCAAGGTGCACATCAAAGCACCAGGTGTAGTCAAGCCTTGCCATAGCCAGCTAAAGAGATTGTGGCAGCCAAATGCCAGCGGGTGGGCCCAACTATAGAAAAATGCACTCTTTGAGGACTTAAGACAGCATCTGGCCACACAAGGAACAGCTCTTCAGAAAACCACTCACCTAAGCTCATGCCACATCATCAGAACAGAGAGGGGCAGCAAACTCCTTGCCATAAGGGAAACTGAGTTAATGGAATATCTCAAAACTACATCTTAGGGTCCATAGTGTACATTCAGTACCTATGGGGAAATTCCTACATCAACTTCAACTATAGTTATTCCTTCTCCAGCTCTATATTTGCTTTAATGGAACTGTAACCCTGATATCACTTTCAGACTCAAGAAATTCAGCTACCAAACGGACAGCACTCATACTCAGTATACAAAGTAGTGAGTACTAACATGTTATACTAACAACTGTTACACTGTGGCTTGTGTGCAAGAACCTGCTGACATGGCGCTTTGCAGCAAGAAGTTTGGAAAGCAAGCTCTTAGCACAAGTCAGTTCTTGCCCAGGCCGAAAGCAAAGAACGATGCCAAGCAGCATTAGTTCTTTATTTCTAGCCCTGCATAACATGGCAGAGCACAGGCAGTGGGGTAGGAAGCTGCTTATAGGGATGCTGCTGGTGGCCCATGGCTCTGTACTGCAGCACAAAAGGGTTCCTGTACCCATTTTGCTACGTGAGGGATGTGACTCATGCTCTGCTTCCAGCCTCTGCCTCCTTCACCACTTACACCTCTTCAGGTCTCAGCTAGTCCATGCAGAATGGTTCTCTACCACCTGGATCACCTCCCTCCTTCGGTGCTCTCGCTGGGGTCTGCTACTGCAGATACAAGTCACATCAGCCTGCACAGAAGCATGGCCTGTACTGGAGAAATGCCACCAGCCCCTTGCACAGATGTGCTCACGATGGCCGATAGCAGGCATGCCCACAAGGAGGCCCATGCACCAACCTCCAAGGGACAGACGGGTTTGGTGACCCATTACACCCTGCTGACAGCTAGGGGCAGCCCAAGATGTTTATACTAAGCAGGTGTTAGTGTCAGCCAGGTGCTGCAGGGAAGCAGAAGGGTGAATTCTGCCTCCAGAGCACATGAGCACTTTACAACTGGTGCCAGAAAGACAGCTGCCTGCTGCAAGGCAAGGCTGAAAGCAGCCAAGCAAAGTGCCTTGGCCAACCACTGCTGTCTTTTCCAAACGCTGTGCTACCATACAAAGCTGGGGAGAGCAAGAAGCCGTCCTCTGCTCCTACCCTGCTTGAAGTGCAGAACCCAGGAAGCACCCAACTGGCACCAGTTCTAAACACAGCTCTCAGCTCCTCCCTGGTGCTTCAAGGCATCTCATCTGAGCTCATAACAATCCCACACGGTCTGGGGCGAAGGCAAAGTGCCCGGGGCACCGCTGAGGACAGGCTCAGGCTGGTTTGCTACCCAACCAAAACTTGGGGGCCAGCAGTGGGTTTCGGTGCTAATTAAGCAAACATGTGTTGACAACAGTGTGCAGAGAACTCTTTACCTAAAGGACAAATCCCTGGGTGTGAAAATAAGTAAGGCCTCGTGCAATCACAGCTGCTGCCTTTGGCACCCCACAGCCCATTGGCTGCCAACCTGGAGGGCACAGCACCCACCTCTGTTTCCTCTCTGCCTGTTCATTGGCACTGCCTGGGGATACCTGCACAAGATTCTTCCCACAGAGGCCAACAGATGGCCTTTAACCACCTCAGGACCTCTTCAAACAACACTCAGCTCCAGGAAACAACGTGTGGGCTCACAGCTACTTCACAGAGGTTTGCCTCGCACTCACGTTGAAATCACTGGCCCAGCTATTGCCATTATGGTCTGCAGCACAGTGGTGGTTCACCCAGAGATGTAAACCAAGCATGTCCCCTCCCGCTTTACTGTCCCCTGTGATCCTCCCGGAGCCACCATTGGCAGTGAGCTCTGGACACAGCCATCAAAACGGTTTGTCGAGACCATCAAATAATAATTTACTGTGATTCAATCTGTGGCTTTGTACAGTTGCCGGGGTTGGAGGAGGCCAAAGGAGGAGAGGATGGGGAAAGAACCAAAAGTCGTCTGCTGCCGGCCTGGGTGATGTGCGAGATAGTCCTTGGAGGGGCTGGCACTCCTCCCGTCCTCTTCTCTCCCTCCCCCTCCGCTCCTCCCCTGAATCCATTTGTTTCTTCCTTTGCATCACCTCTATCCTTGTGCTCTGCACAGCGGACACCTCTCCAAGTCAGGGTCCAGTCAGGGTCCAGTCAGCTGAAACAAGAGGGAGAAGACCTGTTAGCACCCACTGGCTCTCAGAACCACTTGTCGCCACTGCCAACCCTCACGCTTTGGGACAACCCTGCATTTGCCTCCTGGGGCTGCACTGCCCTAAGAAAAAGGCTGTACAATGCTGTATGGCAGGAGCCCCAGCAACAAAATGCACGCCTTCTGGTCTCAAACCTCTCCTGCCCACATGGGGGAATCTGCCACAGTCATAGAAGCATCACAGGATGCCAGTGCATCTCTGTGTGTATTTACATCTCCTCTTCTGCCCCTCTAGGAATCACCCACAGCCGGTAGAAAAAGACAAGGGCAACCCGCTCTATTAGCAGAGAACATGCTATAGAGAACCTCCTTCCCATGGCCAGCCCCTGTTTTGAAGAGGATGTTGCTGCTGGCCACCCTCGTGGTGATGGGGACCGGCTCCTGGCAGTCTCTGCACGGGGGCTCAGCCCAGCCCGTGTCCCCACGTGCTGTCAGCTGTGAGCCAGAGCAGGAAATGAGCCCCACGCTCACATCCCCATCCGGAGGAAACGCCACGGAACATCTGGATGTCCTGAACATCTGGAAGTCTCCCTCTGCAGCGATAAGCACTCTAGGCACAGCGCAGCCCCACGGCCCCCGGCTGGCCGGCCTGGGGGAGCATAGGGGTGGAGTGCTCAGCCCATAGGAAGCAAACGCTGCCAGTGCCGCTTGTTTTGAGAACTCTGCTACGCTCGTGGCCTTTTGCCTCCAAAAGCAGTGAAAGCAAAACAGCTGCCCACCTCCTCGCTCAGTGGGATGCTCACAGTCTGTGGAACACAGGCTGTCACTCTAGGACTCCAGCAGTTGTGTGAAGGGACAAGGAGTTAGATGGGGTTATTTGAGATACTCCCCAAATGACATCACCTCAAGGACAATGGCTGTGCAGGCTTTTCTCACAGTCCCTGGCCCTAGGACACAGCCCTTGGGTGTCCCTTATACATCACTCCGGTGCACTCAGCCCTGACTGCCCCATCTCCTCCTTTCCAAAGGAGTGACTGTGCAGACAGACGTCTCCTCAATGTGGAAGCCAACCATATGGGCATTCTCAACATTGCATCAGTTTCAAATATCCCAGGGGATATATCTGACAGGAAGACTCTTCTATTGAACAGAGGGCTTTCACAGTCACATGTATCTGCTTTGGAGCTGTAGGACAGCACAGTTGATGCAGTAGGAGGCAATGTGCTCACAGCTCATCCTCTGAGCTTCTCTAAGGCCAGGCTGGTGCACGTGGTGAGCTGCACACCTGGAGCACCAGCATCACTCCTCTGCAGCATGGGAAGGAGCTTCCCTGGGGACGGCATGACAAAACATGCATTTCTTTCAGTGTTCTGCAGGATTTTGTTCCGCTGAATGAGGGGAAAAAATAATAATAATAAAAAAATCCCTTCCTCCCACACATTTCCTCAGGAAAGTGGGAAAACCTGCCTTACCTTCTGTTTGGACACGAGATACTATTTCAGTCCCCGTTTTAATTAAGAAATAACCATCGCCAAAGTTGTTTTTGAGGCATGTTTGCAGACGAGCACCCCCACCCTGCTTTCCATACAGCCCATCTCCTGCTTCCAAAACTCACCACAGTCACGATATCACACATTTACAGTTCATGCAGCCAGGGCCACTCTCATCTGGTGGGTTCAGCTTGCGCAGTTTATGCTGACGGATCTCCCGCACTAAGGTATAGAAGGCATCTTCAACGCCCTGCAAGAAACACACAGCGCTTTGCTCCAAGCAGGGCAGGGCAGCGGGGAGAAGAGATGGCTGTGCCAATCCGTGAGGAGCCCCAGCAATGCCTCCATGCTGCATGGACCAACAGCAGCCTGGGGCTGGGCTGGGGATCGTGCCACGTGGATTTATCTCCCAGTGCCATAACTGAACTCGGGCCATCAATCACAGCCTGCATTCAAGGCAAAGCTGCAGCCAGCTCAGAGCTGGGCTTTCTGGCAGCTTCATTCCCAGCATCCTAACAGTGGTAAATCAGTGCCCGTGCTGGCTTGCTCTAATTCATGTTCCCTTCCCAGCTTGCTGCCATGCCAGAGCTGTCAGAGAGACTTACAGCACGCTGGGTAATGAGCAGCTGGAGCGCTGCTTGTCTGGCAGCCCAGCACACAGTCAGCATGGCACTCCCACCTCTGTCCATCAGGGAAGCCGTGGCTCATCAGTCTCCCCCCCATCCTGAGGCTGGGCAACATTCCCCACTCCCAGGCCCTAAGGCCCTCATGTCTCTCCTCCTACCTGTCTGGTTTTGGCCGACGTTTCTATGTAGGGGATCCCGTAACTCCGGGCCAGGTCCTGCGCTTGCCGGGTCTCCACTGTCCGTGCTGGCAGGTCACATTTATTTCCCACCAGCACCATGGGAACATCATCTGAGTCTTTCACCCTCTTGATCTGCTCCCTGCCAGAGGAGGAGATGCCAAAGTGAGGGGAAGAAGGGCACCAGCACAGAGGAAAGGTCACTTCTTCCCCACGAGCTGCTGTGCTACGACATGCCCGGTGCAGGGCTTCCAGAAGCACGTGTGCAACCACGGCTCGTAAGCAAGAGAACTCCAAAATAGCCAGGGCACCTTTGGAAAAGAAAGCTAAACATACTTCTGCCCTTTCAATGCAGCTGTTTGCTATATTCAGCTTGCAGTTATGGCAGTCTGCATGAAGGCAGCCTCCTAGCGTGGCCCAAGCCAAACAAAGGAGAACGCTCCAGCAGCTACCTGTGCACTATGACCATCTGAGACCAAGTGAGCCCCCGAGTGGGTGAAAGTCACCAGGAAAACACCTGCAAGCAGAGTCTGCTGAGCTGACAGAGCAGCGTTTGGCAGCTGCAGCCTTTCCTGCAGATGCACAGATGCTATTTGCTTCGTTTCAGCTTAGTTCAGTTCACTCAAAGTTGAGAAACCAACTGGGAACCGAAGAAGTAGTAACGGTTCTCCATTCCAACCTGATTTGGAAGGAGGTGGGAGAGGATGAGATCTACTGCTTCTATAATCTTAAGGCCATTATGACCACAAACAATGCACTCTGTTCCCCCATGGCAGATAATAACTTCCTTTGTTTAATACATCACTTAACTTGGGACACAAAACAGCTTTTTTTGCTTATGTAACCAAAACAATTACTGGGGTTTTATTTAACCAATCCATGCACTTTCTTGTTTAAGATTCTGCTTTCTACATTTTACTTCAATTCCAATTTCCATCCTGAAGCAGCTGGATAGTGTCAAAAAAAACCAAAAACGCCCCAACAACAAAAAAACATTCCACAATCATCTCTTTTTAATACAGTAGGACACAGAAATGAGGTCTGAATATATGTTGGCTATGCCATAAAGCCACTTAGATGTTCGATGTAACATCCTGACCGGCAGACCCCGGCACTAAATTTAGTGCACACTGCTACACTTAGCTGAAAAGAGATACCTCCTAATGGCTCCGAACCAGCCAGAGTGAGTTGTTCTCTGGGGAAAATTATTCTAAAAGTGCAAATGCAAAGAGCACATGTGGAACGAGATTAAAGCTGGTGATTTACATCATGATTAAAACCGGGGCTTGAAATCGAGCCATCTTCTTGAGTGATTCACAGGCACCAGCCCCAGCACAAGGCAGTGGGATGAATGCTACCAAATCCCTCAGGTGCTTCAGGAAAATCCCATCCTTTGTCCTACAGTTCAGCTCGAACAAGCCAAATTAGTCCAAGGCACGCAGTTACCGTGCCAAACACGCCTGTCAGCTCTGAGTAAGGCAGGGCTGTGTCTGTGCTGGAAGCTGCAGGATGCCTTGAGAGCTGTGATCGCTGCTGCCCATCAACCTCCGGATGAGATCCCTGTTCCCCACTTCCAGCACCGGGCAGGGCTGGCTCAGGTGGCAGGGAAGCAGGCACTGGCGGAAGCTGCAGTGAGTCATTTCCTACACTGCTCTCAACCCCTCGGGCTGGCTCCAGGCACGTGTCAAGGCAGGACTGGAATAGCGGGGGCTGCTGCAATCAGGGCTGGGCTGGGCAGGGCTCAGGGTGATCAGTGGGGTGAAATGGGATGCCACATGCCAGTGGAGTCTCTCTGGCAAGCTTTAATGATGGGGCACGCAGTCCCTCAGAAGGCAGGGGAAGCAGTAGCCCAGAGGCACATTTTCATATAGCTCCTCAGAGCAAGCAGGTTGATGCCTGCAAGCCACCCCACACATCCTTTGCAGAGCAGAAGTTGCTGAGATCAATTTCAGTAGCAAAGCAATTCCATTAATTAGAGAGGGAAGGGAGGGGGTCGTAAAGGATCATCTCTCCCTTTAGTCACCATAAACACTTAAACATTACATTACCGAGTCCCCGGGGACCACAAGCAATCCCTTTGGATGGCTTTTATTGGAGTCACTGACATCAGCCGTCTGCCGGGCCTGTTCCCCGGGGGGCAGCTGCTCACACTAATTGTCTGTGTGGGCAGCATTGATCGAAGAGTGAAGGCGGGGGGGAGCAGCAGAGATGCTCACCTGTACTGGTGGATGTCCTCAAAGGACTTGGTGTTGTTAATGGCAAAGACGCACAGGAATCCTTCCCCTGTTCTCATGTACTGGTCTCGCATGGCACTGTACTCCTCTTGCCCCGCCGTATCCAGGATGTCCAGCAAACAGGTCTCTCCATCGATGACGACTTGCTTTCTGTAGGAATCCTGCCAAGGGACAGAGAGAGAGAAGGTCAGCCAGGAGGCCTGATGCAGGGTGATCCTGCTACAAGCCAGCAGTGCTGCTGGGTGCTGGGAAGGCTTTCGGCACTTGGTCCTACAGCTCTGGGCACTGCATCCCATTCCGAGGGGCTGGAAGAAGGCACACACAAAGGGAGGCTGCTGGCAACCATCAGAGTGATCTGTGGGCCGGAAGGTGCTTAAGACCACCTGGAATTGCAGCATCCCTGACATGGAGTGGGCACTGGGGGCAGTCACAACCAGAGAGGGGGCAAACTGGGCGTGTTGGTGAACGTCTTGCTGTTGTTTGAACACGAAAAAAAACAAAGCAGGCTGCAAGGAGGATGTTTCCAACAGCCAGTCTGTGCCCAGAGGGGCTCTGGGAAGGGTGAGGAGCACCCTGGCAGGTCTTTGAAGCTGTGCGTTTCCCTGCAGTGAGATGATTATAACTTATTGCATGCATGAAGAGGCCTGGAAAGCACCGAGTGCTCTCCCAGGGTCTTCCCCAAAGGTCTCCCAAACACAGCTCTCAACAGCCAGACATCAGCTACAACATGGTCACTCCAACTCCCAGCCAGAGAACAAAGCTGAAACCAAAGGTATGAAAAATACACAGGTGTGCTGTGACAGAGCAGTGACAATGTTATCAAATGAGTTTTGCCCCTAACAAATAGCCCCAAAGACGACAACAGACATGGCAAAAGGCACTAACAGACTGGCAGCAGTGTGGGAAGGGAGCACAGATTCTGCCCTTTGTTCACTGCCACATAAACAGCAGCCTCCAGGACTCATTAAAGCCTTTCTCCTCCTTGCAGAAAGCACCCTGAGATAAGCCAAGACAGGATCTGCTCCACCTCGACCTTCTCAGCAGTCTATTACCCCATCCTTTGCCACCGTGCTTCTATCTACACAGGAAGCCCTAGCAGCTCTGGGATTGGGCAGCTCTCCATGCAATCCTCATTACCCTGTCTGTAATTAAGTGATCTCTCCACCACCATTTGCAGCCACCTCCCTGGTGCAAGGCAGTGCTGCAGAGGGCAGACCGTGCGTGTCTGTCTGCTATGCACATCCGCCACTACTCCCTCCCCTCCCTACACTCCAGCTCGCATCCAGAGGACGAGTGTCTCAGCACACATGTTCACATGTAATTGCCAAGTCCCTGCTTATGGGAGGTCTCACAGCCAGACAGCACATGTAGAGAAGTGACCCCACACTGTCCTGAGGATGCTGGCACCTCACTCCCCCTGCTGGGCTCGAGATCTCACAGATCCTTTTCCAGCAGATTAATTTGAATGGGCACAGTGTTAAAAGGCGAGCCAGAGACTGCAGGTGTTGGGACAGGACACTGGGGACAGAACGGTCTGACACGACTACAGGTGAAGAACACAGGAGGGAAGATGAGAGAGGAAGGAGGCAGCTGGCTTCTTAAGCAAGGTGCGACACTGAGACTCAGGAGCCTTAAAATAAACTCCAGGCTCTGCTTGGACTCTCTAGGTGACCTTGCCAAATGACGTAATAGCAAGTGCCTTTAAGCGCCTTTCTTCTTCCCATCTGTAGGATAATAAGACCACTTCAGCCCTTCTACCCAGACTTGCTTCGCTTGTTTATTTAAGTGGTGAGCTCTTCAGGGTGGGGACTGCACATACAACACTTACCAGAATAGATTTCTGACCCCAGAGGGGACCTTTTAGGCATTATGATAATAATAACAACTGCAGTAACCACAGCTGTATTTATACACATCTGGTAGAGACTGCTCCAGGACTGCAGGCAGGGAGGTTATTGTCTGAGAGGCGTGACAGAGCTGCGAGTTGCATTCCCAGGGGAACCTACTCCTTGCACAGAGCAGGGCAGGAGTGGCCAGGAGCCGTACTGAGAGCACAGCACCTCCCGGAACGAGGAATAAGTCACGCAGCGGGTAATTAGCATCACTCCAGCAGTGATGGAACAGCAAAAGCAGCTTGATAATTGACTGTGTTTTTAAAAGGTAAAGAGAAAAATCTTTGTTGCTTCTGTTTGTAACGTGGAAAACTGGATTCTGAATGCTGAACCTCTTCTACACAGCCTACAGAAGCATGAGCTGCTGTGGAAATGCCAAGTCACAGCTTGAGCCAGTGACTGAGCACCTGGTGGGAAGGCAGAGCCAACCCAGGGGAGATCAGGTGTCTGCAATGTACCTGAGTGATTGGAAGGGGGGCAGCCAGGATCCACCCCTTCCCAGACCTCTTTTAAGGGCTGGCAGTGGAAGTAAGGGGATCTTGCTGGAGATCCCTGTGTACCTGAGGCTTTTTGAAGGTAAGCAGCTTCTTTCCTTTATTTCTGTGTTATTGGTTGTTACATTTGAACAAGTGCTTACTTGAGGTAGCCTAGGGCCTTGCTACTCAGTTGTTATTGTTGTGCTTCCCACCATGTTACAGTGTTACACAGGCACTTGGCTGATTCTCCAGGTGGGCATGGGACATGGCAGGTCCCTGCTGTCTCAAAAGATCCATCCCTCACTCCTTGCAATGGAGGGTATGAGAACCAACCTTGTCAGCACAGCCTCTTTTCTCTGCTTCCTGTTGGAGGATGAACTTATCATGCTCTAGAGGAGGGCAGAGATTTGCAGCTCAAGGGAAACTACAGACAAGCACTCCCTGTTCTCCTTTCCCTGAGCTATTTCATGAGGCCTGCAAGCCCTAGGGAAGAACCACAGCACTGGTCTTCCTGCTGTAGAGCAAATCCATAACCAAGTGTTAGGTAGCCTAAAGAAAATCCATGAGAGGAATATCCCCAATTAAGTTCAGTCCTGAGACCAACCCAAGCACACTTAGGCTTGCAGCAGAGTGCAAAAGAGCAATAACAAAACGTGTAGATGGAACTGCTTACCTCTATTGTGGGGTCGTACTCATCAACAAAATGGTTCTGAATGAGCTGTATTGTCAAAGCACTCTTCCCGACACCTCCAGCTCCCACTACCACCAGCTTGTACTCGGTCATCTTCCAGCTGACCCCAGCTCAGGGCCTCCCGGAGCACCACCACCTGAGGGGAGAAATACAGCCACCATGTTAGGAGAGTGAGAAGCACGAACCAGTGGCTGGGAAAGGCAGAAAGATGGGCATCCATGTACTTTAAACACGAGTTTGCTCTAGCTTTGAAATTTCTTCCTGTGAGGCATTCTGCTCCAGTACTGCCTTGACCTCCCAGCCCAAGCTCACAGATATACCCTGCTGCTAAATGGTGAGACAGAGGTGGTGGGATGACCCAAAGGTCAAGGGCTTTTTTTTGTATGTTCCTCCTTCAGTACACTGACTACCCTGGAAAACAGAGACAATTATATTTATATAACTCTGTCGCCCTGTGTTGTGCCTCCAGAATGCACTGCCTCTTATGATCCCATTCTCTAGGGTCTCAAATGTGAAATGACCTCACCTAAACCATGAAGCTTGCTATAAAATTACAGCAAAGAGCTGCAGCATCCAGAGCTGTTTCACCCAATATCCTCCACACTGGCAAAGGTTACTTCAAAACAGGGGAAGAACTGAATACAGAACTGTGCCCAGTGGGTAACTCTGACTCTCTACAGTCCTTCAGACTGCCAGTCTGGATGCATCCTGCGTGACATGATGCATGGGAATATATAAGAGATGGAAGTGGTAGGTAAGGAAACCAAAGAGAAGGCTGCGTAAATGAGAAGTAAACCTTTAAATTTCAGCTCCTCTTCTACTGAGAAAGAGGAACTTCAACTTGGAGCTTGCGAGAGGATGATTACAAAACCCTGAAGGCTTGAACAGAAATCCCCCTGAACTTACCAACCATTACAAAGAGATCTATCTTGCAAATTCAAATTGAGAGAGAAACAAAAAGCTATAACTGCTCTGGGAAAGGCTGTGAAGAGCAGGGATCCTAGCAGCTCAAAACTCAGCAGAGAGATTTTAAGAAGGTGTATTTAAAAACATTAAGGCTGAAGGGTGGTTCCTGGCCATCTCTAGTCATGCTGCTGGTAAAGCAAATAACCAGGAAGGGGCACTGCCTTTTGAGCAGCACACGAGCATTCAGAAGAGGCTGCATGCTCAGCTCGGAGCCCTGGGAGCTCAGTATTTCACATCAGATGATGCCTAGTAGCGTGATAATGCTGGCAGGAGCTGCTGCATCTCCTGGAAGATGAGCTTTGTTTAGGCGGTTGGTACATGGTATTCCTGCAATGGGCACTCTGCATCCAGCCCGTGTCTGCAGCTACTGAATTTGCTAATGCAGCAAAGATTTAATCTAAAGTAGGGCAGAACTTTCTGACTTCAATCCCCATCTGACTGCAACCTTAAACCACTCAGACAGTTCAATCACCCGCCTGGGCTGGGGCAGTCAGATACAGCCACTGCCTGTCAAAGCCCTTTTCTCAGCTGCTATCTCAGTGTCAGGAAGACAAAGAAAGATCATGTCCTTTCCAGCACTCAGGATCTTGGGGAAAAGCAACGAAATGGCTGCAAAAGAGCAAGCAGAGCACAAACAGGGGAGACCTCTGGTCCCACACTGATGCCCTTCTCTGCTGCTAGTGAAGCTGGGGAGAAAATAAAGTGCAAAAAATGAGATACCTCAGGTCCATGACTTCCCAGAGAAGTTTCATGGAGCTCTGTTCTTGAGGCCAGGGAAGAGATTTGTCAGGAGCCATACGGCATCATGTGGCAGAGGGTCAGGCTCTAAAAGCTAAGAGAGGTTTCCAGCTTAAGAGTTCTCTTATCCCCTTTTTTTTTTTTTTCTTTTTTTTCCTGGGAGCAGCTCCCAGGTAGTTTTGCTGAAGAGCAAGTCTGAAAGTCAGCTCACCACGCAACAGATACCCCAGCAGTCACAGCCTTCTTCCTTGTGTGTTGTGCAAGTGGATGGGACAACTGAAACTGCAGATGTAACTGCTGTGATCTCTAACTACAGTGGGAAGTTCTGTCCTTCTGAAAGTGCCTGGCTTCAACTTATCTGCAGGGAGGTTTTCTAGTGAATTAGAGATCAAGGCAGCACTGAACAAGCTGACCTGTGTGCATGTAGTACAAAACAAAGTATATGAACATGAGCTCTGCAGCTTTAGCATTCACTGACTCCCACCACACCCAGAGGATGCTGGCAGTGATGAGATTGCTGTTGGAGAGATGGTAGCAGACATCCTCAGTCATCCCACACTACTGTTGGATGTGCCGGATGGGGATGTGCAGCCTGGCCATTGCTGTGAAAGCTTTTTCTGATGTGAGAATTTGCAGAGGAGGAAAAACGAGTTTGCATTTCTCAGCAGCTGAAGTAGAGCCCAAACAGAACTGACCAAAAAATAACAGAGGAAAACACAAAAGAATAGCTTCCCAGTCCCACACTAAGCAAGAACAGTGGTCTGCATGACTAACCAGGTTGCTCCCTGGTGTTTTACCCTCCTAACCAAACGAACCACCTCTGTGGTGCCCAGCATCGTTCCCAGCAGCCAGATCCCCCTAAAGCTGTGCCAGGCAGTCCAACAAAAGGCTCAGCAGGATGCCACTGCCAGGAGCCGTTCAGCAGTGTCTGGGAACAGGAGGGCTGGGGTCTGAGTGCCAAGTCAACAGCCCTAGCATGGAGCTGGAGCTGCTGCTGTATTTCCTGACCTCGTGGATTTTCTTCCATAGAGAGAGGGCTCCTGGCTCCCATTCAAAGCTGTCTAGGAAAGCTGAGTGCTTCCGCCTGGCAGCACAGCTGCTCCCAGCCCAGTAGCCCATGAGACCTCCCCCGACGTTGTGGATTTCCCAGGCAGCAGGAGCCACACAGCTTCAGGAAACAAGAACCATCTGCCAGCCTCACAGGGGAAGCAGGGAGAGCAAGCGCCTTACCCCAGCCTGGCTCCCAGCAGGCAATCACGTCCCATCTCTGCGAGCATGAGGGGATGGAGACCGTGCTGCAGGCAGATGGCACAGCCCTGTAACTCCTGTGCTGTGTGTGCCAGGCAGCACCCAGCTTTGGCTTCAGGAGCAATGACCGAGGTGCTTGGTGCAAGCTCTCCCAGTGAAGAGACTGAGCAGCACTTTCAGACCTAAAGCCTAGAGGCTATGAATGCTCCTTAGGATCCAAGCTAAGTCTCAGCTTTTCTGCAGAGAACAACCTGATGTCCTGCACAGCCCCTGTTCTCAAGCAGGAAGCTGTATCAGCAGAAGGAGAGGTAGTTCAGGGGACCTGACTCTGATGATTACAGCTGAATTCAGTGCAAAGCTGGGACAGCACAGAGAAATCTCCAGAAAGTCACCTGACACAAGCAGAGATGAGTGCAGCTAAGTCTCTTGAATTCCTCATGACATCTCATGTCAGGTGTCAAGCAAAAGGGACATGAAGTGGCTTCCCAATGCATTCACTGATAAGGAGACTCTCACATCCTTCAAATAGGATCTCACTGGAGGAGCTTCCTCTGCTTTCTTCCTTTCTTCCTATTGCTTTGCTGTATACCTTAGGTGGATGCCATCCAAGTAAACAAGCCAAGAGACAGACATTTGTGCAGCACTGCTACAGAAGGTAACCATGATGGAGATTTTAGAAATGTAACTTATTACTGAACAGTTACACTCTACCTGTCAACAGGGAGTCCATTTAAAGACATAGGATATCAGTTCCACCTCAGCAAACATCTTTGAGTAGCACTCACTGTGCATCCTTTCTTCCAAAAGCCTCGTCCACAAGAACTAAGGAATGATTAGACCGAAAACGCAATTCAGAAAATCTATTCTGACAAGGCAAACCTTGCTGTCTCACTCTTGTCACTACTCTGATTCCTCTGTTTGCTTGTACCAGTGTTACAAAATACAGCCTCTGCAGGGGCTCAATGAACTTCTCGAGCAGTTTGAAATGACAGCTCTTGTTTCTTCTCAAGGGTCAAAACACTGACAATCTCAGCGACCTGCCCAGCCTGGAAGATGGTAGGAAAATGAAGCTGGCAAGCTAATGCTCTGGTATGAATCACGGCCTATCCACAGTGCTTTGTTTTCATTTACTTGATGCTTTTTAAATTAACGAAGAAGCGGGCTGCAAATCTAACACAGTGTGCTTGGCTGTCGGCTTGCTGGCTTCATACTCACAAGCTCAGACGACATGGCCCCCAGATGAAGAGAGGGATGCCAAAGATGTCACAACAGTTGCAAGTGGTGACCCTGCTTTGGAGAAGCAACAAATGTCCTCCATTAGAAGTTCATGAGCATGCATGAAATAGCTTTGCACAACTCCTCTAACCAGGGACCACACAACCACAAAGAACCTCTGACGTCCCCACTCCTCCTTCACCATCACGCTGACAATATCTCCCAGGTAATGCTGCCCCTTCAGCCATCAGTGCTGTGCCAGGAAGGGGGCAGATGGCAGCAGGCAGTGCCCAGGTCCACCATCACACAGGCCAGAACAGACATGAAGACAAAGGAAATGAGATGACGCCTTCCCCACCAAATCCACTGCCAGTTTTCTGGTCTGCACTTCAGCTGTTCACGCTGCACCCTGCCTGATGGCTTTATTTAATAAAAACAGCAGTGCATCACCTGCTGTTGGCTGTACGCTGCTCTGACTCTGCAGTTCTCCCTCAACCTCTCAAGCTGCAAGTTCACTGAAGTACTTTGTTGACAACTTACTTTGTAAGGAAAACATTGGGGAATCACAACTCTGCCTAGTGGCTTTATTAAGCTACCAGAAACAGTAACAACCTGCATAAACATCAATAATGCACCAGCTGTCCAAGAGTTTCTCTCTGAATCAATTCTCCATGAAGAAATTGTATCCTAGCTATCAGGGGCCATCAAAATGATAACATTCAACAGAAAGATCAGCAGGTTCCTTATCTCAGGAGCTTATAAACATCACCAATCTGTAATACAGCACTGCAGCTTGTCCCCAAGGAATGCTCAGTGCAGAAAGTAGCACTTGCCACGAGCCGATCACCAGCATTTCTGATCTTGGTCTGAGTGTGAGAACAGGTTTCCTTAATTTCTGATTATATTTGCATGTGCTGGCAAGGGGGAACTTCCAGCAGTGGATGAAACCAAGTGCACTTGGGCTGCTCACATCCATGTCTCCAGCATGCTGTCAGGTGATGTAATGTGCTTGCAGTTTGTGGTGGGATCTTACTTTCCATTGTTACTGCCTGATAACAGGGTGGGATTACAAAGGATCATAGAATCATTAAGGCTGGAAAAGACCACTAAGGTCACCAGGTCCAACCACCAACCCATTCCCACCATGCCCACCTGACCATGTCCCTCAGTGCCTCAACTCCAAGGTTCTCATACACCTCCATGCTGTTGTTCCACAGTGGCCTGGTCCACTTGGTGACTTGTGGAAGCTTCAATGCAATGTACTACTTGCTGGTGAAGAGAAAGCGGCAATGCTGGAGTGCAGCCTCTCCCAACACCCTCCAGTGTCCCCATCTCACTGGGGCAGCAGCCTGGCTCCTTGCTGCCTGCGCAAGGGGTTGCTGCAGCAGTGATGGAAGGGACAAATGTAGGTATTTACCCCTAACCACTGAGCCAGCCACTGCTAGAGCAGGGGTTGCTGTCAATGTGCAGAAACGCCATCCTCCTTATCCTACGGACTAGCCATAGCCATGCAAAGGGACAGGCTCAACCTCATAATCAGTAGCAAAGCCAGGAACTAAACTCAGACAAGTGACTTTCAATCCAGGGTCTTAACAGGAGACAAAAAGCTCCGTGTGTAGGTTTTGGATGGGAAAGCCGTTGGTTCCCTGCCGGGTCTTTGTGTTCGGCTGTCAGAGCTGACAGCTCCCCTGCCGAGCTGAGCTTCCATGTGCAGAGATGTTTGGAGAGGCAGAGCAAATCAAGTGGGAAAGCCCAAACTGCTCTCCAATTATCCTAATGAAATCACAACTGTGTCACAAGCGCAGGGAGGGCGCAGAGATGCTCCAAAGCACAGACCCAGTGGAAAAACAAGAAGAGAGCAGCTGCCACAGGAATGGCTGTGACACAACAGCACTGAAAATCCAAGGGCAGAGCTCAGTGTGCTTGGGGAGGTCACAGACAGCATTCTGGAAGGACCTACTCTGTGTTTTGGCACAAGTTTGATGCAGGTTTACATCAGGACTGTTCTCTGGCCCTATCACTTCCATGCGACAACAGACTGTACCACACGTTCAAGAACTGCATTCCCCCTCCTCTCTAACCCCACCCTTCCCCATTCCTCCCAGACAACTGCTGACAGGGAAAAGTTAAGAAGCCAGTTTCAAGAAACACTTACAAGCCATAATTCATTAGAAAAACTTGCAGCAGAATGTGGCTGGTTGTTCAGCTTTCTGCTCACTTCAAAGCCTGATGCATATGAACTTTCAGAGCAAACGGACAAGGAAACAAGGTAGCTGGAGCTGGGAAGTTGCAGTAATTGTTTTGATATTATTTTTCAATTTAAAAAAATAATTAAATCACGGAAAAAGAGACTTTTAAAAAGGCCAGTTCTTGAGCAGGATAGTAATAGAAGAGTATCATTATGCTTTGGCCTCCAGGAACAAAGCAATACGTGAAGCAGACACCTCACCTTGCCAGAGCTATAGCAGCAGAACAGTCCGGACAGAGAGCAAGTGTGAAGGACAGGAGCCTGCTGATCAGCAGCAGAAAAGGAGAGGAAGGAATGGACTGGGAGACAGTGGGAGGCCACACACCCCCAGATTCACTCACCCTCTGGATGGCTTACTGGCCCTGCAGAGAAACAGGGTCCTCGGTTCTGGGGATGGCTCAAGTCCCCCTGGAAGGAGAGGAAACACAAAGGAGTGAGCAATGACAATGCCCTGTCTGTGCAGAGAATATCTTTACATTGAGCCTATTCTGGATTAAGAACAGGGCTCAGCATCCACACTTTGGTGTGGCCGACGACCCACCCTTCCCTACCAATACCCACACGCTGCTTCCCCTGCCACTCACCCAGCGCCCGACTATTTTCGGCTCAGGGGATTTCCTGGGCCTGGCACAGCCTGTCTGTTTAGCAACCCTCAAAAGAAATCTTTTCCAAGGGCTTGTCCAGCCTCCCCTTGAACCCACAGAAGCTTCAAACCCACAGAAGCTTCAAACCCGCATCATAATTTGGCAAGGATCTCACAGGTCTGCTCCCCAAGCAGCAAGAAACAATCACTCTTGTTAGAGCACAACCTGGCTCCACCGGGCAGTCAGTCCCCACCTTCTCTCACACAATACCACACGCTGCTAATCACATCCTCCAAAGTTCTATCTTTCCCAGAGAACTGTGGCTTACAGCCTTTTCTCCCCCCATTTTTTTAAGACAGGGCAGAGCAGCACAGCTGCAATAGTCTCCTCTTTGCTGCAGGTGTGGGAGCAAAGGGATCACCTCCTGTGGCATGAGGGAACAAGAGTGAGTTCCCTTCTTGCCTTTTCATTCCCAAGGGGACATCAATAAAAGCTGCCCTCGCAGCTCATTCAAACACGGAGCCCAAAGGAACAGCTTGAGCGACCCTGAACAGACAAAATCAGATATTTCCAGTGTGTCTCCTTGATTAGTAAGCCACTTAATTTATGTGATCAAATATAATGATCATCCCTCTGCATTCATTTAGCCCTTGCAGAGCTTTTGCAGGCACAAACCCTTGTTTAGCAGCAGAGCTGAGAGAAGAAAGAAGGTACCGCAGCAAAATCAAATCTGCTTTAGCAAATCTATGGGAAGGAGGCAGGGAAAATGCAAGTGAGGGTGAATGCTGGGGGGCCAAGCAGGCAGCTGGGAAGAGATAAAGGGAAGCAAGCAGGCAGCTGCTGCTGTGCCCCCCTTCTCCTCCCCTTCCCTCTGGGGCACACTATTAACACGGTGACACAATGCTGTCCCAGCCGCACTGCTAGCAAGCATGAATATGCATCAGACATCATGCAGCAGAGTCTGGTGCACGCTGCTGATTTATAGGACAGCTAAACAAACCCCTTCCACCCAGCACACGGCCACCGTGCTCTGCAGAGATAACACTGCCCTACAGATCAGCAAGGTGGGTGCTGAGCAGAGAGCTCAGACAGCTCTGAATGCAGCCGCCTGACAGCCAAGGTGGATGGGTCTGCAGGCAGGCAGAGCCCACCAGTGACGAGCATGCAGTACCAAGCAACTATCACATAACAGCATTTTGACAGAGAGACAAAGAGGTCCAAAGGTTAAGGCGTGAGATCCATGTTTGGATTAGGAGATCTCCCTGCTGGGAAGGGAGGATTCTCCCTCTTTTGGCTGCAGAATGCAGGATAAAGAGACACAGGGTCTCCATCCAGCCTCCTCCAACCCCAGCAGGGTTTGGTCCTGCAGCTATCCCATCCCCTGAGAACCAGGGACCAAGGAAGTAACTTCATTCTGCAGCGAGGAATCCATAGCAATGAAGTGAGACACCTTGGGGAGGGCAATCTGCTGAACAAAAAGATAGGTAAGTTGCCTGGCAAAATTAGCACAGAGCATAACATGCTCGGCACAAGCATGATGTTATTCACATTAGCAAAATGAAGGAGGAAGCAAGAGGGCTAAAGCACTGATCTTAATCGGCACTGTCAGATTTCACACGCACAAGGACCAGCATGCTTGCTTTCTCTGTCTTATTAATTATCAGCATAGGCAATCACACCTAAAAAGAGAAAAAAAAGAACAGAAGGACTTTTGGATCCCAGCACATGAAGTTCCTTGGGACAGTATAAGCAATGTCAGAGCATCGAAGGTGTTGCAGGATTCTTGTGGATCTCCAAAATGATCTTTTTCTCTTTTCCTCTTTGCAGTGGAAACCAAACCCAGCACCGCTGGGAGTTCTCCAAACAAGAAAAAGGATTCTTATACCAAAGTTTCAACTTTTGTCCTTTATTTATCTCTGGAATCTCTGCCATCCAGTCAGCAGTAAAATCCTCATCTTCTGAAGCCATGGCAAAAATCATCATCACTCCAGTGAAGCCACTAAAGCCAAGATAGTCAATACTGAGTGAGAACCTGACTTGATTTGTTTTAATTTTCAACACTTGGAGCACTTAAGCCTCTCAGCACCTGCATACAGAAGCAAGGTAGACCCTCACATCTTCTGGGAAATGAAGGACTAGAAAGACACCTTCATTCAGCCTGGAGGCACAGTGAAAGCCAGCAGACCTTTCAAGACCATGAGGGCACTTCTCAGAGTTAACAACAAACAACAGAAAGCTGGGTTTTCTCCCCCAGGAAAGAAAAAGAATGCAAGAAAATGAGCTGATGTGAACTGCTGCTGCTGAAAACACGACCCGGACTCACCCAATGAGGCATGCTTCCTTGCTCCTGTCACGACACGATCTGTCTTGTGAGCCTCACGTTGGGCTCAGAAATTACTCATCAGATATGGAAATGAGTCCTCTGAGGAATCAGTCAGTGAGAACAATCACAAAGTCTTTGCTTTTGAACAAACAGAAAGAGTTTGGGCTTGGGGATATGCTTTGCTCATTTTAAAGTGAATGGAGAAGAACCAAACTATCTACAGCTGGGGGCTCTACTTTATGGATCCATTTCTCTTCCAATGTTTGTTAGAAGGACACAGCGCTTCTTCCTTGGCAAATAAGAATAACTTCAGAGATTAGGACTGAGCTGTGATTTTTTAAGGTCTTGCCAGTATTGGTAGTGAAGACACTAATCACTAGCAAGGTCAGGGAAGCAATGATGTCCTGGTGGAGACTCCCTGCTTCATCTGGCAGCAGCAGACTTCACCAGTAGTACTCCTCAGGGCTCTTGAAGGCAATCAGAGCAATCTGTCATGCAGAGACATTATTCACACCTAACTGGAATTAAACTGCTTCTTATTCCCTCTTTAAATCCACCCTTCTTTTCAGAAAGCAGCTCCCTGAGGACCAAGTCTGTCCAAAGAACCTTCAAGGCCACGGTGTGGTACAGGGGGTACAATTCCTACATAGCTCTCATGGTTCCCACAAAGGAACTTCAACTGAAACATTAACAAAAAAAGAAAAAGAATTGAATGTTTGCTAAAAGCTTTTTTAAATAGAAGAAGCCCACAGAAAGCCACCAACTTGCATGTCAAACAAGCTAACTTTAACTTGAAATGCTACTTGAGCAAAAATAGATGCTGCGCTGTTCTGCAGAGTGAATATATTAATGGAAGAGGAAAATTCATGCTGGAACAGCAGGGAAAGCACTGAGCTCTGAAAGCTGGAGCTTGTCAACTGACCCTCAAAATCCATCCTCACAAATGGTTTCTCTGTTCTTACTTAAACCTCTGTCAGGGGCTGATTAGGATCTAGACCCTGCACCCAATAGACCCCTATCAATCGCCTATCTTTTGTAAAATCAAAGCATCATAGAGCCTCAAAATGACCACCACAATCACCAAGTCCAACCCACCCCCACCATGCCCACTGACCATGTCCCTCAATGCCACATCTCCATGGTTCTCAAACACCTCTGGGGACAGTGACCCTACCACCACCCTGTGCCAATGCATCACCACTCTTTCTGAGAAGAAATTTTTCCAAATATTCAACTTGAACATCCTCTGGAGCATCCTCAGGCCATTACCTCTTACCCTATCACTGGTTAGCTGGGAAAAGAGGCCATGGATGCACCTCTCCTGTCCCACACTGCAGGTCCTTATTTGCAAAGCACCAGGTTCTGATTCCCTCAACGACATCCCACTGTGATGGTATGAAGAGCGAGGCGGCTCCACGCTGCTGCTGAGTGCTGGAAGGAATGCCGACGTGACGGCACTGCTGAGCCCAATGGGCACAGGCTTGCACCAGGCTGAGCTCACTGGTGCAGATCCCCAGTGCCACAACCCATCTGCTCCCTGCCCGCAGCCACCGGCACACAGCACTCTTGGAAGCTTTCTGAAGCTGCATTTGCAGCAACATGTTGCTTCTGAAGGAAAACCACAACGTGCTGGTTTCAAAGCAACCAGCTGATGAGGAACAACAATAGGGAGAGGGAAAAGAAACCACCTGGCACCACTCCTCTTTCTTTCTCTCACGAGAAGCTTATAGTAATTGCAAAGCATGAGAATCTGAGCAAATGCTTTACTTGGGCAACTGGGGCCATCCCTGCGAAAATATGTGCATCAAGGGGATGTGAGTGTTGTGCAACCAGCACGGTACTGAGCCAGATAAGGCAGAGACCTCTCGCTGGGCTCCACAGAGACACACTTGTAACTCCACAAAACTGACTCTGGCTGAGACAAGTTGCTTTAATTTTCTCTCCCTCCCTCCAGCCTTCACAGGGGAAATAATACCAGCCAACTGCTTATGCAGTTTGAAGCCACCAGACAGTATTTGCAGAGCTGAAACAGTAACCAAAGAAGCCTTTGGTAGAGAATGGGAGGGAATATGGCTTCTTTGTACTGGGAGCCTTCCTTCTTTGTTGCCATACTAAATGTTTTAGAACTTTAAGAACATTCTTTGTGCAACAAGGTTAACTCTGCTCTGGACACCGACACGCCACTTCAACACATTACATTATTTCATAGAATCATAAAATGGACTGGGTGGAAAAGGACTATAATGATCACCTTGTTTTAACCCCTCTGCTGTGTGCAGGGGTCTTCTGAGCACCGCCTGCCTAGATTTAGGTACATGCACACATTATTTGGGAACTATACAAGAGAAATTAGATAGGAAGGTCATACCATTGGGAAAGACTTACAGATCCTGCTTTCTCCCATCAGCTTTCCAATGCCAGAACTTGTGCCTATTGGCTGGGAGAGCCAAGGGAAGCCACTACACATCACCAAGAGACCTACAAATCCTCTGACATAGTCAAGGCAGTGAATGTGCTGCCAGTGGCAAAAAAAACCAAGCAGAGAGCACTGTTCTGAAGCAGTACATCCTGGATCAGAGGGGCTGCAGCTGCAACTAGAACAGAAACGCTCCCAGGATGGAACCCAGGTTTTGCTCTCAGCAATGACTGTGCTGCAGCACCACACTGCAGGCAACCTCAGCAGGCTGTGCAGCAGGCTCTTAGGTCCAGGCTGAAAGCTCTCCTTTTGCAAACCAAAACCCAGAGCTAATGTCACTTTGGGCCCTTGCTGCTATTTCCCCCCTATGGCAAAACCAAGAAGCAGTTACCATAGATGAGCAGGGAAAAGGGGCAGCCACATGCCACTCAGTGTCACAGATGATGCACCCGCTGACCTGCAGGATCTGCAAGCAGCAGGCAGAAAGCCCCCATGCAGCAACTGCAGGAAAGCATGGATGGAGCAGCAAATGCTGGATGTTGTGCCAGATGCATCTCTGCCAGGACGCTCCTCAAACACGGCCACTATTTATTGTACCAAAGTTCAAGAGGAGAGAGACAGGAGTAAAAGTAATGGAGCTAAACACACACTGTGGGTTTCAACTACGAGGCTCTGACACACCTTCCTTCCTGAACCAAAGCCTCCTGAAAGTTTTCACGCGCCCTTCCTCTGGGCTATACAACCATCTCTGCCCCCTAGAAGCTGGGGCTGTAGAGCAGAAGAACTTGTCCTGTACATGTGTAGCTGGGCACAAGAGCAGAGAGAGGTCAGGTGCCCTGTAAAGCGAGAAGATACCATATAACAGAACATAAGGTACTCTGTGCTTTTCTCTGCAGCGTGCAATGTGTGCTTCCAAGCTGGGGTCAGCCAGAAATCTCTTCCCTAACAAATTCTCTGTGATTGCAAAGGCACTGGCAATCCCTTTGACATTTCTAGCTTTCTTATTGGGCTCGTTATGGCTGTGACATTTGGTTTTTTACTGCACAGGTTACACACACTGTAGAGCAATGCTCTTCTATCCATATCCATCACCAAGTCCTAGAAGCACTCCCATGCAGGCTCCTCAACAATACATTTTAATTGCCTGACAATGTTTTTTTTTTTTTCTCATTTTTACTGTACAGCTCCTGCAGGTTCTTCTGAAGTCACCCAGGGCTCCTTGCACACCGGTTGAGAACCACAGCCAAAGAGTTTGATGCAACCATGATGCACACAGCATGCCTCCTGAGGCTCTCTGGAACTGAATGCTGACTTCTGGGTGCCTGAACTTGCAGGAATTAAGTGTTTCAGTCATCAGAAAGGTGGGGTACAAAACAGTGATTTTCTTAGATGTTGTAGGATTTGATGCTAAGCACACAGGCATGATAAAGGGTAAGGAGCCTGGCACAGCATCCTGCCCTGCTGTGCACACACAGCAAGTTCCAGGCCAGCTGCAAGCACAGGGACTCAGGTTGAGCTCTGCAGGCTGAGCTCTGCAGGCTCTCACTGCAGACAGGTTCTCACTCCTAAAACACCCAGTGCATCACGTTTCTGCCACTGGCTAATTCTTCCAAAGGAGAAGGCATGATGGAACAAGTGCTTCCAATCAAAGAGGAAACTCAGCCAGTCAAGAAAATCCTCCCCAGGCGACTAGGCTTTATTTCTCCCAGTTGGCTCAGCCTCATTTCTCAGTTCTTTTATGAACAGCTCTCAGTCACCTCCAGCTGCTCCCAGCAGACTACATGGAAAACAATACTACAGAAACTGGCTCCACCTCCCTCGCAGCCCCAACACCATTAGGGCACCTAACAGTACTCCAGTGTTAAGAGGCGTTGGTTTCACCCACTAAACCCTGGAGCATCCACATCTGTGTGTAACTGCACCCTCTGAATGATGTCCTTCCAGCTCTTGGCCAGCAAGGAACTGGTTGGATCAGGATGGATATGAGGAAAAATCTCTTCTCAGGAGGAATGTTGAGTCAGTGGCACAGGTTGCTCAGGAAGGTGGTGGAGTCACTGTTCCCCAGAGGTGCTCAAGAACCATGGAGACGTGGCACTGAGGAACATGGTCAGTGACCATGGTGGGGATGGACTGGGGGTGGGACACGGTGATGTTAGTGATCTTTCCAGCCTTAATGATTCTATGAAATGAAATGCAATTTCTTGAGCAAAGACGAGGGATAGGTTTACCAGATAAGACAACTCGCAGCTAAAACAAGGACAGACTACATTCAGCAGCTGTGCTCTCTCTTTGTGCTACTGCAACCAGCCTGATGCAGCCCGTCAGTGTGGGATTCACCTCACCTACAAGAGAGACATCTACATGAGAGCCCATCATCTGGAGCCTCTTTGCAATCAATGAGAAGAGACAGGTGCAATCTGTCTGGCTGGTTTCAGACATCTGCATTAGGATGAGATGAAAGCTCCCATTTCCCCTGCTGCATACATATGGAAGTGAAGGGGGAGCAGCGGAGATGTTAGGCATCAACATCTAAAGAGGTGAATTGCACCCTGATGTTTCTTACCATGCACTTTGCTCAAGCACTTTTCAGAGAGGGATCATCTCGCATTTCACACTGCACCCAACATGAAAGCACTCCCAGTCTCCAGGGCCCAAAGGTAATACCATACTTCAAATGGTAGAAGAAGGGCTGATGCTCTGAAATACCTACTGCGGAGAGAACTCCACAATATTTTCCCTGGAACAATATTCCAAATGGATCCAAGTCATTTTGGGGACTGTTAGCCCAGTGAAGAGGAGGCAGAGCTTCAGGTCTCAACCCACCTCTGCATCAGCAAAAAAGGAGTGGTAATAGTCCCAGGGGCCAAGCGCTCTGTGCAGTGAGAACTACTGAGCCCTGAAGGTTTGGCTTTACTGCTGGGATGGGCAGAGAGGGATGAACACAAACAGCAGGGTTGGGGGATGGCTGCAGAAACGTGCAATCTGCACACACCAGGAAGAGACTTGGGATTTTCAGACCCATCTCTTTTTTCATGACTTCTGAGATATATGATCCTTTGGGGCTGACAGCACTGGAGCTCAATACAGACAAACGCAAAATAATGAGTCTGGGGGCAGGAAGCCAAATCGGAGAGCACACATTAAATGGAGCTGTCGTGCTGCTAGACTGGCCAGGGAGGAGATGGAGGAGGTATAGTAAGATCTGTGAAGCCATCAGCCCTGGTGCTACAGAAAATAAGAAAGCTAAGCTCAAACAGGGACTGCAGGCAGAATAACTTCCTTGACAGCAGGATGAATGAGGAGTAAGTTGCTGCATAAAGCCCTCAAATCAAATAGACAAAAAAAAGAAAAAAAAGCATAGAAAGAACTACATGACATTTACCTACCGAAGGGTTCAAAGGACAAAGAGAAGTTTGAATTAACTCCCTGAAAGGATGACTTTCTGGTGGCAGAGCTTTTTCTTCTGCATCCATCCCAGTGTACAATCACTGGATCTGTGGGCTCCTACCTCAGATTTTAACCATTATTCTCCTTGTGTCTGAATCCCAGCAGGCACCTGCAGAGCCAGCCAAGCTGAGAAGGTGCAACCAGTGGTTGTCCAGCTGCATGCACCAGCTGCCAGCCACAGCCCATGTCCAGAGCAGGAGCTGTGGGACTATTCTGATTTGTTGTTTGCTTCATTTTTTTCTTCCTTCTTTTCCCCCTCGTCAGGGATATGAACTGAAGGCACACTAAGCTGCAAATTGAATAAACTTGTTCTAGGTGCAGACTTTGAAATAAAGGAGAGGTAAACCTGAAGTGCCTTAAGAGATGCCGTCCTGACTGCCAGCCCATGCTCACTGCAGTCAACATCATTTTTCAACTGACTTCAGCAGAATTTGAACAAGACTTTGTAACCCTGTTGCAATGCAATCAAAAACCCTGCCAAAAAACCCGTGTTTATTAGCATGCCCTGAAAAAACCCAACCCTCTGCTACACATTCAGCTTTTACTCTCTTCACAAGGAGCACACTCTTCAGACACCGCTGGTTTTGAGGCCCCTAAACGGGACTACAGAAGCAACTCAATACTTCTTCACTTAAAATTGTACATCTTCCCCTCTAAAACTTGTGCTGGATTTCCTTTGTCTTCTTATAAGCATCTTGTAAATGCCTTGTTTTCTCTTCAAAACGTAGGGACTGCAGGTAGAGAATTTGCACAGAAGTGCTGGTAGCTGCAATTCCCAGTCAGCTGTCCTGGGCTTTCAATAGTTCCCAACCAGGGACTGGGTGCAGGCACTCCCACAGTCCTTAGATCCTGCAGATCTCACTGCCACTATTTATTGCTGAAATCAACAATATTTAATTCTTACAAAGCATAAGATGAACCAACTTGCTTTCACCTGGAGCTACATCGCAAGAGATTGGGACCTGGAAGGTTTCCTGAGAGCAGCAGCGATGTGTATATTTAAAGCACTGGCTCAAGTCACACATCGCAGAACCACCGAGCTGGTTTTCTGAAAACCCATCTCCACACCTGCCCTCTGCCAACAGGGAGCTCACTAGACTGTCGGCTCTGCAGGCAGGGACCTGCTGCATGCATCTTCTCAGCAGCCCTTGGAGCACGGAGCAGTCTCTGTCCCTCTCCTCATATCCACAGGCAGGAGCCATTCTTCATTTTCCATCCACAAGCACATCAAAACACTCATCCTTCATGTACGCATTCAGCAACATAAGCTTCAAAAAAAAAAAAAAGACAAGCCTGACCTGTGATGCCCTGAAATACTTCACCTTCCCTTCTGACTCCATTTGACCTCTAGAGCCAGCTGCCACCAGCGTGATGCAGAGCTAAGGCTACAGCCCCATCGCAGAGCCAAAGGAACAAGAAGATAAACCAGAAGTCCAGGAATTACATTTCTAGGTAGGCATCTTCCCTCTGCAGCCTCCTGTTACTCACCTCCCATTCTGAACAGCTTTATCATTCGCTCTTCTATGGTTTCTCTGAATTACCCCAGAGGTGACCATATTTCAGTGGCAAATTAAACTGTCACAATACATTCCCCTCCACAGCGGTGTGTTCTTGGCTTTTTTAAAAATATATGAGCTCTGGCTGCCAGAGAATTGTTTGGATAGATTAGATTAGGGAAACAAGTTGGAATAAAAAGTAAAGATTTTGCTTCTTGAAGAAATCTATCTGCCCCCCCCCCCCCCAGACCACCTTCAGAGGCTCAAATACCAGCCCCATCCACCACATCCCCCCCAGCAGCAGGAGGAGGTAGAAAGCAAAGCAGGGATTTGTGCATACTTCCTTGTCCATCAGCAGCCACACTGGCTGCCAGATGGAAGTCACAGCACATGGCAATACAGCGATATCCTCCCCCTGCCTAGCCCCCCAGGCAGCTATCCCACATCAGGGCAGCTATGATATCATACACGGATGCAAGGAGAGACAACAGGACAGTCAGCTACAGAATTAGCATAGACAGATGCTGGACTTCATCCCATTAACCTTCAAGCAACAGTGATGCTTCATGTGCTTATCACATTGAAAAGGTTGGCTTCTCAAGCCCACTCTCCTTCTACAAGATGAACTCTGGTACCTCCAGTAATAGTGTAGTGGAAATGCTAAGTCATAGCCTGAAGCAGTGATTGAGCACCTGATAGGGAGGCAGGGCTAACCCAGAGGAGGTCAGGTGCATACAATGTACCTGAGTGATAGGAAGGGGTAAAGCCAGGATCCACCCCTTCCCAGATCTCATTTAAGGGCTGGCAGTGGAGGTGAGAGGTATCTTGCTGGGGATCCCTGTGTACCTGGAGCCTTCTGAAGGTAAGTAGCTCACTTCCTTTATTTCTGTACTTACAGCCATTTGAGCAAATCCTTGCTTGCTGTAGCCTAGGGCCTTGCTACTCTGTTACAAATGTTACAAATAGCGAGCACTCTGATTTCTCATCCTTGCTCTAACAAAGCCAGATAAAGGAACAGGGCATGGATACTACTGCAACTGCAGAAATACAGAGCTAGAACCATGCCAGGCAGCTGCAGCAGCAGCTACGTGGGTAGTGAAAAGAACAAGTGACTAAATAGATCATGAGCAGACTAATTTCATATATTCAAACCTATTTTATACACATTCCTCTTTGACTTGGAGCAGGCCGTGAGCAGAGCTATACACAAACCACAGAATTTCTGAAGACAATGCAAAGCATCAAAACAGCCTCAGCACTGGAGCAAGCTGTGGCTGCTAACATGATGGCAGTCTGATATGCCAACAGACAGCTGATGAACTGAGCTCACTTCTTAACAAGCCTCCAATCAAGACGTCTACTTGCTTTGGACAAAAGAGCTTTCAATGAGATGACTCCCTTCAGAGACTGTTCACCAGAGCCTGTGTTTCCTAAGGGAGGTGTTGGCTCTGATTCAGGCTAGTCTGGAAGGACAGCACACATCCACCTCGTGCTGCAGCAACCTCAGCAATGCCTTCTCTCACAGATCTCTTTTTTGACTCCTCGCTTCTTTTCCTGCAGAATGGGAGCAGAGCACAGCCCCCTGGTGTGTGCTGGTTTCTCCTGTTTCATTCCTGCTCTCTGGCTTTTTACATCTCACTGCCTTCTCCTGCACACAGGACATCCTCCTCTCCTTTTTACAGGTTGCAGCTCCTCCCTATGTCTGCTGATCACCAAGGATGCTACGTAATCAGATGTACAGGCCTCTTCCCAGAGAACTGTGGATGCAGCAGTGTCCCTTTTTTGCATTTGTCATGTTACTGCTCCTACGTGCATCTAAATTCAGCACCGTCAGCTCTCAAATTTAACTTCAGCGTGAGCAGCTTCATTTGTAATAGCTTTAGCAATGCAAGAAGAAAACTACACTTATAGTTGTGCCCAGTGCTATGTACTGCATTACCAGAGCACCCTCACCCAGCAGGAGGGTCAGCATTGCTCGCAGCAAAGGAGAGGTCTGGTGAGCTGAAAGCAACCAGCCCAGCCAACAGCAGAGATGGAGTCAGGACTCCTGGGTCCACTGCATTTACCCACAAAGCCATTTGTCAGCACCGGACTTGGAGAGCTGGATTAGCTATTCCAAGAGCCTGCTTCACCCTCAGATGGTTGTATATTAATACAAGTACACCTCAGCCAGCGTGAAAAAATCAAGGCACTTTGCTGCACACACTGCAAGCTGCAGAATTGTGTTCTGGCAGCAAGAAGTTGATAAGTGAAGTTTTAATTTCGCTGAGCTAGTTGTGAAGTAATGCTGGTTCCATGTTAAGGAGAGACCAACGAGCAGGTGGCAACACAACACAGATCATCTCGAGGCATTTTCCTTTGGATATCTATAATTATAAACCAACTATTACCAGCTTTGCTCTCTCTCCACAGTAAATAATTAACTGCAAAAGCATATTCCTCTTGGCCCCATCCTCCTCGATCAATATGGCTTCAGGACTACGTGCTGCCAGGACTGCTCACTATAGCAGAGCACTCAAAGCATTTCACGTGACAGAGGAACGGTGTGACTTCATTCACTTCAGCAGAGACCTTTCCTTCCCAATACAAGGAGGTGTCATCATGTAACTCCTGTACCTACAGCAGGAAAGTGCAGCATGCATCACTTAGAAGATACATCACTTGCACAAAGACACAAAAACAAGTCTGTCATTTGATCCTGGTCATTCTCTTTGTATTATAAGACACTGGATTATTCAGTTAAAAATCACATTGTAAAGGCACAAGCAAAAATAAGTGATGGAAGAACACTCCAGAATTGCAGAAACACCCTTCTCACAACCAGCCAGAATGCCAGGGAGAGGCAGAGCAGCGCTGCCACTGAGCAAACATCTTCATATAGTCACTGGGTTTAGTTCAGCTGCTGATAAAGAGTTCAGTCAAAATCTCCACCAAGGTGGAGTAAAAGGGGGAAAATTTAGACTTGGAAAGCTTGAAAAGAGAGGCTGAAAAATAAAGCAGATGAAAGAAAAGCCATGATAGACTGAGAGATAAAAGTAAAGGGAGAAAGAAAAAGGGGAGGGAAGTAAGTGAAACAGATACTAAGAACAGCTCAGGAAAAGAGAAACTGTGAAAAAGTAGAATGGAAACTAGAAAGGCGATGAGAGAAAGAGAAATGGGACAGGGTAGAGCAGCTGAGCAGCACTTAGCAGATGTCATTTGTTTAAACTCATTGTATTTGTCAAATAATTTACTTAATATTCCTTTTTGGCATCCAGTGAGCCGTAAAGCTGATGAAATAGCATTTTGTACAATTAAAAGCATTGAATGCATTCAACTCTTACCAATATTAAACTAATAATACATCTATCTGCTGGCTCTAAGTTTACACTTCAAAAAAACATATATTAAATACAAAGCTGGTAATAAATTACAATTAAATATATGAGCCTGGGGTGCAACTGTCCTGGTTTTCTGGGTTGCCCAAAGCAGAGCAGCACAATGCACCTTGAAAGATGGCAAGCTGGGGCCTGGTCAGCATTCCTGCCCCTTTGCTTCTTCACCAAGAACTCTACACAGGGCAGCCTTTGCCTCAGTTTTCACCACGTTGATTTTTCCCTCTCAATCAACTTTAGAAGGCTCTTTTCTCTCAAAAGCATGGAGTTTTGAGTCCTGGTGACAAAAGCTGTGGACAGCCCAGCCTGGATGAGCGGGAAGGCTGGAGGGGATCCATGCTGTTGGGCTGTCATATTGGGTAACAGATGTTTGGAAGCTGCACTTTACCTCCCCAGAAGGTTAAGGAAGACAGCGATGTGGCAAATGGTGCTTTAGTACTGCTGCTCTCCCATGGAACGCTTCCTAAGTGCCAGCAGCCTGCTTCACTGCTTCTTGTAGGAGCCAAGGAAAGAAGTCAAGCAGCAACTGTCAGTCTGCTTCTCCCTTTCTGGTTCAACAGCACTGTAAGAGTCCCCTCATGATGCTCTGAGCAAAGAATCTCCTTTGGAGCTTCACGGCAACCCCTCTCAAGTGACTCACAGAGCCCACAAAAGAACCTCCCTTAGGCCTTTGGTCTTACTTCAATATCATGGCACGAGCGTGACCCCAAATGGAGGTCACTATTGCTAATTACCAGATCACAGCACAAACAGAAAAGGTATGACTGCACCAATGTTTGCATGGAGATCTGGAGGCTGTGCTGACAGCACCCACCCAGCACAGCCCAGCAGTGACAGCCACCAGCCTGCAGGCCCACCAGCAGGCCGAGCCAGGAATTCCTTCAGCTCTGGCTGCCCTGCTGCTGAAACAACACTGTCTGCATGTTGTTAATCAGACCGGGACTGTGCCAGAGGAGTGGGCTACAGTGCCTGGGTGTGCAAAGGGGGGACAGATGACTTCACAGCCACAGCTCTCTTGCAAGCAATGGGAAAACCGTGCAAGCTTCATTCTCCAGCTGCAAAACCAGAATACTTCAGAGTTCTGCAAGGATAAATACATCAGCAGTTCTGACCAAAGCAGTGCCTGTGTTCCCTTAGCTCTGATGGCCTGGGCTGGGGGAGGAAGAGTAGCCACACCATAGCCCCATGTTGGCACACGCAGTTGTGCACGCATCCCTCCCTGTTCTCCTGCACGGTGCCGGGTGCCCGAGGCGCACAGTTCCGTGCGTGCTTGGATCAGGCTCTGCAGAGGAGCACGGCCAACAGGAGCTCGTGCCTATCGGGCACCGCCGAGGCAGCCGGGAGTAACTGCACGGAGACAACTTCAGGTAGGGAACAGCGCGGCTCTTCCCAATGCTTCCATCCGCCCTCCTCCGGGCACCCCGCAGCCCTTCCCGATTCCTCACCGGCTCTTTTGTCTCCGGCCTCCCGAAGCCCATCCCGTGCGGATGCGGGCGGGCCGAGCCTCCCTCCCGTCCCGCGGAGCCTCCTTCCCACCGTGCCGCCCGCGGACTCCTCCCCGCAATGGGTGCAGCCGCACCGCAGCGTCCCTCGGAGGAAGGGAGGCGCCGCCGGCCCCGCAGCCTCACGCCCCGCGCTCCGCCACCTGCGGGCCGCCCCCCGCAGCGCGCCGCGAAGGCGGGGACGGCCCCGCGATGGGGGGTGTTGGGGCGCAGCGCGGGGCGGAGGGAGGCGGCGGCGGCGCCGCGCAGGTGCCCCCGCTCCCCGCAGGGCGCTGCCCGGGGCCGGGCCCACCCGCAGCGGAGGGACGAGCAGGCGGGGCCGCCCGGTACCCCGCGAACAGGTGGGCGGGCGGCTGCGGCCCCCGGGATCCCCCGTGATCCCCCCCGCCCCGTCCCGTCCCCGGTCACTCACCCGGGCGGGATGCGCGTCCTGCGGAGGGCGGCGGAAGTTTGCGTTGGAATCGCGCTGTTTGGCGTTAGGTTTTGGGGGTTTGGGTTTTTTTTTTTTTTCCTTCCTCCTTTTTTTTTTCCAGGGGAAAAAAACAAACAAACTCGACCACCGAATGGAGCGATCCCCCCCTGCCCCTCCGCCGCCCGGGGCTTCTCGCCGCTCTCAGCCGTGCGTCGGACCGGCGGCGAGGTGAAGTTTCCACCGCGGTGGCGGAGGCTCCCCCGGGTTGCCGCGCCCGCCCCGCATTGGCACCGGGCGCCGGGGCGCTCCGTGCCGCCGCCGCCGCCCGGACAATGTGCGTGCGGGGGGAGCGCAGCCGAGCGGGAGCGCGCCCCGCCGGCGGCCGCGGCACACGCCCAGGATGCCGGCCCCGCCCCGCCGCCACTCACGGCCGCCCGCCGGCCCTGATAGGCGGCACCCGCCTCCACCGCCCTCCGGGTGGGCCGAACTGCCCGTCCATCATCCGCCTCGGTCCGCCCACCCGCGGCCTGGCTGTGGGGCGGTGGCGCGGCGGCCGGCCGGCCTGTGCCGCTTGGGGCCTGGCCGTGATGCGCCGACGTGCGGGGGGCTCCGGGGGCAGCGCAGCGGGTGGGGCGCTCCCACCAACACGGGGCTCCCACGAGCCTCCTCATCTCCACACTGAACTATGCCGGTCCCTTCAACCTCTCCCCATCAGCCTCTCCCCATCAGCCTCTCCCCATTAGACTCGTGCTCATGACCCTAAAGAGCTTCGTTGCCCTCCTCCACGCTGCATTGCCTCGATGTCTTTCTTTAGTGAGGGGCCCCATGCTGAGCGCAGTGCTCGAGGTGCGTCCCCTCCAGAGCTGATCAGCACCGTGCTGCACTACTGTGATACATGCCCAAGCTTTGACTGCAGAATCTGGCTCCAAATAAAGTCTGCCCTCCTGGTGCTGCAGAAACGCTGCTCTCTCTGATGCAATTCTCAACCACATCACCACTATTGTTTCCATTAGAAAGGTATCTGGTAATCTGAAAACGGATCTAGAAGCCATTGTACTAGAACCTGCCATTGACACAGTAAAAAGAAAGCTCATGCCCTGCAGAACTCGGGGCTGGGACAGATGAAACAAGCTGTGAGGACACCTGCCGAGAAGCCGTGCAGGTTTTTTCAGGTCTCACAGGCTGTTGCAGCAGCACAAACGAACCTGCTGGAGCACTTTCTATAAGCTGGAACACAAACAGACAGGTCCGAACAAAGAGGACAAAGCTTCAGCTTACCTTGAGAATGTTTGCTGGCTTCTAACAAGACCTCCTGCTTCGGAACAACCTCTCTGTTCTCCACAAAGCCAAGAAGAGCAGCTCGCAGGAACGTGGCATCTCTCCCATGCAAGCCAGCAGCAGCGGCACGCACAAAGGTGTTGGGTCTCTTCGCAGGCAGGCACATGTATGCACGGCGCACCGCCTCTGTGCACTGCCTGTCTCATCTTGTCTTCACCCTTCTGGCGAGCAGGCAGGTACTGGAGCATACAGGGAGCTTGTATTTTGCACCCTGCAAGCAGGCTTCTGTTTCAATCAGCCAGGACTGATCAGGGGGCATAAGACCCAAATGGGTAGGGCAGTAGATGAATGTAGTAGACAAAGCACTCAGAGAGCAGTGATGCACTGTCGTAAGCTGCCCAGAGCAGCTGTGGATGCTCCATACCTGAAGGTGTTCATGGGCAGGATGGATGGAGCCATGGGCAGCCTGATCTACTGAGTGACAGCCCTGCCTACAGCAGGGGGATTGGAACTGGGTGGGCTGTAAGGCCTGTTACAACCTCATGCATTCTATGTTTCTATGAAAGCCATGGGTGAACCTCATGTTTCTTGGACTTCTTGCTGGCCTACAAGTACCAGAACATGCCAGAAGATGGGACTGAATCTGCCTCTTGGTCATTCTTCAATGCTGTGATCACATCAGGACATAAGATACTTGGGTACTACTTCTTGTTGGCAGACTGCTGAAAGACAGTAGCAGAATCATCTACTGGTGACTCATAACCACACACAGGGTTGATGACATAAACTTGTGAGGACACAGAGAGTGATATATCTGAAGTATGCCTGACACTACCACCCTCCATCCCATTTTTGATAAAAAGACAAAATACTGCCCAAAAAGGTTTGGAGATGTTGAACATTTTAGTGGTTTCTCTAGTAGGACCACCCAGGTCATTGTCAGCTTGAACTCAACTCTCTTTTGCCCTTTAAATAAATAAGTCAATCAATCAATAAAAAGTAATTAAAAATAATAATAAAAATGAGAACTTCTTGTGATCATCAATATCACCAGCAAAGCAAACAACTGCACTTTTGTATCTTCACAAGGGCGCTGGGATGTTGTTCTTGCTCACACCTCCCTGAGCTTAGGGAATAAGTAGTGACAAGGCAGAAAGCAAACGGATACATGACAGAGTTTGGAAAGTTTGAGTTTTCGAGAGGATACAAATTGTTTCCTTTTAGTACCTGACAGTGTGATACAAGTAACTTGCCATGGCAACAAGCTTATCAGACAGGAAAAAAAGGGAGCACCACCAGGTGCTTTGGTACTGTAGCAAAGGAATCACCAGGCTTTGGTACTGTAGCAAGGGAAGAGGCTGAGACCTTAATCCTTTTTGGTTACCATTGAGCTGCCCGCTGTCTAGGTAAGCTGTCAGGAGAAGTCTATGTTGTGTTTGGCGCAAGTCAGCTGATGAGTGAGGCTCTTTGATACTTGGATCAAAACTGAAGTGCAGTCAGAAGGAAAGAAGGAAGTGCTCAGAAGAATTGAAACAAAGCTGGATTCTCAGAAGCACAAGGCCTAATCCATATCCGCAACAAGCTGACGCAACTCTGCAGATGCCAGAAAGAGCTGAACCTCTTTCTACAGAAACGAATTTGGCTTCCATTCTCCAGCAGTCTCAGTTCTTTTCAGTTTCTCTCAAGGAAACTCTGCTCTGCAGATCTGGGAGTGTTCTTGTGTTATCTGGGACAGAAGATGGCATAAGTTAGCGGAGTCTGTGTTCACATCCATTTTCTTTACAGAAATGCTTCTGGGAAGGGCAGACTTCCTGGTATGCAGCTTACTTGTGCTGGTGGGAGAACTGAGAAAAGACAAAGTGAAGTGGTTAAGGGCAGCAAGGGGAAACCCTCTTAAGTGTCACTGTATAAGGAGAGCAAAACTGATCTCTGATAGCTCAGAGGAGGATGATTATGGAAGCTGCCATATGTGCAAGCGTTCCTAGAAGCCAATGTGCTTAAGGTAGGCTCATTTGTTACTAGTGAGCCGGCCTAGGATAAATACAAAATGGTTGCTTTACACCTGAAGTGGAAAGGATACCTCCTGGAGGACAGTCTTCAAAAGAGAAAGAAAAACAGAAAGTTTCTTAATCCCCAGGCTACTGACATGAGCTATAAGCAACACTGCTCCTGTTGTGCAATGGAATGAATAGGTGCTTTCCCTTTCTGTTTTAAAAACACTCTACCCCACTTAAAGTTTAGCTTCTTGGTGTAGTATATCAACATATATCAATATATAAAGAATATTGGTATTACATAGTTGATACGATGGTGAGAAATTGGTAAAAAGTGAGGAATGGCAACCAGCCTTCTGGGCTGAATTTACAGGTAAGACTGCTGTGGCTCCCAGGCCATCCTTGTCTAACTTCCCAGTGAGGCTGTAGAGAAAATACTGCTAGATCACAAGCCCCAGCAATATCATGGCTTGGAAATCAGCCCCTGGGAGAAGTTCTTAATGTATCAGATAAATCTATACAGAGATGCAAGGCTACAGCTTACTCCTGACAGTGAATTGTTACACTGTGAGTGATTGTCTATAGAAACACAATGGAGGAAATCAGAGTCTTCTGCAGCACAAAGAAGCCATGAGGTAAATGGAAATCACTGATTACAGTCTTGGAGAGTACTGCAGTCCACGATAGGATCTTTCTCTTCATGGATTTCATGTTTGAAATAAGCACAAAAATTCACACAGCACCTTGCCAGGTTCCTGACTCAAGCCCCCCAGAACTAGAGTAAGATATCTATTGATTTTGCTGCCAGCTGGACTTAATATCTTAATATCGGAACTCACAGACATGAGATGTTCTGGTGTCATAGAAAGTAAAGGCTTTGTAATCACTACTTGCCTCCCACCATCTAAAAACACAAACAAGTGCAGATTCTTGTTCTATATTTTTAAAAAAACAAGAGCAATTCCCACACAAAAGTGGACATAATTAAAAATCTGGTCAGATCTAATGGCCCAGTCTTCTTGTAGAGATACCTGTAGGAGTAAGAATCGCATCTCTCTTGTAAATGATATGCAGTAGTTGATAATGCGACATCCTCATCAATGAGGTACCTGGACTTCACAGTCTACTGGTGAGGAGACGGATGGGATATAAATCCGACGTGTGAGTTTGACAGTAATAAGTAGTGTTGCTCTCTACAGTATCCCATGTCCACTTCCACTCAATCCCAGGCTAACCCCAGGACCAGCAAAGGTCAGATAGAGTAGGAGGTATGGTAAGGTAGGAATCCACAAGTTATGGGCCACGCTGACTTTCCTTGCAGTGTTTTGCTGGCATGAGCACAAGAGCTTTTGCTTGCTGTCTGCTTCAGTCAAACATCAATCATTCTCTTGGAGCCTGATTCTGAGATCACCATGCACCAAGGGAGGTTCTTGCCCTCACCTTCATACAACAGCTCAGGTCTCTAAAAGTAGAAAGCTGTATTTTTTAACAAGCCCTTACAATATTTACACCCCTTGTGATTTTCCTTTTCAAACTCTTCAGAGAGTTCTGAACACTCACACATCAACAGTTTCTTTTTGGGACAGCTTGGATCACTTACCATGCTCTGTGTCATCTATGTCACTTGTGCTGACAGGAGCCTGTCTTCCAGGCATGGAAAGCAGTTGGGTTGCTAAGGGATGTCTTGCTCTCTCTGTCATTCCTGCATTCACTGATGTGCAACGGATTTATCCATGTGGAGTTCAAGGCTTCCCTGTAGCAGATGAGTTTGTACTTGAATCTGAGACTATCCTATATTGTCCTGGAGGACACACTAAAACTATTCTCACTCCTTTAAAAAGAATCTTCCTACTCCTTTATCAATTAGTACAGAATTTCTTCCCCTCTACACTGCAGAACAGTTGTTAACCACAGAATTAAAGGCACCAGTATTTTATTTGTTTAGTTGAACCACTGGTTTCTTTTTCTCTGATGATTACTTTTGAATGTGCCAGCTGCAGTTTGTCTCTAGCCCTACCCTACTTCCCTCCTTCTCATTGTCAGACTCAAGTTGCTTATCCTTTTCTGCCTTCACTGATTTCTGTTTTTTCCTTTTTCCATAAGGAAGGAGAAACAGGCTGCCCAAGAAGGTGGTGGGGTCCATGGAGGTCTTCAAGAAAAGGACAAGTGTTGTGTTGCACAACATGGCTCAGTGGGCAGGGTGGGGATGAGCTGAGGGTTGGACTACATGATCTTAGTGATCTTTCCAACCTTAATGATCCCATGATTCTATGATTAGGAGCCCCGAACCTCAGTTCTCAGACCTTCTGTGAGGTTTCTAAATCATTATGTCCTTAGCAACTCGTTGCAAATTTCTTCTTTGGCCGCCAGCTCTTGTCATTGCCTTTTCCATTCCCAGTGTACTTCTGTTGGGGAAATACTGAGACTGATGTACCGTAACACCAATTAGAAGTATGACGTGAATCCAAGTGATTGACTGCATTTTAGCCATTGACTGTGAAAGTACGAGTAAGCTAATGTTAATCTACAGATGTTGTATTAACACCGAGAGTTTTCCCAGTCCTCATTAGCAACCCATTTTGATAAGGGTAGAAAGTGTTAGCTATGGTTTCCCTTCAGTAAGCTGTTTAATCACCAGAGCTTACTGGCGGTGGGATTTGGGAGACTTACACGATCACAAAGTGTATTAAGAGTAATACAATACTCTCTAGCTTTCCTGTGATATTGCATGGGGGAAGGAACTGATTCAGGGCTGCTCTGTTCCCTAATTTAAGAGGCTCCAGTGTGCCTTAGCCAAGATCTTCCTCATTTTTAGAGGCATACTTCTAACAGCTCTCCTGAAGCTATCAGCACATGCCAGTGGACTTGTTATAGCACGTTGAACGGCACATTCTTGCTGGCTCACTGGGGTCTGATCCAAAGCTGACTGTGGGCAATGAGGAAGATTCATGGACTTCTTCAGTGGCCTTTGGACTGCCCTGTGGACACAGAAGCACAGCGTCTGATAAGTACATGCATGAGAGGACTCTCTGTTTCACTCCAAAGAGATGGCAAAAGAGATTCTGCATTCCAAACCTGTACATCCTGGAACAGTAAAGCCAACACAAATCCTACTTAATAAGTGACTCAAAATCACTTTCTCCCTCAGTTTCTGAATCATCTGCATCTCAGCCTTTATGAGGTTCTCGGGTAATGGGATGAGGAGAGTGCTACTTCTGCCGTCATCCCCACATGAACTGATTTCCAGTCAGTCTTTAAAATGCTCTCTATCACTGAGCAGCTCTCATGTAAAGATCTCACACTTGAAGTAATTCTTCTAGCATTTCTAGAGAAAAGCTAACGGCCCTTTTACAGGTGGGTAGGCTGAGCTCCAGTCTGACAAAGATCACAAAGCACATTTAAGGCCAAACTGCCTGAGCTGCCACTTTAAAATAGCAGATGACCGCTCAGGGGGAATATTAACTTCTTCTGTTAGAGAAGAGTGCCCAGGCAGAGGGGAGGGCCATGTAGTCTGCTGCAGCTCCTCTTGTGTACATGCACACATGACTACAAAGTAAATAAAACTAGCTGGCCTCATGCCTTGAATCCGGGAGTCCCCATAATGAAAGCTTAGTGTATGATAAACCAGAATGCCATTCTCAGCCCTTTGTGCTGAGCCATCAGGCAGGTAGGAAGGTAAAGCTCAGGCTGGGTGCTCATTCCTGAGTCACCTTCTTCAGCATTTGTTATTGCCGAGCATGTTAGCTTGCTGGATAATAAATGACTTCATTCACTGCAGCGGTGAGGACACTATTAAAAATTAACTCTGGCAAATGGTCTTGCATATTTTTCAGACAGAGGCAGACAAGGGAGAAGAGGAGAGGAGTGCTGTTGAAATCCGGTTTGCAGAAAGGGCAAGTGTTGAGTTTTTATTTAATGTAGTTATTTTAGGCTTCAGTTTAGTAAGTGCTGTTGTTGGCAATTGATGATCAAAATTCCAGGAGCTGAAGGATCTTTGTAAGGTTAAAAACAATCTCAATAGAGAAGATGCAATAGACATATTGTATGGGAGGTCAAAGAGTAAGATCAATGTGGATTACTTTTTTGAAGTGTAATGTTTTACTTGTTCGCAGAAATAAATGATTTTATTACTTGGATGTTATTACTACACATGTGGAATATGATCCATAAATGAAAAAAAAACTTTCGCTTCAAGTATTGCACCACGTTCTCACGAAACCACACTTAGAACCATATACAGTCCACGGTAGCATGCAGAGTATATTTACTAAAATGGAGAACTTGCATTAGAAATTGGAGGGACTGAGGCAGTTTGCAGATAGATCCCTCATTTTCCTGGCTTCTCTTGTCTCCAGCACCCACACAGTATCCATCAGATTGTCTCAAGACAATCCCTCCCAGGCTGCATTTGAAGCAAACGCAGAGCTTGGGCAAGATGCCAACCTGCTGTGCTCAGAGCAGGGAGTTCTGCCTGTGTGCGCCCTCCCACTCCCACTGCCTGCATGCTGCAATCCAGCGCAGGGGAGCTCAGCTTTCAGCTCAGCAAAAAATCCCTCAGTGCTCCTTGCTCCCTTTGTGTCACTCAGAGAAAGGGATGTGATCTGAAGCCTGCTGGCACTGATACTAATGATCACACTGATGACAGAATGCGCCTCTTGTTCTGAGAGCAGAAAAATAAACTTCAAGTCCATCACTAAACCTCATTTGGATGGCTTTGATATATCAGCGAGCAGTATGCCCCATCCTGAGCCCAGGGTTCCCAGAACATAGAAGAGCTCAGTCCGTAGATGGCTTGATACCAGTGGGGAGGCTGGAGGGTAACATAAGCTACACTGCCAGGTGCAGTGACTGTGCAGGCAGATCTGCCTGCTGGCTGCCACGCTTCTCTCAGATGCATTTCACAGTTGCTGATATCATACTCTGCGCTGTGATCTGATAGCACCTATTGAAGGGCTGAGAGGTGCTCTGCATGTACCAAATCACCTCCTGTCTCTGTGTGCCTCGGGTATTTGTCACTGTTAGGATTCAGCAGATACATTGTGCAGGGAAGATGCTACAAAGCTCCTGCATAAGCAGGGTTAAGAACTTCCTGGCTGAAGGCACTCAGTTATTGTGCCCAAGTTGGAAACTTCTCCTACTCTAATCTCTTTCCTTACCTGTTGCAATGCAGTGGCCATGGTGCTTGTGCAGCTTCAGCATCTGCCTTTCACAGAGCTAGCTGGTAAACAGTGAGCACAGCTGAATGCTGCACACCTGTGTTTCCACTGACACTTACGGAAATGTGCTCTTTGCACTATAAGCTTCACCTTGTCAGAAGTCCATCTCTGTTGCTGACAGTGGTGGGCAGGTCTGGAAGCGCAAGCTCTTTGCTTGGACTGTAGGAAGTGAGTGGAGATGAGTCACAGTCTTGCAAGACAGTCCTACTGACAACAGTAGTTTGCAGTCATGAGATGCTTCCATTCTTATTTCTGTTTTCTGCTGCAGGGATCTTCACAGTTGAATATTCAGCTCAGGAACTAGGAGTTTCTGATAAATCACTGCGGGGATTTACCCCAGGGTCTCTTCTACAGTGTTTCAAGTAAAGGAGATGCTGGGATGGAGTGCTTAGCTAACAGTGTAATCACACAGTGATGAACTGCAGAGTTCACAGCCAAAGAACTGATCTGCAAGCAAAGCTGGAGGCCCCACAGCAGACAGCATGTCACATCCACTGCCATGTGCTGTATCCTTGAAAGCAGACTGTCAGGTGGGGAGCTGGAGGTAGGTGTGAGATTTGCACGGACTGTGATGTGTTCTATGGTTCAATACTCTGAAATACCACCTGAGCAATTGTCTTCGTTTCACCTGGTGTGCTGAAATATGTAACAGAGCTAACTTGTACTGACAGGGTATGAAAAGTACAGGAGCATACCAATAATCCATCTTCTGTCAGCACTAATCTAACTTAGCTGCTGGAATAACAAAGTACGCAGTCCTTTTTCTAAGCACACATTATGCAAAATCAGAGCCAGGGCTGTAAGGAGGATATTTGGAATTCAAGTCTCTCCTGTCATTTTTACAACATGGAAACATCCTTCCCTCTTTATGAGCGTAGGCTTCCTTCTGCTTGTTAGCACTGATGGGGAAGTTATGCAATTTGGTGACCCAAATACATATGAATACCTAAGCTTTCCAAAAAGACTTCCAATGGGAAAGAGAAGGTGAGATCCTTAAATTTTAGGGAAAATCTCAGCAGGGGATGGTGGTGGGTTGCCTTACTTTTCATTTCTGTGAGGCTCTTGACAGACTGAGATATGGCCTGTGCACTACAGAATGGAAAGCAGAAGCAGGTGTGTAGAGTCGAGGGTTCCTTTGACAGAGCAAATAAGAAGCCCAACCATTTTTGTTGCATTCATTCATTGCAGCCAAAAGCTAGTACAAATCACCCAGTAGATCACAGAGCTGAAATGCCCCCAGGGAGCATTAAGAATGGCAATTAAGGCAAAATAAGCACTCTAGCTCTTTGTATGTGAGGATAGAGAGCCATGTCCCCTCAGATACAAACACTGCTCCTAGGGTGACAAAGGTGTGCACGGGAATGCTCAGGAAGGGTATGCAGGGTTTTTTCCAGCCCAAATGCAGCCTGCAGAGCTGCCTGACAGCAAATCTACATGCTGGTTTCCTCCTTATGCTGCTGTACACTATGTCCTGGGACTTGTGAAGTACTTTTGTCAAAGCTCTAGTTTGTAGCGTGGCTTCTAGCAGTGCTTTTGAGAGTGATGGCTGAAAGCCTGGGTGTACATGAGTTGCATGCAGAGTAAGCTTAGAACTGTGCAAAGTAATGCAAACAAGCAGAGTAATTGCCTGCAGACTGGTGCTTTGAACCGATTAACTCTTTTAAAGGTCCAGTTCCTCCACTGCTTCACACTGTATGTGGTCACTTACACCGATGGCAAGTGAATATGAACTGACACCTTTCTGATTTGGTATTGTTTTGTGGTAGCTTTGAAGCACTAGCACAAAAAGCAAGCACACGCTGCAAAGCTGCTGCTTCACTGCTTGAAGATAGCTCAATGAATTTCACTGCTAATGTCTGCATGGCAAAGCAGAACTATAAACACGGTGAGTTCACAAGTTTTCCTCGCACTGCAGAGAAGAAGTGCTGCTCCTGAAAAACTACAGCAAAACGGACATCGACCTTAACTTCTTTCCAACACCAGTTCATTTTTCTCTTAGTATAATGTTGGAAACAAAGTTGCAACTCGGTCATTTGACCGTGGAATTAGTCCCAGAAGAAATGCAAAGACCACCAACAATGTGGACCAGGTGTGAATTATAAATAGCATCAACAAGAGGCCTTCCGTGTCCCAAGTGCATTAAGTCCACAGCCAGCAGTATTCCTCTTATGTTTTTATTGTGAGCCAACCATTTTTAAGCCATCTCAGTAAGACCATCCCTTGCTTGGGATCTGTGAACAGTGAAGAGCCTAACTTAAATGAAACCCCTGTAGTAGTGCTACAGTTGTAACAAGATCAGATTTTGTAACTACCCATTCTTTAGCTAAAATGATTGTCTGTGTGCTGTAGGCTGGCTTTATATGTCCTGTGAAGTGGGGCATAGTCTGGAAGAGCAGATATGTGCAGGTAGCAACCCTGGGCTTCTCAGTGCTGGAAATAGTTTGTCACAAAAGGAGAAAGGTAGATGTCCTTGAAGAGAAACACAAAACAACAATCTTTATTTTATACCCAGACATTTCAAGTTACCATTGACTCATCTTGAGTCATGAATGATGTAAGCAAGAGAGTTCAAGCATATTTTCTAGGCTCTCAATATATATTTCATATTAAGAAATTTTTGTTTCCCTCTTCCTAAAATGGGGCAGGAGAGAAATCTTCTCCTTATTCATTTATTTATTTATTTACAAGTCTTAGTTACAACTAAGATGGAATTAGGAGATAAGCTCTGCTGGAATTAGGATGTTATGACTTGTCATTTCAAGCATTAATGCAGTGCCCCATTTCACTTTTGTTACTTCAGGTCTTTCACTCTGATCAGTTGCCTCAACCACACATTAACACAGACATTTCTGGGTAGAGTCATTTTGTCACAGACCAAATTCTGCCTTTCTAAAGCAATTATTCAAAGGGAGAAAAGTATCCTCTAGCTGGGCATTGGCACTGGGGATTGCTTGAACATAAGTGGAATTCCACTGCTGTTTCTTCCTCTCAGCAGAGCTGAACCTGCTCAAGGCTTAGGTTAATGAGACATCCCCACAGTACAAACCAGCAGCACCACATTTGAAGCTTGCTGTAGGCTTCCCTTTTCTCTAAGAAACTATCCTCCATTGGAAGGTGCTGCCTTTTATCTCTTTCCAGTCAGTAGTGGGGACAAAGAAGAATCACGACTGCCAATGTTTCACTGTGAGTTAAAATGCTCAGAAAATTTAGTTACATTATTTTTGAGGTCTAGTTCAGCTTGAAAAGATACAGCTTTGTATGAAATGCCATATGTTGCCTGACGAAGCTTTCCTTTAAGGTTGTACTTTATGAATTCATGTAAGCCTGCGAAAAGGAGCAAAAAACAAATGCTTGGATCTGGTGAGTCAGAGAAACTGTTTTTTAACTGGATCATCTCACTGCCCTTTCCTTTCATGCCAGATGCAGTTACAGCAAAATCAATTCAATTCACAGAGTTCTGTCTTCCTCTGGATCTTTGGATCAGTTCTAACTCCCACCCAGCCTCATTCATTGCTTTTGATGATGGTATCCTGAGCACCAGCTCTGGGCAAAACTGTTTTTTCATCATCTTACAAATACAGTGACTTCAAACATGTGAAACCATGTTTGATAGTTAATACTGTAACCAAGGCTTACAAAGAAGAACCTTTCAGGGGCCTTGGCTGAGTGTATGGGAAACTGGTAATCACAGCCTGAACCTCTGATTAATCAGCTGAGGCAAATGTCAGGTCAGCTGTGGGAGCACAGGTGAGAGTAATTTAGCTGTGCTCCTGGAGGGGGTGGAGCTTGAGTCCACCTCCTCTAGACCTCATTTAAGGGCTGCCACTAAGGCAGCTTCTCTTGGAGACTGCTCCACGGTGGAGACTGCCTTAGCATTTCTCAGGGAAGGTATCCATATCGGTGAGTTTTTCCTCATAAATAACCTTTTGAATATCTGTCACCATCTTTGTTACCATCTTTGTATCATTGCACCTTAAAGATGAGTTTTCAAAAATGCTATGGTAATTTCTAGTTCTTGTTCAGCACAAAAATTACTGAAGGTAGAAAGTGTTCTGCCATGCAGCAACATGAGAGAATGGTCCAGCAGAACAGTTGTCTGTATTGGGGAAGTCAGAAACACAGTGGCAGTGGTAGGATGGATAATGAAAACTGAATACTCAGAAATGGAAGTTATCCTGGGAGAAAGCAAACTTTCAGGAGTTTAATTTGGCACTGAGCACATGATGTTTTGAAACAGATTTTAACTGAAAGCTTAATTAAAGACAATGGAAAACATGGCAGGAGTTTCCCAAAGGTGGATTACAGCCACCCCTTGTAATGGGGCTGGTGGGGAGAAAAGGTGGTTTTGAAACAGAGAACATGTGAGAGTCTGCAGTGAGAGCTGTTCTGGGCAATACTCATCCCCGTTTCTGTTAGTGCCCTTTGGAAAAAAGCACTGAAGTATGCTAATGATGTTTGATAATGGTTAAACCGCATCATCAGAGCTGGAAAAGGGGGGACAGAGAGATAAGAATAGAATAATACAAAAGCGATACAAAGTGCAAGGCCACACACTTACTTATGTACTGACGTGGGGACTCCCACTCTGCCAGAGAGAAGCCTCATCTTAACAGCTTATGTTTACAGATGATTGTGGGAGATGGCCAGTTTGATATGACCTTGATAACTGTCTGAGAAGATGCCAGACGTGGCATTTCCAGCAAGTTAAGATAATATATATTCCACCATATAAGACATGTGGAGTAAAGTATGCTATTCTGATCACCTACCTTCAAGGGAAAAAAAAAGCTAGAAAAGAAAATCCAGGGTGATAATAAAAATGGTGAGCTTGCCTTTTATCATAGAAGATTTTGAGTTTGGCTTGTATGACTTAGCAGTATAAATGTCAAGATGAGATGAGAGTGGGCCCTATAAATATATCAGGAAAACAAATATCAGAGAGGGGTTATTTTTAGCTGGAAAATATTTTGGCAAAAGAACAGATAGGTATAAACTAGCAATAAATATTTGTAGTCTATAAATTAGAAGGTCTGTAACCATCAGAGAGAGGTTTTTAAGAGAAGGAAGTAGAGAATGGCAGGTATCTAAGTGACTTTGATGTGGTTACCTGTGGTAGAATTGGATCCCCTAACCAGAAAGCCCTTTCTCATCCTGGTTTTCTGAGGTGTAGTGCAGTGGAATTCCTAAAGTTAATTGTACAAGTATCAACAGCAGCTGGCACTTAATAATATTTATTAGTTGGTAGAGGTGCCTGGTTGTTGTTTGGGTATGCTGTGACTGGATGAAGCCACAAGGACAGATGTATCTCTTCTTCAGAAGACCCCGAAAGAGTAGTATGTCTGACCAAGCTTGGTTTTCAGAGAAAGTTTTCCCTGATCCCTGTTCATTTGCATTGCATCAATATAACTAATCCAGTCTAACCTGTTCTAGTTCGTGGCACTCCTGAGATGGCAAGATCAAAATCAAGTCCCACATCTCTGAGCAGGTACGCCATTTGTTAATACCACAGTGTAACAGTTTTAAACATCTTGTGGCAAAACTGCAGTGTAGCTGCTATAAAGCTTCATGTATGTACAACGTGATTCCTGGATAGAGATCACTTTAGCTCCACAGTTATTAATTCACAGGTTTCTCTCTGACCTTAGCTCAGCTCTGGGAGCGGTGCCAGAACAATTACAGTAACTCTGAGCAGTGCAGGCATAAAGCTCCTGTATTTACTCTGAAATTGTGCCAGGTTTTCTCTGGCTCGGTGATGGAAAGATGCATTTCTTCTTTGATTAGTTTCAAATAGTTCAGCCCAGGTTGGCTATAACAAGGTTATTTCAGCAAAAACCAGAAGAGAAATAAGCTACCATGCAGAGGTGTGCATACACTACACACTTGCTGCATAGATAACCTTAAGGAAATGCAAGCCAAGAAGGCAGAACGCAAGTCAAGGTGACTTAAAGCTAGTTACACAGAAAGTAAGAGTTGGGAATGAAATTCAAGGGGAATATGCTTCGCTTGGTGTTGTTTTCAGTGAGTTGTGCTGTCTTCCTGGAGCACGCTGAGGCCCACCTTCTTCCTTCCTGCAAAGGTAGGGCAGCTGGAAGGCAGTGACACCAGGTGAAGCTGAGCGTGCTCATCACTTGGGAAACCCAGGCCCCTGGTGATCTTCTCTGACGTTAATTGACTGTCAGGCCCTGCAAGAGGGGAGGCACCACATTTCCTGATCTGTGGTTTAGAGTAGTGTTTTCCAGACCTTGGAGTGAATTTCATCTTGTTGCAAAGGAAATGATGATGCAGTCCTTCAGCAGCTGCTGTGCTCCAGCATCCTCACAAAGTTACAGTACGTATTTTGTGGGTGTATGTGTATATGCAAGCTGCATATTCAATACCCCCATTTTTCCTACCAGCAGGCAGGCCCCCAGGTCTCTCCTCCAGACCCATCTTCCTGTCGCCAAAAGAAATATTGCTAAGTGATGAGTCTGAAAGATAAGGTGACTGTTGTCTTAGAATAGGCAAATCTAATTGATGAATGCATGAATCTGAAGATGGCATTAACCTGGTTTAATTAATTACTCCCTCTTGGTGGAGTTATGAAAACTGACTGTAGTGTGCTTTAGTCTTTCAGTTTTTAAATCAGTTACGTTAAAGGAAAGCAAACACGTTTGGTTTGGAGAATGGAGGGGCTGTTATGTGGTCTGTTATGTGGCTCTGAAGATGTTTGGTGAGCTGTTGAAAAGAGAATGCTGTACGCTGGCCTGTTTGTGCAGGGGGTGTACTTAGCAGCGATGGCTCCATGTCTTCATGCCCAAGCTCTTAGTTCAGCTAACATAGATGGGATTAAGACTTGCTTCAGGAACTGTATGGGAACTGTTGGGTCACAGCCTAAGCTGCTGATTGAGCACCTGGGGAAAGGACCTGGTCAGCCCCGGGAGCACAGGTGAAGGCAATTCAGCTGCATGACCTCTCCTAGACCTCATTTAAGGGCTGACTGCCACTGGAGAAGGCTTTGGAGTTTTTTCTGTAAGCCTGGATCTTTGGAGATGGGTGAGTGCCTTTACTTTTCCTTTGAAATACCATCCCAACCACTCTAGTCCCTTTGCTGTTACTCTCCTGTATTGCCTTTCCACCGTGTTAATCTGTCCCACTGTATCAAGAGGTCAGTGGGACATTCAGATGGCATGCTTGGGGATGCCCCAGAAAATGCCAACCTCCTGAAATTGCTAAGTATTATTTATTTATACCAGGGGTTGAACAGTGAAAAAGAACTGGGCTGATGCCATAGTGCTTTCCAACAGGAGGCAGTGAGTGGGGCAAGCACAGCATACTGTTGCTCGTGCAACTAAGTGATGAGCCAAAAGTGCAATGTCTGCTCTCGTTGCTAACAAAGCTGTATCACATCTCTCTCAACCTCTGCCCCGCTGTTTCCTGCGCAGCTCTCACCTTGCCGTGCAACCATCCTCAGGGCTCCATCCAGCCAGGATCCCTCGCTCCAGGGAACACGGAGCGCTCTCCCTCCCCCTGCACCCATCGTGCCGCAGCCGGCGGGCACGGCGCGTTGCTGCGGGGCGGAGCGGTAAAGGGAGGCCGGGGCTGCCCCGTGGCGACGACCGTTGCCGGGTTACTGGAGCCTCCCCGGCCGCCGGTGGGAGCCGTTCGGGGCCGGTGGCGGCCGATTTCTGCTGCTGGGAGCCTCTTTTCGTGCCCCGGTCCATCGCAGGGAGCAGCTGGTGGCAGCCCGGAGGCTCCTGCGCGTTTGTGGGCGCCGTGGGCACCACATCAGCGACCTGAGCAACCCCAACAGCTCGTGTTGCCTTGGTCATGCACCCAGCCTGCACCTTTCTCGTGAAGTCTCCAGTATTTCACCATGTAAATGTTCCTGTTTGTCTCAGAGTTTTCCATCCCGACCAAAATTTTCTGGTGAGTATGAAAAAGTGTTAATTGAAAGTATTTATAACATTTTATCCTTGTAACGTAGCCTCAGCTAATTCTTAAAGCCCATCAAATGACTACTGAGTAAATAACTGTTCAGCAAATGCCTTATTTTTGCATTTATGTTGATTCTTCTGTATCAGTCTTTCATGCACTCCTGTTTCCATTTGGAAACTGTTTTAGTTATGCTGCCGTTTAGCTCTTCTAGGCTGTACTGCTGCTCTACAACTGCTTGAAAGGAGAGATTATGGTGACGTGGGGGGCTTTTCACCCAGGTAACAGTAGTAGGATAAGAGGGAATGGCCTCAGGCTGTGCCAGAGGAGGTTCAGGTTTCTTCTCCAAAGGGCTGCCCAGGGAGGTGGTGCAGTCACCATCCCTGGAGGTATACAAGGAAAGGATGGATGTGGCACTGAGGGTCATGGTGTGGTTGATCTTGGCAAGCTTGGAATCTTTTCCAGCGCTAAACATTCTGTGATTCTACACGTATTGTTACATCTTTAAGGTCTATTGATTGTGAACTTGTGTTGTTACAGCTGATGAAGAAGTACTTTCTGATTGTGGAGTGCTCAGAGTCCATGGGGGTTTCATTTGAAGACTTTGTTTTTAATGTTTTTGGTTTTTTTTAAGCAGGATATGGAGCAATCAAATGAGATGTTGCACTGTGAGCAAATGCATCATTGAAGATAAATGGAGATGAATGACCAGTGAATGACCAGTAAATGAAAATTTCTCTAGCAGAAGGATGGAAAGCAGAAGGGAAAGAACAGCAGCACTGCTGAAAGAAAAGGTAAAGTAATTGAAAAGGTACAAGTGATTCAGATGTTTCAGATCTGTTTAATGTGGTTTGGTCCAGTTTAAAGAATTTGCTTAAAGAACTTCAGTTTAAAAAAAATACAGACTGAGTTGCTGTCAGAAGATAGGCCAGAAAACAGCATAATTAAAAACCTACATGTTCTTTCTCTTGGCTTCAACACTGAGAATGTGGGTAGTGAGATGGAGCTTCAGGCAATATATGCCAGTACTCATGCAAAGCAGTGTAAGAGCCACAAGTGTCCTGGGCTTCTCTGTTGGCTGCATGGTGAAGAATGGATACTGGTGTCTGCTCTGTCCTATGATATTCCTGGAGCTCTTATCTCAGGAGATCTGATAAATGGATGCATCCATCTGTGCCAGTTTGCTAGTTCAGTTGTGTGCTGCTGTCAGTGGAGCGGAGAACACTGGGCTCTTTCTATAGCCTGTGATGTCACAGCTTGCTTTACCTCAGTTCTAGGGACCTGGTTCCACGTGAAAACAGGATTCAGATGTGATATGAGACCAAATGTGAGTTAGCACCAAACTAGACTGATTTCATCTTATTATTAGTGTCTGTGCATGTTTATAGAACTGAAAGTCCTCAGGGTCATGGTTAAAGAAACATGCTTACTTTCCAAGTTCAGAGTAGAATACAATTTAATTCAGCTAAATAGTATCGTTATTTAATGTATAACACATCTGGAATTGCTAGATTTGTTACCAATGTGAACAGTTCAATATTTACTCAGGATGAATTATGAATAAGTAATTCTGAATTTGGAAAGCTCATAAGCTTCTCACAGAAACGAATATGTAACTTTAATTTGCCAGTAAAATGGCATTGGTACCCCTTCTGCAGATTCCTAAGCTGTGAGCAAAACTTACTTTATATCAGTTGAGCCACAAGTACCTGCTGTAGTATAAACTAGAAGGTCAGGTTTTCCATGATGGATGCAATAAAGATTAATTTATCCATTCTTGAAGCAAAAGATAGCTGATGTTGGCCATCCAAAGCAACATTATCAGATGTAAAAAAATACAAATGTATTGTAATGTATTACAAAATGTATTACAAAAGTAATGTCTGGGTGTGTTTTTTAGTAGAGAATCCATCCAAATTCAAAGCAGTGAACATGGTGGGGGGGTTGAGGGGAAGTATATAGAATAAAGGGCTTTAAATAGATTATTGCTTCCTGGGAAAGACACGCTGTTGTGGTAGTTCTCTGAGAGTATCATCTCACTGCTGGTGGGAAAATGTTAGAACTCTTAAAAAAAAAGAAAAGTGAATTGAAAACAGTATAAATTAATTCACTTTCTCTGTGCCCATATCTTGAATCTTCTGTGCAGTTCTGACCGTCCTGGAAAGTAAATGTCAGAACTGAAATTGTTTCCATGAAATGGAACAAAGATGAGAAATGGAAAAGAGACAAAATAAAATGAGATTCCTCAGCTAGAAGAAGAGATGGAAAAGAGATGATGCAAAAGAAAGGTATAAATTAATGAATCCTGTAGGCAGATGGATGGATTGTCCGTAATTGCATCCAACCATTCTCACCTCATTTCTGATTTTAGCCTTCACAACAACCTATGGCAGTGACTTGTACAATTATTTAACCCAATACCTTACAGAAGTACATCTTCTCCTTTTCAAAAACTGCTTCCTGATAATTCTTTTCTATTGGGTAGTACCACTGCTTGTCTTAAGGCATGACTAATAGTTGATTCCCTACTTATCAATCACTGCTGTCAAACACAACACACCTTTTGTCTCAGGATATTACTAAGTAGCAGGTTGCCAGAAGTGAGGACAATGTGTTGGAGGAAGGATTGCTTTGAACTATTCTGTTTCTGATCCTGTTTTTAAGCATCTGTTTCTGCCTGCAGTAGTGAGCTGGCCCTCTGCCTTGACCCAGCATGACAGTCATAGCACAACCCATGTAGTAGTGTATTGTGATTTCATAGAGTCCTTTTCACTATAAGTTGTCAGGCCTTGCTAAAATCTTGGTACTATTTATTACTAATTGTCTAATAGAAAGACTGAAAACTGAAGAAAGACTGAAAATGGAAGACTGAAAATTGTTGGGGGGGACAACAGAGCACTTTGAAATGCAGAAATGTTTTGTGATGCATTTTCATTCTGTGTAGAAGTCTGGATTTCAAAAGGCTTATAAATGTAGTGCAGCAGTAGTCCATTTCTTAGATGGAATCTGGGAGTGCTTCTGAATGGTGAATATTAAAGATACTTTGAAACTAAAAATGCTGAGCTCTTCTTTCCTGCAGCTTTAGGCTGTGGTGTAATTCTGGGTCCATGAGTTAGAATAGTCTGAGAATGAGCAGCAGTGTTGTAAGCTTGGTTCCTAGTACTGCATTCACCTGTGCAGACAGGCACTGGTGGATGTGTCTCTGAGATCTGTGTCACAGAAATCATAGGAGCATTTTCATTCTAACAAATGGAGAAAGCCTGAAAGGCCTTTAGGCATATAAAGAAAAATGGAGAATGCATTAGAGAGAAACCAGTGTACAAGCAGCTTATTCATCTTCATAAGGATCTGGGTGAGGATTAACTGGTGTGAATATCTTGCTTAAAGGTCCAGACAAAGGCTAGTTTAAGAGCATTTATGTAAGATGAGAATGTTGGTTTGTTGTTTGGTTTTTTGTTTTTGTTGCATTTGGATGACAGGAAAGGATGATTAGGGCAACTCCTAAAGCAAAAACTAAGTTTGCAATGACAGGGGATACTTCCATTTAATAGCCTCCCCTGTCTTTTCAGCAACCGACACCACCTTGTATATGATTTTTTAATTCAGTGAAATTTTATGTCTGTACAGGGCATAAAAATTGATGCTTTAATCTTTTGCAGCTGCTGAGAGCTGATTTCAGACTTTCTGTGCAGCATGACTTCCAGGAGAATATGGTAGGATTGAGATGTATCAGTTGACAAATGTTCATTCAATCTCTGACAAAAGATTTTACTAAGAAGGTAACTTTACAGTAATAGAAGAATATGTCTGAAGACCTCACCCGTTGGCACTGGCTCAGTGAAATGGTTCCTTGGGTGATGAGGTTTTAATGAGACACTCAGGTTTTGTTTGTTCATTTTTATTCCTTCCCCGAAAATAGGGTTTCATCCTGTTTCTGAGTATATGTTGCAGGCTACACACAGGGACAGTATTGTTTGTTTTCCTGGATGGTAAATAAACATCTTAAGAGGAGTGTTTCCTGAAGGTCATCTTTCTTCTAATGTACTCAGGTTTGAATACAGACTGGTTGGAGGATGTACAGTGCTGTTCTCGGGCTCTGAATATTGTCTGTCTGCCTTTCTTCAGTCCAGCTCAGACATGGTATGCTGGGATTTGTATTTTTAAGTCTTCTCATTCAAATCAGGAACTAAAGATGACACAATTTGGATAACTGATACTTTAACCCTTAACTATGGAACTTAAACACATACTAAGCAAAATGTGGTTGATGGAGAGCAGAAATCTTTAGCATTGTTGTAGACCACATCTCATAGAGGTGTAATGAAGAGGAAATACTTGTTTTGAGGTCCTCTTCAAAATCTGTGTTAATATTAAAGTGATATCAGTGGATGCTTCTGCTGTTCAAGGGAAACTGTTCAAGAAAAGGATAGATGTGTCTCTGAGGGACATACTTAGCAAGCATGGGTTGATGGCTGGACTAGAGGATCTTGGTGCTCTTTTCTGACCTTAATGATTCTTTGACTCTATCTTGGATTAGCCAGGTGATGAACTTTGTTCCTCTCGTTCACTATATGGAAAGTTATTTATGTGAATAAGTCTTTTCAGGATTAGGGCCTTAAAACTGTGGTGTTGAGTTTGATTTTCTTTTTTAGGCTTAGAGAACAAGTAGCACACGAATGAGTGCCTGTGACATGAAGAGAGTTTATCTTGTTAGTATTCTCAACTGCAAGCACTGATCTTCAAATACTACTGTCTTTACAAAACCTTGCTGGTTTTTGTGTCCTCAGAGCATCATGGCTATATAACATGACTGGTATCTACAGTTCAAAGAAACTGCTGAGTGCTTACTTGTAATATGAGAGTGCAAGTCCTTTTAAGTGCTAGAAAGGTGAATGACCTGGCTGACACTTTAGAAAGAGTAATTGCTTGGGTTAATTGTCCTTTTAAAGATTACAGAATATGCAATAGATATTAGGACAGCCAGTGGAGTATTAAGCATAAGATCAAATCTTAATTCATTCAGAGAGCATGTACTTACCTACGTATTCTGTCTTCTGAAATAAAGAGAATACTGGAAGTAAGATCCAAAGAGGAGAGAATATTAAGTGTTTTCTTACAGAAGACTTCATTAAGCTGGTGCTATAGTTGAAATTAATATCTATACCTTGGGAATAGTTGCAAAGAATAATGTTACAGTTGAATACTTCTTATTTTAACACAGCTGAACTTATAATGTTGAGGACTGCTTTAAAATCTATTTTCCCCCATCTTTGGCTCTAGGGATATCTGTTACATTTAAGGTAGTATCATGTGAGATTTTTGGGCAGCAAAGTGACAGTCACCCTGCAGATGTGTTTTCCTACAATTTCCATTGCTCATATAGTATTGCCATGTCCTACTGCTTGCTTTTCTCTTCTTATGTTGGTGGTGGAGAAAGCTGAGGGCAGAAAGCAGAAGGAAGCCTCCTGAGACATTTTCTTGCAACAGAAAGCCTGCCTCAGAAAAACAAATTCTTTCTCTGGCTTCTTGAAATTTCAGCCAAGGATTCAAATAATCCATGTTCAATTGAAGTTCATAGCACTTGCACCACAGAAGGTATCAATGAATGTTTATGTCTTGGTAGAAGTTGCCACTGATCCCTTCCCACCATGGTGCTCTGAAAATAAAAGCAATTGAATGGATTTGAGTTTATTGTTTCTCTGACACGTAACAACATGTATAATAAGGATCAGTCTGCTTCTTCTCCTGCTATCAGACAGCATTTGTCAAGCTAGTTTCAGAGTGATTTAATATAGAGGTATTTCCAGCACGTATGATAAAAATTCCTCATCACCTTACAGCCTCTTTGGCAGGGTGTGGGAAAGCATTACCTAGCTTGCTCTTTTAATATGTGCAATTTATAGATGTATACAAGAGAAATTGGTGGCATTTAAATGCATTGCCTTTTTATTTATTACTGTTCTGCTTTGTAAGGACGTGAAATGCCTCTTGCCTCAATAATGTTGTCTGAAGCCTAGGCTAGGTCTGCAGCATGGGCTTTCTTCTCTAGGATCACTACATCTCTGGAGAGCAGCAAAGTTTGGACTCAGCTCTGTGCATGGAATAATATGAACATCAGGAAGTTCCCAAGAGCTTTTCCTGGGGATTGAGAGGCATGTATCCTAAGACTTCCCTGCTATGGAAACTGCAGGGCAGAATTTACTTGCAATACCAAAGGATCACCAGGCACTCTTACAACCTCTGACTCCATAAAGAAGATAAACAGTGAGGAAAATCTGTATGCTTGCTGTATGTGAGAGTTTGTTTGACCCAAAGCTTCAGATTTCTCAAAGGGTAAAACAAAACCACTACTGCAAACAGTTGACTCATTCAGTGTCATAGGAATCAGAGAATTTTTAATGATGTTAAATGGGAGAATTCTCCTTTATTTCAGCATTCTCATAAAGGCTCTAGGTTTTTGTTTTTTTCTTTTATGCTGGCCCATACAGGTGGAATGTTCATAAATTCTCCTTACAATGTCTGTGTGATCCCCTGATATTATAGCAGCACTGAAGTACATTCTACCTCTTTCTGTTTAAGAAAAACAGAAGATTAGGACAGTATCACCCATTCAAAAACAAAAGACTCCCGTTAATATCAGGTCAGATGTTTTATTTTTCAGCTTTAGAAAGTCACACCTGCTAAAATAGAGTGGTGTGTTGCAGGGTGCTTTATACTGCATAAAAGTAGCAGGAACTGTTTTTGCCATTAGGAGTGGATTATTGTAACAGTAGTTTCCTGATGACATCATAGCAAATTCCAGCTGCCCAAACAGTTATTTTCCAGAAGAGGTTATCTGTAGTGCACTTGCACAAAGTTATACTTCTAAGGGCCACTCATGGTTCCCTTTGGTCTCATGAGCCAGACCTTTGTCAAATCCTTAGTAAACAGCAAATTCTTTGTGGTAACAGTATGGGCACTACTGTAATCTCTGGTTCTGGACTAAACAAAGATTACATAGCACAAGGCAACAGAAAGCAAAGTCTTCACTGTGAGTTTCCTCTCATTAAGGAGTGGCAAAATGGTTCTGAAATGTTTTTCTTCCAGATAAGTTTTTGGGTGATGGTATAATGGTAAGGATATACAGATCACAGCACCCTACCTGACATGATGCAGGGGGCTTTTGGATGTCATGGGTAGCCAAGGACCAAAAGAGGATATTGACTTAGCTGGCCTAAGGGAGTAGAGTTTTGGTTTTGTATGGGATATCATCCTTCTTTGTTTGAAGCTAGAAGAGCTTAAAATTGATAGAACTGTGCTAGGAGTAGGGAAAGAGAGGTAGAAACCCACTCTCCTGGACTTTTACTCTACAGCCTAAAACCACGTGGGCTATGAGGTAATCTTGGGGGCTCTGAGAGACGGTGAAAGACTGATTTGTTTTCAGTTTACGAATGGCTTGGTATTGCAAAAGGAATGGGTGGATTGTCTGATGGCTTCAGTGCAATGCACAAAGGTGTGAGAGGAATGACAACCTCCAACACTGTTGTTGGGGTCTTTCAAGTGATAAACTGAATATGCTTAATATTCCTCCAACCTTGGGAATGTTGGTTGCTATGATAATCTAAGCATGTTGAAAGTGTTGTATAGATTTTAATGAAGCTTCACAGTGCGCCTGTAAATTGCAGTGTTCATCATTATCACACCTGCTTTGGGAGAGAAAAAGTTGGCAGACGAGCTGTTTGGGATCTCCTGTCTCACTGATTGTCTGTTTCTAGTTATCTGCATGGAAGAGGCTGCTAAATTAAGATCCTCAGTGCAAATCCTGAAGATGTTTATCCTCTGATTTCTTTCAGTCTTTTATTATCAGTGTTCACATGCAGGACAAACTCCATTCTGTTTCAGCAATTGAGTCTTTCCCTGACTCTCCCAGCTGCTTATTGGCGTTGCTTTGCTTTCCCATTGATTCCTTTGAAGGTTTTTGTTTGGTGTTATAACTTGCAGGAATGTTCTGCGTTACCATTCACCGTATATATACAAAGTATCCAATGCAGCCATCTGTTCTGTGGAGTCAATCTTCAGGTTCGTGACTTTTCAGACCTCTTCATTGACTATGAAATCTTTCCAGTCCCCTGTGAACTGTTCCCTGAGGCCAACACTACATGCGGTCACTGGTTTCTTAGCCAGTGTGTTTGACAGAGCCATAGATTTCTCGTTTATTTATTAGTATTATAAATGAGGGGATGAGATGGCCTTACTGGAAAGTTTTTAACCATCTCAGGTTAGACAGCACTGAAAATAGTGCACAACCTGGCTCTGTATCTGCAGGAGGGCAGGTGGTGTGCCAGACTTCTTCTGGATCCTATACCGTGACAAAGGTTTGGAGGCTTGTGGATTTTTATTTAAGGTTGGCACCTCACCATTAGGATTCCTACATTCTTTGTCATTAGCCCATGTTTTGAGGATGTTGTTTTGATCTGTATTCACAAGCAAATTCTTCTTCTCTGGAGAAAGTTTTGCATTGCAAATATGGAAGCATGATCAGAAGATCAGCTTTGTTTGCTGACAGTAACTCAATTCCATCCCAGAAAATTTCTAATGAAAATACTTATTTTTCCTACTAATCCATTGTTACAATAATTACAAGCACTGGATCAATAGCAGGAAGCATAGATTTGGAAGTATTACTTCAGGTCTTCGGCCACAAATTGATCTGCTTGTCAAACCATAAATAAGTGCTGCATCAACACATATTTCAAAGATAAGAGCATTCTGAAGTGTAATAGCAATGGACTGAAGGAAGGAGAACAATAACTTGTTTTATGCAAGTGTATTAACTCCTTCCAGCCCTAATCTTCACAGTCTGGCTGTTATGTGCACTTTGTAATCAAGTGTTACATCAGTAATTTCTGAGTATTGATCCACCTGGCTCCAGTAACATACAGGATTATCTCTGGATAATAACGATACTTGCTTCAATTAGAAGGAATCAACAGTATTAGACATGATCCCAAACAAATCCTTTATAGTTGTCCAAGTATTCCAGTGTTTGTTCAGCAGATGCTCTATTCCAAGTCAGTTTTTGAGCAAAAGTAATATTAGAAAAAAAAGCCAGCACCAGAAGACCTTTGTATCATGTAAGTTCCTTGGGCATCCTATGGTTGTTACAACTCCATGTAATGACTAAATCATAAAGACCTGCTCCAAGGAATTTACAGGAAAGGATCCTAGAAATTCTGGGATTATTTGGAGAAAAAAGCAGGTATTGGAAGAAGATAGGCTAGATATTTTTTTTCCCAAAAGCTAAGATGTCTGGTATTGGGAGATCAGCTTTTCTTCTTAATGGGAAGCTGCTGTTCTCTTTGGCTGCTCTGAGTCTTTCAGGTTTCCCTTGCCTGTGCAGAGATGAAGGCTGACTGCTTGCATGCAGTTGAGATGAGGAGTCCCTTTGTAAACCTCTCTCACTGGCATCTCTTCTTGAATAGAAATCACTAACTGAACAGTCAGCTTCTCCTGTTTTTCCTGACAGAAGTTACTCCTGTTTTTGTTTATTAGTAGAAAGGGGGAGGTAGGTCTGAGCTGCCAGTGAAGCCTTATCAGCCAGTTATTATTACCATGATTATTTAATTACTTTTCCAGCACTAAGAATGGGTATTGCCTCACCGTGAAGAACCAGAGGAAACTGCAGGTGCTTGCTAACTGAGTGAGAAGGCTTTTCTCTAGTGTAGCCTGTTGCTGATACACTAACGTTCCCAGTCAAGCCTCATGAGGAGTGGCTGTGGGAACTGGGGTTGTTCTGTCTGGAGGAGGCTCAGGGGAAACTTAATTGCCCTCTACAACAACCAGGCAGGAGGTTGTGGCAAGGTTGGGGTTAGTCTCTTCCAGACAGCAGTAATAGAATGAGAGGGGGTAGCCTCAAGTTGTTCTGGCAGATTCTCGGGCTGGATATTAGGAAGACTTCTCAGAAAGAGTGGTGAAGTGTTGGAACAGGGGGGTAGTGGAGTCACTGTCCGCAGAGGTGTTCAAGAGCCAAGGAGATGTGGTACTTAAGGACATGGTTTTGTAGGCAGTCTTGGTGGTGGTTGGACAATTGGACTAGATGATCTTAGAGGTCTTTTCCAACCATTATGATTCTATGACTAGCTCTAGTGGGTGAAGGAAAGGAAGAATACATGTTACGTGATGCACTGCACTGAGTTTTTTCTGGTTAGGGAAAGCTCTGTCATTATAGGTAGTTGCTGCAACTAGCCTGCAACAGGAGTCAAAATACTTTTTGCTGAAGAGAATAAATACAGGAAGAAAAAAAAATCAGACTGTTTATTATCCTTTTGTCCATAGCATATGAAGAAGGACCTGAAGTGGAATCCTGGCACTGCTTCTCGTCCAGCTTCAGCTGCAGTCAGAGTGACTGACTTGAGTTGGCGAGGTAACCTAAATCCCAGTCCGCTGATTAAAGATGATGGAGAGCTACTGCTGGATGAATACCTTTCCCCCAGGAAACTGGTGAGTTGGCATCCAACTTTTTAATGAAGTAGAAGGAAATAGGCATATAAAGTGCTGTACTAGCTTAACCTTCCAGCAGCCCTTGTGATGAATGCAGGTTGTTGCGCTGCATGTCTGACAGCTTCTGCATCAAATGGGATTCTGTCTTGAGGAAACTTATCAAATGTTTGTCCCTTCACCTTGTTTCATATCAAAAATACGGCCAGCGTGAATGCTGCTGTCTTTGTCAACTTTCCTGAAGCAGCGTGAAGTATGGGTAATATAATTATCATTTTAAAGAGATCTCATTAAAGCTTTCTGAAGTACCTTGAATCTTACCATTAGAAAAAGCTTTTTACATGAACCTTTCCTATGGATTGAAAGTAAAACTTAAAAAGCTTAACTTTTGTCCTGAATTAGTGAAATCCTCTGTCTTTCTAAGAAGCCAATTAAAATATTCTGCAAGTGTTAAAAATACGTTATTTATCAAAGTGTGAGTTTTCAAAGCACATTTGAAAGCTGTGTTCCTTTCTGACCAGAGGGAAATGATTTTTGACATGTAGCTTCTTGAATGAGAGTAACATGCTGAAATCTCTAGCGAAGGAGATTTGGTTGTATATTGTGCTATATTTGCTCAGTACTAATTAAGAGTAGTATCCCTTGGGAGCAAAGAGCTGGGAAAATAACCTTGCTTATTCATGCTGGAGGGAAAGAGAGGTAGGAGCAGGAGGAAGATGCAGCTTTCTGTGCTGCAGAACTGGGTAGATGTCTGTGAAAGACAGATGGGGGCAAGGCTGTGCAAGTTTACGTGACTTCCTCAATATATGCCAGGTGTTATGACAACACTGGAGCTGAGATATCCAGTTGTTCTCAGAATGTCTCTTCCAGCGGTACCCAAGTCTTCACCTAAGAACGTTGCTTTCTGTCGAGTGTATATTTTAAACTTTGAAGAAATAAAATTTGATGTGGCCTTGTGATCTACCCCATTCACTTTCCTTTGGCTCATGTCAACCACTGACAACTTACTGGTCTTTTTCTTTAAAACCTGATGTGGGCTTTGATCAGAGTAATATGTTTGTGGCCTACAGTACCCTTTATAGGTCCAATGGGAAGCTCTTGGATTAGTCTGTTATCTTAGGATATAAAATGAAGCCCATTAGAGTAACCAGAACTGTTGCCCTTTGATTTCAATAAACTCTGAATGAAACCCTTAAAAAGTGCTTTAGTTGGTTTGGTTTTTTTGTTTTTTTTCCCCTCTTTCTGAAGGTTTTTGTTCACTATCAATTATAAGCAGAAAAGCATTTGCTAAGGCAGTGCTACGCACATCTAAGATACTATATTTCGTTGTTTGGTTGTATTTTATTTTTTTTAATGCAGATCAGAAGTTAAATTCTACAGCAGTTCCGTATTTTTCTTTGTAATGGAAGAGGAGATTTTTTATTCACATAATAAATTAACTCTTGATCTTAATCAGCTCTTGCCATTTTCAGCTTGTGTGCACTACCATTTGTAAGGAATTCACTCTTTTAAATGGATGCATGCTGTCCTACTAATTTTTCTGGATGCAGTTATCTCCTGGCTCTGGAAACTGACATTTGTGTTGGCATAGCTGAGATACTTCTTGTTGAGAGGAAAAACTATATGACACTGTCAAGGAAACATTAACAGTGTTTATGGCTTGTTTTAATAACATCCAATTGATCTATTCTTTGACCTTTACACTGATCAGACTGAAACTGCTGCTTCCTTGGATTTACTACTTCTGCGTTTTCTAATGTAAAAATAGATATACTGTCCAACCACTTCAACCTTAAGAACAATCACAGGCATATTTGTATAGCAACCACATGCCATTGATAACCAAGTGGTCTGAAAGGTTCTTCCGCTTGAATCAACATACTTGCAATGTCGTCTTGGTTGTCTTTTAATAGTTGTGAATATTTTAGAAGTTATTGATTGTATTCTCTGGAGGGGCTCTAAGAAAGAACAAACAGGTTTTTAAAATACGTGCTTATTAAAGTTATAGTATAAAGGTAAGGACATAGGCCCTGTTTCTGCAGTGTTATACAGGCAGGTTTCTGACATCTGATGGAGATTCCTGAGGAGAATTTTTCCAAGATATATTTTTCTTTGTTCTAATATATGCTCAGTTTCACTCCTTGACCTTGCAGGTTTTTTGTTTTTTTTTTCCTGTTGTATTATTTTGTTTTGTGTAAGGAAACCTCGAAGGTCTGGCTGTACAGAACCTTTATAGATTGGGTGCCTTGCATCACAGCCTGCAAGCTTGTCTAAGTTTGTCCTTTATCTGGAGGGATCATAATCTCCATTCACTAATGAAATCATTACTCTCTATTAGCAGACTTCATTACTAAGGACTCTCAGAAAGATAGGATGTTCATACTCCATCACATTTTCTCCAGCTGCCAGGCTGTTTTCCTTCAAAAGAGAGGAGAATTTAGCCAAAAAAAATATTTTTTTTCCCTGTCTTTTTTTGCCTTACTGAATTACATAGCAAGGAGAGACAGACAACTACTCCAAAACTCTCCCTTGCTGTTCTCTTGCTCTTCACAGCAGACCATCACCTTGCTGAAATCTTATGCTTGCTCACTATGGGCTTTGTTTTTCTGTGACCTCATTCCAGCATAATGTTCCCTTTGAAATCCTTTGTGATTCCATGTTCTTCTTGAGTTAATAACATCTTCAGTAGTTTCTTTTTTGCTTGCTAGAATCTATCCTGCTGTAATGTCACACTTTGTCCTTTTTCATTTGAATACTCTTCATCTAAGCCACATGTCGAAAGCATTTGATGGTAGATCTGGTATCATTAGCTGTTCTTTTTATTCTTTCAATTAGTATCAATAGCAATTTTCTGTTGTATTGTTTGATCTTCATCTGTATCAATAGGTATTCCTTGATTTTTCCCTTTGTATAGGTCTCGTTTTATGTCTGCAGCTCCATTCTCCTCCTCTGCTTGTGTGGTGCTTAAGTGTGCTGCCATATGCTGTAGAGTGTTAGCATGAACAAATTCTTCCTCTTTCCCCCTTTATTCTGGAAACTAGTTTTTAATGGGGAATACACAGGTTTACCATTAAGTATGGTAGAACTGAAATTGGGAGTTTCTCCTTTCTCAAATCCAACTTTTACTCATTAAAACCCCCCTAACTCCTGCTTGCATTTTAGAAGCAAAGCTTCTTTCTGACTTTGCCAATGAGCAATCACATTCTCAGAACAAACTACAAATGATTTTCTAGACATCTTCACTTGCTCAGAGCTTACCACTTCAGTTCCTCAGCTTTTGTTATCATCATGGTTTGTATGTGGTCTTCCGAGAAGAAAGGCAACGTTCTTCATATTGCTCTGTTTATTGATCCTGCCCCAGTTAATCATGCTTTCTAAACTTGGGAACACGTGTTCGGAAGTGGTGTTTAGTTTTGTTGTAGGGTGTATTTCATGTGGAATGCACTCGTCCTCGTGGGGAGAAGAAAATCTTGGAGGGTCCTGGAACAACAGATTGGAATCTCATTGGAATGACTCAGTCACTTCCTTTTTTGCTTGGCAGAAAGTTTTCCTCACAGTTGTGAGTTGTATAAATCTGAGAAGAAACTGGAGATCAAGGGAGCAGGTGCAAAATCTTGATAACTTATAATATGTGGAGTCAGGTGATGCACATAACTGATTTAATTTGGATCTTTTGATTTCTTCCTTAGAAAACTGGGCAGTCATTTATAAAAATTTAAAACAAAAAAGAAGTTCAAAGGGAATTCTGGAGGTCTTTTAGTTCATTCTTCTATTAAAAGCACAGCTAGTTTCAACATTAGTTCAAATTGCTTGAGATGGTAGATAGCAGTAAGCGTACTGTGAATAGAAAAGTAGTTACAAAGCCTCATTTACTTTCAGAGCTTTCCTTTTGCATGTTCTTATCCTAATATTAAAGCCTTTACTCCAGTGGAGGCTCATATATATCCTGCTATGTAAACATCTGATGTTTTATGTTCAAATTGTCACGTCAGGAATATATTTATATGCATATACTTATACACATATGCATGACTTTTATAAACAGATTTTCATTTGCATATAGTAGCAGCTGCTTAACTAACTAAATAGTCTTGAACTGTATGTAGTGGCACAGTGTTGAAATGCAGGCGCTTACTATGCATGTCATTGTTGGATTGAAAACAAGAATTTATACTGCAGTGTATTTTTGTGTGAGGGAATGTAAATCCTTAAATCTGAAGCAAAAATTGGTTTATCTATGATATCATGCGTGTTAATTCAGGAGAGTTGGACCTGAGCTTGTGTTTCTTCCTGTAGGAATGGTACAGGCTATGTCTGAACCTCCCATATAGTTCTAAGCCCTGCACTTCCTCTGAAGCTTATGATAGTAAGAGAGAGAGCTCTTAGCAGCCCTTAGCATCAGATCCTAGTTAGCAATTGAGAAAGGAAAAGTGTCAGTACTGTGAATCCCCAGTATAGGTCAGTGGGGAGCTGAACCAGAGCTGGCAAGACAGGGCAGAGACCTGTGTGTGTAGAACTGTTTGTGTGACTTGGAGATTTAACATGAGGAAAAAAAAAATCTTTGCTGAAGTATCTGTTACCATTTAAGCTTCAGTCATTTCTTCACTACTGTTTTCATACCAGCCAAGAAGATCTCAATGCTTAAAACCTTCTTAATGTTCTAGTAATTTTCTTCTTAGAAGAAATAGGAGTTGTCACACTTGCGGCAGCATTATTTTCTTGTGCAATGGGAGATGATTCTTGGGTTGGGAATTTGAAATAAAATCCCCGTGAAAAGCAATGAATGCATGAATAGACATGAAAATGATATTTGCATACAGGTGTAGTATTAGAAGAAAATAAGCTCACCACTCAGGAATTCCTGTGCTGGCCAAATTAACCAGCATCAGCAAAATGAGCACACAGCTGGAAATGCTTCTCAGGCAGCTGCGTGCAATGTGCTTTTCAGCAACATCTCTGCTTTACTTAGAGCATGTGAAAAACTGAGTGAGGAGCAAAGAAACCAGTTGTGTACACCAGCTTTAATTGCACAGATGTTATTTCCAATTAAGGAATTTACAGAGAGTTGCAAGCGGGGCTCAAACTGTATTTCCCAGCATCCCCAGGTGACTTTCCCAGCATTCCCAGATAGGGAAGCTCTACAAACACAGAAGAATGTTTCACTTGCAGTTTTTTCGTAGAATACTTGTGGCTTTTCTTGTCAGTCAGAAGAGAAGCTTTCCAGATGGGTGCATGCTCTCCAGTCAGGTGTTGCCCAAACGTTTTGCAGGATGAGAGCTCTTTGTGAGCTATTATGGAGTTGCTTCTTAAGCTACTGGCTTAACTAGCTGCCAGTAGCTTTTGCATGATCTTGTGGAAGAAATAGTTTTACTCTTGTTTCAAAGGAGGTGCAAAACTGCCATATGAACTTGGTCCATTTTGTTTTACTTATTGCTCATGCTTCAAAGAATTGTGCAGTGCTTTACCAGAGGAATTTGTTCTCCCAAATAAGAAGGCTTAAGGTGATGTATAGCACTGTGCAAGTTGTCAGACCACGTTCTTGAACGTGGTGTGCAGGAAGGATTTTGCTGTTTGATTCTTCAGAAAACAACTGCCTCCTCTGTCTAACCAGTACCCACCTCAGTGGGTAGGTGGCAGGTGGAATCCTCTCTGGAAACCAGCAATCAGCCTGGAATTATAATTAGTTTTTCAGATCATCTTTCTGATGTCAATTCAGCTCTGCCTAGAAGAGATCCTTGGTACCTTTTTGTCTGCTTTACAGCTGTAAACAACAGAAGGAAACCCTAGATGGCACAGCACCTTCATAGCAGTAAGCATTCCTGGGGCGTGGGCAGGAGTCTGTCCTGTCTCTGGCTGCCAGCGCAGCCTTTTGCGCTTTGGGCAGACAGCCATTACTTGATGCCACAGTGGGACTCCTCTGAATTAGGGCAGGAGTTTGTCCTAGACCTGGAGCCTTGGAGAGAAGCACTGTGCAGCACCATAGCACAACTTGTCACCTACATGGTGCCAGACATCCCTCAGTCCAATCTGATCATCCCTGGTGGTGCCTAGAGAGTAGGAGTGTCCCAGGTGTCCTCCCCAGGTACCTTCTTCTGCCCAGATCCTTTGCTTGCTAACCAGCTCCCAGCCACACCTGGGCTCCTTGCACTTCCAGTGCCTTTGTAATGAGCTCATATCCTCTTTTCATGTTTCTTTCACATAGCATGATGGCTTTTGCATCCCACAGCCTGTCAGTTTCAAACTCTCTAAGAACTCCCTCAGCGTCAGCAGGCAAAAAGTGTGCTTTTCCTGTGACTGTTGGAAGAGCAGAACAGGGAGCTAGGAACTGTGAACAGATGGAGTCTATTGTATTTGCTTAACGTGTACTTCAATCGGCAATCTATAGTTCAAAGAGCCAGTGGTGGCAGTTGACAATCTTTTACAGTGCTGGGGCCACAACTCTGCCTGTTGTAGCTCAGAATGTTGGTGTGATAAGTGGCTCAGCCAAGGGGAAAAGAACGAATCTGGAAGAGGGAAAGGGAGAACCAAGTCTGGTTTCCCCCTGTGGGAAGAGAAAGAATAGGGAAATCTAGATGGGGAAAATATAACCTTGTGTGACTTTTGTTCTTTGATTCTGAAAGAGGAGGACAAGGAGCAGAAGTGCACCTCTTGTGCTCAGAGTAGTGAAAAGAAGCTGTCTGGGATATGGCAAGGGGAAGGATAGTTTGGAGGGAGCTGTGGGGAAAGGCAGAAGTGTGCAGAAGTCATGGTGCTGGGGCCTTCTGCTGATATACTGACAAAGTGTGTGTCCTAAAGGTTTCCCAAAAGGGATTGTTTCCTACTCAGTCCTTTAATGAAGTAGGTTATTAGGGCTATTTTGGCCTGGACGAGGGAGGTATTTATCAGAAGGTGTTGCTATTCATGACAATGAGCTTGCATCCAAGCCCAGCAATTTGAGCGTGTGGATGTGTGCCAGGATGTCAGCTAGCTCTCATTTCTCACATGCTGTCATGGTACAAGACAAATAGTGCTGTCTGCTGAAAAGGATGACTGCAAAATATGGATTGCAGTAAAGGACCTTGTTTTTAATTGGCGGAGGAAGCTGTCTGTAGTATGTGTGCTTGGAGAAAGCTGTCTGTAGTATGTGTGCTTGCTGCCTTTGCAGAAACTAAACAGTTCTTCTGGGGTCTGCATCTGCTGCATCTGGGGGTTGAAAGCATATTCTTGGATGCCACTGAGGTCTTGGGAGTTTTTGCCTTAGAACTTTGTTTATCGTGTCCTGCTGTGGAGGCAAGGAAGGCCAGAAGCTTAAAATCACAGTTAAAAATTGAGATTGACAATAATTTTAAACACTGTTTCTGAAAGGTGATTGGAAAACACGTGAAGGCTTTGGATAATTCTGTTTCTGAGAAGTCTTACCTCAAAGCCTTACACAGCATGTAAGCTTTTTAAGGAGTGATGCTCAGCTGTTTCATCAACCCTGGTCTTGAAATGATGTCCTTGTAAGCTGTCATCTCAGTTTCACTCAGAGCATTTTGGTCCTTTGTTTGTTAGAGTATGTAGAGCCATTAGAGTGAATGAAATTGATCACTTGTGAGCAATATGAATTCTGCTTGATGAGTGGGAATGTTGCCACTGCTGTTTTTCCTTACAAAAAATCAACTAGATGTTCTTGTGGTTATTTTTCCCTCCAAAAACTCATAAACAGAGGTGGTCCTACACAAATTCCCTTCTAATGAATCATTTCCCCTATATTAGTGTTGACCTCTAAATTAAAACAAACAAAAGCGTGTTCTGACTTTCTAGTTGTAAGAAAACTTATTTTTTATATGGCAGACATCACTGAGTGACTCTGTTAATTCATGTTCAATAGAGTGGCAAAAGGCAGGTGACAATACTTTCAGCCCATGCTCTTGATTGCATCTTTGAAGACAAAATGATAATCAGAATCAGATGTTTTCTTTGAAGCCAACTTTTATAGCTTTAAGTCTTAACTCTTTGGCATAGAAAGGTGAAAATGTAGCAGTTGCATCACTATCTGTAGTTTCAGCTCTTTCAGGCAATTGCTGTGACCTAAAGCCTTGTCCTCATCTCTCTGGGAGTATTTCAGGCTGCTCCATGAACTACAAACCCATCAGGAAGAAGTGGTAGAATTCTGTTTCATTGAATTGGTGCATGAAGGATTCACTGAGTGCCCAGAGCTGATGGAAAGGAAGCAGTGGGGCATGTAACCTGGATGAGGGAATTGAGGGAGGGAGGAGCAGTGTAAGTGAAGAGATGGCTGTCCTGTTACTGAGTGGACTCTCAGGCTTTTCTTTTGGAAAGAGGCACACCAGGATTTTGGTTCAAGGCTCCCTTTATCATTCATTGTGTTTAAGTTAGAAAAAGGGTGGTCTTGACTTACCCCATATTAAATACAGAGAAAAACCTGAATGTGTTAGTGCCAATTTCCAGATATTGAAGGAAAAAGACCTCAGCTGCATTTACGCACACACCCTTGCTTAATACAGACCCTATCACAGAAATTTTGCAATAACAGTGGAAGGTTTGGAGACTTCCTTTGGCACTGACTAGTTCTTTTACAGGACATTTGTCACTCTTGTAATTAGTGTTGTGTTCCTTCAGAATTGCAACCATGTTATGACTGTCTGAGCTAACATTGTTTCCTTTTGATAGGTTTTTGATAGATTAAAAAGCTAAGCATTGTATTTTGTTGAGTTTTACTACCTAGCACCTTTTTTGATTACTGGTGACACTAAGGGTGCCATTTCTTGTCTTCTGAGGATTAGTAAAATATTACACAAATCTTACAGTGTGGACATGTAGTTTAAATGAAGATAATTGGCATGTAATCTTCTGTTGATTTGCAAGTTGAATGTAATGCCCTGCCTTGACCGTGTGAGCATTGTAGAAGTTATATGGAGCTGAAGTAATTCGGAGCTGCTAGAAAGAAACATCTCTGAATACTATGTTTATTTTAATGTTATCATGTGTCTAGCTGTTTTGACCTGGACTACGCACTGACATAGCACTGCTTGAAAGCCTTTCTACAATGTATCACCTGGCTTGTTGTGTGAGAATACACGTTTCTCTGCTTATTTTTACAGAAAGCTTTGACAGGGATGGATGATCTGCAGCAAGTAAAGGCCCTAGAGATGCGAGTAGATACAAGAGAGAGCAGCTTGGGGAACTTTGGTAAGAAAACAATGCTTCCTCAAATTTTCCTCTATTGTATTTTATCAGGACTCTGAAACTCAACCAATGTTAAGTACTGTTGCACTAGAGAGCTCTGGAAACATGTTCTTCCTGGTACCTCTCATATCCAGATCACTGTTTTCTTCTTTGAGACTCTAAGACTGAATGCTACAGCAATGGATGGGTGACACCATTTAGGGCTGTGAAGATGCTCAAAGGGCTGGAGCACCTCTCCTATGAAGAGAGGTTGATGGAGTTAGGCTTGTTTAGCCCAGAGAAGGGAAGGCTCTGAGGAGACCTCATTGTAGTCTTCCAGTACTTGAAGGGAGCCTACAAGCAGGAGGGTGGCTGACTTTTTATGCTCTGGCAAAATGATAAGACAAAGGGAAATAGTGGTGAGGCACTGGAACAGATTGCCCAGAGAAGCTGTGTATGCCCCATCTCTGGAGGAACTGAAAGCCAGGCTGGGTGATGCCTTGGGAAGCCTGATCTGGTGGGTAGCAGCCCTGCCTGTGGCAGAGGGATGGAATTTGATGATCATTAAGGCCCCTCCAACCTAAACCAATCTATTATTTCTCTATAATGCCAATTAATTTGAAGAAATTTCTCATGACATGCTTCAAGAACTTAAATGAGTATTTACTGATTAAGTTGCCCTCTAGAGTATTTGTTGCTATTCTAGTGAGACAGAGTAGCCAAAGTTCGGTTTGTCTCCACTGAAAGATTCCCCTATGGCTGGGAAATCAATGGTGGTATGAGGCTGCCAGTGCTGCCATCCTCCTGGATTTGCTTCCTGTTCTACCTCATCAAGCCATGCTGGAGAATGTGCTTGAGGAAGCTCCTCTAGATACATAATTTGATGAGCCCCAGGAGGCTCTGAATGCTTGTAATTCATCTCTGTGTCATCATCTCTGCTCAAGAGAAGTGAGGAATGACTGGAGGAATCTCTTCAATAGCAGAATCAATACTCTGTTGAGTGGAACGTTCATTTCTTCCTGTACTGGAAGGCATTTCTGTAAGCAACCTGTGTAGTCCTGTCACAGCCAAGTCCATCTTTTCCTGCTCCGAAGCTGAATAACTATTGCAGGGTAATATTTTCTGTGCCAAAGGGAGCTGGACTCCCAGATTCAGGCTGGATGTATGGAAAATATCTCCAAAGGAGTGGTTGTGCACTGGCACAGGCTGCCCAGGGAGGTGGTGGAGTCACCATCTCTGTAGGTGCTCAGTAAGCATGCAGATGTGGTACTAAGGAATCTTATTTAGTGGGCAACAATTGTGGAAGGTGAACAGATGGACTAGATGTTCTTAGATCTTTTCCACCCTGAATGATTCTATGGTGTGTATTGATTATTCAATTTGTTTTGCAGGTAGGTTTACTTTTGATAGGCACTTGGTAATTTAAGCCAAATTGCATCTGTTTCTTTCAGAGTTCATAACCTATTCAGTCTTGTTTCTTCCGGTTGATAAGAAAATCTTATTATACCATTTCTACTAGTGCTCCAAAGTAGTGCTCCCGTTCCCGTGTCATTATGCATTAGCTATGACAAGCCAGCAAAATGCTGTACCTTATCTGTAACTTCTGTGTTGTGGTATTATCTTAAATATGTATTTCCCTCCATTTCCTCTTTCAAACTTTACCGCACAGTCTGTTATTCCTCACATGCTCATACAGAAACCCACCTTGCATACCATTTACATCTTATTCTTAGGGACAGGGCAGAGGTTCAAACACTAAAAGACCAATGTTAAAATGTTTTCCTGTGATCAGTATTAGAATAATGAAAAGCTTCATTCCAGAACTTGAGTTTGAGTCTCTTTGTGGGATGTGGGATAGCTGCTGAAATCTGTAGCTGTTTGTTCTCAGTGCACCTTGCTGAGTGACAGGCAAAGCATTGAACCTCGCTGGCAAGTCTTATATCCAGCTCTGTGGAATTTGGATTTACTTTTGTTCTCTATTACTGCATCTAGGCTTCAGTTTATATTTGAGCAGATGGACTGTTTCCTTTTTATTAGCTTATCCCTTCAGTTTTGATTGCTGACAGATCTGGGACCATTTTGATGACCAGCCCGTAGAAATCCCTGCTGAAAGTAATGGTTGGATATAGTCATTTAAGACACTACATAGTTCTCTTATTTCTAAGTGATTTTAATAGCTACAAATCAAGTTACCCACAATGCTGTTCACTGGTACTTATTCAATTGTTGCCTTCTGGCAGCCAGTCTAAGTTGATTATGTGTCTGGAGACTGTTGCTTCTCTTTGGTGAGGCAGCTGTTTGCTGCACGGGGACTGTGCAGCACTGCACCACTGCTCAGCAGAGAGCGTTTTATCAAGGAAAAGCTCTGTTAAAGGTTCAGCAATAGACATGTGTTATTTTTCATACCGGGTTGTCTTACCTGTTTCCTTCTGCTCTGTTTGTTATTATTTCTTTGTAAGAAGCAAAGGCAAAAAACATTTACTCTCCTACATGTGCCCTCCTAATGAGGCTGCCTTTAATCCATAGAATCATAGAATGGTTTGAGTTGGAAGGACCTTTGAAGGCCATCTGATCCAACTCCCCTGTGGTGAACAGGGATACCTACACTAGATCAGGCACTCACAGCCCCTCCAGCCTGACCCCAAGTGTCTCCAGGGACATCCACCACCTCTCTGAGCAGCCTGGTAATTTAGCTGGTATGAATAAGCTCTGCAAGACAGAACAGCAAGGGCTGCAGCAGGGCTTGGCCAACCTCACCAGCGATCAGAAATACTTCAGCAGGGGATTTACATTAAACCCTATGGTTTGTGGTGTGACATTTTGTGAGACATGACCTCAGGTAGCTAGGTGACAGACAGCTTGGGTTTGTCTGCGGATACTGCATTGCTATATAAACAACAAGTGTAATTAATACAGATACTGTGGCTTTTAGAATATAATAAAGCCAGCACCTGCCTGCTTTCTTTTTAGTGCTAGTGAGTTATATAAATGTCACCTGCTATATCAAGGCAGCTCAGAATGCGATCTGCGTCGCTACTCTGCTGATGAAGTTGAGCACTTAAGGCAATGTAGCTGAATGTACATGTATCCTTTTTATCCAGAAACTGAGCTAGTAATCTAAAAATGCAGTCTGTTGCTCTAAAGAAAGCAGCTCCAAGGTAGGTGTTTGCAGGGGAATGCTCATTTTATAGCTTAGTCAGGCTTTTCCCTACAAATGCACGTTGTGGTGGAGGGCTAAACTAGCATTTATATAGAAGTATTTTCATTCTGGGTCCTATTCTGATTTAGAGTTTATTAAAACAAACAAAAAAGTATCAAGCACCTACCTTACATTTTGATTTATTTCTACTCTTCATTTAGCTTTTTTGTTCCACTTGAGTAGTGCAGCAGAAGAATTTAATACTCGTGCTTTGTTGCAAGGAAATGCATTGAGACTCATGGGTCAGCGGCCATGGTGGGGATGGGTTGGTGGTTGGACTAGATGATCCTATTGGTCTTTTCCAAGCTATGATTCTATAAAATGGCTACTTAATGAAAGGGAATCAAAGACAGAGGTGATAACATTGCACACTGCTCTCAGTCCTCAATCAGATCAGCACTGTGATCATAAGCTTTTTAGAGAAATACTTAATTGAAGTCCTCCAGGCAAATTTTCACACTACAGCACATAGCACTCTCTTCTTTTCTACTTACTACAGAGCCCAGGGGTTGATGGTGCCAAAATACAACAAAATGTTTGAGATGGGATATCGTGTTACAGTAATGAAATAACCAGATGTGAAAACTTTGTCTTCAGCCTGTAACACTGACTGCCACACCCCATGGCCTCCTTGAATCCTTTAATAGTATCTTTTTCCAGAACCAACCCCAAATGTGTTCAGTAGAAAGTTTTCAGCAAGACTCATTTCTCTTCAAGTCATCTCGACTTCTCAGACTTTTAAAGCCTGTTTGCTTCTTAATGCCTCAGGTTTCTTATCAGCAACCAAATAGCATTTATTTTTTAATCATCTGCATTTTGGTTTCTTTCCCTTGGGGTCTTTCTTAGCACACAGATTATGTCTACAGAAATCTTTGCTCAGTAGCATTTATGACCGCTGTGAATAATTAGCAGAGATAGCGGTATCTCCTCTATGGGGTCTCTGAAGTATTTTGGTGGTTTTTTTTTTTGCCATACTTTATAAGATTTGACATGAAAGTGTGTGCCTTGCAGGATGAGGGTGGTGTGTGTATAATTTGTGCTATAATTTTTACGCGTTATGGAAAATTATTAAAAATAAGACAAAGAAAAAAAAAAGCACAATGTGTGCTTTTAGTATTTTCTAAAGAGCTTTGCAAACAAACAACGTTAAAGATTTGCAGTATAGCATGAAATTCAATATGTGGATTATAATCACTTCCAAACAACATTAGATGAAGATAATGCTTCTTCTGAAACATGATTTATTAAAATGTTTTTGCCGTAAACACCGTTTGGGGAAATGGAATGAGCAGCATGATTTTCTTTGTTTGCTTGTGAGATCCTGCTCCCCTCCCCCCCTCACACACCCATCCTTTTTTTTGTTGTTTTTTAATGCAAATTCCTTTTGTGATCCTTTGCAAAGAGCTGGATAGTGAGAATGTGATGCTAAACTGTCCTTTGCCAGATACATTGCTGTTGAGAGAATAGGTTTTAATGTCTTAGCACTGATCCAGTCTGCCTAAAATTCATGCTACCTCTTCATGGTGATACATTGTACTTGAGGATTCTCGCTGTGGGTAAACCCTGCTGATGGGAATGGGCAAGTTTGCTGTTGTCAGTGGCAAATGTATCCTGTGCCTGAAGCTTATATTCATGGACTGCTATGATCTAAAGTGCTCTTGATCTTCAGCTCTTTGAGTTATCACTCAGTTGATAGTCAATATGGATTCTCAATCAGAACAAAGAAAACAGTCACCACAAAGCCAGATTTTGTTGTCCCTTTGGAAAGGTGCTCTATCAGAGTTGTCAGAGAAGGTTTTCAAGAAGTAGAATTAGTTAGTCATGCAGACACTACGTATATGTTGCAAAAATGCAAAGGGTATAATATTTTCTAAGTGAAATAACTTCATTAATTTGCTTAGAAGGGGTCCGGCACAGATCTGACAGGAATAGATGAGAAATGTAGGTAAAATAAGATGCTTCAACTTGTAATTGTCAGAAGTTTCTTTTATCCTATTACCAGGTGTGCAAGATGATTCTTTATTCTGATCCCGTAGGTGCCTATCTTCCTAATCTGAGAGAGCTGAAGTTGAACAATAGCTTGCTCGTATCCGTGAGGTAAGAAATGAATGATAACTAAAGCAAACATGAAGAATAATGGCCCTCCATTTTATTTAAGTGATAAAACCTTCATTTATGCTGCTTTTCTTCCTATCATTTCCACATGCCATGATAATGGAATTGGGTCACAAATACGTACTCCACAACCTTCTAAGTTTAAGGACAGGACTTAAACAGGAATAAATCAGTGTAGTTGCAGTGATGCCAATGGATTACCCTGCAGTCTGCCACAAGGAAAGTTCCTGCTATGCTGACATACATGGGAATGTGCAGAAATGTTGGAGTTAGAACTTTACTCATGTGTACATCTAGATGCTTGGATTTCAGAGTGCTTCAGTCCTTAGGCTTTTATTGTGCGCAGCAGTCTTTATTATACAGGTCAGACCAGTTCTTCAGCAGATGAAAATCTCCTTGACTTGATTGAAGTCAGTAAGCTGCACTTACTGAGGGCTGCTCTGAAGCTTCATCTCCCTGGTTTCAAACTAAGAGGGGAGATTTGGACTGGATCTAAGGAAGAAATGTTGTACAGCAAGGGTGATGATGCACTGGCATAGGTTGCCCAGTGAGATGGTGGGTGCCCCATCACTGGAGACACTCAGGGTCATGCTGGAGGCACACTGAGCACCTGATGTAGCTGTAGGTCTCCCTGTTCGTTGCAGAGGAGTTGGACTGCATGGCTTTTAAGGGTCCCTTCCAACTCAAATGATTTTATGATATTTTTTAGTGGATAGCAGCAATACTTCTTTCTCCCATGCATTGTTGCTAAAGTAGCTAACTTCCAGTTTTATGACTGGTGATCTGAATGCCATCTCTTTATTAAGGCCCTTGACTGAACATATACTGGTTGCTAGAAGGATAAAAAATGCAAAAGATAATTGAGCAGATTCGATCCGACAGCCGTTATGAGAATGGATTACCTGGACTGTCATTTGTTCTGTGTCAGAACACAAGCTGCTTCTCAATCATATGTGACCTTGTAAAGAGGGACTTTGAGTTAGGATGAAAAAAATATTTAGATAATAGTGTTTAAAAGTGCTACTTCATCATTCAGTTGTTACACTTAGATCATGTTTTCCTTTGTTCTGATGGTAAGTTGAAATATTTGCTCTGTAAAGTTGTTTTTTTCTTAATTCATTTTACAAACCACAACATGGGAAAGTGGTGAATCTACATTGCTGCAAATGTTTTAATGACAGCCAAGACTTATCATGGAGTTTTCTGAACTTCTGAATGACACTGTCTGTTTTATTTGACCGAGGGCTTTAGCAAGGTTCTGCACTTCATTCTGTATTGTCACAAATGTTTTGCAGTGTGTTTTCTGCGACATCCTTCTTGCCCTTCATGCAGATGATACTTGGTCTCTGGTTGAGTTTTGTTTTTATTGACTATAATGCAAATATGCTTTGGCTGTTGTGAAAATCCTGTTGTGGCAGTTCCCAGGCATACAGACCCTATGAGAGACTACATGCTCTCAACTTTAAGTAAGCATGCTTTTTATGTGCCAATTAAATGTAGTAGTAGCGATATATGTAAAGGAGGAGAAAGAATCTGCTCTCCAGGAGCACTCAGTGAGGGACAGGAACAGCTTTCATTTTTGTATTCCAGTCTTTTACAGTCTATCATTGGTTAACATAGATCACACCAGGGCACAGCCCACGGTGCAGGAACAGTCTGAGACTCGAACTTTGTCTTTGGACACCTGTATTAAGTCAACATACTACCCCTTAAAGCAACATTGCCTTCAGAGCAGTAATGTTGTTTTCTACAGCCAGTGTAATATAGCTATATTGCCATTCTAACAGGCTGTTTCTAGTTATTCATAAATGGTTATACTGGTGTTCTTTTGTTCTGAATTAAATTTTTTGATGCTTGATTTCTGTCCAGATGGTGAGCACTTGTTTGTATTCAACCAAACCCATCTAAATGGTGTTCTTGAAAATAGTAAAAGAATGCTCTTCCTACTTGATAAAAGTAACTCCCACAAACTTTCTCAGGGATAAGGTTGGAATTGTTGTGGCTGTACTTTGAAAATGGGCAGCAAGTAAGATGAAATGTCATTTAAGGACAAGCTGTGCAATGTTGGTTGGTTTATTGAAACAAAGGTAAGGACAAAAAGAATGAGGGTGTTTCATATATGCCTGTTTCTGGATTTTAGTTTTATCCTTCTACTGGCCTCTTGCTAAAGGGGAACAGCTTGGAATGCCCACTGTACTGTGAAAATAAATTACATCTGATTTTTGTTCATTTTCTAAACCACACTGATCTTATGAGGTCCTCATTTGGTGACCTTTGCCCACCTACCAGCAGCCAAGAAATTCCAGATTTATGAAGTGATATTAGAGAACAAAACATGGAGCCTGTTCTGAAATGTCTTAAAACCTGACTTTCTTTTGTGATGACACACACTCTTTCTCTTGGTAATATCTCCAGGAAAAGAACTGTATTTCAAGACTTTAAAGTGAATTATTGCTTCTGCTTTGGCATGTTGCCTATATATTTCTTATCAGATTGCTTTTATTCTGAATTCAGGGATGAATGAAGAGATCTGTTTAAACGTGTTAGATAAAAATCTTTATGAAAGGGCTTTTGTATCAGATATGGAATCTCAGGAATTGGTTCCCATAAGTTTATAGCAGAAGCTGTTTCATCAGCTGAAGTGCATTTCCTCCAATTCAGCTCTAGCTGAGCTAGCAAAAGACTGATCTGCTCCCAGGGCTACTTAAGGAACTGCTTATAATACGGAGAAGTTCTTATGTGTTAAGAGAGATGAAAACCAGAGTCTGCAGAGTGAGGAACCAATATAAGTATGAGGAATGTAGTAAAAGGAGAGCAGATTTCCTTCATCCAGAGTTTAGATTTCTTTGCTGCAGTCTGCACTGCATCTAATTATTTTATTGCTCTTGCCCTACTGCAGTAAGAGTCCTCCAGAATGAGAGGATGGCAATCCAGTAAAGTCATCACGGGAGAGCGGAAAGGAGGGACAGTGGTCCTGAAGGTGAAGAGCACATGGAAATTTGATGTTAATGCATGCTTTTATTTTGAACCTTAGAATAGATAATTAATATTACTTCTATTTTTATAAACCCCGGCTCCCAGGACCATGACTGGCTGAATCAGAATCTGTGTGTTTGCCTTCTGAAAGGCTTCAGGTCCTCTTGACAGCTCAAAGATGACTGAAAATGTGGGGGGGAAAAGCAGTTTGAGCAATGATTTAATTACTTTAAGAAAGCAGAGCCAAACTAATTCTTTCTTAATCAGGGGCAAGGGCTTTAAACAAGTGTTTAAAAATACCTTTGCAACCTGAAAGAAGGTATTTAGGAATTTGTAATTACTGATATTATTCCCTGGTACTCATCCAGTGAATAGGTAAGGCAAATGCTCACCTTCTAAAGTCATCAGAAGTTTGATTTCAGTGGAGCTGCTTACAAGCTGCAAACTGAACATTGGTCCGAGTGCTTTCTTGGATCAGGACCAGGTGGCACCATCCTGTGTAGGGCTGAGCCTTAACACAAATGACCCCAAAACTGGAAGTGCTGCTGATAGAGTGCCTGGGATCCTACTGTCTGCTGGGCAGTGTCCTTCCAAACAGAAGGGGTAGAGGGGAACAATTCCTTTTAATGTTTTTATTAATTTCTTTTTCCTTTCCTCACTATTCATCGGTTTTCTTTTTCATCTTTCAGCCATTTCTATTTTTATTTTATTTTTTGCAGTTAGAGAATTTCCATGTCTGATATGTAAATACAACATGTTTTGTGCTGCAGATTTTTTACAACAGATAAAATTCCAGGCTACTTTCTAGACTCACATCAGGTACTTGTATTAAAGATTGCAGGTGTTTATCAACAGGTGATCTCTTTGTATTACAGTAATGCTTACAGCCCTTAATGAGAGATCGGGGTCCCATTGCATTACACTGTACTGACACACACAGAACTGCTGCTCTCACTTAGTCTGTCTCAACCTCTTTGTGTCCATATTTCAGAGCTCTGAGCAACACTGCTTGCTTTTACACTTGTTTTTTTTTCTGCATGGGGAAAGCATTTATTTTTCAATGTAAGTTGGTTTCTTTAGAAAGCACTTCTATTACTTCTTGTGTGTGGGTAGCCTGAAAGCCTTTTAGCAAATCAGGTTGCTGTGAAGTCTATCTTAAGATATTCTTTGAGGACTTTGGGTGCTTTCCAGGAGCTAGGAAAGAAAGCATCTGAGTTGAAACTTAATCTCTGTATTAATGCCTGCACATCCCTGGGAATATCATAAACCTTGGCAAAATTGCTGTGACCTCAAGTTTCATTTAGCAGTGATGGTTTTAAGGACATTCATGTTATTGATTATGAAAAAAGAGAGTAATGATTTGGGGGTAGAAATGCAGCTATTTTTAGTTGACTGGATTATTTTCAGTAAAGCACCATTAGCCAGACTGCTTTTAGACTTAGGAGAACCTGATTCTCATCTCCAGCACCCTACGTTCTATGTTCTCTTCCCCAGTTGAAGCTCCCTTGCAGCCCAGTGGTGCACAGAGGGCTCTTTCCCTACATACTTCTCTCATGTATTCTTCTTTCTGGTGGGATAATAAGCATAACACAATACTTTTTGCAGTGTGAATGTGGCTAGTGAAACAGCAAATTAAGTAAAGAATAGATAACACTTGCAACAAGTCCATTAGCAACCACCTGCAAGTTAAGGTAAGTCTGTCATTTAATGAATTGTCATGCCTCTTCCCTGCCCACTGTCTGAATAGACGCATTGCTTCTCAGATATTTGAAAACAGTATGGGGGGTGCTCTATCAGAACTGCACATTCCAAGAGAATGAGAGACTAGAGAGGAGACAGTAGATGTTGTTCAGATTTTCCCTCTTCTTGAGAAAGTGTGAGGATAGAGGCTTCCTGCCTCCCTCCTCTGCCTTCTCTGGGTACAGTTTGCACCCAAGGGAAGAATACAGCCCTTACTCTTTCAAGGTCACTCAGCAGATACAAATGCATGTATCCACATTTTTAAAAGCCACAACTGTGGCTCTCACCTTTTGTATACTGCTTTCCTTTCCTTCATCAACAAAATACATATAGTTTTCAAAGGGCACCTCTGAAATTCCATATTAGCCTCTGTTTCAGTCTTACAAATACTGATGTGCCAGGTGCTTTTAGTGGCTGAGAAGCTTTGTGGGGGATCTTGTGCTTACCTGACTCCAATCTCTGGGATTATAAGAGCATCCTCACTCTTTGAACCACTTTATACACCCAGCTGCTGTGTTTTAGATGTCAGAGCTGGAGATTGCTTATGTAAATATATGCTTTCATCAGTAGTAAGACAGAATGGTTATAATCATCATCTGAGAAAACTCAGAGAGCTGGGTTGGGAAGCAGTAGTCATTAGGCCACTGCTGGTGAAGATATCCTCCTTCCTTCATTTCCTCAACAGCTGTGGTCCAAGCAGCCACCAGGAGGGGCTGGCCTTGGAAAAACAGGCAGGAAAGTAATGGTAGCGTAATGTGCTGTGTTTGCAGGTTGCTTTGATCCTGCCCTCTGAGTGTTGCTCGTCTGCCTCTGGGTTTATTGTATATTTGTTTTGTTTGGAAAATCATTATGTTCAGTGGGAAATTATGTTTCTTGGAGTTTATGTTTTGGAAATATGGTAAAGTCTTGGAAATTTTGTTATCTTGGAGTGCAAGGTAAGTGCTGATCCAGAAAAGGGGAAGTATGGGGGAAGGGAATGAACTCCTTGATTATATTAATTGGTTGGTGACTGCCAGCAGTATGTATATTCAATGAAGGAATAAATAGGGTTTCATTGCACAACCAGTTTTAATAATCTGATTCCTATAAAATGTTCTCCATATGGGATTTGATTTAGTTGTTCTCATTTTCTGTGGGCACATTACTGTACGCTGAGGACATGTTGCTATTTTCCCACTTGCACGCTTCTTTTTCTGTAGATTTATTTCTGATTTGCTCTTTGGTGAAGTTTTATCCCTCTGCCCTGAGGTTGTTACAAACCGCATCAGGTCTCTCTGGGATGGATCAATACCTGCAAAATGAAATACCAAAATGCCTTGATGTTTTAGGAAGTGAGATTTGGGATTCAGTCAGCAAGAATCACTCGCACCCATTCTTCACTCTTTGCCTTAAGCTGCCCTATGTGTTCTTCATACAGAGAACCCAGAGATAAAAGCTTAATAATGAAACCTACCACCACTTTCAGTGACAGGAATCTTGTGAAGGGTTGTGTGTTTTGTTTTAAGGTTTTTAACGCTGGACAATCTTGTCAGTTTTTGGAGGTTTTGTGAAATATTCCCTCTGCTTAATCTGCAGCATTAGGAGTTTCAAGTGCTGATTTGGAAAGATGAGATCTGCACTCAGTCAAAATTGCAATATATCTGTCATGTTCTGCCAAAGCTCAGACCTGAAACATCCTGCAAAGCAGGTACACAAACATGTGGGAGACTTAGATGGTATTCATGCAGGAAATTCTAAGCGCTGTGGGATTTGCTCTTATGTTGTAAATAACTCATTCTTTAACCAGGCTTTCATTATCCTTTACTTATTATATGTAAACTTTCAATGGTGAGAGTGAAGGACTGCCAGATCTATAGGAAATAGCAGTAGCTCTAGGGCTCAACTGAGGGACAGTTGGTACATGGGTGTGACAGTTTTATTGTCTGAACTTTGCTCTGTTTGAAAACTCCCTCTCATGGAGTGTGTAAGATGCAGCACTGTGCTGGGTTCTGCAGCATCACCGTGGCCTGGCTTCATGGTGAGTACAAAGGGTCAAGGGCAGGAGTTGGCCCACAGCATCACACTGGCAATCCCTGCTACTTTCATGTTGTGGGAGCTGAGTGGGCCACTGTTACTACTATGCTACCTCATAAAATGCTACTAGGTGGCCAAATGGCTAAGTAATTCTGAAGATCAAAAGGAAATTAAGAAAAAAAAAATCATTATCCTTCCTATGAATGTTTATAGTTGTGTGTTTAGAGAATCACTATTCATGACTGCAAGTACATCAACTTTGATCAAGCCCATAGTTCTCCTGTAGCTTTTGTGACAGCAGTCAAAAATGAGAGCATTTGAAACTAAAGCCACAGATCACTTTGCAATGCTATTAACTTAACTGAATTAGATGTCTGGGTTAGTTTGTGCAAAACAACAAGTAGTTACAACGCTGATCAGTTCTCCATTTCATTTTCTAAGACCTCTGTCCTCTTGGTCTCTACTAGCACTTTAGCTTAAAATGGGATACAATCTGACATGGAGAGGGAAGGGCTTTCAGGTAGCTATGGTGAGTTCAATGAGCCATCGAGAAGAGGCAATAATGTATCAAGTATCCCAAGCAGCATGATGGCAATGGCCTGCTGATGTCGTTCAGCAGCTGGGTTGCCCTCTGTCATCTCCTGTCTCCAGCCTGCTGCAAGGTGCAAGACAGAGAGCATCCAAGCCAAGAGCTGCAGCATCTTACTACTTGAATTTTGGAGAGTAGGTAGAAAACCAAGAAAGGTAGTAATGCGAAGCCTCGCTCTGCAGTCAGCTCTTTGCATTCATATGCAAAGTTGGGCTTGATAGCAAAAGGACACTGCAAGGGACATGAGGACATTGCCTTAGCATTGCTTGCAGGGTTGGGGTGTGTGATGGATTTGATCAAGGGCAACACGTGCATACAATCAGTTTTACAATTCTGAAAGCTTTACAGCGATTTGAGAGTACAATGAAACTATTTGTAAGCTTCCTATTGGAACATGTGTTACTGATTTAAATAACATTGAGGCCTTAAAAGTTTTTGCTTCTGATGTCAGAATTATCAGTACAACAGAATCATTGTGTACTGACATATGGACTGGATCGTTTTCATCGCTGTATGGCTTGATAAGTTCAGCTTGATCTCCGTAGATCAGTGGTTTTCTTTCTTTGCCTTGTAAGACATTAGCTCAGTCACTCTTAAACTCAGATTCCCTCCAATCACCAGCGTGTTCACTTTGAGTGACCTTTAAAAATAAATACCAGCGTCAAGCCCAATTTCAGATATATTGCTACTGCAAATTTATTTCACAGATGTGAGTGTGCTTTCAAGAACTGTCTGCAAGTTCAGTGGGCTTAATGTTTTATTTATAGGTGGATGATTCTAAAGCAATTTCCAAAAGAAATGATGATCTTGAAGCTGATGGATGTGCAGGGCTGGGCTCTGTTAGGACTGTGCTGTTGTGTTTACTGGGTAGCTTGAGCTCAGTGGAGCTACCCGAGATTTATTGTAGTGAAACCAAGAACAGGATTTGGCTGTGTAGGTCTGGTCTCCATCCAGCAGAATTTTGGCTCAAACGAGTCAATCCCTGAAGAACAAGGAGGCTGGATTAATGGAAGGACATGTTATTATTTCTCAGACTATTATTAGGTGTTGTGAGCCAAACCGTTCCTTGCCCCTGTGCTCTCCCCCCAGCTTTGGGGAGTGATGACAAGATGGGAGCATCGCATTTCATGGGAAAAACCTTGAGTGGTTGTGCACAAGTGGGAGGGTTTTGCCAAGACCCTCACAGAACACAAAGCTATTCGATGAGTTCCATTCCCTGCAGAAGTGTCTGGAGCTTTCAAAACCTTCTGTTTATTCATTTTCATGAGGGGGAAAAAGGTTATGTATAAATATATGTAAGTGTCAGAATGGAACTAAGGAAGCCTGTGTTGGTTTTGTAGCACTTTTAGGTGCTAAAAATGTGATTGAGTGTTCAGCATATGTTCTGTAGGCAAATGTGCCATTGTGTTTGTGAGGTAATTAGTCTAGAGGATGTTTGTTTGGTGACCTCAGAGACTGTAATCCTGCTTGTCACAGAGTGATGATGCACACGTTCTCACACTGTGCTTTGTCTGCATCAGACCTGACCCATACAAACTACTGCAAAATTTATGGCTGTTTGCCCATTAATTCTTTCCCCTTCCTGTGAAGTTACCAGCTTCCACATCACTTGGGGTAGGACACTTGTCTGCTGGAACTGAATTAGCTGATGTGTTTATTAATGGGGTTGTATTTCCACTGTAGTGTCATCTGGTTCTTTCTATCTGCTAATTGTTTGCACATCACTCTTGCATGCACACAGTGAGGTAATGGCCTGAAGTTGTGCCAGAGGAGGTTCAGGTTGGCTATTGGGGAAACATTTCTTCTCAGAAAGAGAGGTGAGGCACTGGCACAGGCTGCCCAGGGAAGTGGTAGTAGACCACCCTGGAGGTGTTCAAGAGCTGTGAAGGTGTGGTGCTGAGGGATGTGGCCAGTGGGATCAGCAGGGTTGGACTTAGATGATTCTAGAGATCTTTTCCAACCTTTATGATTCTATGCATACTTACAAACCCACGTTGCCCTGACCCTTGGAAGCTGTATGTGCCAGATGCAGCAGGGCTAGGCCCAGAGGAGGCACTCCCTTGACTCTTGCATGCTCTGAAGTTCTCCTCCCATTAGCTGGGATATTTCAGAAGTGCAGGTGCATGCAGTTGTCTGTTGGGAGTTGCTTGCTCCAAGCTACGCTGCTGTTTAACCCTGCAGCCTTACAGCAGCCGTACTCTCGGGAGAGATCATCTGTACAGTAATTAATGAGGGAGTTCTTCTGATATTGCAGTGAGATTGACACAGCTTTCAGATGAGCCTTTTGTAACTCACCAAATAAAATATTTGCAGGTGCAGTTTGCTGTAGTAATGTCTCAGACTGAAGATCACTCACTGTAGATGCTGGAGTAAAGAGCCGCAGGGCCAATATTTGACTGTGACCCAAAAAGTTCACCCCTCCAGCAGCCAAGAGATGCATTAGCTCATAATTCACAGTAAACACAGAGCTGTGCATGACTCCATAGGCAGTTTGAACGCGAGCTGGTCACATTCATGTGCGCTTGATTCAGCCAGAGCCAGCACTGGAATTGGAAACCATAACTGTCCAATTCACACACAGGCAAAAATATGGTTTAACTCTGGGGCCATTTAACCTCTAGGCAGGAGCGAGGGCTGCTTCTTCCAAATGTGTTGAGATGTTTGCAGGAGAAGAGATGGCTGTTTCTTCACAGGGCTTTGTGTAAAGGGAAAGGCTATGTTTTGCCACTCGGCATGTTAAGAAAGAAAAATAATAATAACAAGCATATTATCAAAACTCCTTTTGTGCTAAAACACCATTGGGTAAGAAGTACAAGACAATTGAAATCATGAATTGCACCATGCCATGTCTAAGGGGATCACGTTAGGGTTATCCTCACTTTTGCTAGGCCAATAAGCAGTGCCCATCAGAAGCTCTTGTTTCAGCAGTGTGCCAATTGCGGTGACCACTCTCATTGACTTGTGACCACTGGTTTACAGAAAAGGTGATTCTGAACCAAAATTAACCTGAAAATTGGAAAACTGATCAGTGCTCTAAGTGAGCCATGAAGTGAGCAATGTATTTCCTTTGCATTACTAGTGCCTGCTAAAGTTGAGCTTATTGGTGTATTAGCTTTGGTCAATGATAGGTTCTGCTTTTACATTTAATTTGATTTATTTCTTATTATGGGCACACAGCTTACAAATGTAATAATACATTTCTGTAACTCTTGCTGTGGAAGGCATCTGTTCCTTAAGGAAGCTTTGGGACGACTGTTTGCTCTGCTTATGAAATAAGCACAGTGCAGATAGTTTCTGGAAACTCTTTTACAAGGTCTGGAGGTGTGGTGACATACAGGAACAGCCTTTGACAGAGAAATATGTTGCTTGACAGAGTTTTTTTCTGGCTTGCTTTGCTTTGACCATTTGAGCAGCTGCCCTGCCCATGCTTAAGAGGCCATAGAATCTTACTGAAAAGGTTTGTATTGATGTATCTGAATGTGCTTACTTACACCTTCAGCAGGTAGAGGGGGAGCCCTTCCGAGGCACCCCTGGCAGTTAGGGAAGGGATAAAGTGAGGCAGATCTGTATAATAGCCATGAACAAACCATAAGAACCCCCCAGACCTGTTTGTCTCAGCCTGGAAGCTCCTTTCTATCCCTGTGTTTGATGAACTCACTGTTAGATCCCCAGGATTCTGGAGATATTTTTCTTTGCCACCATACTTTGTTTTGCCTTCTGCAGTCCCCTTTCTCCTACTGTGGCTTGTCCCAAGTGTTCAGACAGTGGAAAAATAATGAAGTAGTACGGATAATAATACCTTAATCTCGCTTGTGAAAGCACTCCTGAGCTTGTGGGCTGACTGGGTGTGCAGCAGCCCTGGAGCACTCAATTTGCTGCGGTCTCTTGCTGCAAAGCTGCATCAAAGCTGCACAAAGTTCTCTGAGGGCAGCGCAAAGCTGTTCTTTTTCCCCATGGCCCATAGAGATAAGGCACAAATAAGCAAGCTGTTACGTGTTCTCCAAGATGAGAAGAGACCCTGTGACCATATTCTTCTATCTTCTGCAATTTTTCCCTAGAAAATGCATTAAAGTATATATTATACAAGATGTGTAATCCACAGTTTTGAAGTCCAAGAGCCTCTCTGTAGGAACTCCAGTTGAGCCTCTGCCTCCTCTGATAAGCCGTCCTTGTGTTTAGTTGCCCACTTCAATTAATTTGTAATTTATAATACAGAAGGTCTGGTATCGCAGCTATGGGAAAGAATTTTATTATTATTATTAATTTATTAATGCCTTCATGCATCTTAATGTTACCAAAGATAGAAGGTTCCCCAGTTTGATTTACCACTCCTTTTGCATTCTGTGGTGTCTCTTTCTACGCTGACACTATTGCGATACAATATGGCTGTTCCACATACATGGAGGTAAACAGGTCGGTGTGTGTTTCTCTGGAGTAGAACCAGAACATTTGGAAAATAAAAGTGTTTAAAACTAAAAGTGTTTTGAAGAAAGTAGCAGTGACATAATTCTAAGGAAAAGAAAGTGAGTCCTGAGTTCCTTTGCCCATTCAAATAGAGCTTCCATTATTCCTTTCATAAGGGATCTCGGAACCACGTTGTCCCATCTCCATGTGCTGTGGATGACTTGTTGTGGGCTCTTGGATTTAGATGGTATCTCTGCCTGCAGCTCTCTAAAAGTAAGTATCAATGCGTCATGCTAAACAGTTTTTTGATATCTATCTTCACTTGATATTTTCTCTTTAATTGTGGTCTTTGTTTTGCATATACTGAGTGTTACTAATGTTAAAACTTCTGTTTCCTTCTGCCGAGGAACTCTATGTGGCCTACAACAAAATCTCAGACCTGTGCCCACTTTGCTTTTTGGATCACCTTGAGGTTCTGGATCTGGAAGGAAACAATATTGAGGACATCAACCAGATGCGATACCTGGGGCTTTGCTGCAAACTGCGCAGCCTGACAGTGGAGGGCAACCTTATCTGTCTAAAGCCAAATGCAGAATCTGCAGAGGTGAGAGCATGGCTTGTACAAATTATGTTAATTTTTTTTTTTTTTGTAGTGCTTTTAAAACTTGTGTTGTAAATCAGAAATACGTCTTTCAATTGTGTTAATGTGAGTGATGACATGGGAGGCGTTTCCCATGTTTTGTTTGGGTAGATGTTGTCCTCTTGTGAATACTGCCTCTCACGTAAGCACAAATGACTTACGAGGAGTTCCGATCAGGAGTCAGGCCTGTTCCATGTCAGCATGGGACTTCCTGTGAGAATGGGATTAAACTAGGAATCAGCTTAGGTGTGACATGAAGTCTTAAAGGAGGACCAAGGAGAGCATGGACCTCAAATGTGTGGATCCTTCCTGCTTGTTAGGGGTATTTTACAGCCAATTAGAAGGTAGCTACTGTTTCTCTTATGGGATGTGCCAACTGAAATCTGTCAGATAGCATTCTTTAGGCTTTTATATTCTTTTGGAGGATCACCTGTCCAACAGCAGTTTCTTCAGAATCACCATTCTCGAAACTTGGAGTGGATGCTTGAAGTAACTACCAAAAGCTGTATTGTAGAAATTGCTTGTTGCCCTTTCCCTGAAAGGGTTAAAATGCAATGACCAAAAAGACCTTTATAAAAGCTGGAGGTACAAAGTATAGCAATTCATCTCTTACATGCTGAAAAGATGAAGTCAGTTCTGAAAAGGTATTTTGATCAGTGCAGGAGATACTTTGTGTCGCAGAGATGGTAACAAAGCAATATGCGATCTGCCTTGGGTTTCAAGGTGGTCTCCTCTAGAAAAAAGGAAGTTCTAATTTTGTGTGAACAGCCTCAAAGCTGCACTGCTTTCTTCCACTTTATGCTAGTTCAAAATATAAACATTTTTGAGGTAACCAAAAGCATATTGAAATCTGCTCAGAAGGTAAGTGAAAGAAAATTGGAGTTAAAGAAATGAGTCAAAAAAAAAACTATTCTTCATTTTGGTCACATGAGGTCTAGCGTGTACCAGAGGATAGTTGGCAGCTGCTCTGCTGTGTACTGTCATCCATGCATATGTAGGTACATAATAGACAGTATTCACTAAGGCACATCCCACAGTGGTGCCATAAGGAGCCGATAATGCAGGAATAAGAAAGAAGGAGCTGGGGCTGCATATCCTCTGTGCCATGTTCCATAGCTTTCCTTTGTGTTCCAAAGAGGTCATACCCACACCACTGATTTGCATGGAAGGATTCATTTGATACTTGTCCTGGGCTTAGTCCTGAAAACAGAGGTGTTATCAGTGAAACTCAATAATGTAGTGGATATTTTGCATCTACACATTTTTAAGATACAAGAGTTTCTGAGATGAAATTGTTTGATCATAACCCTCAGTAAAAGCAGCAGCTGAAGGTAGTGCTTTAGTTATCATGATTTTCCTCTCTGGAATCCAAAGCACAGTATTACATGCTCATTTTCTGTTTTGAGCTGTTAGGAGTGTACTTCAGAGACCACACTTGCAGCTGTTTATATTCACAATGATTTCTCCATCAACATTCCTCTCTTGTTGAGGGATATAATCATGAGAGAAAAACCCAAATATTCTGACAGTTGGGAAGCACTGCTTGCTTCTAATGGACAAAGTCACCTGAAATACAGAAAAGAGTTGGATATGGGTTCTGATTCCTCAGTCTTCTTGTAATGTGGCTTTACTGTAGCCTTGTAAAACTCTTATTTTTTTTCCAGTGTATGGAATGGCCCAGATAGATTTACTGCTCTTTGTTCATACTGCCTGCTTGCTCTCTGTAATTTGATTTTCAGATGAGCTCATCTCCCTCTGTTATCTAAACCAACAGCAACAACCCAATGATAAATGTTGCAGCCTCTCTTGCAGTAATGTACCATGAGCGTAACATGATGCTCTGCTCGAGCAGGACATGGCTGCAGATTGGCTGCAGCTCAGACTCTGCTCAGAGTACATATGGTACGTGGTAGCATGGTGATTGGTTGACTCATTTTCTAAATTAAGATGAAAGGCTCAGTTGGAGGAGTGTGGTGTCTGCCCCTTAACAACAACAATTACACGCTTTATTTGGTGAGCTCCCTCTGCCAGCCTTGCTGCTGTGCTGTGTGGAGGGAGGGAGTGTACAGCCATCCAGCTATCACCAAAAGGTTTCTGTTCATGATTGCTCTGTGGGGTTTTCTAATGCTGTTTGTACTGTCCTGGAAAGCATGACATTAATCTGCATCAAGCAATTCATTTATAGGTGGCTGATATGTCTCAGGGAAGCTACCTATGCATATTCTTCCACTAGTAATGCGCTCTTGTTTTATACTTCTAGAAGTTGAAAGAAGCATATTGAGATCACCACCACTTTTTATTGCCAATTATTATCCAAGACTATTTCCCACTGCAGTATTTCCATTGCAAAACCGAATGTCCCACTACCCTGAGATATTGTTAAACATTCCCAGAGAAGGAAGTTCCAAGTGGAGATGTCTTTCCACTGCTGGAATCCACCAAAATGGCCCAATTTGTGGTGTACTCTGAGTACAGTCATAACTTTTGGATTGTTTTGTTGCCTACAGGTCCCAGTCCTTGGCATGGGTTCATGAATTATTTTATTCATGGCCAGGTCTGCCTGCATGTACAGGATGGGGCTGCATCAGTGCTTTCCCCACTGCTTGTCAGTGAGACCATGTATGTCAGGAGTGATAGTGTTGTTGTTCCAGCACATGGAAATGAAATCCCGGAGGAGCCAGTTTTAGTCTCTTGTGCACCTGCTGTTGGCATGCAACCTCCTGCAGAAGATAGCATAGTTTGAAATAAGTCATCTCTTCTAATGATGTGTAAAATCACACGCGAATGCCCTGAAGACTGCCCCAGGAAATCAATGCAGCTCATTCACTGCAGCTTGTTTATAGCTGTGCCTTCATCCATCACCGAGCGTAGCTGCACTCATAATGTATTTTCAGTCTTGCTATAACCTTTACTGTTGATGCGGATACCAGAGAATCACAAAACCAGGGAGAGGGGCTGGACAAGTGCTGAGGATGCCGAGGCTTTCCTTGGCACTCACATATCACTTTCACATATCAAGTGAATGCCTTCACTTCCATACACTATAGTTTGTACAATGAAGATAAAATTCTACATCAACAGTAGAGGGGCCATGGGCAGGGGGAATGTGTTTGCATTCAGAATGTGCTCGTGAATAATTTCAGTAGAAATTACATGAGCAGAAAACACAGTGAAAGGTAACTCCTGATGTTATTTATTTCTGTTAAATAAGGCAAATGGGTTTATTTTGTAGAGGCATTTCAAAGTATATGGCAGTAATACAAATTGAACACTGTTGTGCTGCTGATGGAAGTCCACAGTCTGTTAAACAAACTGTCGAAGTGATCACTTTCTCAATTTCTCCAGGAACTAGATTACAATTACAGAGCTGAAGTGAAAAAACTCATTCCCCACCTGGAGTATTTGGATGGAATACCAGCAAGTCAGACTGCTGTCCCTCCTTCCAATAAGATGAATGAGGACTGGCTAATCATCAAGGAATACATCAAGGAGGGTGGTTTGCCCAGAGACATTTCATGGTTAGGTACGTCAGATTTCCCATTAGGGTTCATTTTTCAGGTTATGAAGTGTGAAAAGGAAAGCCAAAGAGCTAGCCGGCCTCTTCAGAGCCAAAGCTTAATTGCAGAGAAGTGACAAAGGGCTTTGTCTTCTTCACTTGGGAAATGGGGAAGCTGGAATTCAGCATGGTGCAGATTTAAATGAAAGCTGTTCAGCGCTGGCCACCGACATCAGTGAAATGCAAACGACTTGTAAAGCGTCAAGTAAATCCAGCAGTAGCTGGGAACCTGTGCTTAGTATTCTTTCTGTGTGATTAGAAGAAGCAAAGTTTGGAAACTGTTTCAGCAACAGCTGCTCTCAGGTCTTTCTTTCTATGGTAGGAATCAATCCCGTGTTGCGTGGAAGTAGCAGTATTTTCTACTCCAATGTAACAATAGCGAGGGCAGTTGGGTCACCACTTCCTAATGGCAGCAAATTCCTAGCAAGTGAGTTTGCGTGGTCTTGAAATGCCTCTATTCCATTTTCTTTTTCTCTGTGATTAAGTCCATTACATTCATTAGGATAGAGTAAATGATTGGAAAATAAATCTTTTGTCCCCTTGCTCACAGCTTTCTAAAGTCTGTGCTTTTACATACCGCGCTACATGCACTTTACCACTTCCCATTAAATATTACAAAGTATTTCCTATAACTGCTCCTGTTGCTTCCCATTAACGCGGGCAATGTCATTGGCTTCCTGACCCCCCACTGCTGCTATTTGCCAACTGTACTCCATTAAAAATTTAGCTTGTTTTGAAATAAACACATACGTTTGTCATTTATCTAATCCCTGTGGATCCAGATCAGTAGGTGTAGTAGTAGCTATGGTAGTGAAAGAATCCATTAAAATATGATCCTTCAGCGATCCCCATTTGGCAGCATCAACTGTGGTTCAGAAAACTAGTTAATGGTGTGGACTGGGGGAAACTGTGTGCAATGAGCACAAAACTAGAGTTTGTGTTGTTATCTAGTGTAGCTAGAGTTACATTTTTGCCTTCGGCTATAAACTGATAAATTCATATGGTCAGGTTTAGGCTTCCCCATGTTTTCTTCTTTCCTATTGCAATACTCTGGTATCTCGCATCTACTGTGGTTCTGCAGGAACAACTACAGCCAAGATAACTTGAAGGTCTCTAACACACAGCTCTTAATGAAATGGCCATATTATTACAGTGCCAATTGCTCTGCTGTAGAGCTTCTAGATGCTCAACACTTTGAAGTGCAAGCTGTTCATCTAGACATCAAAATGATATTTGCTCTCCTACAGCTGCACATGCTGCTGGCACAGCCTTGTTCTGCTCCCTGCATTTGAGCAGGTGAGAGTTCAAGGCTCTGTCTGACTCTACTAGCTTTTGTGTAATCCATCCTATCCTATACCACTATGAAATTCAATTATCACATTTCTTTTTGGTGTAAGAATTATCTGTCTGGAAAAAAAAAAAAAAAAAATAAAAAATCTATCACTGCAATTCCCAGGTTTCCACAACCTGTGTATGTGGTTTATCCTGGTTGATAATTGGTAAAGAGGCTGTCACCACCAGCACTGTGATGGTGTGTTTTACAGCCTCTGCATGTACGCTGGTGAAACTTCTCTCCTAGGTCCATGTGCAATGGCAAAGCAGCCTGGATGCAGCCCAAATCCTCCTACAGCTTCCAGACCTGGAACTGCACAGTGGTCTGTTAGCTCAGGAAGGTGTAGCAGTTCCCATCTGTTGTACAGCAGCTCTCCTCTTCCAGATCCCACTATTTCTGAAGACCGGTTTCCAGATAACTGCAGTGATTTGACACACGGTAATGTAGTCTTTTAATCTTGTTCATTCCCTCACCTCTACATGCTTCTGGATGTTATTATTGCTGCTGGAAACCTGGGTGCTTTGAATAACACCCAACTATGCCACTGCTACATCAGGCTCAGCTTACATGAGGAAACCTAGGCACATCTTGTTCAGTCTTTGTAATTGATCTGTACAGCCTGGTTCTCTAGAAAGGCATGCTGATGCACACTGGCTCCCCAGTGGATTATGAGCTGGAAGGTGCAGTATGTGTTTTGCAGACTCATGCTGCAGCAGGATCAGTACCATCAAAAAACACTTGATATATCATTTCTACTTGCCCAGAGGAGCTGTGAATGCCCCATCCCTGGAGGCATTTGAGGCTAGGTTGGATGGGGCCGTGGGCAGACTGATCTGGTGGGTGGCAGCTGTTTCACCCAATGCTCACTGCTTCTTCCCTCTCCTTTGAAGCTTTGTCTCTTGTTCTGACAAGAGCATCTGCATAGGGCTATGAAGAACCTGATTCTGCTCAAGATCCAGATGAAAAATGACCCAGCAAAAGAAAACAAACAAAAAAAAATCCATTTTCTGTTTTAATCTGGATCTGTTCCCAGCACTTACTCACCACCTGGCCCCACAAATGTGTGTACCAGTGGAGCAGGAGAGGCAGGGCAGGAGCAGGAAGAGAGTCTGGGAGGAACAGAGAAACTGCCTCTTAGCATCAGTGTCAGCCTTGTGAGCTGACACTGTGAGCCTATGCCATAAAATATTGCATCCCTTTGTATGCAGGAAACGATGCTGACTGATTTCAAAGACAGCACAGTTTGCTACATGCTGGAATTATTTATTTATTTATTTATTTTTTCCTTTACTCCTAGGACTCAGCCAAATTATATGTGGGAACCCCATCAAGGCCCTTCGTGCAAGGAGACTAAAGCTAGGTGTATGTTTTTCCTGTACACTTTGTGTTCCTGCATAGTCGCCCACATAAATCTGATGATAAACTGAGTTTCCACTGTAGTTTTGGTGGCTCACTCTTTTCTATGGACCCAAAGCCCTGTGTTCTTATCAACCTGACTAACCAAAGTCCAAGTCAAAATGGCAACATTTGGTGGTATATCTACAATAACTACCTACCAGAAGATTTATCAGTGGTTTGATGTTGGCATAGCCAGGTCTATGAGGAGGCTGCCATTGATTAAATAAATACAGAGTGTGTTGCTCTCAGTCCCATGGCCGTGCAGGTCAGCTTGTTCATGTCAGCAGGCCAGTAACTGAATGAGAGAACACCCACAGCGTGTGCAGTCTGGCTTACAGGGTTGGCTCCTATGGTCCCTGAGGTTCAGCATGGAGGAAGTTCCTGAGGTCATCCAGGTTACTTGTGTCATTTTTCAGCCGCCTGCAGAGAGCTCCTTGAAACTGTGCAGTCTGAAGATAGAAAACCCTGACATCTCTGTAGGAGGAGGAGGTGTGAGCCAGGAAGACGTCTTCTCTGCACCGAGAGTGTGGGGAGAGCAGCATAAGTGGCGGTGAGAGTGTGGGAGAATTCTTGTTATGCAATAGAGCAGGGATTCATTTTCTGCTGTGAAATAAAACAAACTCTTTGGCCACCTGGTGGTAGTTCCGTGGGATAGCCTTCTGCCTTCCCACCCTGCAGGCTGGGACGGCTCGTCCCTGCTGGGAAGCCAGTGGGATGGGGAAAGGAACAGACATAACGTCTGATCCATTTAGGACGATTCTGCATATCTGCAGGTAAGTGGCAAAGCGCTGTGGGTGGCTAAATACACAGACTCAGTGTTTGCCTGCACTTGGTGCACTGCATATTCTCAACTCAAGGCTATACTCAATGGCAAAACGCTTCCCATTGTCCAGGTGCCTGCACACAGCTCAGCAAGGAATCATCCCAGCAGCAAAGGTAGCTACAGATGATGAGGAAGAGGATGAAGGCTGCATCCCGGCCAACAGCAGTGAGAGTGAGCTGAAGGACACCTCAGATGAGGATCTCGCTGGAGGGATTTCACCTATTTCTTCTTGCCACTCCTGTCTCTCACAGTCCTCCCCAGGTACTGGACCCAGGTCTCCAGGGAAGGGTTGATACAGTGTAGGGACAAATGCATCTGACTGTTGACTGATGTATTTCTTAGGAAATGAGTTGTTTAATGGGGTCTGGCATCTAATGTCTGCTCAGGGCGTAGTGACCAACTGCATTGACCATCAGTTGGTGTATTTCAACACAGGTCTGTAGAATTAAGGGAAATAAAGCTGATCTTACACCAGCTTAACATTCTGGCTAGATGATGGATGTGCCTTTGTCTTTCATTTTGTGTCATTGATTTGTGATGGTGTCAGGTGAGTGTAAAATACCGTTGTTCCAACCGAGCTGTTTTACCCCATTTGGCACTGATGCAAGTAATGTCTGAGCTGATGATTGAGGTGCAAGTGGGCTGCTGGGAATTCTGGGAAGACATTCAGCAGAGTGTTTAAAAAAGAAATGTGCTCTTTTGCTCAGGAAGAAAGCCAAAGACCTCTCTGGAATTGCACTTACATGAATGAGAGCAGAGTTGTTGAATATCGTATTTAAGGTTATTAGAAACATTAATAATGGTTATTCCAAGTACGTATCAAGTAGAGGAGATTTAAAAAGTATGACTTAAATCTATTTCCGCTGTTAATAGTCACATTTTTTGCTTCAGTGGGTATTAGTGTGTGAGATGTGGGTTTACGTTTATTTCGAGGGCTGAATAAATCTGTTAAAATTTGGGAAAATACATAATATTTCTTTTCCAAATGTGTTTGTAATAAAAAACATAAGCATCCTAATTGGAAAAAATAATTGAGTAATTTGAATTCTCTGTGTATAAAATGCAGAGTAAATGGTATCTTCTTAACAAGAATAGAAGCAGACTGGAAACATCTAAAGAAATGGCCTGTTGTCCAGTGACCACAAAAGTCTTAACACCATGATCTAATGATGTATTTAAAATTAAAACTGATTTTTAGGTGTAATATGATTTTATTTTATTTTATTTTTATTTTTTTTTTTAGATTAAGTATGATTTGCTGTGAGCTCATCCACTTTTTAGATTTAATAGGTGATGCTCCAAACACCTCTCAGTGTGCCAGTGCTGTACCTCATTGAAGTGGATGGGCTTAAGTGTAGATGCTGAGATCTGTCAGCAAGGTTGAAGTGGTTTGAAGTCTGGTGTCACCTAAGGATGGAATGGATGACACAGATCCAAAATCATAAACAAATGGCCCTCATGACCAAGGTTTATATAGAACAAATGCAAAACAGGAGCCGTTGTTCACTGTCCCTAACAGACGTATGTATTTTGCAGAGCAAATACCTGATAGAAGTTTGTCAACTGATTGACTTTATTCAACAGGGTGCTTAAAAACACACTTTGACTTCTGCGAGCTGAGACTTTGTTCAAAGATTTGGGGAGCACTCAAGTATAGAAGTTTGTCCTACTTGGTGTGATTTTCTGGGAGTAGAGCTTGTTGCTGTAAATAATCCTGACCAGGAAAGGAGAAGTCATTGGAGCTAAACTGCTCCTATTTAAAAGTGTACGAAGCATCAGGTCTATATAATCTGCATGCTTTGGAGTCTGCCAGTGATATTTCAGGCTCTGGAGTCAGGCATGACATTCTTTCAGTGTATCCTTAAAACTAACACAAAAAAAAAGCCATCATCGGGTTTAGTGATTTTTAACGCCTAGAGTGTGGTGGGAAAATTTACATGGTTATCTACACAGTAATATATGTAAGGAGATATAAACATGAATTTTCTGTGTCTGGATTTGCTGTGGCATGTTCTTTAAATAGTGTTCCTGCCATGGATTCTGCACATCAGGCAGTTAGGTGCAGTTGGGTCTTTTAATAGACAAGCAACTGGATCCCTGCTATATATAGGATGGTTTTGAAGCATGTACGCATGCTTGTTATGTTTGTAAGTCATCAATATGAATTTTCTTGTGTGTGTTGCACCTGAGGATTACATGGGCTAAGAAAAAAGTGGCTCCAGTCATCTGTGATCTTTGCGCACTGAATTTCAGAGAGCTGGATTAGGAGCTCTGGTGTTTAAAACAGGTCAGGGTGAGCACTGGCCAGGAATGGTGCAGGTGTGCTTGGTTCTGCCTTGGGGTGGGAGGTTAGGGAGCTCCTGGTAGTGGGCATGATGGTGATGGGTTGATTGCTGGACTAGTTGGTCAGTCATTTACCACATTTAGTACGATGAAGCAGTAAACTGCTGTGCTTCTGCCTATGTTTCAGATTCATTACATGCTCAGGAAGGCATAGTGTTCCCCAGCCAGAACTGCTGTCTAATTCCATCTCCTCCAAAAACCCCTTCACCTGCAACTCTGATGGGTTTGGCAGCAAGACCCCAGAAACTGAGGAAGCACAGGGCAAGGTGCCTGAAGCTAACCAGCCCAGAGGAGGGCAGGCAGCCCCAGCAATGCCAGGCATGGGTGACTCAAGAGACTTCAGCTCAGCTGCTGAGTAAGGGCCTTGCTCTGCTGAGCCTGCACAGCGTGCCAGCAGCACAGGAGCCTCTGCCCCTCAGCCCCCAAGGGCAGTGCCAACCTGATGTTGCCAGGCAGAGGCCTATCTCAGGAACTGCAGCTGTTGGTTCAGCAGGCATCAGGTATGTGTGCTGCTGGCACTACCCTTTTCTTGAACTCCTCTGGGGAAAATGACTCCGCTTCCTTTCTGGTCAGCCTCTTCCATTACCTTTCCACTCCTAAGAAATTTTTCCTCATATCCAACCTGAATCTCCCCTGGTGCAATTTGAAATCCTTCCCTCTCATCTTCTGGCAGTTACCGAGGAGAAGAGGCTGACCCCCACCTCACCAGTCTCCTTTCAGATCATTGTAGAGAGTGATAAGGCCTCCCCTGATCCTCCTCTTCCATAAGACTTGTGCTCCAGACCCCTCATGGCTTCTTTTCCCTCTCTGGACACACAAATCCTCTGTTGCAGGGGATTTTAGTGGTACTCATTTGAGACTCCCTGAGTAAACCCCAGAGTGAGTTCTTGACATTCCACTGTGGCTTTTCTACCTTGAAATTTGCATCAACCCATGTCATAAAACTCTTGGAAAAATAATGTGGGCATCAGGTAGGTGTCACATGCACCAAAACATGATTATTTCTAGATCTTCTTACTGTATAGTTGACATTGCATTGCATCTTTGAATGCAGGTATCCAGATCCAGAGTATAATGCCACCGTGGTGTTTTTTCTCTTTTCCTCAGCCCCACCCTGGACAGGAGTCCACACAGTGTGAGCAGCCATCCCCAGACAGTTGTCCTCTCACCCCCAAGACCCTCAGGGAGAGTTGAGCTGCTGAATGCCATTTGCTCCCCAACTGCTGGGGCAGTGCTACAGAAGCTGCCAGCCAGACCCACTGTCTCATCAGCATCTCAAGGCAGGAGTCCCCGCTCATAGCCCGAGTGTATCAGACCCATTGACAACGTGCCATCTCCATGCACTGGGTGCAGTCCTGACACTTGGAGGATCAGTGCCATCTTTCAACTGCCTCTGTGAGATAAAAGCAGAGCTGTGCAAGTAGAGCAGATCGAACAAATGCCATGATTTGCTTCAATTAAGGCTACAGCTTGTTCAGAAGTGCTTTCTTTAAAGAGCACCTGCTGGTCAACAGAAGAGCTAATCAACCTCTTACGACAGCAAATGTGGTTATTTTTTGCAGCCTTCATGAACTAAAACCGAACAACTCTTAATGGATTTCCTTTCTTCTGCCTCCTGCCCTGCTCTGTGGGTGAGGCAGTGGCAGTAAACCAGCAGGGCTCAGTGCCTGCCAGTTCCAGGGTGGGCTGGAGGAAGGGGGAGATGTGCGGCATTCCCCCTCACGCTCAGCATCCTGGCCTACAAGCATCCCTGCTGTGTGTCTTTTGCAGAACTCAGTGTTCAGGGGCACAGCCAAAGGTTCAAGGCAGCACTGACCTGAGCATGTTTGTATATCATATGACTGAGTCATTTTAAATAATGCAGAGGCAAAGATGAGGCAGGGGAAGTAAGAAGATGATCTCTTGTTTTTTCAGTGGGGCATTTGCTTTATAGTTGGCTGAGGTTCAGAAGAGCTGGTTTTGGTGGCTGCAGACGGAGGTGCTGATCCCAGCGGCTGTACCTTATGATTTTATTGATGTTGCAGTCTGAAGCCGAGCATCATCACATTTCTTACAGTTCCTGTTACTATGTTAGATATCTATTTTAAAATCACTTGATGAAACAGTAATTATGAGACAAGTTAATTGTTTTATGTCTTCTTTCTACCAATCAGCTAAAAGTAAAGGAACAGAATGGCAGAGAAAGCCCAAAATCTTTGCCTCGTCGTGGTGCTCTGCTTTCTCTCACAAAACAGCCTGCAGCTGGAAGCTTGTTTGCCCAGTTTTGATGGGCACAAGAGGAAATTATCCATCAAAATGGAGATGTGATCAGAAGAAAGGGATTTGTCCTTATGTTTCTAAATTATAGATCAGGATAAGGTGTCTGCTTTACCTATTGATCATAGAGTGGCTTGGGTTGGAAGGGACCTTACAGCCCTTCCAATTCCAACACCTGCCTTGGGTAGGGATGTTTCCACCAGCTGCGAGGCTGCGACACTGCTGTCAATGCTTCCAGGGTAAGCAAAACGCCACGGTCCAGTGTCCTCATCACAGCTTTGTACATAGCACAGCTCTTACACACTGGTCATGGCTGCTGTGCTCACTTGTGTTGAAGGCTTTGTAGAAATGGGCTGCTTTGCACTTGGAACACATTCATCTCCATTGCCAGATGAAGAGATGCTGTCTTTGACTGCCAAGGAGGAAGAAGCCCAGGAGACATTTAAGGAAGAAAGTCTTACACATACATCTCATTTAAACACAGACTACAGGTCAGCCCAGGATAATTTCTAGGGTAGTTTCTTGGACAGACACTGTGTTCAGAGCCCAAGTGTTTGGTCTCAGTGCTGTGCACAGTGCACCCGTGGTAAGGCATGGATGCTTCTGGGGTGATTTGCTTGAGCGCCTTGCACTTGAGTAGTCCCGGTCTCTCTGCTGCGTAATGGGATTTGAGATGGCTCACAGTGCAGCCTGATCTGTTCTCTGGCAGTGACTGATGTTTGGTTAATGCATGAAATAATTGTTCTTTTTCTGAGGTGTAAGTGGTACCCAGGCCGGGGACTTTGAGAGGATGATGCTGCCATGCACAACTTGTCATATGTGATTAATTGGCACCAAAATGAAAAGAGGCTGCTCAGCTGCTGTACAAGGCTGCAGAGGCTGTTATTTGTAATTACTGAGCTGTCTGATGATAAACAAGCTTGGTAGATGGAGGAAGCCATCAAGACAGCTCCATAGTGCCCTGGTGCCCCTCAGTGCCGCACACAGAGCAGCTGCTCCTGGGAAGCCAAGCAACTTTTCCCCATCAGGGGGCTGGACAGGGTGATCTCCAGCCTCATATAACTTCCATATCCATGCCTTGATTCTGAGATTAGCCCACATGGCATGGACACAGGAGCAGGGAATATGCCATCTTGTACATTTCCTTGCCAGCCTGGAAGCGAGTCTCCTTTTAGTACTTGCTATTCCCAGCAATATTTGGAGCACTGGACATCCCTGGAGGGGGATGGCTGCTGCAGTAAGAGGACATGTTGGTCCCCTTTTGGGGAAGTCTTTGGTCATGCCCTAGCGGCAATGGGAACAATTTTCTGGTTCTCAGTGGTTTCCTATGGGGCCCTTGGACAAATTGCTTGGTCTCTCTGAGAAGTGGCTTAGCTTGATCTTCAGTTTCTGATGTTCATTTATTTACCATGTGTAAGGAAATAAAACGGAGTGCCAGTTCTCCTTCTGTCTGAGGAGGAGTGTGGGTGCCCCTGTACCGAGGCAACCCATAGCTCTTGCTGGATTTGGTGAGCGGAAGGAATGAATATCTTGAAACGGACACTAGAGGGAAGAAGAGAGTCTCACAAGATAAGTTTTATAAGTAGAATAACTGGGAAACCAAATGCAAGCAACTTTGGATCACTCGGGAGGCGTTCAGTGTGCAGTGGGCTCAGCCTGTCCTTTGTCACATAATTCCCTGTCCCATGTGCTGGCTCATGTGGTGTCTCACGTGCTGTGTAGGCTGTGTCTTCGTGCACCACCTACCTTGATTTCTTGGGGGTTATTTTCCTCAGAAACCTGTGCTGCATGAGACATGCAGAACACCCCAACCCTGCCTCAGTGCTGGTGCTTTATGGTACCCAGTGATGCTGCGTGCAATCCCTGCACACATCCTGAAGAGGAGATAATTTATGCTGTAGGTCAGAGATGCAAGCTGTACCAGATCTGCCATGTGCTCAGCACCAGGGTGGTGAGGCCCTGGGACAGGTTGCCCAGAGACCACCCTATCTTTTTTCTTGTGTCTAGTGACAGCTTTGTGGTTTTGAAGAACAAAAGGAGGGGTGTTATTTTCCCCATTCAACTGCAGTTGCACAATAGTGATTTTTTGGATTATGCACCGTCCATGGGGAGCTGGAATCCAAACGCAGATCTTTGGATTAGATTAGCGGAATGGAAAAACAAAGGAGTGGCCATTGTTGCTATGGAAAAAGTGACAACTTTACCTTAAGATGAAGCAGACTTTGCAAAGAATGGTTAGCTTGTCTTCTTTTAGTTTGCTGTTTGAACAGAATAAACACGCAGGTGGCGATAAGGGCTTTCCAATGTGTCAGACCTGAGTGGAGAAGAGGTGGAGCTGGGCAGATAGCTCTTGGACAAGGGGCTGCTGGCAGATGACACAACTTGTGTGATTTGCAGGGGAAGATAAGGAAATGAGGGAACATTCAGGGAGGTCTCAGCTCCCAGTAATTATTTACACTCAGACGATATGTGTTCTGTACTATGGATACCTCCTCTGTTTGTCCTGATGGTGTCCAAAGGTCTTACAGTTCTTGGCTTCTTCTGTAGCTTCACTTATCTGGGATTAGAGAGAGTGGAGAAGGTAGGAATTGTGTTGAAAGGCCTTATAGAATCTTGGGTGAGAGGTCTTATAGGCCTCTTGGGTGTTGGTGGTTGATGCCCTGTTGGGGCAGCATTTGGACAATACTCTCAGAAACATGGTTTGAATTTTGCATGGTCCTGTGTGGAGCCAGGAGCTGAACTCTATGATCTTCGTGGGTCTCTTCCTACTTGGGATATCCTGTGGTTCTGCAGAGCTGCCCCTTCATTCTCCAAGGCCTGCACGTGTCTTGGCAGGGATTCCGGGATGCCGGTGGGTTTTGCTTGGTTGCTTTTAATGGGCACCGGGGCTGTTCCCTGCCACGTACAATTTATTCATGTTTTGGATCACAGGGCTTGAATGGTCTTTCATATTTCCAGTGCCTCATCCTCAGCCTCATTCGCAGGGTGATTCACAGGGTGAAAATCAGGTTGATCTGGGGTGAGAGACCCAGAATGTCCTGATCCTAACCAGCACTAAAAGAAACCACAGAACTGCCACTGTCATGATGGGCACGTGCAGCTTTGGGTCCTGCTCTCATAACCACACATCCTGCTGCAAGCAGCACCCTGCTGCTGGCTGTGGGGCAGATTTCGTGCTGGCTGCACCACTACTCTTAAGGACAAAATCTGGGAAGGGAAGCAGTCACTGGGTGAGCAATTAGCACACTCAGATGGCTGAAGAAGGCTCACAGGAGCCTCGTATTGGCTGCCTGCTTTGAGCAGATTCTGCTTTGGTCAGGGAGTGCAGGAGCTGGCTCTGTGCTCGCTATGCTGGCACCCTGCAGAGCAGACCCTAACACCACCCTGTCACCCTAATCCTGTCACCATAACCCCAAACAAACCTTGACCCTGTGTCGTGTCCAGTTACAGCCATCAGCAAGTGCCCAGAGAACACTGAGCCAGGGTGAGTAATGTCTCCTTCTTATCTCATTATCTCTGCAGATATGTACCTGTAGCACAGGACGAGCAACAATCAAAACTTGCCCCAAATGTTCACTTGGCCTCCAGCAACTGGTACTTCAGAGGCATTTAATTTTTGAAGTTAAATCTTTGAAATGGACACCATGTTCACCTGCACCGTGCCACTCCTCCCACCCTGATTCCCATTGGATCGGATGGAGAGAAGAGTTCCGTGACTCCAGCTCAGCCCTGCAGCATCCCGCCTTTTCCTTGTTTGTTTTTCTCCCCTTTGGAGCTATTCTTTACCTCCCATATGCTGTAATAATTACAAGTGATAACTCAACAGCTGCTCTGCTATTCCAGGCTCCGCAGAGCCACGCGCCTCCGCCTTCCCTCCCTCCCACGGTGCCGGGTCAGCGTCTTGGCTCCAGCATTCAGGGATTCCTGTAATTTCTTTGACTCCAGAGAATCTGGGCCTGATTCCCCTCCATCACCATCTGTCTCCTGCCCGCCCCAGCAGTGCCAAGGGGGCTGGGACTGCAGCATCCATCTGTTACCATGGAGAGGGACGGAGCAGGCAGGATGCGGCCCTGCAGTGCCTCCAGATGGGCACCTCTGAGTTAGAGCCCTGCAAGAGCTTCCTAGGGGACAAGGAGGTGTCCGGTGGTGGCACAACCCCTGAGCTGTCCAAATCTTAAGCAGCAGATGGGTGCCATGATTTGCACCCTCCAGCCCTTTTGCTGCCTCAGGCATGTGTGGCAGATGCCACCATCACAGCTGGGCTTTCTCCACCCCTCAGAGCTGGCACTGAGGGTGAATCCATGCAGCAGCACCAGTGCTAAAGGGGTTGCACTGGAAAAGCTCTTTGTGTTCAGCTTATTCATAGCTGAGCAGAGCAGGGCTGGGAAGCATGTGTGCTGCTTGGTGGTGAGCACCACAGCTGCAAACCAGGCTGGTGACTGTGTCTTGTGCTAACCCAGGGCTGAACCTGGGAGGCTTTGCTAAGGAGATGGGCAGCGGTGAGCTCAGGATCCAGAGAGCACCAGCCCCTCCTGAAGCATCCATAGAAGGGATAGTGCGATTGGGAGTCCATTGTTGATAGTTGGAGGGGGAGAAGGTGCAGGGTCTTATGTTAGCCTGCCCGTGGCACCTGAGGACACCCTGCACCTTCTGCACCTGAATGCTCAGCCACAACCCTTCACCATACGGTGTGCTTCCCCACAGCTCTGCTCACTTTCACGGGTCTCACGCTTTGCTTTGACTCTCCATGAAGCCGGGGCTCTCCCAGCAGAGGTGTCACTGTGGCAGGGCAGACAGAGCACTTGCTGCATTGCAAGCAGATGGGATGGCTCCTGGTCCGTTGCTGAGGTGAACCCCAGGTAACAAGCAGCAAAACTGCAGCACTTGTCTGCAGCTGAGCTTTGTAGCAGGCTGACTGCAGTGAGCTGCTTGTTGGTTTCCTAGTTTCAATCTTTTTGATCGTGTGCCACAATTAATCTGATCCCTCAGAGGCGGGATAAGTAGGAGTCAGAAATGAAATTATAATTGTCTGCGCCTTTGGCATGAAGGGAAGGAAGAATTCTGCAGTCTCATCTCCAGGCTGGGAGCTCCAGGAAAAGCCTCCATGGATGTCACTGGGCTGGAAGAATTATCCTGGTGCAGCCAACAGCAGATACAAGTCTAAGAGATAAATGGAAGCAGTGGGACCTGGGCCACATCACAGTTCCAGCAGCCAGCCCAGCTGCTTCCTCACCCAGGTGAAGGAGGTGAAGTTTTATGGGCCAGTAGGAGGAGGTGAGTAGAGGGGACATGGAAAGGGGTCACCTCGGGAGTTACACCTGCAAGTAACCCTTCTGCTTTGGTCCAACATGACATGATTGGCTCGTGTCACACACCGTGATCAAAAGCACCTTTTCTATAGGACTTCTTTGCTCAACAGCTGTTCTCCATGCTCTATGCATTCAACTGGCTCTTCCAGCAAAAGAGTCACGCCTCACCTTCAGTTCTGCTGAATTCTGTTCTGGGTGGTTTGGCAAATTATTTCTCCACTTTCTCAAGGCTGTTTTGAATGGTAACCCCTTCTCAGGTAGGAAAAGTTTCTTCTCCTTAAGAGTGGTGATGCATTGGCACAGGCTGCCCAGGGCGGTGATGGTGTCAGTGCCTGGAGATGTTCAAGAACTGTGGAGATGTGGCACCCAGTGTCGTTAACAGTGCAGCATCAGGTGCAATAAAAGCAACCACGAGCCACACCAATGTTCTCATTTGGAATACAATGCTCCCTTCCATTTAATTAAGGATTATTCTTTTTTATGAATTATAAATTAACCTGAATTAAAGGAGCATTTATTCCTAATGAGAGTGTGTATGAGAAGATTTCATGTGGTTCCACTAATCTAATCTAAATTTTCCCTCTTAATTATTTTGGATTAATTTTTCAAGAGCGCACACAGTGCTTTCATTAGTGCAAACATCAGCCAGGCGTGCAACAGGTGCTTTGAAAGGGAAATATTTTTATTCTACAGGCTGCATTCTTGATATAAACACATCCTTTAGGCACCCTGTATGCGTTACTCTCTTCCTCATAGAAGAATAAGCTATGCCAATGCAAAGGGCACTGCTTTCATTTTCCAGGGGCGTTGTTCCACTTTAATTACTCTGACAGATTTGAATCAGTGCAATGCTGAGTGACTGCTGGCCCATGAACTTTCTTTGAAACTCACTAAATGTCTACAAACAGCAGCATCCTTCAGCAAGAAGCAACCCAGGTCTGTCCTCTTGAAGCTGACCTCGCTTCTTGCACTGGAAAGACAATCATGGGAGCAGGCCAATCCCCTCTAGCCTTCTCTTGGCCATGTGTGACTTTGCAGTCATAAGTCATGTCTTTTCCATGCTGACATGTACAACTCATACTTGTAGGGAAGCTGATCCAGACCTTTGACAGCTCCTTGCTCCCTCTCTGTGTTGTTCTGTTAGTTTGGCTTTGAGGATGCAGAAGGGGGGCCTTCAGGAAAATAGGATGCCTGCAGAGCACATCTACCCCACAGCTCCTTTCTTTTGCTTTGATCCTTGGCAAAATGCACTGGCAAGATAACACAGAATAGCAAGCAAACAAATCTTGCTGAGATCAGCTCTCTCACAGCACAATGCATGGGATTAAGCGAGTGATGGGCTCAAACTTCAAACTTCTTTGAGGACATTCAGCCTGCTATAATAGCGAGGATTGACAGCACAGTTTGGGTCCTGAGATGAACTTTGCTGCAGGTAAGGCTGTAATGTGACTCTGCTTTGACAAGTAATTCTAAATTCAAAAACCAATCATTTTGCAACAACTTTTCCTTCCTCTTGGCCCTGCCACAAATCTGCTCTCCCCACTCCATTCTCATCTTTCCTTTGGCAGCTAAACTCATTATCTTTATTGTTTCTGGGCTTGGCTTCTTCCTGTTAGATCTCCTAATTGGATTTTTGCTCTCCAATCCCTTTAGTCTCTTCTGTGCTTCTATAAAACCCTTTAACCCTTCAGCATCCCTCTGCCTTGTTAATCCATTGCCCCTGAATGCTTCCGTTTCACTCCCTCTCAGCAGCATCTCACGTTCCCCACTGTAAATAACTGAGCTGATGTCTGACAACCCTTCAGCAAACCCAAAGCCTATTCTACTCCCCTCCAGGACATGTGGGGCCACCTGATTTCCCTCTTCTTTCCTTCTCTAAACCTGACCAAGTCTGGACCAATATTTCTAGCAGAATGTACTGACTTGAGGTATCACAGCTGAAGTCATCCTGAAGCTGGAGGTTTTCTACCCAAAATCAAGCCTGGTGGCAGTGGATCATGATCTCTTCTCAGCAGGATGCTGAGGCATGAGCACAAAAGGAGAAAAAGGCAAAGATATGGTACTAAGGTCCCCACCATCTGGACTTTCAACCCAGGCCCAGGTATCTGAAGAATATATATTATAAGAAAGAAAAGTATGTGGAAGAAGTGATTATACAGACTAGGGACCTAGGGTGAGAGGTAATGGCCTTACATTGCACCAGGGGAGGTTCAGGTTGGATATTAGGAAAACTTTATTCCCTGAAGGAGTGGTGATGCATTGAAACAAGCTGCCCGGGGAGGTGGTGGAGTCACCTTCCCTGGAAGTGTTCAAGAAAGGGGTAGATGTGGCACTGTAAGGTATATAGTCAGTGGACGTGGTGGGGGTTGGTTGAGGGGTAGACTTGCTGATCTTAGTGGTATTTTCCAGCCTTATTGGTTGTGTGATTCTATGATTGTGTTGGCCAGAAGTGGATGAAAGGGGAGTGTACAGAGATGGGCATGAGTTTGTTGGAGGTGTTAAACATGACAGCAACAATTTCTGCCCTCGGACTCATGGCACATCAGGCCAGGGTGATTTTATTGCTGCTCCTTAGAAGCTGACTCAGAATAATGGATCTCCTAGGAGGGATTGAGCGAGTCCCTGCATTTTGTGGCTGATGTTACTACACAAGTTTGAATGGATGGAGCGGTTCTGAATTGCTCCACATAAACATGCACTAAATGAGGAATTGAATCAATACATGCTGGGCCTTTTTCCAGACCCAGAGGGAGACCAGGCCCTCCTGGAATGGCTGATTTATTTCTGACTCCATGCTTTGGTAATGGCTGGCTGGGGACTTGGGGCTGCTCTCAAAGAAGAAACCAATTCAAGAGAAAACACTCAACCAGGCACAGCTCTATCAGTGTGTGGGGTGTTGCATGGCTGAGGATGAGACATCAGCACTGACAAAAACAGGCAGAGTAGACCTGAAAAAGCAAGAAGGGATGAATGCTGGCTGCTTCCCCCCATGCTCCTGTAGTGCTGTGGTTCTGCCTCATCACTGACCCCAGCCCTGTAATTGGGATGATGCACCTAATGGAGGCCTGAATGATTTCTTTCTGGAAACAAAAAACACCCTGCAGCTTTCCATGAATGTCATGTCCCTTCTTCCCCTCCGCTCACTCGATGGAGAAATCTGTGTCCAAGATTCGCAGTCAGGTCCTACCAGCAGCATTTGGGGCTCCTTTAAAACTGATGTCAGTGGAGAGCAGAGGAGCACTGGAGCATCTGAGCAACATCTCATTAATTAGCTACACTGGCACAGCTAATTAATGGAGTGAGATGAGTGTTTGGAGATGGTATAATGGAGGGGTGAGTCAGGCACAGCCCTACACATCACTGATCCCATGGTTCCTCCCTCCACTGCACTCAGCCCATATCTCAGCTTCTCTCCTGGGAGTTGGAAAGTTCCCCTGGCTTCTGTGGGGATGGACATGTGAGCAGCACCTCATCTTGTGGCCATCAGGCTGATGCCAAGAGCTCAGGACATCTGTTCCATCTCTGGTTCATGCCTTGATCATAGAACATTTGACCTGGAAGCGACCTTAAAAGGTCATCTAGTCTAAATCACCTGGAATGAGCAGGGACACCCACCCTTGATCAGGTGCTAAGAGCCACATCCACCCTGACCCTGGGTGTCTCCAGGAACAGGACACCTATCAATAATGACACTGATTATTGTCACACCCTTTGTGACAAGGATTTCTCACCCAGAGACCCCAGATCAATGTCACAAACATCAAGCAGCCTCACAAAGTTAGTTCTGATTAGTTCTGACCTTGGGCTGAAGAGATGACCTGCATGTGAAGGGATGACCTGGAGGTGTAGGATTATCATAGCAGCCCATGGGCTGGACATTAGAGAGAGGGGAAGGGTCATGCCTGTTACACTGATCATTTTTTACTCTTTAAATGGGAATGTGTAGCACAGGTTGTCTATTAAAAAAGGAAACAAACACCAAAGTCCTGCATCGTGCAGTGTTCAAGTTTACGGTTCCATAAGGCACCTTACAGCATTACAGGCTTTTTGCCTGTAAGACTCTGCTACAAGCAGGAATAAGCACAGCTCTCCACATCTCCCAGCACTGCTGGTGAACCAGCAAATGGCCTAAAGCTCTACCTCAGCAAGTCAGGACTTCACCTTTAAACAACTTGTCCTTCCTGGTGTCATATGGAATAAGCACTGCCTGCTGCTCACTAACAGCATGGGATTTTATTTGACTGGGATCATGTTTTATAACAGCCCTGCTCAGTTTGCATGTTTGCAGCAAGTAATCACTCCGGGGCTAATAGCGAATTCACTCCCAGGTGCTTAATGATGGTATTTACTGGTGACTGCAGAAAGTAGCTGTTTTAGGTCTGCAGTGATGATGTGGTGATTAGGGTGAGTTAATTGGACACAGGACAACTGGGTAATTGCTAGAGATGAGGCAGTGAACTCCCAGGTAATTGCACCTTCCCCAGAGGTGTGCTGCTATTAGCAGTGTTACAAAGGCAAACTTGGGAGGTGATGACAGGGGAGTCATTGTTTCTACGTGGCAGTGCTGAATCAGGGCCAGGAAATTACCCCTTCTCCTTACTAAGAAAAATAACTCTTAATCTGTTTGTTTTCCTCTTGCTTTCTTACAGGAGAGATGCACTTGTGGTAAGAGCTGTGTGTCTGTCAGCCCCGTGCCTTCTCTTCATAGTCTTCTTTTCCTTCTTTTCAAACTCTTAAAAAAGATGTATTCTGCTCCAGGGCACTTACAAGCATCCTGAGAAGAGGAAGGGGAAGCAGAGCCTGATGTTGTGCCCTCCAGGTGGCACGACCCAAGGTCTGCTGGACACTAGTGGAACCCAGGGGAGGTGATTTGACAGAGCTCATTCAGCAGAAGCTCCTGCCTTCTTCATAGCAGTGCCCGTCCTGCGTCCTACAAGAGCAGACATCATTAATGAGGTAATTAAAAGCAGGCATTCATTTTCCTTTTAACAAATGTGGGATCTGAGGGAGTTTGTGTGGTCACTTTATTGGAGCCCTGGTGGCCCTTCGGCAAGATTTGCAGGTGCCAGCCATCTCCACACGTGTTTGGGCTCTGTGGGACATTGCTCATTGAACAGACGTGCATTTGGGAGGCCTCACCCAACCCTGGTCCTACTTGCTGGGGCTGGGAATGCCCTGCTTAAGTGGCTCATTATCCATCTGCTAGGGCCTTTTCGTTTGGCTTTATTAAGAGACAAAGACGTGCAGTGTGTCCTTCTCTCCTTTTTAATGAGCTCTCCTCTCCCTGTTTAGTGAGAGAGAAAAACAGCAGCAAAAAATAGCACAGCAATCTTTAGCACAAGGTTGTCCTGGCAATGGGGAGAACTTGTGGCCCAGTGATGAGATGGGGCCTTTGGCAAGCTGGGAGTGTCAACCATAGAGTTACACAAATTTTATGCAACAGATTTTCCTGAGTTTAAATCAATACAAACAGAAGCACTGGCACGGGTGACGTGGCTCCATTAATAAGTCCAGAGCTGCTCCACGACAAGGTTTATAGATGGGATGAGCAGTTTAAGCAGTTTGCACCCCCAGCCTGATCTATGTGCTCATCCCCACACCCTTTCTATGTTGGCACAGGATAGCTCCCAGTTCATGGATGGACTCCTTTCTCTCTTCTATATGATGCTGTTAAGGTGAATGTGCGCTACTTTTCTACATTAATGAAAAATAAAATGGTGTATGTATTTGCATGACAATACTTCAGGCTGGTTAACTAGTGCCATGCTGCAGCAAGGTCCTTGAAATGACAGGGCAAAGCTCCTCTGTGCTATTTTCAAGCCTTGGAGGCAGCAAGTTGCAGGTCATTGCCTGAGCACAGGTCTGAAAAGCTGAGCATCCAAAACTATTTAGCTTCTCTTCACCCCTTTCCATTCTCTTTATAGTACAGGGATATAATACCTTTGTCATGTGAGGGCATGGGAGAAACTTGCAAAACACCTGCTGAAGTGCTTTGAAGATGAAAAGCCATATGTGCAATGATAGTTTAGATTGTATGAACAATCTAAACAGACTTGGCAATAAATCTTGTGTGTTAAATGAGGGACGAGGTGGTGGGTGGCACCCTCCCCTAATTACAAGGCTCATCACCCACTCCTGTCCCAGCATAGCATCCTCTTGGCTGGAGAATGGCTGACACTGACACCTGGGCAGAGGACAAACTTGTTGTGCAAGTCAGCTGGAGAGGCAGGAAATATCCTCTGGGAGGAAGTGGGTGCCCACAGTGGGTCAGAAGTGATCCATCCATGCCTCATGCTTTGTACCCAGGCCTTGGTGATGCAGCACAGCGCTCAGGCCATGGGAGAGATTTGCAAAGGGAGAAGCCGGTAGGTAGCTCCTCTTTAGATACACCTCTGTTTTGACACAGTTGTTCTCAACAGTCACTGGCAGAGCTTTCTGTGCATCCTGTCCCCAAGCTCTCATCCTGGCTCTGAACCCACCAGTCCTGCCATGTCTCCTCTCTGTTCTTGTGTGGTGAGTTTCTCCAAGAGATTTCTCCGTGAGCTTAGGGGTCCCATGCAACAGAATCATAGAATGATTCAGGTTGGAAGGAACCTTACAGCCCACCCAGTTCCATGGGCAGAGCTGCCACACACCAGCTCAGGCTGCCCAGGGCCCCATCCAGCCTGGTCTTGAGCACCTCCAGGAATGGGGCACCCACAGCTCTCTGGGCATCTGTACCAGTGCCTCACCACTCTCTGAGCAAAGGATTTTCCCCTAACATCCAGCCAAGCTGGGAGGAAGTGTTGGTCTGCCTGAGGGTAGAAAGGCTCTACAGAGGGATCCAGACAGGCTGCACTGATGCTCTCTGATAACTGATTCTGGGGGGTAGAAGCTCCGGTGCTACCTTGGTGGTCTTGTCAGCCAGAATAGACCTCTAAAATCCATACCAAGAGGGAGAGAACCGACCATACCATTCAAAAGAAGCACAGCCCCAGAGAGCAGTGCAAGATTCAAGAAGTAAATAGCAGGTGCTCTGCTTTTGCAGTTTCTGGGTCACACTTCTGATGTGCCTTCACAACAGTGGGAGGTGAAACCTGCCGGTGCATATACGTGCCAGGAGAAGCGAGATGCCCATGGAGCTGTGCTTGTGGGGCGATTGGACTCTCCTGGGAACAGCCCTGCTGGGTGCCTTCAACCTCTTGCTCAGTGCTCATGGCTTTCTGTTCCCTGCTGCTCCATGCGTTTTGCATGCACTTATGACCTTGTTCTAAATATAAGATTTTGCACGCACAGCACACTGTGAAGAGCACCTGAAGTAGGTTTGCTTGGCCTGGCACCTGTTTTGGCACCGGCAAGACTTTTTTTCTATGGAAAATGTTATTTTTCCAACCAAGACTCGAAATACATTTCCAAGCTTCCAACACCCTTTTTTTCCCCCAAAACAATCTTCACTTTTCCCTTGCAGCCAGGACGCAGCATCAGCCTCTTGAAAACCGGGCCTCTTCAAGTTGTCTGGGGCTGCTTTGAATCACTAATTGCTTCTGAATACATAGGCCAAGCGTTTTATCACTTAAAACTCCCGTAGCAATGCAAATGTATACAGCTGAGAAGCCTCTTTCCATGCATGGTGGGGATTGGTATAGATAAGGATTAAAATGGAAACAAATTCAGCCCTGGGGGTCCTCTTTGTTCCTCCCTGCACTCGCTGGGGTTGCCAGGGCTACATTTGTTCCCTCATCTTTTTGGTGGGGCTCCAGAGCTCCTTGAATGCAAACGAAAGACCCAGAGAGGCTGCAGAGGGCTGGATTAGGCCCTAGGTACGGGCATATTTCATCACCCGTGGTGCTGGCTGAGAGTCCCTCATTGTGGGCAGCACACTCCCAGCTTCATCCTGGCTGAAGTTTGGGTTATTTTCAGCTTTCTCTGAATGCCAGCCATGTTTCCCAGGCGTCTGGCTGCCTGTGGGATAAGGGGAGGTGAGCAGGAGCCATCGGGGAGCTGCTGGGAAGTGCCAATGTCAAGGGGAGATGTTGTCACAGCATGTCCTGCTCATGTCCTTGAATGCATTTTGGGGCTGGTGAGATTAAGGACACCTTGCAATGTCTCATCTGCACTCGCTTGCCACTTCTTTAAGTAGCCTCCAGCCTAAAGGTGAGTCGGGGTGGAAAATCAAGGTGAGCACAGGCAGCTGAAAGCCTCCTTTTCTCTGAAGATGCCTGTTGTTAGGTCTGCCTGCTGTACAGCCACGTGCCGGGGGTGGCTGTGCTCAAACACTGCCAAGAGCTCAGTATTAGGGAAGTGAAAGCCAACTTACTCACTTTCCAATAGAGGGGAAGATACATGCTGAATGTGCATCTGTTGGATGGTATTTCTATTTCAGGAATGCTGGTAACATACAAAATGGAAAAGTGACTTTGCTCGATTTATGTACTTCACAGAAAACCTTGGGTTAAGAAGACAGGGGTGCTCTGTAGCCATCAGGTGCCATTTATTCTCAGCATAGTAGGTGATAAAATCTATTATATCCCTGGCTTTCCACATGAATTCCTGTTGACTGAGACACATTACTTGACCTACTCGAGTACTGTGGACATGGAGAGCCAATAAAGTATCCTGACAAATATCTTCATGTAAAATCAATAGCAAATAGAAATCAGTCCTGTGAGGGTGATAGCCATTTATCTTTAAAATTAGAAGAAAAACCACAAATCTTTGTTGGTGAATGGGGAAAAAGTATCTCTGCTCCTCTCTAACTTCTAATGTATTAGGATTTCCGTATTTCAATTGCATATGAGGCACTTATAGGACTTAAAGTAGCTAAAAGGTACTTATTATCTTCATTGCACTTACACAAGAGACAGCCCTTAAAGTATAAACAAGCCTCTGGCCAAAGGAGGTGAATGGAAACACTCTTCTTCCCACGTAATGGATGGGAGAGTTGAAAACTCATTGCCCAGGACTGAATTAAAAGATGAGTCCAAACTCACATGTGATTGTCCTGTTGAACTAAAGTCTGTATGCATGCTCTGGTTGCTTGCAACAGTGTGGCATGGTAGTGATGGGTCAGTAATTGGACTTGATGGTTTTAGAGGTATTTTCCAACCTTAATGATTCTGTGCTTCTACCCCCAGCATTGCAAGGACATGGAGAGGTGGTTGATGTGGGTCTGGCTGTGGCTATTTACAGGGATTTATGTCAATACAAGCTGACAGGTGGCCACTGAAGTGCAGCAAATGGGCTGGGAAAAAGTAGGAAAAGGTGGCCGAAAGGGTGGAAGTCGTGCTCCTCCCCAGCTGCTCCTGCAGGCTTGGGTGCCCTCTCTGTGCAAACAGAGGCAGGGAAGCCAGAACAGGAAAAACCTGCTGGTGCAAGGCCGGGTTCACATTACCCAAGCTGTTCTAAATCAGGTCACATTCGCTTTGGTTTCAAAGCAGCTGGGCTGGGGAAGGCGGAGATGGCCAAACAACTTAAAGACAGCTTTCAGACCAAGTCTGACCTGGGCAGAAAGCATGGGAAAGCAGGCATACGTTCGAGTTCCTGCATGCCTCTATCTGCCTCCCTGCACCTTAACCTATTTCCAGTGCAAGGTCTGGCCGGTGATTTCAGCCTTTCTGAGCAAACGCTTTTTGTTTCATGTTTGCCAGGGGCACACACACACACACACACACACAGGTATTTATCCCAGCCCAGCTGTGAGGTGAGACTCACAAAGGTCAGGATAACCTCTGTACACTCACACTTCCTTAACTGCAAAAGGCATTCAAGAAGATGGTGGAGCCAGTTTGTGGTGTGCTTGCTCCAGGCAGGGGCCTGCTTCTAGGGATAGTTCAGTGCAAAGAAATGGCCTCTTGCCTGCCCTAGCTGCTGCAGATGGGAGCTGTGGGAAACTGTGCAGGTAGGAGCTGCCCCTCTGCAGCAGCTGATGGCCGGCTGCAGCACGCTTCTCCTCCTCACCAGAAGCTGGGCCAGATGGTTCATCCTCATCTGATTTATTTATGGGGTTATTATAGCCCTTCTGAAGGCAGCGCTCAGCCTTCCACTGGTCGAGGTTCTGCATCACAGAGAGACTACGTGGTTGCTGCAGCAATGCTGTGCAGGCTCTGCTCTTGGGAAGAAGGAGGAAAAAGAAGCTAACAGAGCTGGAGATCAGGTTGTCCAGGACTGATGGCTGTATCTGCTTAAGATGCAGTAATAACAATAATTTATCTTTTAATCACAATAATTCATCACAATTCCTTGCAGCTGCCTCATGAATCCTTGCTGCCTATCTCGCTCTTCTCATTCAGAGATCTGAAAGCACTCGATAAACATTAATTAATAATTCCTCCACACCCCTGCAAGCAAAGTAAACATTATGCCCATTCTGCAGCTAGGGAAGCTGAGCTCACGTAAGGAGATAATGACCAAGCAGGGACATAGCACAGTGGGCCAAACCCTCATCCTTGAACACGTGCAAACTGCGAGTGGTTTTCCAGCAGCAGGAAAGAAACAGGGAAGGTGAGGGCTCACCCTGTACTGGAGATGTCTACACTGCAGTGACCATTGCTACCTCTGGGCCTCCAATCACTGGGGCAAGCACCTGACAGTGTGAAGCACCTGTCATTGTTCACGGTGGGACTCTCCCTTTTTTAATGACTATGTTAATGACCCTAATCTGCTAGTGTGGATGTGGTTAATCCCACAGAAAGGCAGAAGTTCACAGACTGTTCCTGTTCTGCCTCCTCATGTGTCACTTCACATCCTATCCTAACCTAACTGTCCCCTGCCCTGTGACCATCTGATTGCACTGTGCCAAGGACAGGTAGCAGGCTCCAGCCCTTTTGGCACAGCAGTACCCAAGATAGGGCAGTAACAAGCCAGGCCAGGGCCCACCAGCCCTTGGGGGAGTGACACAGGAGCTGCCATCCTGAAACAAGACACACACTTGGGGTGAAACCTCTGCTGTGTGTGTGGGGCCCCAAAGCAGCCTAGCGGGAGTTTTTTTTCCAGGAGCAGACTGTTGACTTTCGGAAGCCAAAGGGATCCCAGCATCAGAGCAGGAGGAGGGTTGCGTTTCATAGACGAGTCACGGTGTATTAAATGTAAATGAATCTGCAGCTTGATGGACAAATCAGATCAACGCTGAGAAACCCAGCTCACGGCAGGGGATGGATTTGTAATGGGGAATAGTGCATCGGTGCACCAATAGGGATGAATGGCCAGAGAGGGAGGCAGCCAGGGCTGTGCTGCCTGCAGCACTGCAAGAAAGAGACATCGCGGGCTCTGAGAAGGGAGGTCAGGCTGGATAAACAGTGGCCCTGTCCCCATCAGAGAATCACTGAGGCATGAAGAAAAACTTTAACAGCTGCAATGCTGCTTTTGAACCTCCTAGTAAAAGGGGGGTCGCAAGGTCAAAACTTTCAATGCCTCTGGGAAGGAGGGAACGTTTCCCGGCAAGGCTTTGAAAGCCCCTCACTAAATTAGCATGACCACACTGCTAAATGCTTGGGAAACCCGGACTGCTCGGGTCGCAGGCTCCCCCAGAAGCGGGGAGGCAAAGAGCTGCTGCATTCCCATGCTCAATGACATAATTAATGGGGCTATTTCCTAGGCGAAGGCAGATATTGAGAATCCTATCCAGCACCTGGATGGGAAATAAAAGCCCATTGGACGTGCTCTGTGCATCCTTTCTCCCCCACCTTACCTCCTGACAACACTGCCCTTTCTCCTTTCTGTTTCTACCTCCTGTTTTCGATCTCTTCCTTTCTACTCACCATCTTCTTGGTCTTCTTCTCTGCTGTTCCCAGTGTCATGCAGCTCAGCTCACTGTTGCAGCAATGAGCTCTGGTATGTGTGCACAGGGGTAAGAGATGCTGGCACAAGCCAGAGCACTACTCACCCTCAGCTGTACATGGGGACCATACCCCTCAGCTGTGTGGGAAATCAGGAGCTGCAGCCTACCAGCCTCACTTCTTTCTACGTTTATTGCTTCTTTTATGAGAGCACTGATCCACATTCTGAGTTATTTACCTCCACTTTGAATGCACATTTTACCAGTAGATTTTCCAAGAGCTAGACAGCAGACAACGCATGTTTCTGCTGGATGGTGCTAGGAGGGACCCTGAGATTTCTGGCTGTTATCTCACCACCTTCTTTTTCCCAGCACTGCCTCTGCACTCAGCACCCATTTACCTGTGCTGTGGGTTTCCTGGGCACAGCTTTTTGTGAGAACCTTTGCACATCATCACCTTCACCACTCCCACTGCTGCAGGTGCAGAAAGCAGATCGGCACACACAGACACAGCAGCTGCTGTTATTGCTTTTGGAAAAGAGCTGTACGTCTACAAGGTACAATCCAAATATGTTAGAAAACCAGTGTAGCCCTGCAGCCATCAGTGCTGCTGTTTGGAGCTGCAATCCTGCAGGCTGCTATTGAGCGTCCCTTTTCCTATTGCAGTTGCAGAAGGCAAGGGCTCAGCAGATTTCCAGAATGGCTGCAAAAGCAGAATGAGTACTTCATTGAATGAAGCAGGCTGGGAGATATCTAACATTATAGAAGGCTTGTTCTTAAAGGAGAAAGGCCAGAATTCTGGAAGGATCCAGGAGTTGTCCGGCATTCCTGACCCAAGCCAAGCAGGGCTAAGGTGGGAAGAGCGGGATCTGGTTCTTGGTGCACTGCAAAGCTCTGCAGCTCCAAGCCCTGTTTCAGCTCCACTGTGATGCTGCGGTATCTTTACTTTTCATTCCTCTTGTTGTCCTAGAAACAGAGCAAAAATTTCTTCCAGGCAGGCCCTTTTGTTACACTCAAGGCAGCATCTTGTCTCTCAGCAAAAAAAAAAAATAAAAAAAAATGCACTATTACATAATAAAATCCTTGGGAGAAAAATAACACCGGGTTCAAAGCCTTCTAAAGGAACATGAATAAACTTCACACACTCCAAACATTGCTGAAGTCCATCCTGTGCTCCATATCTGAAAGGGCTGGTGGGCAATTCACAGGGTGAGCAACATGGGGGAGAATGGGAAGTGGTCGGGGGGATTTGTGTTCAGTCCTGGCCCTGTAAATCCTGCTTCTCATTCATTCTTTACTCCCTAACACAGGAAGCAGAAAAGGAATTGTCTTTTGCACTGAGACATCACTGGGTTTTCAGTCAGGTCTTGTGAGCTTGGAGCCTTTAAGGATGGTAAGAATTCCACAGACATCTACAGAAGTTTCCATAGGAGGGCACAGCCTGGCCCAAAGTACAGTCAACCCCAAAGCAAAAGGCACCTGAGCTGCATTTCCCAGGCATGCCCTACCTGCCTTTAGGATAACTGTCACACAATTACAGGCCATGCTTTATTTATGGCCACATCCACGGTCACTGTCCTCCCTTTGGCTTTAGATTACAGCTTTCAAGGGGAGGGGGCTCTGCTGAAAGAGCAAGTCAGTGTACCACATGGCACTTGCACTCTGGGAAAGCTGTTCCCTTACAGGGCTCCCCTGGAATCACTGGGATTTTGGAGGAGGTGCATTATCTGAGAAGGAAGGCCTCTTGCTGGGAAAATGCACCCTTCTGCAGGCTGAGCCAGGTGCATCTGTATTTATGGGTTTGGTTTTGGTGCTATAAAGACCCATGAGATTTGGGCTTCCAATGGGGTTAAGTAGCTCAGAGAAGCCATTTTCTCAGGTGTACAGTGAAATCTCACTGCTGGTCTCTAATCATACCTGCTCAGAGCAATGAAAGATTTCTCTCTTTTTTTTTTCTTTCTTATTTTGCGTGAAGTTCCTACCTGGGAAGAAAACCCAAAGAAGAAGAGGTGAGCACAAATCCAATACTGTTATTTCTGGGTCCATCCCTGCCAATGGCTCCGGTGCCACCAGTGTCCCAGCTTCAGGAATAGAGCGGCACAGGGTTACTGTCCGGAATTACAGGGTCTCTCTAGTCCATGAGGAGCTGGAAGAGCAGAGCAGCATGGAACTGAGCCTGGATGCCTTTATCTGTGCCCTCTGGACACCTCGAGGGGCAGAGGGCAAATATGGATGGGGACTGCAGTGTCTTTTCAGCTTGGATGTGCAGTATGAGAGGTTGGTTTGTTTCTCACAGCCACAGCTTTACCTTCCCAGAGATTTTCAATCTCTTTGCAAGGTCGTGAAGGTAAAATGCTTTCAAACTGTGAATCTTTTTATTACAAGGCAGGGAAAGGCAACCGTTCTAACTCATGGCAAAGGAACCGCTCAGCTTGTGTCTGATAAGGATCTGGGAAGAGTATCCAAGCTAATAAATAAGATATGTATCTCCCGAGAACAGCTTTTGCTGCTTTCCTATATGAATCCTTGTTCCTTCTGCACTGTGAGCTCTCCAGGGCATGGCCCGCGTTACAGAATGCCAGCTCCATTATCTGATTGTAGGAGATAATAATTATGAGGAATATGTCAGAACAACAGAAAACTTCATTTAAAAAAGAAGAAAAACAATTAAAGCTGCCGAGTGACAACCGCATACCTATGTATTGCATCACGTACTAGTCCCAGCAGCCTCAGTGCAGACAGCTGAGCAGTTAAGGGTGTCCTAAGCCTGGTGAGCTCCATGCAAGGTGTGGATTAGTCCAGCAAGTGTAGGGTAGCACTCACTGCATTACAGCAGCAGGTTGGGGGGTGATGGCCTTAAGTTGCACGAGGGGAGGTTCAAGTTGAATATCTGGAAAAATTTCTTCTATGAAATAGGGGTGAGGCAGGGGCACAGGCTGCCAAGGGAGGCCACCTCCCACCCCTTCTCCCCCAGCTGCCCGCAGCTCATGGTGAGGTGAGGGGCATGCAGGTGAGTGGCCTCAGTGGGGCCCTGTGTGTTTCCAAAGCCTCCAGGGTGTCGGCAGGCACCTTGCTTTCCCCAAACCTGTCCAACCCGTCTCTCTCCCTGCATGTTTCCTCCTTAGCGTGTGCTTAAAGCTCCAAAGCAGCCAAAATGCAGCAGCCTGCAGTGCTTTCACCCCAGCTCTTGCAGGCTCCCTCCTCAGGTCCCAACAGTGATGGCAGCCCCGTGGAAGAGCTTAATCCTCACAAGAGGGTTTAGCTGCCCTGATGAAGAGCTCCATAGGAACACGAGGTATATCTTCGTGACTGTGAGGGTGACTGTGAGAGCACTGGAACAGGCTGCCCATAGAGGTTGTGGGGTCTTCTACTCCGGAGATATTCAAGACCCGCTTGGATGCTTTCCTTTGCAGCCTGATGTAGGGAAGCTGCTTTAGTGGGGCGCTGGACTGGGGGATGCACAGGGGTCCCTTCCAGCCAAGGTGTCCGATGCGATTTTATTGTGATTCAAAACACCTAAATAAATAGATAGATATATAGATAGGCAGATAGATAAATAATAGATCCAGAATTGGAGACCCGGAGGCAGAAGGTGCGTGGGGGGGAGGGGAGGGGCTCACCTGGGAGAAGGGCGGAGCTGGGGGCGGTGCCTCCCGAGAGGCGGGGCCGGGGTGCGGCGGGGCTGCGGGGCTGCGGCGGCTCTGCGCTGCGGAGCGGGGCCGAGGGAGGAGCGGCGGCAGGTGAGTGCGCGTTGGGGTCCGTTCCCTTCCATTGCGGCCGGTGGAGCTCACGGGGAGCCGCTGGTTGCCCCGTGGCATCGGGCAGCGGTGCGGCCCGTGTCCGCAGCCGGCCGAGCTCCGGGGAGGGTAGAGGGGCCCTTCTGCTGCAGCTACAGCTGCAACTGCGCCGGGGCCGCCGGCAGCCCCGTGGGGTTTGCGGTACCGCGGGGATGGAGCTGGGAAACGGGGCCCTGCTGCCTCACCTCTGTCTCCCCGCTGTATCCCCGGCCCAGCGGAGCAGGTGGTGCTTGGCTGTGGTCTGCCCCGAAATAAGTTGGGAGCAGTTTCCAGAGCAACTGCAGCTATTTTGGTTGATTTTTCAGCTTGAAGGGGCTGGCTCGGGAAGGCTCTAATCCCATTATTTTGGGGCTGTGGAGTGAAATAAGCGCTCGGCGAGGTCAGTCTCGCAGCGCAGGGAGGCGGGGAGGCCGCGATCTGCTGCTGGGGCCGTGGAAACCGGCGTTTGGGAAGGAGTTGGGGACCTGTGTTCGTAGTGGCAGCGTGTGCTGAGCAGCTGGAGCTTGGGGACGGGAGTGTCGGAGCGTGCCTGCTCTCCCCAGCCACAGTGCCACCAGCACAACACGCCTAAAGCCCGCTCCGAAGGGCAGCATTGCAGAGGAACAGCGTCGGGTAAAGCAGCCACTGTGGCTTCGAGGTCTCAGCTGTGCACGTTTGGGGTGTCAGTGCATCCACCGAGAGCAGTGTGTGCGTCTCCCTCTCCTCTAAAGGGAAGGAAAGGCAGAGATGGCTCCAGATCCCCCAGCAGGGCGTGGAGAGGGGTTACATTCCTCAGACACGGGTCTAGATAAGCGCTGGGCTCCTCGCCGCATACTTCTGATGCCTTCTGTGAACTCCAGTGGCACTCACAGGTTGTTTTGTAACTTTACTTGGAGCATGCTGCAAGCAGGCAGACCAGCTCTGCCCAGTCACGATGCTTTGCATTGATCCCTAAAAGCCCCAAAGGGAGCCTGGGGATGGCACTGCTGGAACAGAACAGGTGCATCACGATGGCATCATTTGTTGGGATTTCTCATGGATGGGATCCATGTTCGAATCACTGAGTGCCTTTGCAGAAGGGGTGTGAAGGGGAGAGAGGGAGCTTTGTCTGCTGCTCGCTCTGAGCCAGGGTCAGGCTCCAGGGGATGCTCAGCAGGCTCACTGGGCAGGAAGCTGGCCCTGCAAATGCAAAGCAGTGTTGTTAAAGGCATCCTCCAGCTCTCCTTCTTCAAGCATAGTGCTGCAGGATCGTGCTTGTATGACAAAAAAAAAAAAATGCAGTTTGAGAGGTTGTGTGCCTTTTATCAGGAGTGGCTGAGTGCAAAGCATCCCCAAGCACTTCTCGCCCTGCTTATCTGGTGGTGCCGAGAAGGGGGCTGCTGGCTTTTTGCAGTGCAGGAAGTTCATCCCACTGGTGCTGGCTGGAATGCCAGGAATCCCCACCACCTCCCTGGCACCGTTATCTGCTGGGAGAGTCCCAGCATTGCGCCTGGCCCCTTTGGTATATCTCCCTGCTTGCTACCCTGTGCCCCTGAAATAGGTGACGTGGTAAGTGAGAAGTTCCCACCAGCATAAATCTCCTTAAAGCCTTTTTGCAACTTTCTCATTAAAAGCATCCCAGGGGATGCTCAGAGCTGAGTCAGAGGAGCATCTTTCCCCCCAAAGTGAGGATGAAGGGCTGGGACAGAATGGGCTGTGCTCCAAAACCCACGTCTCCTGGCCAGGGGGTTCGAATCCAATTTTCATCGTTATTTCTTCTCTTTGAGGAGTGTGTTACTGCTATGCTTGGTTGCTTTGGATACCTGCAGGCCCAAGTGAACGTGCTGGGGAATTTGCCAGCCTTGCCCAAGCCTTTTGGCAGCAGGTTGGGGCTAGTGAAAGCGGCTGGAGTGAATCATCTGAGGGTGCTTCGTTTGCTGCTCTTTGAGAGGTAACGTGACCAAAAGAGGTAGTGGTGTAATTACTGAAGATACCAGCTTGCAGGAGCATCTGTGCCAAAGTGTTTTGGGGACTGGGTGTAGAACATCCAGGTAGAACGTGCCTTCTACCCATTTAGTGGAGATTGGGGTTGTAGTTGCCTTTACCCTTGTTCTGTGCTGCAGAGAAATGCTGTAAGAACATCTGCCAGAGACCCCACTACCTCACTTTATCCAGGCTTTCATCCTGCCACCCTGTCCTTTTCCTCCTCTGTGTTGTGGGAGGTGACCCAACTATCCTGCTGTCCCCATCCCCACCATGCCCACCAGCCATGCCACATCAGTGCCACATCTGCATGCAAGGTAAACTAGAAGGAATCCCTCTTAAGGATGGGTTGCTCTGCATCTAGGTTTAAAGGTGTGAGGGATGCCTTCGGTATTAGCTCTTTGCGTGGTTTGTTGGTTTTTTTTTAAGAGCATCTTTTTAAGGGATGTTCCTCTATCTGTTCTGACTTGTTTATGCCCTTGTAAACCTGTGCAGTCAAATTAAGTCATAAGTGTGTCTACATGCAGGGTTTTAAAGAAAATCCCATTATTGTAGATGACTACTAACAATTTCATGTCCTTCCATTTTTCGGGTGCCAAGCTCATGAGCTTCTAAAAGCAGCTGATTATCTTGCTTGTTGTTGGTTGGAGTCAGCACTTTCTTGAGGGCTGGGGTGCTTCCAGCTGCCCCGGGGTAGTCATCTAGAATAACTTGTTGCTTCAAAAAAAAAAAAGAAACCTCTTACCTGAAGACATGGGTGGGTCAGCCCTGAGCTGGAAATGCTGGAGCAGGCAAATGCTGCCTGAATTTGGGATGGTTTCCTCTGCTGCTTCTTAACCTGCACTGAAGCATAGAACCTGCCAGAGCTCTTGATGTTAAGAGCCTTATCCCTGAACCTCCCTGTGGCCCTAAGGTGCCTCCTGTGCCTGGGAGGACTGAGGACAGGAAGGGCTCTGGGAGCAGTTCACAAGTTGGAGCGGGTCAGGTGTCTTTGGTGCCTTGAAGTGTATAATAGCACTTCAGGATCAGATTCCCCTATCATGTAGCTACGTGGCTGATGGGTGGAGGAAAGTCCTGGAAGAGCACTTATAGGGTCTTTGGTGGTTTAAAAGGTGCCTGCCAGGAATTGCTTCCCCAGCAGGTGAGAGCATGTGTTGGGGAGCTCATCGCTGCCTCTGGATGCTTGCCCGAGGCTTCTGGTGGTGTGCAGGAATTGGATGAACACCAGAGGTATTTCTAAATAGGAATAAAGACGAGGTGGTTTTGGAGGCTTTGTGGTTGCTGTTTTCGCTTTATTGGTTGTTTTTTTGTTTGTTGTTTTTTTATTTTTATTTTTTCCTCAGATTCTGACAATGTTTGGAGATGGCAGCATTCTTTTCTGTGAAGAATCCGATGTGTTTGTGGTGTGAAGGCTGGGGTGGATGAGGAGGTGACCTTGTACCTCTTAGTACATTCCCAAGGGAATGGCTTGGAGCTGCATTGAGGGGCTGAGCGTTAGGAAAAGGTTCTTCCCCAGAGGGTGGCAGGCATGGATCAAAGCTGACAGAATTGAGGGAGCGTCTGGACAATGCTCTCAGACATAGGGTTGGGACTTTGGGTGGTCCTGTGTGGAGCCAGGGGTTGAACTCAGTGATCCTGTGGATCCTTCCAACTTGGGCTGTAAAACGTTCAGAAGGTTCATCTTCCAGCAGCAACCTGAGTAGAGCCTGTACTGCATGCAGCCTGAACATCCAAATGCTTCTGAAAACCCAAGATTTTTGTTGCAGTCCTCACTGCTTCCATTTGATTTTACAACACCGTCTTGTTGAAAGGGAGTGATTTGTACCTCCTGACAGGTGGCTCCCTGCTCCATGACCAGGCCCTTGCCAACATTTATTTTTGCAGAGCTGTTGACCAAAATATGAATGTGGTTTTGTGGGTAGCCCCCTGCGTTTTTGTGCCTGATAAGGGATGGAGTTGCCTGTGAAGATGCGCCTCTATTTTAGTGCTTTGAAGAGCTTGTTATCTCTGGGTGGGTTCAGGTTGGGACTGATGGCACCTCTGTCTAATTAATCACGTGTTGAGGTGCTGTGAAAGCAGACTTCTAAAATACACAAGTGTCTTATCAAAGGTTTCAACCTGGATTAATTCTGGGCCTTTTGTTTGATTGACTTGGTGTCTGTGAGGGAGAGAGAAAGAAAGGAGTAATTTCAGCTCTCTACAAGCGGTCATTAAAGGCCTTTTTAATCCTACAAAGTTATAAATAAACATCCATGGCAGCGTGCACCTGCATATTCATTAGAGCATCCTTGTTGCTCCCTCTGGGGGCCCTGCAGTGCGTCCTTGGCGAGCGGCTGTGCTCCAAAAAGGGCAGGAAACTGTGAGTTACTCTGGAAATGGAAAATAATCTGGAAGGTTATCTATGGTTTTTCATTTGGCAGTTTAATTGCCTTTTCCCTTGTAAAAGGAGTTGGAGTGACAAGAGGATCGTTGCTGGCAGCTCTTCTGTTGGAGCCTGGGAAGCAGGCTGGGGAGGGAGAAGAGAATAGAGCAATATTTTGGGGTCATTTGGCTGCTTTGTGTGCCTGTTGGGCTATGTGACCAGCCTGAACTTTCCTATAACTCTATGGAAATGAAATTCTCCATTTCTTTGAGGTGAGATGCAGAGAGCCACAGGGCAGGCTGTGAGTGCTGTCCTTTGCAGCTGGTCCGGCTGCATCTCCTCATCTCTGTGCAGGACCACGGCTGCATTTTTAGAGAGAAACCAAAGCTGTAACACCAAGGAGTTTGGTGATGCTGCTCTCAAAATCTCAGGTTTCTCTGACAAAACAACAAGTGCTCTTGATGGATGTCTCTGCCATGGCTGCCTCTCCCTAATGCTGTCCAGACATGCTGTCAGTGTGCTTGCTCGGTTATCTCCATCCTCTCTTCACTTTGCACATGCGGTCACTTCAAACAACATAGGACACCGGGTCGCAGGATGGATGCACCACCCACACAGAGAAGTAATCCATTTTAGTGGAGTTAATAAGGCAAAATGTTTAGAGTAGACAGTAGAAGTGGTCTATTGCCCATCAGAGCTCTGCTGCCTAATAAGGCTTTTTAAATCACACAGCTGTTTCCAGAAAGCAGCAGTACTAGTCTAAGGGGAGCAGCAATAATATCCCCTTAAAAGTTTTTATAGGGTCTGATTCCCACAGTCCCTATGTCAGCCCATGGCAAGGAGATAGTTGAGGTAATTCTGAGTATTTCCAAGGCCAAAGCAGGCTCCTCTGCCTCCAGATTTGCAGCATTCCTCCTGCATCCCATGTCATGATAAACAGAAGCTGTTTTCTGTCTTGAAGAATAGTCTGCATGTAATAACGAGGGAATATTCATGAGTTACATCATGCTCCTCTTCTCACCTGCTGTGGGAAGCAAGCATGATGGAGATGCTGAAGTGCCTGGCAGGTGCATGCTGCAGGTGTGTTGTCTAATAGCCTTCAGGGCCTGGCATGTACCAGCTGTGCTGAGTGCTCACCAGAATCCTGCTCCGAAGGAAGAATGGAGGTTCAGGTTGGATATTAGGAAGGATTTCTTCTCAAAAAGTGGTGGGCACTGGGACAGGGTACCCAGGAGTGTAATTGCCATCTCTGGAGGTGTTTGAGAAGAGGTTGATGCGATACTTAGGGACATGGTTTAGTGGGCAATATTGGTGGGAGGTGGACAGTTGGATGGGCAGCACCTGCAGGATGAGCATTGCTCATGACAGCTGGAAAGCATGCACCAGATTTTCATATTAGAAGTCAAAGCCTTGGGGGGAGTTCAGCCCTGAAAGGTGTTGAAGTCCAGTCATCCAGGCTGATCCAGGCCAGCCTGGATCCAAAAGGTTCCGGACTCATCCTGTGCTGGGAGGTGGACACCTAAGTGCTTTCCCAGCTTCTCCTCTGAAGGGCTGAGCATCTTGGCAGGCTCATTGCACAACTGAAGATAAGTGTGGAAGTACAAGGTTTGACTTATCTATAAGAGCCTTTCTCCTCTAATCTAGATGCTGCTTCTAATTTTTCTTCACTGCCTTGGGAAAAAAACTGCCATGGATTTACTCTTGTCTGCTTTCATATAGTTGTTCTTCACTCATGTGTCTGAGGTTGATCATAATGATTACAAAAATAGCAGGTGCTGCTCATGTTTCCCTCAGAAACCTTAATCTTTATGGCTGACTTTAATAGCCAGCCTTGCTCTCTTCCCCTCTGAATAGTGACTGTTAGTGCTGTTTAGGAGAAATACGGTGCATTAAGGACAGTCCTTCTAGGCTGTGTGCATGCACATACTCATCCATTGCACATCCATCTAGCCAGCTTTCAGAGTTTGCAGCAGTTGTGGTGTTGTTTTTGGTTTTTTTTCCTCTGTTTATCTTTTTATGTTTTAATGTATGAGTTTCCTGTTGTTGCTATGGTCTGTGCTTTGCTCATCAGTAAGGTACTCTGGGGAGGTACGTGACATGTCTTCAGTCTTATCATTGCCCATGATTAGTGACATTGCAACACTGCTTTGCTGGCATCAGGGCAGGATGTGGTTAGCCATTAATTCAACTGCAACTCTAGGATGGGACACTGAGTGACCCAGCCCAGGTGCCCGTCACCTCCTGCATCGGTGAACTCCATAAGATGTGGCTGCTTGGATGCTGGTCTTGGCTTGTTTTTTTTCTGTTTTTGTTTCATTTTACCCCCTATAAATTCCTTTGCTGTTTGCAAAGCATTTGAGTGGGTTTCCAAGCTTGAAGGCTACAAAGGTGGAGCTGGGATGGGGTGAGGCTCCTTCTGCAGTTTTGGGCACTTTGCCAGTCTGCCAGGGCTTGAGCCTCCCTCACTCAAATCACTACCCAAGTATGTGACCCTGGGGACATTTCCCCATCATGAGCAACCCCTGGGCTTGAGGGTATGCCCCAGTTTTGCTGGCGTGGGCTTGCAGATCCCTGTAATTTGCTGGGGGAAAGTGGAGCAGAGCATCCCAGAGCCTCTGTTTTGTTCCTAATGGAAGGTTGCTTGCATGGGGCAGGCAGGATGTTGCTTGTGGCTTTCCATAAGTGTGCCTTCTTTAAGATCCTAGTGCTGGCACAGGTCTGGTTTGGGGTTCCAGGGCACTTGTGTGATACTCAGTCTATGGCTTTGGTCTCAAACGATGTTTTGGGTCTTGAATGCTACAAGTGCCAGATGATTGGGTCTTCCTGGTTAGGGCTCTTCAAGCCTTTGCATGCAAAAAGCTCTGGAAATGTGACCTTAACTTGTGCAGAAGCTGAGTGCTGGTTCTGTTTTTCACATGGAAAAAGCCACTTGCTATGAGAGCACAACAGAGATGGGCTGTGTCTGGGGTTTTTCCTGGAGCAGTGTGGGTGCTTTGTGCAATGCGTTTCTCATAGCTTTTGTACACAGGGGACAATGTGGCTGCAGAATGACAAAGGAAGGACAGGATGGAAGCTGCCTTTGGGCTGCCATCATCAGTGACACAGCGAATGCTCTGGTAGGACCTGTTTGTCCCCACTTGAGCTCCTGTGACCTCCAGCAGCAGCTCATGGAGTCACAGAGCTAGGGCAGGGCTTTGCTTCATGCTCTCTGTGGTAGTGGGAGCATTACCATGGTCCATTGCAGTACCCTTTCCTTCTATTTGTCCTTCTCCAGTGCTGCTCACTTCTACCTTTGTGCAGGTTGCCTTTGCTCAAAGAACTGCCCTGTTCCTGGGGCTGGCCCAGGCCAGACATCTCATTGAGTTGGGGCTGCAGGATGGGCATCATCACAAGGCTTTGGTCCTCTGTAGACCTTCTCCTGTTCTGGCTTGTGAGCCACTGTGCTTTCCCTGGTGTGCTGGTCCTTTCTGCACCTTAGTAATAGGAGGCTTCAGTTCTGCAGGAGGGTTTTAGCAAGTGGTGGCAGTGCTCAAGCAGGCGTTTCTGTCCCAGCAGCTCACAGCGGATTTGCACATGGGCAAGTATGATCTCTTCAGTGTTCAGGAGCTGGGCTGGTACCTCGGGCAGGGAGGGACCTGGGAAGTGTTACATAGCTACTGGATGTGTCACTGCAGCAGCTGATCACAGTTGGTGAGTCACTGCCAGCACTCAGACATGCAGGATGGCAGCACGTGGCTGCTCCTGTCGCCACTTGCTGTTTACTTGTGTGGTTTTTTTCCTTCTTCTCCTGCTGCTTGAATAGTTTCCTGTGGTGTGGGATCACACATGTGGGTTGCTTCCTACGTGCCTGCCTTTCCCAGCTCTGCACGTTTCCTCCCATCTCAGTCTTCTGGTGCTGGGCTTTGTCCCCAGCCATGGTCACCCCAAAACCACCTGATCACAGCAGGGTGTCCTGCCCTATCCACAGCACAGTGCCTGGGTCTCTGACACATCCTCTTTGGGCTCCCAGTCGTCTGAAAGCTCCCAGCAGTGGTGCAGGATGGCAGCATTTCTGGCTTTTCCTTGTTTTTTCCCTTTCTCCTGGCCAGTCCCAGCTCCCTGTTCATTCCAGGGTGTTGAGGACATTCCTGCCTGTCTGCAGACCTTTAGTGGGGGGTTGCTTTGAGGCACAGCCTGTCCCCAGGAGCATCCCACCATCCATGCATCCTGTGATGCTCAGCAAGTGAAATTGCCAACCAGGCGAAACCCTGCCAGCCTTGTGGGTAGGAGCTGGGCACAGGGCTGCTGTTGGGGTCAACAAGGGAAGAGAAACCCAGGAGGATTTCATCCATGTTTATCAAGCACAGCAGCCTTAATTACAGGCTGAAAATTACTTGTGCGTGTTTGAATTTAGATCCAGAGGCACTCCTGTGGTGCAAGCACAGATTTCAAAGCCTGTCTGTGCGCTCGCCCTGGCACAACTTGCTAGCAGGACTTCTCCCTGCTGCCGGTGCTTCAGCTTTCCAGTCAATAAAGCAAACAGAAAACCTGACCCCCAAACAGAAGCTCTGCTAGGAAACATGTTCGCTGCTGCTTTCAAAGGTGATGTTTTCCATGCTGTGTTTAGCACTGTCTGTGTGGGGTCCAGATTTTGATGGCACAGGGCAGCATGCCCTCAGATGCTCTTGTGCTGGATCTTCTCCTAGTCCTTCTCACCAATGTGAGGAGCTGTGGCTGATCCCAGGAACCTGGTAGAATGGTAGCAGTGCTTGTGAAATCCGCACAATTCCATCAGCTGATGAGATGTGTTCAGCTGACATCATAAAACACCTCGATTAGCAGGAGGACCAATTGCTTTCCCTTTTTAATTAAGGTAATCCAATTGGACAAGAGGGAATGGCCAAAGTTGTGCCAGGGGAGGTTCAGCTTGGATATTAGGAAAAATAACTTATCTCGAAGAGTGGTGAGGCAGTTACATGCTACCCAGGGAGGTAGTTGAGTCACTGTCCCTGGAGGTGTTCAGGAGCTGTGGAGATGTGACACTGAGGAACATGGTCAGTGGGTATGGTGGGGTGGAGTGGGGGTTGGACTTGGTGATCTTGGAGGTCTTTACCAACCTTAATGATTCTCTGATAATCTGAAGTTGGCTTCACAGTCCAAGCTTTAAAAGCAGCTTCAATCCACGTGAGAGTGAAGCTTTGTTTAAATATGGACTGAACATTTTCTGAGCTTGGTTTTTTCCAACTTAGACTTAGATGCAGCAAAAAAATAAAGCTGTAGGATCTGGGAGTGTTAATTTATTTAATTATTTTTTTTCATGTCAGCATTTGAAATTCCAACTCCCAGTTAGGAAATTTGTTGAAGAAGTTGTATGAATCATCCATACCATCAATTTAGGACCAAGCACATGGGAAGGGAGCAGAAAATTAGTCACTTTGTTAATCTGCTTCCAATAAAAGTTATTTAGAAATCCATGGAGGGGGTGAGGGTGGGGGGGAATAAATAAAAATGAGAACAGCTTTTGGGAGTGCTATCACGCATCCCTGTGCTGGCACCACAGCCACCCGCTCGCTTCTCTGCACTGTTTTGGGGCTCTTCTCTGCTCCTTAGTTTGTGGTCAAATGGGTTATCAGAAAAGCTGTTTCTCACCTTCAAATATAGATGGTGGAAAGCTGTCAGGCCAGACTGGGCCATGGAAGCTTTTATAGCAGCCATGATAATGCTGCCTTGGAAGAGCAGATAATATCAGGTGAGTCCTACCTCTGTGAAAACAAACCCTTCTGGCTCTGGGTTCTTTCCTAGTCTGGAGAGAGCATTCAGGAGGGGTAGAGGTTGAGGGACTGGGCCAGGCTGCAGGACATTGGGAAGCTCATTAATAGGGCTTGGAGAAGCAGGGAAGGATGCAGAGATAACGAAGTGTGAGTGTGGTCAGGGAAAGCTGGGGAATCTTACATCCAAGGACGAGCTTTGCATTCTTTGTAGCTATAACCTGCTCTCTGTATTACCACTGTGGGAAATCCAAAGGGTCGCTTTCCCACCACCGCAGTCAGGTTGAAGCTGAAACTCCTCCACAAGAGGCAGAAGGCTGCGTCACGCCGCTCCCTGCTTTTCGGTGCTGTGGGCCAAATGCTGGTAAATGATTGCTGGAGGCTCTTGACCGAGGCGGGGCCAGAGCTCCGTTTGCACCCAAACAGGTGCCTCTACCCCCACAGCACCCCCAGGTGTCCCACAACTGGACCCAGCACTGTTCGTCACCCCTCGCCTCACCAACTGCTGGTATTTTGTGTGGGGAAAGGTGAGTCCGCTTCCTTTCACATTATTCAGTCCTCAGCTGGCTGGTTTTGCTTATTTATTTTCAAACTAGCCACTCCTGGCCTATGCTGGGGCTCTGCCACGGGATACATTTTGCTTGGGAGAAGCCTGTCTCCATGGGCAGCTCAGTACTCGTGGTCAGTGCGTGGCTTTCCAGGACATACCACCACCCATATTGGTGTTGGTGTGCTGTCCCCCAGCACAGTGGTGACCTTGTGGTGGGTTTTAGGGTGGTGCCTAAGCTCAGCAGCATGGCCGAACTTTGTTCTGTGGCGGGGGTGGGTGCTGGATTAGCTGGCTGCTCACTACCAGCCCGGAGCACACAGCAGGTCAAAATCCTGCCCGAAACCAGGCTGGGCTCCACCTGGCAGACACTGTGCTTGGTAGACCCACTGTGTGCAGGACCCAAGGTCCTTTTGTCACTGCCGGTTTCCCTGTTGGCACCGCCAAGTCAAATATAAGTGAGCTCAGCAGGGAGGAGTCCATGCCCAGGTGACAGCTACGCTCCCATGGGCATTCTGTGGCTACTGGCAATGTGAATGGGGCCAGCTCATTTTGTAGCAAGTCCCAAAACACCATGAGTGAAATCTGAAAATTAGGGATTGATTACTCCGCTGTGGTTAGTGGAGAGATTTGTGTTGGATCAGCTAAGTGCTCCCTGGGGCGTGGATTTGGCTTTTGGGCTTGTTCTTCAATAAGTTGTTCTGTCTTGGCACCGTCAGATCTCCCATTAGAACAGCATTGTGAAACCATCTTTCTCCAGGCTTCTCCTGGCCTTTGTTGTGTGACAGCTACAATTTCTTGTTGCTGAAGGTGGGAGCCTTTCAGCCCTTGCTTTGATTTCTCAAGTATGGAAAAAAAAACAAAAAACCCAAAAAACCCAAAAACAAAAAAACCACTAAAAAAAAACAACCACAACAAGACCTGTTTTAACTCAAGTTAAAGCTTTCTCCCCTGCTCTGGTATCTGCTCTCCAAACTGACAGCTGTCACAGTGTGTTCACAAACCTTGGGAATGGAAGGAGAGTGACTGATGAGTTGGGTTAGGTTTGGAAAGCAGCTTGGGACCCACCAGCTTTCCTAGTCCTGCTCACCACACAATTCCTGATAAGTGGACTGGATGCCATTGGCCTTCTTGGCCACCTGGTCATTTCAGAAGTGTTTAAAATGAGGGTAAACTTTGAGTTCTTTGAGTTTCTTTGTGTGGATTCTATTTTATTACAGAATCATTGAGGTTGGAAAAGACCTCTAAGAGCATCTAGGCAACCCATCAATCTGTAACTACCATGTCTGACAGGTCATCCCTTAGGAGCTGCAGTTCTTCCACTGCTGGAAGATACAGGAGCTTTCTGTGCCCATGATAACAGGTGTCAGCACCAGGTGGGTGCTGTGTCAAAAGAGGCGTCCAAGCTCACCATTTAGCAATGCTAAACGCGGTCTTGCTGCTCTTAATTTGTGATCATCAGTGTAATGACATCCTAATGGCATTACCAAAGGTTCATTTTCAGTAAAATAGCATTTCTCATGTGCTTCCTTATCCCAACCTGGCTTTGCAAACCAAGAGGCTTTTTTCCCCTCATTTCTTAATCCCCCTCAGAAAACTGGAGATAGAGTTAGATGGTTTATAACATGCTCTGTCTGTATCTTCTCTCAACAGGAGAGTGTGGGTGGGAGGGCAGTGGGAGGTTCCTCTGCCTTTTAGATATTGTTTGGAAACTCCTGAGTGCCACATTTCCAGATTGTTGGAGAAATGGCAGTGGGAGTCCAACAAATCCTTAGAAGCCTGCAGTATGTACAGGGGCAAACCCCACTGCTTCTCACTCAGAAAAGACTCGATCCTGCTGGCCAGGCCTGCACTGGGCATGGGGCTTTGGGTAAGGTAGGTTGGAGGGTTGTTTTGCTTTCGGCAGGTGAACATCAGTATTGTTAACAATAACAACAAAACCCCATGTGTACAGGAGCCTGAGCCCTTGTGTCTTCTCTCCTGCAGGGACCCCGTCCTGCGATGCCCCAGGGTGCCTGAGGCCCAGCAGCCACAGGGATGGAGCTGAAGGTCTGGGTGGATGGGATCCAGAGGGTCGTCTGTGGTGTCTCGGAGCAAACCACTTGCCAGGAGGTGGTCATCGCCCTGGCACGGGCCATAGGTAAGCAGCAGGCTAATCCAGAGCCACCTCAGCTCCCAGGATCACACTAGACTCCTTGACCTCTGTCACTGCCATGGGTTTTTGTCTCCCTGCACCACGTCAGAGACTTGCTGGGGAGACAGCCAAAATAAATAGCTTTTCTTTGGATAGATGCAGGTAGTGTGGCCAGGGTGCCTGGATGCTGGTGCTTACTGCACTCTCACTGTGGTCAATCCTGCCTTCTAGTGGCTCAGTTTCAAAGTGCTCTGATCCTGATAGCTTGCAGACTTTGAGCAGAGATGCTCTCCTTCAGATTTAACCCTACAAATCAAAGCCATTCCTCTCTTCCACCTTCACAAAAAACAACACAGTGCTTTCTCCTCCACATCCACTCTTGAGGTCATGTTTTCTTCTGGAAGCAACAAGGCAACACTGGTTGATATCCTCAGCTATTTCTGTGCAGAAATGCCACTGTGGAGGTGCTGAACTTTGCAAACAGACATACACATCCTGCGGACAGGGGTAGTGCAGGGCCTCATTACTGGAGGGATGTCGTGTTGTGCCCTCTGCCGAGAGCTGCTTATGCTCTTGGGTGTCTCTGGAGGCATGTGGTCCTCGTCCTTCCATGTGGAAACGCATTGAGATTGCAGGCAAGGTTTCCACCAGCTCCCACCTCCTGCAAGATGCTCCCCTACCTGCAGCTGGGAGGCAGATGATCCTTGATGGGCAGACCGAACCTTTCAGTGAGAAGCACTGACCCTTCTCAAGGTTTGGTATGGGAAAAGGAAGAAAATGAGTGTGGGTTTCAGGGTGCACCTCACTTCCCTAGCCCTGTAGAATCATAAAATCATAGAATGGATTGGGTTGGAAGGGAAGAGAGATCACCTGGTGACAGGGCTCAGCCCTGGGGAAGTGGGGGTATCACCATGGGCTGTGGCTTTCCCTGAGTGCTGTGCTTGTGTTCCACCTGCAGGTCAGACGGGACGCTATGTCTTGGTGCAGAAGCTCCGGGAGAAGGAGAGGCAGCTCCTCCCACTTGAGTGCCCCTTGGAGTCGCTGGCCAAGTGCGGGCAGTATGCCAATGATGTGCAGTTCATCCTGAGGCGGACAGGCCCCAGTGTAGCTGAGCGACCATCTTCAGAGGGTGCTCCCCAGGCTCCTGAGAGGACGTTCATCCGGGCCAGCCTGCCCATCAAGCCCCGGGCACTGAGCACAGACATACCTCGGCCCCGGGAGCCAAGGAAATCAATGACCTTCAACTTGGGCCCTATGGGCTCTGTTGACCCATATGCAAAGAGCCGCTGGAGGCAGCATGCCTGGGAGGGGATGGACTTGAAGGACGGTGGGCCCAACCAGCCCTCCAAGGAGGAGCTGTTTAAGACAGTGCTGCGGCAGCAAGAGCAGCTGCACTCCTTGGAGGCCCATGGGGACACACTGGAGACAGACCTGCGGCTCTGGGAGCATGGCTGGGCCTCCAGCCAGGAGGATGAGATCCTCTATTTGGAGCACCTAGTGCGAAGGAATGATACGGAGCTGGGCGAGGAGGAGTTTTGGCAGAGCGAGCTGCGGCTGGAGAAGGAGTGTGAACGGGAGAGGCAGGAGCGGGTGAGGAGCCTGCGGGCCAGCCTGGAGGAGTACACGCATAGGATCTATGAGCTAAGTGCCCGCACTGAGGCCCTGCAGAAAGAGATCCAATGGGAAATGGCCGAGAGGGCCAAGAGGGGCAAGGAGATCCCTGTGCCAAGCCCCACGGACCTGGAGGATATGGCTGCCAAAATGAAAAGGGATCTGGAGGCCAAGGTCAAGCAGGGCACGCAGCTGGAGAGCAACCTGGCCAGCGTGGAGAAGGCCCTGGAAGAAGCTGAAAGGAGCCTGCAGGTAGGTACAGTCAGGCTGCCCTGCCCTATTGGGTGATGGACTTCCAGGGGGAGGTGGAGAGGGTCTATACCTAGGAGAAAACAGGCACGGGTCCATCATCCAGCTCTATGTCCATCTTGGTACCTGCTTAATGACAATAAGACCTTCACTCAAAAGGGAACTGGCAGGAGAGCTGCATCCTGCCTGACAAGCATGGGGTTGGCTGTGCAGCAGTCCCCTGGACACTGCTCCCAGGGTGTTTGTAACCATACACACACTGTGCAAGCCTTGGGTTGCTGCGTGGCTCCCATTGTCTTGCAGTAAGAAGCAAAATGCTACGTATGAGACAGGGCTAGAGCAAGCAGTCCTCAAGCATCTACTATATGAGGCTGGTGGTTGGTCTCCTCACCAGTGGCATTGTCTCTGTGTCTTTGCCTGGAAAAAGGAGCAGAATGTTGAGGCATGAGGATTTTGGTGATGCTCCATGCTTAGCCCCCAGATTGGACTGGCAGTGGCAGCCGTGTTGGGCTGAAGCCATGGAGATCTGTGGCTTAACCATCCCCAGCCCCACTGGGGTTCAGGTGCTCTGTGACACCTGCCCCTCTTCCCATCCCTTTCAGTGGAGCAAAACAAAAAGCTTCTCCTCTGGTGTTTCCTCAATGCCACAATGCTTCAAACGACTCATTTTGGGGTGGCTGGTGCCTGCCATCTCCTGCCACCACTATGCTCACACCCTCTTGCATAGATATGGGCCTGTCCTCTAAATGCTTACCTTGTCCTTGTTGCCCACGCATCCCAATGCAGGGTGCAACACAGGGGTGCATCCCGCATGATGTAGAATGGTAGAATCACAGAATAATTTGAGTTGGAAGGGACCTTTAGAGATCATCTAGTGCAACTCGCCTGCAATGAACAGGGACACCTACACTAGATTAAGTGCTCAGAGCCCTGTCCAGCCTAAACTTGAATATCTCCAGGGATGCGGTATCTACCACCTACCTCTCTGTGCAACCTGTGCTGGGGCCTTAATGTAAAGAAATGTTTCCTTTATATCCAACCTAAATGTCCCCTCTTTTAATTTGAAACCATTTCCCCTTGTCTATCACAACAGACCCTGCTGAAGAGGTTGTATGGTCTTTTATCCCATGGCATGGTAGGCTCCAGAACTGTTTGGGGGGGGCTGTTTGCAGCAGGTTGCTCAGCACTGTGTGGCTGTTGTTGGCTTGGCTGGCTAAGGTCCCCGTGGTCAGTGGCATGGCCTCTGATGGCCTTATCCATGTGGTTTTCCCCATGTCATCCTCAGAACTGGAGAGCAAGACTGAGGTCTCAGGAAGAAGAGCAGAGCAGCATGGGGAGAGTGTGGCTTACCCTGTCCCTGCTGTGTTTTGCAGGCCCAGAACCAAGAGCTGGAGGAGTTAAATAAGGAGCTGAGGCAGTGTAATTTGCAGCAGTTTATTCAGCAGACGGGAGCCACGGTGACTGTCGGGCAGGCCAGGTCTGAGGAGGACACCCAGCCGGAGCTGAGCCCATGCGAGCTGCCAGCCTGCCGGCGAAACGGAGGTCAGCACGCCGCCTGGGCCACGTCCTGCCCTGTGCCCCCAAACTACTCTCTGTTGGCCTGGCTCCATCCTCCTCCCTGTTGGGGCTGCTTGCAGCAGGATTCGTGGCTGTGTGTGTCATAGCCCTTGGGACAGGGCTGGTGGCCCTTCTTCTGTAGGCTGGCTCAGGAATGGGTGTGTAGGGATGGGGAAGAGACCTCTCCGTGAGCAGGGGAAAAGGGGATCCAGTCTCTTCTCCCAGGGAAGGTCTGCACCCAGAGAGGACGGAGTCCTGGGTGCTCTGGCATGGCACCCTGCCTGAGCCAGGTGTTTTTCCTGTCCCATAGGGTTTCCTCCCACCGGTGCCGATTCGCCACCCAGTACCAGCACCAAGCAGCTCCTCAGCCATCCCCGGACCCTGCCAGAGCCCCTGGTGCCCAGCCTGAACACCGAGGGTGCGTATGTCCCAGCAGGTTCTCATGCACCGGGGAGGGCTTGTAGGGAGGGGAGAGGGTTTTGCTGCACGAAACGGGGCCACAGAGAGTGAGCGTGTGCTGGAAGTGGGAGGCCAGAGCTATTTATAGATGCCATTAGGAGAGCAGCGCTCATACCCTGCCATCCCCCGTGGCCTCCACTCTGCTGTGAGGGAGCGCTGGAGGGAGTGAGGCCATTGGTGTGGCATCCAAAGCAGTCTCCAGTGTTGTTTGGGGCCGTCTGCAGCCCTTCGGCCTGTTTTCCTTTCAGCTGCTTTTAAGACCGCTCACTGCCTCTGTCTGTCCTCGTCTCACTGGATCCTGTGAACACAATGTCTGTGTGTCTGTCTGCACCGCTCAAGTCCAGGGCTGGGTTTTGTGCTGCAGATGCATGGTGCTTGCCTATGTCACATCTTCTGTGCTGTTTTTCTCTTTGTGAATGCTCACCCGCTGCGATGGGGTCACTTAGTTTATTTTTGTCTGTCTTGCAGTCGTATCAACCAGGCAGAGCATCTGGAGGTAGAAGGGCCCAGCCAGTGGACGATTGGTTGCCTTGCAAATGTAGCTGTATAAATAAAACCATATTCTATATATATATATAAAACATTTTTTACTGCTTTATATCACAAATGGATACGGATGGCCAAACAGAGTATTTTTACAGACTGTAAGATAAGACAACGGCCGACCAAACAAAACAACCCTACTTACTCCTATGTGGATGAAATGAACTCTTTCTATTTTTTTAAAGTGCTTTCTATATTTAACACAAAGTGGCAGCACCCACGTGCCATGTGGCCTTCTGAGAAGACCTGCTGCATGTTCCGAGAGGTCCTCGCTCCCTTGGCTAGCAGAACAAAGCCGTATTGGGATGGCTGGTGACATCTCCTGCTTTGGGCTGCTCACAAGGCTCACTCAGGTGAAGCAGGCTTCACAGGAAAACAGCAGGTTTTACAGCACCGTGATGTGAAGAGGAGCTTGCGCTGGCAAGTGGGGATATGATGTCCTGTGCTAGTAGTGAGGGGAAGACTCAGTCATCTTGCTCACCCACATCTGATGCTCTCAAGCCACACTGACAGCCAGGAATTGTACCCCTGAGTGATTGAGTGCCAGTGACCTCCAGCACCCTGCCATCCTCTTGCACAAGTGCAGTGTGGATCTTCCAGTCGGCAGTCCTGCCCTCCTTGGGCTTGGCCCCAGCCAGCTGCTCCCGATGGGCTCTCCCAAAACCCCACAAACCTGTGTTGAGGCAGCAGAGGGATGCCCCAGGTACAGCTGTTCTGCCCATATGTCCGTCCTTGCCATTCCCACAAGGGCAGTGTGCCTGCTCTGGAGTGGCTGTCTCAGGAGCATGGAGATGTGCCAGGACTATCAGATGAGTTGGTGGGTTTTAAAAACAGCCATGAGGCACACAAACAGCTTTTTTATGCAACTTTCTGGCCCCCTTTTTTTTATTATAAGACCTGCAGTAGAAACCTTGTTCCTATGGTGCTGAGAGGGAGAGAAACAAGCAGCTGTTCCCTGGGGGGAAGAACCTGGAGGGGACAACCAGGCTTCGAGGGGCACAGCTGGAGACTGGTTTTTCTGAAGCCCACTTGGTGTTTAAACTTGTTTTTAAATCAGCAACATGCCAGCAGGATGAGCCCTTCCCGGAGTGCCTGTGGCTGCAGCATGCAGGACAGAAACACTTTTGGTGACATTTCACTGAATGTTCTGTTTTATTTGTCTATTTTGGGGGTTTTGGTTGTGTTTTGTTGTTTCTGTTTGTTTTTTTTTTTTAACTTGATGGCCAGTAGTTCCTCTGTTTCTGTTCATCTGTCTCCACAGGTCATGTTGTATTTTAATTGTGGCTGGGGAGGGGGCAGTTTGTCCAGGAGGTCCCAGAGCCCTGGCCTCTTTGTTTTCTACATGTCTGCTCCGCTGTATGCAAAAAGAAAATGTGACTTGGATGCTGTGTTCTCTGTAAAACACACTTTCCATGTATGAATGTATCCTGCATACTACGGCATCGTCTGGTTTCAATTTTAAATAAATCTTTTGGAAAGGATTTGTGCAAAGTGAGCATGTGCATGCTGCTGTCTTGGGGCCATCCCTGCTCCAGGTATGTGCTGAGGTCTATGGGCACAGCGAGTGCTTTGTGTGTCCTGTGAAGGCCTCTTTGCTTTGTGCAGTGTCTCACAGGGATTTAAAGCTGTAAGTATTTCATAACCAGATGCTTCTTATGCACATGCTGCTCTTCTTTTTTTCTTTTTTTTTCTTAACTTTTCTTCCCCCCCCCCCCCCCCCTATATTGCAAAGTGCTTTACAAACAGTGGATGAAGCTCATCTCCACTGAGAAGGCAGCCGTCTCGGGGATGAAACATGGCAGCTTTTTAATAATGCACAGCAGCAGCACGGAGCATTTTAGGACAGGAAGAGAAGGAGATGGCACTTGGCTGCAGATATGAGCAGGTAAGGGGGAAACCTCTGGTTCCTTTCTCAGCCTCCCCATCCGCTTCAGCATCATGCCTGGCTGGGCATAAGCAGTAATGCTGGCTCTCTTCCCACCAGCATCTCCCTGAGGAAAGCCAGGAGCTGAGCAAAGACTGCTGCTCTCTGGACCCTTTGGATGTGCTCGCTCACAGCCCATTTTGGAGGTGCACGGCCTGTTTTGGAGGTGCCCAGTATGTCCGTACCACTGCAGTCGGTGTAAGACAGCAGTTGCTGGTGTCCTGTGGGATTTTCCCTGTCCCATGGCGAGGGGCACTTGTGGGCAAATGAAATATTAACGCTGGAGAGAAAGCTGTCAAGGGCAATGCAGCAAGTGCCTGCTGCTGTCCAGCACTTTGGTTGAGTGATACTTAAGGATTAAGAGTTTGCTTCATTTGGAGACTGCTAGGAGCCGAGTCTCTGGTTACTACCGAAGAACAGCAGGGAGATGCGATTTCAGACTTGTCTTCTTGGAACCAAGATTTTCTTCTCTCTTCTTCTATTTTTTTTCCTTCTTCTTCTTTTTTTTTTTTTTTTCTTTTCTTTTTTTTTTTTTTTCCATGAATCACTGGAGTTGGAAATGTGTGTTGGGAAAAAATGTATTTAACAATACGTTTGCTTCGTGCAACTGCATGAAGAAGTTTGTTCCCTGTGGTGTGAGAGCAGTGATTGCTCGCTTCTTGAACTTTTTGCTCTTGTTTTCTGGACTCTTGCTTTTAAAATGAGACTCCAAGAGGAGAATCAGAGTGTGCTGGAGGTTGTAAAGAGCATTTCAGTACCACCTGGGGTAGAACTCGAAACCCTCAATTCAGAAAGACTGCTTGCTTTTGGCATAGCCAAGGGACTGTTCTCCCCACTAGGCAGCCAATGCTCAGGTCATTGGCCTCATGCTCTCCCTGAACTATCCTTGAGATTTTGAGCTGTAAGCTGGTCCTCAACGCACCCTGAAGCACTGTTATCTGTGATTTTAACAAGTGGCGTCTTTCATTTTTGGGCCCCATTTGTGGTTTTGCTTTGTGCCAAATAAAGAAAAAAGGTTCAGCGCTGAGGGTACTTCCCACAGCAATGCGGGGAAAAGAAAAAGCCACAGAACAATAATTCAATGGTACTGGAATCTCTCATTTTTGTCCTGTGTTACCACTTAGCTGTGTTGGGATTGGTGGTCTCTTATATTTCTAGAGATGACTTTTCGTGGTTTTTGGGTATCTCTGGGGAGAGCATTGTGCCCGTGTGCTAAGTCTTGCGTGCTAACACCCGTGTTTCAGCCACCACTGAACACACGTTTCTGCAGCTCCTAGAAATGTGCCATGTTGCAGATTTCTTCCTGTTTTTCCCACAACCTATCACCCAACAGCCACAGAACAGCGGGATTTCACAAGGTAACAAATGGCTGATGGACAAGTTCCGCCCTGGACCCCCCACCTCCCGTCCCTGTTGTGTGGCTCAGCAGCGTGACCTAAATTCATCCTGGCACGAGGGGCCCAACATGGCAGGGATGTGGTGATATGCCGTGGCATCTTCTTGGTCCTTGGTCTGGCTGTGGTTTGTCCCACACTGCTGCCACTGGCCTCCACTTAAGGCCGCACGTGTTATTTAACTGATGCCCACTGCAGCGCTCTGCCTTTCCGCTTTTATCTGTTCTAAAGGCTGTGTCAATAATACATTTCTGCCATTGAATATTTTATTGATGATTTGACTTTTCACTGCTTGCAATTCCCATTTCAAGGCTGCATGATTGTTCCTAATTAAAATTTTATGCCCTGGGAGAAGCCTTCTTGCTACAGTGGAGATGATGCTGTCCTTTTCTAGGCCACTACAGAGCGATAGGAAGGAATTACTCATTGTCATGAGATTAAAACAAAGCAAATAAATTATTTTTCCTTAAAGAATAATCTGAAAGCCCAGCATACGGCTCCTACCGTAGAGCAAAGATGTGGCCAGCAGGCAAGGCAGCGCTCCAGCACACAGTGGAGCTGGAGGATGCTGTACTGGGGCCAGTGGGGAGCCACGTCCCCACAGCCCTGGGACACCATGCATGGCAGGACAGTGGGAAGGTCTCCTTCCTTCCCCAGGTGGGATGATCCTCCCTGCCAGCTCCTCAGCACCTAAAAATTGTGAGGCAGTGAGTGTTTGTGTAGTGCGCAGTGGCAGTGTCCTTCTTTTGTGTTTGCTGAGAGATGCAAGGTACCTGCAGGCTCTGTCAGCACAAGGCACTGTGCAGGAGAGGAATTCAGCCACAGGCTGAATGTCAGTCGTGTCCTTGTGCTCCCGTGCCTCTTCTGAAGCTGCTCAGTTGCAGTGCTGGGCACCGTGTGTCTGGCAAACCCTGATTCTTAATTTTTTCTATTGCATGACAAAAGTCACTCCCATCCACCTCAGGGTGTCTGCTTGCAACACCAGCCATCCTCCTCCTAGGCAGGGTTCGGGTTAGTAGCCACACTAGGGTGGCTTTTCAGGAACAGGGCTTGAATTCAGGGTGCCCAGGGGCATCCTTGAGGGTCCTCTCTGACTCAGAACATCTTGTGATTCTCAAGGGCAGTGACACTGTGGGGACCTGAACCACCCCTACTAGCAATTGGTGCCTGTACGTGTTCCAAAGGGTTTGTTTTGAAATTCAGCTAGAATACTAGAAGCATTTGTGTTTCCTCCCAGCCCCTGGATTTGACAAGCAGCTTTCAAAGCATCCACTTTGGCACCAGTTACGTAAGGAAAGGTGTGAATGACTGGAGGATAAAACGCATAAAACGCACATTAGTTTTGCTCTGACTGATGCACAGATGCTCTGCTTACTGCTCCTGGGTGCAGAGATCCTACAATACCAGTCTCCAGTAGCTAGAGAGGAATGCTTACAGCTGGCACATATGCACATCCCTGTGTCTGTGTACTGAGTGGTGTCTGCTCTCGCAGTTTTCTTCTTTATGTCTCAAAGTGAAGGCAGAGGACATTCTACCTTGTGCTGGGAAAAAAAAAAAAGGAGAAGCACAAGAGGAGGTCGGGAGATGTTCTTGTTTATGGATGAGCTACTTTCTTTCCCAATGGAAGCTCCTGCCAGCAGATTTTTTTTTTTTAAGATGTCTTATATAAGTCCCTGCTTACATTTAACTGACTGACTTCCTCTTACTCTTAAACAATTTATGTACTCCTTCTACTCCTGTTCCTGACAGGCCCACTTACTCCTCACTGAGGCTTGCTTGCAGCTTTAGGATTTGCCACTGGCACGCTACTGACAGAACATGATATGCTCTTCCCAGTGCGGTGTACGACAGGTTCCACCTGCTCTCTCTGCAAAGCGTTAAAATAGAAGAATAATGTCTCTCAGGTGCACAGAGAGTCGACACACAGACCCAACTTTCAGCATCCCCCTCCCATAAGGCACACCTCTGCCTCTCCCCAGAATCTTACAGCATCCATCCTCAGCGAGAGCATTAAAGCTTTGAGCTCCTGGATACTCTGGTTATCAGGCTAAGTATCACCTTACAAATCTGGTTATCAGCTACTGAAAAAAACTGAATGCTTAAATGAAGGGGCAATCTTAGACCTAGTGTATTTTCTCATCGTCCAGGAGCTCTCTTTGGATCAGCCCCAGCTGCACAGGTTTTGTATTTAGAAAGGGCTTCTGTGCTAGGGCAGGCGGTGAAGGCATTGCTATGGGAGTGGTGGGGAGTTGGGCTCAAGGGACAGCCAGATCCCAGTGACAGACACGGGAAGCACTCAGCATGCAGCACGCATCAGCCATGCCTGAGCAGGCACAGCTTCCTCTTACCAAAGGCCAGCTTAAGGACCTGCTCCACAATGTGCCAAGCCCCAGGTTAGAGTAATGAGCATCCAGACACTGGTTTTCACCATTTATTGAACACTTCAGGTGACAGCACAGTACTTTAGTTTTGAATCATGCAAAAAGAATGTTAAAAACAGGAATTCAGTGATACGTTTCCCCCACTTACTGGGAGGGAAGCACAAGAAAAAGAAAGGAAATGCAAACAAACTTCATTCAATCCCTTGCCTTTGCTTACTGAAGCCGAACAGGATGGTCGGTGGAGGGAAGTCACAAGTTTTCATACCAAGTGCTGCCTGATGGGAAGCAGGACCAACCTTATCAAAGCGACCTGCAGAGCCATTTCTGCCAGTGGGATCCCCAGCAGCCAGGCACCGAGCTACAGAACAAGTGTAAAAGCAGCTTTGGTAAATTCAGGCAGCTTTCTGGTGTGCAGGAGCAACCTAGACTCACTTGCTCTGCACAAGGCATGCAAAGCATGCCTCCTTCCTGCATTTTCCTTCCTGATGAGCAGATAGCTCCTCTGGGACCTGGAAGGAGAAATGTCAAAGGAATAAGGCAGGGGAGGCGGGGACAGGCAGCACTTCTGTATGGGAGACTTGGGTCTGCAAGAAGGATGTTGTGCTGCCTTTCTGTACGTTAAGCGCTTACTGACAACACTGCTGCAACAGCCCAGGGTTACATGCAAGCAACACAGCCACAACAGAGACTACCCAGGCCCTTCTGGAAAGCCCGGAGGGCACTGCCTGCATGCAATTAGTGTAAGCAGGAGATGAAGCCATGCCATAACCTAACAGGACGCTTTCCAACCACCCGGCTTCTTTATGGGTTCAAAATCGAAAGAGAACTTTGCTCGAGCAGCAATTTGCCTCGTCACTTCCTCCACTCCCAGCGACAGCTGTGCTGCCCGGTGAGCAGCCCCTGTGCTGTGCTCCTCAGCTGTGTGACACCACGGTGACAGAGGGACAGGCGGCCCCATGGGTGGGAGCAGGAAAGAGCGAGCAAAGGTGCGGGGTGCGATGGGAAGCAAACAGCAAAGAAGGAAAGCAAAGCTCGTTGCTGCTTCTCGTTTAACAGATTACAAAGTCTCTCTTTAAAGGTGACTCATCCAGGGCAATACCAGGCATGGTTTCTTCTATTAACACACCCTTGGCAATAGCAGTTCAGTTAGTCACTCACTGGGTATCAAGACGTCACCAGCTGGGATAAAGCATCCCTTTAACTTGCTACGGTGTCCGTAAGCATTTATTGACTTCGGAAACGAACTGGGCCAGAAAGAGGAGATCCATCCCTCCTTGGCCCGCTGCCGCCCGCACCATGCGGCTGTTCCCTACCAGCATCCCACCTCTCGCTCAGGGGCCGATGTCAAACCAGCAGACGGACGGACGGACAGACGGACGGGTGTGGGATTCCTCGGCGTGTGGCTGCACCTCGTGTCCCGCTCGGGGTTAGAGGCGTCATGCGGACGAAGCGACGTGATGCTGCCGCAACAGCGATGTCCGAGGAGCAGGTTAGCCGCTGTCACACGCACAGTGGAGTCGCCGAGAGCACAATGTGCGTTAGTCAGTGGCTCACCTGCTCCTGGAGGGTGACGGGGCGGCGGGGAGACACCGCTCAGCGCGGAGCGAGGGGCGACACGCGACGCCGCCCGCGATCGGCGGCGGGTCACCCCGCGGGGTCGGCCCGTTTCTGGCTGGGGGCGGCTCTCCTCGCTCCCTCCCTCCCGGCCTCGTCCCGTCCCGTCCCGTGTCTCACCTGCTCCCCTCGCCGCCCAGCTCCGCTCAGCCCCGCACTCCCCGCGGCCGCCGCCGCCGCCTCCAACTTCTCCTTCTGCCCCGGCCCGGCCCACGCCGCGCGCCGCGGCCCCTCGCCCCGCCGCTTTTCCGCGCCCGCCAATCACCGCTCCGCCCGCCCGGCCTCCGGCCACGCCCCCTCACCGCGCCGCCCAATAGCGAGCCAGGCCCCGCCCCCCGTCTCCGTCCCCCCCCGTCTCCCCCCTGTCGGCGGTGACAGCGGCGGGCGCGGCGCGTTCGGTTCTGCACGTCCGAGCTGCGGGGAGGAACCATTTGTACCTGTTGAACCGCCCGCCCCGCTCACCCCGCCCCGCCGGGCCCCGCTGCCCCTTTCCCTGCCCGCCTCGCCTCACGCCGGCCCCGCCGGCAGCCCCTCCTCACCCCGCGGGGAGCCCCCTCCTCCCCTTCCCCTATAACCCCCCCCCTATTACCCTGCCCCTCCGTCCCCGCCCGGCCCATGGTACGCTCCGCAGGGCCGGGCCATCAGGGCAGTGTCGGGCCGCACGTAGGCGGTGCGCGGGGGGGGGCGGGGGAAACGTTGGCCACGCGTTCTGCCCACCCCCCCCTCCCCAAGGAGGGGCAGGTAAGGGATCTGTGTGCTATCCAACACTCAGCAACGCTTGAAACCGCTCCCGAGCATCCAGCCCTGCATACCGTGTGTGTGCCCCCATACGTGCCCAATGGATCGACAAAGAAGACACCGTATAACAGCCTTCATCCTGAGAACCGGCGCCTTGATGTGTTTGCTGAGCAGGAGGAAGCGCTTGACAGATGGACGTGCTGCTGGCCTCTTAAAGATGGACTGTGAGCCTTCATCTGCCACGGCCAGTGCTCTCTCAACGGCAGGAACTGTGGCCATGTGAGACCTCAGGAGGCTGGAAAGCGCTGAGGCACTGAGGCTGTGTTGGTAAACTTGTGGCCTGCCCGTACTGCTGAGGCTGACATCCAACAGCAGCAGGACCACGTTAAACACGTGCACATCCAGCAAAGGACACTAGTTCTACATCAAAAACTTCCTTGACAGCATGCTGGGGGTGTTCTATTTCCCTGCAGTCCTGTACCCAGCCTCCCTAGGTTTTTATTGGAGCACCACAAGTCACTCTGCTCTCCAGTACATTGCTGGTGGGGGAGGACGAGGGGACAGCCCCTCTCTTGTGTGACAGCCCCTCTCTTGTATGACAGCCTGCAGAATGACAGCCTCTGTTGTGCTGCGTGTGCGTTATGTGGGGGGTTTTGTTTCCAGCCAGCAGCTGGAGGGAACAAGTCACGTACTTGACGTCTCTCCGGAACAGGGCTTGCACCCAGGCACAAGCAGTGCTCCCCACGAGCGTTTGCAGCGATGCTCACACAGCTGTCTGCAGTCAAACCCTCCCAGTGTCGTGTCAAATCACCCCGTGTGGAGCAAGGCCTGGAGCTGTGCCAGCGGCTGCAGCCGGCTTCAGCGTAGCCCTGTAGAAAGCAGGATGGGCGCTGGCTGGAGTGCTGCCAAGCTTTGTATACGTGTGACCCACGAGGCAGCCTGGACTCAAAGCACGGTCTGCTGCTGACATTGCCCCCCTGTGAGCCTCCAGGCTCTCCAGAATTGGTGGCAGTGCTGCTCGCCCCAAGCCCAGCTCCCCCCTCCTGCTTCAAACAACACCATTCAGCTGGTGGCTCAGCTCTTAATCTCTGGGATGAAATTTCCTGCTGACATCAATGGTGCTGCTGGAAGAGCTCCCACTTATCCTGTCTGGGAAGCTCTTCCCTTTGTTCACAGCCGGCTTCTAGCTCCAGCTAATGCACAGCAGCACCAAAGAGAGGATGCCAGCTGCACTGGGCTCTATAATGGGGCAAGGTGGCCCTTCCTCCCCTGCTGCAGAGTGCCTGGGGGGGGGGGCAGTGGAGAAAAGTCCTGAGCAAGCAGCGTTGGCACAAGTTTTGCTGTGGAAAACAAGGAAAAGAAGGAAAAGACCCTCATTTTCTGCCCCAACACCCTGTCTGCTCCCTGAACAATGCACAGCCCTGGCTCCACACTCCCTTCAGACAGCAGAGACCGGAGCAAAGCACTTGGTGGAACAGCGCTGCACGAGCGGAACCCCGTCCTGTACGTGCGTGCGATCACCCGGAGGAATGGGAACATTTGGGCTGGGATCAGCCAGTTACAAGAAGAAAGAACGGGAAAAAAAAAAAGAAAAGCAAGCAGCCTTTACAAGGTATTTAACACGCCGTGTCCTCGCATGCCACGCAAGGCACGTGCCTGCAGGGCACAGAGCGAGCAGGGATGGATGCGGCGACAATCCCACCCCGCTCAGTGTTCCTTAACGACCATCCTCGCTGTCCGAGCAGTTGTGTCCCCCTGATGTCGCTCCGTGCCGCCCCCCTTAGTTCCTTATTATCACAGCTGCCCCCCGTCCCTCCCGTGGTTCGCCCCGCCGTCCCCCCGCTCCTCCCCGCAGTGGTGCAGTCCCAGCCCGGCCCCGCTGTTGGTGCGACCCGGAAGCGTTACAGCGGCTGTTCCGACGGGCTGTTCCGACGTACCGTCCGCTGCGCGGCCCGGCCCGGTGATGTGAGCGCGGCCCGGCCCGGAGCCTTCTCCTTTTCTCCTTCTCTTTCTCCTTGTGTGAGTGCCCCACGGGTCCGGGGGCGGCTGTGGGACGGGGGGCGGCCATCGCGTTCGCCGGGCTCGCTGAATCGAGCCGAGCAGCCGCTGTGCGGCCCGGCCCGGCCCGGCCCTCCTTTCTCGGCCTGTAGCGGGTGTTTCCGCGCTCGGAGCCGTACGAACGGTGCCCTTCGTTGGCCGCCCCAATAGCGGGAGCTGTGGTTTGCTCTGTGGCCTTGTGCAGGTGGGTTTCTTCCTTAGAGCCTGGCGGGTCTTTGTTAGGGCTGCACATAGAGCTCGTAGCTGTGCGTTTCTTTGTCGTGCTCACGAAGCTGTCGTTAGGCTTCGTAGAGACGTTGTGAAAGACATAGTGAAGGAGAGGCTCTTGTTGTGATAGATGTGTAGTACCAGCCAGTGTGGGTTCCCAGCTGGAAACGAAGCCATTGTGCTCAGTATTGGGCCAGGAATAGCTCTGAGCTACTGCACACTCTATGCCAGAAGTGCCTCTGCAAAGGCTGTGTGATGCTTTCTTTGTGCTACAGAGCAGCACAGCAGTGAGCTGCAGGGCTTTGACGGAGCCCCTCATTTCCCCACCTGTCCCAGGGTTGATTTTGTTTCTGTGCCTCATCTGTAGTGCTTTTGGAGGCTTAAATGACTCAAATCATCGTATGGGCAGTTCTGATAGCAGTATTTAAGTGTTAGTCTTTTTGTGACTTAAACAGGGGAATGTCCAGTCTAAATTTAGGTGTGGAGAGCTTTTCTAAAGCTCCACGTGCATGTTAGATTGGCTCTGTGCAACAAGAGAGTCTCCCTGGTGTGCAGCCTGCAACTTCAGGTCCGCATTTGCAGCCTGCAGATGTGTGCATGGTGTCCCTGTATGGGGCTGCAATAAGCTGTACTGGAAGCATTGATGCTGGGCATTTGTGGTACTGAATCCTGAGACAAGAGATTTTCAGCCAGATCACCTTGTGCCTGATGTTCACAATCCGTGTGCTGGCAGCACATCCTGCCTCACTCCTGTTTGCAAGGAGCCTTCAGAAGGAGATGTGGAAGAGAAGATCTGTGGATGTGAGAGGCTCAGCTGCCTCAGGGCTTTCAACAGAGTAAGGCACGCTGAGGGCATTGCCAGCCAGCAGTGGGGCTGTACACAGGGTGGTGAGGGCATCTGGTGCTCCAAAGCTGGGGGCAGCTGTTGTTTCTCCAAATAGTTTTAGGGATAGCTGCTTGATTTGCTCTGTCTGTGTTACCTACTAGCATGGCATTTGGGTGGTTGTTACATAATCAACTTTCTATTTGAATAATTCATGTGCACACGCTGCTGAAACATAAAAATTCCTGGTGGAGACCGGTGGTTCTATTGGTTTTGTGTGTGTGTGTGTGTTACATCATGGAGGGTTTTGATGAATCTGCAAGTTTTCAGCCAGCATAAATCATTTTTCAGCACTCATGTTAACAGCCACAAATTTAGCTAGAAGTTCAGACGTCTCTTAAGGCAAGAATTTCACTGGAGTTAGGATATATCCTGACCAAGAAGCTGGTTGTCTTGAAGCTTGATCTTATTTAGTTCCCTGAGCATTAAAGACTCAATTATAACTCAGTCTGGTTCAGTGAAGGCTGCGTTTCTGAAGGCTCTGGACAGCAGTTGTGCTACGTGGCTGAAAAAGGGAGTGAAAGATTGAAGATCTGCATCAAGAGCACTTGAATAAAACATATCGTTTTGTTCCAAAAACTATTTCAGGATGCATGCAATGCAATGCAGAGTGGAGAGAGTGGGAGAATAACCAACTGGATTCTTGTACAAATGGAGTGAAGTTTCAGCCTCTTTTTCTTATTATGATATGACAGCTAGCTTTGTAGATGTCATTTAATTGCATTAATCCATGATTGATTTATAGAACAAACAATCCTTACAGTGATGTTTCTTAATGCTTTGTAGCATTGTATATTAAAAGCTGTGCTTTGATCATCATTATGAATTTGGATCATGAGGTGTCTCTCAGTATCTGTCAGCTTTATTGCTGGTCTCTCCTAATGCACGACAACTGATTTGATTGCATTAATATGCACCCAGTGAAGTCTCCTTCCTGTAGTTGCGTGCTCTGAGGCTTCCTTATTCCTTGACAGAGCTGTGAAAAGGCCTCTTTAGAAGAACTAAAATGCTTCATCTCTATTCTTGTTTGAGTGGAGCATTTTGGTTGGCAACACATACCTGCGGTTATGTTAGGCCTCACTCAGAGGGCTAGTTAACCTCTGGTGCTTTTCAGTACTGCTCTTTACAAGTAGTACGCAGGATGATTGTACTGTTTGCAGGCTTTCTTTTCCTACTTTCATTGGGTTATTCTGTTTTCAGTCATCCAGGAGTCCAAGCTGAATCTTTCACCTAAATTGAGTTGTACAGGGAGCTGGCTTCGGCCAGCACTGAAACATCACACTTACTGTAGGCATCTCTAGTTTGAAACTGGGAACACTAATCAGTGGCTTTCTTCCTCCTACTCTGGGTAAGGACTGCCAAAAACAGTCTTTGCTATAGCACCGTGTCCTTTTTACTGTTCACAGTTCTGCAAGCACATTTGCTAGCTGCTCTTTGCTGCACTGTTGCTTGCAGTGCTTATTCAGTGGTGTGTGGCCTCACTGACGTCTGCTTTCTTACAGGGAGTGGATCACCAATGTCCTGCCATGGATGATGATAGCCAGGATGAACTGATAAATAAGAACGCCGCACTAGGCAAGGGCAAAAGGCAGAGTCTAGCGCTCCTCAGTGAAACAGGTAAATGCAGCCTCTCTGTACATGCATTTCTAGTTCGAAGGCTGAGAAACCCCTTTCCTAACCTTCAAAAAGAAGTAGAGTTGCATTTGTGACCATTCGTTTCTCTTTTCCCAAGAAGTTTTGTTTTACTTTCTAAGTGCTGTATCTCAGACTGCTATCTTGCTTCCTTTGAGTTGCTCAGATCTTGCTTTGACACTGCTAAGAAGGTTACTGAGGATATCAGGGTTTTCATTTGTTTGTATAACATCCCAGGCAGGGATTCTGGCATGTCCTTCACTGTTCTGCCCGTCCACCGGGTTCTCACATATTAAATAGGTACTTCCCCTTTTTTATCTCCTTAAGAAAGCAATGGTGGAAACAGTTGTGAGTCAGAAGGTGATACTGGAAGTGAGGAGGAAGATGACACTGAGGAAGAGGGAGGTGAGGAGGACAAGGAAGAAAGTGAAGATGAAGAACTAGAAGGTAGGTCTGTTAACGTGTATAACAATATTTTTTTTTTTCTCAGTAATGGGAGGAAGAATGGGGTGAAAGATTTTCTTCCAGAATGTAACTGTGAAATGTAAATCTGCAGCTGTTGTTAGTGTTAGGGTAGTGGCCAACATCTCCAGTAATAAGTGATATTCCCCTATATCTAGGTTTGTAAAGTGTCTGTATGTTTGAGAAAAACCCACTAGCCAAAATGATGTAATCACAGTCAGTAGGATTGACTAACAGTGAGGGGTTCCTAGAGTGAGTCGAAAAAGATTTGAAGTTACAGCAACGGTTCTTACTATTTTTTTCCACTCATACAAAGTATGCTTGCTTCAGTTTGCTTTGGAGCTTTAAAATGAATATTGTGATAGGGAGTTTTGGGAATAAGTGATGATTGCTCTCAAGGCTTGGCAGGAGAGAAGAAGGTGACTTAATTTTTCTTAAGTAACGTCCCCACTCACTTTTTAGATTTATTAATTAGACTGAAAACCTAGTGTGTGGATGCACGTGCTTCTGAAACCGCTTCACTCAAATTATCATTTGGGTAGATAGAAACTGTTTGTCATTGCATCTTGAAGCTGACTTGGGTACAGTTTTCCAAGTTACTGATTAAACAGATTGGTTATGAAAAGTTGATGTCAGGCACCAGGAGACTTTATTAATTCATCTTTTAGGATAATCTCTCCTGCTCTTAACCAGGAAAAATCCATAGAAAACACAAGGACCGTATTTATTTATTTATTTATTTATTTATTTTCTTTTTTAAGCTTTTTTACATAACTTCTTGATAATTGTGCTTTTAACTCCCGTGCTATCCTGAAGCATCCTCCTCTCTTGGTGTTGTGTTCATCTCTTGTTTTTCTGCTGTCTGTCCTTCTGACCTCTTGCAAGACTAGTCACGTTGTAAGGGTTTAGGTTGGTTTATTTATTTATTTTTTTCCTTCCAGAGTTATATATTCCTTTTCAGTGGTGGGATTTAGGGAGGAAAAAAAGAATAGAAAACAGCAAAAACCATTACCTTGAACTGGGAAGGCTGTACTTTGTCCTTGACTTATTTGGAATTCTCTAGAGTAATATTCCCCACACATGCCCCCTGCCCTTACTGAAGCCCCACAGCGTGTGGAAGCTGGTTTTTGTCTCTCGCTTTTTAAGACTGTGAAGATGATGAAGAAGAGGAGGAGGAAGAAGCTGAGGCTGCTGTGGAGGGAATGGCCAGTCCTCTCAAGTTAAAGCCACACATGAATGGAATGAACATCTCCTCTGATGAGGAAGGTGAAAACTGCCCTATTTGCCTCAACACGTTTAGGGATCAGGCTGTTGGAACTCCTGAGAACTGTTCCCATTACTTCTGCTTGGACTGCATAGTGGAGTGGTCAAAGGTAAGCTGTTCTGTACTTGATTTCCTGTGTCTTTCTGATATTTCTGGTTATATTTTCTGCTTCAATGAGAACAGATCATGTAATATGTATATTTGCTCTCTTAAGCTTTTTCCACATAGGAAACTATTTTTCCACGTAGGTTACTGCTTATTAGGATTCAGAGTTGTGATACCACAAGAAAGTGCATTTCTAGGCATCTGAAATTCTTGGTCAAGGCACCAGTAGTATTTGTTTTCTGCTGTTGCAACAGTGAACACTCAAACAAAGGAAAGACATAGAGGATGACTAAATGAGCAGCTCTTTATGAATTCAGTCTTTTTCAGTCAAAGTTACATGTCACCTGTTGTAGTTTCAGTAATTGAAGTCCAATAATTTTCATAAATCAGTCTTATTTAAATGGGTTTGCAAGTAAATTTGAGTTGCTCATTCTTCTGATAGAAATGAAGTGTCCGGAAATGTGAGCCATGTTTCAAGGCCGCGTTTGGAAGAACTGTGATTTTCCTTTAGCAATTGAATGCTAATTGAATGACTTCAGTTCTATAATAAAAGCTTTGCTGGAAGTTCATATTTTCTCTGTTACAACAGTTTGTTTGTAAACCAGATAAGTTAGATTTAAGTGCTTAAAATGCTTACTACATTCATATAATGCTTATTATGTGAATAATTGAAAACTCGCTTTCTAGAAATTGATTTCAGGATTTGTTTATTAATTGTATGGTGAAAATGTTTTTTGGTGTTTTTTTTCCCTGTGTAGAATGCAAACTCTTGTCCAGTGGATCGAATCCTCTTTAATTACATCAGCATTCGGGCGCATTTTGGTGGTAAAGTCTTAAAAAAGGTGAGCTTTCTGTTATAGTAAACAAAAAGGCATATTGCCACAAAAGAACTGTTCTAAGACTTACCTTTTCAGCATGTTGATCTGATACTTGTCAGCTGGGTGAGTTATTTCTTTCCTATTTTAAGATTGCCTTTTAAGGAACTGTTAGAATATTATTTTTTTTTTCCTGTTTAATCACATTTCCTAAATTATTATGTGTGGAAACATGGTATTGGCTTTGGAGGGAAAACAGGATTTTGTGGGTAACTGCATTTTTTGTATAATGGATGTTTTTTAAGGTTTTCTGCATTGATAAACCACTTTGCATAGGGAAGATGCCCAGCATAATGCAAGTACTGCTGTAATACAGCTAAGATCAATGCAGGCTAAGCATGATTGATCTGTTCTTTATGTCTTCCTACCAGCTCTATTGTGTAGCAGTTGGCTTTGTAAGGGAGAGAGGAGCCTGCAGCCAAACTCTTAAAGGCACAGGTTGAGTCTGGTGATGGTCACTCACAAAAACAAATACTGAGGACTTGTAATTGCCTTATTATTAATCAGTATCTGAAACATACTGGTATTTGGAGGACATCTGTGAGTTTGTTCTGTTTTCATGTTATTTTTCATGTTTTAACAAAAACACAAGTTGCCATTTATTTAAATCTCAGTAATTTAGGGGCAAAAAAGGTAACTTTGCTCTCATTTGTTTTCTCTTTTTATTCTTTTGTTTGCTTGAGTACTTTTGATCTTATTCAGGAATTTTGACTTCTTATAATAATTTTCTGTGATTGTTGGTGTCTGACAATGGACAGTTGAAGAGATGTCTTCTAATATTTGATGTGTTCAGTGATCTTGATTGAAGGTTCAAGTATGCAGCAGACTTTTTGGTTAATTCAGTTGTAGTTTTTGCTGGTGCTACTGCTAATGTGGCAACAGATATTAAAAGTGGCACGTTCTGCATTTCATGTGAATTTCTCTTTTATTTAGATTCCTGTTGAGAACACAAAAACTCAGGGTAGTGAAGGAGAGGATGATCCAACCTTTTGTGAAGTATGTGGCAGAAGTGACCGAGAGGATCGTCTGCTGCTGTGTGATGGCTGTGATGCCGGGTAAGATATAATGAAACGAATACAGTGCCTGTGTGACTGCAGGAAGTATTGCAGGGCTGGCCAGTGTTTGGTCACCAGGCACTATCTGCTCTTTGGATTACACCTTGCTGCTCTCCTCAGCCTCATTCTGTGGCCAGACTTCCATTTGTATGTTTATAGTACAGATATCCCCATGATGTGATGAATCCTCCATTCATCTAGTGGTGGAGGGGGTAGGTTGTCCTGCATGGATGATGTAGGTGTGGTCTCCTGTTTTGATGTCTGCAGTTGTTTGATCTGGTCTGCTGTCAAGTGATGGAAGATATTATTGTTCATCCACACTGCGCATGGGTGCATGAGTGAGAACACCTACATCATTTATGCCTCCTTGAGAGGGTACCTGACCTGTTCCTGTTAACTAAGCTTTAGTGCTGTGAGAGCTCAAGACAAAGAGCTTTCATTACATTTTCATTGCATTTTGAGGTCCTTTCTTTGTAGCCACAGATACTAAGCTACGTTTTTCTTGCCGTCTACCTGACAGAGGCTTGAATGTGATTTTGAGTCTATGATCTTCTGCTAGACTTTAAACTTGTTCCACTGTTACAATCAGTCTTGCAGTATTGTCCCTTTGATGTCAGAAGTCAGTGGTTGAACAAGATGAGATGCTTGTTTGAATGAATAGGTAAAATAAGCTCCTAAAAATCTTTCTTTGCCAAGCTTATTAGATAACCTGTGGGAGGCAAATGAACAGCTGTTCATTCAGCTGTATTCTCTCTGCGGGTTTTTTTGTGCTGCTACAGGATGTGATTAGAGCATCAGGTGAATTTCCCTTCCCTTTCCTATGTCGTGTGGCCAAGCATTGCAGTGTGTTATCAGACGGTGAATTCTGGCATGGGATGTGAAGCAGAAGACTTCACTCTTCATACTTTGAGATTTGGTATCATACTAGATCAGAAGTAATATGATGTTTTCCTGTTCTAGAAAATGCTTAGAAATGCTTCTGATTGAAGCTGAAGCTCTTACTTAAAGGCCTTTGGTCTCGCAATGTTCCTTGTCTAGGGATTTTCATCTAAGCACTTAGTTTTCATGGGAAGTGTTTCATTTATTGGGAAGTCTTTTCAGCAGCATAATGGGAACGTGAGTTGCTTCAGATCTTCTGTGCTATTGACATGTGTTGCTTTGTGTGTTTTTTACTGCCTGAAAACAGAATTGAACACATGAAGGAATCGAAGTTAGTATTACTAAGAGGCTATCCTGGACACCTTCCCTATAAGTGGTTGACAAGGCTGGTTGCTCAGCCTGTTGGGTAGGGATCACTTCAAAATGCCTGAGGGAGCATCACACTCTCTTATTTCCCTTTGAAACTTGTTGAGAACGAACACAGTCCTCTGTAGAATAGCATTTCAGAGTCCAGTGGTTAGCCTCCAGTTCGCAAGTGGCAGTATGGAGCCATACAACTGAACTACTACTACTTTTTCATGTGGTTATGCAGGAATACTTATCTCTAGTTGTTTCCTCAGTCAGCCGAGATGTATGTGGAATTGAATGCATTTATTCAACCTAAGGCATTGCAGATGACCTCTGTCTGGTCATGCAAAGTAAAATGTTCAAGAATGTCAGTGGTAATACCATACTGGTTCTTAAGAAATAGATGAGATAGTCCAGATAGTCTGTCTTGTCACTGCTTAAATGACTTCTTTCCTTTCTCTTCACCGTGTCCAATTTTGGCTTTGATTGCAAGTTTGTTGCAACCTGTGTTCAAATGGCAAGTAATATTCTACATGATGAGGGAAAAATATTTTTCTGAATGTTTTTGAGCCTGAAGTGCTCGGAACACCATCTGGAATTAAAGGCCATCATGAAACTAGCAGGTAACGTTGTTTCTTTGGAGATTGATAGAAGCAGATATGTAGACTACAGTATCAAGCTTGGATAAATTGTTTCTGTGCTTAACATTGTTGCCTTGTCTGGGATGTGGATGGACATAAAAAGCTCTTGTCCCTTGGTAAGGAGCATGTTGTTTGATTTCTTTCTTTCTTTATTTTCTTTCTCAAGGTATCATATGGAATGCCTTAATCCACCTCTGAGTGAAGTCCCTGTAGATGAATGGTTCTGTCCAGCCTGTGTTCCAATGGGTGTCAATGCTTCTGCAGGTAAAGATTTAGTTTCTTCAGTGGAAGTAAATGTTTTCCTCCTGATTTAAATACTGTGAGGCATGTAGCCTTTTGAAGTCACATTTAACTCCTGGGTTGATGTACTTGAAAGTAATTGTTAGGCATTCTGTCCTTGAAACTGTTGATTGAATCATAGAATCATAGAATGGCCTGGGTTGAAAAGCTCATCTGGTTTCAGCCCCCCTGTTACGTGCAGGGTTGCCAACCAACGGACCAGGCTGCCCAGAGCCACATCCAGCCTGACTTTGAATGCCTCCAGGGATTGAGAAGGGGCTCTTGTTTCTTAATATTTTGATCTACAGTTACTCCACATATTGTATATTATAAGCGGTCTTCAACCTTCCTGAGGCTAGCCCAGGGCTTCAATACCATTGTGTTGTATTACACTGAAAGTAATTTATTAGCACCCTGACCTGAGATTGCTAAAGTAGCAGTGCTTTCTGTCACCTAGAAAATCTTGTTTCTTTGTAATGATCTGCAGCAGTGTTGTCTATGTTCATTTCTCTTTGGAAAGATCACATCTATGTTTGAAGGCAATTGATTTAGGAAAGGGAACACAAACTTTTTTTTTGTCCAAAGTTCTGGACATGGTTTCACCTATGGGAAGAGAAGTAACCTGGACATCTTTTCTTTCAAGATACAGACCATGTGAGTGAAGAAGAGGTTGCTGCACTCATGGCTGATGTTACTCCTACCACTAGCAGGCTACGTCCTCATGTCCGAACCCGAGCTATAGCCAGGACTCGGCAGAGTGAACGAGTTAGGGCAACAGTGAACAGAAACCGAATAACAACTGCACAGCAAATTCAGGTACTTAGAAGTATTTGCTTGTGAGCTTTTGGAAGGATTTGGTAGAAGAGCTGAAATAAAGACCCACATTAAGTAGCTAATCTGTCTAAGTGTTGACTCTTCAATAGCAAAATAGTCAGGAGGTGTGGAGTATTGGGAGGGGGTGGGTTTTTTATTTATTTGTTTCAGATTTGTCATCAAAGTCATCACAATAGAAGGAGAGAAATTTTGTAGCAAAACACAAATTATCTGTGTGGCTGTACGCTCTGTACAAAGTTGGTGTTAGGATAGTAAAGACCTGTAGTGATGAAGGAGTCAGGAGGGCGAGGTCAGGTTCTCCTTTGTACAACAATCAGTAGGTGAGAAAGGTGACATAAGTGCTTTACTGGCAGTTTAGTTTTTCGTGTTTCTCATTTGGATCTCAAATTGCTTTTGTAACCAACTTGCTGCTGATTTTAAGCTGCCTGTATCATGTAACTTCTGATCTCCTATGCAGCATGTGCCGAGGTACCTCATGTCCTCTCTTCTGGATGAAACAATCGAGGCAGTTGTAGCAGGCCTAAACACAGCCATCTACCAGCGTCCTCTTACCCTGCGGGCTCCTGCAAGACAGAAGAGAAAAACAGGTAAGAAGAGCATCAGGAAGTTTCTATGGCTTCCATCTGCAAGAATAAAATTTGAGGGGAAAAGAGCTTGAGTCATACAAAATACTTCAGAGCAGCTGTATGCTGTCACACTGGTGCACATATATACACGGCTTTCTATTTAAAAGTATCCTTTAAAGTCTAATGATGTCATTTATTCTGTTTTGTGCTGTTGGATCACTTTCAGCTGCTTTGTATACTATGAGAATATGAGAAGGGGAGTACAGGGAACAGTGCAGCCCCAGCACTTAGCCAGATACTTGGTTGTTTTGTGTCCCATCAGGTAGGAGGAGGAAAGCAGCAGGCAGGAAAAGAACTCAGACAAAATCTTCTGCTGGGAAGAAAACGTCAGGGATACAGGTGAAGAGACGCAAGCGTATAATGAAGAAGAGAAGAGGGAAAAAGATAAGAGTAAGATCACGTGTGAGTCTCTGCCAGTATCAGAATCTGCTGACTTTCTGCCAATTGATTTATAGAAGTGTTATAATGTGGTATTAAGTGGAAAAATACCATCTTCTCATAGTAGTGGATAGATTTTTCTTCAATTTCAGTTGTCTGGTCACTGAAGTTAGTATGTGCAGTCTGTGTATGTAGTGATATCTAGGCCATGATTAGAAGTCGCATAAATTTTTTGAAAACAAATAGATGCTTTCATATAGATTTCTACTGACAGTAATAACCTGGTCACTGTACTTTGGCTAAGTGAAGAATTTGTACCTGCCTTTAATGTACCAGTAACCTGTCTTTGCATCTGTGCAGGTAAAAAATGAGGTCACTGCTCGTTCTCGCATTGCAAGAACACTTGGTCTTAGTAAACCTGTGCGTGGGGCCTCACTTCCTTCCATGTACAAAGCAACAGAGCCCTCACTTGGTTTGATGAGAGCAGATATTGGTGCAGCTTCTCTGTCTGTGTTTGGAGACCCGTATGAGTTGGATCCTTATGAAGGGTAAGATGTCATGAGTGTACAAAGCCATAATCCAGAGATAGTTTTACAAGTCTAGGGTTGTTTGTACATATGTGTGGATGTATTTGTATCTTCATGAATATTTGAAACCTGGGATATTTTGAGACTTTAAGAGTTGGAGTACTGGGTTATATTTTGGAAAAGAGCTTGTGGCTTTGTGCGAAGAGTGTAAATCTCACATCTAAAAATAGCTTTGGACACACAGTTTACAATAATGTAATGCTGTACTTGTTCTTTCTTTCCTCCTTGGCCAAGTTGCTGAGCTCTTAAAGAATCAGCCTTCTTTAAACAGGTTTGCTGAAATGGTAAGCCTCGCGAAAATCTTTCTTAAGACATCCAGATTCCAGCCTTTGAGTAATATCATAGGAGTTAGGTGCTAATAATTCTTCGTTTATTCAAAGGTAGCAGCATTTTTGTTATACAGTGAACAGTAATTCCATGTAGAATTAGGTGGACCTGTGAATTTTTTGATGCTTCTTCTTTCCCTCTGATATCTGGCATAGATTTTCATCTATCGTAATAAAACAGCTAATACTCTCTAGCTGTATATGTTCTAATGGTGTTATCTAGTTCATCCATTTGGCAGTAATTTGGGGGTTTGTATATGTTTGATCTACCCACAGTAATGAGGAGGTTCCAGCAAATCCAGATTCACCACTGAGTGCCAAAAGGAGAGTTCTCTCCCAGTCAGCACTGAGGTCTCACCGTCCTGTAGCAAGACCAGTTTCTGTGGGACTTCCCAGGTAAAATTCCTTCAAGTGTTTCTTTTGTTTTGTTTTTATTAATTGTGCATTGACCCTGTCAACAAATGATCACTCTGATTTAACATTTTTCTTACCATGTGTATTTTGGAAGTGTGTACACATGCACACATGGGTAACTAAATAACCACAGCATTTTACACAAGAATTACTGTTCATACGTTGAAGACCCCACATGTATTTTTGTATAATAGTACTTAAGGCTCTTAACTTTTCCACTGAAATTTCAAACTGATATTTTCACTCTGGTCTGTCTCTTATTTTGAAGTTTAGGTGTAAAATAATCCCTCCCTTATTTAAGAGGGCAGAGGAAATTAGTTGCAAGTCCAAAGGAGAGAATAGTAGAGAATGAGGGATGCGCTTACATCACCCATTTCCTATGCTGTTTGTTGGAACTTAGAAAACTGGAAGAACCTGTTTGAACCTGCGATTTGACAGGTTCTATTAAATTGTTCCGCTCTGCTTTGCTGTCTGGCTGGTGTTTTATTTCCTGTACATGTGTACGTGCGTGCACACATGTGCACAAGTCTCCCACTGCTAGACCCACTGAGGTTTCAAGAGTGAGGCCCAGAATGAAGTGCAGAAGGGTAGGGCAAAAGGAGCAGGAGCATGATGAGAAGAAAAAGGGATGAGGAAAACATCTGGAACAGATATCAGCTGAGTCACAGAAAACTGCAGATCTGAGGGAGCTGAAGATAGGAGAAAAGGAAGCTCATCCTAAATGGTTAAATACTATAGGAGGTTTATGTGGCCGTCTTCTAACGCATCTGACTTAAGGCAAAGATCTGTTCCTTGGGATTTAGATTGTATATTTCTATGATAGCTTATAGCACTTCTCTTTCCCATCTCTGTCCTGAAGAAAGCCTTTCAGGAATCTTCACGTGTCCTCTGAAATAGTTTAAGTAGCGTGTTGTTTAGAAGGTAGAAATGTTTAGCTGAAATCCAGTTTTTCCAAAGGTTTGATTTGCTTGAACTACAGTGAGTTTCTTTTTTTTATTTTTTTTTTAAATCTTAAATAATTAACAGCCAAACCAAACATACAAGCAAACAGTGCTCAACAGTGGCTTATGCTTCACAAATATATCTTAAATGCTCTAAAAGTTAAATCACGATGTCTAATTTTTTAAAACCATCATCCTTAAATAAGATTAGAAGAGTATTTGCTTACCAGAGGTCTGTGTTACAGTTACGTGCTTCCTATCTGGTGGTATTCCTGTTGGGGTACTCCTCTTTGTCATAGAGATGGGAGCTGAATTACTCTAGTGAAGCCAAAGCTATAAGTGAACTTCTCTGGCTGACCTCTGTTTATGCCCTTGATTTTGGTTTCTTTTTAATGTAATGTGTGTGTATAGAACAAGTGCTGTAAGAGTAAAGGAAATGTAACCCCTCTGAAACATGCAGAAGCAGTGTGCCTGCCTTGAGTCCTGATCAAGAAGCAGAAGCTGCTCCTGTCCCTGATCTGTTGGGTAGTATCCTGTCTGGACAGAGCATCCTCATGATGAGTAGTTCTGATGTGGTTATCAACAGAGATGGTTCTCTGACTGCAAAGAAAGCAGGTAAGGGTTTGGCACTTGGTATTGTAATTAACCTGTTTTTTTTATCCATGTCTGCTCTGATCTTGTTGCAAAAGTACATGCTCTATAGTCTTATGCTTTGTAATGAAAAGTAGAGGATTGGGTAGAGTGGTCTTAGTACCCTGATCTTCTGTTGTTGGTGATACATTGCTGCCATGCCTGCGAACTGTCCTTCAGTTTGAATAGCACGATGAGGGCATTGGCAAGAAGTTTATTTTCAGAAGTACAGAATACATGCCCCACAGTTGTGTTTTTTATTGGCATGCAGTTCTTCAGAAATACTATTCAGATTGAATCTGAGAGCATTGTTCTTAAAATTACTACTGATAACATCCCCTGCTACAGTCATTTTTATCAATCGTCAATTACAGGATGATAAACACAAATCTAGTGATATCTGCAGAACAGAATAATTTATTTCCTAAGTATTAGATGTTAACTCAAGGGTGCCATTGTCTGACATTAAACCTTGATCATCTGACCTAATCAGACTGCCTTCTTCCTGTGTGATATGTCTACAAACGGAAGTGCAACTTAGAATAATTAGCTTGATATTTATTTTCATGTCTGGGAAAAACTATGAAATGTGTCCTGAAAAACTTAATTGTTTGCTTGTATGCCATAGCTCCGCTTCATAGAAAATCAATCAAAGACTCACGAGTGGATGATGGTTCAGGACATAACCCCCAGCTGAGTACAGTGCGCTCAGGGACCATGACAGGCAGCTCCATTACTGGACCTTCTGTTTCTTCGGGGCTGAATACTCACAATAGACCCACCTCATCAAGCTTATTTTCGTTACCTTCACCGAGCAGGACCGAGCCTGCAGCAAACCCTTCACTGACTACATCAGAAAAAGTAACTGTAAAATCAGAGTACTCAGTGACACCCAAGGCTGTTCAGACTCACAGCATAGCTAGTCTGAACAGGCATGGCTCCAAGTCAGATGAAATGCCAAGATTTAATGGAAACTCTAAAAACTTCGCACGTACTGATTCATCTTCAAAGCCCTTGTGCTGTAACTTGAATTCCAGTTCAAAAGCTGTAACTGTAAGGCAACCATCGAAACCAACTCCCAGAAGAATTGACATATTTGAGCTTCCCAGGATACCAAAGATTAAAAAGGAAACCAGCAGCAAGCAGGTGGATTCAGAACCCACAGGAAGCCAAAGCTGTGACATTCCCAGCTCCTGTATAACCCAGCTGACTGGCAAAGAGAGCACTAATCAGCTGGGAAAGGGTAGCAAGATGGAAAGTCAGAAGTCAAATGCCAGGGAAACTCAGCAACAAACACATACAAGCGAGGTAACTTTTTCTAGCAATGCAGGCATGTATAGCAGTTCTTCACTACTGGGCACTTCAAGAAGCAAAGGCTCAAGTTCTTTTGAGAGTTTTAAAATTAATATTCCTGGGAACACAGGGCATCCCAGCAGACTGTCTAACCCAGGATTCTGTAACACCTTCCGCCCTGTGGATGACAAGGTGCAACAGAAAGAGGGCCCTTCAGCTCTTTTCTCAGTTAAGAAGAAGCAAGTCAAAAGTGAAATATACGATCCCTTTGAGCCAACAGGGTCAGACTCAAGCTCAGCAAACAGCAGTCCAGAAAGGCTTGGCTCGGGGATCCCATTAACAAATATTACCAGGACTATTTCCATTGAAAATCCAAAAGTTCAAACATTTCAAACTGTTCGTCGTTTCACCCCTTACACAGTAGAAAATATATTTGGATCCGGGGCTGAATCTGATGTACCGTCTAGTAATACAGAGTCTCATGATGATGTGCCAATAGAAAGTAGGATCGTAGAACAGATTTCTGATACAGAGGAACGAGATAATATGGATGAGGAAGACTTTCTAAGCAGTCCTTGCACTTCATCTGTTGTTAAGCAAGTTTCTAATGCAGAGCACTTAAAGGAGGAAGGTAGTGAGGGACCCAGTGTGTTCTTCAATGCTGAAGAACTAATTAGACCTAATATTAATGTGAAACTAGAACCAGATAGTTCGTCAAAGAACGATGGGCAGCAGAAAGTCCAGAAGACAGAGCAAACAGAGCGACGATCACGTTCCAGATCCTGTTCAAACTCCAGTTCCCGAAGCAGGAAAAAGGCTAAAAGGAAAAAGGCTCTTGTCAAAGAGCGGAAGAGATCCCGATCAAGGGACCAAAGCTCCAGATCTACCTCTTGGTCAGGTGGAGAAGAGAGCAATAAAGTACACACACTGAAATCCAAGAGCAAGAGGTCTTCTACTGACCGCTCCAGCAGTCATGAGCGGTCTAAAAAAAAGAAAACGAAGGATAAAACTAAGGATAAAAAGGCAAAATCTTCTTGGTCCAGGGAGAGAAGGAAATCCAGGTCACGTTCAGGTAGTCCTGGAAGTACTTCTGAGTTTTATGAAAATAGAAAAAAGAAAAGACGGTCTCGATCAAGGTCAAGACGGAGGGGTCGTTCCCGATCAAATAGTATTGAGAGGACAAAGAGGCGGAAACACAGGAGGGACAAAAGCTACGAGAGGTATGATAAAGATAGTAGCTTGAGGTCGAGAGACAGAAAGAGATCAAGATCCAGGTCTCGGGAGAAGAGAAAGTGGAGATCTCGATCTCGATCACAAGAGCACAAAAGCGGCAAATCTAAAGAAAAAAGGCCACGATCAAGATCACGTTCTAAAGAAAGAAAACGTAAATCAAAGGAAACTTCGTTTCCTCCTCCAGCAGAAAAAGAGCAAAAGCCTCCAGCTGAAAATGTACCCAGCTGTCCAGAGCAATCCCGTTCCTTCAAACAAGAGCCGAAGGATGAGATGGTGCTAGAACAGCTTTCTATAACCATCCAACCAAATGTCAAAGTTGAAGAAATGCAGACTGAGACCCCCGTTCAACAGAAGGAGGCCCAAGAAACTGCAAAGGCAGAAGCCACCTGTGAGGAGGTGGCAAGTGAAACTGCATTCCCTATGCCAGAGATCACAAATGTTTGTGCTCCTATTGGTAATGTGGATTCTGTTGCTGAAACAGAATTGATGAATAGGAGTGATCCAGGACTGCTTGGTAGCTGTAGTAATACAAACCTTGAGATTACAGTTAAAATAGAAAATACTGCGTTATGTCCACCTCTGATGGAAGCACCTCCAAAGAAAGAGGTTGTGATGAATGCTCAGACCGAGGCGGTACCAGTTCAAAGCTCTTCTCAGACAGCAGATTGTGTGAGAGAACTTAAAGATGAGTGCCTTGTGTCCAATGAGAAGACCAGTAATTTCAGTCAGCCTGAACTGGAGGTGGTATCTCAGGGTCCTGTGTTGAAATCTAAAGCACCTGTGAAGAGAGTTACCTGGAATCTTCAAGAAGAAGGAAGTGGTGTGTTGTCTGCTGGAAGAGCTCCAAGTAAGTCTCTTTGAGAAAGCAAACAGCGGTCGAAGCAGGCTGTGTAAGGCTTAGGTGTGGGTGCCTGACGTCTGAACTGGGATGATACTATGGTTCTTATTCCTGAGAGCCTTGTATTTTATACTTGTTAAAATCATCAAGTGAATCGTGTTAATGAATCAGAGAGGTCGTGCTCTCACTTCCAGAGCTCGTCTAGCCAGTGGAAGCCAGGTTGGCTTTGAAGCACATATTACAACCTGATCTCTGAAGTGACAGTCTGCACTCTGTGCTTTTTGTAGTTAACTGGAATGATTTCCTTTCAGAATTTGTTAAGACTTTTCAAAACAGAGCAGTGTTGTCCATCTCTAGCTCACTCCTGTGAGCTGTGATAAGCCAAAGCTGCTAAGAACAGTCTGACTTGGCTGCCCATGCTGAGTGTATTGACAGAGCTGTGTGGTTCTCATGGAAACCCACTAAAAAGCAATTGCACAAGTGGGTGATAAGTCCTCTATTATCAGAAGCTTTAAAATGTTAATGATTGCTAAATGAAGTCCTTTATGGACAGCCTTGTTGTTAGATCCTTCATTGGTTTCGGTGGGGTTTTGGGGTGTTTTTTGCTTAATGTACAATTGCTTTGAATCTTTGACCCACAAGGTGTATTTTGTTCTCTCTTTATTTTCTTTTCCCCTTCTCTTGGGGATACTAGGGATGCCATTTTACAAACTTCAGCGAGCAAAAGAAGGGGCCTGGAAAGCAGAGGACTTGAACCAAACATTAAATCAGGTGCAGTTAAATGAGCCTCCTCCAACCAATTATATGATTCCTGAGCCTATGTTTCCTGATCTAGATTCCTCTCAGGTTGGTTTCTATTCTGACAGCCAAGTGTCATGGAAGGCATCCCACCTCATCTGTGCCCTCGTTGTGCAACACCCTCCACTCATGGCAGAGTTGGCCTTCCTCTGTGCATAGCGCATTTCATAAAGCCCATACTCCTCAGCAATCCTCTAATCGCTTTATCTTTTAGGTGGCACTTAGAGTTGAAGAAGCAAGTTTTCCTTTCATTCCGCACTATATGTGCAACTTGTGTTTTCAGCACTTACTTGATCAACAGTTACACTGTTTGAGAAGCTGTCAGCATCTCGCTGATTGTAATCAGGCTGTACAACTGGCCTGTTGGCATTAGTCTGTGCCATCAGTCTTTGCCTTTACACTTTCCTTCTCCATCAGTGACACGCTGAGTGGGGCCGTTGCTAGTTCCTGGTGCACAGAGGGGTGGACTGTGGCTTTCCTCATTTAAACTAATATTTTCCTGCCTATTTCATTGGATAAAAGGTACTCTGAAAATCCTCATCTGATACTCTGCCTGATGCTGTGAGTACGTGCATTAATGAAATTGTATCTGGTTCACAGGTGTACTGTCAAAATATACCTTTGACACCACCTCTGCCCTCAAGCCTTCCCCCCTACGCACCTGTCAGCCAGCCCACGGTTCAGTTCATCATGCAGGGCAGTCTTCCTGCACTGGGCTGTGTGGCAGGCCAGAGCCTAACTCCAGAGCCGGGCAGCCTGGCTACTGCGTCTGAACCAGGAATTCAAGCTGCTTCTGTTGGAAATGAAGAAGAAAAAATCAAAGCACCGAAACCTGAAGTGGATAAAACGAAGAATGAAGAAGTGAGTGAACGCTATTAAGTAGCGAATACATAACTAGAATTGCATTTGCAACCTGCAGTCCTGTTATTTGAAGCATTAGCCATTATTTAGAAATTAGAAGCAGTGCAGTGATGAGCTGTTTATTTGAACTTAAGAAATAAGTCTTATAGAAGCTTGATTGCACTTCTGAAAAAAACTGATTCAGAAAGTGTTTGCGTGCTAACACAGGGTAACAAACATTTCTTTGCTGTGCAGTACATGAAGAAGCTCCACATGCAGGAAAGGGCTGTAGAAGAAGTGAAACTTGCTATCAAACCCTTTTACCAGAAGAGGGAGATTACAAAGGAGGAATACAAGAACATTCTTCGAAAAGCTGTACAGAAGGTAAGGTGACAGCAAAGAGGAGGAGCTGTGCAGATAATGAAACAAATGGCAGGACTATCAACTGCGCTTGCAAGCTTCAGTGATCATGCTTATTTAATGTGTGTGATTTAAAATAGCAGATCTTTGCACTCTGATATGGTTTCCACGGTCTTGTGGTAACACATCGGTTGCTTTAAGCAAGGCTGAGCAGTGCCATTGAGAGTTATCAGACTGTCCCTTTTGTAAGTTGTTTTCAGTGGCGTGGATCAGGTAGCTTAAGTGGCCTCAGCTGAAATGTTACTTGGCACGTGTCTTGAGTAGAAAAGGTTAAATCTCCTTCGTTAAGAACTTCACCCAGGTTTGTCAAGCTGCTCCTCCTAAAGTTAAGAAACAGTTTGTTGATTCCTTGGGCATCTGTGATGTCCCTGAACTTTAGAAGAGGGCTTTGCTGTTTGGCTGACGTTGACTTTTGCCTCAAAACTTAGTGCTGACCAGATTATGGCTGAAGAAAATAGTACCTTTATCTCTAGAAAAACATATGTTGTCTTATGAAGGCAGTTAATGGTGAGGTAGTTAAACGATACCATGGGGAACTGTATTCTCTATGTGCCCTGCCTTCCTGATACTGCTGGGAAATTCTGTCGTAAATCAGAATTCCTGAGATAATGACTGCAGTTGTGCGTCTCCTATGTGAGCTGTATGAAACACAGGTCCAGTTTGCAGAAGAACTGAGATAATGCTTCTCTGAACAATGATTATGTTTTCAGTTCTCTGGGAGAAAGGGAACAGACGCTACATGCCTCAGAACAGGTCCTCGAAACTGACACATTCTTTCAGTCTGAGCATTGGTCCCTCTAAATTATGACCCCTGCAAAAAAGGGGAAATTAACACTTATTTACTGTGTATTGTGTGGAATTTGCTGGACAATGGCAATGCAGTTTGGTATGTTAAATAGAAACCGCAGGAAAGCTCTGCATTAGAAATGAGTAATTCTACCTGCAGAGATGCTTCTGCATTCAGTTAGTGCTCAGTAGATAAGTGCTGGGGCAATTTCTGGGATGCTTAAAGTAAAACATTGCCAGTGAGCATTGCTCCACCTATTGCAATGGCAGAGGTGTGGAACAACAGCGTTCAGCTCTTGGGGCTAAACATTATTTGTGCAGGAAGAGGCGAGCTGGGGTCACAGGGCAGCTCTGATTTTGAAGACTTCTTACCTAGTCTTTGAGCAAGCATAATGACTGTGCTGGTGTTCTCATACAGTTCTTGTGGGCACAGTGATACCTGTCTCTGTGGAAGTTGTTAGCCTAGGCTGTTGTGCCAGCTTGTTCTGACACTTGGATAAATCTGCTTGGTACATTTCATTGTAATAGAGCAGAGGCAGATCATGAATGGCAGCAGTTATGAATAGGAGTTTGATATGAAGTGCTCGAGTGCATTTGGACCAAGATATATTGGATATTTTACAAATAACCATAGAGGATAGACCTACCCTGATGCTGGCTGAGAACTTTATTCTCCTTGTCGTGTTGTCTGCTTTACATGTCCAGATATGAGGCTGTGGAGCCTTTGCAGGAGTTGCTTCTTCTGGGAAGCTGAGAGTTTCCTGATAACTTGTTGTCTTCCTGAACTGCTGTGTTACCTTTCACTGACTGAATGCCTTTTCTAATCCCTTGTAGATCTGCCACAGCAAAAGTGGAGAGATCAACCCTGTGAAGGTAGCTAACCTGGTGAAGGCATATGTGGAGAAATACAAACACATGAGGAAGCATAAGAAGCCCGATGTTGAAGATGTTCGTGAAATGGAAAACTGAGAGCGATCTTACAGCCAATGTGACTTGACCTGAACTCATTTTTGGCTGAGAACATTGTTCCAGAAGGAGAAACAGATCTGCAGGAACATCTCATCAAAAGCCAACTGCAGAGAAGCGAGATGATAACAGGATTTATCTGCTGAACCTGCTTTTGAATTGTTTCCATACGGGGAATGAGCTTGGAGTTCTGTTTTGTTTTTTGATTACCTGTAGATGTAGAACTCAATAACAATCAAATGCCTCAGACCAGCAGAGTAATTCCAGGAGAAACAAAGAAGAGATTTGCATTTAGGACTCCCGGATTGCTACAGTTTTCAGGGTTACTTTGATCACATTTTTGGGGCTGTGCACCTGTCTTGCTCAAAGTTTGAAACTGGACACCACTTTTCATATACAGTATATTGAGAGTTATATACTGTTTCCCTTGTGTTTATTTATCAGAATACGGATTATCTGTAGGAATTTCTGATTTAATACTTGAAATGTGGTCATTTTTAGCCTGCTCGGTGGTGAGCGAAGCTTTACTTGCTCTGTCGTCTGGGGATTGCCGAAATGAGCTCACCTTTATAAATCGACTCCAGAAGCACTGCTTGACATGTGGTGTTTATTCGCATTCTGTCCGAAGTATCTCGTTAGCAGAAAGTTCAGTTTTTAGGGAGGGAGATTGCGTTGCACTTGTGTAAATAATGCACTGATGGCTGGTTTTGTGTCTGCCTTTCAGGAAAAAAACATGAAACAAAAAGCAAACGTTGTGAATTTTCAGTAACAGGCTCGAGGAGGAAGATTGAACCGATGTACAAAGCAGAAATGTGACAGAATTTATAAAGTTATTTTGGAACGGTTTCAGTCCTATAGCAGGTGTTATTTCTTTGCCTCTTTCTCTGGCCATTCTGTATATACGTGCACACGTGGGGAATGCTCTGTTTATGGAGGACTGGAGTTGGGTACGTGATTGTTCCTCCTAGGAAGGAGGGCTGTTTCTTCTCTAGAAGCAGGGAGTCTTGCTTGTGTAATGGCTTCATGTTGCTTTCTTTAAAAGCACCCCTTGTTCAGGTGTACTGCAGAGCGACCAGTGCTTTAAGTGATGGTTTGAAATACTTAGAAATGTGTTCAGCACCTTTGAAGCTGACAGAAACACCTTTCTGCTTTTACCTGTGTTAGGAAGAGGGAAGGCATTTAATGTGGAAGCTGAAGAGAAGAACTGCCTGTTTACTTCAATGGGAGCTGAATGTAGCTGGTCTGTTGGAGCAGTTAGCAATGAATCTGAGTGGCAGCTACCTTCTTTGATGGTAGTCTTGCTGCTCCTCTTACAGAGAAAACAGTGATCTGTTTCTGGGATCATCTCTGGGATGGATGATTCTTTCATCAGTATACTTGCATACTATCATTTTGACTGTGGCTGGGTTTGGGCCTTTTGTTTTTTCCCCCAATCTGGCCTAGCAAAACACCTCACTGCCACAATTCATCATCCTAGGGATGTGCTGTTGATAAGCCCGGAGCATTTTGGAGTTGGTTTTCCCTGCTCTGTTCTTCGGATGAAAGTGTAAATGGAATTTGAACGAGGAATTGGTAAGTTCTGGGTTCCTTTGAAAACTGGAACAAATCCTCCTTTTAGGCATACGATTCTCCTTAGTACCTCAAGAGAATACCTAGAAGAGAAGTCTTAGTTTTGAAGCTGAACTTTTTGCTCCAATATATACCTAACTGGTAGGTATGGGACTGTAAATAGTGTAACCTGTTACTGACCTTTCCCTGCTTGTCAACTGTAGTAACACCAATGGAGGTTGACTTGAGACCTGCTCCCACGTGATCTTCATCACATAGGTGCCTTCTAGAGTGTCTTTGGAAGAGGAGATCTTGATAGGAATAAGCTCTCTGGGTTTTTGTATAGTACTGTTGGAACAATTAAGTTGCTATGCAGTTTTGCTGTTTTTCTGCCTGGTAAGTGTAGGAAAAGAGAACACAAATAGCGGAGGGCCTGAGAAGGGGTCAGCTCACAATTCCTCCTAATTCCAGGCAGTTGGAAATAGGAGACTGGGATCCCTTCCTTTTGGTACTTGAGCATGGTGAACCAGGGCTTGGTTTCCAGCCAGGGGTGCTTGGGTTATTAGGAGCTGCCCTGGAGATGGATGGAGAAAGAGAGGGTGGGGTTCCCAGGCAGAGCACAGGGGAGGCGGGGAGCCAGGCAAGAGGAGGAAATGAAAGGGGGAGGCTGAGCAAACGGAGGATCCAGCCGGTGCCACGCTTCAGGGCCATGGCCCAGTCCAGAGCCTGTGAGTAGCTGCCCAGAGCTTTGTGCTGCTCACAGGGCCTGGGTCTCATGGTGGGGATCCTTGGGCTTATCTTTTTTGGAGGAAAGGGATGAGAGGTTCTTGGAAGCGGTCAGAGCTTGCTTTCCTTGCAGGCTGGGTTGCACCCTCCAGGTTTTGCTGGTGGTGATGAAAGCTGGCGAGTCATTCCTGAGCAGGCCATCTTGCACAAGGGAGTTCTGTGCTTGGCATCATATAGCAAGGAAGTGAAACAACGGGGAGGAGAGCGAGTTCAATTGCTTTTTGTTCTAGTGTTGTGCCATCCTCGTCCCCTCGCCCTAACTCTCTTCCCAGGTGCAAATCCTTTTATTCTAGGTAGCCCCCAGCTCCCTTCACCTGTTCCCTATTCTCTGAAAGACCCTCGCTGTCCCTGTGTTATTCCCCAGCATCAGGCTGGCAGCAGCAGTGATTAGGGGAATTGCATCACCCATCTGGAGGGTGAGGATGTGAGAGAGGAAGTGTCTGCACTCACCAGCCCTGGCCTCAGCACATCACCCAGCTGCAGGCTGGACCTGGGGCTGAGCAGCAGTGCAAGGGTGAGTTATTTGGAGAGCAGCAATCCTCCACGTGGCAGCTCCATCCTGCTGGCCCACGGCTGAGATTAAGATAGATGAGTCTGCTGCAGAAGTTCTCGTAGTGAGAGCAAAGCTGTTAGCGTGGCTCTTGTGTTTCTGGTCAAATCCTGGTGGGCACCGCACCTTTTCTTCTACCACCCTGTGTGTTTTCAGGCCCAGACAAGATCCTCTTGCTGTGGTCTTGCTGTGCAGACAGTTCTTGTCTTTTACTTCTGCTTTTTTGTCTCAGAGTTTTGCCAAGCTCAAGGTCTTGAGGGACTGGATCACCTGCAGCCATAGAAGTGAAAGTCTCTCTTCCAATCAGTTCTTACCCACCCTTCCTGTCCCACATGCCAGGTCGGGAGCAGGACTGTTTGCGGGAGGTGACGCTCTCCACCCAAAGGCTGCGGGTGCTGCCTCCAGCAGTGCTCAATAACCCCGCTCTGGAAAGCCTTGACCTCGACAGGAACAAACTCAGGAGCATCGCCGGCATTTCTAAACTTGGCAACCTGAAGAAGCTCATCGTATCCAAGAATGAGATTGTGGACTTTCCCAATGAAATCCAGAGCCTGATCTATCTAGAGAAGCTTGAACTGAATCAGAACCAAATCCGGGTCATTCCAGAGGGCATCTTCTGCCATCTCCCCAGGCTTAAACACTTGCGGCTGAACAACAACCGTCTTGGTGCTCTTCCCAGGGACCTGGCAGCTTGTCGAGGCAGCCTCCAGTACCTCAACATCTCCAACAACCTGTTCCGAACCTTCCCCCAGCCTGTCCTGCAGCTGGCAAACCTGCAGGAGCTCCACGTGCAGAACAATATCCTTCGCCAGCTCCCCAGGGAGCTCTTTCAGGGACAGGCACTGAAAACATTCAAGGCCAACGGGAACCCGCTCAGGGAGCCGCCCAGCGAGGTCTGTGCTGGTGGCATCCAGCAGATCCTGAACTATTTCAACCAGCTTCAACAAGGTTCAGGGCAGGAGGACAAGAGGATCAAGACCATGTTCCTGGGGGCCTCGCTGGCTGGGAAATCTACCATCTGCAAAAGCCTGAAGCAGAGGCAAGCCAAACTGGTGCCCAAAGAAGAACGAACAGTTGGGATAGAGATCAGCGAGTTCCGGATCGAAGACTTCACCTTTCTCTTCTGGGATTTCGCTGGCCAGCTGGAGTATTACATGACGCACCACGTGTTCATCACGCCACAGGCACTCGTCATCCTTGTCATCAATCTCCACATGTAAGAGCTGAATTCAGGGGAGAAAGGGAGGAGGAAAACATATCTGAAGTGGGTAACCTTTCCCCTTCTGTTTCCACTGTTGATGCCATTTCCACTGCACTTAAGTGCTCCTTTCCCACAAGCTCTGACTGGCTCTGTCTCCTCCTTTTTGTTGACGCATTTTAGTAAGCCACCTTACCAAATTCCTCCATTTTGAGTCATTAGATGTATCTTAATTTGTAACAAGCTAATCTATGTGATTGTCAGCTTTGCTTTCTGCCTTGACAATACCTCTACATGGCTTCTGGTGCACCCTGAAAATTAAAAGAGCATTAGGGTTGGGCTTTTTTGGTACAGAGGAATCCTGCTCCCATCCACAACAGGGAAGGGCTCTGCTGCAGCCCCCAGATTTAAGTGGCTTAGGCTAAGGATGGGCAATTTAAGGATGGGTCTGGGTATGGTCCATGACAATTTAGGACATCTGAGTTCTTTTCCAGCAGGTCCCTGGGGCAGTACAGGGTGTGTGGTTAGGCCTGCGCTTATGTTAAGTCATTAGATGTGAACCTGGGATTTTCTTTCTCTTCCTCTCCAGGTACCAAACTAATGATGATGTTTTCAAGGACCTCGTTGGTTTCTGGATCAACAACCTGTTCATGCGAGTCCCAAACTCTGTGGTGCTTCCTGTGGGAACCCATGTAGACTGCTGTCAGAAGCAAGAGGTGGAGGAGAAGAGGTCCAACATCATGGCCAAGATCACAGCCATGTTGGCAGAGAGAAAGAGCAACCTCACTCATTTCATCAACAATCTGGAGGACAGTGAGGAACCTGAGGTTTATGTGGACCAATGGGAGAGGCTGAAGGAGATGGAGAGATGCACATTAACCGTAGGGCTGAGATTATTGTGGGTTTACTGCAGGTGAAAGGGGAAGTAGGCAAGCTGTCAGGATTTGGGCTTGCTCACATGGGCAGGTTTAATAGGGTAGCTGATGAGGAGGTAGTACCTCATGGTCTGCCTTCACCTCACAGTGTGCCAGTGGTGATGGTTACCCATTGCTGACAAATCAGGCACCTAGTTAACTGCAGCAGCTCCATGGCACTGGGACAGAGGTGGCAACATTGCACACTGCTGTAACTGCTGGCTGTGGTATATACTATATACTGTGGCAGCCATCCAGAGATACTCAGCATCACTGGGCTAACAAATAGCTGCTTGGCTTTCCTTAGCTTGGTATCCAGCATTCTGCTTAATATCTGTTGGCATGCACCATGCTCCACCTCCTTGGTGGCCTCTGAAGCATGAGATCCCCCTGTCACCTCACTGGCCACCACCACGGTGGTCCCTGCTGGCTTTGCTTTTGGCAGACATGTGTTTTCTGTCTTTCAGATCTTAGACCTGGTTGCTGTGAACTGCACGGATCACCGTGATATCAAAAAGCTCGAAGCCACAATTCTGGAACATGTGAAGAATGAGGAGCTATTCCCTGAGGTTGTCCGCGTGCTGCCACCCATCTACCAGCAGGTGGAAGCTGCCATTGTGGATATCACCCAGAGCGAGGAGATGGCCGACCACGGTGAGCGCTTCCTCAACCCTCACCTTACTGCCTTTCTGGGAGGGACAAGGCTCTCTGGGGTCCTTCTTTGTGTGGTGGTGGGATTTCTGCTGAAGATCTTGCAGGAGCAGTCATTGTCAGTGCCTGGTTTTGTCTGATGAAGAAAGGTTTGTGTTGGGAGGGACTTCAAAGATCACCCTAGTTCCAAGCCCCTGCCATAGGCAGAGACACTTCCAACAGGCCAGATCAAACTGGCTGTGAACTTCCAGGGATGGAACATCTGCAGCTGCTGTGGTCAGACTGTTCCACTGCCTTGAATCCTCAAAGAAGGAAGGAATTCTTATTATCTAATGTATTGCAAGCATCTGACTCAGAGGCCTAGATGAAAGCAAGGAAAAAGGGCAAGTTCTTCTTCACATGAAGGCCTTGCCAGCATCTGTCAGCCAGTGGATGGAGGAACTTTCAGCTGGCACTGCAGTCTGTAATGTTGTTCTTTCTCCTCTTTGCCCTGTATAAACTCTTTAAATTCATGGTATCTTGCAGGAGGGAGACAGACAGTTTTAATGTTTCTATTTAGCTTCCAAACCCATGTCTTGCAAATGGTATTTAATGAATATCTCTAATCTCAGCTGCCACCTAGGAACAGTGTGACATTGGGCCCTGCTGATGCTTGCTGGCCCTGTAAAGCAGCCTGTGACTGCCGGCTTGGCAGCTGCACCCCAAGATGGATGTGCTGAGCACCTACATCTCCCTCTAGGCATGATGAACCTCCAGTACCTGCTCAGTGAACTCTCCCAGCGAGAGCACCTGGCCAACCTGGACAGAGAGCTTCTCCAGGATATCCTGCGCTACCTCCACCGCATTGGCCTTCTTGTGTGGTACGAAGAAATCAAGCACCTGGAAAGCACTGTCTTTCTGCAGCCCACCTTCCTAATAACTACATTCAAGGTGAGCATGGGGAACAGGACTTTGCAGGGCCCAAGCTTTGCTGTGCTCCTCTCATTGCAGCCTCTTGTTTCCCCCTCTTCCTGCCCAGCTCCTCGTGAGGGACCGCCTGGTCCAGCAGCTGGAGAGCATCTCTGCGGACACGCTGATTGCGGAACATGCCACCATCAGGGACAGGTCCAACTGGGTGTGGGCCTTCAAGTCAAAGGCAATGCTGTGCCATCAGGCAGTGCGTGCTTTGGTGAAGTACCAGCTCTGTTCGGAAGGGATGCAGGATATCTTTGAGGAGATCATGGGGGACAAGAGCCACAGGGGGAAAGGGAAGCTCTTCAGCCTCCTGGAGCACTTTGAGCTCTGCCTGGAGGTGAGGCAAGCCAAAGCACTCAATCCTCAGGCCAGTGAGTTTGTGCCTGGGAAGACATGGGAGACAACACAGGACCAAGGCGAGTCCTGGTACTTGTTCCCAACCTACCTAAACCAGACTGAAGAGGTCGCTGAAGTGTGGGGAGGAGATCACCGTGAGGACCTCCACATCCGTATCTACTTCTCCCCTGAGATACCTGAGGGCTTCTTCCACAGGTGCGTAGTGTTGTCCAGCCCTGCCCTGGATTTGTGGAGTCCTGGGTGAATCACTGTGATGTCCCTTGTCCAGATGCAAGCAAGGATAACGATCCTTCTGCTTCACCTACAATCTGGGGGGGGCAGGAGGGGTTGGCAGTCCATAGAGCTAGTTTGTGCCTATCCAGGCATTATAGAATGGGTAGGAGGGGACCTTAAAGCCCACCCAGTTCCAACCCCTTATCATGGGCAGTACTGCCACCCACCAGATCCAACCTGGCCTTGAATGCCTCCTTGTCTCACAGTCCCACCACAACCGAGAGAGGAGGAAGGCCTTTTTTCCTCTAGGACTGGACCACTCACCACTGGGACCCTTCAGGTTTCTGGAAGGCCTCCTGTCATTGTAGGGTTCTTGACTTGTATCTGGGGTTTTATCACACAACCAAACCTGGAAGCAGCTCTTGCCTTAACAGGCTGCTCCTGCTGCTTGAGCCATGACCTTCATTCAGCTTCTAGCACTATTTTGACTGCAACTAGTTTTATATTTTTCAGGTTGCCCCATTGCCACATTTTCTCCCACTGTGGGATATAAGCGGGGAGGAGGGTGGTTAAAGCCACAGACAATCTCTTTGCAGGTTCCTTGTGAAAGCTTGCTCCTTCTACTCCACACATTGGGTGGCCAAGGCAACCTGTCTGCTCGTATGCAATGGCAAACCTCTGCTGATTAAAGAGAACAACCAGCGGGCGTACAGCTACCTGGAGTTGAGGTGCAGGAAGCCAGCAGGAGTAAGAGGTGAGGAGCACCAAGGAATAGACCAAGGGCTGTCTGAGGGAAGTAACTCTCTCAGTACCTCTTCAAGTTGCCCTTGAAGGCTGTTATGCTTTGGTTAAGACTACAAACTGTGATCTGGTGGTGGTTGGCCACAACGAGGCTGGAAGCAAGATGTGTAGCTCCCAGGCCCCTGTATTGCTGCTGTGGGTAACAGTGCCTCTCTCCTTTTGTCTGAAAGCATTCCGGTTTGCTTGGGACTTCCTCATGGCGGTTGTGTTTATCATCCAGAAGCTCTCTGAAGAGTGGCCAGGGCTGCACGTGTGTGTGAAGACCCCTTGCCGCACGGCCGGCTGTCCTGCAGAGCTCATCTGGCCAGACATGGATGGCAAAACCCCCATGTATGTATGTGCTCACTCAGCACAGAGGGCTGGAGCCCGATGGGTGCTGCTGCAATGCCAACTAACTGGGGCTTTTTCCTTCACAGGACAAAGGAAGATGTTAAGACCTGTGGAACATGTGGGCATCGTTTTGCTGCAGAGCTGCTCTTACCCAAAGGTGCGGCTGGTGGTGGTGAAGCAGAGCTCTGGCTGGAGGGAGGCATGTGATGGTGGTGTCCTGTCTCAGGCTACACAGGAAGGCAGAGCCCCAGAAGCAGGGAGTTAAATAGGCTTTCTAAATGAAGGGGCCTTTCTAGTGTCTCTAAGTGGTGAGGAGTTTGTGTCCAGTGGGAAATGCTGGCTCCCCTTCTGGAAACAGGTACTCCAAGCAGTTCCTCTTCATGGGCCAAAACGGTTAACGCTGGCTGTCCTGTCAGCAGCCGGGCTTTCTGCTTATTCTTAGGGGAAAACTGTTGGGCATATTGGAGCAGAGTTGCTTAAGAGCTGACAGTCCCTTTCTTTATCCACACAGTGCCTGGGCAGCCAGAAGCATCCCCAGCACAGCCCCCTGTCCACTACTACGTGACCAGCTACGGCACCACCACCTTTGGGCCCAGCAGTATCCATGTCACCCGCCAGGTAGGCTGTCCCCTCCCCTTTCCTCTTCCCACACTCCCATGCCACCCTCTTGGGGCAGCCCCACACTACAGACCATCACCTGGATGCTCTCTGTGATGTAAGCACTTTGTTTTTCCAGAACATCACCGGTGAGTGACTGCAGGCCAGTGGGGAGAGAGGCTCACATGGAAGACAAAAGAACTGTTTTAAGCTGAAGTCAAGCTCTCCTCAGCACGTCGAGCTTACAAGTACTACTTGCGTCCTTACTGAAGGGCAATAAATCCATAAATCAACGTGCTGACTTGCGATGCACAAAGGATACACTCAGGGGGCTGTGCGACACCGGTGAGTGGGAAGCAGCTTTATATAGACATACATTTAAACTTACAAAACTTCAGAAAAGTAAATCTGAAAAGAACCACAATCCCCAAAAACTCCAGTCAGCTGGTGAAAAAGCCACACACCAGCTCCACCTCCACAGGAACTGTCCTGGGGGCGAAGGAGGAAGGACCCCCACCATACACCATGCCGGTGCTGTGGGGTTGAAGCGCCACGCGGTCAGAGTAAAGGCTTTCCCAACCACCAAGCTTTTTGCAGCAGCTTTTGGAGGAGAGGACCTGGGCTGGTTGGCATGGCCCCGCTGCTGGCTGCTCATGTGCTGTGTGTTGACCCTCAGCCAGCACTCATGGCCAGAGCAGGGCTGCAAGATGTGCCCAGGGAGTGGATGCAAATGCTGCTCTTTTCTCCTCTGTAACGGTGAAACCAGCCCAATCCTGGCCCAGCGGAGCCAGAAAGCTTGTTGCAGAACAGCAGAGGCCGTAGGAGGAACATAGGAAGGGAGTATCAGAATGTCTGCAGGTGGTATTGCTCAATGAGCTCAAAGAGGTTGAAGGAGTCAGAGAGCTGCAGGCTGACATTGCCACTGTTGAGGGAGGAGGCTCCTTCCCGCTGCATCTGCTCATACCAGAACTCGCAGAACTTGGGTACCAGCTGCAACAACACACAGGCACAGCTTTGGGCGGGATTCTGGGCAGTTGCCATGCTTTCCTGTGCAGCCCTGTCCCTCCATCCACGAGGAAAACAAGGGGGTGCACAGGACAATCCATCTCCCCCAGTCCTGAGAGTCCCAGTCCACGGGTACCCACCTCCCTCCACCTCTGTGGCAACCTCAGGGCCACTCACCTTCACCAGGATGAGCCTGGACTCCTTGGGCTTCGTTCTGGAGAAGCATTGCCCAAAGCAGAGGAAGATGGTGAAATCTGGGGAGCGCTCCCTGCGTCTGTCGCGGAAGTCCCGGAGCTCTGCAAGGAGAGGCAAGGCTTGGGCTTGGGGCAGGCCCAGCAAGGGCAGCAGGTACTTTGGTTGGGTGCTCCCCACCACCTCAAACACAAAACAGGGTGGGAAGGGGCCCTACGCACCTGTGCAAAACACATTGAAGTCGAAGATGGTGGTCTCTTCGTCCCTCTCGAGCAGGTTCTGAGGGGGTTCCCCACCCTCGAGCTGCTGCGACAAGGCCCAGTAGACCTTGCACTTCTTCAGCCGAGTGGCCAGGAGCTGGTTGGCACGTTGCTCCAGCCGCAGCCCCACCACCCGCAGCAGTTCCTCAGTGTATTGACGCTGCCTGGCGTCGGCCAGGCTGGCAGGGCTGGGGAACAGCACCAGCCGCTGCTCGGCCACGGCCGGGTCCAGGGGCTGGTAGGCCAGCACACACCGGCTGTCGCCTACCTGCTCCTGGTAAACCACCCTTCCTCGGTAGTAGATAGTGATGTCTAGGACGAGGGGCTGCTCTCCTGCAGGAAGCAGCTGTCAGTGGGGGCGACCCCAAGAACCCCTTGTCCCCACAGAGGGACCCTCACCTGTGTCATCTGCCGGTGGTGGAGGTGCAGCGTTGGCAGGCTGGAAGAGTAGCTCCTCACCCGGGGATGGTGCAGGGATGGCACATTCCTCACTCATAGAGAAGCCTCCGGGCCCATCCTGCCCGCAGCCCCCACCTGGCAGGGGCTGGTCCTCCATCAGCAGAGGCTCTGGGGGGGTGCAGGTGCCCTGCTCCTCCAGGTGCCTCCAGTCCTGGAACTGTGGCACAGGGAGGCAGACACCTGGGCCAGGAAGCAGCACAGCGTCCTCGGGCAAGGCATCCCCTACAGAGGCATTATAGGTGGGTATGTACAGGTGGGTTATCTCACTCTGCACCCACCAAAACAAGTGGGCCTGGTCTCACCTGTGTGTGCCCAGTGGGCTGGCTGGGAGCTGAGGGCAGAGATGTTGCAGTGCTGCAGTATGGACTGCAGCATGTCCAAATTCACCTGCATCAGGGCTGGTGCAGCAACACCTTCAGCGCTGCCTGTGGGGCACAGCAGGGGGGTCACCAGCCGTCAGCAACCCCGAACCCAACCCCCAGGGTGGCTCAGACATGGGACAAATCCACCACGATCCCACCGCCAGGCTGAGCCTGAGGTGCCCCCACACACAAACAGGGGATTGGGGCCTACCTGTGGGCGTGTTTTTCGAGGTCAAATCATGGTTGTTGAGCAACAGCTGCAGAGGAAAGTGGGACAGAGCTGCAGCACTGGGGCTGTGGGCCCAGGCTAAGGATGAGGGCTGCAATGTGCCAGCAGCAGTATGGACTGCAGTATGTCCCCTCCCCTTCTGCTATGCCCATCCCATTACCTGCGGCTGTATCTGCTGCAGTGGGGCATCCGCCACAGGGCCCCCCAAACCTCTGTCATTGGAGATGGCTGGAAGAAGAGCAGGGTGAGCAGGGTGCCCTAAACTCAGCCCCTATCTTGTTGCTCCCTCCAGGTCTGGGCTCACCTGAGGCAACTGCATAGACCTTGTGTGGGTCATTGTTGCACTTGGAGCGGTCCTCCAGCAGCGTGAACATGTGGGTGCTCCTCAGGGCGCAGCGGAAATTGGTCTTCCATTTGGCTGGATCCTCTGCATTCCCCTCATATCTTCCGCTGGCCTCTGCCCAGGCCTGGTGGTCATGGAGAGGTGAGTACACGGACCCCAGAAATGTGGGTCCTGATTATCCCATCTCATCCATATGGAAGGCCTTGAGGTCATTGCCAGTCACCCCTTGTCCCACCCTCCCTTGAAAACTGTGGGGTCACTGCTAGTCACCCCCCTACAGCACTGCAGAGTGGCAGGATGGTTGAGGTGGCTGGTCCCCCTTGGTCCACCTGGCCCAGCCCTTGCATAAGCAGCAGGAACATCCAGCATTGGGTGCTGCCATTCTTACCTGCCTTGAAGACCACAGCCCTCCAGTTAGATCTATCCTATTTCAAAGACCTTGCAGTCACCACCGGTGATCATCCCATTCCCATCCACCTCAAAGACCACAGTTTAAAACCATAATATAATATACCATTAGGGTTGGAAAGGACCACTAAGATCACCAGGTCCAACCACCAACCCATCCCCTCCATACCCACTGACCACATCCCTCACTGCCATATCCACACAGTTCCTACACACCCCCAGGGACAGTGACCTCACCACCACCCCGGCACCTCATCCACCCATCTCAAACACCACAGACCTCTCGTGCCACCTCAAACACCTCGGAGTCACCACTGCTGATCACCTCATTCCCAACCATCTTGAAGACCTCGGGTTGCTGCTGTTTGACCCCCCCTCACCTCACCCACCCTGAAGCCCACCCATCTCTAAGGTCCCCCCCACCTTGAAGATCTCCACGTCGCTGCTGGTGACATCCTTCCTGGCGTTGTGCTTCCAAGGGATGCGGAAGATACGACGGGCTTGGTCTATCCAGCAGAGCCCTCGGTACGACCCGCTGCTCACGGCGTTCAGCAGCCAGGGCCCGAAGCGCAGCCTCTGGGCGTCCCTGCGGGGCGGCACGGTCAGCTCCCGGCTGTGCGGACACCCGGCAGACACCCGGCCGCGCCGCTTACCCCTCTCCGTCCAGCGCTGCCATGGCTCCGAGGCGTCCGTAAGTCAGCGCTCACGGACGGGACGGGAAGGGATGGAACCGGAGGGTGCCACCCCGGGGCCGGGCTCTTATAGACCCGCGGTGGCTTTCCTGGAAATCACGTGGGGAAATGAAACCGAAACCGCTGCTGCGGGAGGGAGCGGCCGGGAGGCTGCGGGTCGGCAGCTGCGGGGTGCGGGGATGGCTCTTAGGCACTGCGCATCTCCATCCGCATCTCAGCCCGCACGGGTCCGCTGTGGGCAGTGGGGGTGTCCGGGTCGAAGGGCAGCTCGGAACGCTGCCAGCGGGGCTTTCCGCCTTGGACCCAATGCAGCCTCGGGGCTGGAAAGTCCAGCAGGCTTTAGAAAGTTATTTTAATGAGTTATTTTAACTGCATTGATTTTAACGCCACCCCCGGTCCCAAATCCTCTCCTTCTTTGCCACGCAATCCCCCTGTTGCATCACAGGAAAATTCCCCGTGTTACCCTCCAGCACATCCAACTGTACCTGTTCAGGATTTCACTATCATTTAACTGTTTTTTTCCCATTTTGCTTGGTAGGAATTTCCCCGTGATGCTTTAGGACATTTCCTTACCACTTCCTGGTACACTTTTTTCCTCCAAGGAAGAAAGTGAAAAACCGTGGTTACGGAGGGGCATTAGGCACCTGGAGCCACCAGAGCCAAAGCCTGGACAAGGACAAGGTGACAACACACAGGGCATAAAAGAGAAGAGCCCAGCAGAGGACCCAAGGCAGAAGTCACGGGGTAGGACATGCCAGGTGCCAGCTCCATGCTCCACCCTGTCCCCACAATACATGGCACCTGCAGTAGGAAAGCAGACACCTGGCCAGGGCCAGCAGTGTCTGTTTGCCTCTACTTCATAATGCTGGAGTCCACACTTGGAGATTTCTGCTCACTTGCGATGGATTGGAATTCCCCTAGTTGAAACTCACTGTTTTGGTGGCAGCCTGCAGGGCCAGGTCACGGCCACCTCCTGACACCCTCCAGCCTCAGGTCCAAGCAGCTAAATCCAGCCCCGGTAAGGTCACAGTGTCCAGAAGCACTTGGGGATAAGGAAAAGTGATCCCCCCCCCTTCTCCAAAATGCTGGGATGAGGAAAGCAGGGGGGGAGGCTGCTCTTAACTTCTACAAACCAGCACCTGGACTTAGAAAACCATAATTGTAGCCTCCCCACAGTTAAGAGTCGGGGTGTTTTGCTGAATTGAACGAGAGCAGCTGAAGGTTTCGAGAGGAAGAGGGAGCACCTTAGAAAAACCACACATCTTTCTCTTTTAATCCACCCAAGAGAAATCCAGAGCAAGAGCAGCATCACAGCATTACACACATCACAGACATCTGCTGGACTTAGAGACCATTTCTGCACAGATCCCTTCCCAGATACAAGGAAAAAAGCATTAAAAAAAACAGAAGAAAAGGCAAGTGATTGACAGAAGCAAGGTGACAAGGAACACATCAGCCACACCACGACTTCTTCTAAGAGGAAAAGGACACGTGGAAGAGGAAAGCCCTCAACATACAGGTTTTGAGGACTACCCTAACCCGAGGATGCTGAAACAGAGGTGGTTTTTCTTTCGAACATTAAAAACATGGAGATATATATATATATATGGATTTAATTAACTTAAATATACAACCGAAACACAAACACCAAGCAACGCCTGGAGAAACAAACAGAAAGAAGGAATGGAAGGTGAATTTGACTCGTTTAATTTAAACATCGAGGTCGGGTGGATTGCACCACATGGAATAAATAATGGAGAAGATCACGGTGAGGTTGTTGATCTTGCGCTTCAGATAAGTTACCAAGGATAAACAGCACAGCCCAAGAGAGTACTTAATGAGAAGCCCTCTGACAAGTGGTTGCAGCTGGGCAGTGTCCCTTTGGCAGAGCAGGTTGTGGAGCAGGGAAGTGCCCCCACCACCCAACCACCACCGCTACCCCAAGGGCAAAAGCAATGAGTTTCTGGGATTGCAATCCTGCAGTCCCACCTGCACTACAGCTCCTTGCTCAAGGCTTGGAACCTCCTTGATAGCAGCTGGCTGCAGGCACATCCAGTCAAACAACAACACAAAACCAGACCTTGTGCTTTCACCTTGTGAGCTAAGAGCAAACAAACACAGCATGCTCTGTAGCACAGCTGCTGTACCTTGGACCCTATCGAAACAGACCAGGCTCCTCCTTTCATGCCCTGGGGTCAAGCCAGGAAACAAAGAGCTGTGTACACAGCAAACCGCACACCCGCTGCAGGCATCACCTTGGGGCGGGCAGGCTGAAGGAATGTAAGTGGTTTCTTTTTGTTTGGTTGCTTTTCCCTCCCCACAGTCCCTGCATTAAAAAATAAAATAAAATAAAGTTGATCCCAAGTTTCTTTCCTTCCCCTGCCCGCAGCCAAGCAGGGAAGGACCTTCGACATTCACCTGATCCCACAGACATGTTCCCTACAGAGCAGCCACCTCATCTCTGCACCTCGCCCGGATGCTCCTGTGACACTTCATTAGGAGGGAAGTCCCTTTGATTTAGAACAAAAGTAATTACCAAAAAAAAACCCAAAACAGCAATGATTCCCTTTCTCTGATCTCCACGAAATTCATCCCAGTCCAATTCATTTTTGTTCAAGGGAAAGAGGCAAAGGTTTCCAAGCCAAGGAACTTGGCAGACCCAGTGTCCCTTTTGCACCCCTCTGCAGGACACCTGCTGTCCTCCTGGGACACAGAAGGGTGGCTCAGGGACACAGCTGTCCCTGCAGCCCCTCTGCAGGCAGCCAGGAGCCCCGGGAAGGACAGAGGTGAGTGAGGGCTCAGGTTAGTTTTTTTCCCCTTTCCTCTTCCTTCTTAATGCTGGGAGGAAACTTCTTGGGTGCGCAGGCCCAGTCTGTGATTACCAGTGTCCTTAAGAATTAGGATTAAAAAGAAAAAGGAAAAAAAAAAAAAAAAGGAAAAAAAAAAAAAAAGATATGCATAATTGGGTATTGTCCGTGGAAGGAGAGGGAGGGAACAGGCTCCAGATCAAGACAAAAAAGAGACTCTCCCTCCCCATGTTTGCTCATCTGGAGACCAAGTCCCCCCATGTTCCCATGCGAACCCTCTGTGCTGTTGCTCTGACACCACTCGACATGGACGACGAACACAGGGATGAATCCGGCGTGGCAGAGGACGGGCGGGCACAGGCAGGCACATCGGGGCTAGGCCCGGTGCTTGGGGAGTACGTCCAGGAGGAACTCCGCAATGCCAATGAAGTAGACGACTTGTGCGATGCCGAAGAGAGGAGCGATGACCAGGGCTCGGCAGTACGCCCCTTTCAGGAAGGCCATGGGTCCTTCCTTCTGCCAGATCTTCCTGGGAAAAGATAGCACAGGTTGGTCAATGTCCATCCCATCCCATCCCTCCACTGTGCCAGGAGAACCTCTGGCTATGCCCTGGCTTTCTGCCTTCCCCTAGTACTAAACCCTGGAGTCTTACTTGGTGCAGTCCAGGATTCCTGAGTACGTGTCTTCGTTGACTCCTCTCTGCAAGGACTGCAGCCGTGTTTTGATCACTAGGGAGAAAGAGGAGAGACAGGGGTGAGCAAAGGGCTGGCCTCCCCCCAGGGCCCCAACAGTAGAGCTATACTTCCTATACTTCCCTCAGAGCTCATGCAGTAAAGAGCATGGCCATCCTCCCCATTACCAAGCCCACCTGAAGGACTCTGAGTGCTGTCACACAGCACCAGGCTGCCAAAACAAGCTGCTGGGGACTCACCATCACAAGGATTGACAGCCACTGCAGCTGTACTACCGGCCACACATCCAGAGAGAAAGGACACATAGAACGGGGCCTTGACGTTGGGGTCCTTCTGGCCCAGCTTGTTCAGGTTTGCAAACAGCGGGAAGTAAACGATGGAGAATGGGACATCCCTGTGGAGGGAGGGGAGGAAGGGAAAGAAAGAAAGAGGACAAGGATGAGCAAAGTCAGGGTGACTTGAGCATCAAAGGAAGGGCTGCACGCATGGTGTGCTTGGCAGTGCAGCCACAAGTGCAGAGCAGACATCATCCCAACTCTGTGACTGCACAAAGAGCTGAAACTCCTGTGTCACTCTCTGGAGGCTCAGGCTGACAGTTCTGCTCTATGTCCTACCTTAGCAGTGTGGCTCCCAGGCCCTTGTAAAGCCCCGCGATGCCTTTGCTGCGCAGCAGCTCCCTGGTTATCTGCGTTGCTGTGGTGCGCGCTTCCACCACCGGCTCTGCTGCCCCGGCCGCAGAAGAAGAGGAGAGTTGGGCCTGTGCTGCCATCAGCTTCTTCTGTGCCGCTGTGGAGAAGCGGAGAGAGTGTGAGACTGCAAGATGCTCAGCAGCAGCCTCTTGCTGCCTAGTGCCATGGGACAGGAGGAGCTCCCAGTAGGGCAAGCTAGAGGTACAACAATCATTAACTCTGAACAGGTAGACCACATTTACATATGCAACATGGTTCCTTCCAGGAGCCTTTTTGAACTCTGATGCATTTCTGCTCTTTGGCCAGAAGATGGGGAGCACACCAACCTGTAGACAATGCTGTGGCTGCCACTGGCACACCACAGGTCCGTGCTGCACAGAGAACCAGCTGTTTGCAGAAGCACTAACCTCTTCTGAACCTCTCAACTATCAAATCCTCCAAACGCTTTAAAATACTGCACACAAAGAAGATAAGGTCTGCATTAAAAGCAGCAAACAGACGACAGAAAAAGTAAATCCGTGATTATTCAGGAATGCCACATCAAAGGAGAGATTAGAGGACAAATTGGCCCATTTTCCAGGCAGTTTCAGAAGGTATCTAGTGGGTGTCACCAGGCATTCTCAGGAACAGGGCTGTATGCTGGGCTGACTTCTGAAAGAGGTTAATAGTGACAGCTCTTCTTCCAGATTCACTGAGCCACTTCTGGTCTCGGTTCTGACCAGGAAAGGATGTCTGGAAGCTGTTAGGGTGGTGCTATCGTGGGGACTGAGGAAGAGAGAAAGGACACCAGGAAACAAGGGGACTGAGGAAGTACCACAGCAAAAGCACTGCAGGATGATAACCCCTTCCTGACTGTAGAGAACTAGCAAGTTGTAATCACTCACAAGGTGCTCAGCCCAGCCCTCTCTCCTATCCCTCTCCATCCACCAGCAGCATTTGCAGTTTCACCTGCCAAGCTCTGAGCAAAAACACTTCTTCTAAGCAATAGGGCCTTTGCAAGGCCAGGTGAGCAAAGGCTGGGAGGAAATAGGTTGGGAAGAGGAGAAATTACTGCTACAAACTGAGGTACCTCTGACTCAAGAAGGTGGGAAGAAAGAAAAGGGGTTTTATGGCTCATTCCCTCTCCCTGCCCGGTGCACAGGGAGATGCACACGTACCAATCCGTCCTGCATCCTGCAGCTGGATTTTGAGCATCTCCATGGGAGTGGTGACAATCACCTGGCAGGTGCCCGCACCGCAGCCTGCCAGCATCTCCCTCAGCAGCGTCAGCTTCTTCCTGCCCAAAGGAAGAGAGAGATGGTCAGAAGAGGTGGCCAACATTCAGAAGAAGCCGCAAACCCACCCAGCACAGTCCCAGACCCCTACACAGGAAGGCTGTGGCTGGGTGGATGGGAGGAGAGCAGTGAATGTAATCTGCCTTGATTTCACCAAGGGATTTGATACTGTCTCTCATGACACCCTTATAACAAAGCTGAGGAAGTGTGGGATAGATGAGTGGACAGCGAGGTGGGTTGAGAACCTGACTGGTAGAGCACAGAGGGTCGTTATTGGTGGTGGTACAGAGTCCAGTTGGAGACCTGTAACTAGGGCCAGGGGTTGGTGCTTGGTCTGGTCTTGTCCAACATCTTCATCAATGACCTGTGCGACCCAGTGTAGGGAACCTGCTTTGGCAGGGGGTTGGACTCGATGATCTCTGGAGGTCCCTTCCAACCCCTATGAATCTGTGATTCTGTGACATCCCCAGCAGAGATGAGGAGCAGGAGGAAATAGTTCTAGTTGCTGCTTTCAACTTCTCCGACAAAAGCAACGATATGTAAAAAGTGAATGTGAGAGTCAAGAAGCAGCTCCCTTATGATTAGGAACTTCTTCAACTCATCAGCCTTTTCAAGCCTACTTCCTGAAGGCAGAAAAAGCAGCTTTTACACCCAGCTGACCCTGCTGAGAGACGAAGGGTGCGATAGACCCCCAGTGCTGCAGCTCTGTGCATTTTCTGTGCCAGGGGCTGGAGTCACTGAGGGCAGCTCTTGTCTTACAAAACACAGCTTCCTCCCTCTCAAAGCCACAAAATCACCCAGTTGGGGCTGAAAAGAGGAACTGATGCAGGAAGGCTCAATTTTCAGCAACTGATGAGCTCTTGCCTTGAAAAATCTCATACCCCGGTGGCACCAGAAATGATTGGGAAAATAAAATAAAAGGTGCTTATGAATTGGTCCTTTTTCAGAAGGGGGGGGGGGGGGAAAGCAGAGAGAGATCATACAGCCAAGGGGAAGCAGTCCTTTTAAACACAAGGAGTATTTTCACCTCCCCACAGCCCTGCTCCTGCAGCAATAGGCAATTGCGGGGTCTGAGTGCAATGAATGGAGCAATAATTGCTGCCAGGAGCCACTGCAGCATGTGCTGAGCAGCAGGAAGTGCTGGGGATTTGCTCAGCTTCCCCCAGCCGGGCATCCCCCGGCTGGGTGCATCACTCTGCCCGCTCCCCACCTGCTCAGCTCTGCTCACTGGCCGCAGGGCACCCCAGGTCACAGTGGGACTGCCCTAATCCTGCTCGCCTGCCACGTCAGTGTGCCCGTTTCTCCACTTCTCATCTTCTCCAGGCTGGGCATCAGAGCAAGGGATTAGAGGCATAAAGCCACAACAGAGATTACGACAGCTAAATATAGTGCTCTCCATTGGGACTGGAGGAAGAAACATTGCATAGTATTACCTTTCCAAATCACCCTGTGGATGAAACGTGGGCAGAAGCGTGGTTTCTAACAATGTAAATAGCGGGATCAGAAACAACAAGGGCCGTGTTCCTTCCACAGGCTCCTGCTGTGATTAAACAACCCATCTCCAGCTCCCTCTGGATTAACAGCCAAAGGTGACTTTACTTTCTGGCTGACCTTTGGTGGTTATGACTTCAATCCACCATAACTCCCTGTGTTGCTGTATACTAAATAAAAGGACCTCATAGAAGGTTATCCCTGAATAGACACAGTGAAATTATCAACTCTGAACTTGCTTTTTCTCCCACCTATAAGTCTCAGTGGGTTGGATGCTTCCTGCATGTACGGGAAATTGATAATCACAGCCTGAACCTCTGATTAATCAGTTGAGGCAAGTGTCGGTCAGCTGTGGGAGCACAGGTGAGAGTAATTTAGCTGTGCTCCCAGAAGGGGTGGAGCTTGACTCCACCTCCTTTAGACCTCATTTAAGGGCTGACCACCACCAAGGCAGCATCTCTTGGAGATTGCTCTCTGATGGAGGCTGTCCCAGTGTTTCCCAGTGAAGGCATTCATATTGGTGAGTTTTTCCTTATTAATAACCTTTTGAGTATCTGTTATCATCTTTGCATGCAGCAAGGCAATGGAGAACAAGCTCCAGTCTCCACATCCATATGGGAGAGCAGGAAAAGCGCTGTGCTTGCCTCTGGGATTACAGTTTGCTATTTCTCTTCTCCAAGCAAAGCTAGAAAAGAAGGGGGGCAGAAAGGAAGAAAATTTGCTGGCATCAGCAAAGGAACAATTAGTGCAATCACACTGGTTTAAGTAGGAGCTCAAGCTGCTCAGTCAGCACATCACCAGCCTTTGCTCCAGAACAGCAAATAAAACGCAGGTAAAGATTATGGGAGTGGTGAGAGAATAACATAATAACAGGCTTTGAGGAGGAGGAACAGCAAGAAACTCATCCAGGGTTTCTTAATCATAAAAACTGTGTAGTTTTTATGATTAAGAAATATCTTTTATAAGAAGACATGAGACATTTTTACTGGAGCCAAGGCAGAGCACTTAGCCAATAACCAAACCTGGCAAGCAGGTGGCAGGCAGCAATCTGGCAATAAATGTTCTGGAGATAAACATGAAGACACTTTACAGGGACCAGCTTTTGTTTATCACCCAAATTCAAAGAGGACAAAAAGAGTTATGGGCAACACACCTACAAAAGAGACCTCACATACTGAGTACCTAAAAAAAACTTTCTACTTGAAATGCATGCAGGTATACTACCAATATATGCTGCTTTCTTAGCTTTATGTCTGTGTGTTTCTTACCCAAGTGCTTCATTTAGCTCTAGAGACTCTTGCTCTCACATTCTATTTTGGATTATATGGCTGCGTTTATTAAGTTTATGGGTTTCTTAATCCATCCGGCTTCAGAAATTCAGAGAAAAATCTCATCAGTTCCCTGTAGCCTAAAGGGAAGAAGTTTCCCCTCTCACATCCTGCTTTCCCAGAGGCGCAGCAATGAAGACCTGCAAGAAGATGCTTCTGCAGATCCCCACTTCTGCTTGTTGGCCTGGAAACTGCAGAGACTCTAAAGGCAAAATAATCACAGGACAATGCCACGTTTTTAAGGGGGTTTCCAGTACTCACAGGCCTCCTTGTTCCTAAATGAGGAGGCATGTGAAGACCAGCACAGTAAGTTTTGTTTCCTCTGGAAACAAGAAGTGTTATATCAGCAGGCTGCCACACTGGTGTCAATGTGAAAATAGAAACAGGAAAGGAAGCAGAAATTAAGCCCCCTATCCGGTGAGCACATTTCTCTTGTAACTAAAGGGAGTGGGAAAGTACTGTCAGAGGGGTAGCACCCACCTGAGTTGGCCCCAGGCTGAAGAGACTTGCAGGAGCAGTATTCTCCAGGCTCAGGGGAACAAGAGCATCTATAGAGGCATAAAGTCCCACCTGAACACCCATGGCCCCAATATGTCACCTCCTGAAGCATCCATGAGCACAGCCAGGAAGAAGAGGGAGAAAAAGAGTCTAGCACAAACCTGCAGTGATACAACCCCAGAACAGTCTTCCAGCAATTTGCAGCCAGGAGCTTCCTACATCATCAATGTTGTTCTCCCATCTGGCTTTTTGGAAACAGGTTTTATGCTACATTCTTTTTTGAGCAGTTTAAAAGCAGGTTCTTTTCAACATCAAATTTTTTTAAAGACAAAACTAAAAAGCAGCTCACTAGAAGTTGCTGAGTATCTTGAAGCTATTTTGGGCTATTTGCCACATTTTCTCCTGTCCATAAATGCTTCTTCGAAGCTCAAGTGGAAGACAGACTCAGCAATTTTAGTCAACAAATACTGATAAAATATGCATGTTTTGTAAAACAAGGAACTGAGAAACAACACATTTCAAGCAAGATAAGTGCCAGAAGCTTAGCAAAGAAGCCACTTAATGTTAAATAGATCTGGAAGACTCCAGCCCTGTCTTCTATCAAAAATAGCCAGGGAGAAGGGGACAGAAGCATCTCAAGGGAGAAACCTGCAAACAGCTTGGGAAGTGGGACCAAGAGCAAGGCAGTCCCCTGACAGATACCCAGCTCCATCACCCAGTGTAATTTTGTCACGTATGCTGCACATGGGAAGAGATCCTGGGAACTGCCAGCAGGAAGGTGGCACACAGCCACCAGAGCATGGCTGGGCACAACCTCTCAAACAAGTTACTTTCACCATTTCCATGCATGCAATTTCCTCGCAAGCGGAAGAAGGATCTCAAAATAAAACAAACACCCCACAGTTTCTAAGGGTCCTCGTGCTTCCTGGTAAACCTTGGCCTTTTTGGCTACTCCCTGGTCCCCGTGTCCTAAGCAAGGTCACAGCATGTATTATACCTTGCATGTGTAATACCATCCATCTAGATCCCAGTTTCAGAGCCTAGAACAGCCACAGCCAACCTGCAGGACGCCTTCTTTCCCACTGCATCTTGGAATTGGAGAAAATTGGAGCAAAAAACACTGGAGAAAAAAAAATGCTTCGTATTGAGACTCAACCTATTAAGTCTTCACTTCATAGATGGTGGTAAAAAGCTACAGCAGTACATCAGGGCTCGCTGTGCTGTCTGCTGCATGTATGAGACCCACCACTCGGAAGAAGCAATGAGGACATCATCACCTCCCACCTTCTGTGCAGAGTACAGAGAGATGCTATTTGAAGAGACAGACGATCACAAACAGCTGCGAGCCGATGAGTCACACAGACGTACATTAAGTGCTACTTAAAAAGACTCCAGAACAAAAAAAAACTAGGTGCAGGAAAGGCTCAGATCCTCAACCTGTGTAAATGTGAAGACTCTACTGATATTGTTGAGCCGCTGTGTTCTGCTACAGCTGAGACTGGCGTGGCATGTTACAGGAAGCTGTTAAACCAAGCCATTGTGGCAGCACATTGTATTTGCAGCAAGGTGATCTGCAGGGGTAAGAGTTAAGAACTGGGATTTTATTGCAGGCAGGTTGCTTTCTAGCTGCTGTCACTGAAAACAGTGCCTTGGCTGGACCCTTCACTGTCTGTCTCTGGAGAGATGTTTTGATCTTGAAGGGAGACATGAGTGTACCCTGAATTGCAAGGGAAATATTCTGGTGAAAACAGCTTTAAATATCCAAGGTCCAGCTCTATACAACTGCCATACCAGAGCTTTTTACTGGCATTGAGTCCTTGTTAACCCACACTCTCAAACTAAACAGATAATCTTCTTCATTTGGCACTTACATTGCCAGTGCCCTTTGTTGAACTTAGGTTCATTCATCACCTCTTTTCAGCTCTCTGAATTTATTTTCAAGCTACCAAAGGATGAGAGAGTGCTAAGTTTGGGATCTGTACAAGTTGAGTCACCACCGGTTCAAGCTACAGTCACTGAAAAGCCAGAAAGAAGAGAGCAGCATCCAATGGGATGCTGAGGACAAGGGTCCTCCCAGCTGCTGTCTGAGCAGCCATCAGTGCTGCTGGGTTCCTCTCAGATACGCTGCTTACTAAGTCTGGATCTGTTAACCTTGGCTAAGAGCTAGGACTATTTTTAGAAGCTTGAATAAAAACCAGTCATCCAGTGAAGAGCTTTTCACTTCCAGTTTTAGACGTTACTTCTTTAGCTCAAATGTAATCACCGGCTGAGCTGTTCAAGGTCAACTAATGTTTCAGTCATCATATCATCACATTCCACCTTTACCCAGGCACCCAAGCTGCCTCATCCCAAGAGACAGTGTCTTTTAAGTTAAATGCTTGAGGTCTGCATCCTCTACTCACCCATCTTTGGAGAGGTGATGCCGGAAGAAGTCATTGGCTGCCAGTTTGATGGCCTTTTCTGGGGTCACTAGAGTCAGGTTCACTGCAGCTCCTAGAAAGGAACAGAGGAAAAACCCACTGGAGAATGAGAATGAAAGAAGAAGCAGCGAGGTGAATTATTTAGAAATGTGCTGCAGCTCAAAACTGAGGACAGAAGAGCTGGAGGTTGGCTCACAGCAATAGGTACCACTGCAGGAACTCCAGCCAGCGCTGCACAAACTCCTGGGATTAGATGGTTGCTCTTGTACATCACCACTGGGTGTCACCCTCAGAGCAGTTGCTCAATGGGACAGTTGATCCAGCTTTTTGTCCATTGCAAGCCATGGCATGGCTAGACTGGCCTGCTTACCATGGTCCAGGACAGTAAACAACCCTCGCTCCCACCACCCACTGAACCTTCTTTTGTCAGGAGCAACAAGCAGCAAATCCCTGCATTGTGCCTGCCACAATGAGCAGCCTGGAAGGCCTTGGGACCAGCATTAGCACAACACAACAGCTGGCAGGCAGCTTTCAAGCCACCCTGGGGCTAATAGGCTGAAGGGATGGCTGGTCCCATCTGAACATATTGGATTAGGCACCATGAGATCAGTGCTCCAGAATATTCTCTTCTCTTTCAATGAGGCTTGTGAAGGGCTTAGAAAATCAGCCCTATGAGGAGAGGCTGAGGGAGCTGGGGCTATTCAGTTTAGGAGGCTGAGGGGAGACCTTATTGCTCTCTTCCAGTATCTGAAGGGTGTTTACAGTGAGAGCAGGGCAGGTCTCTCTTCTCACTGGTGACAGGATGAGGGGAAATGGCCTCAAGCTGCACCAAGGTAAGTTGAGGTTGTGCATTAGGAAGCACTTCTTTACAGAAAGGGTAGTTAAGCACTGGAATAGGCTCCCCAGGGAGGTGGTTGAGTCACCATCCCTGGATGTGTTCATGTGCCTTTGAATGTGGTGCTCAGAGATAGGATTTATCGGAGGGTTGTCAGAGTTAGGGTACTATGGTTAGGCTGCGGTTGGACTTGATGATCTTTAAGGTCTTTTCCAACCTGAGTAATTCTAAGATTCTATGATTACAGAACTCACAAATCAGATGTGGAAAAACACTGGCTTTTGGGGATGTTCTGCAGATTAGGAAGTGGAGGGGAATCGCAACTGGGACCAGGACATGGGAATCTTTGAATCTGCTTCCCCTGCTCAAGGATGCATCTCCATCACTCAGGAAGTCTCCATCAGAAATAGACAGCCTTGGCAGGACAGCCTGACTCATTTTTCTCTATCAGCAACAATGACGTTTCATGAATCCACACAGCCTGATTGTCAAGTGAAGCGGCTACTTGCAAAGTGTTTCATCAAGTGCCAAGTTGAAGACAACCTCAGCCTTGCTCCTAACAGTAAGGAAGTAATTCCCTATAGAGTACTGAGACAGAATAAATCACCTTTTCCTTGGGGAAAAAAAAAAAAAACCAACACGAAACAACAACAACGAGAAAAGAAGAAATAATGTATTTGCTATTCTAATAGATGCAGAAAGGGTTCCTCAAAAGAAAGAAATATAAACCCAAAACATCAAGGAAAAATATAAGCATTGGCATGTCCTGACATTCTCTGGGAACCGTGGTGGCTTTCACATCAATTTCTACCCCTGTTGCAAATAAAATGGAGGAAAATAAAACATGCAAAAGGTAGGGGAAAGTTAACCAGCTTGTTTTTTTCCTACAACTTTGATATTTTCAGCAAAGCTGCTTAGCAGAGAATGGATAATCCCTGTCCTCAATAATCCATAACGGCTTCAGATCATTGGAGGAGGAGAAATGAGATACTTCAGCTGCTGGCTGGATGCTTTCCATGTTGTTTTCTACCTTGTTACAAAAACCTTATAGCTCTTCAATTCTAGTTATGCCAATGACAGTATTTCCCTAATTAAAGCTAATCACTCCCTATAGGCAATGCTGCATGTACCTGAAGCAATGGCAGGCAACTAGAATGCAAAATAAATTGTAATGGTTAAATTAAATAAAAACGTATTTGGAAAAGTAGGGAAGAACCACAAAGATTGAAATCAAGATGTTAGAGGCAGAACCAGTTAGTTGTTTGCCAGCTGAAATTGTTAAGTGCCTTTTCTCACTGAGCCCTAGGTTTTGTTATTAAACACATTTTTCATAGAAGCTCTTCTATACCAACAACAGCCTACATAACAGAGGACTGAGTCACTCTGCTTCTGAACCCAGTGCAGCATTAGCACTCTTGTTTATGAACCCTAAGTAACCAAGCTGATTTACAAAAAGGGAAAGGGGGCATATCCCACCTTGTTGGGTCATCTCATGGAAAAATAAACTGGTCTTTTCTCATGCAGAAAACGGAGGCAGCTCCTCACCGAAGACATCAGAAACAAGCCAGAGGTGAAGAAGCTGGGCAGTGAATAGGTAGAACCAGGGCAACATAAATGTAACTATCCCAAACATTAATAGGGTACACTGAAGTCCGGAAAACTTGGCATGGCCCTGGCAGTCTGGGGTAATTTTGGCAGGCAGCGTGTGAATGGGGGGTGACGTGGGAGGTATTATTAGCAGGGAACAGGGAAGGCTGACACACTACTGTAACACCGTGCTAAGAATATACATCAAACAAGGTGCAGCTAAACTCCAAACATCATCAACAGCAAAGGGCATTTCTCCAGCCTGGTCCAGGCCTGTGGCTCCTGCCAGCTGGGTTAAATGTCTGCTCTACAAATAGCAGTGGGACTTTCCAGGACACGTGCTTGGATCTGTAGGTGACTTCTGGATGGCTTGTACCAGGGACTGCAGATGGCTTCTGCACAGAGCCTCCTTACATTGGTGTCCAGACAGTCCAGGAGCCCAGAGCACTATGAATTATGAATCCATTTGCATGACATTACACCTGAAGGCAGCACACAGACATCCCTTAGCACAGGAAGGGAGACGCAGCATCACCCAGCTCTGAAGCACTGCTGCTACCTAGATATTATGGAGAAAGAACTTGAGAAAATCCTCTTATTTCTCAGCCAAATGAGGCCAAGAACACCTGTAGGTTTCAGGGAAGGATTTGAAAGAAATGTTGAGATTATCACATGCACCAGAATTTTCACTGTGGGCTACCCATACAAACCTGGCAGTGTGTCATGTGCTGCCCATAAGATCTAACAAGATGACTTGCAGAAAAGAAGCCTGCAGGCTCAAGCCTCTCATCTGTCTGCACCAGTGAGCTTTGGTTCACACATGAGAAGAGCCTGAACTCACAGAGTGGGGAAGACTGGGACCAAGAGGACCCTTTCTGTCCTCTGACAGAGGACAAGTGTCCTGCAGGGATGATCGATGTGCTTGTGACCACCATGGGACACAGCAGCTGCCACTCTAGCCTCTTAACAAACAATCCCCCTAATTTCAGCTTAATATCTGAAAATAAGTGCTTGTGAGTCATAGAACAACCTCTGCTGAGGAACTGGGACAGATGGAAGGGGCAAGAACCTGCCCTACCATCTGATTTCCATCTCCCACTGGCTGCAACTCTGAGCCATGTCTTTACTCTCTTCACAGAAAACTACTTAAGCTTTTCACAAATACTGGATGTATTTTAGGATCCGGGAACTACAGGCCTGTCAGCCTGACTTCGGTAGCAGAGAAAGTTATGGAACAAATCATCATGGGTGAGATCACACCGCATGTGTGTGGCATCCAGGGGATCAGTCCCAGCCAGCACGTGTTCATGAAAGGCAGGTTGTGCTTGACCAACCTCATTTCCTTCTACAACTGTGTGATCAGACTGGTGGATGAGGGAAAAGCTGTTGATGTAGCCTACCCAGACGTCAGCAAAGCCTTTGACACTGTCTCTCACAGTATTCTCCTGGGGAAGCCAGCTGCCCGTGGCCTGGACAGGTATACCCCCCTGTAGGTAAGGAACTGGATAGAGGGCTGTGCCCAGTGGGTAGTGGTTAATGGAGTTAGACCCTCTGTCTTCTTTGAGATTTCTGCTTGGGAATGAAATGTGGCCTGGAGGTGTATATCCTTGCCCTTTCCAGGATTGGGGAGTCTCTCTCAAATGCCCTGACATCCCTACAATCTCCTGTGTAATTTCCTAGGAACAACTTCTTCCCTCTGCTCCCCAGGAAGCTGCCTGCCAATGGGTATTTATGGCCAAAGTTAAGGCAGGCTTCAATCCTGGCTAGGAACACAAGAGCAGCTCCTGGGAAAAGGCAATGGGGAACGCGTTGCTTTTAGCACTGAGCATGGGGCTTGCCAGGATTCCTCAGGGTTATTTGCTTTGTTGCCTGCTCCCAGAAGAGCTGCAATAAAGCAGCCAATCCATCCCCAGAATCCACCTCACTCCCCCAAAACGCCCACCAGCAAGTTGGGCAAGAGATGCTGCCTTGGCAGCCAGCTGTTGTTCCAACAGTGGATGGCCACAGCAATTGTGCGTCCTTAGGAACTATGGAGGGATTGGTGGGAGCTGCTGCCTCTGCCAACAGCAAGGAGCCAGCATCTCCAGGCTCTTGTTTGAGAAAGAAGCAAGGACTCATTTAAACAATGCTGTCCTTTAATCAGGCTTTATCAAAGAATGAGCTTCACAAAGAACACTAGCTGAACATCTCAGAGAGAAAATCTGCACATTCAGGCAATTGATTACGAGTGTATAACATGAACAGAGTTCAGCGTCAACGATGCCAGCTGGACCGTGTTGACAGCCAAGACTATAATTCCATGTTTTCCTCTACTATGACTGAAATCAGAATTTAACATGCAATTCACCCTCCAAAATGTTTAAAAACTTTAAAGAATTCTGTATTAAAACTAGATAAAGTATCAACTGAAGAACTCACTGCTACAATGGACAGCCTAAACCACAGAGCCAGGAGATTTCTAGCAGGTTAGCACACAGTGTCAGAACAGCTGAAGTTCCATCATGAACCATCCTCTATTTTTTTACAGGCTTGATCACAAACAGGCAGGGGGCTCTGACATAAATTCAATTAGCAGCAACAAAGTAAGACACTTTGAGACCTTTGCAACTACCTCTCTGATGAAAGTTATGGTGCCCAAGGTGGGAAGTGCACACCTACTGCCCTGGGACAGCAGCTCCGTGTAAACTGCAAGTAAAGGTGACCTTTAACACCAGAATAGCTGTGGGGAGGAGTCAAGTCCCAGATGGTGGATTGCCAAGCAGACACCTGGCATGAAGCAGTTTACTTTCACACACAGCTGCAGCTGTCAACATCTGGGGGTATTGCTAAGGTATTGCCAGAGAATACAGGCTTCTCCTCCCACATATACACAGCAATGCTTGCAGAGCAAAGACATATAGAGTTGGAGAAGCCTGACTCAGCCCTTCTTACCTCTGTACATGCCAAAGTAGCCTTCCGAACGAATTGTTTTAATGAGGCAGTCAGACCTGCAAACAAAACAGAGAGAGATAAACCAAAATAGCTCAAAGGTGGGTGGGAGCAGAGGAAACAAAACTAATCTCTTGGAGTGGTTTTCATTTACAGTGTCAGCAAAACCCCGAGCAGGGAGGGGAACCACGTCAGCCACTGAATGTGCCATTGTTCCGCCTGAGTCCGAGTTCAGCCCCTAATTCACAGGGGCTTTGAAACCCCCGGCTCGCCCCACACACGCTGTCTGCTTTCTAGAAACACAAAAGGGAAAAATGTCACTGCAAGGACTGTTTATCCAGGGTCCCCTGTGGAGAATGCACATGCGATGCTCCGACAATCAGCTCCCTGTGCACATGCTTTTAAATCCAGCTCTGGAAAGGGAAGCAAGGAGGTGGGTCTAACCCGCCCAACGCTTGACTTATTCCATGAAATTTGACACAAAGCACACAAACACGAGGTGACCTGAGCACTCAGTCATCTGTGGCCTCCCACTCAGCTCCCAGCGCTGACTTTTAACACTCTGCCTCCCCCAGCAGCAGCAGCAGCACTCGGGCTCAGCCTGGGGAGGGAGCATTGGGTGCCACTGAGGTCAGGTCCTGAGGGAAAGCTGTCACCTCCTTTGTTTTCACTGCATTTCCTTTAGATCTAAAAGCTCTGCAGAGTGCCGGAATTGCTTGGAGCCCTTTAAACACAAGCAAGCACAGTCCAGGAAGCCTCAGCAGCACAAAACTCAGCTGCTGGCTGAAGGTTGCCCTGGAGTCTCTGGGAAGGGGCAGGTGCTCACTGTGACTGTACTGGAAGGGAGAAGTGTGCGTGCATGTGTACATCATTAAGGAGCAAAACACTCTTTAAAGTAGTTATAAGGGAAATGTAGCCGAAAGTGGGAATATATTTCTGAGAGACTAGGCAATATAAGAAGTCTGCTTCCTGCAGGCTCAGCAGACACCTCTGAAATCTGGTATCAAGTGGCACGCGGTATTTCCTGAAAAACAAGCCCCTACAGCTGGGGAGCATAGATAAGACCTCCCAATACCCACCTATCTTAAGGGTGCTGCTGAGGACATGCTACATGCTTGGGAACAGCATCCTCTCGGTGCCATCCCCTTGCTTGTCAAGGCAGTACAGTGGACAGCCTGATGTTATCTGGATGTGTTATCCTTGTTAGTTCCTTGTCCCTGCTGGCCTCTGGGCCCCCAGAAGACTCTTTTCCCCTCTTGTTCAAGCTCACTTTCCACATGTCCGAGCAATATCTTCCACATTACTCATTCATATTCAGGCTTTGTCTTGAAAGGAGTCAGCTCAGATACATGAGGTAAATCCACTGTATTCCTGAACAGTGTCTCATCCCACAGCTGACCGTGGTTACACAGCAGATCTGCAGTTGGCTGCTGGGGATTAAAAAATCTCTCTGTTCTGATACACTCCAGAGCCAAGGCACGCTGCCATGTGCTCCCAGGGTCGGTGCCTCCATCCTGCTCAATGCTGTGTGCTGAGGCTCTTCAGTTGCTGCTGCCTGCCACCAGCCAGCAACTCAGAGTGCGGGACACAAAAGGAATGAGAGGCAAGGAGAGACATGAGGCTGCATCCTGACAGCACAGGGAGCAGAGAGCACTGTAACTGTCAAGGGGAACACTGGTCTGGTGCTTGCTGCAAGGCAATGTCTACAACCAAGTTCACACATAATTACACATCAGCAGCTAGAGCAAGGAGGCACAGAGACTGAAACACTCAACACAGAGTGCTTCCTTCCTAATCCCATTCTGCTCCAAATTCACCTGGGCAGGGGTGGGAAGAATAATAACCAGTGTGGAAGAGCAGGAAGCAGGCAGCACAGCTCCTGAACAAAGCATCAGGAGGACAGGACACACACAGTGCCTTCAGTGCCAGCCCTCTTTTCTGACTCGATGTATGGGAAATCAATAATCACAGCCTGAACCTCTGATTAATCAGCTGAGGCAAGTGTCAGATCAGCTGTAGGAGCACAAGTGAGAGTAATTTAGCTGTGCTTCCAGTTGGGGTGGAGCTTGAGTCCATCTCCTCTAGACCTCATTTAAGGGCTGACCACCACTAAGGCAACATCTCTTGGAGATTGTTCCCTGGTGGAGATTGCCTCAGCATTTCCCAGTGAAGACATCCATATTGGTGAGTTTTTCCTGTAAGTAACCTTTTGAATATCTGTCACCATCTTTTTTACCATCTCTGTATCTTTCTACCTTATACTCAGTGATAGGGAAAATATTTTAAAAACTAAGGCTTGTCTCTGTGCCATAAGAGAAATCATCTCATGCGAAGTACAGCTCACTTTCCCACAGCAGACACAAAGCAGAGGTGGGTTGGGTACGTTTGTGCCTTCCTTTCCTAAAGCCTGCAGTACAATTTTTTGGATAAAGGACTGATGGAAAACTACAGCATGTGTCAACCTGTGATGTTTCAGAAGGGCTGCACTGCAGCATTCAAGAGCAGGAATAGATGATTGTGCCCTTTTTAAAGCACACAGCAAAGGAAGGGACTGTTAATTCCAACGTGACAGTGAGGGAAATGGAAGAGCTGGAGATTTTCCCAAGCACTGGGTTGGGGCCTAGCAGAGAAACAAACCAGGCTCTCTATACTGAGCCCTCCCTGCCCTTTTGACCAGTGCTGATGAGCACAGCACACACTGCTCCCAAGAAAGGGACACAAACAGATGCGCCCTCAGCAGATCTCACCTGCTTGGCTCAGCAGCCAGAACAGACACTTTGCTTGTTTTAGCACAGCTTGCTTTGAGATTGTCCCCTGGCTTTGTTGGGGACAATCCAGTTCCTAGAAATGCTGAGCTCACCTGAAAGAGGTAACGATGTGGAAGGATGCCCCCCTGAAAGCCCAGCAGCAAGCTGCCCATGCACACAGTACTCACATGCTGGTGTACATCCGCTGGCCATTCTGCTGGTTCTGCAGGCGAGTTTTTGCCAAGTCAATGGGAAATACACAGGTGACTCCAATCAGCCCAGCTATCCCTCCATTGATCAGCTTGGCAGGTAAACTGTAAGAAGACAAGAAGCAAATGCCTTAGTCCTGGGGTAACTCTGGAAGAGGAAAAGAGGAAAGAACATGCTCGTCAGTGCAACGAGGTAAGTAGCATGTCGCAGTGTGATGAGGCTGTTTACCCTGAGCATGCAGAGAGCTCTGCCACAAGGCAAAGTTCAGCCCATGCTGTACCTATGGTTAGGAGGGAAAGGCAGCACACAGCACTAGGACAAACCGCTGCTGGCAAGGACCTGCTTAGCACTGTGCTCTCCATGCAGACAGACTTCGGTCAGGGCCGGCTGGCATTCAAGGCAGCAGGTTTGCTGGCAAGTGGTTCCCAGTGCTGTAATCAGATACACACCCAATGAGAGGCTTGTGGCATGTCACCTGCTCCTGTTACGTGGGACAGAGCATGGCAGAAGCACAGCCAGCTACAGATCCACAAAGCCATTTCCAGACCCACTGCTGGGGGGTGAAGACACGTGAGCCCAGCAGAACACTGGCAGCCACGTGGCTCAGTGGGCCGGCAGAGCAACACGCGGCACAGAGACGTGAGCTCGTACTCCTCAGTGACACCAAAACCTGTCGGCTGAGCGTGCTTCAAAACTGTGGGGCTTTTTCCACTCACCCTTCTGTTCCCAGAGGGAATTCCTGGAATCTGGAAGCAGCACTGATTGAACACCAGAGCAGCTAAACATGAGTTCCCAGCAAATTCAATTACTTAAAATGCCCAGCACTTACATGCTCGATAAACCACTACACACTGAGACAAAGGAAGCCTGTTGGAGTCAGCTTTCTCCAATAAAGCATGGGACACGGCTCCTGAACACAGGATGTGTTAGATATTAAAGTGATGACAGTCAGCAGCCGTGCATGAGCATACAGCTGAGCCAGACTGCAAGACCTTGGGGCTCTGCTGTCTCAGGGATCCTATCATTACAGTCAGAGAAGGGAATAGCAGTGCCTGCAAACCCCTTCGCTCATGTCTCAGGACAAAGTGAAATTTCAGATGGTAAGTACGCTTCATGGTGCACTCCTCACTTAACCCACTGTTACACTGAATGCTGAGGGTAGAGCAAAGGGTGTGTCAAGGTGGAGGTTCCACTGTATTTCAATGCTGGACCGCACTAGGCTCCCCACATTCAGCTCTGAAGTCACTGCTGGCAGCCTGCAAATGCCAGCCATGCCTTGTGCAGCCTCAGCTCTGTCACCACATCTCTAAGTGTCTCTGAGACACCCAGGGCAGGCAGACACTTGCTTCTCACAAGCTGTTCCAACAGTGAAATCACCTCAGGGTTTACATTAGGTGGGGGCGAGGCACAGGCACATGGCAAGCATCTTGCCCATGAATCACCATTTTCAGCACAGACCCCAAGGAACAGCCTGATGAGCCTGGGCAAGCCAAAAACTTGGAGCAGTGTGGGCTGCAGAGGACCTCTCGTCTTATCTGCAGGTAAGAAATCCTTGCTCAACAATCCCATTGCATCTGAACCCAGGTATTCAGGGATCCCTGGGCACTGCAGAAGGAAACTAGCACAGACAGTGCAGTGGTATCTGGTGAAACATTCAGATAAAGTTACATGTGTACAATAGCAGAAATGCAGTGCCCTTGATGTCACCTTGCAGCAGACTGCTGCTGTGGATTTTAGTGTTTTGGTATCAGTCTCATTTTGTTAAGGGTTGACAGACCTGTTTCACAAGGAAAGAGGTGTATAGTGTATCCTTCAAACTTCAACAGATCTCCTTGCTTGGCTAGTGACCACTGCATTTTCATGGTTGCAGAGATGGGAAGAATGACCTATGTTGGATATAGTGAAGGAATCGGGGCACAGGGAGGAACCTGAAAGCAAGGAACAGATGGAGCTGGGCACTGCACCTGAAGCAAAAGCTTTTCCTTTATGATTAAGCCACCCCATGTCTTAGCTTGGTACTTTCTGCTCTCTCACAGGATGAGAACGCACTGTGCTCTCTCCTGTTTTGCACAGCACCTGCCTCTCCCTGCCCACAGTACAGTGCTTAGTGAAATGGGGCCAATACAGACTGGCATACAAATAAAGCCACTTGCTTAGTTTTACACTAGAATGGGTAGAAAGACATCCCAGTTCTACTAACATTCTTTCCTGGTCCTTTTAGCAGCTCCTGTTCACACTGCCAAGAGGGCTTAGGAAGAGGTCTCAGGAAAACATCTTCCCTTTCTTGAATGCCAGGCTTCAAAGGGCCACAGATATCTGCTCCCTACACTCTGCTAAGACAACCGGGGACACACACCCACCAGGCTTCACAAAGGTGAATCTCAGCATGCCTTTTATTAATGTAAGAGAAGAATGCCAAGTGCTCTCCAAATTGGGTAACTGACGACAGGCCAATCTGGGCACATAGACACTCTGCAATGCTGTCTTGTTATCAATACAGCTCAGGACTCTTTCACTTGCAGAAAGAAGGAGGGCAGGAAGATATCATGATCATGGCAAATGCTCAGGGGAAGCCCTCACTCCTGTAACATTCAGACATTGCCAAGTCCTGGTCTATGTTTCATTCACCCACTGATCCAGGCTAATTGCTTACCTCCTGTCTTGAGCTGGCAACCTGGAAAGGCAAATGTCAGAAAAGGGCCATGCAAATAAACAAAAACAGGAATCCCACAGGACTTACAAGTCATTCATTTCAGGCAACATTACAAGCAGCAAAAAGTTAAACCTAGATGTAGCCCTGGACAGATCCATTTGGCATAGATCTTAGGAAGCCAAGAGGACAATGGTGTCTTCTGTGAAAACACATCCCAAGCCATTTCCAGAGAGGACTCAAATTAGCCCCTGCATAAGCCAGGGCCAGCACTCTTCTGTTCCCACTGTGCACTTAAGAGTTACGAATTATTCTTGGCACTTCATGTTCCTGCAATCACTCAAGCATTGAAGAGCGATAGAAAAAGGGCACAATTTTGCATCTACATAGACTTTGTAATTACAAGCAGCGGACTCCTGGTTGGCCAAGGAGCTGACTTTGTTCCCTTGAAGCTATCAAGCTGAAGTCAGCAGGTCAAGGTGACCTTTGAAAGAGGAAGCAAAAAGCAATGGGCTCATGTAGGGTCAACAGCAGAGGACAGACAGAAGTGAGAGGAAAAATAACAAATCAGAGACTGCGAGAACATGACAAAGACACAAAATGAGAAAAGGCTTAATAAAATAGGTAAGACAGGAGCAGCAAAAGAATCAAAGCTGTTTATGGCCAGAAGAGATGATCAGGTGATTTTCTCCAACCCGCTATAGCACAGAAGGGATTGAGTTGGAAAGACTTAAGAGAAAAATTCAAAGCACAACTTAATGAATTTATTTTTTTTTTAAAGTTACCTGATCTGTTTATCAGCCATTTAATTCCAACTTGATCTTGTTAAGGAATGGATTTGATCCTTCAGATAGCTCCTTAACTACTTCTTCAGTCACTCCTTTTCCAGTTTAGCTTCTTCCTGGGAAAGGATAGAAAGACACCAAGGAGATAAAGTTGAGAATTGGACACTTACACTCTTGCTGGGCAGGCTGCAGGGTGAGACAGGCAGGGGAAGAAGTTACTTAAGAGAGCACCCGGTCTCCTTTGATAGAGGAGATTGAGCTGCTGACTGAGCTCCCGAGGGAGCCTTATAAATAAAGGTCTGCGTATATACAAATATAGATGCACAAATGGAAGGAAGATCTGCCAGAGCTGTCATGCTCCAGTAGCACGTGAACAACCTTGGGTACCGCTGTTCTGGATGCCAGTGCACAAGCTCTGCCAGGCACCCAGGACAGCGGTACACAGCACTGCCCTCCTAAACCACTATCAGCATCTCCAGATCCAGCCCCCTACAGGTCTGCACTCCAAGACAAACAAATGTCATTGCAAGATGCCATGCATCTCAGCATTGCTCAGCCACTCTTCTCCCTTTCCCCTTCCAGATGCTACCCGGGTGGTGAGACCAAAGCAGAGGCAATTTCCTTCTCCTCTGCATCAGGAATGGAAATTTACCCCTTGATTGTAAATATGATTTCTAAGCTTCATAGAATTTCACTTTCAACACAGCTCACATCCAAAAGAGTAGTTCATTTTGGCTTTGTTTAATCTATTTCCCTATCGATTTATCCAGAACAAGACCAAAATATAAAAACAAAGCAGAGAGGCCAGCTACTGCTGACAGCCTGTTATCCCAGGATGGACAAGCCCTGTACCAGGAAAGCTCTCATGATAATATATACACCCTCAACAGGATATTTGTGTTCCTTGAAGCAGCAGCTCTGACAAAACACACACACTGTGTGGTCCTAATGCCCCATTTCAAGCTCAGGCACACTTCCTGTGTTGCCCTTGCTGCAGGTTAGCCCCCTGCTGCACTGCTCCCCAGGAGTCCATGGTGCAAAGGGCACCCCATGAGCAGACAGCAAGGCTGCTAATACATACCCCTGTGAGATTGACTGAGCTTCTTACCTGCTGTCTAATCCCTTCTTTCTGTGCAACCTCTTGGTGTCAGCCCTCTGTCTGCAAAGCAACTGCAAAGCTTCTGCCTCCCGTCCCACCAGCAGGGCTCCTGCTGGGGTAAAAGCAACCCTCCTGGTTTCAGAACAGGGTGAAGGTACTGCAATCCCTGGTGAACAGAGATCCACGCAGGCTGTACAGCCACCGAACGCCTCTACTGCATCCTCTGCCCTAACAAAAGCTACTCAACCAGCAGATGTGATCATTTAGCACTTGATAACTGTTTGTACAGCACCTGGCACAGCAGAGGCCCCAGTGCTCATAGCCAGGGGATTTTAATGCATTACGGGATTTTAATGCACTGAGGTGGAAAGCTTGTTTGAGCTCTGTTTGTTTAAACAAAGCTCCAGCAAACGGCCATTTGCAAAACAAGCCCAGTATCACTGCAAAATCTACCTGAGCACTCCAGAATTCCCTGAGGCCTTTAAAAGGGGATGTGGGATGAAGCCCCCAGTGCCCCATTGAAGACTGTGGGGAGAAGCAGAGCCCAGTTCCATGGCAGGAAAACAACTGTCGCAGTTAGAAGCTGGAAAGAGAATGCTCAAAATCTTACAGAGTACTTTTAAAAGAAATCTAAAACAACATTAGTACGTTGTATACATTAGTAGTGGAGATCTAAGCTTTACCACTCCTGGAACGCAATGTTCTTTGGAACCAAATAATACAAACCAAAGCAGTGAAGCAAAGCTTCTCCAGCCAAGCAAGTGAGTGGCTCCAGGGTCAGAGAGCAGGGGTTGTACCGACCACTGCCCTTACGGCAGGGCAGGGGAAGCCAGCAGCACCCCAAATTTGCTCTCATCTTGGAAGGTCTCAGCTCAGCTCAATATCATGGCTGAGAGGACAATAGCACCTCCAGGTCTGGGAACCTCCAAAGCATGAATAACATGGGAAACTGGTGGCAACAGGGACAGAGCCATGAGAGAGAGACTTCAAGTGGAAGGGGGTTCCTAAATTGCACATGCCGTAATTAAGAGAGTGAGAGCTGCACAGGCAATGAATTATGCAGTGTTAATTCCTTCTTAGAGTGCTGTTAACACAGCTAGGCATGGATTAATGCCCCATTACTCGCACACCAGGACATCCCTTCTGTATTTATTAAAATGATAGAGCAAATTAGTTTTAGAGTGACATGCACACTGCAGCACAAGGAGGCACCTCTGTGCTCAGCAGAGAAGCACCACAGCCCACTTTGCCCCACATAGGCAGCCCAGGAGCCTCCCCTCTCCCAGCTTCCAAAAACCATATCCAGAGAGTGATGGAGCAGCCAAGTTAGGGGTGGATCTCCACAAACTTAGCTTGGTATGCATCTGATCCTCATAGCTTCTGGCCCTGGAAAAATGATACCATTTTCCTCCCTTCTTTGCTACATACCCCACACTTACCTGTAAGCTTTCCTGTAAGGTTTTCTCCAGGATAGCTAACTCTGAACACCTCAGACCTGCTGTACAGGGATGGACTTCTAACCTTTGCTTCTCTCCTTATCATCCAAGGGAAAAGTGCTTACTCTGGAGAACTCTGCATAATTATATAGTAATTGCAGGAATCCCAGGGCAACCTCAGGCACAAAGGGATGCCTGCAGCCCCATAGTGTGTACTGTGTGCTGCAGCAAAGCGAGGCAGTGGGGCAGCATGTTAGGCTCCCTGCTTTATCACAAACCAGTGATGTGTGACCCAGGGGATCTTACCACTCTACACTCTCCATCCTGCCCTGTTTTTCCTCTGCCAGGCTGAGAAGTGCTGATTTATCTGAGTACACACAGCCGCTGCCTTGACAGAAGACCTTTAGCCAACATTGCTGGCACTGTTGCCATAGGAAGAAACCCTGTCCTCTCCCCATGCCACACGTGTTCCCACCCCCACTTTCATGCCAGCACTAACATTTGTGCAGGATGGTCAGGCAGGGATGACAGAACTCAAGGCCAGCACATGCTGGAGCTGTCACTGAAAGCAAACATTCAGACTGCAACCTTGACTTGAAAACAAACAGCAGAAGGGGAAAGCAGGACTCCCTTCCACATATTTCCATTTGTCTTGAGAGTAGAAAACAGTGCTCCAGCCAGAAACCAAGAAACAGACTCTGCGGGTAAGAGAAAGTTGTGCCAGCACCCACCATTTAGAGGATACAGAAATGCTACTGACCACCATCAAGGATCAGGAAGTGTCCCCACTGCCTCGTGAGCCACCCATACTCCTCTGGCAGCACAGAGGAACAGAGCATCCCCTTAGTCTCACAGTGCCAGCAGGCAAGCAAAAGCCCCAGCACTGCAGCTGCACACTGACACACTCACGCACCTTGCAGCCAGGAGGGAGCCCACAGCCAGCCTTGTGCGTCCACACTGAGCCTTGGAAGCAGCCTGGAGCAAGACCCTGCAGCTCAGGTGAAATCAGGCCAAAGACCTTGTGGGGAGGTGCCAGGCTGCCTGCCTGCCTCATTGGCCCCAGAAGTCCCCTGAGGACAGGCCTGGTGACATGGTGCCTGATGCATCGCAAGGTGGTAGGGACACTCACTCCTCTACCACAGCACGAAGCTCCACCACCCATCAGAGCACATTCCACCAGGCAGCAGGGCCTGAAGAGAGCAGCAAAGCATTCACACAGTGCCAGGACATCTGCATTCAAGTCAGACAGACCTGAGGAGCAGGCCTGAGCCAACCTGGAACAAAAGCCAGATACGCCCTTTAGCTTTGCATGCCTTGGGAAACCGCCCCAGATCGAGAGACTGAAAGCTGACACTCAGCTTAGAGCAGGGCTCACTGCGATGCAGGGCTGAGCTGCAGCACTGCAGTACACCAAGAGGTTCTAGCACTGAGCTGGGACTCAGTATCGTAGAAGTTGTGCAAACCCTTAGACAAGGACAGTCCCTGTCCTGGAGGCTTTGAGGCTGATGGGATGAACAAGGACACACGAGGAGCAGTGACTCAGCCAGTGCTCACACAGCAAGTCCTGCTGTCCAAGGTATTGGAGCTGCCAAGCTGATGGAATGGCAGGGCAGGCTTCAGCAGGGCAAATGAGCTGGCAGCTATCTCACTGAGAACAGCAGGAGGGCAAGACATTGAAACATGCTTATAAGGAAGTAACTAAGGCAAACATGGTGATACCTCTCCATGTCTTCTACAGAAACATGGACAAAGCAGCACAGGAACCAGAGGGCCAAAACCTATTTCCACGCATCTCATACTCGAACATCTTCAGTGCCATGGTGATACAAAGCAACACAACAGCAGCAGCAGCAGCAATCCAGGCCTGGCATCTTGCTCTAAAGCAGTGGTAGACCCAGGCTGTGCTCTGCAGAGACCTGCATATCCACTCACAGATTCACAGGGATCTGTAAGAAGTAACAGGAGAACAACTAACTCCTATGCAAACACAGTGACCGATCTGTGTGGAAGCTCCTTGAGAGAATGATTGTTGAAATGAAGTTTACCATGGCCCATGTTTCTTTGCAGCTGGAAGCATAAGCTAACTGACAGATGCGAAAGCAGCCCAGACATGACCATGCTGGCATTCAAGTAAGTTCACAGCTCGGACACTGTGGATGACACAAGTGTCTGCTTATTGCCAGCAATCCTCCTTCCAAACGCTGCTGACAAATCATGTAGTCACACACTGAACTGGTGTGACTCAATTTTAAAACCATCTTCACTCTGGATCAGTTCTCTAGGCCCATTTTTATGGAATTAGAGCTCCAGAGAGATGCAGCATTAGCTGGAGAAAGAGGAGAAATTAGCTGAAAAATCAGAGTGCAGAAGATTGGAGACACGGATGGGAAAACAAGCAAGAATTTGTATAAAATCTGTCTTTTTCTCCACTCTGCAGTGGCCTTGTCCTAAAGAAAAGGCAGAACGAAAGCCTGACAGTGACAGACAGACCAATCCTTTGATCTGGAAGGACTCACTGCTAGCTGGGAAATGAAATGGTGTGAAACCCTCACTCGGGTGCTCTGCCAAAGGTTTGAAAGAGTAGAAAAAAGGTTTCTCCCATCCCTCCCCCCTCTACTTTAAAATAATCACCATATGCAAAGCAGTAGCTAAAAGCTACCAAGGAGCCCTAGGGAAAATGAGGGTTGGAACCATGCTTGTTCGATAGGAACAAGGCGCACAGTGCTGAGCTGAGGTCCTTGAGTGTGAAAGAGCTCATTCATTTTCCATCAGCAACAAAGCCAGGGTCTTGGCTCGCAGCACATTGCTCTCCTCTGAAGAACTAGGGCTTCAGCAGCCCTGCTGGGAAGAACAAGCATCATTTCCGGCCAAATCACGGCACCTAAACATCCACAGAGCTGTTCCTGTCTGATGCCTTGAAGTGAGTCCTCCTGGGATGGCGCCAGCTCGCTGTGGGCAGACCGAAGGTTTTTCCTTTACAGGAGGGAAAACAGACAAATTCTTATTCTTTGGACAAAGAAAAAGAAAACTAAAACACAAATCCAAGTTTAAGTTTCCTCTGTGCTGTGCAGGCATTGAACAGGGTGCATACCAGAAGCAGGGAGCTTTACTGCAAGTACACACACACTTCTGCTCAACTTTGTGGGGTCTCCTTACCCACCTGGCTGCCCTCTTCAGGATCTTTATTGATCACCTGGATGAGGGCATTGAGTGCACCCTCAGTAAGTTTGCAAATGACACCATTATTGCTTTCTATAACTTCCTGAAGGGAGGTTGTAGTGAGCTGGGGGTCGGCCTCTTCTCTCGCGTAATCGTTGATAGAACTAGAGGGAATGGTTTCAAGCTGCACCAGGGCAGATTCAGGCTGGACATTAGGAAATATTACTTCTCGAAAAGGGTAGCCAGGCACTGGAATGCACTGCCCAGGGAGGTGGTGGAGGCGCAGACCATGGGGGTGTTCAAGCAACGTTTGGATGTTGTGTTGAGGGATAGGATTTAGCTGGGAAGTGTTGGTGATGGTTGGACTGGATGATCATCTAGGTCTTTCCCAACCTTGATAATTCTGTGATTCTGTGATTCTATTGGTGCTTCCTGACATACAGCATAGGAAATAGCGCTGGCTGTTTAGCAAACCTGCACCAGAAGCTTCCCTCCAACTACCGTGCCTGCTGTTAATTCCCTTCACAGCTCTGCTCATTAATAAAAATACAATTCAATAAAAGAGAACCGCACACACAAGCACCTTGCCCAGATTCCCTCAATGCTGCCTGATCCTGAGTCACCGCCAGCGATTAACTGTTGCCATTCAGTGAGGAGGACACGGTTATTAAATTAATAAGGGCTGCTTAACCTGGCTACAAAAATACATGAGTTCTTTGTGCCTTAGTGAGCTAATAAGGCATGTGCTAATTACATTAATTCAAACAAGCCCAGTGTGCCCTGAGGGCAAAGGGAGAGAAGGGTGCAGCAAACTCAGGCTCTTTCATAATAGCTGTGCAAGAGGGGAAGGTACTTGCCTTGACAAGGCTTTAGGAGGAGCAGCATCCAAGCACTGCAGCTCCTATCCCACGTGGCTAGTACGCAAAAAACCCTGGGTGCAAAGACAGAAACAGGATCCTCTTTCCAAAGGGACACCTGGCTTGGCTCTCCCTACCTCCTTCATTGCAGTGCTGAGCACACTGTGAGCTGTGGGCTGCCACCCACTGCTCTGGGGCAGCCAGTTGTGGCAGGAAGAGAAGCTGGGTTAGGTTCAGAAAGGCTCCTGCCCCCCAGTCCAGGGGAACCAGACCCTCACCCCTGCCATCACCAGAGAGGAGCCTTCCTCAGCACTCAGTGTCTGCCTGCCAGCAAGCCAGGCTGGGAGAGGAAGAGGAAGGGCAGAGGAAGTCGATTGCATTTCTGTGCATCTCTAAGGACACGTGCTCACTGAGTCCTTTGCAACATGTGCTTGTACTCCCGTGGACACTAGGGGACTCTGATGGAACAAAAAGTGTTTCTGTTCTCACTTCCTCCCATACCACGTGCACCAGGCAGCACAAAGCGCTGGCCCAGAAGGGCATGTGAATCCCAGTGTTTTATAGACATGATGCTTGTTGCTTTTCCCAAAACCAGCATCCCCCATTAGGCACAAGAAGAGATGCGAGGCTGCAGCGTGGTGCAGTTCATCCTGTACAAAGAGGGACTAGTTCTGGCTTCATGCAGTCCTGACCCTGGGCTGGCAGAGAAGACACAAATATTTTCACAAAGGAAACCATAATGAGGATTTTTATCCCATGGAAAGTGCATCACTTTCAAGCCACGTCATTCCCATTCCCAGCAGAGGCTGTGGTTACTCAGTGACTAGCTCTGCATAAATGCAGGCCACTGCCAACAAGGAGGCAGCTCCTCCTTCCCCAGCAAAGACTAGGCTTCAAGCTCAGCCTGGCCTATTGCAGGTGCCTTCTGTACAAAAGATCAGGTATGGAGATGTATGGGAAATTGGTAATCACAGTTTGAACCTCTGATTAATCAGCCGAGACAAGTGTCAGGTCAGCTGTGGGAGCACAGGTGAGAGTAATTGAGCTGTGTTCCCAGAAGGAGTGGAGCTTGACTCCACCTCCTCTAGACCTCATTTAAGGGCTGACAACAACTAAGGCAGCATCTCTTGGAGACTGTTCTCTGGTGGTGATTGCCTCAGTGTTTCCCAGTGAAGGCATCCATATTGGTGAGTTTTTTCCTATAAATAACCTTTTGAATATCTGTTACTGTCTTTTTTACTATCTTTGTATCATTCCATCTTACAGGAGAGTCCACAGAATATCCTTCCAGCATCCCAAATGCTTTGCTACAGCAGGTAGAGATTTTTCTGAAGAAGGTATATCATCCCCTCCCACTGTTGAAGACAGAATGTGACTAATACTCCCAATGCACTGATAGTGCCAGCTAAATGTCATATTAAGCAACACTCCTTGCCTCCTAGCCACAGGAACAGTGCTACAAGGTAGCTCTCAGAGGACACTGCTGCTGCCATCTCTTTGCTGTACCGGTACATGAACGTACCTGCTTTGTTCCTGCATCACAAAGCACATTTTTCTCCTCCCATCTGCTGCTTGCTTATGCCAAAGCTCTTCAGAACATGGCAAAATGGTTCCTTACTAACCACACGTCAGCAGCCCCACATGGGTCACGTTGCTCCTTAAAGAGGTTAGCAGCTCTGCAGGGGAAACTTAGACGTGCTCCGTGACAAGCAGGGAATTGCCAAGGGGACTGTGACCGCTGCCTGGCAGCTCTGGAGGCTGCAGCGTGATCCATCCGTCAGCTCCCTCCTCACCCAGAGAGCTGTGAATCAGCAGAGCCTTCAGCAGACTGCATGCAGGCAGGAGCTCCCAGCAGGGGGAAAATGCATTTAGGAGGCTACAGGCAAAGAAGAACACACTCAGTCCTGCTCATCGGTATGGAACAGAAGGAGACGGGTAACATGAAAAAGGAAAACAAGGAAGAGGAAGAAAAAAAGAAATAAGATGAAACTTGGCAAGTTGTTCTCTAGATACTAACTCCTTACCTGGCTGCTCTACGTGCACAGTGCAGTTCTGCCAGATGTATATTCATGTATAACAGGCACACCTGGCATCCTCAGTGAAGGGATTCATCTTGCATTGTTTAGGAATGAGACTTGTTCTCAGAGTGTCCAAAAAACCCACCCCAAGGTGCATGATACACACAGCATTGCCCTGCTCCAACCACCAGCCAATACCACCTCGCTGAAGAACACGTGGCAGGAGCTGGCAAGAATATCAGACATTCCAAACTGGTCTGCCAGAGAGATGAGCAATGGGCATGCTTCTCTGAGAGCCTACTGATGGTTCTGCAATGCAAGAAGCAGAAACACTGCTCCACTCCAGTCCTGGGACAGAGGCTTCTTCTACTGGGCTTCAATTCACAACCTCGAGTGGAAGCAGCTGGGGCTGCCACCATGGGAAACTGCCCATCCCCTGTGTCCCACGCTCACCAGGCAGGCAGCACACATCAGCAGCGTTGAGTCTACCCCAGCAGCACACAGGTACTCCCCAGCATGGAGGGGCTGCAAATGGGGCTGGCATGCAGCACAGAGCCCATCACACTTGGACACATGCCCACGTGGAGCTCAGCAGCAGCCTGGCATCTCTTCCCACCCCTTCTATAGCCAAACCCAGACCATCTGTTGAAGTATTTCTGCAGACCGTTTCTCTCTTGGGAAGGGCTGGGGGCTGAGTTTAGTTATTTATACAGTGTCTGGCATTTCTGCAGCGTTCCTTACTTCTGTGTCCAAGTAATCTCTTCTGGTGGTACTGGAGAATCAGGGTGGGATATCACTGGATTTTCATTTTTAGAGAGAAGTGTTATCAAAAAGACAACAGCTGCCCACGCCGTGCACACATTTAGCTGCTGCAAAAGCAAGCGGGACACAGTTCAGGGCAAGAGGGTCAGGCGAACACAGCGTGTTTTACGTCCTTTAGAAGAATTACCACCCTTGCAAGATAGCCTTCATAAACAACAGCTGTTCTCCAGGGATGAGATGAATCAACAAGTGTTCGTGTTGCCTCACAGCACAGAGAAGAGCTCAGCTTACCCTGAATGTGGATAAGGAAGCTGTCCCCGTTCTTAGGAAGAATGGCAACAAAGGCAACAGGAAAACAAAGCCCCCAGAAGAAACCATTTATTAAGTCACATTGTATCTTCTGCAACTGGCTACCACTGCAGCAGTACACGAGTGGCAGGATCGTGGAAGTGCTGCTTCCTGGTAGACTGCAGGGTCAGAGACAAACTTTGTTCTACTTATCCGCAGTCACGCTCTAAGCCTGAGTCTGTGGCAAGGGAGAAAACAGAACCCAAATTCACGGTTAGCGCTGAAATATCTCAAAACACACTTCCCTCTTTTTACTGCATAAATCTCTAGCTGCCATAATTCAAGGAGCGCTGAATATGGCACCAAACCAGCTCCCAGTTTGCATGTGGCTTAGGACAAGTTGTTTCCACTCCACCCTGCCTATCAGGCAGCATGGATCTGCTCCATCTGCTCTGCCAAAGTGTGCAAGCAGCACATCCACAGGTATGAGTAAAGAACCAGGCAGTGCAGAGACAAGAACCTATATTCTTCTCCTCCTGTCCCTTCTCATCTGATTCCTCCAAGACAGAGCAGGAAACAAGGCAAAGCTGTGGATGAACTTGGGCACTGCAAATAAGCCTACCTGGCAAAAGAAGGAAAACAAAGACAGCAGCACAATGGCTTCACCAAAATGGCCTTGCCAAAGGGGTCGTGGCCAAGAGCATGGGCTGCAGACTGCTCTCATGTGTGCTGTAAGAGCAGGAAGGCTACGCATCTCAGTGACGAAATAGAGCACTGAGGAATTTGAGCCCTGTATACATGATATGCACGTGGGAGATCTGCCCGTACTACTTGCAGCACTTAGAACCCAGCCCTGAAGCAGTCGAGCACTTAATTTGAAGACGGCCATTAATCATATCTCTGCTTCCAGGGCTGAGTAGCTGCAGCATGGCCAAGAGGAGCTGCTGGTAACCTGGGTGCACTGCCTCACTTCAGCACAGGCTTCTCAGAGCCCTCAGTGTCAGGATGACTCTCCCAGTACACCACACACTGCATCGGTGAAAGGAGGGACCCAAAGAGGTGAGAAAGCAGCACTCCACCATACCTGGACACTCCTTACTGAGACACAGGAGCAGTTCATCAGTCACTCCAGCACATCAGGATACAATAAACTGTTTTCCCAGCACTACACAGTCATCATGCACTCTGATCAGGCTTTATCCCTCATGGAAAAGCTTTTCTTAAGGGATCTGTAAAATTGGTCCTCTAACCAAGGATGCCAGGTCAGGTAGGTATTTCCCCCATCTCATACACTAACCTGAGTGCGGCTGGAGAAGGAGAACAAATGACCCTAGCAAGCTGCCAGTGACTCCTACCTCTGTGTAACTCAATATTGCACGCTATCCCTTCTTAAAGTGGCAGTGGGACAATCTTCTAGGGCTCTGGCTTCTTACTAAGGCATTAGCAAGGTTGCCAGGTGTCAAACAAGGCCATGAATGTTCCCTCACAGCAGGGTCGTGCTCCAAGTTATGATCCAACCATGCTCCATGTCCCAGCACAGCCATCCATCCCTGCCCAGAGTGCTGACCTCAGAACACAGCACATCTCCTTGTGACCAACATGCTGTAAATAAACAAGCCCAGGGGCTCAGCACCAAAGAATCACAAAATCATTAAGGTTGGAAAAGACCACTAGGATCATCTAGTCCAACCACCAACCCATCATCACCCCCAACAGTCTCCACGTTTCCTAAACACCTCCAGGGATGGTGACTTCATGGTCAGCCTGTGCCAATGCATCGCTGCTCTTTCAGAGATGTTTCCTAATAGCCAACCTGAACCTCACCTGGTGCAACTTGGGGCCATTCCCTCTCATTCTATCACTGTTACCTGAGAGAAAAGGCCAAGACCCACCTCTCTGCAACCTTCTTTCAGGTCACTGTAGAAAGGAAAAGCAAAACAGCCTACGACCGAGAGCACAACTTCCAGCCAACCCCACACGATGCTCTGTTATCAGCCCAGCACCACTCTGGTTTGATTGCCTTTTGCTTGCCACTGCCAAGAAGAGCACTTAGGAGGCGTAAACCAGAAGCATGCAGTGGATCAGAATCACTGCAGCTTCCATCCCTGGCAGTCACAGTGTGACAGGTCAGATCCTCGTGGCAAAGCCAGCCTAGAGGTGTCAGCAAGCAGCTCAGCCTTTGCCAGAGAGTTCAAAGAAACTGAGATTTTAGGCCAAACGTAGAGCTGGCATCCTGCTCTGATGCTTGTCGGACTGACAGCGTGGCAGGGCGCAGGAAACACATGTCGAACCCCCTGCAGCAGAGAGGCCTGGGGCACTGGAAAATCCAATTCCCACGAGCCGAGCAGATCCGCAGGGTGCAGAGGATGAGAGGATGCTGGGGGTTTCCCTTTCCAGGGGTGACCTTGAGGAAACCCCAGAAACTATCCACACTTCCACGCTCCCATCCGCGGCAATAACCTTGACCTACCTCCAAGAGCCGGCTTAGGAAGGAGCTCAGCGTGGAACGGAGGCCGACCCGCCCGTCCCAGCTACGGCGCAGCGAGCAGCACGGAACGGCCCCATAGAGCAGCACGGAACGGCTCCATAGAGCAGCAACGGCTTCCATAGAGCAGCACGGAACGGCCCCATAGAGCAGCACGGAACGGCCCCATAGAGCAGCAACGGCTTCCATAGAGCAGCACGGAACGGCTCCATAGAGCAGCAGCGGCTCCATAGTGCAGCACGGAACGGCTCCATAGAGCAGCGGCCGCCCCGCCGCACACGTGTCCCCGCGATGGGGAGGCGCGGGGCGATCCTCAGCCATGGGCCCGCTGCAGGAGATCGGCGGACACCCTGCGGGCTGGGCGGTGGTGATCATCGAACTGGGGCTCGCACTTACCGGGCTGGCAGCGGCGGGCTCCCGCCGGGGCCCGAAGCCGGTGTGAAGCGGGGTACGGAGCTCCCCTCCCTCCGGCTCGGCTCGGTGCTGCTCGGAGCGGCTCGGCTCGGCTCAGCTCTGCCCTCTGTGGCCGCGCTCAGCGCAGGAAGAGCGGGGCGGACTCCCCGCCCGTCACCGCTGGGCCCTCCCCGCCCGCAGCCGCCACCGCGTCGCCACGGCAACGATGAGCGAGGCCGGGGCCTGCACTGCGAGGCCCTGGGGAGAGGCGCTCCGGGGGCTCAGATCTGCGGCCAAACACGGCTGCCATCCCCTCCTCCTTCTTCATTAAATTCCATGCAGGTTTTAACAAAAAAGCGGCAGTAACGACCAACCTGAACACAGAAAGCTGTGCATGGAGGTGCTGTGCGAGCCCGTGACATCAGGTCCTTGCTTCCAGGGCACAGGCTGAACCCATGCTCTGTAACATGAGTGGGATGTGCAAAGCCTCCTGGTGGTCCTCACCCTGATAATGGGTCTTCACCAAGCCAGCCCTCCCATCAGCCAGCTCCCAGCTCCCTGGTGAGCTCTTGGGATGATGGTCATTGACATCACACTGCTGAGGAAAGGATAATAGAGCACAAGGCTAACAAGCACACCGTGTATACGGAAATGGCAATGAAATGGAGTTGTGATCAAATGCCCAGACATGTCTGAGGTGTGCATGTGCCTGAAAATGAGAGGAGCTTGTTATCACAATCAGACCTGAGTGAGAAGAAGATGCCAACCAGAGGTCAGTAAAATATGAGATGCTAGTGCTAATGAGATGGACTGCTTTCAACCTGGAAATTCAGAACATGGAGACAAAGCTGTCTCCAGAATGCTGGTTCCTGATTGTTCAGCAGCTATTCTGGAAGGAGACTCCGTGCACTGTGGGGTTTATTTGTCTGAGCATCGTCCCAGGACCTACATCCCCATGTGTGGACATGCTGGAACAAGGGGACACAGCCACTCATCCACTCACAGTGCAACTAGAGGGGACTCATCTGATGGAAGGACATGGACTGTTTCCTTCAGGAAGCAAGGCCAGCCACTGCAGAAAAAGATTTTCTGCCTTCCTGGAAAACTCAGGTACAACCCTCCTTGTTCTTCTTTCCCCTCTTGCCTCTCCCCAGGTCTCCTCAAACCTTTCAGCTCTGGAAGCACAGTGTGTCCCCCACAAGAGGTTGCAGAGCCAGGCAGAGAAGATCCAGGCATCTGCCACTGTAGGCACTTCTTTGGGTCCCCACTCCACCAGCATGATTTGCAAAGGCATCAGTGGGTTTCACTTGGCTGTACACAGTGGGACTAAAGCTGAACTGAACTCATTGTGGGTAGAGGGGAAACAACTGTGGTATTTATCATAACTTGCCATCCCCTAGATGGGCTGGCTGGACAGTGCTGTCCCCTGGCAAGGAACAGGTTAACACTGCCCTGCTTTAATCTGAGTTTCCATAGAACTGCAGAATCACCCACTTTTATTTTTGGTTCTACTGCATAACAACAACTGCTCTTTGTAACCTGCACAGAGCAAAGGACCTGTTTCCTCTGGCAGCTTTTAAGAGAGGGGATTAAAAAAAAGCAGAGGAACAGAATTCACATTCAGCAAGTGCCAGGTTGTCAAGGTTTCCTGTGCTCTCAGACATGCTTTTTTTTCTCCTGCCACACACAAAATAAATTTAATACTGTCGTGACCAAAGAGGAGCTTCAGAAGCAGCACTGACCTGTGAGGTTTGATCTGACATGGTGACCAGGCAGGACCCCTGCCATGGCTCACACCTCTACCTTTCTGTGCGTGGCAGGGAGCAGAGCTCAGACCCTGCTACACAGAGATACTGCCTGCACAATGCGATTCCAACACCCAGAGAGGCTCAGCGAGTGTTTTGTGTTTCTCTGCTCCGTGCCTTTCCCCATGCACAACTGCAATCTCAAAATCCCACATCTCTTGACAGTGGGGAAAGCATCAGCCTGGCTGACAAAGAGAATATGGGTTGTTTTTGCACTGCCAAGGAAGTGCATCGAATTCAGTCTGCCTACAGGAAGAAGCTTGCCAGAGGTTTCATTTTTCAGCTTCCTTCCCCATTTGCATTGCTTTCTATTTCGGTAAGTTATGGAGTGCTGATGAACTTTCCAGTGCATGATGAGTGTGGGTATTAAACAAAGGCTTAAAAAAGACAAATCTGATGAGCTCGGTTGCTGATATTGTGGCCTAGTGGCCATACTGGACAAGAGAATGGTTCTGATAGACAATTCAACTGACAAAGATTGAAGAGTCATTAACAGACTATTAGCAAAAGTCAACATCGTTTCCAAGAAAAATCAATCTCAAATAAGCCCAGTCTTCATTGAGACTACAGGACTGATTGCCAAAGGTAAGGGCACAGAGGGGATATGGGAGGCATCCAGCATCCAATCACTGAAAGTACAGCAAAAGAGCTTTAATTGATTCAAAGACTCATTAACTGATTCACAGATTCAAACCTGGCCATCACCCCCAAGGGTCCAAGACCACAGAACCATGCAGGTGAGCCAACGTAGATGGTCTGTCTACCCCCTCTGGCCATCAGTCCTGAAGGGAGCTGTATTTTTAGAAGCTATCTGATTCAAAAGCCTAACAAACAACAGGAGGAAAGCCCTTGATGCTTGAGTCATACAAGCATTCTTCACTAACTGGCCAGCAAACCCTCCTGCCACTTTTTCTCAGTGAAAACAGGAAAATCAGGGCTCAGCATTATTAGTCTCTGAGTAACTAAATAAATCAATAAATGCACGTTTCCATGGCTGCTCACCAAAAAGGGCTACAAGTGGAATTTTCTCCCCTGTGACATTTAGAGACAGTAACATCTTGCAACTCAGTTATGCTGAGGCCCAGGAAGAGCTACCCAGACAAGTGCAGTGTCTCTCTGTGCCTGGCATAGTCCCAGCTTGCCTGACCCCACAGACCCCACTCCCACACTGTTCTCCATTGGGTTTCCTGCAGCAGTGGTGCCTCGACACCTCCAGCCCTGCTCAGCAGCCAGCTCTGACTCCTACACTCAGTCCCGAGAGCACAAAGGAAAGCGGCTTTCTGCACTGCATGCTTATCTCCCTCATAAAGAAGCAGGGCACTTTTGTTTATTGAGCGCCAATGAATGGCACAGTCTTGGCTGTGAGATCAACCTCCAGGTCCTGCTCTGGGCACGGCTGCTGACAGGGAACTGGAGGCTGCATTCACTTATTGCCATGAGCTGATAAGACATTGGAAATGTCTTCAGCTCTATCAGGGCAGTATTATTATCTTGAGGCTCTCAGTGCTACTTTGGAGCTGAGTCTGTCCTATGGGTGGACCTGCAGCATCCTGCTACCTTTTTCTAACATCTGCTTTGTGGACTATGACATAACATAGAACTCAACCATTTCTCAAGCTATTTGTGTTTTTATTAAAAACAGCTAAAAATATCAATGTTGTTTCTGACCCAAATCAAGCACAGTCTTTCCACGTCCACAGGGCAGCAGGAGCAGGACTTGCAACACCACCTTGACTTTCTAGAGGAAACTATTAAGTAGAGATGTCTTATCTGCTTCCTCTGCCTGCTTCAGTTTTTCCACCTACTCCATTGTTGCCATCTTACTCATCTCCTGCCTGAGAAAGGCAGCTCGAGCCTTTCATTCCCTCCACATGGGAATGCATTCAGCTCTGTGTATTCATTTGGCTTTTAACAGATCATTTCCCCACCAATTTATCCAATTACTTTCTGAACACAACATTTATATTTTGGCCTCAAACATTTCACAGCAATGAGTCAGCGTTAGAACGACGCACAGTGGGGAAAAAGCACCTTTTGCTTTTTGCAGGTGATGTTGGATCATTTCATTTGGTGCCACCTAGTTGAGAAACAGCGGATAGCAACCGCCTACACAACATTCCTTCCCAAGAGATGTAACACTCTGCTGTGAATAGAATAACAATTGCTCTATAATACTCTTTTTTAAAGCATCCTTCCTGCGCCTTGTGCACTTTACAGTTCTGCTGTCTCCCAGCTGGGAAAGGCAATAGCTGCTCTTGTGTTCAGTGAACAGACTGTGCAGAAGGATCCCAGTCTCACTCTCCCAAAGCAACTATCAGCAAAGGTTAAACCTTCAGACCTAGGGCAAGGAAGGAAGCCAGAGGCAACATTCTCCATCTTCATGATGCCCACCAGACTTCTTCATTTGCCACTTCATTTTTGTTGCTGCTTCAACCATGTTTTGCAACTGTAACCAGGATTTCCCACCCATAGCAACCAGCTACAGGCTTAAGGAGTTACTGTGTCTCCAAGAGTCTATGGATACAGATAACACACCTGGAAAGAACAAGTTTCTTGTTGACTTTCATCAAGTGCAAATATTTGATGCCAAGTCAGCTGAAGAAAAGAGCAGTTGGGGGTTTGCTCTGATTTCCCAGCAGCTCCATATTCTCAGCTGAATGCTTCACTCAGCGTCGCTGCAAGGAGAATGACAACCAGCTGCAAGGCCACCCAGCCCAGCAGCTGCTATGCAGCAGCAGACTGGGGATGATACATCTCTGAGGTAGTTACTTAATATCCCTCTCATGTTACCAGCACAAGTTCTGATGATACATCTGCACACTAACCCCCCCCCCCAGCAGCACTTGCACTGCCTAAATCTGGTCCCCATGAGCCCCATCATATTTTCAGCCTTTAAAGCTTACACCCTAAACGTGCCTCCTGGTTAGCTCCTCTTTAGCACAACGAAGCTGACTATGATGACACCATTAAGTCAGCTGGAGTCTGTCCTGCAGCCAGGGGTACTCAAACAAGAGCTCCTCTCTTCATTTCCACGAAGCACTGCCCAGCACACCAGTGTATTTCTCATACTTCAAATGGAATAGCAGACCATGCAAAGACATGAAACAATTAAGTGCTTATTTTATTTCTAATGAGAGCAATATGCCCAAATGCATCTCCTCCAGAACTGGAGTTAGAAACAAATACCTTGCTGGTATACATCAGAATTCCAGGCAAGAATTTATGACACGCTACCAGAGATTACATGCACTCAAAAGACAACTGCTGACATAAACCCAGCACAAAACCTGAGGGGAAGCATGGCCTTGTCCAGTGCTGTAGCATTCACTCCATGCACTCCATGGAGTCAGATGATGGAATGCCTTAAGAAAAAGGAATAATTTTATGCCCCTCTTTCAGTAGCATTGTTTACATGTCTGAAATACAGCATTCGATCACTGATGATTATTCACTGGGGGGAAAGGGGAAGAAAGCACCACGACTCAAACCTAAAGCTGCAGCTTGACTTTGGATGTTACAAGCTGACATTTTTATACAAGCTTTCAGACTGAGAATATCCCTTTAAATACTGCTCAGAGGGTGGGATATGCTGAATTCAAACCTAATCTGACCGAGCTGAACATATGTAGATTACAGTAGACATCCAAACAGCCTGTGTGTAAGTTCCCACTGCCATTAGTGGGCCATTAGTTGAGGCATATTATGAGATGTGTAACAGGAAGGGCACATCAGTAGTCAGTCACTGCACAGTTAAAAAGCAATAGATGCTTACAGCCATTTACAAGGTATTCAAATCACAAAACTGGGAGGTTTGCTCAGCACAGTTGATGCCAATCCCCCAACAATGCTAATGTTACATCTGGCCAGACCAGTTTATAAAATGAAAATTGATATCATGCTTTTCACAAAGCTCTGCAAACTTCTTTACTATCTCTCTTGGAAACTGCGAGGGAAAATTTACTTTTAGGCAAGTTAAGGACTTTTCAGGATTATGGATCTGCGCATCTTCGTAAAATAAGACTGTAAGTCTGTCAAAGACACAAGTGTACAAGTCTCATCTAACAAGCCTGGCAGGTGCTGGAGCAAAAATCCTTAGGTTAGAACTTGAGATTTCCCTATAAAAAAACCCTGTTCCCTTCTGCCAGGTGCTATGTCATGGCTATGGCAGAGTCTTCAGTGCTGCTTTCCTGCTCCAAGCCCACACGGCGGATGGACTCCCTGTATTTCTGCCTTCCCAGCTCAATGATGGTTTCGACCTCATCAGCAATGTCCTGGCGGCCACTCTCTTTCATGGCTGTGATCAGCTTGCTCACACAGTCAGGATCCTCTGAGTTTTGCTGGGCCCACGAGAAAAGCATGTTCAGGATTTGCTTATCAAGGTCCTCTCTGAAGAAAAGGAAAAGCAGGGACATAACCAAGACATTCTCTCCTACTGGCAACCCAAAGAGGCTTTACCTGAGTCTAAGCCAATGGCTGAAGCCCCACAATAAAGCAATTCAGACACAGGGTCCTTCGTGGACTGTCTTTTCAGCTAATCAGCTTTACATGAAAAATGTAACGCTTTGGGAAGAACTGTTAGCTAACCCATCTTTTATCCAATGAAACAACACCAGTGAAAAAACTTTCCATTAATCAAGCATTAATTTATGCTACTGCACTGCAGCTACACATGCTATTGATTCTTGTGTCCCATCTTACCTGTTATTGTATCCTATGCGCTCTACCTGCTGATAGGTCAAGCCCAGGTTCAGGCCAATGGTCTGCCAGTCAGCTCCCACACGCCTGGCAATGCTCAGCAGGTTTGCCTGTGTCAGGTAGCCAGTCTCAGCATTGCCCAGGTTCAAGGGAGGGAAGGAGAAACCATTCGATGAACTGGAGGTCTCGCCCCAATGGGGTTTTAATCTCTGTGTTGTAAGAGGAGAGAGAAAGAGAACCTGCTAAAAAAATCATTTTCACAGAACATGGTGGTTATTCAGCCTCCACATTGAAACTTTCTGTCCTGTACTGGGAGGGTGGAAGATTTTAACTTAGGGCTGAAGGGACAGCTGTAAGAAGCAATGAGCACCCACACTGGCAGTGATCAGCAGCGCTCAGTGCCATGGAAAAGTATCAGATCATAATGCTCATACTCACAGCTCATACTGGAAAATTTCTATCATTTTAAGTAAGCTTAAGTAAGACAGTGCCCTTCTTACTGTAAAACATGGCTTGCCCTCTAGAAGCCAGCGGCTCACAGCAGAACACTTAGGACCAGCCCTTGTAACTACCTCATCCTAGGCCATTCTTTTCCTCACCAGCGTGAGCTGAGTGACTAAGAACTGCATAAACAAAACAGACACTTCCTCCTCCTCCACATTCTTCATACATTCAAAGGATCCACCCTCCCTGACCATGCATCCTTCCAAGTGTCCTGACTGGCGAGATGGGCACGGGTCGAAGACTGCTCCCAGTTACTCATATTTCTCCATTGAGAAGTGGTCATGGAGAGTGGAATATTTCCACCATGACAAAGAAAAAGCACATGGGAGATTTCTCTGCACATCTGATAGAATTTTGATGTAAGAAGACTCAAGGAAGTGTGTCTGGCTGTGTTTCAGTGATCTACCACTACAACTCAACCCTTCATTTTACTTACAGAAAACTTCCTTTGCAGGCAAAAATATCTCAAAAAGAGGACACTTTCTTTCATTTAGATGGGCAGTGATTTATTGCAATCAACCCTTGCATCCATTGTCATAATGGAAGACAAAACTGGCTGAGCAGGAAGGCCCTGCTCTTTCCTCATATAGATTAGGAGACAAACTAACTCACAGGCAGTTTGATGGGCAGAGTAGCGAGCCAGTGGGAGTCTGGTCCTCTCCTCCTCCTGCTGGCATCTTCAGGGATGCTCTCAGGAACTGCCCCTCGGTAGAAAGACACCTTTGCAAACAGAAAGCATACAGTGAGACTCAGATTCAAGCGCAAATGTGTTTGCAGCATAATGTTTCTGTCTGAGAACGAGTGAATTCTGTATTTATGGTAAAGGGAGGATGGTTGGATTAGATGATCTTGTAGGTCCTTTCCAACCTTGTGATTCTATGATTCTATGATAGGTGTGATCTATCCTCAGTCCATAAACATGGCCTCCCAATTAAGTGTGACTGGGAGGGGCACTGAAGTTTCTGCTATAAAGGCTGGGCTCTGCCAACACCCAAAGAGTTAATGGCAGGTATGTAAAATCAGTGAGCTATCCTGATGAGTGATCCTTCCAGGTATAGTCAATGAAGTGCATAGCCATAGGAAAGAGCAGAAGAGTCATGCCCAGAGCATCATGTGGAGCATCATAAAAGCGATGATGATGGTGAAGAAGAAGGAAACAAAATGTCAGTGTCAATTGTTGCTCACCTGGCCTTTTACAGCTTGGCCTTTTCTATCTACAGGGGAAGTCACATAGATTTCCTTCATGTTCTTTAAGTGGGAGTAAAAAATAAATGAGAGACGTCCGTCCACGCAGTCAGGGCGATCTGTGTCAGAGAAGCAAACAACATTCAACCTGTGCAGAAAAATGTGCATATTTCCAAGTCTAGGCAACAACCCATCATCCACCAGCAGCTCTTCTGCTACCATCCACTCCTACTGAGATCTGAAAGAATGCTAATCCCCGTATCATTTCTGGGTGCAAACAGAAAACTGGCTGTGGAGAAAGCAGGTCCTATGGGTGAAAGAGGAGAATGGCCACAAGGTGGAGACCAAGTTCAATAATGAAAGGCAAGACTAGGGAAGGCGTGGGATGGGATCCTCAGCTCGCACCTGCATTGCAAGCAGAGCTCCCAGAAGAAGCAGGCCTGGAGCTAGGAAAGTCAGAGAGGCAGGAACAGCAAGGAGTCCAGCACTACCATACCCATATCGATGCTGATGCCTCTCTCAAATGCTGCGAAGAACTGCTCTCCTTCAAACATTTCCACCATGTCAGATGGCTCAGGTCCTCGGTAGCGGTCCTGCAGCTTCTTCAGCACGGGGTCAACCTGGCAAAGATGATAACACAAGACCCCACCTTTGGTCTGAAGCAAATATCTGTTCCCAGACATGCGTCCCTATGCCTACAATGTTCCCCTCACTCACCTTCAATTTAGAAAAATGATTTCCCACAGAAAGGATGTAAACAAATGAACAAACCCCCACATCCTCTGTACCAGACACATTTACTACAGAAAAGAAAAGGTATCATCAGCAACACCTCTGTCTTTTATAACAGGTCATAAGCCTTCAAAGAATGGGATTTACTTGCTACCATTCTCCTCTTGTAGTATGTCACTAAAAACCTATTCTCTGCAGAAAGTGAGTTGGAATCACACTACTAATACAGAGCGATAACAGCATACCTCAGCCATGACGCTGGGTTGGTGAGCAGGACCATCTGGCACATTGTTGCCCTTACATACTACAAAAGAAGGCCTAGGGAGCTTAGGAGAAAGGCAATGCAACCCAAACCAGACCTTGTGCTTGGGGAGACACTGTAGCAGGACTTGCTCAGGATCCTTCTTCCTCTGCAGAGCAATGAAGTTCACCTGATACATACGTAACCGCTCATAAACTTTCTTGGCAATGCCTCCTATGTAGGTCTTGGTGGTGTACCACAGCCAGTACCTGCCAGACAAGGAATTAAGAAAAAGGATGGATCCTGCCTAGGAAGAGAAGCTGGTATCATATCCATGAGACTGTCAATAGTTTGGGTCTTCAATGATCATTTTTTCACAGGAGAAATGATCAAATCAGGATTTTAGAGAAGATGGGTTTCTCAAGCAACGCTTCAGCAGCTGTCTTATCCTCTGAGTCTGGCTGATGGACTGTAAGTACTCAGACTGAGGGGGAAGGAAGTATTTAAAGTGAAGAAGGCCAAGGGCAGTGAGGAAGAAATGGTGAACCTGGGAGATGAGAGGAACGTGGTCTGGAAACCTGTAGCTGAAGGATTACAGATTCCGAGTGGGAAGCAATAAATTGAGCGCATTTGCTCAAAAGACACTACGCTTGCAAATCTGGACTTCTCTGCATTGCCAGACATGGAGGACTGAAATTAATCCCGCACTTACCAGGAGAAGTGGGTGACTTCAAATATTGCATAGAGATGAGTGAGTTCCAGCACCACTTGACTGGTGATGTCATCCCAAGTTTGGCCCTCCACATCCCCACGAAGAAGATGCAGCCTTGAACAATCCAACTTTAGCCCTAAAGACAGCAGTGATCAAAAGTTGTTGCATACAGCAGAATTCTTTAATGTGAGATGAATATATGTACATGCCTTGCTACCTTTATTCAGGGCTTCTCAAACCCAGCCACAGCTATGTGTGATTTACCTTTTAAAAGTGCCCAGTTAAGTCTCATGCTTTTCTCTACAGCATCAAGAACTAAAACTCAGTTAAAGAAGAGCAGTAATAAAAGAATAAGGCAATCTGAATGCCACAATATTCTCCAACAACAGAGACCCACTGGACGATTCTTGTCATCAGTGCTAAGGACTATTAAGATTTATCTCTCTCTAAGATTGTGGACTGGAGGCTTTTCAATCCTAATGCATTTCCGACATACAAATACCAGGTAGTCACGCAACATAGGCCAAGTCAATACCCAAAAATCTTTTAATTCTTCTCAAGTGCTAAAAGATACCTGGCTCTGAGCTTGGTGTGCCCCGCAGGGGTTTGGGCTTTTTGACCTTGGTTCTGTTTGCACGAGACTGGACCGGTTGACAACTTATAGGAGTGTTTTCTCCCACCGATCAAAAGGGGTCTTAATAAGAGTATTGGGTAGGTTCATCCAGTGGGCTTTAAACTAGGTACGAAGGGGGGTGGGGTTGTAGCTGGGGCCACTAATATGAAGACTATATGCAATGTCCCTGTGCTTGCAGGAGAGGGGTGTGCTTCTAAACACCTGAGGTCTTGGCCCTTGGTGAAGGAGGAGGGCGACTCGCCCCCTTGTAGGAAAAACACGAGGGCTGGTGTCATGTTGGCAGCTGTGGAAATGCCTGATAGTGGTCATGAGTGTATTAGGGCTGCTGCTGCCCTGCAGCCCAGGAAGAAGGGCAAAGCAAGAGACAGCTGCACAGTTGAATCATGTCTGATTGTTCCTGTGCAACTATGGCCTGAAGGTCATGCACCCACTCCAAGAACCAGTATTCTCCCTTCTGATCTATGTATGGGAAATTGGTAATCACAGCCTGAACCTCTGATTAATCAGCTGAGGCGAGTGTCAGGTCAGCTGTGGGAACACAGGTGAGAGTAATTTAGCTGTGCTCCCAGAAGGGGTGGAGCTTGACTTCACCTCCTCTAGACCTCATTTAAGGGCTGACCACCACTAAGGCAGCTTCTCTTGGAGACTGCTGCTTGGTGGAGACTGCCTCAGTGGTTCCCAGCAGACTGAAGGCTTCCATATGGGTGAGTTTCTCCTGTAAATAACTTTTTGGGTATTTACCAATCTTTTCATTATTGTCACTGTATTCTCTCTGTGTTAAAAAAGACTGTGAATGTGTGGAATTCTATAATGGTGATGACAGGGTTGAAAGCTTATGGATCAGAATAAAAGCTAAGGCCAACAATAGTGATGTTATTGTAGGAGTTTGCTACAGGCCATGTATACAGGCCACAGGGATATGATTTAGCAGAGGGTTTTTAGAGTTAGCGTACTATGGTTAAGCTGCAGTTGGTCTAGATGATCTTCAAGGTCTTTTCCAACCTGGGTAATTCTATGATTCTAAGAAAGCCAAAACATGGCACAGAAAACTGGAATTAGAAGACATGGATTATTCTGTGTGTCACCGGAGGAATCCCAGGCAAATCTATGATTGATCTGAAGCTCTTCACATTAGTACTCAGAGTGGGAGATGGCTCCATGTATAACTATGTAATAACTGAAAGACTGCAGTGGCTCAGAACCTGATCCATCAGCAGGAAGTAAAATAGAAAGTAGATCCACAGAGGCAGCACATTCATCTTCAGCTTCAAGCTATTCCCAGTCACAAATCAAAGCCCTTTTACAACGCATTTCCTCATTTTGTAGAAGTGCCTCTCCAATCCATCATGCCAAACCCAGCAGTCCAAACACACACATGGTTCAGCAGGGAAATCTATTTGCCACAGCAATTCTCCCAGCTTGTGCTGCTGGTCCTGTGATTCCCAGCACTGCTGGGCCTCAGCACCTTTGGCTCCCACCACACTGCACCAGCACCAACCACACAAATGTACCTTGTTGCTCCTGCAAATAAAGCTAAAACTCTGTTATTAACAGTAGAGTCAAACAAAATGCCTAGCTTGCTGTTTTCCACACAGTGTTTCTGTTTTCCAGTTTTGACAGTAAACTGACCTGTGACCCCAGGTGGGAGTGGGAGCTGAATTCTCACAGGCCTGAGGAAATCTACCAGGGAATCCTGAGAGAGGCAGAGCAGAGGACTGGCTTTGCATCCTGCATCACCTGTGAGTTCCACTATCTCTTCTGCAGAGACTGGCAGAACCTGAGCATAGAATGCAACGCAGATAGAAGAGCAATCAGACACCCAAATCCCCTCATTTCCCACACAATACTTCCAAGCACTCAGCAGGCAAATACAGCTCTTAGCTCAGGACATGGTGGGAAATGGAAGTGTAATGAACTCCACCCGAGTTTTGCTTTAATATTGGCATCAACTGGGCAGACATTTCACCTCATGTTTTGCTTCTTGACATAGGTTAGCAGCTGCATCAAGAGGCTCCTTTTTTTTTTTTTAGGCATACGTACCTGCAGCTTAACATTGCGAGTCTCTTCAGTGGCTCCAGGAGGGAAGGTCACTTTGATGTTTGGATCCACGCTGGAAAAGAGCAGTGTCCCCTCTGCTGGCACTTCACATTCATTTTGCACGAGTCGAGACACAACAAGGAACCAGGAGAAGTGAAGAACACTACAGTGAGCCATGTGCTTCTGTAACAAGACAGGGAAGAAGAGAAAACGCAGGCATGCCACATAACACTATAATGGCAGGAAAAATAGAAGCAATAACACCTAAACAGACAAGAGCACCAGGATGGACAGAGCAGCAAGTTATCACCTCCAGCAGGTACACTTCCATGAGAAAGGAATCCTACAGCTGAAATCCACTCCATTTCATAGCAGCCAGTCAAAACTCAGCTAGTGTGATATTTCAAGCAGACTCTCCCATAGGTGGGCAAAAACAAAGAGAGTGGCAGGAAAGATGTGTCACCAGTTCTCTAGCCTGCTTACCTTTGACTTTTTCTTCTTCACTCGTGTTCTCAGGTCACTCCAGCTCTGCCCACTAAAGGTCCGAACAACCACCTCACGCTGGTGAAGAGTGTGTGGGGAGGTATATGGCATCCAGATCTCTACCTCCTGGCACAAAAGCAGTCCCATAAGACACCAGCATAAAGCCTCAAATCAAGCCTAGCTCTGCTCAGTAGCATGCTGGGCAAACAAGAAGAGGAAGAGCATGGCCTGTACGCAGGAAGTAGGGCAGGAGATGGGAATCTGCCCTGTCATGCAGCCTCACGGGAGGTGACAAGAGGCATCTGATGTGCTGTGTATTGTGACTGCAGGAAAAGCAGCCTGTGGGCAGAAAATGGCAAAGTAACCTTTCCAGTGAGTTGCTGTCAGCCATGACCAGCATCAATGAAAATGACACAATCAGACTTTTGAAGAACCACGTGAGCCATTTTCCCAGCAGATTAAGGGCGAATGCTAAAAATCATGGAGAAAGGGTTGTGAGCGAGGAAGGTTATAGCTCAGCTCAAGCAGAAATACTTGGGATGGCAAAGGAGCTGGAACAGCACAGTACCATGGAAGCTGGCTGCGTTTTTTGAGTCTTTGCAGTGCAGCTTCTTCGACAGTAAGTCCTGCAGCTGCTTGCAAATAGCACTGAGGGGGATAGCTGGCTCTAAAGTCCCAAAAGAATCTCCCAAAAAGACTCTGCTGAGCAGATTGTTCAGCAGCAGCCTGTGTCTGCTCTCACCTGCTGGAATTTGACCCCATGAGGCTGCAGCTCCAGGACTCTGCTCAGCAGGACATCATGGTGTCTCAGCTTCACCCACTGAGGGTCTGGCGCCAGGGTTCGGAAGTAGATCCTCACAGGGTCAGAGGCAGCCTCCGGTGGAAAGTAGAAACGGATGCCACAAGCCAGGACCACTTCACAACCTTCAGAGGTCACTGTGAAACTTCCAGAAGAAATACATTTATGTGTGACACTGCGATGACTCCAACCCTTCAAAAAGCCAGCAGAGAAATCTCCTACTTTGTGTGTTTCCTTAGCCCGGGGAAAAGGAGGCTGAGGGGAGACCTTATCACCCTCTTCCAGTACCTGAAAGTTGCTTATAGTGAGAGTGGGGCAAGTCTCTTCTCACTGGTGACAAGTGACAGGACGAGGGGAAATGGCCTCAAGTTGCGCCAGGGCAAGTTTTGATTGGATATTAGGAAGCACTTCTTTACAGAAAGGGTAGTTAAACACTGGAATAGGCTCCCCGGGGAGGTGGTTGAATCATCATCCCTGGATGTGTTTAAGAGCTGTTTGGATGTTGTGCTCAGGGATATGATTTAGATGAGGGTTATTAGAGTTAGGGTACTATGGTTAGGCTTGATGATCTTTGAGGTCTTTTCCAACCTGGGTGATTCTATGATTGCCCTAGTGAGGCAGTAAACTGCCTATGCACATACAGAATGTCTGCCATGTACAATCTTGTCTGGGGCCTTGTTGTAACTACTGTAATGTAAGTTTTTAGTAAAGAACCATACCTGTCCTCTTCTGATGCAAGGAACAGTCTTCGTAGCTCTGTGGCACTGGGTTCATCTGCAGCATTCAGGTTTCAGTAGGAAGAGGAGGCAAATATTATTTAGATCAAGTTAGGCAAGAAAGGTTGCATTTACCTTCCAGTTTTGGCTTAATCTTAATCTGACACAAGTTGCTAAAGGAACCCTGCACAGTAGTGGGCTTCAGATCAAGCAGCAGCAGCAGGAGGATAGGAAGAAGCCAAGAGGTCACTGGGCATACTGGAAATGCAGGTAAAACTTAGGAGTTAGAAAAGCTTCCACTTTACCAGACCTGCAGCTCTCAGGGCCACGACTGATCACCTATGGGACCTGTTGTGAATGTAAGCACTATTGTGAAACTCTGCTCAGATTCCTGCTCATACATCATATTTGTCTCAGAGAAAGGGCTGCTGCCCTGCAGCCTGGGAAGAAGGGCAAAGCAAGAGACAACTGCACAGTTGAATCATCTCTGATTGTTCCTGTGCAACTATGGCCTGAAGGTCATGCACCCACTCCAGGAACCAGTATTCTCCCTTAACGTACCCGTCTGATCTGTGTATGGGAAATTGGTAATCACAGCCTGAACCTCTGATTAATCAGCTGAGGTGAGTGTCAGATCAGCTGTGGGAGCACAGGTGAGAGTAATTTAGCTGTGCTCCCAGAAGGACTGAAGCTTGACTTCACCTCCTCTAGACCTCATGTAAGGGCTGACCACCACTAAGGCAGCATCTCTTGGAGATTGCTGCTTGGTGGAGACTGCCTCAGTGTTTTTCAGCAGACTGAAGGCTTCCATATGAGTGAGTTTTTCCTTATAAATAACCTTTTGGATATTTACTACCATCTTTATGTTATTGTGACCATACAGATCTGTTTCATATAAATCTAATTTTCACTTTCCTTGTGAAATCTTTCCAAAGAGCAGGACTAGCAAGCCAGTTTCTGGGATCACCAAGACCTTCGGAACAGGCTTAGGTTCATTAAAAAAAAACCTGCATGAATCATTACACATACTAATTACACCATACAAATAAACACTAGTCTGATTGCCCCCTGCTTCTCTTCTTTAATCCAAATCCATTCATGCCATGCTGTGCTCAGCAAGAGAATAGCTGGACAAAACCCACGGAAGCAGAAGCCTTGCAATTACCAGCCTGCAGGGACAGCTCGGTTTCTCCCAGGGGGTTGCCTCGGAGGTGCACAAATGGTGCAGTCTGTATCTCAGGGGGGACAGAACGGAGGCAGTTGTTCTGCAGATCAAGCCTGGACAAGTGGGGCAGGTTGGCGAGCGATGCAGGGACTGTCACCAGAAGATTGCTGTGAAGATGGAGCCGCCGCAGAGACTTCAAATTGGCTGCAGGTTAGAACAAGCAATGACTCCCCATCCATGCTGTTAATTGTATTGCACGTCAGCTCTCTCCACACACATGCACTCTTGCCTTTCAGCACTAGATTTCCATTCCACTCACACATACGTGTACAATAAGGGAAAGGCACAATAGCTCTACCTATCTTTAGTTCCCAAAATAAACAAGGTTGCTGAACTAGCAGAGAAGCAGTGTAGCCACCCTAGGCATAAAGAGAGGAGTCAAGAGCCATTAAAGCTATGGGAAGATGGACACTGGAATTAAGAACCTGGCCCAGTGGATTGCTCCATGTATGGTAACTGTTGAGTCATGGCCTGAAGCACTGATGGAGTACCTGGGGAAAGGACCCAGTCAGCCCTGTGACCACAGGTGAAGGCAACTCAGCTGTGGGACTAAAAGGGGTGAAGCCTGGCTGCACCTCTCTTAGATCTCATTTAGGGCTGACTGCCACTCTGAAGCGATTTCTGATTGGAGATCTTTCCCTTACGGATTTTTCCCTACAAGCCTAGATCTTCAGAGATGGGTGAGCACTCTTCCTTTGTAATGCCTTTCTATCATACTAGTCCCTTTGATTATTACATCTCCTGTATCACCATTCCACCATGCTGATCTTTCTGATTATTACGCTCCATAACACAGAGCCTGATTTAAAGCTGTTTTGCTTCCTCTTAAACCCCAGCTCTTCTGTTCCCAGTCCTGGATGCTCCCAAAAATCAGCCAGGCTAAACTCAACTATTTTAGGTTGCAGGAAAATCTTAGGAGCCTTTTGATTGACAGAAGCATGACCTACTAATGCCCACAGGGACTGACTCAACCAAGCATGTTTTTTTTGGACATCCCTCTCATTTTGGCTTTAATGTAGCAGACACTTTGTCCTAGCAACCCTGGGAACAGAGGCAAAGGGCTCAGGGATCCTGGCCTGTATCAAAAACTGAGCAGACTCTCTTTCTTATCACCTAAGAAAACAGGTACCTAAAGAATCCGGGATTCTTGATAGTCGATTCCCAGAGAGATCCAGTTCTGTGCAGCTGTGCAGATTTCCAACCTCTTCAGGGAGAAGTTCCAATGCATTTTCTGAGAGATCCAGTTCTTCCAGTGCTGTCAGCTCCCCAATGCTTCGAGGTAAGTCCTTCAGCTGATTTTTCATAGCAGAGAAGAAAGTCAGCTTGCTCAGTGAGCCAAAGTTCTCAGGAAGTGCCACCAAGTTGTTGTGGCTCACCGAGAGCATGCGAAGGCTGGTGAGGCAAGGGATGCAGCTGGGCAGGGTGGAGAGGCTATTGAAGCTGAGATCTAAGTGAGTGAGACACCTCAGGGTCCCAAAATCTGGTGGTAAGCTTGTCAGGGAGCCACGCTGACACGAACCAAATTCATCTCTGACAAGGCCACCTAGGTGCAAAAGGAAGTAGGGGAAGAAGTCAATATAGTACGAGGACACCTCACCAGCCTCGTGTAACACTCCTTTCTGAAGCTATAACGTGGAGACTCAGATGATGTTTAACTTCTGATCACAATAAGCTGCACTGACTACAAAGTTTGGTAAGTTTTCTGCACCTTGCCTCCATTTCCTGATCTGTGAAAAGGGTATAATCACAGAGATCTACTGGGAAGATAATAGAGATATTACAGTGAACTCCTAGAACCCTGCTCAACACGTGTGGGGGAGAGTTCAGAAAGAACCAGGCCACTCCACACACATACCATCACTCAGTGCAGTGACCCACACTCTTGCAAACCTCTGAACATCCTTCCCAACTCAGACTGGTGAATGGTTGCACCTTGGGAAAAGAGGTCAAGAACACAAAGCAAGCTTACAGAATTCTCCATCTCATCTTTGCCTCCTAGTCTCCTTCCACTGCTCTGCTCATGAAGGCATATAGGAGAGGGCAACTGTTGTTACGCTTCACAATGGCAAAGAATGTAAACAGTCTAAGAGAAACATTGTACCTGGGGCATCACAAAATGTAGTCCAACTATTTTATTGCACTTCAGGGTGTTCAGAGTACATGTGCATCTGGCAAAACAAGTATCATAAAAGGCATTGCCATTAGCCTCACCTTACCGCAGGAGAAAAGATAAATGAAATAACTGTATGAGATTTTATAAGCCATCTGTGGTAGGTGTAGAAATGAACCTCAGTCGTGAGAGCTTTCAGCTGGAACCCTGAATTCTTTTCTCTCCTGTGATATAACAATTTTACCTCCCAAAGATCAAATGACTTAATCTGACACAAAAATGGTGTCATTCATATTGAGAGCCTCCTACGATTCAGAGATAAGGAAGTCAAGAGATGTTATAATTCCAACATGTAACAGTTCTTAGGGAATGCTGAATGACACACACCCTGAGTTGTGCTTTAGATAAAATACCAAACAGCCTCTCCTGGTGTGTGCCCAGACCGTGCTCATTAACACAATGCAAGGATTAGGACTGATTCAGAACAGACCACAGCAAGGGCAGCTCATTACACTAACAGAAATGAAAGAGGAGCTGAGTGTTTATCAAAAATCAAGTACTTTTCAATTTCCCTCTCCTTAAACAGCTATGCAAGAAAATGCTCTTCTTCTAGAGGATGGATAAAGAAATGGATAAAGCATCAACCTAACCGGGCTCCAAAGACTGGTCCACACGCATCTGTAGAGGCAAAGGAAGGATATAAATGTCTAGATGCTGATTCTTGTTGAAATCTGCATGCAGCTCTGAGCGAGACTAAGAGCCGATACCCCAGCACAGGGCAAAAAAGCTCTAAGGAATCTTGTTCTGCAGATGTGGAAAGATGGCAAAACACCAACACGAAGCTAATTGATGGGGTCCAGGAACTCACCTTTGAGCACCAGGGACTTCAGGCGCTTCAGATGCGGAAGGATGCTCAGCGCGGCGTCGAGCAGGTGATTGTTAGTGCTGAGCCGGAGGAGCTCCACCTGCACCACGTCTGCCTGTTGCCTCTCGAACAGCCGGAGCAGCTGCCAGCAGCCATCCGGATAAAGATCCAGAGTCAGCCTGTTGTCTGCCAAGCAGCAGCCAGTGAGTGAAGGAGCCCCCGGAGCCCCCTCCCCATCCTTGTCCCCGAGCTTCAGCAGTTCTGCCATCTTCTGCATCTTGTCCATAGGGGCCAGACATGCTCCGACTTGCTAGGTGGGCAGGCACCGGCAGGCTGCCGGGATGGGGAAGAGGAGAAAGGATGGCTCTGAAAGAGAGCAGATGTGCACAGTGATGGCCTCCTGCCCCAGCACAGGGTGGCTGGAAACTGCTTAAAGCCGCAACAAGAAGGCAGGAGGTGTGTTGTCAAAAGCTTTGTGGGCAGAAGGGACAGAGACACAGGGGCTCTGTAGGGGCTCCTGCTAAAGAACACATCTAAATTTTCCCAGTTAATTTTTGCAACTCAGGGAATGGAGAAAATATGCGTTACTCCAGTAATCCATCATAATAAACAGCAATAGGAACTTTAAAACGTATCAATGGAAGTGTCTATGCTTCGTGCAGAATACAAAGTGCCTCAGCGAGGAGGTCTGCATGCATACGGAAAGTGGGGCAGGGGATGCAGAGACAGGAGCAGCAGCTCTCCCAGGCCAGCACGGGCTGCCACCAACCCCGTTGTGAAATCGGGTAACAAGGGCTGGAAAGCAGGCAAAGGGCAGTGGAGCAAATGCAGCAGAGCTGGGGAGAGGGTTTATATGGCAGGGTTAATGCACAGGGCACGGGGCTGCTGCCCTCACCAGCCAACAGGGCGCTGAGGTGGTTCTCTCCCCTCTCCCACGTTGCTGTGCCCGTACAGATGCGGCCGTGGACACCGTGCGCTGCTCCCAGCTGCAAAGCCAGCATGGAGCAAACCGCTGTGCCCTTGAGGAGAGCAGGGGCGAGCCTTGCTGGGGGGAACAAGCAGCTCGTTGTGGGGTAGAACCCCACAGAAGGACTTTTAGCCGTGCAAAAGGGAACAACCCCTCCACCCTACAGCCCAACGCGCACGCGTGGCCATTGCATGCGGTCGCAAGCATCCGGCAGCTCCCCATTAGCCGGCCACCTTCCCCAATAGCAGCCAGCGTTGCTGAGAGGTGACGGGAAGAAGGCGTTGCCGTAGCTCCGCCCTTTCCTTTTGGCTGCCGGGCTGCCGTAGTGACCACACGTCCCGGGCCCGTCTCGCCCCATCGCCTCGCCAAGTGAGCGCGGGGCGGCTCCGTGCCCCGTACCCACAGCCCTTGTGCCGCTATGGGCGCTGCTGGCCCGGCCGCGGCACTCAGCGGGGCTTGGGCGGGACCGCTCCGGGATGGGAGGGGGGGGAATGGCGGCCATGTGCTCCGCAGGGCTGGGCCGCTGAGGGCGGACGGGACGGGACGGGATGGGATGGGACGGGACGGGACGGGATGGGACGGGATGGGATGGGACGGAGCGATGAACGGATCGGGGGCGTCGGGCCGTGCCGGGTGTTGGGTGTTGGGCCGGCGGGTGCTGCTGGGCATTGCGGGGTCAGCGGCCTCAGTGCTGGGCCTGCAATGGCGGGAGGTGGGAATGCGGCCTGTCCCGCCACGGCCTTTATGTAATAAGCACAGCGAGGGGGAAAGCAAACAGGGATTATTAAACTAGATCTGTGGCATTAAACACTTTGGCTTTGTTTTCCAGGATGCGTTACGTTGCAGCGTACCTCCTCGCTGTCCTCGGCGGCAACGAGTCCCCATCGTCAAAGGACTTGAAAAAGATCCTTGACAGCGTCGGCATTGAGACAGACGATGAGCGGCTGAACAAGGTGCTCATCAAGCTGAACAAGCTGCCCTCTGCTTTCAGGGCTTATATCGCTGTTGGTGTTGAACGTTGGAGCTGTTCTCTTGTCTTCAGTCTTTTATTTCCCTTGCTGTTGGTTTGCTATTATTTCTCACTGGTAATTTACATATACATCACTTCCAAAATGCTGCTGAGCCCATCAGAACTATTTGGTACAGCGTCTTCATAGAAGTCTGGCTTTACATCTATCAGTTGTTGCTGCCTTGTGACTTAAATCCAAAGAATACACAATATAATGGGATGATACTTATAGATAATACTCACTGGAAGTGAATTCCGTTCAGATATCATCTGTAGTTTAGTTTGCACTTGAATGCTTAACTTTTAACCTTTGGTCAGTTTTAAATAACAGCAAACGTTTCTGAAGGTCTGAAGTCCAGCATTAAATTCTTACATAGTGTGCTGTAAAGAAGCGTTTGGACCTTCAGTAAGAAACACAGTAAGAAACACCTTCATTTTAGGCTTAAAGATAAATGGTCATGGGAGTAGGAAGGAAAATCTTGCCATCTGCCCCCATACGTGTATGTATAGCTTCTGGATTGGAGGAGAAAGCTCTAGACTGTTTTGCTATCAGTGCAATCTAATAATGTATGGACCTGGCTGAGAGCATAATTATGTAGTATAGGATCAGTGCTGCTGTTTAAACGTGAGGTCCTTCTGCCATGGCTTCTTTATGTTTAATACCTTCGTACTTGAGTTGTTTCCTCTGATCCTCCAATATCCCAAAATCATTTCTGAAATTGCTGCTGCTCAAGATTAATTCATCCTTTTCTGTTTGCACTGGCTGTGTTTTTTGCCAGCCTAGATCTAGTGGGCTCCCAAAAGCACCTTCTAGTTTTAGTAGGCACACAAGAGTTCATAGGTTGAGCAAGCAGGAGGTGCATGCTGGAAGTACACCACAAGTTGTTTGGTGACTGCAGTGTTCACCCTGTTAGCAGGATTCACTAGTAAGGTCTGTGAGGTAATTCATTGTATTTATAAGATGCTTGCTTGCTTTGGCATTTTATTGTTTCTGTGTGTTGCTTTCCTCACCCCTGCTGATAGTAGTAAAACTGAAGTTAGGACTCTCTGTTCCAGTGCAGGGCTGTAACATTTGGTAATGTTAGGAACGGGGCCCTGTTGTGGCTGTTGGTCTGATGCCCAGCACTTCAGAGCCTCCCAGTGGGTATTGAGCAAGATATACAAACAGTCCCACAGCGACTAACAGACCATTAGTGGGGTTTCCCAGTTGGCTCAGTGACATCTGTATCTTGCCATTTGTAAAGTTCATGGATTCATTATGAATTTATTGGAATATATTTCACAAAGAAGCTTTTGCAGAGAAACAAAAAATCTATATGCAGTTCTTAATGCAACGTCCCATTCCTTTCACTGAGAAATAAGGAATGTTGGGACTGAGCAAGCAGCAGGATGGAGGCATTGCACATAGTAATGAGTACTTGTTTAAATGTGGCTTATACTCACGTTGTTTTGAAGCTATTAATGTTGTAAATGTAATTTACGCAGGTTATTAGTGAGCTGAATGGAAAAAACATCGAAGACGTCATAGCTCAGGGTAAGTACAGTCTTGAGTGTCACAGATAATTGCCTCCGCTATTTTGGTACCTTAAACTTGAGAGTGCAGCACTGCTGCCAACTTCCTGATTATTCATCATTTTCCTCTTGCAGTTCAGTGCTTGAAATCCAGCAGGTCCATTCTAATTCCTAGCAGGTTGGTGCCAGTACCTGTGAGGTTTCGCTTGTGGACCATATTATATTGGAAGACTTAAATGTGTATGAGCTTACTGGTAGTTTGCTCATGACATAGTTTTCTGGACATATTGAATGAAGAAAGAATTAACAGTTCTTTATTTAGTTATTTATTTTTGGACTTGATGATCTTCAAGGTCTTTTCCAACCTGGGTAATTCTATGATTTGCATTTACTCATTTATACACACCTCTTATTTAAGATATTTACTGTTAAGTGTAATTAAGTGTCAAACCATTTAAAGGCACAGCTACACCCCCAGTGACAGATACAAGCTTCTCCAGCACACATCTCTTATGGGGCTCTTCACATCTGGTTCTTCCTTTTCTCAAGGAGAGAATTCTTAAGTGCTGAAGGATGTTTGAAATCTTGCACTCTTACCTGCTGGCTCCTATGGAATCTGGGACTCATAACATTACTTGACTGGGTCATAGGGCTGAAACAACGCAGAGTTGAGGTAGTGCAAAGATCTAGATGGGGTTATTTTCTATTTCTGAAAATACTTAGGCAAAAGGGAACATTTAAGCACATTTATTAAATATTGCCAGGACTTTGCCTGGTATTGCTGCTCTGTGAGGTAACTGGCCATTCTCTTGGTGTGGTCTGAAGGCTTAAGAGAGCAATTATGCATGCGCTTACAGCGCGTTGTTTCTTTATGTAATACTTCTTCCTAAAACAAATTGTTTCTTAGAACATATTGACATGCATATGGAACATGTTTGTTTACTTGGCTGGTTCATTAGAGCTTGAAGTAACAAGGAAATATTTGGAAACAGATTCCAAGAAACTGGAATATAAGCAAGCATACAGGGTACGTGACCTCTGGATGCCAAGGGAGCCTTGGTATGTGAAAGGTAGATGCCAGAGAGCTAACTAACTTTTCCAAAGGCAAGCATAAATCAGCAGTGAGTTTGCTAAAGGTTTCATAGGGTGTTGGAAAATGTGGTTAAATACTGCACTCTTTGCCATAAATATCTTTGTTCTTTTCCTCCCCCACATGCACTCAGTTTTCTGTACCCTTTAAAAAAAATAGGCAAAACCAGCCATCTTTTTTTGGAGCTATCTTGAGATCATCCATTTCTGGGCTTTATTCAGTGAACATAATATGTGCGTACATGTCAAATTGGGTGTGTTTGCCACTGTTTTTATGACAGTTTTTGAAACAAATGGGAGGTATTGTGTGCAGAACAAAGTTTATTAATTTGCATCAGTGTTCTCAGGAGAAATGTTCACCATCAGGTTTAAGATTTTATGTTGGGTGTTTTATTATGAGATTTCATACTTAGAGGTGCAGCTTCTTGTTCCTTGCAGTGGTGGTGACAGAGTGACAGTTCAGTTCGTGTGACATGGAATCTGGTTTTTCTTGATTCCTGTTCCTCCCTGACTGTGCTGTCCATGTTGCAGTTCAATAAACTCTCTTCTTTCCCATTCAGGTAATGGAAAGCTTGCCAGCATGCCAGCTGGGGGAGCTGTGGCAGTCTCTACTGGAGGGGTCTCTGCAGCTCCTGCTGCAGGTGCTGCTCCTGCTGCCGGTGAGTGTGACTGGAGAGGCACTGTTACAGGGCAGTTCCATTTTCTCCTTTGAAATCTTAATGCTTGAGTGCCAGTTTCAAGGTCTTCCTACTTCAACAGTTCACTACATGGTTGAAAAATGTACTGAGCTGTTACTTTTTTTATGAGCAATGAGAGATATTTGCTCTTTTTTGTCCACTTCGAAGTTTGTTTTGGCTTGGAACTGAAAATCGGGTTTCACTGTTTAAAAGATGTCCCTTCAATAGTAGTGTCTGTGTCCCATCGGTGTTTATACAGACTACTAAAGGGAACAAAAGGTCTCATTAAAGATCAGCTGTGGAGGTTGAAACTAATAATGTGGAAGCTGAGTACACTAACACATGTTTCTTGGCAATCTGTGTGCAAAAAGATAAATACTGACCATTGGCTTGGTTTGTTTTCTTCAGCTGAGGAGAAGAAAGAAGAGAAGAAGGAAGAATCTGAAGAATCTGATGATGACATGGGATTCGGCCTATTTGATTAATTGTTTGTTATAAAGAAATTATTAAAATTGTTTGTTTTAATTTGTTTCTGAGTTTGTGGTCATAACTGTGTAACTGCTGTTGAATTCTGACAGCTATTTAAATAGCTCTGACAAAGCTGGAACTTCAGCTCTGTGTGGAATAGAGAGGAGCCATGGGACATTTATAAACTATTGTATGTTAGGAAACAGTTCCAGCAGACAATTGCAAATGACTTTATAGAGGTATTTGGCTGTCACAAGCAGCGTGTAGGTAGCACATGGGATGATGCCAAGTCTCCACAGGTTGTTTCACGAGAGAGAGGGGTCCTGGAGCGCTGCAATATAATTCTTTGCCAGTGTAAGTTGTAGGGGAAAAAAAAAAGGCAAAGGCTGATAATGTTGGCTATGAGTCATTGGATAAAGCATGGCAAGTACTTCTGAGAGGACAGATGGGTGAAATCCAAGTAGGAAAAATGATTTTATCTTGTACTGAGAGAAAACGCCCTTCTCAGAAGCCGGGGCAGAGGGCAGCTGAAAATTTGATCCTCGGATCACAGGTTGGCCATGATTTTAGTGGTTAACCCTTGGTGCCTTCTGAAGTCACAGGAGGCAGTGCCAATGCTTTTCAATTTCTCAATCTCAAATCTAGCAGGCAGTAGGAGTGAAAACTGCTTGTGTTTGTTCTAGTTCTCTGTCAGAGTTGTAATGACTGTGGCTTGATACTGGTGGAGGATTAACTGCTTTTCAAAGGTACTGAAGGGAAAGGACAACTCTGCTTGGTGATGACACTGATAGTTACTAGATTGATGAGAGAGTGCTTTAGTCATAGGATTGACATTGAAACGCACGAGCTTTCGTCACTGATAGATAAATGCTCCATCTCTAATCAGCTCTGACTGAAAACTAGTCCTTACGGACGCTACTTTACTTGGAAAACGGGGTGAAAGCCACTTATACTGAGGGCAGCCTGGGCCTGTGGAGGGGCCGAGCTGAGGGGCGGCGATGTCGCCGCCCCTCAGCTCGGCCCCTCCGCAGGCCGGAGGCGGAGCTCTGTGCCGGGCCGCCCCATATAAGCACGGCAGCGGAGTGGCTGCCGGCAGTTCCCTCCCCTCCGGTAATCGCAGTTCCTCTCGTTCTCTCAGTCCGCCCGCTGCCGGGCGGTGGGATGTGAGCGGGGCCTTTCGGCGTCCCCTGCTTTTCTACGTTAGGCCATGTTCCCTTTGGACTCCGCTTGGAACATCTCGTTCGCCGGCTGCGGCTTCCTCGGGGTCTACCATATCGGTGTAGCCAGCTGCCTCCAGGAACATGCCCCTTTTCTCGTTGCCAACGCCCGGAAGGTGTACGGGGCCTCGGCCGGAGCGCTCACCGCCACCGCCCTCGTCAGCGGCGCCTGCCTCGGTAAGTGTCTGTGGAAGCGTTGGGTGGGGGGGTAGGTGTAAAATCGCAATAGGGTTTGCTGTACTTGAAGCTTTTCCTGTTTATTTTGAGAGTAGACATCGCAGGAAAGCATCTCGAACGCGGTGTGAGGGAAGCAGATGTGTCTATTTATTCTTAATGCTTGTCGGTAGAGAAACAACTGAAACCAACGTGAGCTAAGTGAAACCAGAGCTGTTGGCCTCTTGAAGTCATCTGTGCTCTCTCCAGGGCACTCCCTGTTCTCTGGGGACAGATTGAGTTCTGAAACGTCACCTTCGTGCAGCTAAAAGTTATCGTCTTCTGTGTGGCCAGACTTGAACTTTTCCCCCTTAAATTATGTTTACAGCAGCGACCAATGGAGTGTGGCTGTTGCTCCTGGAGCACACTGGGAGCTCGAAGCCCAGCCTGGATTTTCTAAGGCTGTTGTGCTGCGGTGTCAGGCTTTCTCAGGGGTGAGGAAATAGGTATCTTCTAACCCCGTCTGTTGGGGTCCCATTGCTGGAAGCTGCTGGGATTTAGTTGTTCTGCTTGCGGTGCTGAGGTGACTGCACAGCCAGCTCCTGAGCCTCTGTTAAACTGGCAGAGGTGTGGCACCCACATGAGACAGGCTGAAGGCACTACCCAAACCCTTTGGCTCAGACATCATTACAGGGCTGAGCAAGTCTCTTATCTTGTCTGCCTTGTTTTTGCTATTTATATATCCAGAGCATCCACAACCTCCCAGAGGGTAACACCCAGTTACTTGTCTCGTTCCCTTTGAGGTGTAAAGATGGGCATGAGAACAGGGACTGAATAGGGGGCCATTTTTAGGTAATGTTTGCTCCTCTCGCTGCAGATTTGGATATGGCTACTCAAGTTATGTCTCAAGTTTGAGTGCTCTTGGGCATTTTATATCTTTTTCTTTTTAGCTTTGCCTGTGGCTGGTGTGTGTCTTATATAAAGAACCGGTGACTTCTGAAAGTAAAAGCAGATGATGGGATACCCAGTTGGGTCCTGGTATTGCTGCACTTTGTCCCTGTCATAAGCCGTTCTGACAGTACAGATTGCAGGCTGAGGTCCAGAGGTTGGGGTTGAGCTCATAGGGAAGAAGGGGGCAGAGGGGGAAAAGAAGTTACAGGTGCAAAGTGTTCTAGGAGAGCAGTTTTTCCTCTTTTGGAGGGTCCTGAGTGTGTGTTTGTGCAACTGGTTTCTCCCAGAGAGAAACCGCAGTAGCCTGTGGGCTTTTTAAAGCTCATGGCAAATCCTGCTTTGTGCTGTCTAATGTGCTGCCAATTGATTTGGAGCACTAAGTAGCATCCCTGGATGGATGGCAAGCAGGAGTCTCGCTTATTTGGCTGCGTGTAGATAAGGGTTAGTGCTTTGCTGTGTCTGTACTTGGTTGTGAACTTAATGCAAAGAAATACTTTCAGAGGAGGAGTGGGAAAGAACTTTTCCTTTAGCATTTTTTCAAGTTTCTATCAATTGAGACCCTGTCCAGAGAAAACAGAAACTGTCCTGCCCTTCAGGGTCTATGATCCCACTTTGTTTTTTATCCGGTCTTTCTCTTCTGCTCTCTGTGCCAGTCTTGCCTTTCAGCTGATTCTGCCTTCTCCCTGATTTGGGAGCACTCTGCTGTCATTTGCACGTGGCAGTAAGGCTCTGCTGTGGGCAAACACTGCAGTGAATGCCCTTGCCAAATACTCTGCGACCTTGGTCGCTCAGCATGGGCTTTGAAGGCACGTTTGAGCACAGCAAGCAAAGGAATGCTGCACATGAGTATTAGGTAGGCAGAGGACCTTATTTTGAAATAAGAGACTAAGATGTATTAATAGTCTGCTGTGACCTCACCTAGCTCATGTTAAGCACTTCACTATTAGTTGTGGGGGACTTGTAATTCTTCAGGCCTATGCCCATGGCATTGATCTGTGTTTGAAGTGTTCTCTCCAGCTTTGACATCATTGTTTTCGCTGTCAGGAAAATGCATTGTTTTCTCCACTGGAATAATCTGTGTGGATGTTGCAGTTTATTGGGCAGCCTCCCATGTTTATAAGCGTGTTTGTTTTATAGTCCAGAGGCTTTTCTGGGACATGGGCTTCTGTCGAGCCTGCTGCTTCTTCTGGGGCTGTTGGAACCCAGCATGCTAAGAAGTGCACCTATATTGGCCAAGCAAGAAAGAATTCCTTTCCTGTTGGTTTTGTGGTCTCCTTCTTACGTCTATGCCACATCCTGCAACTTTTCACAAACCTGGAGCTTATGTTTATGATAAAACCTGAAGTTGGGGGGCCTGGATGAGTAGAATTGGCTCATGAGATGCAACGGGACAGTACTTTTCCAGTCACTAGTAATGCTAAAATACAGTTCATGTTGGGTTCCAAAATCTTTCATGAGAGGGTAGGGAGATATATTTTTGTGAAGGGCCTGGAATGATCTCACTTCATTGTGCTGCATGGGATTTGGTGTGCCTGCTTTGGAGGCATAATGCCTGGTGTGAATTATGGGATGCAAACCTGTAATCACTGAAAAGCTGTTTTTGAGCTGATGCTTAGGCCCTAGACTGTGCTTGTGATGCCTGTGACTCAGAGTTAACCACCAGCATCTCTACTGTGCAGCACGTGAGTATTGTCCTGTACCAGGGCAGGGGGGGAGAGCTGCTGAACTGTGCCTCTCTTGTGGCAGAAGAGGTGGATTCTGCTGTCAGAGGCAAAGCTGTCTGTCAAGCCCCCATCTGAGGGAGTTAGGCATGAATGTGAATCAGCCAGCAGTGTCAGTAAAAATAGTAAAGCCAGCCGAGGGGATGCTTCTGGTACAGAGCATGCAGAAAGGAGCGTGCATCTGCTGGATAGAGCAGCATTGATTGAGATGCTCTTAAAGAACTTTTCAGAACAAAACTCCTGTTTGTTTGGGCTTGGTTTTGTTTTTCCCTTATATCTCAGTCAGGACTCTGTCCCAACCTTGTCCCATGGTGAAGTAATAGTTTGATGGTCAGGTTTGCCTGTCACTTGTCATCATATGACCACCAGGAAGCTGCGCTGCTGAACTGTAAGGACTTCTTCTATTGAGTAATGGAGGAAGGATGAGGAGGTTAACCCCTTCTGTTACCTTTCAAATGTGAACTGTGACAACATCTTTCATTCTGAAATGAACTCTTCTGCATGCAAAGGCTTAAAGGCTGATCATGGAGGTTATTTTCTGTGTGTGGAATCGAACATCAAATCCCAGATTGAGGAAAAGAAATCAGCTTAGTTTCTAATGAATCCTCAGAGCAGTGCCGGTTTGTGCTGGCCGGAGCATGAATCATGAAGTTTATTTTGGGGGAAGTGTGTTTGATGCTTCTTAATGGCTGTTGGATGGGATCTGTAGGTACGAGAGGGAGACCTCCACAGTGCATGGGAGTCAAAACCCAAGTCCCTTTGTGTATCTCCTGCAAAGGCCTAAGCTGGGAAGCAAGTTCCACTGAGCTCAGCACCCCCAGTCCAGTCAATTGAAGAAGAGAGACACATATGGAGATGCAGACCTAATTCCCCACGGTTTCCACTGTGCCTTCCATGAAGTGGGGGTGAAGCATTCACTGGCATTCATTCTGTCTGCCATATCCTCTGAGGCTATTTTCCAGTCTCTTGTCTATGCTGTACTTAAGTTTGTTCTCAGAAGAATTAATCCTCTTCCTCCTGATACGCTGCAGGTTCTTTGGGTGGACCCGTAGGTTTCGGAAGCCTTAGCGTTTAAAGGATTTAGTAACACTTTCACACCGGAGGCTCTGGCAATGTCTCTGTACTTCTCCTTGTGGATTATCTAGTTTGCAGTCCTGAGGCAGAGGTGGCAGCTGGTGTAAATGGATCAAGGATCCCTTAGCATATGTTAATTATAAGACTTGTTGTTGATGGCTTATTTGAATGCTGTTGATTCAGGGCTGGGCCCGGTGAGAAAGTTGTTTTGGCGTCTAATTCAGCAGGGTGTGTGTGGATTCATCCTGTCCAAGTTATGTCATGCGTGGAGAAAGTTAAGAGCCCTGTTGTGGAGTACGGGGGAGTTGTATCACTTTACCTCGCCCAGTGGTGTTATATAGTGGGGCTGGTTAAAAACGTATTGATGGAAACTAAGTGGCCATTAAACCACTTGCCGTGCTTCTGCATGTAGAAATGTTTGGTGTATGTGAGCTTCAGGTGGACATTGCTGTGTCTGTCTTGCTGCCTTCCTTGATTCTGCACTCTGAGCTTTGCAGGAAGGTTTGTGCAGGGGCCCATCGCTCAGAAGGGTCAGTGCAACCCACTGTAGGTGATTCCTGCCCTGCTCACAACCTGAGTCATCTCGATGCTGTTGGGGGGAGCTGCTGCTGACATCTATGGAAGAAAGGTATGTCCATCCCCAGACATTCTTGTCATGGAATGCGGTCTGCCTTGTGATCTGCCTGACATTGCTTCCTCAGTAACCTTCATCACAACGAGATCCCTTCTGAAGAGTGCTTTGGAGCGAGGCTTCTTGTTGCCGCTGTCTTGCTCGTAACCTGCTCCACTCGTCTCTACAGGGAAAAATTAGGGGTGTAAAGTGACACCGAACATGTCAGTGTGGGACAGAAGGGCAAAGCGGGCACAGTGAGCAGCCTGCATGGAGCTGTGTGGGGAGGTACTTGGCATGGGGTGGAGCAGCTGGCTAACAATGCAAACATGTGGGAGCTGGTCACGATGCAGGCCAGGAGCCAGGAGTGGAATTCAGAGCCATTTCTCTCATTTTCTGCCAGGGCTCAACATGCTCTAGCAGCCACGTGAGTGTACAGTGAGAAGGGACAGGGAGAAGGGAGTAAGGCTGCCCTTTGAGTGGCAGAGCCTGCCCACAGGAGAGCACTCAGCAGGGGTTAGACTGAACACCTCCAAAAGCTGTATATAGACCTGGATAGTGATCTGCATTGCTTTGGTGTTGGTGAACCAGCTCGTGCATGGTAATGTAAAGCAAAGCTGGAGTGGAAGCTATTTCTTCAGGCTCTAGAAATAAAATATAAAACCGTTCCCTCTGCTTTTGATCTTCATGGATCAGCAGTGCAGATATTTAGCAAGGCAAGTTGGCTGAACCTTGCTGGCATGAAGCAGCAGGAAAATCCAAGAAGTTTCTCTACTGTCATGTAGCACTGCTCTCTTCCCTTCCACAGCATCTTATTTCTAATGCCTCTTCTGCTGTCGAGTGGAAATAGTGTGCTAGATCCTGAGGTCTGTGCTGCTCATCTGCTGACAGACCCTGAAAAGTGAGTGTGGTGTATAATGTGCTGGGGAGTGATACTTGCTCCTTCTGCAGTAATTCCTGTTCAGGATAACAACCACTGGATGCTTTGTGGTAGTAGTTTTCATGAGGATATATAAAGCAAGATGTTCCACTTTGGAGTTTGGCTTGCCTATGGTCCTGAGCAACTTTTCTCTTTCATGTGAAAGCCCTGAGCAGAAATGCATTATTAACCCTTGTATTAGAGAATTACAGTGGAATAAAATAGGCCAGTGGGAGCTCCCTGTTGTGATTGTGCCACTCAGTAATCCTGGCTGTCTGCCTGACCTGAGCTGCCTCTGGGCTTTCCTATTGATTGTTTCCCCATAGAAGCTCCAGTGTTTTCTGCTTTTCATTGCCAAGGCAAATGCTGCAGTCCTGTGTCTGCAGGAACTAAATGAGCTTTGGTTTGCAGGATGTCTGCTAGTTGGTGAGACTTTGCTGTGTCAACATCAGTGCCAGTGCAGTGGGACAAAGCACATGCAAAATTTCTTGTCATCTGCCTCCCATATCCAGGGTGTGACAGTAGTGCTGGTTTATTTGTCAGCTGGTGCACAAAAAATAGCTGTTTCTCTTAAGGGAGGAAATGGACTCCTTCTGTTTGGGGCTTATTTTGATAAATACAGAAAATCCCTCTGTTTTTTTCCCCCCGAGTTTTACTTGAAGTGAACAGGCGTGTTAATGAGAGGCTTGTGCATCTGAAGCAGTTGCAGCTGACCTGGATTTACTTAGCTGTCCTGCTGCAGGCTGTACCTTGGCACTGTTTGTAGACTTAGCAATGCTTAGCTATGAATATCTGGGCCAGAAACCGTGGGATAAGCCCTTCCTTCATCATCTACCTCTGGCTGCAAGAGCTGGCTCTACTTGAAAAGCTGTCTTCGTGTCTCCACTTGCCCTACCCATAAGGTGAGAATGTTCCTTCCATAGTCTCAGAGGGATCCCTAGGAGTTTCTCTAGTATGGCATGAATCGGTGCCTCTTACTCTTGAGCAAAGGGAGGGAGAGCATTAATTGTGGCCAGGTTTTCTAAGGAATTTCACTTGCAAAAGAATTCTCTTGTTGAGTTCTGTAGGTAAATCCCCAATAGGAAGGGTTCCCTGCCAGTTGTATGACTGGGTTTGCCTCAGACTGGCCAAGGACGCGTTGTGAGGGCAGTTGAGTCTACTGCCTCTGCCTTGTCAGAAACAAAAGCTCCTTCTTGGGTCTCTTATCTGGATCTAATTCGTTAGAGCTGCTTCTTATCTGATGGCAAAATAGTAGATAGAGGAACGAGTGAGAACCTTGAATATAAGTAGCAAATATAACTAGGATCAACACAAATTAGGGAAGTCACAGGAGAACAGCTTGTTCTGGTACATGATGTTTCTCAATATTATTATGGGAAGATGTGCACAGATGTGACAAGAACTGCTGCCTTTAAAGGTTACGGTGCTAGCTGCTTTCTTCCAGCCTTAAGTATTTAAAGGATGGTTCTACTTTGTGTTAATTAGTGGGATAGATACAACTTCTGTAAGTAAGGGATAGTTCCCACCACCACCGATGCTTTTAGGATTTCAGCCTGCAATTGAGGCTCTGTCTCCAGCTGTAGGATGCGCACCACCTGAAAACATAAGGGCAGACCCTAAGATAGTGTTCTTATTTTCTGCTGGCATTAATTTATCTTTTTCATCCCCTCCTTCCCCTGACCCTCTTTGACATCTTCCATGTATTGCTGATGGGCACAATGAGAACCTGACTACCCAGGTTGGCCTTCTTTCAGCCCATATGAAGGTCCACCTGGTTCTTGTTCTCTCGGGGCAGTGGGTAGAAACCAGTTTGCTTCAACACGAAGCTCATCCACGCAGTGAGGATCTTTCACAAACCGACATCACTGCCCACAAGAACTAGAGTTGTCCTTAGATCACCACTATGTTGCTATTTGCTCTTCCTTTTGCTGAGCAAATGGGCATTGAGAGGAAATATCTGATAAAATTATCTCAGTTAATTATTTCCTAGTGGTCAGTTTGCAGACTTGTGGTTTAACATCCCCTGCTTACAGCTTAATGTTGGAGGAGTGCCATAAGCACCTGCACTTTCTGCTAATTCCTTTCAGAGCTTTAAGTGTCTGTCCACACCGGAGCCTCTGCTGAGAAATAGGACAGAGGAGAGAGGAGTGGTGCCTTGCTGATGTGTAGGAAGACATCTGAGTTCTTGTTGTGGCTGGATACAGCACAGGTTTAGCAAGAACCTTTTGGTGCTGCACAATTCCCTGCCTGCTCTGTAAGTCCACACAAGGTACGGCATCTGCAGTCTGGGCTGTGAATTCCCTGCGTGTGCTTTTTAGCAGCAGGAATGAGGATGTGTTCCCTGTATCTGCGCTGCACCTGGCCATGCTGTCCTCTATTCTCCATCCCTATTTGAAAGACTTTCAGCTCGCATCCTGTTTACCGCTGGTTTAGCCAGGGAGCAGGAATGTCCCTGGCACATGGGATGAACTTTGTACTGATGTGGAGCTCTTCCAGAAGGAGCTTCTCATCAGAATGCCCAGAATGCCCCTCTGCCTCTTCAGCTCCTATTTTTGTTTCTTTCTTAAGCTCTTTTTTTTTCCACATGAAATACTTTGTGGGTCATCTGCCCTTTTGGTGCCTGGAAAATAGATATCGGTGTGATCTGATGTCAGCAGGCAGGCGTCACTGTGCCCTTGGTGCTAAAGCTCTGCTGCTCCAGAGGTCAGAAGAGGCCCTTTGCTCACCTTCTCCCATAGCAACCGACACCCCACACTGCATCCCATGGGAGGTGCTGCAGGGTGTTTAAATCTTGCAATAGCCTCATCTACATGTGTCACACGGAGCTGAAGTAGCCTTTGCCTCAGATTTCACAGCTCCTCTTAGTGGTGTTTCCTGCAACATCACCTTTATTTAGTGAATAAAAACCTATCGAAGACTTTTCAGTGTGGACTGGAATCAGCACTGGGCGGTAAGAGCGGTTCGTTTGTGGCTGACCCCTGCAGGGTTTCTTTCTCTGCTACCTCTCATTCAGCTGTTTCTCCCTCTGGCAGACTATTTTAATCCCATCCCTACCACAAAAAGTTGTTCCAGGAAAACCAGCTCAAATTCTGCTCACGCTCTCACCTCTTCTTTCTCCTCCCATACTAGTTTCCAAGAGGGCTTGTCATCTGTTGTAGATTTAGCGACGTAAACCTGACCCCTTGGCTGAACCCTCAGCTGGCCTCATTTCCAGGAAAACTGGTGGTGCTGCAGATCACACTGTGCCTTTCTCAGCCTTCTGAGCTATTCTGCATTCGGTCATTCAGTTTTGCTGTTAGGGAGCTAACAAGTCCAACGGGATCACAACTGCCCTTAAGCTGAAATACCTGAGAAGTTGCTTCTTACAAACTGTCTATATGCACGTGTTAAAAACACCAAATACCCAAGAAATTAAAGAAATGAAATTGCTGGCTGGCAGTTAATTCTCATTCTGTCCTGTTTTCCATTTCCCTCCCGCCCCACTTGGCTGTGTGATGGTGGTTGAGCAGGTATCTGCAACTGAAGTTGTTCTTCAGATGTTGAGACAGGCTGTTTCCTGGCATGTTTAGGATTTCACAGTGTTCTTCAGCAACTTCCAGCTGAGCTTTTTGCTCAGATATTAGTCATAAGCTCCATTTTATTATGGTTTTTTTCAGTATCGCTGTCAAATCTTTCTGCAGGTGAGATTCCAGCTCTGAAGGCACATTTCTTTAAGCACCAGGTCTCAGTGCAGCTGAGTTTCCAAGGATCATGTGGCCAAGGTGCCAGACTGGAATTCTTTCATTCTTTTTGGCTCTGTTGCACGTTCTCTGTTCACCCCGTCAGATGCAAAAGACTGGTAGGGATCGAGTGCTAATGTCATGGTGCTCCTAAGCCAGCCCCACAGAAACCAGTTTACTTTGTGTTGGGAATGGACTTGAACCACGCAGCTACTATCTGGAACAGGCTGTGCTCAGTGGCTTACTGCTAATCGAGTAAGTAAGATCAGAATTAGGCTGCTAAACGTTACTTTAGGAAAGAGCAGAAGATTGGGATTATAGTGCTAAAAATTGCTTCAAAGTAGGGAACTTGGATTTTCTGCTAAGTTGCTACCTCACATTACCTAAATCCTGACCCCAGAGTTTCTGGTCATGGTCAAGGGTCTCATTCAGAGCTTGTTTGAGCTACTGGTGTTGCTGGCTTTCCTACGCACAAAATCACGTTCCCAGGCTGTGTTAAGGGAGAACATGTTGCTGGCACACGTGTATTGCAAAAGAATGGGATGTGTCAATATAGTGTTGACGGTGTTGTTTCCCTTATCTCGATTTATTAACCTGGGTCTAACTTGGCTATGGTTGCGGGGTTGGGGAGGGAAGACAGCAAAACAGAGAGGTCTAAAGCCAATAAAGTTGGCTTGAACTGATAGCAGCTTCCATCTTTGTCCAATAACCAGATCTCAGTTTGATTGTAGGGAAGATTTGTGAAATCATGGCTGTTTTCCTTCTGTTTCTGCGATTCTTCCCTTTGTACTCTTCTCATATAAATCAGCGCTGTATCTCAGGAGTGCAGTGATTTGCCTTGTACTCAGAGCAGTGCTTTGAATCTCGTTGTGACTAGGAGATGCACGGGGAGGCGTCTGGAAGTGTGTGCAGAGGGCAGTGTGCTGGGTGGGGACGGTTTGGCTGCTTGTGTTGGTGGTTTTGTTTTGTCCTTTCCCTTCTTTCCTGCTGCAGAGCTGTGATACTCTTGCCAGATTGGGCTCCCAGTGACCATGAGATAATGGGTTTAGCAGCTGCCTTTGCTTCTCTGCAGATGAGCTGCTTTCTCTTCTGTAAACCCAGCTGGGTCACTGAGGGAAAGTGTAAAGCACACATGCCTTTGTGAATCCTGCTTTCCCACAGGGCCTGTTTCTAGTGCTGTGAAGTAGGACACAGAAGAGACGGGGCACCATATCCACTTCAGATAGCTCTAAATAGCTGATTGCCTAAAGAAGCATAGTGTACGTTTTGCTCACCTGGAACTGCATTGCCAGCAGAGCTGTAATGATGGATCACTTGGAAAGAAGTGATATTCCAGTTTGCCTATAAGCAAAAGTGCCAGTAGATCGTGTTTTTCATGTCAGGAAAAAAGGGTGTTTTGGAGCTGATTCAGCCATAAGCTCAACTGCAACAACAAAGCCCCAAAATAACCTCATTTTCTGTGTTAGTCAGTAGGGAGAAACTTCAGAGCAAGGCTGTGAATGAAGGATTTCTATATTTTATTTTTTGAAAAAGGCTGATTTCTTGCTACCATTTCATGGTGTGTGTTTCTCATTACAGGTGAGGCTGGCGCCAGCATCATTCGAGTGTCTAAAGAAGCACGAAAGAGGTTCCTGGGTCCGCTTCACCCCTCTTTCAACCTGGTGAAGATCATTCGGCTCTGCCTGTACAAGACTGTGCCAGACAATGGGCATGAGGTGGCGGCAGGACGGTTGGGTATTTCCCTCACACGAGTGTCTGATGGAGAGAACGTCATACTGTCAGACTTCCATTCCAAAGAGGAGCTGATCCAGGTGACTTGAGGCTTATTGCAGGGGGCTGGGCAAGAACTGCAGACTGTTTTGCTTCGTATTTGTCTCCAAATGTCTTTCTTAATGTAGTATAGTTCTCAGCGTGCCCATGTGGTACTCTAATTCAGTAGGTTTTGATATCATATTGATGTGCTGGATCTCTTTCTTCCTCAGGCCTGTGTCTGCAGCACCTTTATCCCTGTCTACTGTGGGCTGATACCTCCAACCTTGCGTGGAGTGGTAAGGCTCTTAAAATATTTCTTTATTAAATTATGTACTAATGAATAAGACAATAAATTCTGATACTCAGTTTGGGCAATCCAACTGCCTGTTACCTGGCAGCAATTATCCTGAAGAAGCATGAGAAATTCCCAAATAAACAGTGTTAGCAATGGGTATGCCTTGTTTTCAGGTCCTGCAGTTGGCTAAATTGTCTGGCTGACGTAACTTAAGTGCTGGCTGATTTAGTAGGTTTAGTATATAGTTATCCAGGTTCCTTGGTGAAACTCTCCAGCGCTGAGGCTCTAACCCACTGTTCAAGTGGAAAGAACTTTGTTCCAAGGTAGAAACTATGTGTTTTTTTCCTACAAGCCTCCTTTGAAGAGTTTTAACCACTAGTGTTGTTAGCAGGCCGCTTTTCCATGGCATTCTTCATGTCCTTCCTCTGAGAATGTTTTATCTACAAGTGCTCTTTTTAGTTTCCTGTCCAAGAAAGTGTCTAGAGCAGTTTTTCCCTTTTGTATGTTCGTGTTAGAAATGAAAATGCTTCAAAGCTGCACAGGGCTGGAGAATCTTTGTATATAGCAGCAATGCTTAAGGGCCTCAGCTGAGCTTGGACTTCCATTGTGCTGTATGAGGTAATGCACATGAAAAGGCTGCCTGTTTACAATGTAACCAGCTGAAAGGAAGAGTTGCCGTTCAAGACATCTGCCTGTCTTGCCTTCCCTCAAATGAGCTGATCGGGATGCCTCGGTGTGACAGGGCATCAAATCTGTTAAGCCTCCTACAAGTGAGGTCAGTTTTGTTCCCACATAATATACAACTAGACTGTTTTTGTATTGTGCAAGTATGTTGAGCGGAGCAACGATCTAGAAATGTTCGATGTCTAGCCCTTCAAAGAAGCGACAGGATCGTGCTGGTTTGGCATTTGCTCAACAGCTACAGTCTGGGTTTCTATCCCCCCAGCTGGTGGGAATGTAGCAGTGGCTCTTGCATAAGACCTGTTTGGTGTTATCCGAGGTGAGCCTGGCTCTAGCAAAAATCACAAAATTCCAAACCAATGTAGAGCAATCGGGTTATGAAATTAGCAGCTGCCCTGCTGTACCAGGGAGTGAATTCTTTTGTGAAGTTTCCATGTGGGGAAAACAAGGGGCTGGGGGAGGGTGAACATGGGTGTGGGATGAGATGAGGAAACTAATTTTTACCTCTTCCCCAGAAAGCAATGGGTCTTTCTGTCCTTGTAAGTCAGTATGGTGAGGTGAAAGGCTAAATTAGACTGGGGATGAACTTGGGAAAAGGCTTTGAAATGGGGCTGCGTGATTCCTAGCACAACTAATGACTGCATTTACCACAAAACAGAATGGCACGCCAACTCAACTCACAAGTACCTGTTTTTAAGGCAGTATGCCAGTGAAAATTACCGTGTCCTTACTGAATTCTTTCTTTTCCCTCCTGTCTTTTCAGTGTTCGCATTTTGTATCTCTAGCCTTCTTATGGGGGGGATGATGAAGATAGGTGAGAGGGAAAGAGAAATGAGTTTTTAAGTATTGAGAAACCAAAGGGCCAGTTGCTGACCTGAAAACGTGCTCTCTAGCTGTGACCTGTCTGTGGCACGAGGGTGAGGTGAAACCTTAAAAAGCGTAAAAGAGAGCAAGCTGTTGCTCTGGCTGAGTGCAGATCCCAGGGATGTGGAGGACTCGGTAAGAGAGTGGAGCTGGGGACCTCAGGAATGATCTCAGTCTGTGTTCTGTCCCCAAGAGCTGCTGTGTACACCTGCAGATAGGCTGAGGCCGCAGCCTATGGCACTGATGCTGCTTGTGGTTTTGTGAAAGGTTGAGGAGTGGTCAGCCTTGGATTGGCTGGAGGTTCAGGTAAATCCAAATAAGTGCTGGCTGACCTTGTGTAATAGACATGAATAGAGCTGCTTGCAGAATGGTGGACCAGAAGGTGGGGTCTGAATGTGTGTTCCTTGATTTCAAAGCAGGTGCTAGCTTTATTGTAGAGGTCTTTCTAATAACATCTGTTAGCTTCTGCTGCCACCTTCTGGAAAACTTATGTTTCTACATCCTTACCACAGGCTAGCGTAGTCTCAGTGAAAACACTCTTCTCCATCTTCTTTAGGCAAAGTGTTTCCAACAGGGTGCACGTGTCTTTGAGTTATATCTATCTCACCCTTCTGCCTTCTTGACTCTCCACACCCAGCTAATGGAGGAGCCACTAACCATGTCTGTCTTGATACCATGTTTGACCTGACATGGATGAAATGCTCCGTGCTGTGAGTTAACTGTGGTCTGTACAGACTACAACCGGAATTACAAGCTGCTTCTCTTGAACCTGTACACAGGTGTAGCACCAGGATTTATTTTTGCCCTCAAGAAACCCCCTGCTCAGTCCACACTGATCCTGTTGCTTGGTTGGGAGCTGAATTCCTCTAGATAGCTGCAACTCTCCTATAAAACTAATCATTCTCATTTTTATCAGAGGTACCCAAGAGTTCAAGTCTTGTTTCTGCAGGGATCTCAAGCTTGCTGCTCTCTCAACTTGACCAACGTCTCCATCTTCTGCATGTTGCTTGCTCTGCCAGAGACCTCTGATAGGGATTCTCTTGCTCATCTCCTTGTGCAATTATGATACATTAAAGAATACTTGGAGGACATATTGCTGGGTTTGTCCTTCCAACAAGGGGAATGCGGCTGTTTATAGTATGTATGTACAGAACGTTCTCTGATAAGAACTCCTGTTAGGAGCAAAACCTAAGTCCCTTGTACTCTGTTATCACACCAAAGCTAGCAGGTTATAAACGTGTACCCATGTGTTGGAATTGCTGCTTGATTAGCCTCCTAGCAACAAGTAACTGCTTTCCTTCTTAGTTAACAAACTGCGACAGTGGGGACCTGTGTTTGAGCTGCTTGTTTTGAACACAAGTAAAAATGTCTCACTATCACAGTGTGACGGCTTAGATCAGTTTGCACTGCAGGTGGTTGTTGGTGTCATACTGTCAAACTGAACAGAACCCAAACCCTGTGGCAGATGTAACTCAGCTGTCATACAAGTGAGTTATGCTTTTGTCATTGAATGCTTGTGGTCAAAACACTCTTTCCTAGGAGGAAAGGCACATAGCAAAAGGAGATGATAATCAGCACAGGTATGCTGTCACTACTTCCAATTCTTCCAGCTCTGGTGGATGTTGTTCATTCTCTCCCAGAGTTTTTGGCACATATGTGAGCAGGGACACACGATCAATTACAAGAATAAAGAGTGCTTCATTTGCCTTTATTTCAGAGATATGTTGATGGAGGAATTTCTGACAACCTGCCACGATATGAGCTGAAGAACACAATCACGGTGTCTCCGTTCTCAGGGGAGAGTGATATCTGCCCACGAGACAGTTCCACAAACATGCATGAGCTGAGAGTCACCAATACAAGCATCCAGTTCAACCTTCGCAACCTCTACCGCCTCTCGAAGGCCCTCTTTCCTCCAGAGCCACAGGTGAGATTCTTGGCAGTGTCAAAACTTGGGGAAAAAGCTAGATATTAACTGAGTGCTTGTTCTGTTCAGCTGAACAGCCTCCAAATGGATTGCTTTTGCTTACCTCTGCCACAGGTGCTGCGGGATATGTGCAAGCAGGGCTATCGGGATGCACTGCACTTCCTGAAGAAGAATGGTAAGGCACTGAGTGTTTGTGGGGTGTGCTGAATTGCCTCTTTGGTGCCAGGCTTCATGACCTAGCCCTGAGGTTATTTAGTGATGGGTGTAAAAGGTGGAAGAACAAAACTGATCAAGGAGAGTGTTTCAGATTTCTGAATAAATCTTTTTCACTTTTCACTAATAAGGATATTTTAGCTTTTTAGGAAGCAGAGACGGAGTAGATACCTTTTCATTGCAGTACAGAAGGACTGACTATTTTGAGGCAAGAGCAGTGGTGTTGGCACAACTGAGTGTTGAAGTTATGTAGCGTGTGCTTAGGGTTACGTCAGCAGAGATGTACTGCCATTTGGATTGTGAGCTGATAAGCCAGTGCCCTTCTACGTGCACATAGGGTAAGCCTAAGGGGGCAGAGCAGTGCAGAGTGTTGGCATGCCCTCAGCAGCCCCCAGGGCCTGGGGAGTGTGAGCGGATAAGCCAGTGCCCTTCTACGTGCACATAGGGTAAGCCTAATGGGGCAGAGCAGTGCAGGGTGCTGGCATGCCCTCAGCAGCCCCTAGGGCCTGGCAATTTATAGGCTTTGCCAGATTTGATGTTCCAGCCCTGGGCTTCCCTGCCTCCCTGAACTGCTATTTCAGGCTGAGGGTGTTTGATGCCACCTAGTGTCAATTAAGCAGACCAAACACATTTGTTTGCCTTGTGGTCTGTACCTGAGTAGGATAGGAGCAGTCATGCAGCTCTGTGGATTAAGCTGTGGGAGGGGAATGTGAATTGGTTGCTGGTGAAGTATGTAGCAACAAAACCCTATGAAAGGGCCTCTGTAACGTGTGGAGGGGAAACCTAAGAATTTCTGAGGGGGTAAAATGATGATGATGTTAAAGCAGTCGGTTTTCTTACACATTGTGGTAAGCATTACCAGAAATAAGAGACAGGGTATTATGTCCATCTGTCTGGGAGGTGGATGAAGAGTAATATTTTAGGTGCTAGGCAAGAAAGAGTAGCTAACTTGTATAATCTTAATCTCTTTTCAGGTCTCCTTCACCTTTATCGCCCGAGTCCTGGTCCTCTCCTTGCAATAGAAGCCCCTCCAGGTGAGAAGAAAGAGGAAGAAGAAGAAGCTGAGGACCAGATGGAGGAGAACACTGCTCTAGCTGTTGTTGAAGACCACATCTTTGAACACTTGCCTCCCAAACTGAACCAAGGTATGATCCAAAGGAAGAGAGCCCTGGTCATTTTTGTGTGCTGCCTGCTCTGTATCAGAGGTCTGCTGGGATGTGGGTCTTGCTTGTTGGTACCTGGGGATTGAACACCTGCTGGTGCTTAGATAAAATAAGGGCTTGGATATAAAGGTATGGAGGCTGAACTGGGAGAGGGTGCCTCATTTGACACCTCTACGCTGTAAGGCAAGGATAGGATCTTGATGCCTGTAACCTTCAGGAGCTCGATGAAACTACAAGTTGCTGTTCCTCATCTGTGCTCAGCATTGCTACCCTGAGCTAGACTTCATTTAAAAAGTGGAAGGTGAGGAGGGGAGACTCCCAGGATGGGTAATTTAATAGATACAGCAGAAAAAGGGGTAGACCCACGTGAGAGAGATTCAGCCATGTTCTTTTCTGTCTTCAGCTCTTTTGGAGGCTTGTGCTGAAAGAAGAGGTCTCTTGACTGGTATTAGCAACACGCTGCCTATACGCGTGGCCACTGCCATGATGGTCCCCTACATGCTGCCTCTGGAGTCTGCTGTTTCCTTCACTGTCAGGTGTGCCTTCAGCTGTTTTCTTTGGTGCTTTTGTATCCTGTTCAGCCAGGTTTTTGGTGTAGCTGGTGGAACATGAACAGAGAGAAAGCAGGATCCTTTCTAATACCGTAGTGCCAGAGTTCTTGGGGAAAGAGTTCATGCCACTCAACAGCCACGTGCAAAAATATTCCTACCTTTACATGTAATTTAGCTGCAGTCAGAACTTCCAGCTTGAAGTAAAGATTGCTACATGCTGAAATGATAAATTTCAGAGCCTGGAGAAAAGCTTCTGAACTGGAAGAGCTGAGTTGAAAATGAGAATCTCATGAGATGTGACCTCTCTGGAGTGAGAGGAGAGTGTTCCTGTTGCTTCCAGCTCTATGCTTACGCAGCTGGAAAGGCAGGTCTGTCAAATGTGTTCTTAGTACAAGAGAGCCTGTGGAAGGCTTCTGGAAGGAGATGGTTTGTGATAGAAAGACTTAGATTTGGAAAAAATAGATTGGGAAGGCACAGATGCCAAGTGTAAAGAGTAAGCTGCACTCTCACAGCTTCTCCCACATTTATGAATGGCAGTGTAAATGACTCGTACAGTAACTGCCATTAAAAACAATGAAACCATTCACAGGAGGCGAAACTGTTTTCTCCTGTCATTTGTGCAGTTCAACTAATGTTTGTCTCCTGTCTCTTTCCAGGTTGCTGGAATGGCTTCCAGATATCCCTGAGGATATTAGATGGATGAGGGAGCAGATAACTGAAATCTGCAACTACCTTGTGAAGAAAGCCAAGAAGAAACTGGGCAGTCATCTTTCAGCCAGGTATGGCTGTTGTCCTCCACAGCTCTGTCCTGTAGGGGATCACTCAATTTCCCTTTCTTCCTCTGACTTTTATGGAGCTCATGATCTGAATAACTGAGAGATGAGAAGGACTATGGCTGTACAGGCAGTTAGAGGTGGAATGGAAACAACCCTGTATTTCTGGAGCTCTAGTGACCTGTTTGAGTTGTCGCACGTACTAATTCTTTGCATGTCTGTCTTTCAGGCTTTACTATCACCTTGAGCTTGGAGGGCCCCAGAGCCTGCCAATTTCTCCAGCATCTCCTTGTGGTGAAGCAATACCTATGTGGATGAGAAGCAACCGTTCCCTGTCTGATGTCATGCTGAAGTGGGAGGAGTACCAGCGTCAGCTTATGATGGGCTTACTCTGCATCAACGTGGACATGCAGGCATCCCTCTTCCCTTGGGAAGGATTTCAGATCAAACTTCCACCTTTGGACTGTGCAAAAGAGTGCCTGCCCCTCTTCTGAGCCTACTGTGCTGGGGGGATGGGGATGGGTGGGAAGGGGAACAGATACAGAGTGAGACCAGTCTCATCCCTTGGCAGCAGGCTGCCCTGTGCTCATGAATATGCTGCAAAGGGGACTTCCCAGAATGGAGACTGGTGGAATTGTCTGTAGCCATATATTGCCCACTGGGCTGGGTAAGTAGTCTGTGTTAAAGGCACAGAGGCTGATCCCTTGCTCTAGACTTGTTGAGGCTTGGCCGTGGCCCATAGCCATGCTGATGCTGACCCAACTGGGCTATCCCAAATAATGCACTTTGAATTGCCGTTGGCTTTTCACCGCCAAATAATCAGGATGTAGATGACACTCTCAAGTTCACTTAGCATTTAGCTTCCTGTGGCTCTTAGAGCATATTAATCTGTTTTTTTCTCAAATCATCCAACATCTCTTAGGTCTTTGTGCCACTGAAAGATAAGTAGTTTCTTGCCAAACCAATGTTCCACATCTCCTTTTGACGTTATTCTTTGATGCCAGATCATTGTCCCATAACTGCTTCCCCACTGGAAGCCAGAGCTGGCCCTACTGCAGGCTGTACCGGGGCCACAGAAATGTAGGAAAGTAGTATATTTATCCTGGTTTATATTGTCGTGGACTCTCCCTGTGTAATTTCCATTGTGATAGAACTTTGGCAGCTTGAACTTAGAGTGTTAATTGTCATTGAGCTTATTTTAAAGCAGTAACTTAGGCTGAGTTTTTTTTCTTGCAGAGTTTGAAGCCTCGTTCTTGTCGTTGTGAATGGAATTAGTGGGGGGTCACACTGGAAAAGCTCAGCCCAACTATGTCAGGATCAGTTCAGCAGTTGATAGTTGGGAAGGAATGTGAAGTGCTTATAGGAAGTGAGATTGTATGGGTCATGTTATCTTTGGGAGATTGGTGGTAGAGTGTCACAGCAAGTTCTGGAACAGTGGCTGCCTTTGGCAGGGGTTGGACTTGACTCCTTAGGGGACCATGCAACGGAAGGAAATTCCAAGTGGGTGCCACGTAAGAGATCTCCTGTCAGGCTGGGACTTAACTCTTTTATTTGAGGATTTGGGATGAGAAAGATTCAGGTTTGCAGTTGTATCAGCCTCACAGTTTGCCTCTTGTGTTGTGGCTCATTGGTACAGCCATGCAGTTGCCTATAGCAGGAGCATGAGAAGTGGAAGTGAAATCGGGAGTGCTGGTGCATGTGCCAGCCTTCTTGGAACTGACTGTGCTTGTCTTGTCCCTTAAAAAGCTGGAGCAGGTTTGGGCTCTGCCTTATCAGTAGCAGTCTGCTTGTGACCTGCTGTGCAGAAACAAGCTCTCTGCTCTTCCCAAAATGAGATGTGGCTTCCTGTGGGGTTTGCATGTACTTAAGTCTTTGCACTGTGACGCAAAGCCAGCTCCTGGTATCTCTTTCTGCAGCACATCTTGCTGCACACCTCTCCTAGCACAAACATGCAACTGGCCAAAGCAAACTTATATCCTCTTTTCTAGAGAGGCTGATAAGCACCAGAGCACTTCTTCACCAGTGGCTGTTGCAATCTGGGAGGCAAGAGAGTGGGCAGCTGTGATGCTGATGCTGTCGGTGAGACACCAGTACAAATACTGACTTGTGGCTGAGAATATCACCCCACTGCCCTTCCTGAATGTAGCTTACCTTGTGTATTACAAGGGCCTGCATAGTTTATGAAGCAGGCCTGCACTTAGAGTCACATTTATTCTTAAGCTTCATGTAGTTAAGGCAACTAGGGTGTAGAGGAATCCCCGTGGGGGGGGTAAGAGAAAAAGAACATAGAGGATTCTGAAACCAGATTGGGAGTATGGGATTATAAAGCATATTGCTCTTGTATGTTTATTTTTTCTGAAGCTTGTGGGACAAGCTGAATGCCATAAGTGTAGTGAAGGTGAACCAGCAGCCAACTACTGTCGGTTCGTGAGAGCAGGATATGCTTGAGATAAGGTGTTTGTGATTTGGTGTGAGCGCTTATTGTTCTCCACTGCCCTGGGCTGCCTCCCTAGTTTGCTGAATGTGCATCTCCTGTCTCTAATGTACATGGAGCAATTGGTGAGAATGCGTAGCTGTTTAGTGGCATGAGATTAAAGCATTGCATCCAGAAGTCATGCATCTGTGAATGGTGAAGCCAGACAAGGAAGCCCTGTGCTTAGAGGCTTGGCTCTGCCTATTTGTGTTAACAGATGGGTGGAGGAAAATGATGCAACTATTTTTATTTTTTCCTTCTTCCTGGACTGGTAAAACCACTGACTGATTTATGTCAACCACTCAACTGAACCCAATTCTTTTGGCAATAGGACATGCTAAGAAATCGCAGCTTGGCACCCTCAGCCCCTGCTTTCCTCTTGCATCTCTTTCCTCTTCCTCACACCCAGCTAGGCTGCTGCCATTGTCTTCTAGTGCTCTGATCCAGAAGCTTTGCTGGTTCTGGTCCATACATTTCAACAGAGTAACTGCTGTGGCTGGTAAAAGGCCTGAATTTCATTCTGTTGTGCTTCATCTGTTTGTTAGAGAAGTCAGGATCCTGGACCAAAAGTTCATCTTGCAGCCCACATCTGAAATCCTTAGCATCTTCACTTGAACTCTACAAGAGTTTCAACCCTTGCACTTTCTGTTCTTTCACTTAAAGGGTCTGTGCATTCAGGAATCCATTTTCTTTTTCTCCTTCCTGGGATACAGATACAACTTGCTGTCTTTTAACAAGGCTAACGATCAACCTCTTGTGCATCTAACAGGTCCCTAACCTAATCTAGTAATCCAGTTTCCAACTTTGACTCCTCTTGAGAGAAGAGCTGTCACTTTTGCCAAAGTAGCTGTGGGAGAAACCCTGAAACTCCCTGCATGTGTTTGTGTCTGTTTTCCTTATGGGTCCATTTCTGCAAAGCGCATGGTAGGTGTGGGTGGCAGCGCTGTGTGTTGCCTGAGTTCGAGGGCCTTGCCAGCAGTTCTCCAGCTGTTTTCTCCTCTTCCCCTTAAAATGATGAGAGAATGGACCACCTTGTCTGGTCACCACACCAGCCAGTTACTTTGTGCCAAACACACCCTGTGCCTTCACAGCAGGTTCCAGCCTGCATCCCTGTGGTGTCTGCCTTTCTGAGTGCACCAGGACTTCTCTCTCTTCATCCTCCTTTCCCTCTTGCCCACCTGTGGGACATTTCTCTGCTCCCAGTCTGCAGGTCTGTCTGTAACCGCATCCATCCAGCTGTATGGCTGCACCTCAGCCCTCCTGCAAAGGGAGACTAGAAATGTAACTTGGACAGAAATACCTTTTTCTTATGAGGTTTTTCTGTTGCTCTGGGAAACAGCATCTAAAGCAGGCTCAAGCTAAATGCATCCTGGGACTCTGCTGTTGTCACTGAGAGTCAGAAGGCCCTGAGGCACCCCATGCATGTGGAAATCCTGTGGAAATCACTGGTATCAGAGCAGCAGCTTGACCAGCAATAGCACACGCAAGTGATGTTATTCACATAGCAATGTACTCAAGTAGTGTTCACGGTAATTTTGAAGTTACAGTATTAAACTGATGCTTTTTTTCCCCCCTCCCGTTTCCCCTTTTTCTAATGTTTTCTGGAGAGAAAAAAAAAAAAAAAAAAAAAAAAAAAGTATTTATTTTGGCAGAAATATATCTTCTAATAAAAACTTTCTCACTGTACTCAGCTGCCTGTGGGATGTTTGTTTTGCCCTTTAAAGGTATATTAACATGTTTGCTGGGCCCATCTCATTCAAAACCAGTAGATGTGGTGCCGTGGTGGTGGGTTTGGTGGGGAAGGGTTGGACTTAGATGATCTTAGCTGTCATTTCTAACCTTAACGGTGCTGTGATTGATCTCACAGGTGAAAGATGGGAACCCATGTGTTTCTGGTTGCTGAGAGGAGCTGGGCCAGGGCAGGTGCGTGGCACCTGTGGAAGGATGCCGTGCACATGCTCAAAAGGGAAAGTTTTCCTCCAGCCCTCGGCAGTCGCTTGAGGAACTGACCCGGGCCTGCCGCCTATTTCCTCATTCAGGAAACAGCTCATACTCAGCTGTTCCGAGCAGCGGCCGTTGCGCTGCAGCTCAGCGCCGTTAATCCGTGAAGTTTCTATCTCTGCCGCGATTTAGCCCGGCCTTGTGGCCGCCGTCTCACTCCGTTCGTAGCGGGGCCCTCGCGGCAGCGCAGCCCCCGGCCCCACCTGCCTTTCCCCCGGCCCGGCGGGGCTCACGGCCGCGCTCAGTTCCGGCTCTGGCCGCCTCCAGGTGCCCGCTCTGTACGTCCTCGGCCGGGACAGGTAAGCGGGGCGGTGCGGGGGCTTCACGGGGCGGCGCCTGCCATGGAACCTTCCCCGGTAGCGGCGGGGCTGGGGGGGGAACGTGTGGTGCCGGGGCGGCCGCCCCCCGCCCGCCATTTTGTGAGGCCGGGGTGGGCGCTGCCGGTCAGGGCCCCTGAGCTGTAAATCAGCTATAAGTCAGCTGTAAATCAGCTGTAAGCTGCCTGTCCCGAGCGTCCTCATTCCTCCTTGTGCACCCTTTCTCTATCTGCCACCAGCTGTAATGGTATGGGGTGCATTCCTTCAGAGCAGCTCTGCCGGGTGAGTGCTGCGGCTCTGGCAGTGTGTGGGAATTGCTCTCCAAGCGCCCTCAGGTGCGTCCCTCCTTTCATTGAGGGGCACGCAGCGCTGGGCTTTGCTCATCCTCTGCTCTGGGATTGCTCGTTGTCCTCTGTGCCTTCTGGCCCGGAGCCGGGTGTTTGGTGGTGCTGATAGCCTCAGTACCCTCTCCTTTCTATTGGGAGGGACACTGAAAGTCCCCTAAGCCTGAGTCGTGCTGAGCCGCCGCTCCGTTCTCTTTAATGTCCCGTGGGAGTGGGATGCACTTGGTGAACTCGTGTGTGGAACCTCGGATCCTTCCTGCAGGATTTCCTGCCCCCCTCAGCCGGAGACGTGGCTTCGTCGGGAATAGCATGAGGACATGGGTAAACAAAGTGCGTTTTCCCAGTTGGAAACTGTCCCGCTGAATCCTTGGTTGTTCCGATGGAGCTGCTTCTTCTCCCCACCCCTACTTTGATACGTGTTGTGAATTGAGGCTCTAATCATCCCTTGATCTGGAGATGTAATTGCAGGCGAGGGCTCCACAAGGGGCTGTCTTCAGCAGCACGCAGGCACTGTTGGCTCTGCTGTAACCCTGGCTGCCTCAGGAGTGACCCGATGGGATGAGGTTCAGTAGGCAAGTAACATAAATCAAATGGACGCAGCTCTCAGCACGGTGTTCTTCATGGTCAGAGAGCTTTGCAGACATCGATCCCCATGCACAGCAAGCTTGGATGGGTTTCTATAATGCAGCTCACGTATTATGCACTGCCTAAACTCGATATGGCTGTGCTGGGGATGGAATCCTCCCACTTCTTTGCCTGCTCCCACGAGCTCAGCTTGACGTTTGAGGCAGTGATAAGAGGTTTCAGCTGTAGTGCCTTTCCTGCTCTTGCCCAGTGCCTTTGCTTGCTGTCTGCCTAGGGGCTGAAGTTTTAAAACACTTGTTTTACTTCAGACATCGGAATCCAGAGTGGCCCATTTTGAAGCATCCAGGGAGCAGGACTAAAGCAATCAGTGAGGCTTTGTCCTTTGTCACCATGTTCCCTCTACCTTAGAGCCCAGCAGCTCCAGGGGGAATCAACAACGGTGGCATGGGTTGACTGCTATCTCTGTGGCATTAACATTAAAAAAAAGCCATCTGCCCAGATATGTCATAATACTATGCAGTGTCAGTGACCCATGCTGAGGATGTAGTAATGCAATTAGGAGAAGTGTGTGAGGCTGTGTGCAGGGAGCTGCTGAGCCTTACCTGCTGCAAGGGCTGCATTCAGAGAAAGTGAGCAGTGTGCTGTGCTGGGAGGAGCTGGGCTGAGGGTATGGGCTGTGTAAATATTGCTCAGAGTGACTCGCACTTAACCCAGGCATGTGGACCAAATGCAAATACTCATGCTGTTTTTCAGGTGGGTAGGCTGGCAGAGCTGTCTGTCCCTCTCCACTGTGAATCACCTGAAGCTGAGACCTGGCAGTGGGTGTTGGGCCAGCTGCCCTCCTGGGCAGCTGCTGAGCTTTGCCCAAGGAGGAAGGCAGGCGTCATCACTGAGATAAGACACAGCGTGACCGAGTCCTTGTTCCCCTTGGCAGGCACAGCTGAGTTTACAGCCTGGAGGAGCAACCAGACCTCACCTCTCCTCTGTAAGACACGGAGCCCTGACACTGGAGCCTCAGAGGGAAGAAGGTATGTGTGGTTGTGCCCAAAGGGATGGTGAGTGTGGAGGAGCAGCCACCTGGTTGCTCTGCAAGCAGAAGGTAGGGAATTGGGAGCTCACGTGCTGGGGTTGGAAGTGCTGCAGCTCCACAGGCCTGCAGAGCTCGGTGTCCTCTGAGCTGCCCTGAGGTCTTGCAAGGCGAAGGGCTTGTCCCTCTCTTCAGCTCTCCAGTCTTCGGAGGTCAAGGGGTCTGTTGTCTTGAGCTCTGCACTTCTGCCTGATATCACAGGAGCCTGGAAAGGAATTCAGATTTACTGGAGGGATAAAGAATGCAGATGTCCCTGCAGATACATGTTTCTTCCATTTCACGTTTTGCTTCTGTTCTCGAGAGCTCCCTTCCTTCCTCCTCACCCTCTCTACCTCTTACAGGAGCTGGCAAGGTTTCTGCCCTTTAGATATGAAACCTGAGGAGTAATCCCCTGATACAGGTGCACAAAACCTTTTGGTTTAATGCTTTAACTATGGCACTAAACATCTTTTGCTTCCAATGCAAATCTGGCTGCTTGTTCTAAGCTGCTCCATGCAAAAGCACCACTTGTAGTTACTCATGCTGGGCGAATGCTGTGGGCTTTATGTAAAATATAAAGATAGGATTTCAGAGCTTCGTCAGAGAGCACAGAAATACACGGATTTATGCTGGAGGGAGGTCAACGTGGCAGTACATCGTTCATGATGATCCCATAGAGCTCTTACCAGCTTGAGGTTGGGTATTGCTTTCCCCTTATGATGTGTGGCAGTCCTTATGGGTCTGAATCCTCTTGATGGGTCCTTGGTATTCAAGAATAGCCTTCCAGGTAAGGAAGTGAAGGGTCCTCACAGCTTCCTGAAGTATTAGGGAGGCAGTAATCATGCTAAGATTGGTTTAATCCAATTTGATCTGTAAATCCACTTCTTTGGACAATAAATGGGTGGGGGGTGGTCGTTGAATGTCTTTGCTAAATCAAAACTCTTCCTGACATGAGAGGATGAAGGCTTTTTCTTTTCAGCAGTGTACTATTAAATTCAGAGGGTACACAGTATGGTTGGATTAGCATTTCTATGGGAACCATAACTTTTTTGCTTTCCTTGACCTTTACCCGCATAGTGCTAAAGATTCATTGATGTGGCTCCAAAACACCTTTTTTGTTTGTTCAATAAGCTTGTTTTTGTGGTTAGTACTTGGAGAAGCTTTTTAAGGGCCTACAGGTGGAGATGAGAGGCATGGCAGGCTGCGAGGCACAGAAGGGGCAGCTCTTTTCCTTCTCTCTGCTACTTAGCAGTATCCCAGCTAACACAAGGTGTGCAGGCTGAGACCACAGGTCAGTGTTAAACATCTCTGCAGCAACGATAAACAGAACGGTGAGTACATTCCCCTGCTCAGAGGCAGGTGTAACGCACTTGGTCTGATTTTAATTTGCCTTGGCTGTGCAGCCAGTGCCTGCCCCAAAGGGTGCGTGGTCATTTTTGCTGCCTTTCTCTAGTGGAAGAAAACTGCGTGAGGAATGTCCCACCTTTACCTCTTACAGATCCTTCATGTTTTGCTGCCGGGAGCTGCTCCCTTTGCAGTTTATAGCCTGGTGAAGTCTCTGCTCCTCAGATGCCAGCTGGAGGATCCTGGTTTGCCTCTCCTTTTTCCTATGCTTTCTTGCTTCTCTTTCTGAGACGAGCCGTGCAGTAATAATTCAGTGGCGTCAGGTTTGAGGTAGGGCTCACAGGGACGGTTTCCAGACCTGTTCTTGTTGAAGTGGGGTGGGCAGTGAGCTGCAAGCCTGCCCCGGGAAGCTCCAGCTGTGCTGGTGTGACCCTACAGCACAGATGAGTGACTGTTGCTTCCTTCCAATTTCTTCCCCTCTTGCCTAAAGCAACTTAGGAACAAGCCCTTCCCCTTCACAGCTGTGCGTGAGGCAGGATTATGAGGAATTTGCCCAGGGAATGTAATGGCAGCATTCCTTGTGCCTTTTCTGCACTGACTGCTGCTAGCCAGCCTGCATTGGAAAGGGGATGGGATGCACTGGGAGCACTGCAAACCACACCTCCTGCTGGGACCTGCTCAGATACTCTGTGAACGGTGGCAGTATTCTTTCTTCCTTTGCTTTTTGGTGTGGAGTACTGCTGGTTCCAGGAAAGGGGAGTGAAACCATTCTGCTCCTGGAGGTACGTGGGGACATCCATGGAGAGAACATGGGGTTGTGGAACTGGGGAGGGGACGGAAAGTCTCTCTTGGGTGAGGAATTGATTGAAGGAAGGCTGAAGGAACTCAAAGTTGCTGTGTCTCTGCAGAGTTTCTGCCTAGGAACTTTTTGTTCTGACTTCCTGGGGCAGAGGGAGAATGCAGGGATCAGCTTTGAGGAGTTGGAGATGCTTGATTAACAGGTGGTGAATTCTTCAGGTTGGGTTACCCAATGTCTTTGCAAGTGTTGAACTGAAAGTACATGCTCTCCATTTTGATATAGTTCTGCAGGTTGTTTCGCCTATGCTGGTGACCAGTTGGTTTTGGAGCTGTGGGTTTAGAATATCACTGCAATGGCTGCATTGCTTTGTCAAGAGTAAGGAGAGAAAAAGTACTGCTTAGAGTATGCGGGGTTATGATGTTTTCTGAGTACAACTGGACGCGTCTGGTTAGATTGAATACTAAGGTCTTTTTTCCTGCATATTTTGTGAAAACAGAATTTGTCTTTAAAAAAAAATTTGGTTGGAAGTTTTCTACCACCTCACCTATGTGCTCCTCTTACTCCCTATTTTCTGCAGCCCCTGCATCAGTGCTGCTGCCGTGGGCTTCTGAACTGCTCACAGCTTTCAACAAAGGAGGGAACATTTCCCCACAATAAGTTTGATTTCCCCAAGCAGTCAAAGCAGCTGAAAAAAAGAGCTGAGTGTAAGCACTTCTCAGCATCAGCTTCTGAGATTGCTTGATGTGCTGCTGCTTGCTGCTGTTACCTGGGAAGATCCCCACTGAGAGGTAACCAGGCATCGTTCAGTGGTACTGTGGCCGTTTCTGTGAGGCAAGGAACAGGTTAATTGTCTTCCCATGATTGGCTTCACCCAGCTGCCTCAGCTGTGTTTGTTTGAATAGCATTTGCAGAAAGGTCATGCTGTCCGTGGGTCCCATACGTTGCTCGTGGGCGAAACCGATGGAGCAGCAGCTGCAGAGAGGCTTCCCTGGGGAGTTGCTGTCTAGAGCTGCTCATTCCTGCTGAGTAATCTTGCTTTTTATCTGTTGGTTTTTTCAATCCCTTAAGTGCATCTTGAGGATTCACTGTAGTGAGGTGAAACTTCCCTCGCTGTCCTGTTGCCAGCTTGCAAGCCAGGAATGATCACAGTGGTGAGATCACTCTGTCCACTCAAGAGAGGTTGCAGATGAGGAAAAAATGCTTAACTTCATGTATCTCCCTGCAGCTGTAGCCCTCTGAATAAGTGCTCTTCAGGTGCCACAGATCTTGCTGGCTCAGGTGGAGGAGAAACAGCTCTCAAAGTTCTTTGGTATGCAGTGTGAGGTGGTGCTCTACCCAGGAGTAGAGTTCCTACTTCAGAAGGGGACTGGGTGGTCTGATGTTTCATCCGTGTGTGATTTGGGAGCTCTGGGCTGCACGAGGCTGTCAAATATTCTTTGTAATGCCGTTAATTTCTGGATCAGGGATCTTAATGAATGAAGATGTAGCTCTTTCCTCACTTCTTTTCTAGAATCTAGTGGGACTGCTCTGGCTTCTGGCTGCTATTGCAGGTACAGCCTGTGCTGTGCAAACATGCTTTGCTGAAGGGGGCAGGTGAGGCAGCTCTGAGGCATTCGCTGGTGATGTTCAGTTCAACAAGCAGAGGAGCTGCTCTGGACTTATGTCATTTCCTGAAAAGATTATTTGCAGAGCTTTGAATGCCAGCTTAGGTCTGAAGCTTCTTCCTTGTGGAGCCTTGCTGGCTGCCAAGCAACCCTGGGAGTAGAGGAGGAGTCAGGGGGTCTGCTTTGATGGAGCTCTTCTTGCTTGGTTTTTAGCTCAATTCAGACACAATCCAACATGTCTGATGTCAGTGCCAAGTCCTTTGTCTTCTTACCTTCTTTTCCTGTATCTTTACCTCCTGCCTTGTCTGTAGGTCTCACTGATGGGGCAGAGCTCTTGTGGAGAGCATACTTGATGTCAACACGTGGGACCTCTGTTCTAACTGCTGTACTCAGAGCAGTGCCTGCCTTCAATTTCGCAACACTGCTAGGAGTGCTCAGCTGGTGAATAGAGGCTGGATTATCACTTTGCAATTAAAAAACCCCATCTTTCTTAATTACAGTTCTTGAATGGATTGCCCCTGTCCTCTGCAACCACATACTTGTGGTAGAACATTAACAGCAGTGGCATCAGCAGGAAATTTGATACTGCTCAGGGCCTCTTCTACTTGACTAAGTGAATGATATTTACTTTCTCCTCGCTAATCACGTCCTTTGTGGATGTGCAGAATGATCTCCTATCTTCGGAAATACAATGAGTTCTTCTCAACGCCAAAGGGCATAATACTGTGGGGTTTTTCCATTCCTCTGCCTTTGTGGTATATGAGATAAATCCTAGTGTTGCGTTGTTTGAGATGTTGCCCTGTTTTGTTTTGTTTCATTAAAAAGACCCCACAGAGTTTCAGGGCACTTGTTCGCCTTTTCAAATGTAGGAATTTATAGTAATGAGTTATTTCTAAACCGGCTGTTGCTATTTGTCATGTCTTACTGCAGGCTTGGACTTTATTTTCTGGAAAATATTCTGCATTCTAGTTGCATTGACACATCCATTAGACCATTAGATGTTTATGGAAAAAAATGTGCTTTGGATTTTGTTTTTAATTGCTGGGAATTAACTCCTGGCTCAAATGTTGGTAGAGGAAAAACTGATGCTTTCTCTCTCTCGCTCCCCAAGACAAATAAGCCCACGAAGTCAAAGCCCCAATTAGCAGGAGCGGTTCCAGAGCAAACACGCGCCCTCTGTGTTTGCAGTGCCAACACTGTGACGCTGCTAGTGTGACAGCTGTAAGGTGTCCTTGGTTTGTGCTAGCTGAGGAATGGCGCGTGGGTGCTACAGAGACAGAGCCTTTGTGGCACTTTCTGGGAGAAATAATATTGTTTTGGAGTGTCGAGGATACCTGTCTGTATTGCAGAGGGATTCCTCTGACAGTTCTTTGCTTGCGTTGGTGCTTTCTGTTGTGCTGTTGAATTGTGAAGCTCAGAAAGTAGTGCTGAGCTTCAAGAAGTTCATTGGCACTCATGTCTGGAAATAGAGAACTAGTGCCAGGCTCTCAGTACAGATAGGGGCATAGAATCTTCATGCAGCAGGTTTCTTTGTGGCGTGATGTTCTGACATAGTTGGTATGGTAAGTCATAAGGAAGAATTTCTCTCTGATCTTTGAGTGAGGGAAATGGTGCATAGCAGCAAAGTGTGACCTTGAACACGCTGCTCAGAATGACAGAGCCCATTCCAGCAGTCCATGGCTCTGGGATATACCTCCTAATCTTGTTGGCATGTCCCGTAATGAAGTCATCTGTCGATAGTGCAGCGTGGGTTAGCTCAAAGCTATCAAACTGGGCTAATCTCCCACTGAATAAACAACACAAAGGTTCCTGGATTCGTTCCTATTTCCTTAAAGGAGTACAATCAAGTGCAGGCAATTAAAAGAGAGAGAGAGTGTGTACCAGATATTACACCTGATTGCAGGCTCACAGCCCAGGGTGTGTATGAGTTCTCTTAACTTTTAAAGAAAAAAAAAAACCACCTTATAAAACAATTGATGTTTTTCTAATTTTTCAATGTATTTCTTTTCCTGCCTTTCCCTTTGGGAAGGGAGAACCCAACAACGACCCAAACAGATCCCAAACAATGGAAGCAAATTTCCTATGAGAAGGGAAAGCTTAAAATTAATCTCATATAAAATACGCTGAGAAGGAGATTTTTCTTCCTGCTTTCCTCCCAGCCTTTGCAGGGCTCCTAATGGGTGCCCAGTGTCTTGGAGCAACTCTTGGTAATTCAGCCTGCATGGAGGCATGTTTGACATGGAGATCAATGGGGTTCTCAGGCAAGGCTCATTTCTTCTTTACATTCACCTGATCAGAGAGGCTTGTCTGGCTGTAATGGAGTCCAAATATGTGCTTTTTTGTGTGTGTAATGAGGATGCTTGTTGTAAGTATGTGTAAGTAATGATAGCCTCTGTAAATATGTGAGATCACTGAATCTCACAGTGCTATAAAATCCGAGAACCTACTCACGTATAGGGTGGTTTGTCCTACGCAGCACTGTTCTTACAGTAATTACTGGCTTTCAAAAGAGCAGAAGAGAAAGGAAGGTGAAGTAAACAGAGCAAGGTGGCAGGTGTTTGATTCAAAGAGGTATAAGAGCCCATAAAGCTTTTGCTGCCTTTTTCTTTTAAATCCTGCTTGTTATGCAGCTGCTCCTGTCTAATGCTTCCATTCCATGAGCAAGCAAACGTTTCGTGCTTCGGTATCTTTAGGACAAGAGGAAATGGCTTTAAGTTGCACCGGGAGAAGTTCATATTGGACATTATTTCTTCTCTGAAAGAGTGGTAATGCACTGGCACAGGCTGCCCGGGGGATTGTGGAGTCACTGTCCCTGGAGATGATCAGGAACTGTGTGGATGTGGCACTGAGGAATGTGATCAGTGGGAATGGGTCAGGGGGGGAAGTTCTTCACTAGGAGAGTGGTTAGGCCCTGGAACAGGCTGCCCAGGGAGGTTGTGGATGCCCCGTCCTTGGAGGTGCTCAAGACCAGGTTGGACGGGGCCCTGGGCAACCTGATCTAGTAAAGGTGTATGTTTGGTGGCCCTGCCAGGCAGGGGGGTTGGAACTACATGATCCTTGAGGTCCCTTCCAACCCGGGTCATTCTGTGTGATTCTGTGGGGGGGAGGGGGGGACACGGGGAGGGTGGATTGGTGGTTGGGCTTGGTGATTTTAGATGTCTTTTCAACCTTGATGACTCTATGATTCTGTGTTCTGGGAGTGCTCCTGCTCTGCATCTGTTGTGGGCTGGAACAACAGGCTTCTGCTGCAGAAACACCTCACCATGGTCCTTCTTCCCCTGTCTTTGTGTAACAACCTCTGGGACATGGGAACAAGTTTGCCTCATCAGGTGTATGCGTCAGAAGTGTGATCGGCACACCTGAACACCCACTGAAGGACACCTGAATTCCTCAAGTGTTCAGCCTGTGTTTGCTGCAGGGTGGTTTCTTTGGCTGGGACTGATCCTTCAGAGGAGCTTGGAGAGCAGGTAGCCCAGCCTGTGGCACCTCGCTGCCCCCTATAAACATGTTTCTGTCATTTCTGTAGTTGCCTTCAGTGCTGCAGAACTCCTTCTCGTGGGTGTGTGTCCTTCTGTTTCAACAACCGCCTTAATCGTTTAGCTTTTGTACCAGGATGAGGCTTTTATGTTTCTAATAATGTTGTCTTAGGCAGAGATGTGCAGGATCTCCTCTGGGAAAATTCCACTGATCTGAACGCTTTGTTTTGTGGTGCAGCTTGGACACCTACTACATGCCCATAAGGAATCTTTACGTATCCCCACTACCACAGCGTCACCAAATATGCAGCAGTACAGGAACACAAAAACCTGCTTTCCTTTACAGCTCTAAAAGCCTTTCACCATAATCCCGGTAAGCCACTTAGCCAGTCGTCCTTAGTTTTTCCTTTGTTCACTGTAGGTTGGTTGTGCTGCATTCTGGCAGGACTGCTGGGAATGCTGTGTGTTCAGAGTCTGTACAGTGCCCTGCCTGTGACTGAGGTCATCTAAGGGCCAGCTGTGCAGAGTTTGGCTGTGCTTCCCACTTTCCTTTCTTCAACAGGTTGATAAAAGCCCCCAAGCTGTCACATGAACACGGTGCTCATGGCCACAGATAAGGGCTGGGTTGGCGGTGGTGTTTGAGTGGTGACTTTTCTTTACCTTTTTAGCTCTGCTGTTACAATAACAAGAATGCAGAGAGAATAAATTGGAAACCGTCACCTTGTAACACTACCTTGAAAACAATGTTTGCACTTTCCAGCACATGCAGCTTGTGTTCATTCTTCCGTTGTCTGAAACTTGCAGACCCTTCCAAGTTCCATGTTCAGGTGTTTCTTTTCTTCAGCTACGAGGCTTTGAAACTGTTCTGACGCTTGAGTTTCACAAGTAATTATCAGTCTCCAGGAATAGAATTTTAAAATCAAGTACCAGCTGTTACAAGAATTGGAATCAAATTGGAGGGTTGACAATGCCAGCATAGGCAGGTGACGTGCTTTGCCCAGCACAGTGAGTCAGGGTTAAGACTCAGGTCTTGTGATTTCCCAGCAGAAGGTCTTGCCTGTCAGATCCAGCTGATTTTCTGGCACCACTTTACACAAGACAAACTGCAGTTTATGCCTAGAGTGATTAAAATATGCACATAAAACTGGTCTGAGTTACCTCTGTGTGGAAAGCACCTGGTGTTTGTTATCCTTACCAGCGGTCAAGTTCCTCCTGTGCTTTGTCCAAGATGATCTGTGTTTGCTTTGCAGACTCTGCACACTAGGAGGGTTGTCTTGTAGGTGCGAGTGGATTTCTGCATGCTGGGCCCCAGCACACACCATGACGGGAGGTAGCTGTTGTAATCCACAGATCCTAAGGAGCTGACTGTGAGGAAAGAGTGAGCTGTAGAATGTGTTGTGCAGAGGTGGTGGCCTGTAGTTTGAGCTTGTTGGTGCTTTTGGGTCTCAAACACTTCCATCTTTTGGTAGATCTCCCAGGCCCTGGAAAAGAGTTGTTATTCTGGGATGGATGGGCTTTTTTGTGACCCAGTGCAGGTGTTGTGGCAATGGAAATTGATAGCCTGAAAGACAGACACTACCCTGATCGCAAGCTAAGTGTGGAAATGTCTAACTGGTGTTGTCTCAATGACTGTCTCTCCCTGCCAGATGAGAGCTGCTGAGGCTGTCTCATATTTGCTACTTTGTTCCCCTACAAGTGACATCTCACCACTGGGAGCCACATCTGGCTTCAGGCTTCTCTGAGCAGCTTGAACAAGAGTCTCTGTTCTCTGAATGTTGAATTAATGGGGTTGGTCTCTTATAAGAGCAAGTCAAATCCTTTCAGTCCACATCAGACTCCCATCTCTTCTAATTAAGAGGCTTTTGGCATTGCTAATGTTTGGGAGCTACGATTCAGTTGGGCTTTTGATAATATAGGGAGGTGCTAGCAGTAGGGATATCATGTTTCTAATTTCAGCTTGCAGATGATTCTGAACAGGACAGAACATCCTTCCTGTACAACCTTTTGTCTGCTGGAACAGAGATGGGAGTTGTCATCTGTGCGGGTTGCTCTGACCTTTGAAATACAAGTTGAAGCTCATAGCGAAAAAGCAAGATCTTCGCTTCTGGGAGACATCAGCCCCTCTTAGATATCTAGAAGGAAGCTTTAGAAAATGTATCTTTTTGTGCTTTTTCACGTTCTGTTCCTTATTTTTCTTCTTGTCCTCATTCTTGTCATTGCTCTTGCTTTGAACGTACTTGTGGAAGAAATGGGTCTGTCAGAAGGGTTCAGCAAGGTGGCCTGTGTAACAGCCAGTAAATACAATTAATTGGTGTGGCTGACTCACCATCATAACCTGTAAAATCCACAAGGATATTTGAGTCTTTTCTTTCTCCTTCTTTCAGGTCTTACTTTACAGCTTTTACTTGAGTATGAGGAGGAAGCTGAGGTTCTTTCTGTTTCTTTCTGACTTCTAATGTGTACAGATTTGCCATCAGCAACAATATGACTACTCACCTAGTGAGTAGAATCAGGCTTTAGCCTCTACATTTTTGCTATTGGCCTAGTAATACAAAGAAGCTTAAGTAGAAGGGTTTATTTGAAGAAAGAGTGAAAGTTCCCTACCCACCACCACATACTTTTCATGCTTTCTTTCCTCTCTCCCTTACAGTACTTCCCAAAGCACTGGCCCAGCTCTGTGTCTGTTGCTTACTAGGGGTGACTGCTTCGCTAGAAACATAGAATAGCACCAACTTACAGGAAGTCTTCTGCAGAGTTTCAAACAGATAAGTTTTCAAGTGGCACTAAATGGATGCCCTGCAAAATTACTGATGTGAAGGGGGAGTGAAGCATTCTGCTCGTTCTTTGAAGCAGAACAACCCTCTGGCTCACGGACCAGCAGTAATGAATGGAGTCACATAGCATGACACGTAATCGCCTTCTTCTTTTGTATTAGTTTCATGCAGCTCTTGCATGTGACATTCGTCCAGGCCGTCGTGTTCTTTATCATCCCAGCGCACTCAGAGTACAAACAGAATTAAGTTGTTTGTTATCATGGCATCTGTACATGGCTTTTAATTTCTTGATGACTTAAAAACAAAAAACAAAAAGAGCCGAGCTGTCTTGGCTAGCTCTATGTTTAAATCTGCTCGCAGCCTGCTTGCACAGCTCACTTCTGCCCTGCAATGTGGAGCATGGATCTGCAGGAGGAGAAGCTCAAAGCAGTGCAGCAAGGCTTAGAAACGTGGCGCTGGTGCTGATGAAAAGCTGTTTGGAGTGTGTTATGTGGGAGCAGTAAGTTGGAAGGTGGGTTGGGGTGGGGATGTGCTGTGCACATCTTTACAGCCCCAGAACTGAGCTTAGAGGGGCGCTTAGGCCTTTTGTCTTGGGTACTTGTAAATAATGGGAATTATTTTCTTTGGCATCTGAAATGTCTCTGTAATTGTGTGGTTTCCTTCCTACAAATGTGGGTATTTCAGATTAAAATTCTGTTTGGCAGCTTTTGAGCTCTCAAAACAGAGGTAAAAGGGGAAGGAGTGCCCTGCTTATTTTTTCCCATCTAATATCCCAGTGTAGGATTGTTCTGACTTTTATGTATGCTGTAATAATATGAAAGAGGATGGAATTAGTATCTGGGGAGTGTTCACAAGGAAACATCAGAAGTGGATGGTCAGCTGTGGGGTCTGGGTGGGGGAGGCATTCCTGATCCTCTTTTCCTCCATCTCATGCACTGATCCTCCTCACTGCCTTTGTCCTGCTCTGCAGCTGTGGTGCATGTCTGGTTCTTTCAGACCAGCGTGGTGTGTGACTAGATGATGTGTGGGTTAGAAGCGGAGGGTTGTATTTGACTGGGGTTTCTCTGTTTTCTGCCCCACAGCTCTTCCATTTTCCCCTGCCCTGGGGCAAAAGGCTTTGAAAAGATGGAGAACCAGAGGAGCTCTCTCCTGGGATACATCCACTGGGAAGCAGAAGACGAGGGGGACGAGGAGGATGAAGTGACTTCTGGTGCTTCTCCTTCCAGCCAAATGAGCGAACTGGAGGACGTGCAGGTGGAGATGCTCGAAAAGGCGAGGGAACTCTTCCAGCTCTGTGACAAGGATGAGAAGGGCTTTATTACCAAGTTGGACATGCAGGTGAGAGAGGAGCTGTGAAGTCATGAGTAGCAGAAGAGAGGAAAATGAGGCACGTGGATGCGCACACATCTGTCTCGTTCAGATTTCAGGGATCTGGGCTCTGGCCAAGCCAGCTGATCCAGGAGGGACCTCAGGCCCCTTGGGAGTTCCTGGGACAAGTGGGACTGTAGTTCCAAATCTTTAGGGAATGCATAAATAAATAGATAAAAAGCAACAGTTTGTGCAAATGTGAAGCATGCAATGGATGGGAAATCTGGGGGAGAAAAATCTTTTGTTTATTTTAAAAACAAAATAACACAACTATAAACAGCAACAAACAAGAAGTCTGTCAGCCTTCACAGAAAGGCTGTGCGACTTCTTTTTGTCTCAGTCATAGCTGAGGTCTTGTCTCAAAAACATATGTTAGACCTGAACTATGGCTTTGCTCTGGCATAATGTGTGTTGGTGTTTTTCTTCTTTGTATTTGTTAACAGGATCTCTTTCATTGCTCTTTTTGCTTTAGTGGTTTATTGGGAAGATTACGTGTGTAGTGTTTTTCTCCTTTCCCATCTTTTTCTCCATCTATAGTTAATATTTGGCAGGTCTTGTTGAGTAAACAAGTGCTGGTTTAGTTGCTGACTCATTTCATTTTTGGTTGTGTAATGCCTTATTTTGTATACCTACGTTAATAAATATTTGTTAAGCTTTATCTAAATCTGTGTTTGAATGGACAGTGGTAGGTTTTTTCCCTGTACTTCAAGTTATTTGGAAGCTTCTTTGGGGAAAACTTTCACACTAGGTGCTCTACACCCGTAATCCAAAGGCATATCTCTGTTCCTTAACTTGTAGTGAGAATAATGGTGCAGTCCCAGCAGGCAGACAGAAGGACTCTCTCAAATTCCTGGTTGAATCACTCGTTAACTGAAAACCTTATCAGTGGGCTCAGAGTGTACTGTCATACTGTCTCATCTTAACCAAGAGGCAGTGCTAAAAGGGCACATCGCCATAGGCCAGAGCTGGGAACAGCCGAGGCAGCAGTCACAGGAAGGACTTTGAGTCACGCTTTCATCACGTTCATTCTTTTTTGCCTGCAGAGGCTTCAGAGTGAGCTCCCCCTTACCCTTGAGCAGCTGGAGACTGTTTTTGACAGCTTGGAGCAGAACAATAATGGATACCTGACACCTGTGGAGTTCAGCATGGGACTAGGTAAGGACTGCACAGAGGTAGAGGAAGGACAAAACCCATCTGTAGCGTGATTTTTTTTTTAATGCTATTGAGAAAGCTGAAAGTGCAGTGTTTCTACTGAAGCTGTACCAGTTATGCGGGGCATTGTCCCGTATCTACATGGGTATTCCTGGACAAATGGGCTTGCAGTACTGCTGACTCTGTCCTGAGGCATTGTGTCCCCTTATTCCAGTCTGTTGTCATCTTCCTGTCTGGTAGAGCTTGCCCCACAGCCTCTCTTAGTGAGATTTCACATACTACTTCTTCTTGTCAAGGTGCACAGGGAGAGACAAAGAGGAGAAGCTGAAACTGGGAACTGTGCTTGAGAGGGCTTGTTGCATGGCCCCTGACAGGTTACAGGAGGCTTGTACGGAACTGACAAAAAGAGCAGCTATTTTAAACATACAGTTTAAAGTAATCTAAGATCCTTCTGGAGTATCAAAAGAATCTTAGCATCATTCTCTACCCCAATTTTCCGTGCTGTAGGAGGCAGATTCTAAGAGATGACGACTCTTTTAAAGTAGACATCCCAAGTGCCTGATCTAAGCCCATCTCCTTAATTAACTGCTCAAGGTTTTAAGCTGGAGTTGGTCCTGCCTGTCCACACTGTAAGTTTTTTTTTTACTGCACGCGTTTTAAGAGTGGAAGTGAAGCTGTTGTTCTGCATCTGTGTGCATTACTTCCAGTATGGAGATCAATCAGTTGCAGATCTCATGATTTATGCTGGACTGGAGTGGGCCTGTGTGTGGCAGATTTCTTGCAGATGCCAGGGATGCAGCGGGGTTGCAATCACCTGGGAGGAAGAGGAGCAGTGAGGCAAACTGCCCTGTGTTGGACACCAAGTGTGAAAGGATGACAGAAAGGAAAAAGCAGCTGGCATCAAAACCTTAGCATTTCTTACAGTTTTGTATGCAGTTAATGGAAAGGACTTGGTAAAGACATTTGGAGGCAAGGAATGGTAGAGTTGAGTGATGTGAGGTAAACAGATTTCAGATATTTTCCTCTTAGAGCAGCTCTGAACATTTTTGGCTGCTGGCCTTGTGGCAGGGATGTTACTTCTGCTGGGTTCCAGAGGTATGTGCGTTTTGGAATGGAAAGGTAGCTGCTAGTGAAGGTCTGACCTCAGTGTACAGGATGGGGCCTGTGCTTTGGGCAGGATTCCTCGATTTGTTTCTTTTAAGACTTTGTTCCCAGCAACAGTATCCGTCACATGCTGCCTTGTGTAGCCTGAAATTCTCATGGCGTTACTGTTGCAGCACGAAACTTGTGTGTACGTGGGCTGGGGCTGGAGGGCCTTCAGAGGGTAAGTTTGTTTTGTTCAGACCCTCCACAATCCCAGTAAGAGGCAGTCTGTCCTGTAGCACGTAAATCAGAGCAGACGGAGCATAAAGGAAGGGAAGGGTAATGATCTCTCTGACACTTCTTTAGTGAACTGAGAAACAGACATGGAGCTGTGCAGTGCCTGGCTGAGGGGTTTGTGGAATCATTGGCAACTGAATCCCCATAGCATTGCTCCACAGGAGCAAAATGACCAAATGCCACGTTTCATGTGCAGAGGATCCAAGGCTGGGAGTGGTATGTCACTTTAGCACAGATGTGAGAAGAGCCATTACAGCTTGCTGTCAGGCTGGAAGCCAGTTTCAGTCCCAGCATTGCAGGCTGGACGCTGACATCACTCAGCACGTCAGAACTGGGGCTCTTTACTGACTAGGAGCTGTATTCTACAACAGTAGCATGCAGGCAGCTTCTCTCAGAGCTGTGTTGGGCTGCCATTTGAATAGCGGCCTTTTAAGTGACATCCAGTTCAACTTTTTTCTTCTTCTTCCCTTCCTCAGGAAAGTTAATAGGAATCGACTTGTGTCAAGGGGCTGGAAGGACAGATCGCTCCAGTCACGAAGAGACCTTTGAGTCAGGTTGGTCAGATGACATGGACCCAGCAGATGATGAAGAGAAACGATTCTGCTCCATGATGGAGCAGCTTGGAGCAGCCCAAGTCTTTGAAGAGTAAGTAGGGGCATCTCGTGGCCTTACCTCTACTCTGTTTTTATCTTGCAGTACCAAAACTTGAAAGTGCCAGCAAACATCAAGGAGGTGAACTGAACTGCTTGCTCCTGAAATACTGCTTAGTTCTTGCTTTTTTTGGGTTTGTTTTTTTTCTATGCTTGGTAACAAATGAGATGAAGTCTGGCTTGTCTCATCAGTTATAAGTTACCTTCAGCATAACACTTTTCACAAACTGTTCCCCAAACTGTAAGTTCATACCACAGCTGTAAGATGTAGCAATTGATGCAGAAACTCATCTGCATGCAGCAGATGAAAAGAAGCATGTGAGGGTTAGACAAGGTAAGGAGGATGTGTGTACTGTCTGTTCCAAGAGGGCCTGTGACTGTTCACATATGTTTGGAAAATCTTAACTCTAAGACTCTGCATGAAAGATGTTTGCTCAGGGGATTGCTGTGAGCAGTCCTGGGGTGGGAAACGGTCAGGATTGGAGACAGAAGCTGAGAGCAAAGGACTTTGCTATTTGCAGAGATGCATCTGTCACGAAACAGATTGTGCTGTCTCACATGTGCTGAGATGCAAAGCACCTGTGTGCTTCTTTTAATGCCAAACAACTTTGGAAGAAAAAATTAACGCTGCAAATGGTGGAGTGACACTGTGAAAGCGATAGGATTGTTTTGGCTAAGAGGCCTCTGCTGTTTACAGCAATTTGTGAAGCATCCGGTCTTTAAGTTTGTTAAGTCTTATCCTCGTTTTGGCAGTTTTATACAATGAGTTCAGAGGCTGCTGTCATGCCTTTGTGCCGAGGCAGCTGTTACAAAGAATTAACAGAAAACAGAAGCTAATAAGAAGTGGAGGAGGAATCTGATCTTTGCTGTTTTGCTACTGAATCTGATCTTCACTGTTATATTATCCATAATGTAACAGCATGGGAAAAATTGCTCCTTCAGTTTGTGACTTAGTTTCCAAACTTGCTAGCTGAACGCCCAGGGAATGGCAGTAGCATCCACTAGTGCAGTGACTGTGTGAGGGTCACATCTGTGTGATGTGTGCTGAAATCCCTGGGCTGGGAGAGTTTCCTGGACATTCATCTCTTCCAATCTTAGTTTAGACACCAAATGCCTTTTTACTGAATACTTTGAAAATTATCATTCTAGATTTGCTTCCTAGGTGACTTTTTGTCTTTCAGATGACCTCCTCTATTTTAACCTCGCAGTTTATTTTACCCTCTTTGCTGTATGGTTTAATGGAAGAGGTGACAGGACAAGGGCAGTCTGCCCTCCCCTGAGTGCATGCTGGAATCGGAGTAACAATCCAGAAGGTGACACAAACTTTTGTGCTTTCTTTCTCTCCTGTATGCTTCCTCCAGTCCTAGTGAAGTTCGGGACCTTTGGGTCCGGCTACGAAAGGAGCGTCCGGAGCTCTTAGCCAATTTTGAGGAGTTTCTGTTGCGTGTTTCATCGTACATCAGGGAGGTGAATCATGAAAAGGAGTCTATGGAGCAGGCATTGAAGCGGTAAGGAGAACATCATCATTATTTACTGTCTGGAAACAGCTGATATTTGGATGAAATTGCATGTGTTATATTCTGCCTTGAATGCCAGTGGAGGCTGGTTACAGGACAGTGAGATTTTTCTTGCTGTAATGAAATGACTGTTTATCTTGACCTGATTGCCAGAGGATTGTTTTGCAGCAGCACACGCCCATAACATTTGATATTGTGGGAAAAAAAACAACTGGAGTAACTTTTTGGCAATGCCACACAGCTCTTAGTAGGACTCTCTTTGCACCCTTCTCTCCTGTTTTCTTTCTGCATTCTCCTTCTCTCTTGTGATACGTATGCACCTTTCCTTTTGTAGAAAGGAGACGGACCATGATCGGGAAGTCAGGTGCCTTTATGAAGAAATGGAGCAACAGATCAAAGCAGAAAGGGAGAGGCTAATCTGCCAGGTACCTCATCTCTCTTGGCCCAAGTCAAACTTTCCGTGGTCTGAAGCAGGGAGGGTGGCTCCTCTGGTTAAGGAACAGCTCTTAACTGTGCTGGGTGTTGTGTGCATAGCCGTGTGTCTTAATCTTTGCAGGAAGCGCTGAGACACAACAGGAGTAACCTGCTCCAAAAGGAACTGCGCAGCAAAGAGCAAGAGCTGGAGAAAATCCTCTATCGGCAAAAGAAGGTAACAGAGCACAAAGCCTTTCTGAAGTGCACCCTCTTCTACTCTCTTTCTATAAAGACAGTAGACTTTTCTGGCTGGGGGTGGTTTTCATCTGCTGACAGTATTAGTCAGCCTAATTTTGCCCATCTCTGAAGGTGTTGAAGTGGGTTACTTTGTCTGCAATGGCAATATCCTCCTGTGAACATTCTGGCCCTCATTTTCTCATCTGCTTTGCTTTCTCTTGTACAATAACTTAATTTGGCAAAGAAAATGAGGTAAAGATTTGGAAGTTGTGAGTTTGGAGCCTTTTTGTGGCATGTAGGAAAGTTGTGTATAGATATACAAGAACCAAATAGTTTTGTTTTTTTTCTGGCTGCTCTAAAGTAACCCAGAGGGAACAGTTCCCTGGAGCTTTGAGCTGTGTTGCTCATAGTTGCATTTCAGTACCTAATGACAAATTGATTAATCAATCAATGAAAAGATCAAAGCAGAAATTTTCCGTTGGCTCGTCTGTCCCCAGCATGTACGTTTGTACATGGTGGTTCATTTTGGATGTCTTTCCTTTCTTCTCTGGAGAACTGAAATGCAACTGCTGCAGAAACAAGTCATGGGAGGTACCTGGAAGGTTCTGATGACTGCAGATATCCAAGCTGGACAGTTAGCTGTGGTGAGGATGAAACAGAAGTGCTATGAACTCAACAGCTCATTGTGCAGCAGCAGGAAAAGCCAATAAAACTTCAGATGCCATGAGGAATGGTAATGAGAGTAAGATAGAGGGTATCATTTTCCTGTTACTCAGAGCCGTGGTGTGCCATTTTCTCAGTTGGTTTGCACAGTTATGGTCTCCTCTAACTCCAGTGTGAGAAAGAAAGGTACAGACTGCTGAAATAACTGAGGAAGTGGAACATTTGCTTTAGGAAGAGAAACTAGGAAAGCTTAACCCTAATTTTGGAGTGGAGGAGACTGAGGGGAAATTATAACAGAGCTTTACAGACTCAGGACGGTTGTGGATAAGGTCCACGTGTAACTGTTATTCCTCAATCCTGCAACAACACGGATGATGGATGCTCAACAGGGCAAGTAGAAGATTAATCTCAAAGACTGTACTTGTGTGGATTAGTGAGCTAGAAATTTTGCCACAGGAGGTTGTGAATCAGCACTTCAAAAACAGATTGGACAGACTAATAGACAGCAGACTCATACACATATTGAAAGGAGAAAAAGTCAGGGATGTAGATTCTATCATCTCTAATCCAAGAACTATTGATGCTTTGGGTGTAGACCATAGTGGCTATCTAGGCATGCTCTTCCTAATTAGCATCTCTTCTTACAGTGGGTCAGGGCAGTGTATGAGACTTCCCAGACACTCATTCAGCTGAGCATTTTTGATGTCTGTATCTCCGAAGCTCGTACTGAGTTACACGGTCAACCAGGTCCCTCTTGTGGTGGAAGTCCAGTATTGTGACTGCACTTCCCTGCTGTTTCATTTCAGTGTACAAACAACTTAAAACCAGAGTTCTTTGTGATTCTGAGAATTCTCAGAGAGGGGCACATGCTTTATTTAAATCCCATCTTCTGGCTTATTGAAAGACCCAGAAGCTGTGGGTTGGTGTTACTTATACTGAGCTTGACTGCTCAGTGTATGTGGTTGTGCTAAAATATTCCACAATGCCCAAAGGGCTGGAACCCTTAGTCAAAGCTGAGCATGATGTGTGCTTGTAATCGTAGTGGGAAGACATGTAGGGCTGGTGTTTCAAGGAATGTGAGAAAGGTGAGCTCTGTTCATGACTTTGGTACATGCATGTTCGCAGAGAACAGGGCAGGAAAGAGAAAAGCCCTTCACCTTGTGACACAGTTTCTTTTACTTTCCCTTTGAGAGTCTAGCTGAAAGAGCAGAAAAGCTGTACTTAAAGCTTACATGGCTTTTATACCCACTGCCCCTTGGTGGGATCTCTTGTCCCTGTGCCCTTACCTAGCATTCCCTCTGTGTGTTTAAGTTGTCACACATGGTATTTAAAGGACTATTTAATTCCTTGTCTCCCTTTGCAGCTGGAACGTCAGCTACAGTCTCTGAACTCAGAGCAGTTGGAGACCCGTGTGCAGAATGAAAGACTTCGGCACCTGAATGAAAACCTGCTGGAGGAGCTGGAGAAAAGCAAATGGGAGCTAGAAGCTGTCAAGGGACAACTGCAGAAACTGCAGAAAGAGGCCCAGAATGAGCAAGAGCAGAAGGACAGGTGGGAATGGAAAGGGAAGCAGGTGTGTGGGCTGTCAGAGCAAGAACCCAGGCAGAGAAGGAAAGGTGTGCAAGTAGTTAAAGAATAAGATTCTCTAATTAGCAGCTGTGGTTTTATCAGACAACTGCCTGTCTCCTCTTGAGGAAGAGAAGTAACATTGCAGTGGTGGTGTTGGTATAAACAGGCAGTGTTACTGCTACCTCTCACCTGCCTGTAGTGGGAAATGAGTATGTTTGTTGATAGCTGGCTCTAAAATTACTGTAAAATTTACAGATGTTCTCAGCCTAGAGAGTTCTCCTCCTCCTAATTTCCAGTTCATCACTGCCTCTGTAAAGTTCCTACAAATTCTATGCTAACCATTTGTGTTCCTGTTCATGAGCTTTATTGAGTAACACATTGCTGCAACATGGGGATGTTTTGGTTCCAGATGATAGTGAGCATCCTTCCCATCTCTAACAGCTGGGGAAACTGACGTGTGAAAGTAGAAAGTGGATTGTCTGCCCTCGTGCCAGAGGAGAGCAGGAGAGCTGGGGTAAAACTTGGGCATCCCAGCTCCCATGGCAATGCTCCTTCCTCTGCTGGCATAGGGCAGACCTTCAGCTTTGTGAATATTGCAGGTGTTCCTGAGGAAGGGATCTTTGCATTTTGTCTCCCATTGATTTTTGGTTTGTTTTTTTTTTTTTTAACTCTACACTTAGGGATGTGTTCAGAGTCTCCAAAAACATGCAAAAAGAGAAACAAAGCCTCCTTCGGCAGCTGGAGCTCCTCAGGTAAGAAATGGACTGGGGCAGATGTCAGGCCCTTGAGCACACAAGGGACAGAGTTGGATCAGATCCTGCTTCTTGCTGGCGGCCATCTGAATGGCTGGCATGGTCAATGGTCATTTTGGGGGTAGAAGTGGAGAGTTGGCCTTTTTAGTGAAGCTCATTCCCTGCTTCATAGGCAGTGCTGAGGTCTCAGTGCTATGGGAGTGTATTCAAGCAGCATTCACACACTGCTTATTTTTCTAAGCCCAGATAGAGTTGTGCAATTTGGTCAGCTCCAGCAGGGTGCAGACTGTGCTATTTTACTGAGTAATTCCTCTGGGGAGGAATTTGGTCTTCCCTGCTGCCTGTTAACTGAACTGGGATATGTGGAAATCCAAACATAGCCAGCATTTCAGAATATCTTCATTTGTGCCCCTAGCTGCCTTTCTGTTTAGCTTTCAAATGTTGGTCTTTATCCCATTTTCAATGAGGGCTTCGTTTTCTCTCTCCCGTGTCTTTCTTTGGAGCAGAGAGATGAACAAGAAGCTTCGAGACGAGCGTGATACTTTTGAAGCCAAGAAGCCGGTTAGTCTAAGAAAGAAAATCCTAATTCCCAACCACCCTCCTTTCATCTGCTGCTGTTGCTGTCACCACTTGGGGGCCTCTCACATCCACGGGGGACAATGACGTGACCTCACAAGGCCTGGTGTAGCGCTTAAAACAGACTTCGTGGCACCCCTCTGCCTGTGCCAGAGACAAACTCTGCTGGTTGCTCTTGCCAGCTGCCTGGCTGTAACCCAAGGCATGTTAGTTTGGGACTGTAATGCAGCTGTGTGCAGGGCTGCAGTGGGTGCTGCCTAGAGTATGTGCTGGACTTGTGCTCTTTAGCCAGTATTGGGCACCTGCAAGGCAGGGAGTGAAGCTGCACGAGTCCTGGCAGCTGGCTGGTGAGGAAGATCAATTTCCAGATGTGCTGCCAGCTGAGTCGGGGTGGCAGGACATGGGAGAGTCTGAGAGTTTTTCTGACCCTTTGAGCTTGTAGAAGATGTTTTCAGAGATTCCTTGGGGGAAGCTCCCCATTACTGCAAGGAGAGTGCAACAGTGAGGCATGGATCACAGGGCTAGGGGAAAGCAGTGGGCCCCTGTACAATAAGGGCTTGGGGGAATGTCCAGGACAGTCAGTACCATTTTTGGCGTTTCCGAGCTTCCAAGGCAAGTGCATTCTCCTCCTTCTGTGTGCAGTGTCTCAGCATTTGGGTTCCTTTGGGTGGGTGGGTGTCCCATGGAGACCATGTTTCAGGTGTGTGCTTCTGTGTGCAAAGTTTGTCTGCTTCTTCTCTCTTCTCCTTTTCCCTGTTAGAACTCACTCGTGGCTGCTCTGAAACGTGTCTGCTGCAGGTGGACTTAGGAGAGGGCCTTGGAGAAAGCCGTAGTATAGAGGAGCCACTTTCTCCTTTCACAAGCTAAAAGGAAACTTAAGACCTTAGTATCCTCTGTTAATGTTGGGAAGGGTTGTGTTATTTCTGTGAAATGAGGTTGTGACAAACAGTGATTCTTTCATAGCAAAGATTGAAATGGTTGGAAGGAAGTGTTGGGCTGCACATGGCTGGCAGCAAGCTGACTGCTGCTCCTTGTCAGTGCCCAGCTCAATGCCTTGCTCTTCATAAGAGCTTCTGCCTAGGTGGGCAGACCTGGCCTCGTGGCATGGGGCACACCTTTGCCCTGGTGGCTCGGTCATACATAGCAACGTGTGGCTATTTCTGCCTGCATGCAAACTGCTTTTGGATGTTCCATTTTGCACCTGTTGAGCTATGGAGTTATCCTCATGTGCTGCAGTTTGATAGAGGTCTTGCCCTGGATGAGCAAATTTCACGTCTGCTCATTGTGAAGAGTGTTTGGGAACGTTGATTACACTAAACATACATTTGTGTTCCACCAATAAACCAGAAGATGCTTGTATTTTCTATCCCATTCAAAATGCTTGCATACATGCTGTTCTTGCTGTGGAATCCTTGTCATCATGTGTTGTACAGCTGCAATGTTATGTCCATCTCTGTACCATTGCTATGAAAAGTCAAACGTTCCATAAACCTGGCGGGCCAATAAAGTGTGGCAGAACTGATGGCAAAATACCCCCCGTTGTTTCTCCTTTATTCCCAGGTATGTACCCTGCAGGCTGCTTCCTCTTTCAGTAGGTGGTGCTGTAGCAGATTGCCTGGGAGTCCCCTTGTTCCGTAGGTGGCTCGAAGGTGGTGACTCTGCTGAAGATCCAGTGGGCTGTAACATGATTTCCTTGTTTCTGTGGGTCTAAAGTGCTTTATGATGGAACCTGCTGGTCTTAGCACAAACCCTGAAAGCTTCTTCTCCCATCTCTGCTGGAGAACCATTGGTCTATACGTAGCCTGATGCTGATGTTGACCAGACTCTTACTTTGTGGTTTTTTTTTGGGGCATGAGCAATTAACCACCTTGTATGGGAGGGAGGGGACTAGGCTTTGGCATGGATTTAGGAGAGCTGGTGGGTCAGCTGCCCCTCTGCCTCAGGCTTTTTTGTGTGGTCTCAGCAAATTGTTGTATTTGGTGCTGAGAACAACAAAGCTGCTGAATCTAGAGGAACAGTGTCGTGAGGGAGTTGCTGCTCTTTATCCTTCTCTGGGAAGCTGGAGAGGGCTGGCTGTAGGAAGGTAAGTAGGAGGAAGGTGTGTGGGAGGATGTATGTATAAAGCAGAGCCTGTACATTGCCCGTTGCAGAACAGTCCCCTTTCTTCCCTTTGGTATATGTGCAGCAATGGGGTGAGTACCAGAAGGGGAGAGATTCACTCTGCTCACCCAACATCATCATAATAAAAAGATGGTGGGGAAAGACAATCAGCTGTGTATCACTGTAGCAAACAAGCCACAGAAATAAAAGCTCTGGCTGGCAGAGGAAGTCTACAGTTTGGGTCACCAGCATTGTTGAATTGCTTTGTTGCAATGGGGAAAGCAGCGTTAGTGGTGCTTTCTTGCATCAGCTCAATGAGCTGAACTGAGAAGAGCAAATCCTGTGCTTAACTCTGTTTGAACCTTGTCTGTGGGGCTCCAGCCCTGTGTCTCCATTGCAAGTTGAACTGGGGCTGGCCAGGTTCCTGGGCTGTAATGACATTCTTCAACCTTTCTCTTTTCAACTTCCAGGCACCTCAGAGCAAAAAGCCCCTCTTGAAGAAGGGGTCAGTGCTAGGCAGTTACCTGCTGGACGACAAGCCGGTCAAACGGTTAGATGGGCATTTGTGTTGTGTCCGTGGTGTCATTCTGTGCCTGCAGGAACACTCTGTCAGTCAAACTGTGTCCCTTGTCTGGTTCCATGCCTCAGTGCTATGTCTGTCTGTGGGAACATGGGGGGAGATGAAGCTCGACTGTTGCCATGAGGTGGTGTGGGCTCAGCATGAAACTGAGGACACTGCTGTGGGTGAGCTTTCCTGTGGTGCTGGCCCTCATCTAGGAGTGTTTGTTGGGACAGTAGGCAAGCGGTTAAAATGCTTGGACCATCTCCCAGGTGTGCTGTTCCTCCTCAGGCAGAAACCCTGTCTGTTGGTGCCTTGTGCCAGAGCTTGTGTCCCTGGGGCATGGGAGAGGGCAGGACTTGCACAAGGCTGGTGTTCTCTCCAGCAGCTGAAAGCCCCAAGGAGAAGGCCCAGCTCCATCCTGCCCATCTGCCTCCATACCTCTGCAAATGCTCGCCTGACACACCAGGCCTTCTGGCCAGCCAGGACAGACAACCTTATCTTTGTGGCTTATGCTTTTCTTTGCCACTATGTGCAGACAGTGCAGTGTTTTCAGCAGCCATGTATGCATGCTTGCCTCAGCTGTGCTCAGCTCTGGCCTGGCATGTGGGGCAGTGGCAGGGAGGATGGCCAGGGATGTGGGCACCATCTAACAGGAAAAAAAATGAAGGCTTGGTGGCAGGTGAATCTCGCAGCCTTGGTGAGGTGTAGCCACCAGGGAGCTGTTGCCTTGATTCCTGCACTAGTTGCAAGGGGGAAAATATTGCAGAGGGGTGGGATGTGCTGCCTCTGTGCAGACTGACTGCTGTAAGCCTTCGGTCTCTCCTTCCAAATGGGACCTGTCGGCCAACAGAAGTATTGGAGGTCTCTGATGGATAAAACCTTTAAGTTGTGAGTCTGCTCACTCTCTTCTAGTTCTTTTAGCACACAAAGCCAAGGCAGACTGAAGACAATTCCTTGCTCCTTGGCAATGATTGCAGTAGTTTGAATTTGCTATTCTAGCTGTCTTTTGAGGTCTGGTCCTCCACTTACCACGTACCGCTGCTGAACTGCGCAGGAGCCTTGTTTGTAAGGTTAGCTTAAGCACCCTGATGTACTCAAGCACCCAATGTACTCGCTGCAGTTTGTACACCTGTGGCAGGCGATACAGTCAGCAGAGGGCAGTAAGGTGCACGCCTGTTGCATGCAGCCCCCGAAGGGTGATCAGGCAGCCCTCACCTTCCTGCAGCCAAAACCTTTCCGACTAACCTTCAAACCTTTGTTATCTATTTTAGCATTGTATTTTTAAATCTGTTATTTTTTCCTGTTGCCACCTTTGTATCCTTTGCCTCGTTTTTCAGTACTGGGAAAAGCAGATTGCAAAGAATCCTTGAAAAAATCCCAAAGGTGGGAAATTTCTGTTTAAACGAAGGTAATACGTGTCAGCACATGAGCACAGCGTAGCTCCAGGGAGCTCTTTTCTCCCAGAGGGGTGTTGCTGATGCCTTAGTCACAGTGAGCAAATGCATGAGGTAACATTCCTGCAGGTGTTGCGTATGCACTGGTTGAATTGTGCTGGGTGTTTGGTAATTTGCAACCTCCCCCTTCTTTTCCCCCCGCTTCCAAACACCACTGTGGTGCCTGTGGGCTTCAATACAGACAACTGGCCTCTGCGGACCTTCCCGTCACCTTCCCAATGGATACGGCAATGGAAGAACCCAACAGGAAGAACTGCAAATACTTGTCAGGCAATGGGATGTGGCTGAAGACAGGAGAAGGAGGCAACACGAACTTTGGAGAGAAGAACATAGGCCAAGAGAGGTGGTCAGTGGGAGCAGATGCTGAGAGGCTGAAGGTGGCTTTGAAGAGTGATGCTGATGGGTTGGATGATGCTCTGCTGTCTCCTAGAGGGCAGCCAGTTGGCACTGAAACCAGGGTGAGTCTGATTATATAGTGCACAGCCTCAGGCACCTGCTGGTGGGGGCTTTTCCTATGTAACTACAGCTCCATAGATTTGTAGTACACTTTGTGGGGGGGTTTTGTGATTTAATACTCAAATCAAACCACGGTCTATGGCTGGGCTTTTATAAACTCCATCTCTTTCTTCCATTGTAGCTCCAGGTGCTGGAACCTGCCAGTTGCTCCCCCGATCGTATCTTCAAAGTTGTGTTTGTGGGGAACTCAGGTGTTGGTAAGAGTTCCTTCATCCATCGCTTCTGCTATGACAGGTTCTTGGCTGATCTCAATGCAACTATCGGTAAGAAATTGGGCTTGACCCTGGTGAGACTGCATTTGGGGCACTGTGTCCAGTACTAGGCTCCCCAGTTCAAAAAAGACAGGAATCTCCTAGAAGGAGTCCAGTGGTGGATCACAAAGATGATAAAGGGCCTGGAGCATCTCCCTTACGAGGGAAGGCTGAGTAACCTGGGTCCGTTCAGCCTGAGGAAGACTGATGGGGGATCTGATAAATGTCTATAAATATCTGATGGGGGGTGGGAGACAAACAGATGGGATGATCTCTTGATGTCCCTTCTAATCCCTGCAGTTCTTTTTAAGGTGGTGTCTCTTCCAGCTTTGAGTCAATCTGGCAGTTTCCCTGCACTAGTGTTGATCTTGTTCTTGTTACCTCCCTGACAGGTATTGATTACCAGGTGAAGAGTCTGATGGTGGACAACACTCAAGTTGCTTTACAGCTGTGGGATACAGCTGGACAGGAAAGGTAAACAATTATGTGAGGATTTCCTCCTACAAGGCTCAGTGTAAAAGAGAGAACGATGGGGAAAGGAGTGCGTGCATCTGAGTGTATCTCTGCTGATAGACTTGTGGAAGTGATGGGAAGTGATAATTCTTGGCAGAGTAGTTTTTGGTGATGGCTCCTCATTGAAATCCTGTGCTTCTAAAAACATGGGCCATCACAAGATGATGCCATCAGCACTGTTGGAGAAGATCAGAGTAGTAGAGGACACACTTAACATTCATCTGCAGTACTACTAGAAATGATGGCCCACCACAACCTCATGTGATTTATGCTTTAATTAGAATGTACTTTGAAGCTTAGGTTCAGAGGCATATTCAAGGAGGTCGTTAACCACAGAGCCTGGCAAAAATAAGTATAGGGTATTTAATGCTAAATATGGTATGGGACCAAGCCTTGAGGAGGCAGCTGAAGTCATGGAAATATTACAATCCTGAGTTGTGCCAAGAGAGCAGGGACACTGCCTGCCTCAGTCAGCTGGATCATGCAGGCTTCTGAGAAATGCACACAGTAGGGTTCTGTATTGCATGGCAAACCCTTCCAAACTTCATGTTCATGCTGAAGAGATTGGGATTTCTGTTTCAAAAAACTACTGTTGTGGGTTTGTTTTGTTTTGTTTTTTTAGTGCTGTAGCCCATCAGGAAGTTTTCATGACTCTAAATGAGATGCTTCTTTGAGACCAGGTTGCATCAGAGGCCAAACTCACAAATATGTTTCTGCAGAAAGAAAGTATGCCTCTGAAGTATTAGCAGATCTTAGGTGTGTACTTGGAAGAAAGAACTTGGCTCATTGCTGATACTGAGTAGGAAGAAACCAAAGCTTTTCTTACTTCTAGAGAGAGATGATTTACTTCTAACTGGATGTGTACAAGTGCATATCCTATAACAGAGGAATTTTTAGTGCAGGGACAACTCCTTAGTGATTCCCCCGAGTCTGGTTCATGCTATATTTGACATTCTTTTCTTGAACATTTAGCATGTCCTGTATTTCCAGAGGTGTGTGTTGACTGCCAAAGACACAGTCTGTGCTTTCTCAGTTGGAGTAGCTGCCAGAATGGCATGCTCTGGGTGTAGTGAGACAGTACAGGCTTCAGGCAATCAGCTGAGGAGTTCAGCAGGGTCACTACTAGCTGCAGGTTTCCTTGGCTCTTAATAAGAGTGCTTGTTAGCCTGCTCAGTGTGGAAATTCACAGCTGTCTGGTGGGATCTTGGTACTGATGCTGCATTTATTTCCATCAGTTTTCAGGCAATATGACAACATGGCCTTATGACAAACTGCTTAGAGGTCTTAAGTGGTTATTTGTGTGTTTTAAATTGGAATTTACTCTCAAAATACAAGTCTGTGGTTCTAGCAGGAGCCCACAGGGCAGTGTAGATGTCTGGTGGGAGTTTCACCTGGGAATTGTTTCTAACATCTGAATTTATGTATGACAGAATTGCTTTATAGATTTAAAATTGGGAGTGGACTGTATTGATGCTGAGATCTTAACTGCAGTTTTAGCAGCACCGGGGCAAACATGATGCTCTTAGTTTGTTCTGTGCTACAGCTTAAACTGCAGATTCTTCCAGACAGTAGAAAAAAGTTCTTTTTTTTTTTTTTCCTTTCCCATCCATTTCCTTTTTTACAGGCAATTACCTTTTTCTACCTCACCTAAGCAGGCTATTCAGTGCTTCTTTCCTTCTGACTTAGAAAGGTTCTGCTTTCTTAGCGCTGTGTGTCTGGAAACACTCTTTCCTCATGGCTGCCTGGCGTGCTGCACAGATGGGCTCTGAAAAGCCCAAGGATTTAACTGGATTGTTACCAGTCTGTACACCAGCTCCAAGCGATGCATCTCATGCACAGGGGCTGCAGGGAGCACTAGAAGCCAGATGATCGTGTTCTGTTTTGTGTCATTACACCGTCATGGTTCTGAGAGTGCCTTTGGTTTTGCTGGTGCTCAGGTTCCGGAGTATCACCAAGCAGTATTTCCGGAAGGCGGATGGGATTCTGGTGATGTACGACATTACAGCTGAGTGCTCCTTCATGGCAGTACGGAACTGGATGAGCAGCGTCCAGGTGAGAGCGGGGCTTGGGCTTTCTATTGCTGGCAGAGCTGCCTATGCCTTGCTCTGATCTTGCTCTGATGGTCTGACTGGGATCGATGCTCCCAGAGGCCTCAGGAGGTCCCTGGGGAGATGGATGCACAAAGCAGATGTTATGGATGTACTGCCTGTGGTAACGTATATGGAACCAGGGGCTTGTTGACGGTATGGTGGCAGCCCATTAAATGAGGAGGGATGGCAGAAAGCAGTGGAACCTACCAAACAGTGGTATGTGTGAGTAGCTGGTATGTGCCGGCAACATCACCAAACATCTGCTGTCACACCTATAATTTAAATAACGTTGTGTACAGCTGGCTCAGAGTCGCAGGGAAAAAGTGTCAAGTGGTTTTGCTTTGAGATTGTGTTGTATGTCAGAAAACACATCCTAAATTGAAAGGATAAGCATAGGTTGGAGGTTTCTAGTGCTGTAAATTTCACAGGCCTGTTGGGCAAGGAAAAAAAAGCTTATCTGTTTCTCTAGACTTCATAAGATCAAAGGTTAAGATGTGTCAAAACTAGAGTCTGGAAATCAGATTCCTTTCTGGAGGGTTAAACTGAGCACACAGGAAAACAAAGCACCCAAAATGTGTAACTTTAATCATTTCTCATCTTTTCTTTCTTTCATCTTAGATTTTTTTCTTGCTTTGAAACCTTTGCTGTTCAGGTATTTTAAGTCCTCCAGAACAGTCAAATATGGAGATACCTTAAGCCTTATTGTGCAGTCTTACTATGATGATGCCCTAGTGGAACACAGGGGGAGTTTCAGCTTAGATAATGGGCTCCAGGAGTTGCCCAGGAATAACAGGTGGTAGTACAGAGACCCTATGGCAGCAATGAAAGCTGCTTAACCACTTACAGTGCCTTTCAGGGAAGTGATGGTTGAGTTCAGGATAGCACCTCAGATGAATAGTATCACATAGACAACAAAAAGGTTTTAACCGAAGTCCTGCCTAGTCTTAAATGTAGTTTGCCCCATTAAGCTGTTGGAGTTTTCTTTTGCCTTCTTATTTTCCAGAGAAGAACTTCTTCCATGCCTTTCCTCTCCTAGCATCCCAGCTGTACACAGCAACCTTCTGAAATAGATTCCCATGGTTTAAGCTTCCCTGCACAAATCCCTGGGGCTGCTTGAGGAATGGCCCTTAAAGGAGCTTAAAAAGCATATTTTGGCAGCTCCTTCAGGGACCCTAATCCTGCTGCCACTGAAGTCAATGGCAGTGCTCTTGTTTTGTATGATCTGGAGCAGGACCTGCTCCATGAAATGTCTGTCCCTCAGTGGAGGCTCTGGGGTGTTTTGCTGTGTTTCTTTTGCAGGAGGGCATTGAGGATGGAGCTGTGGTTTTTCTGCTTGGAAATAAAATGGATACCTCAGGGAGAGAGACCCGGAGTGTACCCAAGGTGGAGGGGGAAAGGTTGGCCAAGGTGTGTCTCTGTGCTCTCCTGCTCCACTTGCTCTACAACCTCCTTCCAGCTGTGAGCTGGACTGATGGAGAGCCCTTCTTGAAGCCATTTCCCAGTATGGTGCTTTCCCTCTCAGCCCTCACTCTGATACAAACATGTACCAATGTTCCTCTGGTACCTGCCCTGCTTTCCTCCCTTGCTGCCTCTATTTGTGTGCCTGCTGCTACCTTTATCCTCTCATCTCCGAGGACCCTGAGGGGAGGGTTTCAGAAGTTTTACCCATCCTTTGGACTTAGCAGGATGAAATTAAGACAGTCCACTTATCCCAAAAGGATGGTGTTTCTTCCTAAACACCTCCCACTTGTTACCTTCCTGACGTTCTATCTGGGCCTTCAGTTGCTGAAAATGCATCTCATGTTCTGGTAAGGTGGGTACAGCAGTAGCAACTACATTGCTGGCCACATGTGCTGTCATTAGAGTTTCTATTGGCAAGGTGGGTCAGTGCCCAGGGGTGTGGATGAATGCTGGGGGAGAGCTGGCAGCTGACTCTGCTGTGTTCTTTGGCAGGAATACAAGGCTGTCTTCTATGAGTGCAGCGCTATGACTGGCTATAACATCATGGAGCCCATGCTGCACATGGCCAGGTTAGTGATGAGAACAGTCACTCTGGGGTATTTCCCCAGCTGCAGTTCACTGGTGGGCTCCTAGGGAATGGACAAGAAGAAATGCTGTCAGAGGCTGACTTTATGCTGTGTCAGTAAATAGACCTGGAGCAATAGGTTCTTCCACACTGACTCCTCAGCCCTGTCTTCTGTGGCTGGAGAGTACCAAGCATAGGCTGGATGTCATCACACACAAGTCTTCCTCTGGCAGAGCTGGCTGCTGAAAGATCAAGAGTTTAACTTGAATATTACATCACAAAACTTGGTGTGCTATCCCAAATTTAACTTGGTGTGCTATCCCAAATTTTAAGCTGGCATTTTCTATTTGCAATCTACATGCATCTCTAGGGAGCGGTTCATCCATACAGAACGTGATGTTTTGGAAGTAATATGTTTATTGCTGAGGACAAGGAAGGATAAAACACCTTATAAAGCTGAAGGAAGCTTGCATTAAGATTTTTAGTTTTTCAAAAAGAACTTGTGTTTGTTCTTTTTTTAGTCTTTGAAATCTTGTAAGAAAAATATCCTTTTTGTTTTCTTTTATCCCTCTCCCTCCTGCTGTATCACCTCTGTTAAGCTCACAGCAGGACTTAGGTGTTTATTAACTGTGATGATTTAAGTAGATAAATCTTGTCTCCCATAGCACGTGCTTTCAGCTCATTTTATTACCGTGCTGCTGCCAGGCATTGCTCAGAGAAGTGAAGAGAGCAGCTTGAGGTTCTACCATCAGTGCTGGAGCTTGGAAATAAGTCTCAGGCCACTCGTGTTCAGTCTGGTGTTCTGAGTACACCACGCTGCTCCCTCTTGTCCACGTTCAGTTCCTTCCTGTTTCTTTGGAAATTCACGCTCATTTTCTGTGTGTGGTTTATCTTGTTCAGCTGCCAGAGGCAGCCTGGGCACTTTTTACGATCCTAAACAGCCTGATGGCTGATGGGAGAGCAAAGGGCACAGTCAGATGCCACTGCAGGAAGAGCTGAGTAGTTTGATTTTGTTCTTGATCTGTGCTGCTTGTTCCAGGTTGCTGACAGCACAAGAGGACAGGCAGAGGGAGAACGCCCTGCAGCTGGAAGATGTCAGGAGGAAAGGGTGTTGCACATAAGGAGCATCGGTACGTCGGCAAGAGCCAAGTGTGGGCACAGTTTCATGAAGCTGGGATTCCTTCTGAGCAAGTTGAATCTGCTGGTATCTGATCTGCAGAGGTTTAGGGAAGCTGCAACTTTTCCCCATCTGGGAATTTCAAGGCTCTGAATCAGGGCAGAACGTGCATACGATCTGTACTGTTCCCTTCCCTACCTGCATGTCCAGCCCTGGTCATTGGAGTCCTCTGATCTCTTGGGGGAATTTGGCAGCAGCATCTTTGTTCTTTAACAGCACAGTCCAGCTGACAGCCTGCTGAGGTAGATGGGGAAACCTTTGCCTGTACTTGTAAGATCTGGATCAGGCTCTGCACTTGGTGGGAAATCTGGTTTGACTTGCCAACATTGTGGATAACTGATTACATATGTGGATATAGCATGAACTGCTAAAACCATTCATCCCACTGGCCTTCTTCACTGCTACCCTAATGAACTTAGCTACTCTCCTCGTACTGTTCACAGAACACAGAGCAGTTGCCTTGGGACTCTCAGGCAACTGTTGTGCTGGCACATACTGCTGTTCCATAACGTGTTGTGGGAGCTGTGCTGTATCTGCTGGGGCCATGTGTAGCCTGTTTTAAGGCTGAATGCTGCCTGTTTCCTCCCATTCTTTTATTCTTTCCTGAAAGGTCTTCAGCAGTTAGGAGTGGATGTATCCGCAGTACTGAAATATGCACAGATCCCACCCTGCTGGCCTGACAGCAATGCTTTGAAATGTACTTGGGCTGGAAGCATGAGGCGGCTGCCTCAGCTGCAAAGGATACATAAATGCATAGGCCTGTATTTATCCACTCTTTCCTCTCATGGGATAAGGTGATTACTCTGGTTCCAAATATCTGTTTACTGCACAAATTTCTCTGGGAATATTCCATGCAGGAAAAGTGTTCTGAATCACTTGCTGCATTACACAGACTTTCCATGGTTCCTCCCAGTGCCATTTACTTCTGGTAAGGAAGGGGAAGCTTCTCTGTGGAAGAGCCAGGTTCCTGATTTAAAGGAATAGCCAAAAGCACTAAGTGTCTGCTCAGTACTTACTGCTGACTGTGATTCTTGCTGTTGTACAGCTGGTGGATTTAACTGCACTAACTGACCAGGAAATAGTACGTTATAAGAGGTCCCTGAAGAAACTAGGGCTGTTGGTTTTGAGCTTAGGGTAACATCAGCAGTGCTGCCAGTGAAACTGCCTGTGTTTGCAAGGATGCTTGGGAAGTGAAATCTCTGTTCTTGGAAAACACAAACCTTTAGACTGCCCTGTACCAGATGGTTGCGCAAATGCAGGTGTGGATTTTGTGCATTCTAACCAATGCGACCATGAAGGAGCACAGACACTGTTACCTGCTACATTAGTACAGCTCACTAGCTGACTCGGAGGAGCTGCTGTCAACGATTCATTTGCATCGTGCTCCAGTGGTGGGTTAACAAGGGCTGGCAATAAGAATTGACATCTGAAGTCTGGGCACATGGATAACACCAAAATTTACCTGCAACAGCTGGGCAGGAGTTTGGAAGCTGCAGCAGAAGACAAGCGTGGTATCTTATCTGCTAACATGGTTTGAATGCGCCACTCCCACACTGTGTAAAAAAAAACACATGAAAGATAAAGAAGTAAAACACACCTGGCACACAGGTACCATACAGTATGTGGTAATTACCTTCCTCCGCACTGTCATTCTGCTACAGGAGGAACTACCACGTGTTTAGTTTTGTTTGTTTTTGGTTGGTTGTCCTTAATGTACAGTCTTGAGGATGTTTTCTTAGCGGGCAAGCAGTGTGCAGGCAATAAAGAAATACTGTCGTGCAAACGGTTGTGTTGAATTTCTTTTCAGGAGTTGCAAGAGATTCAGCCTCGCTTGATTGAGTTGCCTGCTGCAGCATGTAGTGCTCAGGAAGGGCTGAGAAGTCTGTTCCTGGTGGTGGTACATATAGGAGACTTCGAAGTAACAAGCAAGGAGTGGACGAGAAACACTTGTTTCCAGAGAAGCACAGGAGCAATTCATCTGCTGTCATCTCTTTTCTCTTTAAAGCAGCCAGGATCTGGATGATCAGGGAAGGCAGAGCAGAGGGAACTAAGGAGATGCTTCCCCAGAGCCTTCAAACACAGCACACTGTCTCCTTGTATCTATGCTTAAAGAACCAGACATATTTAATAACGCTCATGCATCCTGTTCACTAGTAAGGAGTTTCATAGCTCTTAGTCCTCATGCTCTATATTTATTTCCATACGTCACTGCCTTACAGAACTGTCTATCCATAGCTCTGGCCGCAGAAATTATTACTCATTTCCCTTGCTGTAAACAAGCAGCACCAGAAGTAGTGCACTATGACTTTTTTTAGCAGGAACAGGGTGAACTTTTGTTTTGCCTATGAAAAAGTGGCACAGAGGTTACGCACTTGGACAGCACTCAGCACTAGGGTGTGTTTTATACTGGATGGTGTGATGGTGTTTTAGTGGTTTTCTGGACAGTATTTACATTTCCTATTGGAAGACCCAGATACTCACAACCAACAGAAGCAGAAGAGCCCTTGGATGAAAATGGATGTAATGGATGAAAAACAGACTGCCCGAGGGTTTATTGCTGCACTGCATTGGCTGCAGTCTCTTAGTGGACAGGTGACTTTTTGCATGTAATCTATAAAGAGACTATATTTCTTACAGCCTGGAAGCCTATCCTGGCACATGCAGCAGTGCAGCTGTGTATACAATCGGGCAAGGAGCAAAGAAGAAAAAAAAACCGGCTGCTCTGACAAGCCCCCACAGTCCCACAAAGCTCTTGCACGCAGACAAGGGGACCCTGCTTTGCCTTGCGTTTCACTCATCTCTTTCATGTTAATATGCAAAGGATAAACATAACAGGATTAGCCTGACAGCACCTCTTTGGCAGGCCAAAATAGGGATGAAGAGAGAGCATTAAGCTGTGGTGCTAAGTTTAAAGCTTTCCCACGGGACGAATGAAGGAAGCGCAAAGGCCTTGGATGTGTGTTTCTACCTGTGACTATGATAGATGAGACACAGGCAGGAGAGCTCTGGGAATGATCAGTGGTATTGCGAAAAAGCCCCTATAAGAGGTTAAATGAGGATCCTGAATCTCTGCTGTATTAACACTATTGCTTCTACTTTAACATGTTGGAGACATGACAGCATCTTCCACCCATCTCAAGCGCCGCCTTCTTGTGGCTGGAGGCCCAGTGGGGTTGACACAGTGCCTGGAAAGAAACTGGGCAATGCAGGACCCTTCTTGCAAAGGCTCATCATCAATCAGTGATACAAAGCATCTGCACCCAGCTTTTGGCTGTGGCTTTATGGGGTGCCTTTGCTCTTTCCAGGCAAGCTTGTTCCTCAGGTGCTGCACATAGGAATTTCACAACTGCATAGTGGCTCGCCAGTTGCCCTAGAGCCACTTTATTCCAGCAGCTTAAACTCCAAGAGATCCATCCACACACATTTAATCAGTCCCTTTGGGTCTCTCCTGGATTATTTTCTATTCTATTACCCTCTACTGTTCATATTTTTTCTCTCTTTTTGCTACTTAATTACTTAGTCCGTATGTAAAACAAACGCTTCATGTCTGGATATAGATGTATATTGAATACTTTATTTGAAAATCTCTTGGCTCCAGTAGATCCACAGTACTGCAGTTCAGCACTTTGGTAGCTCGTTGAGCTGCTGTCAGTCTGCTCATTACTTATCTGCCTGTTAATGAGCCATGCTGAAATTTCACTTGGTGCAGCTACAATAATCTGGCTCCAGACTCCTCGGGCCCCCAAGGCACACTTTAGACATCTCAAGCCATGCAGTTTAATACGTCCTGATTCTGCGAACAGAAGATTAGCTGCTTGCTTCTTTTGAAGTGAACAGGCCACAGTAGAACTGGCTAGATAAAATTAGTTGTTTTTTGAGGTAAAGAGATAGCTAATTAAATGTTTACAGAGGTTGCATTTGCGCAGTTCTGAGCAAGAGGTCCTGGTGTGGTGGGGGTTGGTCGCTTCCCCTGGGTAACAGTGATAGGATGACATGGAATGGCCTCAGGTTGTGCCAGGGGAGGTTCAGGTTGGATATTAGGAAAGATTTCTTAGAGGAAGCGGTGATGCAGTGAGACAGGCTGCCCAGGGAGGTGGTGCAGTCACCATCCCTGGAGGTGTACAAGGAAAGGATGGATGTGGCACCTAGGGATGAGGTCAGTGCGTATGGTGGGGATGGGCTGGGAGATGGACTCAGTCATCTTGGAGGACTTTTCCAACAGAAATGGTTCTATTTAGTGACTGGGTACATGGGTCCCTAGTTAAGTCAGTGGAGGCCAACACCCCGTAGGCCCTCAGCTGGCCTTTTCCCTTACTCTCTGCTCAGCTCTCACCCTAAAAAGCTGTAAGCCCACTGAAGGGAGTAGGTGGGTTCTCCCTTCCTACAGACCCCAGCAGGGCCGGTAACTGCGGTATTTGGACTGAAGTTGAAATGAGGTAATGGAAGGATGAGGCAATGCGCCAGTCAGGGCTTGATCTCGATGTGCAGGACGCCTCTAAAAAGGGAAAGGCTCGGGAAAAGAAGAGCTCGCGTTGTTCGCAATGCGGTGCCTGCGGCGATGGGAACGGCGGCTGAGGTAAAGGCGGCGGGAGCCAGAGCTCGCTGCTCCAGGGCCGCAATTCGGGGTACTTTGTTTTGCTGTAAAAGTGGTTTATTTTATGATATTTCTCAAAGCCGAAGGGGCACCCACAGCCCACGCCAGCCGCCGGGCTGGCCATACTTGAGGGCTCGCTGCCGAGGCACCGCCCGCTGGGCGTCCCGGGGCTGTGCCGTGCCGCCCTCATCCCGTCCCTCCCCGCTTCCTGCCGTGCTCCTTTCCCTCCCTCTCTCTGCTCTCGGCAGGTCGGGGCTCGAGGCGGAGCGGAGCACGGCGGTGCGGCGCTGCCGCTGCGGGGTGAGGCGGGGAGCCCCGAAATGGCGGACGGACGGAAGGACGGGGTGTGAGGGGGAAGCGGCGTGTGGGGCGGGGAGGGGAGAGGGGGGAGGCGGCGTGTGTGTGGTGGCCGTGGTCACCGAGGGCCGACTGTGGCTTTGCTGAACTTCCCGCAGGCTTTTCCAGTTCGAAAGGTGTTTTCGTGTCCTGCCCTTAGTTAAACTTGTAGGGCTGCTCGAGGCAGAGGATGGGGACGGCGGGGCCGACTATGAGTCCAGGCGGTGTCCCGTTGCCTGCACGTGGGGAGCTGTATCGGTGCTGCTGAGGTTGTTGCTGTGCTGTGTGTCCCTCTCCCGGTAGGTTTTGCTTACAAAGAATGCAAATTGCCGCACGTTTAACAGCAAAGTAGAGTCTGGTTCTTCTCGAGGACATCGATGCTCAACCTGTTGCAGTATCCTGCTGTATTCTGACAGTTACTTAGCGCTAGAAGTTTAGGCTAGCCCACAGCATCCCTTAAAGCGCCCTTCCTGCATCTCCCTCTCTGCCTTTCTTGCTATAAGAGCTCAAGCGGTGTCTGCTTGAACAGGAGGTCACTAAATGCCATCACCCACCAGAGCTGGTGACCGGGGCAGCCATTTTCTTGAACCAGTTTTGAAACAAGTCCCTTTGTCAAAACACATTTCTACTGCCATGGGTGAGGCTGTTGCTTAGGCTCCTAAGGGATCTTTGGTGCTATAGATGCTGTCTGGGTGTACCTGGAGACTCTCTCAGACAGACGTCCTTCTCCGTCCTGCTTGACTATTACTGCTATCAAACGGTGATTGCTTGAGATGAGGAGGGCGTAGCGTGGCTCTTTTGAGCTGTTACAGGCTGAGGTGAAGAGGAAAGGAACTGCTTCAAATATGTCTCAGCACTGAGCGACTTTGGTCTCAGTAAGTCTGGCCATGGGCAAAATGAGTGACAGGCTGAGCAGGACTGCTTGGGCATGAGAGGTGACTGAGTTCACTTAAAGCGAGTGCCTGGTAGTCCTTAACATAAACTGGGGTCTGATTTCCTAGCATAGCCCCAGGCTTTTGTGACTAAGGGAGCTTGGGAATACTTGAGGCAGCATCACTTAGAGTTTACTGGAGGCATCTGATGGCAGGTCCCTGTCAAAGAGAGGTGTCCTGCATGTGTGGGTCTTTGCTCTGGCTCTCTATAGCTGCTCAAAGATGCTGGTATTTCAAGTCAGATATCCTTGCTGAGAGCTTGGGTTGTGAGCGGGAGCAGCTGGCAGCCTTTGAGCTCCTCTGTGTAAGTATCCTGATGTTACATCCTTGCTCTGTAGTGTCGTGATGCCCTCATGTTCCTGTTATGGACATCTTTTTGTCCGTATGCCATATTTCTGCAAAAACATCTTGTTCTGAAACTTCAATCAGCTACTCAACGCTTGTTAAATAATAGCCTAATTACTTGGTAGAGTCCTGTAATGGGGGAGAATCACTGGTCTCAGTTGCCTGGTGAAAGTCCTGGCAGTCCCTGCTCTACGTTGGCCTTAGTAAACAATAAGAACATATATTTTCTGTTTGTTTGGAATAATGTCCCATGTGTGACAGCCGTTCATGTTTCACTCTGGAGTCCAAACTGGTTAGTCCTTCCTGCTGTATGTTTTTGTTTTGCGTGTGCTTAACAACCACATTTCCCTTCTCTCAAGGCAGGTGTACTATGGGAGGACTTGCTTTTAGTGTCAAGAGCAGAGCGCGGAGTAGGAGGAGCTTTGATAGCCTGATTGGAACTGTGGCACTCCTTCTCTTGAACCCATTACAGAATCCATCTTCTGAGTTACCAAAGAGCACCACTCAAAAAAGATCCTTCATAGGTACTTTGGCTTGTGCAGCCTTATGCAGAAGGAAAGCACCGTGCCAGTTTGAAAGCGAGCAGGAAACAGGCACAGCAATTTGGCCTAAGTCTCTGAGATAAACACGACCACATTTCCTGCCCTTCAGGGTTTTGCTCAATGATTTGTGCTGTCATTAGTGCTGTGTAGGATGAACAGCAGCAGCCCTTTGCAGCGTTGCTTTTCCTTTTGCTGCCAGGTAGTTCTACTAAAAGCAAAACATGGCTTGTTCTGTCAGACTGCAGCATGGCACGAGGGAGATGAACTGCCTCACTTCAGTCCCATTGACTGCCAACCCTTTGCAGCTTGTGCAGCATCAGCAGCTCTGCTGATCAGTGTGAGATTTTGTGGCTGTGACCCCTGCTAGCACAGTTTGGCATGCTGTCCTGCCATGTACTGCCTTTGTTGCTCCTGCTTGTCTGCAGAATTGCTGTGTTCCTCTCTCTTTCCATGGCCCCTTTTCTTCCTCCAAACAGCAGACGACTAATCCAGCCTTAAGCGAGTGCTGCCATACTGCTCTTGTGCTGGCTTACGCTCCATGTTGCTTCTTTGTGAGTACATTAAAGCATACATTGTCCAAGTCCTGGCTCTGCAAAGGACATTTGTGTTGTGGCCTCCTCAAATTTTTGCCATTGGGTGTGAGAGATTCTTCAGCAAGGGGGTGGAAGAAAGCTGCTTGTATCCCTTTGTGAAGCAAAAATGCTATAGGTGGGGGTGGCTGATGGCATGGTGTCTATCTGTTAAGATGGTTCCAAGGAACATTCCGTATTATTCACAGCTAGTACTAATATAGTATACTGTATAGTGTATTATACAAGTATAGTACAAATCTGTGGCTGTTTTCTTTGCACATATGCAGACCAAGGAACAATTCTCTTGTTTTGAGGAAGCTCTGCAAGGCTTGTGAGCACTGTGTCCTGTAGTTGGTTGACCACTGGTAAATTCGCTTCTGTGAAGCCTGGCTTCTGTTTCAAACAATCTTGTCTGGCATTTCCAGGTCTCTTATAATGCAATCATGCTGTTCCTGTGATTCTTCTTGTGCCTTCTGCCTAGGAATAAAGCTTTGAAAGATAAAATGTGGAAGTACCAAATGTGAAAAACAAAAAAAGGGAAGCTTTGCTGTTTCGTGTTCCAGTCTACTGCTGCTGTCCTTAGTGGCTTTGTCAATCTGGCTCTTTAAAGCTCATGAACAGACCCTCCTGCACTCCCCAGCTGCATCTCTGCTCCTGGACTTGACACTGGGTATCTCCAGCTGCTCCCTGACCGCTTGTACCAACAGCAGAGGTTGGAAGACTGGAGGGAGGTTGTCTCCTGAAAACCTACAGTGCATCCTTAGCTGTGAGGAATAGCAATCAAGTCTAACTGGTTGTTTAAAATCTAAATCCTTCTGGTGAAGACCAGGTCTCCTTCCTTCTCTCTTCTTCACCTTTCCTTTCAAACTCTGAGCACTGTTTTTCTCTTGCTGCAGCAGGCTGCGCTGCACTTTGGCAGAGCTCTCCCCCAGAGCAGTGACCATCGCTCCAATCTGGTAGAAACTCCCCTTTCCTTGTGCCTGAAGCTCGAGTGCGGAGGGAAAGACTGGAAGAGAAGGGCTGCAGGATGCAGATGAGGTGATTTGTCAGGTCTGTGGAGAGCACCTTGCACCATCCCTCCCTCCTGAGGGCACAGAAGACTTTTGCTGCCAGCTCTTGGCAGACATCAGCACTGTAATAGCAGCACTGATGAGCATCTCGGCAGTGCTCTGCTCCTTCCCGCCTGTCAGGCTCCTCTGCCTGTGATCTCAACAGCCTGGCATCCGGGGGAATGTTTTCAATCAGTCCTATTAATCTTGAGTTCTGGCTGCTATACCGTCATAAAATTCTAGGCAGCAGAATGAGCAGGAGGATAATTGCTGTTTTACCCTCCTGATATTTCATGCCAAAATAAGAGAGGTGGGAGCTGTGTTTGTATGTGAGCGGCTCAGTCAATGTTTCTCACACCAATTGCTCTTGCTAGTCAGGTGCTTGTGGTTCTTCCCTGCTGGCTGGACATGTGCCAGAGGTAGAAAGGATGTAAACTCAAGTAGCTGGTGGCACATGTATGTGTGTATAGTGTGCACTTTTTGATGGCAGCAGTGCTGGATGGTAGTGTTGCTCATCTAGAGGGATGGGAAAGGACATCAGGAATTAATATTATGCAGAGGTTAATGGAATGCTTAGCAGCTATATAACTTCATTTGGATATTTTGACCCGCAGCAAAGTACAGACAAACACAGTAGTGAGCCCCATGGTATGAACTGTAGGCTGCATCCATGCGGGCTGCCACTGAGTTGCTTATCATACCTATTGCTGAGCATGAGTGTAAAGGCGAGAGTGAGGATGTGGGAAGCAGCGCGGTGAGAGGAAACAAAACAGATCTGGGGAAAGGCCGGAAATGAGAAGTGTGGGAGGTGTGAGGAGGGATGTCACTCAGAACCACAGGTTGTTCCTGCTAGTTCTCCCGACAAAGGCCCATTATTGCTGAGCCAGAAATAGGTGACATCAAACGCTTGGCACTGGCTGTTGTTTCTTATCTATTGTTTGTACTGGGTCTGAATGCAGGAGCAAAGTTCACTTTTGCAGCCCAGGGAAACAGAACAGAGCAGGGGGAGCTGGGGCAGCAGAAAGAGTTGCCGGGCTCTACCTGGATATCTGTACTCAGAGATTATCCCTGTAGCTGCGGAGTGAAAGGTGCATGCTCCTAAGAAGCTGTGTGGTTGTGCTGAAGTATGCAGCAGGTTTCCTATATGTCTTTGCTGTCAAAGGATTGGGACAGGCTGGAAAGAAGAAATACCTTCTGGAGATCTGGATGAGCTGAGATTATATCTGATACTTCACCGTAGAACACTTCCCCCTTATGTGGGAGAAGTAGACAAGAGAAACACCAAGAGGCTAATTACTATTTTGCACTCCAAGTACTGTGTGCCAGATGGAGTTGGGGTTTGGGGTCTGAATCGTGTTTGGGTATGACCAGCTTGGTCCATGTTTCTAACCACAGTTCCTCTGCCTGCTCAGGTGGTTGTGGTTCTCCCATGCCAGCTGGAAGAGTGCAGTGCAGGTCTGTAGGTGTGTTTCAGGTAGCAGTGCAGTCAGCTCGATGAAGTGTAGGTGGCTTCTTAGAGGGATGTAAGCATAAGAAGCCACTAGTGGAAGCAGATTGTTGGTATTGTGGGCAGTCAGGAAGGTTAACAGCTTGGCAGCTGGTCAGATACAAACTATGGCTTACCAGCCTCATATACACAGAGGATTTTAGGCTTGTGCTGGCTCTGTTTATTTAGACTTTCAGCTCTGTACATCACCCAGCAAACTGGTCACTTGTGAACGTAACTGGACTGCAAACAATGGATTATTTGACTTTTCCATTGGTTAAATTCACTTCAACCAAGAGGTGTCTGGGGTGGGAATTTCTTAAGGGGGGGGGGTTTCTGTTGTGTTTGAGCCTTGATGGATCTGTCGTCTGCTAATCTGCCAGAGCAAAAGCAGCAGTGTCTGCGCGGTTGTTTTTAGAGTGCTCTGTTCCTCAGTGACCTCAACAGTTCAACATTAGAGGAAAATAAGGGTGAAGCACAGATCCAGTCCTTTTTGCACACTGTGGGAGCCAGCATGTGGATGCCATTCATGCTGGCATGTCTGGCATGCCAGCCCGTGAGCGTGGAGGAGGCAGGCGTGAGTCACGGCTTGTGAATGTCAGCATCTCTTCTTAGCTTTAGTGGAATCCAGAAGGGAGGAATTCGTGCCCCCATATCATCCCCCATGTTGCCCTGGAGACAGAGGTGATGTTTCTTTTTGCTTCCTGGTGGCTGTACGCTGCAGGCTGAGCTCCAAGGGTGACTGCAGGGAGCCGCCTGTGCGGTCCATCCGTTTCTTAACTATAAACTCCGCATGTGTTTGGGGAAGTGTTGGGCTTTGTGCTTGTCAATACAATTCGTTCAGCACAGGAGGGGTGGGTCTGGTGCAGTGTGGGAGCACCTCTTTCTATGTCTGGGGAGGAATGACTGTTGGGCTGCTAACTGCTGTGCCTCTCAGTTGGGACTTGCTGCTGAGAGGGGAACGTACGAGCGTTATTGCTCAGCTCCTGTGCTGTGCTTAGGGAATGAGCCTAACAAAGCCTGCTCTGTTCACTGCCTGTTTGCCAGGGCTTTCCTCTGGTGTATTCCCAGACAGGAAAAAAAGGGAATTTAAGCCACTGTACTTATTAGAGGGGTAAAATCCATTGACTTCCCAGGCTGTTAGCCTTGGAGTTGGTTGGGGTATAGGGGAAATGTGGGCCTTGATGGTTACTCCCATTTCTTGAAGTGTTTTTTTTGAGTCTTCCTGGTACTGGAGAGTTAATCCAATTTGTCCCAGACAGGTAGGATGGACTACTTGAAGCCTTTAAAATTATAACCTTTAAAATAGAGGGAAGTCAAATGAGATTATATGGTCCCTCTAGACGTGAAAATTGGCTCTGCGGGGGGGGGGGGTGGGTGGGGGTGGAAGAGAGTATTAAGTATCAAACTCCTTTTAAGAGTTCCTGTAACAAGGCTTGCTCATACATTGCTGGATTCACCTGGAGGTGTGTTGATGGAGGCAGGATTTTTCAGCTGCATCTGAAGAACAGACGTGGTGTGCTGACACCTGTTAGAGGAACAAGAAGGTTTCTTACATTTTCTTACCCCTCCCTGCTCCAATTGAAGCCGACAGTACTGATGGAGACCTGCTAGAGCCCAGCGTGTCTGTGCTGATGATAGCTCTGCTCCCTTTATGAAGTCACCGTCGGTCCTTTGCCTGTAGTTTAAGTGAAGCAGCGTGGATTACCTTTGTGTGAGTACCCAGTGCTGCTGTGAGCAGCTCTAGCTGATGGCTAAGGGTGTCCTTTACAGCCCTGCTGGAGTGTGCTCTGGGCCTGGGGACTGCTTTTCTGCCTTCAGCCTTGGCGAAGGGCCAGCAAGTAATTGCCTTGAGGACAGCCCTCTCCTTCCAGTTATTTATTCACATGCTGATGCTTCCCTGTCAAGTTTGCAGGCCGATCTAAAAACAGCAGCATAAATGGCTCTGGTGGAGTCCTTGAAGCCTGTTGTACAGGGGGAGGGGGAGAAACGTTGTATTTTTGGCTGGGGATTGTTTGATTTTTGCTGAAAGAATGATCCTTCCTCAGTGCAGCCTCATGCAGTGTGGATTGGGTGTTTTCACTATTGCTTCTATGGCAACTGGAAAAGAGGCAGCTCCCATGGACTGGGCTCTCAGCTCCAGAAAATGAAAAGTCACTTAATTTGCCCTTGGTTGTGCTTGATATTTGATCTGGCACTAGTGGAGTGTTTTTAGCTCTGAAAAGGAATAGAAGAGTCTTTCAGGCTGTGAGACCGTTGGACTTTGTGTCATTGAGAAGCAAGGGACGGTTACATCAACCGCCCATCCCCTCTTCTAAAAACTGCTGGTCATGTTTTTGCATTTAAAATCCCAAGCATTCATTTGTGAGCTAATTCATTTATTGGCTTGGTCCTAGGACTGGCGTGGTGACAGGGAGGGGAGCCTTTGTGTGCATTGCATGAAAACACTGAGGACCCGGTGGTTTTGCTTCTGAGAGCTGAGCTGAAAATGACAGTGTAATTAATAGGAGGGGATCAGGAGGAAAGCTGATTCTGCACAAACTCTTCTGTTTAGAAAGGTGGCTTAATGCTACTGGTAAATTCTCCAGCGCAGACAAAGCCCTGCTATTGAAAGCAGAACAAAACCCAGTGCCAGGGAACAGAGATGGGAAAACAGAATTTATAACATCAATGGTAGGCTGCAATGAACGTGGTTTGTCATGTCTGTTGGTTAACTCCGACCTGTCTGAACTGTTGTTCCTTATCCCAGCAAACTCTCCTTGCTGGGAGCTTTCTGCAAACACAGCCCAGCTGCTGATTTCTGGCACTTGGAGTGCAAAAGAAAAAAGGCGGCTATTGTTCTACCCCTCAGTTCAATGACTGGTGAAGTGGTTCCTGTGTGTAAATAGTGTAGAGTGCTAGGGCATCCTTCTGAATAAAGGAGGCCTTATTAGATACGAGATGATGTTGCTGGACACAGAAGGAGTTCCCATTAATCATGTGCTGGGTGCTGCTCTGTGGGCTGCCTTCCAGCTCCTGCCACAGCCCATGTGTTTGGAGGGGTTGATTTTTCTTTTCCCCCAGGTTATTGAGTGCTGGGAGCAGTGACCTGGGGCTTTCCGAGCTGGGGATGTTTTACAAGGGCTGGAAAGCCCTTGTAAATTCTTGTTTGTTTCAAGCAATTCTTGTTTGTGTTGTAGCAGAACAGTTCCGGAGCATAGTCACACTCCTGGGCATGTTTGATTGCTCTTTCTCAATGTCTTCTTCTCTCTTTTTTAAACTTTTTTTAATGGTTGTGAAATCATTTTAGCATTAAGGTCCCTTTTATCTTTAACAGTCATGCAGCAAGCCTTCGTCTCTCCCAGATTTGACCAGCCCTCTTGTAAAACTCGTTAATACACAAGTATGCCTGTGGTGCTGAGCATAAATATCCTCGCTAAGTTTGAGGTTGATCTCACTGCTATTTTTGTTTCGGCAACTCCCTTCCTTGTGCAGTACAGTCATGGAAGAAGTCAGAGGGACAGCGAAGTGATCTGAGAGACAGCTCGTACTGAAGAGCAGGTGTCTCCCCAGCTTTAGGCACGTTGTTCTTCATTGGATACCTGGCTTCTATCCATATAAATGAGAGTTGAGGGTCTACGTCTTTTGAGGGTTATATGCAAAATTAACCTGTTAGAGCCTGAGTAGAAGAAAGGAGAGAATCAGAGATTCTCTTGCAGAGAGCAAAGGCTGTTTCCAGGCTGTTCTCTAGGGAATCTCATTTGAGTTCCTCCTTAGGGAGGAGAGCCTTGGACTCAAGTCTGTTTTGCGTGTCTCCCCTTTGCCAAGTATAAATGAAAATTCCTGAGAAGAAGCTGCTTTGCCTCACTGGATGCCTGGCTCCTGTTCTGCCTTATCCACTGCCCCCGAGGCACAAGTACGTTGACTTTCCAGCATGTTCCAGCATGCTGTAATGGAAAACAAAACATTCAGCTTTGCATCCTGGGTCAGTTTTTTCTTTGGAAAGGAGTGTGGGAGCGGCAAGAAGCAGATATAACAATGGTACTGCAGCAAGGCTGCTTTGGGATTGTGTCAGCCCAGCCTCAGCACCAAGGGTGTATCAGAGCTATTGCTTTGCAGGTGACTGTGTTCTGCTTTCCCTCCTTACCCCAGCTCCTCAAGAAGTTTTCTTGTCCAATTTTCATTTATGATTGTGGGATTTTGGCATACAGCTGTATGGTTCGAGTGTTGGGATTTCCACTGTTTCTCTCAAAAGATTTTTCATGTGGTCTAGAGGCTACAGAGTAATGTGAATTAACAGGTTTCTGGTTCTTAGTAGAACGTTCCTGTTCAAAGCAAATGGAAGCAGGGGTAAACCAAGCTGATGATACGTGATTGTGTGCTGTCTGTACTGTGCCAGAAGAAGGCCTGAAGGAACCTCTCCTTGAAGATAATAGGAAGTTAAAATGGTTAGGAATTGTGTTGAATTCAATCCGATAATAAGAAATAACCTTTTTCTCTTCCCAGATGATTTGCAAACACTTCATTATCCCACCTTTAGCTAATCAGGGAATTTTAGTGTTTCCATTTCCCAGAGGGGCAATAGATACAACGCTTTAAGCCTTAGGCTGTGAAGTAAGTTAGCATCAGGGACTCCTAGACCCTGGAAGATGAGGATGGACGTGTGCTGTGAGCTCTGGCATTGTATGCCCCCCTCTTTCCAGGCAGTTTACAAGTGCCTGCTCTTGCCTGGGTTAGGAACAATAGTCCAGTGATCGTTTAGAAGCTCTTAATGTAGGGTACAACACCCCACTGTACAGATGGGTCTTCTTCAAGAGCTTGTTCATGGGGCTGTTCCTGGACTGTTCAGACCAGAGTGAGATATCACTGTGGTTTATTCACAGGCTTGACAGAAGCAGTAGCAGCATTTCCAAGGTGCTGCCAATGTGAATATAAATGCATTCTGGCAGGTTCATGCCATTAGGAGGTTTTTATAGTGCAATCTAACTCTTCCCCATTGTCCAGTGCACACTTTCCAATTTAATCAAATGCATTCATAATGTCTTCTGAAAGCAGGCACTCTCTACTAATAAGATGGCCTAATGACAAAGCGTATTACCACATACTGATTCCCGTAATAATCTTTGACATAATTCATGATTCTCTCTTTCTTTCTTTTTCAGCTTTCTGCTTTCCCAAATCCAGCAGGGGACTGAGGCCAGCAAAAGGACCGGTTGGAAAAGCTTTTGAAGAGGGCTGAAGATCTGCAGTGGTTCTGTGGAGCGCTTTGGTAGGGAAAGGTCAGTGTTGAGTCTGTTGTCCCATGTTGGCTGGCACTTTGGGTAGATAATGAAACTTAGTAGTTTTGTAAATCAGAGCAATTCACTGAAAGCTTTAGAGCTCCTCTGCTGGGAATGTTTTTCATCTAACGGCTTCTTGCTGCTTTCTGGGCTGTGCAAGAATTGCTGGTGAGTTGATAAACAGCCAGAGGCCGTTTCTACAAATAATCTACTGAGGTACGTGAAGCAGCGGTGGGAATATCATTGTTTTTACAGAGGGGGAACTTGAACACAGAGGTCACGTTTTCAACAGCTGGAGCTTAGTCTTGCTGGAGAATGAGGTTCTTCAGTCAATTCACTGAAGTGTCTGTCCCACAGCTGCATTGCATGTACCAAGGAAAGCGTGTTTGTTCAGTTCCCAAGAACTGCCTCAAGGCCGCAGTTATCTGGTCCGGCTTTCCAAGCAACTGTACCTTGCCCCCCACTCCAGCAGCATGTGCGAGGTGGCTGTATTAGCAGGAGGCCGATCATGGCAGACTTAGAGCCCTTTGGGAGCTGCACTTTGCTACCGACATAGGTGCAGCAGGATTTGCTGCAGCACATCTGTCTTGCGTGCGTTGGCAGAGATGGGCTGCAGGGCTGCATTTTGCCATTGCTTACTGAGTATGGTATAAGGTGTGGGATGTTCTGTTTTGCCCCAGCTCATAAAAATTATCTATAAAAGTGACAGCACTGACATTTGGGATACCAGTTTTCTTGCCATCATTCATTATTTTTAAGTTTTTTTAATGCTTTTAATGGCCTGGGAGCTATTTCATTTGCTTTGGCATTGTTTCTTCACCATCCATCAGGTGCTGCTTTAGGGCAGGTTCTGCAGAGAAAGCCCGCAGACCTGGATTTCTTTGCAGTTTAATTAAGTACTGTTACTGTGCAAGTTGAGGCAAAATTGACCTAGAGGAGTGTGCTATGACTAAATGAACGTCTAGCCAGCATGAGAATGTGTGTGTGTGTGCCTGCCACGTGCTTTCTGAGCTGTGGTGTAGGTGCGTGCCTGTGTCTGCCTTTGGTTCTGCCAATAAAAATACAGTGGTCTGTCTTCAAACTGTTTCTTCTTCCTTTCATGTGCAGCTTCTGTGACACTGAGATTTTTTCCTTGTTTTCTTGTTTCCTCCCATCTCTGTGTATTTGTTTCAGAGCATTATTTGTGAGTGTGGTAGGAACCTGCTCTTGATTTATGGGAAATAAATATGGAAGTACTCTTTTCATTGCATGACTAAGCTTCACTGTCTACATTCCGTGATTACTTTTTAAATTTAGTTTAATGATGAAGCTACTCTCTATTAGGTTGGACGAAATGAAACTTCGTTATGGAAATGTTTTTGGTCTTTCAGCCACTTTTTCAATTAGCAAAACATTTCCTGTTATTGAGCTCATGTCTTATTAATATGGTTTTATGCCTCTGTAAATACACCCTTGTGGCATGGCTTGCCATTTTCTGTTCACTGAAGAACTCATTTATAATTATCTCTGTGATTCAGAACAGACCTTTGCCTCTATGTTTGGAAATAGAACTCAGCCTTGCATGTTAATTAACGTTGCTTGTTCTTGTCCGGTTTCAAGAGTGTTTCATATTGCTTCTGTGGGTCTGTTATCAGTACTGAAGCCAAGAGACCCTGCCCACATCTCAGAACTCTGCACAAGACTCTGAGTCCCCCATTGTTCACTATAGTGCTGTGGTACAGATCAGCACCTCTGTGCTTTTTGGGACCACGAGGCTTAGAGCCCAGTGCCATCCTTAGCCCGAGCAGGGGAGCATGGCTTGCCCCAGCTGTAAGGGGGGCATGGCATGCAAACAGCTCACTGAGGATTCAGTTAGCTTGCTCCTGCCTAGAAAGGATAGATCGTACAGGAGCCAGCCCTGATTGCTCTCTGATTCATGGCCTGCCATCCCTTTGTGAATCACTGTGCTCTGTAAACCTGCAGCTGTTCCCTGCCAGCTTACTGGAAGCAGACAGATCCCCTCCTCCCAGCAGCAAAGCAGAGCTCTGCAAAAGGCCCTGCTTGCTGTGCTCAGTGGAGCAGGACCTGCTTGTGGAGCCAAATTTCAGGCTCCCTGTCACCTGCTTGCAAATGTGGTTTGAGCAGTTGAGCAGCTGGTCTTATGTTTCTGAGGTCTCAGATCAGAAGGAGGTACAGGTTGGTGAAACGTGGAAATAACCGTGCTGGCTGTTCTTTTTGAAGGGAGTTTCTAAAGTGCTCTGGAGCTGAGGGCCCAGCCCAAAGACAGTGAGCATCGTTACCATTCCCAAGCTATCAGATGTAAACCACCATCCTCTCGGCAAACTTGTGGTGCGGTTTCCTCTATATGTGTTCCTTATGTAAGCAGGAGTAGGTCTAGTTACAAAGCCCAGCGTGGCCTTCAGAGCCTGTTTCTAGGGAGCATCTGCCTGAGTCTGAGGTACCTGTTTTGGGCTGTACAGGTGTGCATAGCAGTGGGAGCTTGCCTGATGGCTGCCATTCCTGTTCTATGGCTAACTGAAGCCTCTAGGAGCTGTAAATCTGTCACCTTCCCTGAACGCTGCATTCGTGAGGCAGCTTCTCATTGAGAATTACAAGTCTGTTCAGAGCAGAAGGTGCCACCAGCATCTATTCCTTCCCCCCGCCCCAGGCTTCTGTATTGCAGTGTGGTAATTAATCTGAGCATTGCTGGAATGTCTGATCTTTCCTAAGGATCACAAGTCAAGTCACCGTGATATATATGCCACCAGCTCAGAGCTTCTCTCTTCTGTAATGAAATACTATTCTGCCGCCAGCTGTTTTGTCAGATGTTATTCTAGAGGAAAATGTTTTCTGGTGAAAGAAGAGAGGGAACAGGCATGGTGGGACTGCTGGTTCTCGCTCTTATGCACCCTATAGCTTTATTAGTTCCTAAAGTGCAGACCCTCCTGAGGTTTTTGAGTGGATCGCAGTGAAGCAAAGGGAAACAATTTCCTGCAAATAAGATACAGTTACGCTGCAGGATTGGCAGCTGCTCCAAGCCTTGCTTCAGAAAGAAACCAGATGTTAGAAATGTAACAAGGAAGAATACACTGACCTTGCTGGCTTCCTAGGCAGCTGAGGTACAGCCTGGCTGTGAGTAGCCATTGCTTCAACAGGAGGCAGTGAGGTGACGTGGGGCTGCACTTACTGCTGACGTACTTTGGGATATAGCCCATGTTTAACACTTTGCACGGGGTTTGACCCACAGCAAACTCTGGCTGGTTGTGTTTCTGCAGCGTTTCATGCTGTCAGACCATCCGAAGCCAGTGTTTATGTTGCTTCCTTTTTAATAGCTGGGAGGCAGCTGTATGGTGAGAAGGGCTGTGAGAAATAAACAGAGGGAGGAAGAGAATTAATTATCCCAACATATTGCCGGGATTCAGAAAGAAGAGGCTGTTTGGGTGGATGTCAAGTATGTTCTTAGTTACATTTGTAAAGATTAAAAATACATAGAACTTGCAGATCTCTTTGAAGCAGTTTTAACAAGCGTTAGCGAGCAAAGAAAATTCTCTGGAGACAGATTATTGTGTAAATGCCAAAGACAGAGTTTCTGTCATCCCCTTCAGAAGTGACAGCTAGGTGCTACAGTCGGTCACGTCATGGGATGTGCTGGGTAACGGGTCTTAGACTTCATTTATTTCAGTTTAAATAGGAGGAAGTGGACATAGAACTATATTGAAGTTCCCTTACAGTAATGTTGATTACAGTAAGACCCAGCCACTGTTTTGGCTTGGTCACAGTAAGTGCTGTGCTCATGCAGTGGTAGGTCTGGTCCCTCTACCACAAGTATTAATCTTAAGGAAAACAAGCTTCCAGAAGTGACAGCAGAATAAGGAGACAGAAGGAGGATGGTGGCTGTACAGGAAGGCCACATGCTGGTACCATCTGCCTCTATTTCACACCCTGTGAGGTCTTGTGCTGTGTAGGTCACTCGGGTGAATACAAGAGCTCTTAATATATGTAAGCACTGTCTGGCATCCCTGAAGCCACTTTGAATGGCTTCGCTCACTGCATGAACTGAAAATGTGAGTTCTTTAGTTCTTTGCAGTAGGCGAGGAGCAGTGCTGCCCTTTGGGAAAAGGGGCATGGATGGTGTCTGGCTTTCAAACTTTTCTTTCTTTTTCTTTCCCCAGGAATTTGCTAAGCCGGAAAGATGCGTGAATATACTGAGAAGAAAGAAACATGTGGGACTATCTGTCTCAAGTACCTACTTTTCATCTTCAACTTTTTTTTCTGGGTAAGAAGCTTCAGCCTGCTTCAGAGGCACCTAGACGGCCCTGTAGGTTTGGTGACAGCACAGAAGTCTTGGTCTTAGTGAAGTCTTTAGCAAAAAGCTCTGACATCTGTGGAACCCAGAGCTGGTTCCATGGGGTGAAAACCCACTTCTTGGACTTGCCAGCCCAAGCTGCAATAGTTGTAGTTTGACACTGGGCCCCCTGACTGTTTATAGGTCTTATTTCAAAGAATAGAAAATAACTGAATACCTGGAAACATGGTTCTGCTTTCTCTTCACCTAGCTAGCATGTTCAGGGAGCCTGAGTCCTGGCTGTGGAGGAGGACAGCTAGATCAAGGATAACAAATCACTCCTTGCAGCTTGGTCCACAATAGCACTACTCTGAGTAGTGCTTTCCACTAAAAATTTACAGATCCCAAAGGGTCGGTATCCCACATAGCTTGTACCTCCCCCTGCTTGGCATGCACAGCTGCCTCCTTAAAGCCCTACCAGAGCACTGCTCTCCATCCCAATGAGGTCTCCGGGAGTCCTTCATTTGGTGTGGATTTCTTTAGTTCAGGTTGCAGTGCTGGGGCACCCTCTGATATTTCAGTCCAGTTGCTCTGGAGGTGAGAAGTTCACATATTGGATACTCCTCATGTGCTTGCTTCTGTTTTTACCCAGCTGGCTGGAGGGGCTGTGATGGCAGTGGGCGCCTGGACCCTGGCTAAGAAGAGTGACTACATCAGCCTGCTCTCTTCTAGCACATATTCAGCAACTGCTTATATTCTGGTGGTGGCAGGGGTGGTTGTGATGGTTACTGGCATCCTTGGCTGCTGTGCCACCTTCAAGGAGCGTCGGAATTTGCTAAGAGTGGTAAGTTTGGCTTTTTTTCAGGGGGATGTTCCTTTTTTTTTTCCCCTTGTAGAATTCTGGGAGGGAGGGAAACATCTTGTCTGTTGTACACCAACTATTGATTTGTACTAGGGCAAATACCATCAAGTTTTCCACTTTTGTCAGAGGTGACAGAGTCTTACTACCCTTCATTTCATCAATCCAAAGAATGCATTTACTGCTGCACACCTCAGAAGGACAAAACACAGCTGTAATGTCTGCACCGTGTGTGAGGATGTCTATTTGTGTGGCTTTTTTCTTCCTTCTTTCCTGCCTGTCCATCTTCTTTTTCTGGAAAATGGGAAGAGAAAATAAAATATGAGAGACCTGTAAGGAAACTGTCCTTTAACAACACTAAGTTTGTGCCAAGTTAATGTACTTTTCCACAGAATTATCAAAAATAAGAAAATATTGAATGGAAATTTTCCATAGTGACAAACAAACAAAAAAATTCTGAAATTAAAGCCTCATAATTTTGATAATCTGCTTTTTTTACACCCTTCCTTATGTTACTCGCTCAGCTCCCTGCTTACCCACCTACACTAAAGTGTGTCCTAGCCCTAGGGTTTCTATTCTGTTTCCTGCCTTGCAGATCTCCTTTTCAGTTTGGAGTGTGGTAACATTCTTCAGCAATGAGCTGCAGTAGTGAGCACAGTGACTGAAATAACAATCAGTGGCTCGTTGCTTTCATGGTAACAAGAAATGATGCCGCAATAACCCTTGACTAGCTCCTTCAACTTTGCAAGTCTTTATTCACGTGACCATCCGTTTTACAGAGGAGCAGAAAGAGAAGCCATGAGCAATGCTGACATTTGCACCACTGCTCTGAAGACCTAGTAATTCCTGTGAGAGGCAGAGTAGGGCTAGGAATGGAGAATGAGCCCTGGAGGAGAACACAGGGTTTGCTAATACTTGTTGACTGGGCTCCCGGTCTGTAACAGTCAATTTTGGCTGCTCTTCACTTACTTTCCATGCCAGAGAGATCTCCCTTTGTCTTTTTGCCTCAGCCAGAAGCTACAGATGAAAATCCGGTGGGGTTTTCTTTGTTATTCTGCCACAGAAAACTAATAATTGTGTCTTGGGAACAAAAGGTCATGCTGTCCTTATACCATGCATCCTTTCAGAATGGCTGGTCGCGACAGACCTATTGTCTCTTCTTGCTTGTGCTCTGCTTTAGTTGCCAGTGAGTAATGTACACAAGAACCATGGCTGTGCTTGCCAGGGCCCAGTGAGCCTACTTGGGGGCCTCTGCCAGCTCTGAGCTCAGACAGTGACTCTGACAGCTTCACACTCAGTGCCCCGGGGGCTGTGCCAGCCTGTTCCAGTTTCCCTTGGTACCAGAGACCCGTGGCAGTATGAGAGGGAATGTTGTTAGAGGCGTTCCTCTCCCTGATGCCTTCTTGGTGCTTTTAAAAATCAGTGGGCAACTTTGGCTGCTATTTGTAAAATGCATTTTTGGTGGTTCGTTTGTTGTTGTGTTGAAGTCTCAGGAACCTGTGATTTTGTTTGCTGCTTTTCTGCTTAATTATGAGTTTTAAGGGCTTGTTGTCAGTCCCTGGCAGCCATGCTACTTCTTTGTCATTGCCCATTTACCTTCCTTGTGAACCTCCTTAGCCCAGTGATTCATTGAGGCTTGCGCAGGAGACTGTGCATTTCATCTGCTTTGTGAGCAGAGGAGGCTGTGTCTGCAGCCTGGTCAGTGTGATGCTGCAGAGCAGCCCTGCTGGTGGAGCTCAACCATCAGATGGCAGAGGCAGCGCTGCTCTTAAGACCTGTTCAAACTTCAGCTCAGATGCTGAAGCTGCTGCCCGTGTTCTCCAGGGAGCCATTTCAGTGGTATTTATTAGGCAAAACCAGTGATTAATGGATTAGGCTTGCGCTCTCTTTTCTGTGTGCTGTGCTTTGTCCCTGCCAGAGCAGTCAGTGTGTGATACAAAGCTGCCACTGGGGTGTTCTCTCTATGTCAGGAAGAATCTAGTTAGGATTTATAAACTAGCACAGAACTTCTGCTGTCTCACTTTCAGCTGAATTGCTGAGGAAATTGCCAAGTGTAGCAGAGCACCAGGATCCAAAAACCTGCATGGCTGTCCTTACTCAGCTCCTATATTATACTTCAGTTGAGATGCACTCTTTCATATACAAATGTGTGCTAACAGGAGTCTCAGGAAAGAACTCGACCGTGTTTTTTATCAAAGGACTTTGCTTCTTTAGATGGTGGAAAGATCTCTCCGGGGAGTGATTTGTGTTGTAGATGGACTGAATCGTTCTTTTGGATTAATAGAAAATGTTCAGATTCAATGCTTCACTCAGATACTTGAAGCTGAATGGAAGAAATTTGGACTCTCTGTGTCTGAAAGACACACCATGCAATTCTGACACTCACTTGAGCCACAGCAGGAATAAATCTTGCTCAGTGCCCACCTATGTCTCTTACAGACCTTTGGATGTTCTCACATTTCTTACTGGTTTCCCAGCTCCTTGGAGAGTAGAGCACATCCCTGCTGCTCCATGCCAGAGCTGGCATGCTTCTCATTTCCTTACAAAGGTCTATTCTGAAAGACCAGTAGCTCCTGGTGAAAAGCAAGGAAGGCAGTCCTGTGCTCTATGTTTGTCTCTGGAGGAAATGCTGCTATTCAACTCTGACAGTATGATGTGGTGTAATAGATAAAGGGGCCCTGAGGGGGAGATGAAGCCAAGATAAGGATAATGATACAGACTGTCAGCAGAGACAGGTTGGGTACTTGGGTGGCAGATGCACTGACCATACGAGGGTTAACAGGGACCTCATGACTCACATTCTCTAAGCTGGATATGTGTTTGTTCGTATCCACAGTAAGCCAGCTTGCGCTGAGCTTTGGTGACACAACTCAGCTCCACCTGAATGCCACTGAAATGACGACACCAAGCAAGGAAGAATAAATAAAAGAAGCTTTGCAGTTGTTGGGTGTTCCCAGCATCCTGCCACCTTCCTTCCCCTTCTTCAGCAGAGCGATGATGTCAGGGCAGTAGGGCATAACTAGGTCCCAACAAAAGAAAGACAGCCTTTGTATCAGAGTACTCCAATCCTTTCTTGCCCCCTTTCAACCTTTTGTGAGGGCTGGGACCAGCCTTTAGCTATCCCCTTCTCTGCTGAGTGACTCACTGCTGTGGTATGAATGGGTACCTTGTACAAGAGTATGCAGAGACTTTCAGTGTGGGGCTGGGGAGAGAAAGCCTGAGATTGTGTGCTCAGATTAAAGCCTGGCCTGCAGATAATACCCAGCTGGCCATCCTTTGCAGCTGGTGTATCCCAGAAGAGGTGAAAGAAGAAACCTGAGCTGTGTTGTTTAATTCCTGTGAAGTAGCTCAGAAGTACCTGTGTCTACCAGCCAAGGAGGGTTGTGCAGTGCAGAGAGTAACCCTTGTGTAACAGAAAACAATCTTGCTTGTGTCCAGGGCTTCACTATCCTTCTATGTGCTGAGTGGAGAGAGAGTTTCATGGCTAGCTACATTTTTAGGGAACTGTTCGCCTAATCCCTTGGGAATAGCCATGTTCTGAGCTTGAGTGAGACAGAGTGGAAGATGATGTGTTAGTTCTGTCCTGAGCAGGCCAAGTCTTACAGGGGCTTTGCATAAGGACGTTGTTATAGATGAAACTAGTGCCACTTTGGCTTCATCTTTAAAAAGATGAAGTTAGTAGCAGTTGTAGAACAGCTTGGATCTGTAAAGGAACTGCCTTTTTATCTAAAATCTTATCACTTCACTGGTGCACTGCAGATGGTGGTTGAACCGCACAGAAGTACTTGGAAATGTAAATCCGTGTCTTAAATTTATGTTCAATTGATCACCTTTGTCCTTGGTGAAATGGGCTCTTTGTTGGTTCATTGAATTGTTGTTATAGCACGCATTTCTCCTTAGTAACTTTGGGAAATGCCCTAAACAATATGAAAGCAAGCAAAAGTTTCAGAATTACTTTTTAATTATGTCAGAAGCAGATATTTTCTGTGATACTAAATGTATTCATCAGGTTATCTGGCAACCACTCTCTTCTGTCTAGTGATCTTATCTCAGCTGCCTGCACTTTTCCATTCTCTATATCCCTCTGGCAGTTTGAGTTAAACTCACACTTGCTTCTGCTTGTCTTCTGTTATCAAGCATGTTCATTTTTGTTTTTGTTGTTTTGTTTTTGGTTTTTTTTTTTGGACCTGTGGGATTGTTCCCTTTCTATCCTATTGAGGTCCTAATCCCACTATTATCTTTGAGGTCTCCTGCAGATAACCATCAGCAGAGACAGTGTCACGTATTTTACTAGCTAGTGGTAAGCCAGCTCCAAGATTCTGTTCTAACATCCTGTTTTTCCCATTGTTTTACAGTATTTCATATTGTTGCTGTGCATCTTCCTCCTGGAGATCATTGCTGGAATCCTGGCCTATATCTACTACCAGCAGGTGAGTGGACAGCAGTCCTAGAAACTCAAAACCAGGAAGAGAAAACAGCTGATTGTCATCCCATTACTCCGGCCAAAATTGGGCTTGAAGGCTTGGGACCAAGTGTCTGATTGGGTTTCATCCTTCTACACGTCTATACTCACTTTCTACCCCATACAAAAAAACGTAGGTTATTCACTACTTTTGACAAAGCATTAGTGGTTACACCTGGGAGGCTGTTCAGCCTTGTTGCTCATCTTGTGTTTCATCTTCGCAAGCTGCAGAGCCTTGTAGAAGACAACTGTTAAGGCTGTGTAGAACTTCTAATACCCTTTAAGTCACACTGCAAGCAACTGAAATGACATTAGTGCCACCAAGTATATACAGGACATGAGTGATCCTGTTTCATCTAGCAAGGTAGCTATCACACTCCTGAACTTACAAAGGTGGTCCAGCTGTTAGGTCCTTTCAGGTCATGAAGTTTTTGAGGTCTTTACCTAACCAGCGTAGCTGAGGGGGTAACAGCATTGACTCTCAACAGCTGCAGTTCTAAGTTGGCACTTCTTGCAGTTGCAGAGAACAGAGGCTTAATAAATCATTGCTTTGTTTTCAAAGGATATTTAGCCACCAGAACACAAACAGCCTGGGAAATTGCTCTCAAGTCCGGAAATTGGTTGGAAAGGGTGAATTAGAATTGTTGTCAAGTGTCTGTCTGAAGAGCAGCTGGATATCTCATTCCATCTTGTTGGCTTCACTGTTAGGATTCCTTGCCGTTCCTTTCTATTTTGAGACTTTTGTGCTTTGCATTTCCAGGATGGGCACTGTCAGTTTGTGAGGAGTCAGAGTGTTGTTAATTCATTTGCTTGGTAGGAACTGAGATGGGTCAGTGGAATATATTTAACTGGGAAAGATCAATCCCAGGAGCATGGCAGAAACCCGGGTCCGTCTGTGCAAAATCACTTGGCTCATGTATGACAAAGGATGAAAAGGAGCTGATCCTTAGGTAGAGTAAAGGATGACACATTTGGAGCTGTCCCTTCAAGTGCTTTAAGTCACTCAAAGGCATTCTGATCAGTAGCTGCACTTTCCCCTTGCACTGTGACTGATAAATGCCCCTTCTTTGCTGGTTGCAGGCTGCTTGCTGTTTGCTTATTTCAGCCCTTGCTTTTGGTATCTAAGGCTTGTGTGTCTGAACTCCCTCTCTTTTGTTGTCTTTGTTCCATGCTGCAGTTCTTCCCTGTGAGCCTGCAGGTAACTGCTTTGCTCCCAAGTACTAATTCTGCTAATGGATTCTCCTCTTTATTTGCCTCTGATGCCTTCCAGCTACCGAACCTTTTGCTTTCTCTTCATTACATTAAGTCCCTTGCACTTCTGCAGAGCTTCCCAACCCAGGATCTCAAAGCATTTTTCAAATATTTATGAATGAAGCCTCTTATCAACTCTATGAGGTAGGTATTGTCACCACTTGACACACAGGATTGGGAAAAGCAGTATATCAAAAGGAAAATAAACTGCAGATTGTATTTTGCCCAGTGCAGTGTAACGAGATGTTTGACCCCTCATTTACTGCTTACTGTACAGAATAAAAGGCATTTAGAGAAGCTGTCTCTACAGCTATCTCTACTGATGTGTAAGAGGAACTTAGCTAGATTAAGAAGAGCTTCCATAGAAAGAAATATTTGAGTGCAGTCACCTGAACCTACCAGTGGTTGGTGATAGGAACATTTTCAGAAATGATGAACTTCCAGAATCAGACGTCATCTCTGTGGTTTTACAAATCTGTCACTGTTATCAAGAAATGCCATGGAGCAATCTTGCAATTACGCTCTTCATCCCCTCCTCTGGCATCCCTTTTGCTGTCATTTTAAGAGCTATTCAGACTACGTGACCTCATTCCAGTGTGCCCAGGACTCTGATTTCTTCCTGCTCCTGGACAGACTGATTGTGTTTTTTCAGGGACAGAAGACTGCGTATGTTCTCATGGCATATTCATATTCAAGCAGGCACAGTTAGGTATTGTGTTTTAGATGCAAACATGTCTTGGCAATCTCTTACATGTGTGAGGTGAGGACCCACGTTGTGATATATTGCACAGACTGAAATTTGGCCCAGAATCACCTCATTCCAGTTACTAAAGTGGAAACATAGTCTTTAATCAGCTGGAAATAAGCTTACCTGCTTCCTGGAAGTCAGTCCAGCCTTGGAAGATGACTTAAGGAAGCTGTAGCTTTCACTTTTTGGCTTTCTTTTCTCTTGGAGCAATAGCAGTGAAACTTATGCAGGATGCTGGGTCGCCCTGAGGGGAGGTGAATTTACCTCATGATTTTATCCCACTTGTCTCTTCTTTTCAGCTGAGCACGGAGCTGAAGGAAAATCTGAAGAACACCATGACTCAGAAATACCGCAAAGAGGGAGAAGAGAGAGTGACCAGTGCAGTGGACAAACTGCAGCAGGAGGTGGGTGTTGCTGGAGATGCTATTGTACAATACTAGATGTGATGTGAGCTCTTGTCTCCTGACATACAGATTATTTCTCCTGAGTCAGAGCAGGTTGGGTGGTGTGCAGGGTCTTGGCTGTGCTACCAGCGGAATGGCATGGGATAATCTCTGAATTGGATCCCCAATAGAATTGAGTAATCAACATCTAAATTGCTCCTGGAGTGAACTGAAGTGCCGAGTCACTCTGACAGCTGTTTCTACTTACCACATGAAAGCTTTGGAGAAATTGCTGACATTTTTCATTAAGCTTCTCAGTACCCTAGAGAACAAGATGTAATGAAAGATCCTGCTGCTGCTGCGAGCTGTGTCATGCTCTGGGGTGGTTCAGGTATGGGCTGTCATAGTTCTGACAGGCTTTTCCACAGACTGGACCTTTGTGCAAGGCATAGGTCCAGCAGTTTCAAAGCGTGCAGCCTGCTATGCATGTAATGCCCCGTTGCCAGGTGCATATGCGATAGTAACTGGTAATTAATACCTACCCTGTTAGTGCTCTCTGGTCAGGTGATTTAAGAGCTGAGGCAGCTGCAGGTGCTCTCTAGCTACAGTTCATCTCAACAGTAACAGAAGTCAACTGCTGAAAGATGGATGAAGCTGATAATTAATTGCCAGCATTGAAACAAAGCTCACTAATAATTACAGGGGTCCAAAAATCTAGGCTAGTGACATTGCTGGAGTCTCTCAACAAAGGAGAGCAAAGCTCAGAGCTTGATACAGGGAGGCTAGAGTGAGAAGGAAACTGCAGTGCTTGCAGGCTCAGCTTTGTTTATATGTGTTTGCAGTTCAAATGCTGTGGGAGCAACAACTACACAGACTGGGCTGACAGTATCTGGATCAGATCTCCAGAGGCCAGTGGACGGAAAGTTCCTGACAGCTGCTGTAAGACAATAACTGACCTGTGTGGCCGAAGGGACCATCCTTCCAACATCTACAAGGAGGTAAAGGACAAAAGGGCTTCAGAGCCTCTTGTCACAAATTTTATCGAGGAGGTGGGTGGGAAGTGAGGATTTTGGGTTGGCACTTTGTGTCTCTAGTTGAGTGTTGAGCCTTCCAGGCTACATTTAAGAAGATTCAGGGAAGAGGGAAAAAAAAAAAGAGGAGTCAAAGTGTCTGGGCTGCTATTACAGAAGCATGTATTTGTGGCTACCAGAGAGATACTATAGCCAGTACCCAGTGAGTACAGTATGGGATTAATCCTCTGCACAGGAGTGGCTGTGGATTAGGCAAGGAGAGTATTTCAAATCTGCCTCAGGACTGTTCTTGGCATTTGCAGGGAACCTGATATGTAGAAAAGGATTGTAAAGGCAATAAAGAAGAGAGTTCAGGAGCTAGGGAAAAAAGCAGAGATATGTTCTGCACCATTTTATTTCCCATAGAGAAAAATACTAAGTTATATTTGTTATTGTAGAATATGATGGTGATGAGGGAGTGGGAGAGGTTGCTTCTGGCAGGAGTCTTGGGTTTGAGCTCTGCGTTCTCAGCTTCTTGTTATTAAACTTAGTGAGGAGCAAAGAGATACAGTCAAGGATCAGCACTGACAGATTTGACCTCCAGCATGAGGAAACAGGATATGGGGCTCCCCAGCAGAAAAATTAGGCCAATTCCAGAGAACTGCAGTTAGGGGTGAAAAGAATTTGGAGCTGAGCTGCTTATCTCACCTCCAGAAGAAGCAAATTGAATCCCAGAGCAGCTGAGGAAATAGGCAGGTAGCTCTCACTTATTCATCTTGTTGATTAAAACTGGTGTAATTTCTTGTGTTTTTGTTTTCCTACCCTTCAGTCCTATGGCTTGGCTCACCATAAATCTCTCTGTGAGTTAGCATAGACTGTTTTCTCACCAGTGCAGCTTTTGCCTCAGCTGACTGTACTAAGGCATGGGAGCAGCAGCCGGAGCCTTTTCCTTGTCTCTGCCCCCCTAGGTGCAGAGATGAAGTTCAGTCTTTCTGCTCTACTAAAGCCACCCTTTATTAAGTCCAGCTGCTTGGCTGGGTTTTGGTCTCCTGAAGGAAGACTTTCCCATAAGGTCTGTAATCTTCCAAGGGCTGTTGAGGTGTCTCTGAGTGTAGAAACCTACAAGTGTGTGAGGGCAGAGCTGGCTTGCCCCAGCCTCACTCTGTGCTGTGTGAAACTGCCCAGCTGGTTACTGAGGAAGGTCCTATGGGCTGCCAAGTGCACAGCATTAGCTCTGGAGTATAAAAAGCTGCCAAAGGCCATGTGGATCTACATATAGACACTACTTCTCATGATACAACATCTAATTTAGAGTTCAAAACAGACTTCAGTTGCTCTGGGGAAGAAGAACCTAGAAGAGGTCGGATCAGGACACAGGAGCAATTGTTTCACACTGGGGCAGCTGGAGCTTACTCTCAAACCTAATTCAGGCGTGGGAAAAGTGTGGCCTTTGCCATCCCTCCCTGGAGAGGTGCATGCTCACTCATTCCCTCTGCCTGGGTAAATGTAGGTGTCTGTGCTCACTGTAGACCCCTGGGGCTGTAGTGCCCTGGCACCCATGGGGCACTGTTGAAACACAACAAATCCGCCTGATGTTACCATGGAAAACCTGCCTCACTAGTTGAGACAGTTAAACTATTTAAAGAGAACTCTTCCAAAATAATCAGAGAATTCTCTTACTGTTTTATTTTTGCATTATGGCAACAAAAACATGGGCCTGAAACTAGGATGTTATGCTGCCAGCCAAGGATGCAAGTGAAAAGCAGAGGTAGTCAGTGCCTGGCTTTCCAGGTCCACAATAAAACCCCATAAATAACAGTGGGAGGAATTTGCTTTCAAAGGGTTCCTCTCATGTTAGAGGTCTTAATGCAGCATTTCCTTGGCATTTTGGCCTGGCAGGAGCAAAGCCCCACTCCAGGCATGTGCTAAGCAATGAGGGAGCCCTCCTCCACATACCTCAGAGGAAAATCTGAGAGAAATCCTTCTCTGTAATGTGCCAGGTTCTTCTGTACTTCTTCAGCCACCTTAAGTTTGTTCAGCAATTCCTGAGACATACAGAAACAGTATGGACTTTATATATTCTATATAGCTTTTCCAGCAGTGTTGCAAGGAGAGGATGCTCACAGCCACTGCTTTTTATAGGGATGCCTTCAAGTGTTACAACTGCTGTCTTAAAGTGAGACCTGAGAAGTGATGACTTTCCTTGTCTCCTCTCTCTCCCCCTGCAGAATGGTTGCATTACCAAGCTGGAAAACTTCATTCAAGAACATCTGAAAATTATTGGCATAGTTGGGATCAGCATTGCCTGTGTGCAGGTATTGTGTGGAACTGTGTGGAGTCTTGGGCTTTCTGGGTAGAATCTTAAGAAACTCAAGAGCTAAGGGATGGAAAAATTGGTATTTCTTGCTTTTCCTTGCCTGGCAAAAAAAAAAAAGTTGTCAGGTGAGGGAAAGGTACTTCAGTGACCTTGGGGTTCACTAACTCCAGAGCTAGTGCCTCTTCTGTCAGTTTGTAACATTTCATTTCTGGTGAAAGAAAGGCACTTTTCTGCTCAGACAGGTTTCTGCAGCGGGGATGTGAGAAATGAGGTGTGGTTATGGCTACTGGTTTGGCAGCCTGAGAGAGACCTCTGGTGGGGATGTGCCAGGATTGCCTGTGCTGCCAAAGAACTGGTTTGAAGGAGTTTCCCGTCACGGTTCATTAGCTCATTCTTCATACATTCAGAGTTTCTGCTCTGGCTTTGTCATATTGAGGAGCAGCACTGTGGGTCAGCAAATGTTTAAGGAGAGTCTGAAGAATAAAGGGATAGGATGTGGATGCTCCTACATGGTTATAGCGGGGGGAGACAGCCAGAATAATCTTGACTTCCAGATGCAGGTATCTCTGGAAGTTGTTCATTTTCCCTTCTATTCTGGCATACGGACAAATTACATTCTAGAGAAGCTGATAGTAATTAATTATGAGATTAGCACAGATTATGTTCTCTTACACTCATTGCAAGCTGGAGTGCTGTATCTCCAGGTTGGAGTTGGTTGCCACTTTGATATGGGTCCAGACTTCTAGTTTGCAGGCTGCTACCTCTACTGCATCCATTCTGGTTTTTTTTCATGCATTTCTCTCTTCTCTTTCTGCCCTGTAGATCTTCGGGATGATTTTCACTTGTTGCTTGTACAGGAGTTTGAAGCAGGAGCCGTATTAATAGCTATGGGAACTCTTGTCAGCTCCCCCTCTGCCACTTCCCTTAGTGCCTGCCAACCTCACCACCCTCCACCACCACCACAGAAGTGTCTGCAACTTGAGGACTTCGCTCTAATTAAATGCCTTACCTGCCCCTTATGGGGAAAGTCACCCTCCTCATGCGCAAGTCAGCCAGGAATTCAGCAGGTCCTCTTCATCGTCAAGAAACAGAAGAGCTGTGGATCTTCTGCTAGAAGCTTTAGCAAAACAGTCCCTTGATGTAACTACAAAGCAAGATTTATCTAGGGCCATTTCTCTTGGGGCTCTTGCTGAGCCGACGTGGAAGTATTGGGATGCTACACAGGAACCACGGTTTGCTTTCTGAGAAGTGTCTCAGCAGAGCTGGGCATTGACTGTGAGGACAGATGATGTTTCTGCGCTGAGCTGGAGCCAGATCTGAGTCTTTCAGACACAGAAGATTTGTCATTCTCCCCCCAGCCTGTGCCCTGATGTCCTAACACAGCTGTTCTCCACCTGTGTAGATGCCTGTCTGGTTGTGTGGGGCAGGAATTGTGCTCTGTGCTCATCAGGATCACGACTTGGTACAGCTGAAATCTTGTTGCGGCTCTAATGTTGTCGAGATCTGGGTGCCTTAGTATTTCTCAGCAATCCTTCCTCCTCTTCCTCGAAGCTTCCCTGTAACGCAGTGCCATTAGGAGCCACAAGAAGCCTTCTGCTGCCTAGCAATTCCAGAGCCAAAGACATTGGACTGCTTTCTAATTCTTTTGGGTCTAGTCTGTTTTATTTAGTGGCTTCCAGTGTGAATGAGAAAGTTCAAAGGGTTGTTTCCTGCCTTTCCCCTGGTGTGGTTTGACGAAGAGCTGGTCTGTTGGTGGAGCTGATGTATCATGCTACCCTTCGGCCTGTTTGGTTAGTGGAAATGCTTCATCACATCTCTTACGTGTTGAGAGACACCCTGGGCTTGATGCTCTAATTAAAACCTCCAGGCTTGTCTCTCTTGGGGTGGGAAATGAATATATACAAATGTTTTATCAGCCTCCAAAGAGCTCATTAATCAGTTGAGGGTTTTCTGGCTTTAATGAGATCTGGAAGCCCACTTTCCAGACTATCCCAGCAGTAAACAGTAGAGTCATCTTCCCCCAGTTGCTCCAGTGTATTTGGTAAATTGGTAGTGCTGGGTTTAACTGTCTATTTAATTAAATAGATTTAATTAAATGTTATCTCTGCAGTGGGATCCTGGTTACATACAGGGCATAAATGCAACTGCTGCCATGGAATTGGTGCCACTGTTATGCCCACAAGGTCTTAGCCTGGATTCATAGGACCTTGGGAGCCTCTCCTGTCCTGAGGGAATCGATTGTTTTCTTCCTAATCATCCTGGAGAGGGTTCTCATCAAGAAGACTGCTTGGTAGAGCAGAATTATCTTCTTTTCACTTTCCTGACATGCTTTGTGCACCCACGAAGCAGAAAGAGCTGTAGGGATTTGGGGTTTCTAAGCAGTGAAGATAATGCCCTTCTATAAGCCAAGTAATTTTCTCACTCTCTTGTCCTTTTGGTGGTACCTCATCCCTTGGCAGCAAGCATCAGCAAAATCACCCAGAGCTCTGAAGAGTCTTGCAGCACTGTGGGGGGGTTTAGTTCACAGAGCAATCCTGGACTGGTCCCTCAGAGGGGGCTGAAGGGTGGCAAGTTAAAATTCAGAGCAGGTAAACCTGAAGCTCCACCATCAACAAGAGCACAGTGAAATAATCCCTAACACTAATGCAAAAAGAGGTGGAGGAACTGAGGTGTGTCCGTTGTCCTACAGCACTGGGAAAGAGGGAAGAGAAATCTAAATTATTGTCATGATCTGCAGGAGAAATCTCTAAATTATTTCTTGTTTTATATTCAAGTTCCTGACAAGTACTGACTACTAACTGAGGAAAATACTCAGCACGTTGCTTCAAGCAATATTTCTAGTTTCTTACACATATCTTCTCAGTTGCCTTTGCCTGTTTCATTGAAATGCATTGTGCAGGGCTGAGAGAGGCCAGGAAGAATGAGATATGAACAGAGCTGGCTTGTGTCCATTGAGTTGTTGTATACTTTTTCTCTGTATAATAATATTCATTGCTTATTATTTTTTTTTAACTCAATTTAAGTTGCTGGCCAATAGAAAAATAAAGCTCTGTACTTACTCCGTGTAGCAAAACCAATGGGTAACGTGAACCATGTGTGTGTTATGTGGGTTCCTCAGCAGTGGAAGCAGCATCCTGCCCTGCAGGAAGAATGGGGCTGCGCAGTGTGTTTGCCCTACACAGTGTGCTGTAGTCGGATCTTCCTTTCATGGCAGACATGTGAAGAAGGCAGCAGACCTGCCCTTTCTTATCCTTTCTGATATAAGGATGTGAAATTTGTCTATATTCAGCCAGATGGAGGTGCCTGCAACTGATGAGCGAGGCCACTCGGTGGCTCTCAGGATTCATTGCGCTGTTAATTCAGCTCCTGCAATTAGGTGGCTCTAATTCCAGCTGCTTGAATTGAAGTCACTAAGCCTTGTGCCATCGTGAGCATCTTGCCTTCGTACTCCAGGCCTCAGCCTTTTCACCGCCTTCCCTGGCAGCCAAGCAAAGAACCAGAGAATGTGCTCAGCCAGAAGCAGGAGCCACTGAAAATAACACTCAAGGGTGAACATTGTGAGCACGTGAAGAGCCTCAGGATGGGCTGCTGCAGCATTACTCTCTCAGCAGGAGGCTGTGTGTCACGCACCTTGACCCCTGTTCTCACATCTCATCCTATGCCCCTCTGTTTCACTAGGGAGTGCAGCGTGAATCGGGCCACCCTGTCTCACTCCTCAAGGGAAATGAGCCCCCTTCTGACAACTGAGGAGGCTGTGCCGTGGTGTTTTTCACTCAGCAATTGCTTAAAAGCCATTTCTTTCCTGAATTGGCTTCTGCAGTGTCTGTGAGGGGATTGCAGTCATGACTATGCAGCATCCCCACGGGCTGAGCAGCCGCAGGTCCTTGGGTGCTACTTCCTCTTGGGACACCAGCACTGCTTTCTTTCCCCCTGGACCTGGAGCTTTGGCTGTGCAGCTGTGCCATGTTCCCTTGGGGTGCTGTGGGGGCTGATAAGCTTTGCTGGGAATAAACTAGAAAACAGATTGAACAATAAGCAGCTTCTGCAAGAGCCCAGCCTGCAGCAGTCACCCTGTTTCTGCTCTGTTTCAGACAAGACACTGACCCCAAGCCAGGTCACAGATGTGCCCTTTCTTCCCCTGTTTAACTGTTCTTGGTGCCTTGTTCTTTGCTGATTCTCAAGCCCACCTTTGGCAGTGGTTGTCATTTCCTTGTTTCCCTGTGGGGCAGAGCAAGGCTGCAGTGGGGGAGAGAGAGGAGCACAGAGTGATGGTAATGTCCTCCATCACTAGATGTGACAAATGTGCTGCACTTGGGAAATGGCACAGGGGCACGGCCTCTCCTTTCCTGCTGTGAAGTCTCCCCAGGAGGACAGACACTGAACCACGCCAGGAGACTGCCCATTTGCTCCCCTTATTCTGTGCTTTTTCTCCACTTAGTAGCTCTCACAGCGGAGTAAAATGATCCTAATGGGCATAGCCTTGCTTCAATTGCCCTTGATGCAAGATGGCCCTCATAGTCTTGAGTGCTCTTATGCCAGTGTGTCTGAGCTTCTGCGCTTGCTGCTGTGTTATGAGTCCTGGTGCCTGCTCGCAAGCAGCCTCCTTCCCCCAGTTATGGGGCAACCAAAGGCTCTATAGTAGGGGCAGCTGTGAGCTCGCTGCTGTTGTTTCAGCATAGCATCTGGCCCTGCAGCCTCTTTAAAGCCTCGCAGTGCATCAGTCCCCTTGTCTTAGGTGTATCGATGTGTGCGCACCCCTGGGAGAAGCTGATGGCTGCTCTGCTCCTGTGGGATCTCTGCATTGCTACCTGTCACAACACTGAGCAGAGACAAGCTGCCTCAAGCAGGGCCTTATGCTGGCACCCACATACCACATCAATAAAGCCTTGCAGTGAGGGAAATGAGGTCCCAGCAATCCCTATTGCCACCCAAGCAGCCCTTTCTGTAGGACACGGTAAAGGAACGTCAGGATGAGACCTTGAGCCTCTTGCTTTTTTTTCTATGAGGGAAACTGAGGCAGTGTCCGAGCTCATGCAGCAGGCAGCACTTGGCAGTGCTCCACATTCCCAACACATACTTCAGCTGTGATAAAGCAGCCTCTTTCCTCCGAGAGCTGCCTGGTTAATCCTTTCTTAACCTTCCCAAGCAAGCTTTATTGCCTGGTTGTTTTTCTCACATCACTTTATGTGCTTTGATTACTCGCTGCCCATCTGGGGATGCAATGCTCTACATTAAGAAACGATGACCAGCCACTGGGGCTAAAGGTTTGGGGCTGCCTCTGCTGAGAGGGGTGAATACACCTGAGGGGTGGGCAGGGTTTGGGTGCTCCATGGCCCTGCAGTGATTCTCCAAGGGCTCGTGGGCTGCAGCAAACTCCAGGTAAGCCCCAGGTGTCTGTGTCCCCTGTGCCCACTGCTGGCTCCTCTCCCCCACATCATCCCTCAGCTTGCTGAGTGCTGCCAGGCATTATTGGATATTTAGCTAAATCAAATCTGGTCCCACTTGAACACCCAACTTTCTGAGATTTCTCAGCCTAATTCTCATTTTGTTCTCTTTTGTGTTTTATGTCCTTCCAGGTCTGTCCCAATCCACAAACGGGATCGATATTTATAATTTATTTCCTTTTCCCTCTCTTACCTTCTCCCACTGCTCTCTACCAGGATTTGAATGAAAGTTTTTAATAGCCTTCAATTCAGGGCTGACCTGCTGTTTCCTTTGCTGATGGGCTCATGAATGATTCAGCTGTTTGGGCCCTATCTGGCAGCTGTCACAGAATTGTTTTTAAAACCCCATCTCTGAGGTTTGCCCCCCCTCTGTGTTAAACAATGCAGAGCAGGGAGTGAGCCCTAAAAAACAGAATCATGAAGGAAGCCACGTATGTATGAAATACAGTTTTCAACCAAAAAAAAAACAAACAAAACAACCTCCCAAACACATAAATCAACTGTATTTTACTGCTCACTTTCTGTAGTTAATGGCACCAAATTGGGCTGTTGAAATAGCAGCCCCAACACGTGGGCTCTCTGCCCTGTTGTTCTTCCCCTTTGCACATGCAGAACTGATCATATTTTTCTCTTCCTTGTCCCCTTACACTGCAGACCTCTTTTTGCTGCCTATATGAGCTGTGTCACGCTGCACAGCCCTGGTTCAGCAATAGACATCTTGCTCCAAAGCAGATATTACCCCACAAAACCACTACACTCCTAAAGCCATCAATGGGAAACTCAAATCCGTGTCTAGCTGCTGCCTCTGCTTTAGCATCAGCAATTTCTTCTAGTTTTGCTCCATTGCGTAAGCTGTAGCTTCACATAAACTCAATCTTGCTATTTCAGCTAAGGTTTCTGGAACACGGGCACAAATAAACTCGGCTCTCCACGCACCACTGGAGAAGCTGCTGCTGTTTCACTGCTTTAGGGTTCAGAGCCCTCCCTGGGTCCAAGAGCACCAATGAGCTCCTGGGAAATCACAGGAACAAGAGAAGAGAGCTCAGGAGCTGGTCTGGAGGAAAAGGAGAGTTTAGGGTTTATCTGGTGTGTGGGAAATTGATAATCACAGCCTGAACCTCTGATTAATCAGCTGAGGCAAGTGTCGGGTCAGCTGTGGGAGCACAGGTGAGAGTAATTTAGCTGTGCTCCCAGAAGGGGTGGAGCTTGACTCCATCTCCTCTAGACCTTATTTAAGGGCTGACCACCACCAAGGCAGCTTCTCTTGGAGATTGCTTCTTGGTGGAGATTGCCTCAGTGGTTCTCAGCAGACTGAAGGCTTCCATACAGGTGAGTTTTTCCTGTAAATAACCTTTTGGGTATTTACAACTACTATCTTTACATTATTGTCACCGTACTATCTGATCACCATCCCAGGGAGGGGGTAGCTCAGTACAGGGTCACTCTGCCAGCAGTACCCTGTTGTTTCGCTCAGGAAAGGAGCCTGGAGGCAGCTAAGTGTGCAACCTGGGAGCTCTGGGCTCTTCAGCTCACCCCAACTGACTGCAATTAAGGCAATTCTGTCTTTATTAAGGATAACTGAGCTAATGGCTTTTTCCAGCCTACATCCCTGCTCCTAGATAACCTTATGGGCCAAGTTCTGATCTCCTTCATGAGATGCACAGGAGGCAAATGTTCACCTCTTGTTCCCTGCAGCTAATTGCTCCCACCCTCTGCCCTGGTGCAAGTAGCAGATATCTCTAATTGCTCTTAATGAAACCGGTTGGTGGGTGAGGGTTATTTGAAGGCCAGAGCAGGCCCTCAGGAGGGTCTGGCATTCTGGGCGTCCATGCTTGAGCTGAAGGGAACACAGGATGTGTGTGAAACAGGACAGGTTGAAATGCTTCAGGGACTATTTGGTGGTGACCTATAAGGATAAGTGAAGAGAAATGGGCCGCTGCCTGCGCTTAGAGGAGCCGGAGCTTCCTAGTCTTGCTCTGTCTCATTGCACAGCTAGAAAAGAGCAAAGCTCTTTTTTTCAAATGGCATTTGGGCAAAAGTATAGATGGGAAAATTGATTTAGAAAGGGTAAGTGGAAAAAGCAAGATATGCCCATTAATCAGATGTGAATGAGTGCACTGTGCACTCCCAGCTCCTCACTGGGCAGCATGAGAAACTGAGGAGTCCTTAACTTTAAGCACTGCTCAAAAAACATCAGAGTGTTATCAATGTGATTCTCATCCTAAATCCAGAACATGGTTTATGCCAGCTACTAAGAAGAAAATTAACCCTATTCCAGCCAAGACCAAGATACCTGACTGAGACTGGGAGTAGCAGGAGAGGCATCTACTACAACCACCTAAAAGAGATGACTGAGCTACAGGTACCTCTAGGCACCCTGGGTGCTGTTCTTGGTCTGATGAGATCTGTTTTTGTTTCTCTTTCTGCTTCTTTTTTCTCTAATGTGTGGATGGCAAAGAGGGCAGCTGTGGAGGGGCAATACAGAGACCTCTTCCCCACCATGTCCTTTCCTGTCAGGGCTGGGATGTGTTGGGAACCACCTCAAGCAACAGCTCCACAGCTCCAGTATCCCAGGCTGCAGTGGCCCAAAATGGTAGGTGGGAGCAAGCAAGTAGAAACAGGTGATGTTTGGGTGGCAGGAGAGCCAGCAGGGCCTGGAAGTACCCATGGGGCTGGCAGTGCCCATCAGCAGGGCTGGCTGTGGAGCTGGGAACCTTGAGCTCAGCTGCTTCCTGAAGCAGCATTTCACGTTGCCTCTTCCTCAACCACTGACATGACTTTAATACAACTTTTTAAAGTATGCATTTGTATCTAGTAAGCCCTTGAGTACAGCAGAGTCCCTTTTATATTGAAATTCAGGCTTCTCAATAACATTTTATTATGAGGCTTGCTATTTTTGGAGTTGCTGTTACTCTGTTATGAGCAAGGCACCTAACATCCTTCGATATGAAATCATTAAGGGCACAGCAGAGTTCATTACAGGGGCATTTCTCCGGATTAAGAACAAATCAATACCACATACTAATATCACAGCCTGGTACCTGGCTTTCGTTGCAAACAGCACACCCTGAGAGGGAGATGCTCTTCTTTTGGCCTCTTGTGCTCTTCTTCCAATATCTTATTTACTGTTTTCCCCCAGGCTGTTGTGATGGATTTATGAGTAGACAAAATCCAAAGGTTGTTTTTCTTTAAGCTACCTGAATATTGTAGCTTTTAAAGTAGGGAAGCGAGAAATAACCAGCTTAAGTTTGCAATATCGCTGTACCCTTGCATGCAATATGACTTCCCCTTGGAAGCCAAGGCCTGCAGCTCTGTCTGGGTGCGCTCAGCTTATTACGGTCAAGGTTTAGAATAAATTTCAGGTGTTTCAAGTTGAGAAAGCATGGAGGTGATGTGCTGGGAGGGAGGGAGGATGAGGGTTGTTTATAAGAACCTCCAATGGAAGGAAGAGCTCTGCTTGTGGAAATCTGCCTCAGCCAAGGCCCGGATGGAGGTGGCTGGAGGCTCCAGCTCTGCTCCTGACACCCCAAATTTGCCTCCTGGACCTGGCTGGCCATTGCTCAGCCCCTGGGAGCTGTGTCTTGGGCTAATTCCAGCTGCATTCAAAATGGGAACTTACTCCATCTCACTGCTCCCAGCTCCTGCAGCACGTGGCGTTCTTTTTGTTCAGTGGCAGTGATGGAAGCTGTTAAGGCCAATGGCATTTGTTTCTGTTTACTTATTGCAAGCAATTATCCATCAGTGGAATTTAATTATTACTTTCTTCTTTTCTTTTTTCTTTTTTTGCCTACTAAGAATGCTGTTCAGTGGAGGAAGGCAGCCACTTGTCTAGGCTGCTTTCAACACTGAGTGGCTCCAAAGCAGGGAGGTCCTTCAAGCCACTTTTGTCAGTGAAATTAACAACAAAAAAAGTCAAGCTACTGAAGTGTGGAGCTGGAGGCCATCTCTGTAATGATCTGAAGCGCTCAACCCATTAGAAGCTTAATGCTTTCATTTACAAGATTGCTCCTGGAGGAAGACCTCCTGGTCGAACTGCTATTGCTCCTTAAGAAAAAAATGAAGTTTGTAATCACTTTGGCTGCTCTGCTCATTACTAGGAAAGGCCTTCAGCTGAGTGCAGCGCTCATCTTCTTGCTTTTGTTTTTAAACCTTCAGCCCAGCCATATTAGGAATTCCATTGCTGTGTATAAGTTTACAAATTCAATTACAGAAGCTCCGAACTTCCACTTCCTTTGTAAATGGGAAGCTTGAGGGCTGTGTTGTATCACAAACCACGACTGTATTGATAAACAGTTGGACAGAGCCCTGTTGGCTGGTTTGTAGCGACCGATCAATACTTTCACGTGGTTGACACTGCTCTTATTACCATTCATCCTGTTTTTCCATTAACTGGACTTTGTATATGTTGTATATATTCATTCTAAGGCCTGTCTTTAAATAAACACTGTAAGGACGTGAGCAATGATGTTACATGGGGATGGGCGAAGGGGAGTCTGTCTTACTTGATGTGATGAGCACAGGAAGACAAGACAGTGGGATGGGATGGATTCGATGCACACCATGGAGAAGGGATTCCCATTGTCTCCAGGGGGATGTCAGTGAGTACAGTGACATTTCGGTTAATCTCCAAAGTAATTTGAAGCTTGTAGATAGCACTGTGGTCAACCAAGGGGAGCAGCAGCTTGAGAAAGGTCAGCTGCTGACAGTGAGCTGTACTGCTGCTTGACCTCAGTCCACAAAGGCACCGATTTGTTCCATTTTTCCAAAGCAGTTCATTGCTTTGAACACACTAATTACTTGAGCTTTTAAAAGGAGGAGGTCTGATTTCTAGAGTGGGTATTGAGCATTTGTTCTTCCTATCTCAAGGATCAGACCTGTGCAGTGGGACGTGGGTTAATTCAAAATCATTAGTACTTGTGGAAAGTCTTGACCACAGCCTCTGGGGCTTGTTTTGAAGTCTGTTGTTAACTGCTAGTATCTTGCATCCCCCAAAGTATATGTGCTTTTAGCTCTTTGTCAGCTGCTCCACGCCTTTCGCTGATCGCTATTTGTTCAGCTCCTGAAGGCAGAAAATTATGAACCCTTTTTAATAAAACACTTGCTTTGTATTTGGGAGGGATAAATTAAATACTTTTCTGCATGAATTTTCTAACTTGGCTGTTACAAAACATGATATTTGACACGTCTTGTGGTGAGCAGATACATTAGGAAGGAAACTGTGGGGAGATTCAGGGGCTTCGTGTCTTTGGCTGTATGTGACAAGGTGTAGGTCACCAAAACTTGTGACCAACAATGGCAGAAAGGTGTGGAGTACAAATAAGAATGAGGCTTAAAAACTCAGTGCTCTCTGCATGACTTGGCTCTACATCTCCTATATATTTCTACATGAGAGTGTTAGAGAGAAATAAATGAGGGTTTGCTACTCCCATGGAAATACCATACTGTTTTCCAGCACTAGCCCGAAGCGCAGCCGATTGCCCTGCAGCTCTCCCCAGGTGGCCAGAGCTGCTGAAGCCAAGGATAACTTGTTAACTTTATTTTTTTCTACAGTCTTACATACTTGAGGCACAGGAAACTGAGTTCTGCAGCACAGTCTGGAAGCTCTTTGGGTGTCCAAGTCTTGGGTACCTCCAACAGCTTTTCTTAGAAGAACATAATAAAACAAATTAATCTTGGACTCTAGGTGGTCGGAGGCACTGCATGCTATCAGGCCATTTGAAGTCCCACTGAAATTAATGAGAAGACTCCCACAGGCTTCAGTGGGCAACACATCAAACCATGTAGCACAGCAAAGCCAACATGCCTCTGGTCCCTGGTTTCAAATCTCTCCATTGTGCTGTTCCTGTTGAAGAATTAAAAATGCTTTCTTGCTGGTGAGTGAAGCTGAATAAGAACTGGATCTGAAAACAAAACCACTATGTAAACAACAAAGCAAACATGCTGGAAATTAATTTGGAAATTAAAGCTGTGCTCATCATCTGGGAGGTCAAAGCCAGGAGGGAACAATGTTATTTTGAAGATGTTTCATCCGAGCATTGGCAGGAGTAAGAAAATCTTTCTGTCTAACTAAAGCTCATATTCTGCTCAGGGAAGGGGCTGAGTACGAGTGCTAGTTGGGTTCAGTATTGAAAGTAGAAAACACTTGGAATTGGGCTGCAGTTTTGGAGGCAAATAGACTGTGGTGGTTTCCTTCTCCCTTTCTGTGGAGGTTGCCTTCTCTTGTCTGGAACTATTAGCAGGAAAAGAGGCAGCTTGTGGTTTAGATCCTTGTGGTTTGTTACCAATTAAACATAGACTTGCAGCTACATGGCAAGTTAGGCATCTCTATGGAAACTTACAGCTTCAGGGTTGTGCATTGACTGTAATGATGATTTTCAGGTCTAGTTTCTAAACAAGCAAAGGTGAAAGCTGAGATTTATAGAAATCCAATGAAAAATTCACTTATTTTTTAATCAGGTTTTAAGTTCTACTTCTGCTCCTGACCATCTCAATGACAAAACTCCTGAGAAAACCTTTAATACAGACACGATGAAGCAGCTGCTCAGCCGCGTTACAGAAATGGCTTTTTGGCCAGTATTATGCTTAGAAAAGGTGCGATGCAGGCAGGTTGTTGTTTGCTGCTTGGAGGAATACTAATGCTTGCTGTGACTTAGTCCTGCTACTCGCTGCCGTTTGCTGCTCCTTGTGTAACAGCTGGTTAATACAGCGATAGCAGAGTGGGCGTTGTTGGCGCCCACAGCATCACTTTCTCTGTCTGAGAAACAGTAATATGAGCAACCAAGCTGGCTTTTCTTGTTCCTTAGAAACTGTGGATGAAGCCTGCTTTGTTTTTGCAAATTGCTTCTTCGTTATAACATTTAAGAGACGCAGCTTTTCTTATCAAGTAACTTAACCTTGTGCTGGTATCTGTTTTGCTTTCAGAGTGAGAAACTAAGTTCTGTTGGCTCTCTGATCCTTTGGTGCTGATGCCTGGCCGCCTCAGTTGGAGGCAGCGGTCTGGGCTGCTGTGCTGTTTCAGTACCACTCAGTGGACAAATGCAGGGGAGCTGATCCTGGCATTTGGAGCTTTCTGTGAGCAAGTTTACATGCATCTCCACGTAATGCTCTGCTGTAACATGGAAAGGTCCTACAGGATTTTAGCTGGAAAAAGTCATCTTATATTTCATAGTGTCCTTTTTTAAAGACATCCAGAAAGAGTTGTTATTAAGTGAATTTTGCTGGGTAATATGGCAGTCACACAGAACAAAAGCTATCCCGCAAACTGAAGGGAATACTAGAGTTGCTTAATTCTCTTTGCATTAGGCCTAAGTGTGTGGTTTTAGTGTCTTTGCAGAACTGCTGAATATGAGAAAACTTAGCCACTATCCCATTGTAATAAATGGAAAAGTTAGATCAAGTGTAGAGATTGGTAGGGTAATAGCTATAGCCAAAGGCTGGCTGTCCTCTAACTGTTCTTTCTGAGACAATCTCTTCTTGAGGTTTGAGCAGAGAAGTCTGATCCAGCAAGCAGTGGAAAGGTGGGTTGTTTTGGCCAAGCAGTCCCAGGCTGCACATATATCCTATATGAAGCCAATGAAATGACTGATAAGTGGGAAGCTTGCACTCATACCAGCTACAGAGCAGTGCAGGTGTTTGGCAAGTCTCTGATCCTGTTCACAGTAACATGCATAAATTCTCACATCCATTGCCTTCAGATGTATTTTACCTAAGTGAGGAGCACTGCTCCACCTGATTCACTGTTTTCTGTGATGGAGCTGTCAGTCTGCCCCAATTTTTAACAAAACTCTATAGGTTGCAGTGAAACAATGAGCTCTTCTAGTACTGCAACCTACTAAGAGTAATGCCTCATTCATAGCAAACAAACATCCTCTGTGCTGTTTCTGGAGCCGAGAACTTTGCTCTCTTTCTAACCCCCCTTGATTGCCCTAGCTTCAAACACTGTATTTCTAACCTCAAAATGACCAGTGTGAGGAAATAGCGAGATGAAAGCGTATGTTAAACTCTACCCAGCAACTCCAAAAAGGCCACAGGCAGAGGCTTCCTCTAGTTCAACATTTTACATAGACAAATGATTGTATTTCATAAAACACATTTATTTTTTACTGGCAAAAGCATCTAAAAGTTCACAAAAAGAAACCAATAACAACCTGTATGTATTGAATTAAAGAGAAACATCTACATATGTAAGCTGTAGCTGTGAAGTGGATGTCGGCCTTCATTTATCTCCTTGGGAGAAGCTGGTGGCTGGGTCAATCAACTCTCATTTCTCCAGCGGTGCGTAATTCAACAGCTTCTCAATCAGATCCACGTGTGCCAGGAGCATCCTGCGGCAGCAGTATCGCTTCAATCCGAGGGCATCCAGGGCATCTCTAGTAACCAATAACAACACGATTAAAAGGAATAAACACAAAACGAGTCACAACCGCTTGTAAGTGCTCCTAAGCAACGCAATGATTGCTCTGAGCTTAGTTTATAGCAAGGTATTAGCGTGTGCTGTTAATGACACCCACCCCTCGGTGTACTCCGCCTGCAGGAGCCCGAGATACGCCTCCCACTTGTTGCCCACGATCTTGCCGCACGTGAAGCATCGCACCGGGATGATCATGGTTCGCACAGCGCCGCTTCCTCCTGCAGCTGCCCCAGCGCAGCCCTACGGCCGCTCCCACTGCACCGGGGGGACACGGGCGGTGCGAGCCGTTCTTGCTCAGCCGGGAGGATGCAGAGCGGCGCTGGAGCTCCCCCGTTCCCGCACAGGACGGCGGATGGTAGCGGCCGCCCTACGGATCCTTGCGCGGCTCAATAGTGTTTGCGAGCGGGGCGGGCTGGTGATCGCGTTTCGCGTGCGCGGCGCGTGGTGGCAGCCGGGGCCGGCGGAGCGCAGAGCGGAGACACCGGCGGGGCGGGCTGAGCCGAGCCGAGGAGGCGCCGTGCCCTTCCCTCCCTCCTTCCTTCCTTCCTTCCGCGCTCTCACTTGTTGCTTTACACCCGGACTTCTGCAGAAGGCACTTCTTCATCGCGTCCTGCTCGAGGTACCGCAGCCGCGCGGGGTGGAAGCGCAACTGGTGGCTGCAGCCCGGCACCAGCCAGCGGGGCACGGCAGCGCTGTGGGACGGGGCAGCACGTCGCACTCCCCTCCCTTTTCCTCCCTTTTCTTTCCCTTCCCGGTGCGCGCACTGGTAGCGCCAGGCGCGGTCCGTCTCGCGGCTGTGTTGGCGTCCCCGCTTTGGGGCGGTTTGCTCCGTGTCCGCGCTCCCCTTTGGAAGGGGAAGGAGCCGGGCAGGGGCTGCGCTCCGTGAGCTGCGCTCGGCGCCGATGTGCGCGGCGTTGCCCGCTCATTTGGAAGAAGCCGGGCTGCGGAGCGCCGCCGTGGTCAGCGGGGTAAGCGAGGTTAGCGGTCCCGTGGCGGCGGCAGGTCAGTCGGGAGTTGCTGAACTCCGGGTCTGGGGGCTGTGAGGGATGATGTGGGGGGGTTCAGGGCTGCCCGCTGTAGCGTCCCTCGGTCTGTCGGCGAGCCGCGCGCAGCGAAAGCAAACGGGGCATAAGCCGTCCTTGAGGCGCTACCCCGCTCCCCGGAGGGTGGAGGCGGCCGTGGCACCGCGAGCGTCGCGTTGCAGCTTTACTGGCTGCCCCCAGCCGGGGAAGTTGGGCTGCAGCGGGGGATGCGTCGTGAAGCCGCGTGCGATCCTCCCGTGTGAGCGTCGCGCGGAGTGCTGCGCTATGCGATGCTTGTAACTTGAGGGCGGCACGTTGCTGTTCGGGACAGACTGGGTTAAAGCGTCACCCCGAGCGCTGTCGGTCCTTAGTGCCCTCTTGCTTCACGGTTGTCCTTGGGCAGAGCGGGGATGCACCCAAAATACTGTATTTTGCTGCCGGAGCATCTGCGAGTTGATACGGCGCGCGGCGCAGAGCCATTACTGTCAGGCGTATAAAGTCTTAATGCACAGCTTATGTTAATACGCCTTTCGTGCCTGTGTTTTGGACCGCTGGGTTGCTGACCCTCCGCGCAGACCTAACTTGAACTGTAGAGGAGCAAATAGTTTCGTTTTAACCGGCGAGGTTGTTTGAAGGCGGTTTTGCAAACGTTTCCTAATGAAAAGACAGCGATTTTTGCAGCCCCGGGGAGTGATTGCACTCAGCTGTGTGCAAGCAGCACGGCTTGGCTTGGAGGGTGGAGAAACCTCCTGCAGATTGTTATCGTTATTGTTGTTTCAGGCCAGTGGGAGCCAAACTCTCTTTTCTTTTTCTCCTTTGCTTTCTTTTCTTTTGGGGGAGGGAAGTTGAGAATTTGGAGACGATGCTTTGATGTGTTTTCAGCACCAGGGCTCCAAAGCAATTTTCTTGTTGAACTGTGCCGTGCAAGGCGTTTGTATTTGGAGACAGAAATTTGCTGATGGGAGGGAGAAAGGGTGGTGGTGGTGGTGGGGGGGTTATTGTTGATGTAGGCTGGATTCGTGCAGCTGCCCGGAGGAAGTGCTCTTGTTTAGCTCTTAAAAACGAAAGCGGGTTTTAACTTTCCCACCCAGTTCTCACATGCAACTTTGCATCTCTCTTGAAGGAAACTTTCCTCTGCTGTTTTCACAGCGTTTGAATTTGCCTTTTCTGGACATCCTGCTTTGTCTGCTGGAGATGATCTTAGTAATCTAATAGCTCTATTGTGGCTGCAGCTTGTTTGATCATAGATGTGAGATGTTTGATCTGTGACCTGAAGAGATTTCTACACGCTGATGACGTTCTTTGCCTGACTTCATGTATGGTCTGCTCAGTCTGAGCACTTGCCAAACCACAGAAGTCTGTTGGAGGCAGGGGAGATGTGTGCATGTGGCTGTTAATACTCCCAGGCAGTGTTTTAGGGGCTGTAGTTCACCCTGTTTAGGGTGTCATTTTCTGCTTCCTTGTCAGGAGTGAGCTTCAATCATTGCTGTGCTACCTTCCAAGTCTTCTTTTCAGGTGGGCTGCCAGCTGTTGCAATTTGGTACTTAGTCAAGTTAAGACTCTAAGCATCTTTCTGAAGAGGGATATAAACTGGAAGAATTGCAGGCTTATGTCTCCTTAGGCATCCTTCTGAAGAAGGAAAGGAATTGCAGGAGTTGGTAATCCCTCACAGGTCTCTCTTACAGTGTTTGTAAGTTCTCATTCCACTCTTGATCTCCTGCTGCTCGGAGCAAGCAGCAATCCTCAGAGCTCTGCTTCTTTGGGCTTTCAGTAGTCAGGGAGCCCATAGGGGTGTTCCTCAGCTGTAGCAGAAGAGGCTTGTCTACAGCTGATTGAGTTGAAATGCTTGGAGAACTGTAGGCTGGTTTTCTGATGTGCTTCTGGAACAGCTTCTGCCCTGTGAGGCTTTGTTGTGAGGCGCTGCAGTTACATCCTGCTTCTTGGTTAATGCAGTGCAGACCTTCTTCCGGCAATGCGAAAACCTTTGAAAGCCACTAGTATTCAGTCCTACCATTGCTGTCGGGCTGGGGCTTAGTATTAACTTTCTTTTGTTCCTTTAGTGAACTTAAAGCTGTAAAACGCGTCCGAGCACAATTGTTCCGCAGCACTCCTCACAGTGAGTACTGAAACTCCAAACTTGTGACTAAGTGGCGTATCCTTCTTCCTTTTCTCTCATCCTCAAAATGTGACAGGAAAATATTACTGCTTGTTTTAAATAAAAAAGCAAACAACAGAGAAAAAAATCCCCATTGAAACAGCCAAGTGCCCCGAGTGACCCAACTCATCTTAAAATACTCCTATGGTTCCAGCGACTTCCTGTTGCTCATGTTGGCAGGTTGTGTCTTTCCTGACCTTGTCGCTGTGGTTGGGGCTGTAGGCAGAAGTTGTGGGATCTGCACATTTGTGTTGGTGTGGTGAGAAGCCGTTGGCTGGTAGCTGAGGTTGTTGTTTTGTTTCATGGGTTGCTTTTGGTCAGGTTTAGGTGTGCGTTCTCTCTGGCCTGGAGACTTCACTGCTCTTTACCCGTGATCTGCATACAATATAGGTGATCCCCAGAACTGAACTCTTGGGTCTGTACGGGTCTGGTTTGCCAGATGCAGTTGTGTTCAAGGACAAAGGATTGCTTAAATCATAGACTTTTCAGAAGAAACTTTCAGTGACAGCGTTCTTATACTGCTGATCTTAACTTGCAGCTTTCTGGATATCTGTGGCTGATGTTGCCTTTGCAGGAGCGTAAAGCTGTGTTTCCCGTCTCTTCCTGAGGTCCTTTAGAGAAAGAATGTTCAATTTTCCCTTTGCCTGGCACCAGAATTACGTGTGTGGCTGCAGAAGTTGTTGGTATCACATCCAGTGTCGTGCGGCTCAGATCTCAATGAGCTGAAGAGGAAGAGCTTGCCTGAATGATGAAGTTGGATGTTCTTTAGTCAGGAGCTGAAATGTGACGCGGAGAACTTAACAGATAAACACTGAATAGCAGAGAGCCAAAAGGATAGTTAGAAAGCAAGGTGAAACTTGGCTTAGCTGGTGTTTTCTCAAGCACGTTCTCTGCTCCGAATCTATCACATCCAGACTTAGTGTTGAGATTTCTCTAGTCCTGGTTCACCACCCTGAGTTGTCATTCATCCTGTTGCACAAAGGAAAGTGGCTCCCTCTGGAGTTAGCTACTGCGGCTTTCAAAGGACTTCCCTTCTCTCCCGCTAAAGCTTCCAGCTCCAAGGAGCAAAGACAAATCAAGGCTCCAGCTTAGTTTTTCTTCTGGATTTTTGAGTGGGTGGCTCAGTGTCCCGCTGTGCTCTTTGTCCTTCTCCCATTGCCTTGATTGGATGTAGCTCCATAAGCGGTGGTGGGGAGGTGGAGGAGCCAAGTGGGAGAGGCAGGGCTGATGGAAGGAGAAAAGCCTTGCAGGCTCTGGCGAGCTTTGCATCGTTTAGTTGCCCCGTATGGTGTTTAAAAGCTGCTCAGGGCCCTGGATTTACTGAAACAAATACAGAAGCTGCTAAGCAAGTGGGAATGAAGAGAAACATCACTAAGCTGGGGATGTGACTTTGGCTTCGCAGTAATTCCAGACAAGCCTGATGCTGCTGATTTCATTAAAAGCAACATTCGGGGACTCAGAGAACGGTTTAATACTTACTATATATATATTTTTAAACATGCTGACCTTATCTGGTAAGCCTGTAATATTTGTTGCAATGAAGAGCAGCTGGTGCATAAATGCATATATAATATCAGTTGCCAACTCGGAAAGCTGTGCTGAGCCCGTGACTTGTTTGAAGTGGGGTTGCTATTAAAAGGCAGGTGGCAGGATGTTTATTTTACACCTTGTTAATTGCCTGTTTTTCCTGCTGTAATTGGCTTCCTAATGGGGGCAGAATGCACTTGGTTTTGCACACAAAGCTTCATTAGTGGCAACCGATGGAAGGATTTGGAAGGTGGGATTTGTATGAAACATCTATATTGTGTAACAGATGTCTCTGCTAAATAAAGTGTATGAGGAAGTCCCAAAGATGCATCCAAAAATGCAAATGCTTTTCTATAAATGATTTAAGGTGTCCTTGTGTTAGATATGAAGCTCGCTGCCTGTTACTTGTGAAGGGGGTGGAGACTTCAGCTTGTTAGTTTTGTAGGGCAGAGATTGTCCTGCTTTGCTGGACAGGAGTCAGGATGCTGGGATGGTGCCTCGTGCCTGGGACTCAGCACGCGTGGGTCTGTAGAGATATATGTAACAATCTTCATAGCTCCTGCTAACCAAATGGGAGGATGTGGTGAGCTGTGGTGGTGCTTAGTAGCTCTCTGAGATTTTTGGAGCTACCTTTTCTGCTTGTGTGTGTTAGTGCTGTATCAGGTGTGTTGTTTGCTCTGGGACCTTGGAGGCAGCAAATAGCCACGGAGGAGATGCATGGCTGGAGCATCTGCATGTCCAGAGTAATCCTGCTTGTGTCTGAAGGTGAGGGCTAAGGTGACCTGGCTGAGGATGAGAGCTCCACAAAGATGGTTCTTATTTTAATGATGACTTTAAAACAAACAAACAAAACTAGGTTAGGGCTGGTTTTATCTGTCAAGTTTGTTCTCAGCATGGTCACATCGTGGCAAAAGTGTAACGTTTGCCAGGCTTAGATTGATATATTTTATAAGAAAATGCCTTTATTACATGAATATATCACAGCCTAATTGACTGCATCTTGTTGTGGAGAGGTAATATCCCGAGGCAGCATTCTAATCAGGAAGATCACAGGAGCTGCCCATCAGCTCTGCTCTTCCATGCAAGCGTCCTCAGATGACAAAATAATCCCCTTTCTTGGGATAATTTTTTTCATTTCTGCAGAATCTTTTCTTCCAGACTAAAGGGTGGGCTGTGAAACCGATGTGAGGCCAGAGCGTGTCAAGCATTAATGTTTGAAGGGAGAAGCTCTGGGGTTTTGTTCTTGTGTGGGGAGAGCAATATGCACGTTCCTGATGAGCTCATGGGTGTCCTTTTCTTTGATGTACTTCCTTCCTGCCTTTGGCTGGGATGTTCTTTCTACAGGAGTATAAGAATGTTCTCTCCCATGAACACTTTACTTAAAGAGACTGCAGCAAACCAGTCCTCTTTTAGTAGGTTACTCTGGCATCAGTGGCTCCCTGAACTCTAATGAAAAGGAATGGGGAAGTTTCTAACTTACTTTTGAAGTCTCATTTACTGAGGCTCTCATAAGTGATGATGGCTGTACTGGAACAAAGAATAGAAGAGCAGGCTCTGCTGAGGGCAGTCTTTTGGGTATACTTATGTTAGGATGTAATTTTGCTGCTTGGGTCGTCCCCTCCATTGGTTTTCAAGCCAGTCTCTTATCTTGCAAGCCTGGTGGGAGTTGGAATAATTGATGGCCATGAGTCAGAGCAAGGATACATCTTTCCAAGTACCTTGTCTTGCTCTGTTACTGTTGCACCCTTGCCTTCAGCTGATGTTTTATGTAAGTTTGTAGCTGTAGTCTTGTTTCAGAATGGAGTATGGAAGGCAACACAGTTCTCATTAAAACCACTGAGCTGAGACTCGGCACCTCAGCCTGCTGTGGCTGGGTAAGTGCCGTGGGCAAGCTGGGTACCCTGAAGCAGCTCCTAAACTGCCTCTTCTATGAACTGCATTGTGGTGAATGATAACCATCTCCAAAAGTTCCCATTGGCAGAGCACGAGTCCTTCCAGCCTGCAGGGCTTCCAGTATGGGTGTCGAGAGGACAGGGGGGTCAGTGCAGAGAACACAGGGTTAGCGCTCAGGTGAGTGGGCTGCTGCACACCTATCATTGCTCTCTCCGCAGGAAACAATGTTGCTTTGTTTATTGAACCACTGTTTTTAGAATTAAAAACAGACAACTGTTTCATCAAATATTAAAAAGCACCGCTTTCGTCTCCCTCATCAGATTAACTGTGTCAGTTTGTGTGTCCTCGGGGTGGTGAAGCTGATCAGATTGGTGATTCTGGCAACTCAAGGATGCGTTAAAGTGACATGCTTCATCTCACAAGGGATGCCGAAGCTATCACGTTGCAGAACTGGGAACCGTAGGGGTCCTGCACTTTAACTGCGGATTCTCAAATGAAATCTTGCAGAAGCAATACAGTTTGCTGTTGTATGAGTGAATTTCTTTTTGTTAGGGTAATATTTTTTTGCAAGACATGTTAAGGTAATGTGGTGGTAGAAGCACGCACTGTGACTGCACTGCAGGAAGGAAAGAAATTACTGCGTATTCTGTATGAAAGGCCAAAGACTGTTATGTTCTAGTTGGTAAAGGGGGAAAAGCCTTTGCTTTGCGGTAGAATTCTTTATGAATATAGATTTTGAAACTGTTTTGCTTGCAGGTGGATTTTTTTCATTCAAGAGCTGGGTGCAGCACTTTAATCATGATGCTGCATCACTGGAATAGCAGAGTTGGGTAACAGAGGGTGTAGTTACTTTAGGACTAGAGGGATTAGAGAAGCCTTCAGCTTGCTGCAGAGGTGCCCTGAGGCCTGTGTGCTTCCCAGGCAGGGTGATGGAGCTGGGACTGAGCTGTGCAGAGGTAGCTTTCCATAGAGCTCTCGTTCTGTCTTGTCTCTGTCTTGCATCTCTAGCTTTTCTCAGCATGTGCGTAGCTCTTGTATATACTGCAACATACTGGAGCAAATAGTCACACAACTTCAATATACACTAGATGCATAAACTGATTTCTGAATGTCTGGGTTGCCTCTTCGAAACTAGTGAGTAATAGCACATGGTACACCTTACTGTTGCGTTCCCTCTGCGCACAGCTCAATTGCATACGTGGACAACCAGGAGTCTGTTCTGAAGGGCAGCAGTTCCTTTGTCTGATCTGATCCGCTGCTGTGCTTTGTGGTGGTGTGAGAGAACAGTGAAGTAAAGCCTTCAATCATATGACCTGATCAGAAAGGGTTGTCTTTAGTGATTGATAATTCTTCTCAGAACAGTAGGCTGTCTGAGCCATGTTCAGGGACTGATGGTTTTGGTGGGGCTTGTGTTCATCTTTGCTCTAAGTAAGGGAACAGCGAGATCAAGGTTGCAGTTTTGTTTGCAGCTTGCCTTCAAATTGCTGCCTAACCTACAATTGTACCTGTATGCATCCCTCTGTTCTCTCCAGATTGAAGAGAAGCGAATCTATAAAGCTACCTGGAGAGCAATTTGCCCATCTCCTTTAGGATGTTCTGAGTAATTTGAGGACAGATGCTCCTTTGCCCTCTGCCCTCTCAAATTATTTTGATTCCTTAAATTTACTCTCTCCAAAGTAGATGTAAAAACAAGAACACAAAGACATCTTTCAGCCTTATGTGTGTCCCTGCCCTGATGAGCATTAGGCTGAGTGAATGAATGTGTTCTCTTCCCTCCCTACCCAGCCTTGTCCTGCAGGCTGCTAATATGACCTTGTTGATCTGCTGCTCTTCTTCACTTCATTCATGATGTTTGCTATTCTCAGAAAGAAGAAGAGAAGCTCAATATTAAGAGAACCCTGTGTGTTGTGGAAAAAGAGCTTTTTTTCTTTTATGTTTGTATTGAGAGAAACCTGACAATGAACTTGCATGATTCCACTTGGCTCTGTAATAACTGAATTGTGCAGTGGTTTGGTGTGGCTGAATGCTGGCTGTGTGCAGCGTTACACAAAAGATTGCACTTGCCTGCAGCTTAATCAGAGGTATATCTGAATGTATTTGCATTTGTGCAAAGAAGGTGGATTTTTCTGCTCCTCTGTTAAGCTACGCATCCCCGGTGTGTGGGGTCAGTTTAATTAGATTGAGCATCCCCACTTTAAAATGCACGTTGAACAAACATGCTTTTTCTTCTGTCTTGTTCTGCTTTTGAATCTGTGGAACAAAATAGTGTGTGGGTGAAATTATGCCTCCCTCAAGCACATGTACAGCCACTTTGTGGAGGGAGGAAAGGCATGTGGAGCATGGAATAACTGTGGCTGCTCTGTGAAGGTATTTGCCTGCTTATGTAAAGCGGTGCCAGTTCAGTGCTCTCTTTCAAGCATTCCTGGCTTCACTTACAGTGGTAGAGGGCTCGGGCTGAGCTGCAGTGGCTCTTTTTGTGCTGCTGCTGCTGTTTTAGGCTTTCTGCCTTTGTCAGAGTGAATCAGGGCACCTGGAGGAAAGGCACTGCGAGATGACTGGGACTTCCTTCCTCTCCCTTGGAGAAGGGGTAGTAGGTTGCCTTTATCCTAAAAGGCAGGAACTGCTGAGAAGATCTTGCTTTGCTGCTAGAGGTCAAAAACACAAAGATGCACGTGATGCCAGCTCGAAAGTAGAGATGGAGATTTCTTCATCTGGATGCAGTGGTAGGCTCGCAAAGTGTTTGCTTTCTGAAAGTCCTTTGTGATCTCTTGCTGTTCTGCTGGGGTTTTGTTTGTTTGCTCTCTCTGTCAGTAAATGACCATTCAGCTTGGCAGTGCCCTGATGTTTAAGTTATGGCTAGAGCCAGTTTAGTGTGGACCCATTTAGCATTGTTTTTATTGCTTGCCTGCATTCTTGCTCTGCTGTGGGAGTGCCATTACAGTGCCTTTTGGGTGTCTGCTTTGTTGTGACTCCTAGGGCCTGAAAAGCTGTTTGGGGATTCCTCTGGGAGCCTAAGGGAGTTTCTGGAGAGAGTTCAGATTCTTGTAAGCTCCTGAGAAAGCTGTCATAAGCCTTGTGGCTGTTGGCTTAGAGCCACGTGCTTTATTTGTGGGACACACGATGAGCCATTGCTGGACAATAGAGGTTTCGGGTTCCTTTGTACTGTATTGTGAAAGGAGATCAGTTCTAGACCAAGACAGCATTGTTTTGGTCAGTGCAAGAATACACAGGATTCTCTGTATCAGAGATTTACAGTTTAATAAGCCTTGTTATTCTGGCTTCCTTGTTTTGTTTCAGTTTTTTTTTCTTTTCCTTAGGGCTTTTCCTCTGTGCAGCAAGTTTACCTGCTGGAGGCTCAGTCCCAGCAGTGTTTTATCCAAGGTTACTTTTGCACCCTGTGTCTTTTGACAACTGGAAAGCTCCGTTTACCATGCAAAGTGCTGGTTCTGATGGCAAGTGCTGTTGTGGAAGAGCCAGCTGTGCTTTGCTGCCATCTTAGCTTCTTGTCACAGAGAGGAAAATGGTTTCCAGGACCTCTTCCTAAGGTACTTCTTTAGTGTATGTGTCCATACAGCTCCATATGCACAGTGTATGCGTTAACCCTGCCTTTGGCTGTTGGTGACTGGCACTGTCAAGTGGGTTTTTATGTAAGTTATAACAGGTTCTGACCCTGCATATTTGCCCCGTATCCTCAAGGCAGTTGCCAGTTTGCATCCCCTTGTCTGCTTCTGGTGAAAGGGAAGAAGTCAGAACTGGTGTATTTGCCTCATGGAACACTCTCAAATTTCCTTTATGCTGCAGGCTTGGGACTTTGTCTTACATAGTGACAGAGAACACTTGTGAGATCCAAATTTGGAATAACTAGTGATGAAGTCTTCATTTTCCATGGGAAGGAGGTTCTTTGCCCTAACAACTTTCATTCTGCGGCTGTCTGTCTTGCTGCAATTGTTTTCTGTTTTTCATTTAGTACAGTTTTCCCTGAGTTCTAACTAATTAGTAAAACGAGTGGATTAAAGAGTTGTCCAGAACGGTGCTGAAATGTCAAGAATGTGCGTTCAAAGTCATTTCAAGTACTTAAATTTAAAATGAAGGGTGTTGCTGCACTGAAATTGTTTGATATGCCTTTCTGTTTGGGGCTTAAGCTGGGATGCAATCCAAACCAAACCGTACAAGATCCCTGGAGGGAAAAGTGCAATGCAAATTGGAGGTAGAAAAGTCAGTCTGAGCTTCGGTTTGGCTTTGTCTTTGCAGTCTTTGAATGTGTGCCAGCAATGGATGTACAGCAGTAAGACAAATATTTAGGTGCTGCTGTACAACTTATGGAAACTTCTCTTCAGTGACGTGCATTACAGATTTCATACTGGGCCTGAAAAATTGTGTTTCCATCGGAACCCACATTACTTAATTTCAGCACAGTGTTCTGACAATCCTGAAACATGTCTGTGTTTGCTTGCACAGAGCTGCTTGGATGCAGGTCTTGCTTCTGTCCATTTCTTTTTCCTTGGCTTGCCTCCTTTAGATATAATAGTGAGTCCCAGAAAAATCCTTTCCAATATGATACTGTTGCAACTGATACAGTGGTGACTTTAGCAGTTACTGAAATAGTGTTTCTTTCTGTTTTATCCTGTAATTTTATTTTGTTTATTTATTTATTTTAAGGCTTGCATGTATTTTCATTATATTAGGGCTAAACATTTGGACAGCTGTATGTGTATCACCAAACAAGTCAGGTTGTATGAACCCGGGTTGGAAGAGCTGGAGATGGGGCTTGGGGAAAAGAAACACTTCTGAAATGTGATGTCTTAAACTGTTGGAGTGTGATGTGGGATACTTTTTTGTCTGCAGGGTCAGAGGGGGCTGCTTGTATCTGAGGAGCTGGGGAGGGAATAAGTCAGAACATATAGAAGGAGCCAGGGTGGTATTCAGCAGTGCCTTCTAAGAGAGAGTAGCATGTGTTATGGGCATGCTGCGTTATGAGTCTATGATGTACACATGTAAAATTACCTTCCATGGTGTCGTGCAGCTGCAGAGTGTGTCAGACTGACTCTCCCTCCCAGCTTATGCCAATGGAGACAAGTCATCCCATCACAGCTTGTGAGGAAAGCAGCATTCTGTAACCCTGTGTATAAGGCCATCAGCAAAGTGTTGAAAACAAAGCCAGCCATTCCTGCAATGTTGGATGCTGCCTCTATGCAGGTCAGAGCCGTCTGCACAGGGAGGCTATGAAGCTGTCACTTGTACAACTTAAACACAGTAACTGGAAGAGGCTCTTCTCCAAACTGCGGACAGTATGGGTGTTTTTTTTTGTTTTTCTCACCACCTCCCTTTTCCTGTCCCCTTCACTCTCAATTACTCAAGAGCCATTTGCTGTTAGGCAGTCCTAACAGGCTTCACTTTCTATTAAGTTGGATAGGTAGGATTCTGGATGCCACCTTATGCTTAAGAGATGACCTCAGGCATTCCAGGCTCTCTCATTGCACAGTGGAGTTCTGTCAGTGGTCAGCCTTGCCTATTTACTGTTGTTTTTTCTTTCCCTGAGGTTTACACAGCTGCTTTGGTTGTACTCTTTCACTCACTTCCTGTATGAGTTCAGTGAGTGCATTAGGGTAAGGGGACTGGGATGTGAAATCAACTCATGCGGTTATACTGTTTTCTTTATCATCAGTATGCCATGATCTGCTTGTAGTCTTGGACACCCACTGGTTGTAAGAAAGCTCCACCTGTATTTAGAGCAAACTTTTTCTTTAAAATAGGGCTTATTTTACAGGATGTGAGAAGCAAAGGAGAAAGGGAGTCGCCTAGCAAGGCAGTGAAAAGAGCTGTGGCTTGAATCCAGGCCCTTTGGTTCTTTTGCTGCATTGCATCCACTTGGCTAACCTGTCTCCTGTTCAGTACCTTTGTTTCCTCTGACTTGGTAGTTGGATGAACACGAAAAAGTCGGTGTAGTGTTTCTGGGTTACTGGTATCTGCATTTCTAAGCTTTTTGGCAGTGAGTGAACCTATCCTTAAGTCTCTGAGGAGGATGGTCAGGAGAATGGTCAACTGTTTGTGAACTTGGGCTCTTGTTTTCATGTTGGTTTCCTGATCTTTGTCCCAACTACAGTATTTCAAAAGAGCAGAGTCTCCTTAAAATGGCAGTTCAATCTGAGATTAAGCAAAATTTTCTTTGCTGGAACTTGGCTGAAGGCTGCATTTATCTTTGTTTACAATCCATGCCACATGCACCAAGTTTGTTCTGCTGTTTTCCAGAAGGAGCCACAAAGAAGCTTTAAATCTGCGTTTCTGTGTCCCTCTGGAGATTATTGTGCTTTCACCATTTTACTTTCATCTGGATTGAGCATTGCTATTCAGATTTAACAACAGCGCAGGCCAAGTAAGGGAGCATAATGTTGATCCTGCTTAGTTGGCCGTGTCTAATCCAGCTGTTCCTAATATACTTTGGCTTGAATTCATGCCACTTAATTGAAAGGTCTAAAATAAGAGCTAGAGGGATGTTTGTCTGGATGGTGACTTGCATGTTGGTAGGTAGAGATGTCCTTCTCTCTCTACTGACCATAGAGGAAGCTGAGCGTTGTGATCTATCTGTATTGGGTATTTTACATGAGTGCCTGAAGCTGAGTCAGGTGGAGTTAAGCCAAGTGTTGGAGAGCGCAAGCAAAGCATGGGAGATCCATTGTGTGTGTCACCTCTTGCAGCTTTGTTGCTACTTGGGTTAGAAGAAATTCTGCTTATGATTTTGTGGGGCTGCTGAAGGTTTGTTTCCACTTGGATCTGTTTCCTTGCTCTGCATATTTTTGTAGTAGAAAGTCTTCACTATGCTGACAGTAATGTGAAGGGTGATGTCTCATTTCGATTCTGTAGATGCATCTTGTCTAGCTTTTGTAGATCGTGAAGTCTCCTTCAAGCCAGGAAGCCTTGATGCTGCTGCTGGCAATGCTTGCTCTTGTCTCACACTGCAGGTGATGGTTACCCAGACTCAGCCAGAGATATCAAATAAGGCAAAGTCTCGCCTTCAGGGACTTCATGAGTGGTCAGAGCTTAGGAAGAGCCAGAGGATGTTGGTTATGTCTATGAGTACAAGATCAAGCTTCAGATTTCTGTTTTCTCTGAACTTTCGTGCCACTTGTCTTTGATTCAGAGCTGGGTCTCTCAGTAGACCTTCATTCCTACCCCTTGTCTGAGAGCGAGATGAGTAGGCATCATGTCGATCTGGGTTTGTTGTAAATAGATTAAATGAGGACTCTCTCCCTAACCTTCCCATCAATTATGTGGGCTTGTGATGTACAGTTCAACCACTGGGTGTCTCTGGGCTATGCAAAGCTCCAGGCAAGATCTAGTCCCTAGAAAGCTGTTGCTCTGGTTATGTTTGTTTGAGGCTGCAGTTCAGTATTTGCTTTGAAGGACCTTTTATTTCCTTATTGATTGACCACTTAAAATGTGACTTCCCCACCCTTGAAAATGGAGCGGAGTTGCCCTGTGCGTGGTAAGGTAGCACAAGGTTTTGGATAGTCCTGCCTTGCCCTATTCAAATGGAAGCAAACACCCCAGCCTGCCTTCACTTCTCTGTTTCTGTGCACCATACTTTTGTCATTGCACTAAGCCGTGCAGAAGGTCTGGGGAGGCAAATGTTAGCACAGCAGCCTTGCTACCTTTCTGTAATTGATTGGCTTTTTTCTTTTTCCTTTAGCAGTGACAAGCTTACTCTTGCGTTTAAGTTCAAGTAGATAATTAATCTGTCTGTCAACATGGCTTTGCTAGCCACAGTATTTTCTTCAATTCCGTGGAAAGAGTTACCTTTTCATTGTGACGCTGGAAGGGTAAAAGGCAGACTATTCTCTGCTTTAGAAATGCCATGATAGAAGGTAAAGCTTTCATTAAACGTGCCTGTCTGAATTCATATGCTTAAGTAGCTGAACTGCTGCTAATGTCTTTTGAAAGAGAAGGAAAGAACACCCCTGTAATAGCCAGCACTCTGATTGGATGGTTAATCAGTAGTGTTTTCTGTATTGCTTGGGTGGGGGGTGGGATTGAATCAATTCATTTATGCTGAAGAAAAAAAAACAAGCCTCACAACGAAACGTGAATGTTTGTCTATTGCTGTGTGGTACTTCTCCCTTTCTTTCCTGCCCCTTCATCTTGCAGTCAGGGTAGCTGACATCTCAGTGGTTTGCAGGTGATGCTATCCATGTTGTAACTTTCCTAGTTATTGACTTGCCTGATGGAAGACTTGTGGTGGTGGAACAGCTCATTTGTAGCAGGAACTCTTTCCTTCCAACTGTGCTTTGCCTGGGTACCTGGTTATTCCAACTGGTGTTTTGTTTTATGGTGCGTAAAGAGGTGAGATGGGATTTTGCAGATCTTGACCAGGGATCTGAGCCTGCCTTTTCTGTGGTAGTATTATTTTGTTTTGGTAGTGGTCATAGTATTACTCAATGCGTTCCTGAGGGGTGTCAGAACCTGAGATTAATTGGCTTCTGGCACTAATTGTACTGAGTGAAGGTGGATGCATTATATTCAAGACTGAATAATGATGGGGTTTATTTTGTGAGTTTGTTTGGTGGCAGGTAGCACTCAGCTACTGCAGCTGGTGGGGAAAAACACTGCAAATAACTCAAAGTAATAACTTGTTGTACAGTATGCATACAGTTCTGTGGGAGCTGAGAATTATTTCTGCGTAGAGGTAAAATAATTCCCCTCAGCTTCTTGGTGATGGGTGTGTAGAACTGACTACAGGTCTAGGCTTGCAGTAACTCAGACTGGAGCTTGGTTCATAAATTCAGCACTTTTCTGTGGCGTGTGGACAGGTGTCATGTTCATTGCTGCCAACGCCAGATATTCATTACATCCTCAGTTACAGGTTGATATGGAGCCATAGTGACTAGCTTGGATGAAATATCTGGCTCTGGGTACGTGGGAGGAATTCTTCTGTACTTAATCCAGACTATTCTGTACTAAGACAGAGGTTCTTAGGTTGCAGAGTGAGACAAGAAGCTGGGAATTGTGACAGTGCTGTCACCTCTGTGCTGTAGAGTGAGAAGAGAATGCCTGGCTTAATGAGACAGAGAGCTCAGGAGTTCGGAAACAATGGGGGTTGAAACTACTACTGTAACTACTGTACTGCATTTACAAAAGGACATTTTACAAAGCTGTTCCCCACTTTCGTTACTTAACCACATGCAAGCACTAATTTGAGTTACGAGACCTGATGTTGGTTTCTGTTTATTCCTCCTCCATTTTCAGTCTGTAAAGGTTATCTCATTTCTTTGGAGACAGAAGCTTACGTTTTACTGGCACCAACCCATGTGGCTGTCTGCAGCTGTAATCAGGAAGGGAGGGTTGTGCTGCTCGATGTTCTTGTCACCAGTGGGTTTCAAATAAAGGACTAGTTTGGCAGCTGAAGACGCAGCATAAATTTGTTTGTTTAGGTAGTTGAAAATACCACAGCGTGAAAAAGAATGCATTTGAAAACAGTAACAACACTCCTTGTATCACCTGCCACATCTGTGGTACCGGGAGAGGAACTGAGTGAGATGGATCTGTTTGGTTGTAATACAGATTAGCAGCCTCCACCGAGGGGGTGGGAGAGAGGGGAATGGAGAAAGTTAATTTTCAAGATACTGAGAATACAGTTCATTACTTATTCTGCTATACTCTATGTTCCTATTCAGCAAAGGGCTGAATAGGCATTTTCAAGTCAAGCGTTTAGAGGTACGTTTCCAAAGGTCTTCTAGTCTCTAGAGGTACTAAAAGCAGCAGTTCAAAAGGCTTTTATGATGTATATTATAGATACCCTGTACCTACAGAATCCATGGAGAGTTTCCTCCTAGGTCCTTTCTATTCTCGTTCTTTGATCACCTTGACTCTGAGCCTTGCCTTGCATCTGTCTCACTTAGCAAGGCGGAGTAGCATGTGTCAAACAAAGTATTTTTCTGAGTTGAGTTCTTTATGATGGAAAAAGATCAAGGGGGGAGAGAAAAGACCATGGGAAGCAGTGACCAGAATATGGTTGTTATTAAGCCCAAGTGACTGTGTAAGTACACAGATGAACAAGGATGCCAGCTGTGCCAGCAGCCCAGCCCACTGGAGTCTGATGGCAAGATTACTCATGTGTTCAGCAGCTCAGAAGTTTGCTCTGGGCTGGAAGAGGCAGACTCATGGGGCTGCTTCACTTTATGGAGATACTGAGCATGAAATACACAGTAGAGATTTGAAGGTGCTAGTGATTAACTAAACGAGAACTTGAATGGCAAAATGATCCTTTTATGCTTCTTAGGCTTGGCAGAAGGAGAGGTGTCAGGGTGATGCTGCAGTATGTTTCAGAGCTGTGGGAGTTTGTGGCAGAGTGGAGCAGGTGTGAGCACTCCAGATCATGACTAAGTGATGTCTCGTCTGATGAAGAGGGCTGTTTTATTCCTTTCCCTTCAATGTTTTCTTCCAAATCTAATTTGCCTCAATTATGTATTTTCTCTCTTATTTACAGTTACTGATAGCTTGCAGTTTCATGTCAACCTGTTTCTGTTGCAGTCTGGAAGGTGAAAGAATTAATCTCTGCTGACTGGGAGACCTTGTAGCATTATTGCACTCTGCAAGGAGATAAAGGTTCTGACTTCAGGCACACGTACTCTGAATGGTGGAAGGTGGGCTGGATATGTTGCTAGCTATATCCCTGGGGCTGGGAGCAGCCTGTGTCTCCCAAGCACTTAGTTCAGCCTCCCAGTTATTGGTGTATATCCAGCCTTGTTTGGCACTCAGCTCTGACCTGACCTGTTGATTTTTGATCTTCAATACTATATATATTTTTTTGTTTTAACTAATGCTCTCTGGAAACATCTGTTGTGTCATGGTTATTCAGTATGCAAAGAAATGAATTGAAAAAAAGGGAGCAAGTTCCTTGCAGAAGCCGGAGTTCTGCTCTTAATACTTGAGGGTACTTCATGGGCTGATGGGAAGTTGGGATGAGAAAGGTTTCCAGAACTGCTGGGCTGCAAGTGTTTTTGATGTTTATTTTTTTAAATGAAGCACTTCAGTATTGAATTCTCATACAGAAGGGCTACTTATGTAGCTGAAGTCTATTTTTCTTCTTATGCCACTTAATTAGTCGGGGAAAAACAGAAAGAAGTACAGTGAGAATGACCTCATAATGGATTTTTCCTGCCCTTTTGACTTGCAGATGCTTTAGAAAGGTGACAGCCGTACATTTCTTCATCCATGTTGATTTACTAAACGCTTTTTCAGTAGAAATGCCTCACTGCTGCTTTATTTCTGAAGCAGATCAGCACGTTGGGAAATAGTCAGTCCAGGCCAGATACTCCTCTATTTTTCTTATGGCTGAGGTTTTCTCCTGCCTCTCAAAGGTGTACATGTTTGTAGGTGTAGATGGGAGTGAGAATTAATTTCTGCAAAGAAAAAAGAAAAATCTCCCAAAAAAACCAAACTTGTAACTATACTAGATGAAGCTTTTAATTCTAATACTGTACCCCACTGCTGTGTATATGCGTGTACAAATATTTTTCCTACTAACTTTAATCTCTGGATAATTAGGTTAGTGTATATGTGTTCTTTTTCTAGTCACAGTGCATACAGAGATTGTCAGTGTTTGCCTTAAAGTTCTTTCTTGCAGAGTTCTCTGTGCAGAGCCCAAGCAGTGTGTCTAGTCAGCAGGCAGGTTGTTATCTATTAGCACCGGCATCTTTGTGGTCATTAAGGCATTGCCCAATGCTGTGAGTAAAACACTGGACTGAAGACCAAAGATTTATCTTTATTAAGCCTGACTTGAAAGTATTGCACCCGCTTGCTTCTGATCTGATTTTGTCTTGTTAATGTGCTTCACTAACAAGTGCTTGTATGTCATAATGATCAGAATAACTCAGATGCCAATGAGCTAGAGAACAATGAAAACATACAACTTGATGCAGCTTCCTTTGGGACGCTTTCAAGCAAGCATTTAGGAAGAGATACCCAGCCTTTTGCATTTGGGAGGTGATACTAATGGGAATTAGGACAAAATTTACTTGGTTTCAGATCACATCATGTTGCTTTCTGTGGAGCACCTTTTATCTTCCAACTGCGTAGCTGTGGAGTCCTGGCCTTTTGCAACAAATGCTGTGTGAATTAGATGATGTGTTTGTATGTGTGTGCATTGATGCTGAAGAGTTCATTAGGAGTGTGTTTTGGAGACTAATTCTATTGATTGTCTAAGTGGTGCTCATCTGGTCTGTGTGTGTGTGAAGGACTCAACAAGGGGAAAGAAAGTGCTGTGAACAAGCAGAGTGCAGAGTAAGAGGGAATGCTTTCCACTCTTGCAAACTTAGAAAAAAGGCCTTGACCACAGCGAGATCAAGATCCTGGTAGGAGGGAGGGAACGGGGCAAGATAGAAATATCCCAGACTTGAAACTAAGTAAAGCTCCCTGAAGCTAAGCAGGGTTTTGGTTATATATTGATAAGAAGCGCCCAGCAAACACTGTGCTAAAAGCTAAACTGGCAAAACTTTTAACCTACTGGAATGTTTTCTTCTCATTAACATCTTCATGCCTGTGATTAGTTCATCTTCTTGGGAACAATTTTTGCTCTACTTTGTCAGGAAAACCTGCTTGGGATTTGGGAAGAAAGTAGTGCTTTCTTGGGTGCATGCGAAAAATGCTACAGCCTATGGCTATTGCATGTCGACTTACGTAGTGTAGAAAAGAAATCCTGCTTTATATGTTGGGTGTGTTGAATGATAGGTCAAAATATTTTTCTTGCATTGTGATGTCAGTCAGTCGATGTGGCTGTTTAACAAGTGGATCACATAGTTATTTTTTTAATACGGTAAGAGTTAGTAGATCTCACCTGTGAGTCAGTCTGCTAATGTATGCAGATCTGTCCTGATTCATGCATCGGAAGGGAATGATGTATTTTTTTTTTTCCTACTGGGAATTTGCATTTGTTATAAACTACAATAGACATAGCAGCGCTTCTGAAGAAAGGCAATCTATTTTTATTAGAAGAAATGTGAATTGGATGTCTTGTACGAAACTTTTGAAGTGTGCCGTACAGAACATGTGTCATTCTTTGTCCTCACTTCAGTATGAATCAGCATAGAAATCCTGCTTTTAAGCATATGCCTGTATTATTGCTATCAGTCTCTCTGTTCAGGAGTTCAGACTGCAGTAAGGGGCCAGCTCACCTCCTTTACCCTTGAGAGGAAATGCATAGTGAAGAAATGGCGAAAAAAAACCCACCTTCATTCTTGTGTCTGAATATTCTTTCATCACACGCCGTTGTTCTTAAAAGTGTTCTATGTAATCACTGAAAGTCTTGCTAGAGTTTAGTTTTCACCATTTGGAATATTGAGAAATAACTGAGCAGGCTTGCAGAGAGCTGCTGTTCTCTCAGTGCCAGATCTCTTGCTTGCAGGTGAGGAAAACTTGAATGTCTTCCCAACACAGCTTTCACTGTCCACATGTCCATCGCATGAGATGTCTTGGATGAAACCTGTTTTTCCTTCATGCGGTCCTGTAGCTCTTTTCTTTTTGGTTTCAGTCTTGTATTGACGATAGTATGATTACATCTTTAAGCTGAAAGTTGCCTTAGGGAAATACCTGTAAACTAGTCCACTGATAACGCAGTAGGTTTTACAACCTGCATTTTGTTTTGTTTGTGGGCTTAATGTCTGTTTGCAATCATTTTTGATTTTTGGGATAGCAGTAATACTGATCTCAGTCTACCATGCCTCTTTTGATCTTAATGCATCTAGCAAAATAAGAAATAAATAAAACTCTGCCTGGGCAACTGTGTGCGGTGAGGTTCCTGAGCATCAAACTTGTGCTTGTTGTGCTCAGTTGGGCCTTGAGATGACGTCAAGAAGATGCTTCATAAAGCTGAAAAATATAGTACTGCTGAGTTGGGCCATGAAGGATCTTGTGGAGGTAATGAAGGACTGTTGGATGATTTAACTGCCCTTTGGCAAAAGAGCAGCACTCTGTGCTCAAAGACTACCAGAAGATTAAGCTTTCACTGCCGCTGGATTTTAAGGAGACAGGCAAGGTATCCCTTTAAAAAAAAAAGTTCAACAACATGAAGGAGAAAACAACCGGCCCTTCCCTAACCTGTTTAGAGGGTGATCGTTTCAAATCTTACATTTAAAAAGTGACCAAGAATTATTTAAGGACACAATCTCTGATCTGTAGATGTTCTTATTAAGTAGAATTTTCACGTCGTTTGTTTTCTTTCTAGTTGTCTCCTTTCGGTACGGACAGAGGGAGGTTAAACTGGCAGCTGTAGGAACTTGGACAGAAGTGGCATTTCAAGTAAATTTTGCCCACGAGAATGGCTAACAGCTCTGTTCTGCTTTGCTAGGAGATAATGGGACTGTCACAATGTTAGCATCTACTGCCATTTGTTTTCATTGTTTAATGTGCATGGTCACTGAAGCTCATAATTAGAAAATAAGTTCCTTTTAGGAAATATGCCTTATGAAGCAGAGCTCAGAATTAGTATTCATTATGAATGCCACTGTGTATGCGACTTAAACAAGTATGAGCACCTAACCATTGTTTGCTTTCTTTTCTTTGCAATTATTGTATTATTCCCCTTGTGGCCCTTTAAAATGTTGGCCTGGTTTTGACTTCTGTAGATAATTGTCTAATATAATACATTGGGAAGGGAAGCTAACCACAGAGTTAATTTTGTTCTCTGAAGTGTTCGGCTTCTTAGGCTGATCTATCTTTAAAGACTTGGTTTCTTGCTGTAATGACTAAACCATTGGGGATTATTGCATACACAGAAATGAAAACATTAACTTGTTTATTCTTTCTGATTAATCTCCTGTGTAAAGATGGATTTCAGAATATGGAGTTTTAGTGGCTTTCTTCCATCCACTTCTGTATAGCATGCAGTAGCTCTAATTTGTGCTTTGGTCAACAGTTCTGTAGGCTGGACCATTTGGTAGTCTGGTCTGTGTGCCTCTCTGTCATCTTTCTAGTTTTGCATCTGTGGACTTCAACTCTGCTGGGAATTCTCTTGGCACTAACATTCAGATGTACTGTCTTTGATGCAGCTTGGCACTTTTGATGAGACCCAAAGGTATCCCATGGGGAAAACGCTGACAGAGAAGAACTTTGGGATGCCTATAGCAGGGCTGTTAGTAGCCCAGTTCCTCTCATTTCCATTTAATGGCACAGTACCAGGCTTGTTCTAAGCCTTTGCTTGTTGATTAATTTGTTCTTTTCTGTTCTTGAACTGGAAACTAATTGAATGCTTGTGAAAGATGCCAGATTAAACTCTGTTTTTGCCTAGAGTGCCAGTGAAAATGCATTTCTCTCCTGTGCTTCCTTAGGAAACCACGCTTGAAAAAACAAAACAAAAACCAGCCTTATGTGATGTTATGTGTGAGGCTGACAGGCACGTGCAGATAGTTGCCCTGTGCTGATAATGCTTGGATCTGTTAGCTGATTTGAATCCCACCTTTCCAGCCAGAAGCCATTCTTGTGTTCTTTAGCCTTGAAAATCAGTGACCTCCCAGCACAGAATGGGCTGACTGTATTGCACTGCTGTGAGTGTCCCTGTCTGCTCTGGAGGCATTCAAAATAATGGTTCTACTTCAGACAAATGAGCAGCACGTTCTGCGAATGGTGCTGTATGTGGTATGATACCCCCCCATCCCATCCCTTCCTCCACTTCTCAGAATACAGTCCTAGCTATAGGGGAGAGACCTGGGACTGCAGTTACGTGGAACTCTTGAACAACATGTTTGTCAGCTTTTTTTCTTTTCACCATTCTGTGCTGAAAATGATTAATTCAAAATGGTGGTCTGGCCTATAAGGGGGAAACCAGCATTTTCTTGTTCCAAACTCACACCTTGATCAGTCTGCCTGCCTTAGACAATGAAGGAAGTTATTTTGGTTAGCGACAATGGCTACATTTTAGTGAATAATCTCTTCTCCTTTGAGATAAGAGAATATTTGCTCATCATCACCACATGCGCAAACGATATTGCCTCCTCTCCCTCCCCCCCAACTGTAACCCTCTTTGCCTCCTTAGGGGGTACAGGAAGATGGTTTTGCTTTTGGAATCTGGCTGAATTAGAGATATATTGTAATCCATTAAATATGAAGCAGATTTTCTTGTGACATCCCATTTCTTTCCACTTCTCCCATTACTTGCTTGCTTTAACCTTTCTGGGAGGCAGTCTGGGCTATTGACTTTTTTGTTGTTGTTTAATGTAAAACAGCTTTTTTTTGTTTTTAAACCCAGATCTGTTTTAGAAATGCTTGAGAAGTGTCTGAAGTTCTTGTTTGCCTAAGGATTAAACTGGAATAAAAAGGGCAAGCACTGTCTTCTGGCTTTCTGAATAACGCTGATCTAACTCAGTACTTTGTCAGCATACATGAATTCTGCGTTGTTGAACCAGAGAAACCCACTTTCTATTTTGTGCAATTTTGTAACAGGGCAATGTAGGGGTACCCAAGAGATATGAGAAGAGGAAGGTGTTTCTTAGCATTGAGGAAGACTGCCTGTTGCTGCTCAGTTGTGGAGCTGTAGTTCACCAAGCTGTCAGGTTGTCCCCATGCTAATAAGAACTGTTTCTTCAGAAAGGCTCTTCTTAATAGTAGTGTTCCAGGCAAACATGCTTTATAATAAAACAGGAATGTTTAAGCAGCTGTACGGGTGTGTAGTGGATTGGGTGCTTCAGGGAGCAGGAGTGAGCTGCAGCAAAGGAAGAAAGGGCCTCAGCTTCACAGTGCAGTGTTGGTACCTGGTACCTGTGAAGGCCATGTCTGAATGAGATGTACATCTCTCATGAGCTGGTAAAATGGCTCTGGGCTCCAGCATTAGCAGCAGCAGTCGACTTCTAGTTCCTTGTCTGCATAGCTGACTACAGGGGACTCTGAATGAGGGTGAGGTAGGTGGCAGTGAAGCATGTAATATTTTCTGTTCCCCCTTCTCCTTTTCTCTTTCCTCATCTCTCAAAGAGGCTGCTACTTCAGAGGCTGTTCCCAGCCCTGCTGGGTAAGTGGAATGAAATAGAGCAGTAGAAGTGAGCAGGAGGTTCTATGGGAGGTACTGGCAGCCCGAGTCAAACACAGCAAGTAGCAGTGATGCAGGAACAAACCTTTTGTCTTACCAGGCATTTATCTTGAGTTCTTTTAAGTTGCAGTGCTTACAATTAGTTCCTAATTAATCTGATCTTCAATCAGAAAATACAAGATTGTTTTTTTTTTTTTTTCTTTCCTATCAGAAGAAAGAATGAAGCTGGAGGAATTTCTTTGAGCAGTGTTTCTTTCAGTGACTAAACGTGGGCTTACAAATGCATTTAATAACGTTTCTTAGTAGATCTTGCTGTCGCTGTGTGGAGTAAGTCTGTAGTTAATAAAAAGAAAATTACATATCCTTCTGTTTTAAGAGAGCAAGTCCCAGTGAAATGAATAGCGCTGCTATGGTGTAGCTGGAGAGAGCACAGTTGGATGTTCTGTCTGCTTCGGGCAGATGTGACTGAATTGAGGACAAAGCAGCAGCAGAATGGCTGGTTCTGTCACACATGTGGTGCTGTCGATTTCTTGGATATTCCACAAGTCAAGCAGGGTGTTTTGTGTGTCCTCTAACTATTCCTTTTCAAAGGCAATTGGGCTGATGTCAGTACTTCCTGGCTGTGTTAAAAGCCTGGAGGAAGAAGAATCTGGTGGTGGTTCTATTAAAAGTTGATCCTAGGGAGGTAGAACTGACGTCAGAGGTCAAGCACGTGTTCTCCATGGTCATCACTGATACAACAGAGATATAATGGAATGATAAGGGTATTTCAGTTGAGTAGTAAATATATGAATCACGAGCTCAAAGTGTTTTGATCCAGCAGAGCCCTTGCCTTCACTGAAAATATGAATGTTCTTAAATTTTGTTGTATTAAGATAATATCCTCTAAATAAACTAATAGAATAAAGAAGCCTTAGGGAAAGTGTCAGCAATCAGCAGAAATCAGATTCAGATTTTTATTTTTTGAATAATCTTTGTCTCTGAGGTTAAAATAACAAGAACCAGATGTAAAATTGCAGATATGTTCAGGACTTTGAAGTCACTTTGTGAGTTACAATGTTGTGGCTTGGAGAGAGAGGCAAGGAGAAAGAGCCCAACCTTCTGCCAAATGGGCAGGAATGTTAAGTTCTCTTGTTTCTCACTTCTCAGAAATGGAGTAAAAAAACCCTGGTGCTTGCATAAGTAGCTCTGGCTCATCTATCTGAATTTGCTTTCCTACAGGAAGAGCAGTATTCAGACTAAACTTCGTTAGATACTGAACACTTTTGTTCTGCAAGTAATTGAAGTTTTATGAACATTAAGTAGAGCTTACGCAAATAATAAGTAAGAAACTTATTGCCAGCAGAAGCGTTAAATAAAAGCTGCATAATCTTCTATGCCACCGTTGTTCTAGTGATACCTCCTCGTGTCTTGCTAAAGTCTGAGTTTGCAGATGATGACACTGTGATAAATTAGTGGGTTGGAAAGGAGGGACAGTAATGAAGTTTGTCTTAATAGGAGGCTGCGAAAGTTCCTCTGCTAGGACTGAATTTTTAAAGGCTCCTCCACAAGAGGGATGGTAAATATTTCTTGCACAAAGAGACCTTTTTGCATTAAATGTCTGATCCCTGCCTTACTGTGTATGTTGCAGCAAACCAGAGGTCAAAAAGGTACTGAAACAGAAGTGCTGTTTTTTCAAATGGACTCCTTTTCTTGGAGATCTTAGTTCTGACTGCAGCAAGTCTTGTGTGAAATGCAGTTTCGAGCATGTGGAAATGAGAAATACAGAAAATAAATCTTTGGTCTGTGTGTGGCAGTAAACACCACAATGATGTGGTACAACAGAAGGCACTGTCTCGTTGCTCATAGCCTCATGATTACTGCTCTGTTTTCAGGTTGAAGTAGAAGAGATGTATTTTGTTCCCCTACTTCTGGGTTGGGCAGTGTTGTTGGAAGCATGATGATGTGTCATCCTTTGGCAACCTTGACTGGCCAATTAAGAAAAATCATTAGTGGCAGAGCCAACACTTTGAGAACAACTTTGCCCTTGAAAAAAGGAATTTGATGACATGTCCATGAGCACAGGATGCATTTGCTTTCAGGAGTGCTAGAGTCACAAGTCTGGCTTGGGATGGAGGACATGTGGTTCTTTCTGGCTGTCTGTGATTTCACAGTAGTTCTGCTTTTATCTGTAGCTGTGTGAAACTGGGTACCTGTAGTAGAACTTTAACCGGAAACATGGATTTCCTCAGGGGATTTTTGTTCTAATTGTAATGGTTTCAAGTTATTGTGATGCCACTCATAATGTAAACTAGTCAAAATCCAAGAAGAATCTTTTCTCGTGCATAATTATATGCCTGTCCTTTTCATTGTCATGCTTCTATGTGCATCCCACTAAAGCATGTTCACTACAGCAGGCTGCACAGGAAACGGTCTGGATGGGTCTTGAACATTTTCAGAGGAGACTCCACAACCTCTCTGGGCAACCTGTTCTGGTGTTCTGTCACTCACTGTTAAGGTGTTCTTCCTTATGAATGCATGGACCTTCCTGTAGTGTGGTTTTTGCCCCTTACTCCTCATCCTGTTGTTGCACACCACTGAAAAGAGCCCAGCCCCATCCATTTATCTGTTATCTTCAGATTTTTATAAACAGCGATGAACAGAGATGGCAGATGTGCTTCTGTGGACACTTTTTTTTTTTTTTATAGATATATGAAATTTAATCAAATCTCTAGATTTTAATTGCTAATTTCTTTTGGAAAGAACAGTTAGTCTCTGACCTACATATGGGACTCAAGTGTGACTTTCTGATTCTTAGATTGTAAAAAAAAAAAATCCAAGCTAGTACTAAGACCACAGGGATGCTGTCTCTGCTCTACTTTTTTTTTTTTTTTTTTCCTTCCACTTCACTGTTCTCTTTTCTGTTATTAGTGTGGGCTTCTTCACAGAGAAGGAGGCTACATCCATGAGTGAAGCGTTAAGAGTGGTATTTATCAATTGCTGTTTATATGCTCATGGAGTAATTATTGGAAAGGTCCCTTAGAACAAAACTGGATTCGTTCTTTTTTCTCATGGCCTCTCTGGGGAAATCTTTTTTTTTTTTTAAATCTTGTTCTCTATACAGAAAAAATCTGGTCTGTGAATAAAGGATTCCAGTATTGAGACCTGTAGATTTTGACTTGCCCAAAATACAGAAACAAAAACCCCACACAAAGAAACTTCACCCTTAAACGTTTCTGGAAACCATTATTTTCCATGCACAAGCTCTGTGTTGAAAATTTCCCTGTTCCTGGAATTGTGTAAACTGCTTTTGCTCTTTTCTAAGATGGAAGTCTTTTCTGCCTTTCATGTACATAACATTTTAAGAAACCTTAACTGTATTACACAGTAGGGACATTGCCTCAATAGCAATGTCATTATGAAAATGCTATTTAATTTAGATTTTAGCAAGTATTCTAGGCTGGCTTGCTTCAGAATCCGGATGTAAGGATAAAGATCTATAGAGCTGAGGAAGCCACACTAAAGTGAAGAGTATTGCCAAGGGGATGCAAAATAATTGTTCTAGATCAAAGAAACAGATGTGAAAGATTAGTTTACAAAGTGTAGGAGGCAGCTAGATTCTTATATCAAAAGTGGCTCCCCTTGTTCGAGGACCCCAAATGCTTTACAAGCATCAGTGAATAATTAATTTGTATAGTCATGATGCACTTCAGAACTTGTAGGTGCCATACAAAAACCTCAGTGGAGTTATTCATTTGGCTTTTGGCCCTAAAGAATGCTGTATCAAAAGGATAAATCAACAACTCGCAAAATACGCCATTTTTAATGGAAGGGAGAAAATGATATTGTCTTCCCCAGTCTCTGAAATGAGCTTTTACTGCACGTGATGTGCTTGAGCACCCGTTGCATTCAAGGCACTCGCTTTCAGCTTTTAAAGGAAGCTGTTTGCACCTGTTTAAAACTCCTACCCTCTCAAAACAATTCATACTGCAGTGCACATGATTCTCCCTGAGGGAAGAGAGAGAATAAACTGAACGTCAGATATTAGCTGCAGTGCTTAGTGCACTGCTGGGAGGCACTTGGATACGACAGCTATACAGGCAGTGTTGGGAGCGATGCAGCACAAAAGAGAATGTGTCCGTGCCAGCAGATTACGTGTTTGATGTTCTGTACAGTATTTCTCTAGAGCACAGCTATGTTTAAGCACCTAAGTCAGAAGTATTTTTGCTCCACAGCCCCCAGCTACTAAGTGCAGCTGCAGCACCTCACAGCTCTAGCAAATGGAGGTAGCTCTTCTTCAGGCTGAGGCAAGTGATCTCTGCCAGCAAAGCTTATCTTGATATATATCAGGTGGGCTAGCAAGATCCTATGATCTCTGTAATACATGCTGACCAAAGAAAGCATAAATCCGTGGACTAAATGTCATTTTGTGATTTATTTTCGCTAGAAGGATTTTTTTTCAAGACCTTATTTGAAGCTAGAGAAGATACTTGCCACTGATTTTCCTTGGGGCATTAGCTCTGATTCTTTGCAGCTATCTGGGAAGTGTCAGGCCTGAAGCAAACAGAAGATGCTGGCAATGCTGTATAAACAATTCACCAGGTCATTGTAGGTAGAAGATATAAATGGCATACTCATATACCAACCATGGATCTTTGGAAGAGAGGCCATCTCCACAGTGCCCACCGAGTGGACAACATCAATGGCTGGAGCTTTTGCTGGGAATTGCTGCCAGTGGAAGGAAGTACAATGATACTGCAAAGCATGCTGGTGTCAGTATGTGACTTATGCACCAGGTTTCTGATCACTATTTTTACATAATGTTCTTTTGGATGGCAACAAAGGTGTTAGGGCAGTGGTTCTCAATTTATTTTTTTCTTTGTTAATGGAGCCATGCTTTTCAGTCTGGCCTATGAATGGTTTCCTAGTAAAGAACCTTTATATTCTCAGCAGTGGCATTTCTGAGCTTTAGAAGCACTGTTTTAATTTAAGAAAACTGACGTTAATGCCGTGTCTGCATGGGTGCTATATGGCGCACCTTGGGCATGTTTCTATACTGATTTCCTCTCAAAGATGGGCTTCTTAGTATATCTCGTACAAAGAGACTTTTAGTTCTTTCTTGAGACTTCTGAAGTCATTACTGTGGTAAACCATAACAATGCCTTCAAACCAACAAATAGCAGAGGTATTTTTCCTCAGATGAATTTCACCCTCTGCCTTTATTTTTCTGTTCTCTGTGCAGAAACAAGGCAACAATATAATTCTTACCCAATTTCTGCTTCATTTGACCCCTCTCTATGGAAACTCTTCTTCAAGGGTCATAGTCATGCATTTGAATTGAGGCACTGTGTGATCCCTTCTGCTGTGCTGGAGGGGCAACATAAAAATGACAGAAACGATGAGACGAAATGCAGCATGAATAAGATCCAGTAGCCTATTTTTGAAAAGCTTTGTTGAAGGCATTGCATAAAAGTGACAGAACATAGTTTTATGGTTTAAAAAATGAAGAGAGAATTATGTAGGTAATCCTTTCAGCCTAGTAAAAATACTGTAGTGTACAGAAATGGAAGTGATACGGCTTTCTGTGATCTGAATTGGCATCTAACCTTAGTCAGTAGGTGAAACAACGCTTGATGAACTTGCTAATAGTAATTGCTTCTTTTATCGCTTAACAACAAAGTTGTGTTTTAAAAACATTCGTTAAGTGAATTAGACAAATAAGGCAGTTCAAATGATAAATAAAATCTCTACAGATAAAGGAAATTCCATGTCCTGCATTGCATTTATAGTTGGTAGAGGCCTTTATTTTAACGTTTGTCTTTCTTGAAACTGCACTTTTGAGAGGGAAAGTCTGGTTAGGAAAAAAATACCTCTGTTTAGAAATAAAGGGAACTTTTGAGTGGGAGATTGATCCCACCTATTTGAGATAAGATCAATCTTTGACTTCCCTCTAGATGGAAAAAATGTGAGTTGTTCTTTCCTTCCTTTTGCTGCTCTGGGAACCAGGATGTCCCTTTAAGGTTATGCCCCTGACACTACAACAGGTTTTGTTCTGTTTTTGAAAACTATTTTCTTTCCTCTTCCCCCAACTTTTCTTTTTCCTTGGATGTGTTATAAATTATAAAACTAATAAATAAATAAAAGGAAAACTCAATTTTGTGATGCTCGCTGTTTGAGTGAGCCAGCTTGCCTGTCTGTCAGACCACTGTGAAATGAAGATGGTTATCTCCAAATGGCTTCTGAAGGTAAATGCCTTCAAGATTTTGAGTGCTTGTAGTGAGTGCTGACAGGAGGATGGAGAAAGGAAAGATGTTGGGTATTCCTGCATAACTAGACTGTCCCATGAGAAATCACAGCTGGTTCTGCTTTCTTGTCTGTTCTCCCGTTTCAGCATCTTACTTTGGAAATTCTGAAGACATTTTGCTGACAAATTATAACTTAGATAGAGGTGAGTTTGTTAGTTTTGCCTTTTCTTTTGAATTTTCAAAGTGCATCACGGCATTGTAGGCTGCTAAGTTAACAGAAGAAAGATCAGTAGGAGAACAAGTTTCTCAGGGCAAATTTCCTCACCCAAGACCAAGACAGCAAAGGTACGTTTCTGTTCACAGGAACAGAAGAAAAAAAACTGGTCACCTATCAGTTAGTCTTTGTAAATGAGTTATGAAGAATCATGTCTAACGCCAGCTGGGCTCTTGGGTCTTGTGCTAGATCTAGAGACATGACTCAGAAAGGGTTGCTTTGATATATTTGTCATGTATGATCCTTGCTGTGCTACTTGCTGACTCTGCAAATGATTTTGATAGTGAACAAAGAAACCTGTGCTTAGCATGTAAATGACCAAAAAAGTCAAAAGAAGTTTACTTTTCCCTTCTTCTTCTTATTTGATTTATTTATTTATTTTTAATGGATGAATGGAGTTTCTATGGTGCCTTCCCATCCTGGCCCGTGGCTGTCCAGAATAGTCACTTGCTCATTCACAATATTGCAGAGGTAGTTTTGCTTCAGCAATGGACGTGGAGTCGTGCTGAACTTGTGCTTGGTATGAACTCTTTTTATTGCAAGGGAGCAGTTATTAATGTGCTTTCATTTTTAAGCCCATTATAATTCCTTCACTTTGATTAATCTCGTTGTGGAGCTCTTTACTCTTTTAGCTTGTGTAAGGTGCAAGTCTGATCATAACAAGTGTTTCTGTTATTTCCCTCACAGTTGATGGAGGAAGCAAAAGGGCTATTGATTTTATATAAAAATGAGTTTAATGAGACTTAGAAGTAAGACTTGATTCAAGGCTTATTGGAATCAGTGCTGATCAGTCATTGCATTACAGTGGATTTCAGGCTTTGGTATTTGACATACTGCTACGGGGCTCAGCTGTCTATGTAGTAGGAGTTTTGCAGATCTTCATCAATTGTTCAAAAGCTGCCACCTGTTGTGTTGTGAGGGCAGGGAATGGGAAGCAAGCTAACCATGTACTTAACAATGCTTCTTTTATTTCTGCTGTCTTCTCTTATCTTTTTGAGCATTTTGACCTTGATTGTGTGGCAATGTCAAACAGAGCATGCAAGTACAGATAACACAGTAGTTGTTTAAAAGCATTATAGAATTTATCAGACATAATAGGGCTAAATCTGTGATGAGCTGCACTTTGATAGGTGCTAAGAACTTCTTTTTTAATTGTAGTATGAAGAGAACTGGGAAGAAGGAAAAATATGAAACAAACGTAAGCACAAGCTAGTGATTCAGAGGTTCAACTGTATCAACAGTTGGGCTAGATCCGGCCTATGGGCAAGTCCTGTTCTGTTTTCCTTGTACAGGTGTGCGTATGTTGATGCTCTGCCTATGAGATGCAGCTTTATCCTTCAGGAAATAAGTATTTCTGTGACATGGAGCAGAAAGACAGCACTGCAAACCAGCTCTCAGCATTCATCCCTGAAAGATTGGACCATTCTCTTTGCTGTCTCCACAAATTACTGCTGTGGCTCAAGCTTCATTCCCCGCCCCCCTCTCTTTTCCCCTCCAAATGCATAGTTCCCCCTGGTAGAGAAGTGTGTAAACAGTGCATTGCTCTCTCCTCTTCAGCCCTCAGGAGTTTAAGTACAGAAGCAGGCCTTTTATTTACCTTGTTCCTGAAAACGCCATCTCTTAAGTTCCTTCACCATACATGGTTAGGTATGCATTTTCAGCTGAAGAAAATTGCTGTGGCAGTCCATTGAAATTAAGAATAAATGTATGTATTGGCAGTAACTATACTGGTACTAACAAGAATGGCAATTACAAGGAAAATGGTGGAAATACAGAAGGTATAAGGAAAAGGGAACTCACCAGAGCTGAGGCGATCCTCCCTGGCAAGCAATCTCCAAGAGATGCTGCCTCAGTGAGGGTCAGCCCTTAAATGAGGTCTCAGAGGAGGTGGAGTCGAACTCCACCCCTCCAGGGAGCACAGCTACATAACTTTCACCTGTGCTCCCACAGCTGACCCCACACTTGCCTCAGCTGATTAATCAGTGGTTCACACTGTGATTACCAATTTCCCATACAATGTATTATATCGATAAAAGATGCAATTAATAGAAACGGGGATAAGATTGTTTTCCATGCATTTGCTTTTGAAGAAATGCAGCTACTTCTAAGGTCTCTGTAAAGACCCATTAAAGCTATCCATATAAAATCTAGAAACTCTAAAGAAAACAGCAAAATGGAACCTCTGTTCTTGGAGTTTACTCTGGTCTGTCAAGCCTGTAGGATGAAGACATTTTTAAATAATAATAACAATAATGAGATATTGCTTCTCTGTTAGGTTTGCTGTCAGCAGTGAAACTACGAACGAAAGGAGCAGAGCTCATGTAGTTTGTGAGCTAAATGGAAGTAGGAAATGTATATTTGCTGTTACAAAAGTTACCTATTCCCTTCCCTTAAGAAGCAGGTGTTTGCTCTCTCATACATCATTCAGTTTAGCAGTAATGAACATTTAAGCTGATAGCTTTAAACCTCAGTACAAAATTAGTGCTTTATCCTTGATTCCACCTTATTTGTTTCTGCTGCTCTGCAAGTCCCTCTGGGCTCGTTTTCCTGTTGGCACTGCACGTACCACTTGACATCAATGGACAATGTGCTTAATTCTGTGCCTGTGCTGCTGCTCTGTGGTGATGGAATATATATGTATTCATATAGGCTGTCCTTCCTGCTACATGTCTAGACAAAAAAAAACCAACAAAAAACAATCACATTTGTATGGGAACTGTTAGGTCATGGTCTGAACCAGTGATTGAGCACCTGGTGGAGGGGTGTGCCAGTCCTGGGAGCACAGGTGTGAGCAATTCACCAGTGCAACCAGGAGGGGTGTGCTCTGGGTCCCGTTCTCCCTAACCTCATTTAAGGGCTGGCAACTGAAAGGGAAGTATCTTTACTTGGGGACTGCCTCTTTCTGGAGTTTCTATTGAGCACTGATTCTCAGAAAGGTTAAGCTATTTCTTCTTTATTAATGATCTATGGTTGCTTCCTTTCTTGGGTGATTTGAAACTGGTTAAAGGCTATTATATTAACTGCCTCCCATCCATATGTTGCTGATACACGTTCATCTTTGTATGGTGGTGCTTTATTTGGGCGCAGCGATATTTCTCGTCTCCTCTGGAGGCCTTTTTACCTGCAAAGACTCCAGAAGGCATAAAACAACTTGCTGTTGCCTGTCCTGTGGGTAGGAAGGAGGGCAGATGGAGTTTTCCTAACAGCCCCTGTGTTGCCAACCTCTTGGTAGCTTTTTGCGGGCAGTCTCATGTTTGGGCTGTTTTCTGCTCCCTTGAATGAAGGCAGCTGAACTTAATGTCCCATTCATCTGTGTGAGATTGCGGAAGGCTTCTTGTGATGGTGGTGAGTTTGTGCACAACAGCATGGCTCACAGAGCAGTGTCTATGATCTGGAAGTATTAAGTATTGTATCTAAGAGGTCTCCCCACAGTTTAAGATACAGACAGATAGTATTACAAAGTGTTTATGGTGCCTGTGCTTTCTAGTAAGTGGATATGTTCTGAACATGAGAGTCCATCCAATTCTTCTTAAATGCCACTGTGAAGTGCTTGCGCTGCCTGTTGTAAGCGCACACATCTGTGTATGCTTTGCTGTGTATTGTCTCCCCTGGTGCTGTGTGGGTGGCAAGTTAAGTCTTTGAAGAAAAAGACTTTTTGAAATGGCACAGATGCAGCTGTGTTTTTCCAGGACTTGCACTTTTAGCATCTGTGGTGTTAATAGTAACCTCCAAATCCTCATTTCTTTTATGAATTTATGTAGTAGAATCTGCGCTTAGGTGGCGAGATGCCTCCTACTCTTTATGCTTTTGGCATCTTTTTACCTAGTCAATGGGAGTAGAGAGAATCTGACATCTGGAGACATTTGGGAGGTGACAGCACAGAAGAACGGCAAGCCTTCCTAATGAATTAGTGCTCTCTGTGCAGTCAGAATTGGTGCACAAGACAGTGTTGTTGCTTTAGTTTCTTTTTGTCTAGTTTACTGAATGCTTTTACCTATACAAGTTTCTGAGTACTCCTATTTTTCTCTCAGGCTCCTGTGATCTGTGGCAAGTCCGAGGTCAAGGAGAAGCAGTGGCAAAACCAGGCGTAGAAGTGAGAACATCAAATTCCTGCTTGTCTGACTGAGCGTAAGGTAGGAGCTGCTTTAATGGGTACTTTTTTACTTAGTAGATGGCTTTTGGATACATAAGAGATCCTCCACCAGCAACAGAGTAGCAGAGAATGAACTCCTTGGTAAATGATAGATGCAGACAGGGGAATACATGCTTGCTTTTGGTAGGATTTTATTTATTTATTTATTTATTTGATTACTCTCAAATAATGTTAATGGTCTGACTCAAGCTTCTTTAGAAGTACGGTATTATGTTTTCAAAGACATGGTGTCTCTTCAGGTTGGGGGATGGAAGGGTGGAGCACAGCCCTGCTGAAAATGACTTGGGAGTGTTGGGGGGTGGCAAGGTGGACGTGAGTCAGCAGTGTGCTCTTGCAGCCCAGAAAGCCAGTGGTATCCTGGGCTGCATCAAAAGAAGCGTGGCTGTCAGGGTGAGGGAGGTGATCCCTCCCCTCTACTCTGAAATGATGAGACCTCATCTGGAGTACAGCATCCAGATATGGAGTCCTCAGTACAGGAGAGACGTGGCCTGTTGGAGCATGTCCAGAGAAGGGCCAGAAGAATAATCCAGGGGATGGAATGCTTTTCCTGCAAGGACAGGCTGAGAGAGCATGAGGCTTTACCTTGAAAATGAGCATCCCAATGATGAGGCTGAGCATGTACCCTTATCCTTCTGTCTTCTCTGGCTACAAGTGTAGAATTGTTTATGCCAAACAGCAAAATTTCTCTAGGAGCATTCTCCAAACTGCCCAGTTGCTAATGTGTCTCCTAAATTGCAGGTCCATATCCTTGCTCTAAATTGACACAACAGAGGTTTGTCTTAGATGTTCATTATTCTGATCATCCAGTGATGGGACACAAGTTTCCTAATGCACTTGAGTAGTATAAGTGACTGAGCAAAAGAAGTCACTAAACATTCTGTGATGACAGTTTCCTCCTGTTCCCCAAGTGAAGCAGGTTTACTTAAGCTGAAGAGTTACGTTTAGTTTTTCTACTATGGGAAAAGCTACAGCATGGACTCAGCAATTACTTTAGTGCAGCAAATCTACGCTGGAGAGAAGTGTTATGAGTGTCCTGGCTGTGGGGAAGCATCAAGTAAAGCTCATAATTTGAGATGCCTGAGAATCGAACTGTGAGGCACAGTGGGGATAGAAGTAATCTATTACCCAGGGCCTGTTTTTATTTTTTTTATTTTTATTTTTTTTCCAAACCAACAGAGCCTTGCAAACTTAACACAAATTAGTAGTTTTTGGATTGCTCAGTGACCTTCTTTCAGGTGATTTACAAAATCTTTTTTCAGTGAAAATGTTTGCCTGAAGCTTAATAAATGTTTTGTCCTTGTCTGGTGATATCCACCAAGAAGGCAAGCACGAGAGGAATTAATAGGTATAACAAGGATGATTATTTTTACCTTCTGAAGAGGATCCTCTGAGAGCTCGCTTTTTCTTCAGGAGAGAAGTCTAAGGTTTCTTTTCTATGCAAGTGATTGACAAATGTGCTCTGGGATGTGAAAGGTAATGCAAGTGTATACTTATGGTTATATGTATTGTATTTTGTTAATGATACGCATATGTGTGAAAGTACTAGGGGAGATTTTTTTCTAGGGAAGCACAACTGCATTTTATTACTTTAAAGCAAAGCAAACAATCAGAGATCTCTACAAACTTATGAAATACGACTTCATGTAATGAATGAATCCAGCATCTAATTAAAGGAGATCATACTTTCACAATGGTAAAGTGGGGGAAATACTACTGCTTTCAGCCATCAGTGCCTGAGAATGGAGTAATGTGGTTTGGCAAGCCATTCTGACTTGGAGCCAAAGACTTGGAGGAGGACAGGTGCTGTCTGAGCATTGTCACCTTTTTTTCCCCTGCCTGATCACCTAGCACAGTGAATGATCTTCCACTCCTTACAAGGTATTCACAGACACTTGTGTGTTTACCTGTGGGAGGTATGCAGATAATTATTTAATTTTCTGTTTCAGGAAGTTGTCATAGGTTAAAAATAAACAAATAAAAAAAGCCTGATAGATCACACTAGGCTGAAAAGAACATTGCTGCATTTGAATGAGGGCAGATCCTAGTGAGCAAATCATGGAAGTGATTGTTGTCTCCTGTTGAGAGCGAAAGCAGACGTTGGTGCCTTAGCTACATATAGCTCAATGAATTGCAGTGAGTTCTTTCGTCATGCTGAGGCATATAATTAACAATATAGAGCTAGTGGGAGGATAGAAGTGTTTGCAGCAACATGGGAACTCAAAGACTTCCCTTGCCATCGTTTTGGTTAAATTGGCAGCTTTCCAATGAAGTCAACCCACCAATAATTCATATAATAGAATCTGGACTACACAGTATCTATAAACAGAGGGTGATATGCTTCCTGGAGGCTTTCTTTTTAGAAATAAAGGTTTTCTTAATTGCTTTAATTGATCTGGACAATAAATATCTGATTCTATTAGTACATCTGTTGCTAATGAAATCTGTGGTAGGGAATCTTTAAGTAGTTTATTTTTAACAGTGCTGCTGTAACAATAATGTAAATGCTCTGAACCCAATGTACAGTGCATATACCCTGATGGGCTTTTTGTGTCTGCTTATTAGATGGAAACAGCTGGGTAGCAGAGAAAACAATTTGTAACTGGGGTTTCCCTATGTGGGAAAAGGCTGTGGCTGTTCACCCTCGCTCCTTAAAGTTTGTTATGAAAACAACCAGGTTGTATGATATTTGTAAGACATTCCTCCTCTTCAGAATACTATTGTCCTCCTGATCAGCTGGCCATTTTTGCTGTTCTATACAGGCTGACCTGTGGGTTGGAAAAGATACCCTGAACCAAGTGACTTGCTCGCTCTCTTATTTGTAGATTCTGGTCAATATTTGCTCAAAGGAGGAAGCTTTAAAATATTGTCTCTTAAAGGACGATGATTTTTCTGTTCTGTGAGTTGTCCTTTGCTCCAGGGCTGTTAAGCTTTCTTACATTTTGCATCTGTGAGGAATGTGCTTAAGTCATGAAGTTGAAAAGTCATGTTTGTAGAGCCTCTTGTCTTGATGTCTCACTGTGTCATTCTCCGGATGTAGTGAGAGCTAATGCTCAGAATGTAAGATTTCTCATGTGCTTTACTTGGTATTTTATTGCATGCTTGCAGCAAACACCCAAACATGTAATAATTGAAATTACTTCGCCCTTTGACAGGATTACAGTTGTTTTATTATTAAAGCATTTCTTTTGCCAGTTTTGTGTTAACACACACCATCATAAAGATCTAAGCTAGAAGGCTGTTATTGCCATCTGAAGGCCTGTGTATACTGTACAGTTGTTATACACAGGTTTTAGAGTGTTCACAGCAGAGCCTCAGAGGTAGTAAGCTCCTACCCACAATTTAAACAATCCTCTAGAAATTGAGAAGTAGAGCATGTACAGAGCAGCTCAATTTGTCCTGCAGTAAGACTTATCTGATAATCATGTCTTCAAATCTGGCTGTTATTGAAGGATTTTTATTAAAAGTCCTTCCTTTGGAGAGTTTAAATAAAGGCAGTATTTAATTTTAATTAAGAATTAACCTTCAACAGTCTTTCTTTCTCCTTAAAAAGGTGACCTTTATAAAATGCCAATTACTTACCCAGGAGCCTGCTATTTGTGTTCTTGTGTCTGTGCTTATGATACAGATCTATATGTAGATCTACATATATTCCTATTATAGATAGATGAGCATTTATATATGACAATAAAGAAATGCACTTTAAAGCATGTTACTGGTATTTAAAATTCCTTTAATTTGAGCTGTGCTGTTATGTATAGATGTGGTTGGAAAATCTGTAGCTGGAGTAGGCCTTTAATGTTCCACATATTATTTAGTTAACTGGAGCCCCATCAGAAAATGGGGCTTGAGCTGGGGCAATATGAGGGCTGTAATCTAGAAATTGGGTTGTATGTATCTGAGTTATAGCTGTACTTTAAAGGCATTGATAGTGATGTTGTGTACCAGACCCTTGATAAGAATATAGTAGGGGGGGCTCTCTGACTCCAAAAGCATTTAAAGTCACCAGGCTGAAAAATGTTGGGAAGACTGCACTGAGAGGGGGAAAATTGACTGTCCAGATCACGTTGTGTGATTACGTTTCTCCTAAACCCCTGCTAAGCATGCTCTCCCATAGACTGCCCTGTCTTTTCTTGTTCTTGGATCAATCACTCATTCATGTGCACAATTTTTTCTACCCCAGCTAGGCAATCTACACAGGGAGACATCTGAAAAACCTTCCTTAACTGAGTGTGAGTAAACACAATTTTTTGATAATATGTCTAGTATTCCAATTAAGGTCCACAGATTGAATTTGCTCTTAATATGCTCTCCTGGTTGGATTTAAAATATATTTAAGTTTCTAAAGAACTGAACAGAGGCTTAGATTTTTCAAAGGCCTTTAACTTGCTTGGGTGCTTTTGAAAATCCCTGTATGTGTCTTTGTGCCCACAGCCTTAGTAAATTTGCAACTCCATAGAACTTGTTCAGCATTCCAGACTTGAGGAAGGTCTGGAGTTTCTGTCTTCTGTTCACAGTCCTGAGATGTATTTACTGCAGCTGGGAGTACTTGGAATGCTGACTGTAACTGTGCAGATGTAAAATGGGTCAGTTTTAAATCTGACCCTTAATAATGCAGGTTTATGATGTTGTAGAAACATAGAATGGCCTGGGTTGAAAAGGACCACAATGATCATTCAGTTTCATTCCCCCCTGCTATGTGCAGGGTTGCCAACCACCAGACCAGGCTGCCCAGAGCCACATCTAGCCTGGCCTTGAATGCCTCCAAAGATGGGGCATCCACAACCTCCTTGGGCAACCTGTTCCAGTGTGTCAACACCCTCTGTGCGGAAAAACTTCCTCCAAATATATAACCCAAACCTTCCCTGTCTCACTTTAAGACTGTTTTCCTTTGTCCTATTGCTCACTATCTCCCCTCATAAACAGTTGTTCTCCCTCCTGTTTGTATGCTCCTTTCAAATATTGGAAAACCACAATGAGGTTTCCGCCAGTGAAAACCCAGGCCTTTTGTGAGTATGAGGATGGTGGCATGTAGTATCACAGAGGAAATGTTAGCTGACACACTAATTTAATAAGGTGAAATATCTCCACTTGTAATCTTAGTGTGGATTTTTTTTTAGTTTTATTTTATAAGTGGAAGGACTAAAGACTGCAGTGTCAATTGAAAGCACCGTGGATAAATCTCCTTGAGAATGCTAATCTGCCAATTAAGTTTCACTTGGAAAACCTGTTAGTCTGTTACTTTTTCCACTTCTTCCTTTTTCTTTGCATTCTGCAGGGCTGTCTTTATGCAACAAAGAAAAATAGCCACTAACCCAATGCAGTAGAATGTTGTAAGTCTTGAAATGATTGCTGGGAAGTAATTGTCACTGAAACTTGTACTGCACGTTACTAATTTTGTTCCTGACGTTTGCTCCATCATGTCTTTTGGGCGTTCCTTATAGAAAGCAATATTACCCTGAGCCAGCTAACATTAAGAAGTAATGCTTTCTTTGTCTACAATGTGCCATAGATAATTGAAAAGAGGGACTTTTGGAGGCTGAATTTAGTGATGCTTTAGCTTATTGTATTTTTTAAGTTCTTTTTTATTCTGTGGTAATGCAGTTTATTTCTTTCTTCACTTCCATTATTGTCTAATGGTTCTTTAGTATCCAGTGCCATCTCTTTTCTGTTTGTCTGTGACAGATTATTTTGACAGCTTTGGGAAAAAATGATGAAACATTGCATTTTTTTCATTGACTAGTCCCTCTAATGAGCTTTATGTCAGGCCATGGAAGGTGGCCAGTGGTGAGACTGCTTGGTGCTAAATGGTTGTGCAAGGTGGGACTAAAACTTGGCACTGAAAAGGCTGTAGGTTGCCTTGTACTGCATCAAAAGAAGCATGACCAGCAGGGTGAGGGAGGTGATCCTCTGCTCTGTGCTGGTTAGACCTCACCTGGAGTATTGCATCCAGATGTGGAGTCCTCAGTACAGGAGAGACATGGACCTATTAAAGTGTGTCCACAGAAAGGCCACAGAAATGATCCATAGAATGGAACAGCTCTCCTATGAGGATGGGCTGGGAGAGCTGGGGCTGTTGAACCTGGAGAAGAGACTTCAGACCTTGGTGCTGGGAATATGACTCTGGGATATGGCAGTCTGTCTGTTGTGCCTCATCTTTACTGTGCTGGCACCTTGCTGTGGATATTTCTTTTCCTGGTTGAATGCTACTGTTCTAATTCTCCTGCCTGTTAGTGCACATCTACAGTCTTATCTAGGGCTACCTACCCCTTTGTAGCTATAACTTGACATCCAAAAGGCAAATGAATGTCACATCTCAGAGTACAGCCTAGCATTAAATTGCTTTAATGTTGGGTTTTAAATTTGGCTGTGTTGTAAATACAAACAGCAGTGTGTATCCTTTGTGTAGCTGCAATTGTAGCAGTGAGAATAGGTATTTGCAGGATTGGGACTTGGAGCTCTGCTTATGACTTGCTCTGTAAACTAGCATGAGGGATGCTTGCTCAGTTTTCTTTCTTGACCTGCTCCCTAAAACATTTAATGCATTTTGGAAATGGGATCCTCTGTTTCTCTTATGCCACTTCTTGTTTATGGCAAGGCTTTAAGTGTTGCTCTATAATATATTTGTAGTACATGCAGATTCTATGTGTGGCCTGTAAGAGTGCAGAATTCTGTATTTGAATATAGTTGGAAGTCAGGGCTCCTGCTATAAAGATGGGGATGTTCTACAGCAGTTGGAGGTAAATTTGCTGGTGGTGATATTTTTTTTCCCCCAGTTACATTAGTGGTAGAGACTCCCCAAAGACAGCAAGGATCATGGGTTGCTGCATATCTTACTAAAACATAAGCCAAAATGTTTATGCTGACATCTATTTAGCTGTCTCTATAGCTCTCTTGTTTTTCAGTTTTTGCTCGATTATATCGCAGAATACTGTGGAGCATGTGGTGCTCATTATGTATTTCTCAATAGGTCAGCAGCAGTCCCAACCTAGTGGAGATTTGTGGTAACATGCAGAAGTTGCCAAATTGTTAGCATCCATCAAACTGAACTGTTTGCAGGATGGGAGGCCATTTGCTATTATTGCCCATTATTATCAAGATTGGGGACTGGGAGACTTAGCTTGTTTTCCATGATTTTGAGATGTTGAATTTTTCTTCATCTTTCACTGTCCAGGCTGGGAATGCTGTGGAATTTTAGTGGCAGCAGGGAAATCAGAGGAAAGCAGACTTGATTTGTGTCTAGTTATGCAACCATGGAATGACTGCATGATTGTGTTTTTAACAAAAAAAAAAAAAAAAAGTATACAAGCATTCAAACATTGGCTGCACTTTGTTGTAATACATAATGTGTGTCTGATTTGTGAAGCAGGGGGTAATGATTGAATCCAGAGCAGCGCATCCACAATGGTGACTGTCATCTGTGCTGGAAAGGAGACTATTTCAACAGTCCCTTTAATTTTAGCTAACTGAGGGAGAAAAACATACGATTCTGTTGTCGGCTGCTATAGCTGGAGATTTGAATAGAGCCTGCGATGACACCCATACAGTAACATACGTTAAAATGAAACTAAAAGCGGTGCTCCTTCACCCTATCATTAACACAAAAAAAGTATATTTTTTAATTGCAGATCACAAAGGGGTGTTAGGAGAAAGGCTGATTTTTGTCAGTGTGTGTCCTGAATGTAAAGCAATGGTATTTTTAAATAGAGCCCTTGATTGTTTCTGGTCACTGGGAGCTTGACTTACAAAACAAATATTTTGACAGTAAAAGATGCAGCTATGCACAGATGTAAAGGAAAGACAGGTCCTATGGCTTTTAGAACAAGTAGATTTTTGACTTTTCCACCTTGTTTGCAATTATAGTGCAGAGAAGAGAAATAAACTGTCTTATTTCAACTCTCAGTTTGTGTTTCAAGTGAAATATTGACATTGGGGGGAAAATGTAAATAAGAGATTCACTCTTTAGTATTTGCTGAAAGCAGTGCTTGACACTGTGCTATATTTATAAAGATTGAGTTAACCTCAGAAGCAACAGCCCTAATGAGTGGACAACTTGAAAAAAGAACCTTCTACTACTAAAATTTTGGGAGGGAGTTGTTCTCAGGAATATTTAAGAAGTTATTTGAATGCCCAAAGTATAAGATGAGAAAACCAGGCTGTAACTCAATTCTTATTCTTAAAACAAACTTAGTTTTAAAGAGGGTACTTTTACAGGGGATTAAGTCCTTAAAGCAGTGCGAAGCTTTGCTTTAAGAAAATAAACTATTCTGTATCCCATGGTGTAATGAGGACCTTGTCTGTGTCTCAGTACAAGCTTGATGGAGAAGGAATAACAGATGCCTCTGTCACAACTTCAGTCCTACAATGTCTGTGAAGTCAACATTAAAAGCCAGTGCATCAGTGCCTGTCACTAGTGCACTGTTCTGCACTTGCATGGCCGTGCTGGGAAGATGAATTAGCTGAGTGTGAGGAAATGGCTTTCTAGTAATTTCTCCTGCAGCCAGCAGAGTTAAGTGAGATGAGAGCACTTAACTCTTCTTGCTGATTAAGATTTTGAGGTACCTAGATCTTGAAATACTCAGCATCCAAATAGGTTTGGGAGAAGGTGATTTGTGTTTTCAGGCTTTGTTAAGGTATATAAGGGGAAGTGAAAGCTACACTGAGGCCACACCAGAGAGAAACTTTTTCTTGTATGGTACATGGGGCTTTTTGTGTGCAGGATGCAATGTGCAATAGCATCTTGTACTGCTCCAGTTCCACAGGTCTCTTATATTTGTATATCATTCCTAGATATATAATCTTATATTTGTATAGCATTCCTAGGCTGAGGTAAAACAGCTCTTTCACGTTGTTTCCATTTTATCCATTCAGTTTTCTTACATCTGAAGTATAAGATTTAGGGTAGGAGAAATCAGTAATGTTTCAAGATTATAATTATCGATTTTTATGTTTAACATTGAGTTGCAAAGTGAAGTTCTTTAGCTGAATTAATGATCAATGACACTATTAATGCTAAATGAGTCCATCAAGATCATGTTCTCACCATAAATGCCAGAGGAATGAATCATGATTAGGCTATTGTTTTACAGTTGCTATTTTGTCGAATAGTTATTGATAAAAGAAGTGCTGGTATGACTGCTGGTTAAAAAGCTTGACTCATTTAAATTTCCATTAAACTGTTAAAAAATTATTGACAAATTCCCTAAGACAGAATTTGAAAGGATATGTGTGTTTGTTTTTGAAGCCTCAAGTGGTAGCAAAAACACAGCCTAACACTGGCTTCAAATCTGAATTAATGCCTTATATAGATCATAATGTCTTCGCTGTCCTCACTAAATACTTCTATATTTTGATGTTTGCATGCTTGATTGTGACCTCTGAACAGAAGAGATGATGATTATTTTTTAAATGTAAGTTGTAGGTGTGTGTGATCTTAGACATATGAACCTTACTTGAAATTTTGCTTGTGCTCTCTAGGGCTTGCTGTGTGGTACTTGATAATACTTTTGGATTGTAGCTCCAGAGATTGTTTGTAAAGTATCTACAATAGTTTTGCTATGTGTGTCTAGAATACTGCTGTAGGAACGGTCCCAATATCCTCTTGCCTGTGACTCTTGTTTTTTTCTTACAGTTTTCCTTGCACCAGACTTTTTTCCCCAGGGTTATCCACCTCATTGCTAGTTCTGAATGCTAGCTTCAAAATGAGCGAGGAAACAGAGCAGGTAGATGGAGGACAGCAGGAACTAGATTGCCTTTTTCAGCAACATCTTATGCATCTAAGATGAGAGTGCCTGTTGAACTGTCTTGTCTTGATCTCTCCTGGCTGTCTTTGAATGCTCTCCTTAGCTTTACCTAAGCACAATTGAACTTGTTGTGCTGTGTGGTTCTGACTGTCAGTTTTGATGATCCGGTGTGTTCACACAAGTTAACGTTACCAAGAAGCTGTGTAAATTGATGAACCATGAGACAGTATGAATATATTCATATATTGTTGAAAGTATTGTGGATTGATGACTGGTCTTTGTTAGAAGCTGGACTCCTTGGAGCATGTTACACTCCAAACAAAGTACAGAGGTGTCTTTTTAGCCAGAGAGTGTCTTCAATTACTGGAATTCCAGAGTTTTGCCTCTCTTGAGGTGAATGTTTTGTTGAGGTTGTCTTTGTTATTCCAAGGAGAGCTAGTCATGCTCAGAAAAATGGGGCTAGAGTCTGCAAAAGGCTTGTGAAATGTGCTATGATACACGGAGTGAGCAGAGGTAACAGCTTTATGGATACTGTTGCAGACCAGCTCATAAGAAGGCCAGGGTTCTTTGCTGACTTCTGTTTTGTTTGGCATTAAAGGAAAGATGTTACTTTTCATGTGTGTTCTTGTAACCCTTGGACTCAACAGGAAAATGGCACTTGGTGGCTGTTTTATATGACTGATGCTGTCTGCGGTGCTGGCAGATAAGTTTATATTGCAAGGGGAATCTGAGGAGCAGCCTACACAACTGAAATGTATTCAGGAGGATCATAGCTATTAAACAGCTTGAAAAGACCAGTAGAATCTCTAGAGAGTTAAATGGCAGTTTTGACCTTATGGAAACTTTACTTCTTGGTCTCACAAAGGAAGTTTTAGCTGAAGTGTGAGATAAATCTTTAATAGAATTACTTTCAGGCTCACAAAATGTACTTTGCAGCGAGATCTACAAAAGTCGTGTGCTCCTTAAAAAGTAAGCAGGAGCCAGAGGTCTTCTCTTCCCTGATGGCTTCTTCATTTTGTGGAATCAATCTCTACTCATCCACACTGTTTAATGTTCACTTGCCTGGCATCTCACAACACGCAACAGTGATCATATCTGTGATTAGGGGAGAGGTGCTCCTTTTGTGGTATGTATAACAGTTGCTCTCCTTGTTAGGGGAGTATAAATGTGCTGCTTTGGCTTTATCCTGTAGTAGGAGCACAATCAATACCGTATTCTGGAAGTAGAACCCTAGTGGTTTCTTATGGTGAACTATTTTCAGTAAAATCTTACTTTTTGGTAAATGGACTGGCTCAGTCAGCGGGGAATGACTATTTAGATGAATGCCAGTTTCTTAGTTGAGGGGGGAAGTACAGCTATTTGTTGTATACAAGTATCTTTATTTAAACGTACTGATGCTTTCATGTTTTTCTAACTCATTGTGACCCTTTTTGTTTCATTCTCATGGCTCTTCATACAAGGAGGAGAGAATGCATGTGCTGGTCACCTGTGCTGAGGGGCACTTAGTTGGGTGCAGCTAACAGGCTGAGGGAAAGGGTGTGTTTGTTCTGAAAATATTCTTGATACTCAGTAAAGAGGCCAAAACCACCTTTGTTTCTGTATTAATCTCTTGACAAATGCTGCTGACCAATTTAACTACAGCTCCATTCAGCAAGTGAGAGGTGGGAGGAGATCGAGTTTGCATTTAATGCTCCCTCTCTCTGTACTCTGGCTTTTAATCTGGAGTTGTTGACGTGAGGGTAGGCCCACAGGATGGAAGCTGCCTGCAGTTAGTGACTTGGGGTATGTGCACTGCTGCTCCAACAAAAGCTCTTAATAAAAACGAAACAACAACAAAACTCTAAAGGAATTAGAGCAGAGTGAGCATGAACCACTGCACTCATCATAATAAAGCTGCATTTGTGCTTTGGGAATATACAACAGGAAGAGTTGTCCTGAGATGGTAAGATCAGCTTCTTGTTGCATGCCGTGAACTTCCTGACTAAGTGGTGGTGTGCAACCCTATGTGTTCAGGTCTCTATTGTTATTCCTTAAAAAGCTATCAACTTTGGATTGCCTTCAGGTAGTTTTAGTGGGTGAATAAATGCAGGACAATCTCAGTTTATTTTGCAATATTCCTCCTGCTTTGCTTCCATATGCATTGTTCCATTTGTTACCTGTTTTTTTTTTTTTTCTTTTTTTCTCCTTCTTCACTGGACCTTTAGATTGTTAGTTTATTTTATCTTAGAGGCACAACTGAAGGAATTTAGGAGAAATGGATCTGCAGGAATTATCTTCACAAATCCTCTTTATTACAGGTGCCTAAGGTGTCATGTATTGATGTGCAGTTCAAATCCATTAATTCACAAAGCAGAAGGTTGAGCAAACGAGGCTGGAGCTCCACTGGGATGTCTCTGAGTGGGAATTTCTTACAGTACTGTGGAGAACTGTTACCACTTCTGTGCACTGGCCGCACATAATCTCTTGCAGATTGAGCAATAAGCATTTATGTGGGTGATGTTTGCTTGAGCATTCAAGTTGTGAAGTCCAAGAGAACATGATTGTTTTCTTTCAGGTAGGGGGAGAATGAGTTACTCTGTGAATTCAGGCTGTGCCTTTATTCATGTATCTTCAGAGACAGCATTATAAAAGCAGAAAGGAGAACTCGTTGGTTCATGGAGAATGTCAGACTTTGGGAATGATGAGAGAAGGAAAGTGTTTCTGAATTTACTTCTTTGACTGAAAACTGTATGTGTGAATTGGTGTTAGCAAAGCCTTTAGGTTGTGTGCAGCTGCTTTGTAAGCGCAGGCAAGTAACACCATTACGGGCACTTAGGGGTGGCTGAACTATGAATACAGGATACTGATCTATGGATTGTTATTCTTTTTTTTTTTTTTTTTTTCCTTAGAAAAAGATATCCCCTGTGCCAGCTGTATTTAAAGCTATAAAGAAAAGTTTTGAAAAGCTTGACACCGCAGCTGTCATAATTTACTGTAGTGTCCTGCTGTTTAGGGTAGCTAATGAATGTGTTACTTTCCTTGGATACCTTAAACCAGATCATTAGCCATTATAAATGGGCCTGGCTTTATGGAACTGGAGGGAAGTCCATGCATTTCAATCCTACTTGAGAGCCTGTATCATAGTGGGCATAGCAGGGCTGTGCAGGGCTTTGGGGATGCTCAAGGCCCCTGGTTGCTCTGCTGGTAGTCTGAATTAGGAAGGTGAATCTCCAGAGCAAACTGCTTCCTTTGATGGAAGGAGAATGACTTCCACTTTGAGTCTCTCTTCGCTCGCTTCTGCTCCTTAATTTCACCAGTATTTGCATTTTCCTCTGAGCATGCAGCGCAGGGAGGGCACAGCTATGTATATATTCAGGTCTTGAAAAATATATTACCAGTGCCTTGTATCAGAAACTGAAATGTAATTGCAGGTTTCTTAATCATATTTGCAGGGAAGTAGTGGAAACTGGGAATAGGTAGTGGTTGATGAAAGTAACTTACATTGACAGACTAAGATATAAAAAAGAACTAATGTGGAACCACTGACTGGATTCGTGTTGACTGGAAATGAAATTGCGCACCCGGTTTAGTGCTGGGAATATTATGGCATGGCATGGAACAGAGATGAGAAACAACTTGTATTTCCAAGTTTGGATTTGTTTCTTAAGCAACTTTTAACAACTTATACTTCACAGCCTGTTCATAATGAGGAACTGCTTTCTTTCAACCAGACTTTCCCCAGCTTCCCGTGGCTGACTTTCGGCTCTTGTTCTCAACCTGCTGTGAGGTATTGTCCCCCTGCCTCATCTCCCGCAGGCTCTATAATGTTAAAGCAGACCAGAAGCAAGAGGATGTTATCTTCATAGCAGGAGTTTGCTTATATCTTAAGTGATACAAAGTTTTGACACAGCCGCAGCATATTTCTGAGTTATAATCTCACCACAGGTAGCAACAGCAGCGTTTCTCATAGCTGAAGATTAAATGCGTGCTTTGGCTGACCGTCTGCGCAGGGCAGGGACCAACTCATTCAGGGGCTTCAGGCAGCCCCTGTACATTGGTGGTGCTTACAGTGTTCTGTGAACAGTCCTTTTCATAATGATCCTGCTTGGATTCTGGGTAAGGGGGAAGAAAATAGTGCTTTATTCTGCTTCAACTGCTGGCAGCAACAAAAGCCTATTTTTTTGTCTATGTCTGTGTCAAGAAAAATAATGCGTATTGTATGACACCTGGAATGTCTTACTTGAGGTATTCACTTTTGTCCTCTGTGGTTTGTGTATTTGGCGCTTGTTTTTTTTTCAGCGGGGAGTGTGCTGAGTGAGGTGACATTGCGTAGCTTCTGTACAGCACCTCATAAACTCTTAAAAATGTTTGAGGCCTTTTGTTTTCATTAGAGCAATACATGTTAGTTATAATGGATGGGCACCAGCAAGAGTATGGCACCAACTGGACAAAATGATTATGAATGTGTGTATGAATCTCTTACTACAGGGCTGTCTTAGTCCGTGTTGGAATAATATGAAGTCAGAAGAGTGTAGGCAATTGGCAGAAACTGCTGGAGAGAATTAAGGAAGGACTTTATGATTATTATCAATTTGTGAGCCTGGTATGATTCTAATGAGGACATGATGGTTAGCTGTAGGACTGTTAAAATACCAGTGGTCAATGAGTAGTTGTTATCCCTGTGGGTTAATCTTCTCTTGTAGCATTTAGTCTACTTGACCAAGTCATGTGTAATTGTGGCAAACCCCAAAACAGAAATAAAGCTGAAATTAAATACTTTGTGTGGATTTTCTTGGTTTTTGTTTTTTCCCACTCAATTCTTGAATCTTTGAGATGGACACTATCTTGTCACTGTCTTGTCTCTGTTTTGCTCTTTGTGTATACATAGTTCTGTTTTCCCCTGGTTTAAAGTATAAGCAATAACTACTTGTATGATGTCCTGCCTGGTATGGCACAAGCAAAACTGGATTTTTCCATAGTTGGATATAATAAACAATATAAATAATTTTGGGCAGTATCTATCAAAGGGCAGATTTTGGTCCCTAGATGGAGCAAATTAGGTGAACTACTGTCTCCATTGTATGTGCGTACTGAGGTGTGGACAAGTAAGAACTGGGTCCTGTTGATACTGACTTCACTGTGTAATGGAAATCAGGAGGGGACAGTAAAGAACTGCATCTGTTTTCAGGTTGATTTAGCTAATATGTTGCAGTGAAATATTACTATAGCTGACCTGGCACAAAACTTTCAAAAATCATTAAGTAAGATGATGCTGATTTCCAGGCCATTTAGAGTCTCTTAACTGAGTATAAAATACTAGTTGACTTGCAGAGTTTTAAGTCAATCTTTATTTCTACAGTAGTACTTAAAAACAAACATAACAGTCTTGATTCTTCAAGATATGCATTTGGATTTCCAGGGCTCAGTGGTGCTAGCAATCACGTTTAAAGCAGTTCATCCTCCAGATGGTAGATTGTTGAGACAGCAGTGACACTGCAGCACAGTGTATAACTTTAGCATCTTTATTATAGCTACCTAGCATCTAGCTACTGGCTTAGATGCTTTCTAAGCTTTGCAAACAAATATGGTTTGGAAACTGGTCATGCCTGAAAGGTGAGTTTGACTTCTGTGCAGACCTCAGATAAACTTCCATTGTATTGAGTCTCTTGTCTTGTCAGTTGGACTGCGTGCTTGAGAGTGCTGCCTAAGGTGACTGAAGTTTTGCAGGTCTTCAGAAGGGCAGGGAGGAAAAGGGTGGAGAAGTTGCATAGTCCTGGGAGTGCACCGTGACAAGAGAAGGTATATGTCTAATAGGATTTTGCTAGATCCAAGCTGGATATGAACACTCATCCTCCAGAAAGAGACCCGGGCCTGAGGGGTGTCCAGGGGATTCCAGCAGTAAGGCTGTCAGAAAACAGCTTTATGAGGCACTTGTTGAGATGAAGAGCTCTGGATGGTGTGAGTGCTGCTGTCCTATCTAGATGGATTTGAGTTCTGCTCTGCTTTGCTTGCTGTCACATTCATGTTCAGTACTGACTCGATTTGCCAAATATCAGTGCTGCACTGAGTTTTGATGCTGGTCCAGCAAGAGCATGTTACTTTGTAATAGCTGGCTGACGTGCTCATAGCTGTTGCTATGTTGTCCTGCCAGCACAGGGGTGTGTGGCCAGATCTGCTTTCTCAGTGTCCAGGTGGGGGATCAGAGCAAAGGGAGTTGCTACAACATGAAATGGAAAACTTTTATTTGGTTTGTGTGGTTTGGATGATTGGTTTTGGAGAGCAAAAGATATTTAGACTTGCCTCCAAACTGGGGATGTTTTGTTGCGGCTCTGTGAAGTTACCACAAAGGGTAAAGATAGGATGGGTGTTTTTTCTTCCCTGGATATACCGTGGTAAAAATTCTGTCTTGTAGTTCATTGCTGTTGAGATTTCTGTGGGAGCAAAATATGTCTTAGTTTTGTTGCTGTGGATACGTGAAGATATCAGTCATTCTCAGTCACAAGCTTTTTTATTTTTATTTTTTTTTAAGTACAAAAAGAGGAGGAAGGGAAAGAGAAAGAAATACTTTGCAGGAATCTAAGCAATAAGCAACTTGCAGTTCTGTGTCCTTAAGTGCTTCACTTGATTGATTGGGTTAGGGAATTAAATGACATAAACTGCTGTTGTTGCCATTAAAATTTCCTTTACCTATGCTGGCTTCTTTTTCTGTCTTCCTTCCTGGGTGCTGCTGAAGATTTGGTCAGGGTGTGATTGTGGGATGGCATTTACTTGACTGCTGCTCCCCATTGAGCTGGGGGTGTGCAGGAGCATTGTGGGAGGGCTTGGTTCAGCTCTGCAGCGGACTGCTTGGAAAGGTCACTTCTGCCTTTCCTATATGTTATATTGTGGTTTATCCCAGGGCAGCTTGGTATGTTGGTGAGACTCAGTGTTATGCTGCAATACTAACTGGGCTGCTGAGAGGGCACGATGTAACCCAGGACCCTTGGTGAACAGGCTACCAGTTTGCTCTGACAGTGCTGTGTTAGCTTTGCACAGAGCATTCCTGTACCTTATTCTTTGCCTGGGCAGCAGGAAGCATTCTGCTGTTGCTGGTGTATCTTCCTCCTAGTGTCCTGGGTTGATGCACTTTATGGTGTGAGGTAGATAGCCCTCCTGTTCATAAGGATGGCAAGGACAAGTGTGTGGAATACTGCGATACTAGAAGAGAGGTATCAGCTCTCTAGGAACTGGAATAGCTCCTTTGGAAAAATACCTATGATATCCATTTAATGACAAGTGAGAGACAGTTGGCTCTGTCTAGTGTATTTTAGAAGCTAAACACCTGTCATGTTTTTAAAAAAACATCCTGTGTTTCTGAAGCCCTGGAACAGTTTTAAGATGACAGAGTATGCATTGAAACTGATGCATTTAAACAGTGCTACATCTCTGTTTGTGTGTGAGTATATAAGAAATTAAATACGTTATCTGAAAAGAAACCTACTTAGTGCTGAATTTGAAATAATAGCAAGTCAGATTAAGACTTAAATTTTCTCTATTTAGTAGCAATTGAATTAAAGATTATGAACCAGTATAGGTTTGGCTAGGGCTTTAAAGGGAAAATAAGTACTTGAACCACAGGAAATCAATTGCTTAATAGTCTGGAAAAAGAGTTGACCACAATATCAGGACAACTGGTGAAAGCAACAGCCTATTCTGCAGGTGTAGGGGCTATACTTGTCATTCACGTTTTTCAGCAGTTTCAGTTGTGCCATGAGCAATTTTTTACATTACGAGATGGATTGGGAGTTGAAAGTGCTGTATAGCTTGGGCCATAGGGGGACTGAAGAAAAATAAAGTTAAGGAGTGTAAGTTCCTGTGCCAAGATGAGAGAGTCAGCTACAAGTCTTTGCTTTCTTTCACTATAGAGGGTACTATTTAAATACAATTGCACAAGTAAAATCTGTTTGGATCAGCTTTCTTCTCCTACCGAGCTGTCAAGGCTGTGGTAGTTCAGGCAATAAAGTTGGTTAAAATGATACCTTTTTTCAAATTTTTGTTGGATTTAATTTTTTTCCAAGAGCAGCTTGGCATGAAGTGAAAGTGTTAAAATCAACCAAACCACCACTACTCCAATTGTAGTAAAAACAAAAATTGAGTTTTAAATTGCTGATCTTAGCCAAGGTTTAGTACTTTGGGCTTTAATCCCTTGGGTATATTTAGTATCACTGAAGCTATTTATTATTAGTGTATGTTTTAATAGTGCCTGTATTATGAATGAACAGTCAGCACAGGAGAGCTGCTGCTCACATGGGTCATAGTGTGCCCTGTGGTGGCTGAGGCAGTCTGGCTCTGTCTCACAAGCAGCCCTTTTGTTTTGGTGCTGTTCCCTCTGGGTGCTCACAGCTCCGTAGCCACACTTGTGCAAGCCTAGGGAGGAGAGAATAATAGCCATGTCTGGGAACCTCAATAAATGATCTAGCACAACATGCAGGATTTCACATGATTTTGCACTCGTTAACAATTTCTGGTCCAAGAGCAGCTTATTTTATTTTATTATAACAGCACAGATAGCTTCAAGTTTCTTGAAGTTATGTTCAATACAAAGATATAGAAGAGTATTCTACCCTTTTGCCTCCCATGTAGGCTTGCCTATTTAAAGATAAGCTGTCCTTCTCAATCTGCAGGGGGACAGTTACATCCTATCCATGGGATGCATTGTTCAATGCTAATTTCATCTAGAGTGCCCAGTGCATGTAAGAAAGCCTCATTTTTCAGCTCTATGCTTGTTAAGAAGCATAGAAGGAGCTTTCTTATGGGTCAGACTGAGACAGGGGAACGGGAAACAAGGATCACTGATCTTGCAGCTTTCAATGCTATGCGCTGAGCACAGATGCCTTTGCTAACCCAAACACAGAATGACAGTACTTAACAAAACCTTTTCAAATGAATATTCCAGGCCATGTAATTCTATCTGGGAATGCTGCTAAAAGACTGTGTGACACATGGTTATGTTGCTTAATAGAGTGTTGGAAAGTGTCCATCTAGTGTTACAGTAAGGCATACTGTGGAGTAGAAAGGTAAAATATCTTGCAGTTGGCCAGCCATTTATCTGTACTCTGAGTCAGCTGCTTCTGAATAAACAGGAACTCATCTGTTTACTAGTTTCTGTAACTGCTGTTGTTTAAAGCAAAGGTGAAAGAAGAATATCCCCTGGGGCTTTAATCTTGGACAGTGAAGAAATTTCTTTAGTTGTACATAGATCTTGAAAGAGTACAGGATCACAGTTCATCAGTAATATTTGCAGCTCTGTGCTGTCTCTGGGCATAGGGAACGTAGCAATGAGCTGGAGCTTTATCGAATTTAGTGTTTACTCAAGGAAACTGAGATGCAAGTATGCTATAGGCAGATATTACAGACCTTGTAAAGAGCAACTCTGAAGAATAAAATCAATCCAGGGCCCATAGTAATGAGAGAAGCAGATGTAGGAATACAATCGTCAAGGTTAATGCTGATGTAAAGAGCTTCCTTAGAAGCTTCCAGACTTTCCTTACCTTCCTGTGGCTGACTTTTGGCTCTTGTTCTCAACCTGCTGTGAGGCTGAAGTGAGTATCAGTATTTAATTTTGTTAATATGTAGTTAAAATTTTTTATGTATGTACGTATAATCTATAATCTCTCCATACATTAAAGCAAAGTAAACAAATACCCAACTGACAGGGGTTTTTAGGAGGGCTATGTTGAAACTTGTGCAGATACCAGTGCTTATCTGTTAGCTTTGCTCATTTTTGTGTACATGGTGGTGGGCTTGAGTTTGGGGGAAAGATGCAAACTGCAATCTTACTTGAGGCTGAGGAGATGCCTTCTTAAACAAAAAGCAATTGGCAGGGGGGTTGGAATTACATGATCCTTGAGGTCCCTTCCAACCCGGGTCATTCTGTGATTCTGTGTGTGATTCTGTGGTGTTCATGTATGCTTTAAAAGGTATTTCTCATAGCCTCTTGTGTGTAGTGGGACTTCACAGAGTATCCGTTTGTCTGTTTGTATTATGAGTACAGCCGATGCAAGTGTACAGGCTGTAAGTGTCCTTTTATAGCTGCAGTAGTTGAAAGGGCAGAGACTGGAAATTGCCTCTTACAACTGGCTGAAGTTGCTGCCCTCATCTGTGTGGCACAAGATGTTTGTGTGTGTTCCCTTCAGGACATGGAAGCTGGGTTGCTTTGCCTGTGTATGTCCTGTGTGCCTTTGTGACAGAAATCAGGAATTTCCCTTCCTTGCTCTTCTTGGCAATACCTAGCTGTGGTCATCTATGGAGGGGGGAGGGGAAAGTCAGTATGTAATGGGCCCCTGGGAAGAGCCATGTAGCAAAGCTTTTACTCCTTTCTAGGGCCATCAATGCTGTCTGCATTGGTAACATTTCTGTTTCTTGCAACTGCTGCTCCAGAGGGAGCAGCTGGATTACTGCCAGGTTATGGGTTTTCCCTTGAGATGTAGAGAGAGAGTGAAAGTGGTGGCATGGTAGAATTTGCTGATTAGGGTCAGAAAAATGCAAAGTGAAGTAATGTTAATATGTTGTGCTACTTAGCTTCTCCGAACTGCAGGTTCACACTTTGCCTTTGAACCAATAAGAAGCAGTAAACTCCGCTCAGCAGTAGAGAATCAACCAGAAGATGTTCTACATCTGCACATCAACTGAGTTTCTAGAAATGCAATCATCAGGAAACAGCCCTTGTTGAGTCATAACAGAGTTAGCTGGGCCTCTGTTGTGTCTGATGGTAACCTAAAGTAAAGCCCAGGGAAAAGCACAACAATGTAAGGATGTTTCAAAGTAAGAAAACCGGAGAGCAGCAGGGCTCTTGCCGAGCTCAGGGTGTCCCAGGTCCTAGAAAGCTGAGCTGCCTATAGCAGGTCTTTAATCAGACAGTTTGAATTTGAGCAGTAGGACTTGATTCAGCCTCTCCTGCAAAGCTGTAATTTCCTCGCTTAAGAAGCTGTGAATTGAGCCTGAAGAAATCTCCTAAACACTTGGAAGTTGTCAGGGTTGTCCCTTTAGATGGACTGCAGGTTGCATGGTGCACATCAGACAGCCAGGAAGCATTTAACAAAGGCCGGGACAGTGAGATTAAACACGTGCCTCTGGTTTCTGGGGCAGGATGTTTGGTATGGCTGACTTAGGAGGGGAACAGCGTTGTACTAATTGGAGTTATGTTGCAGCTGACATTCCTGTTATTATTCATGTAATGCTTTGAGGCCCTGTTGTGCTCAGCAACACTTGATAAATAAACATGTTGTAAAAGATGATCCCTGGATTATCCCTGGAGCCAAAATAAATAAATAAAGAAGAAATTGACCTGAGAATGTAAGTGGAGATAAGGCTGACAAAATGTCTTGCCTGGAAGCATATATACAGTGGTTTGTTGGCTGAGAGGGAAATGGAACCCTGGTGCCTCGGTCTCTGCCTGTGGTACTGAGGTCTCTGCTGAAACTACAGCTACCTGGGCTCACACTTTGGGTAGATCAAGGGCTGTGTGTGCAGTAACGGGTGCATTCAGAGGAAGATTTTGAATGTCTAACAGATTGGAGGAGTAGGTTTACATGGAACATACTGAGACCAACTTCTGTGATTAGTGTTATTGTACCACTTCTGATGGCATCAGCAACCTCTTTGAGGAGGCAGGGTTAGAGGCTGAGTGCCCTTACATGACCTAGTTTTCATTGACATTGTTTAACTGTAATGGTGAAGGTGTGGTGGTACTGGGTTTTATGTGACCACATGGGCTTATTGGAAACAGTGTTGCATCCCTGCTATTGCACCTTCTCTGTCTCAACCCTGCAGCTGGTTGCAGACTGTGCTGAAAGCTGTAATAGAGGTGCAGCTTCTGAGACATGCTGTACTTACTGCTGCATTCCTATAGAATGAAAAGATATGGGCAAGATGTGATCTTGTTCACCTGCGCTTGTGATTTCAGTGTAGCATACACACTATGTTATATTCTAATGAGTAGTCAGGCTGGGCCAGATCAGTAGTCTGTCTAGCTTGTTTTCTCATTCATAGTAGCTAGGCATGTCTGTTGAATCAGTCAACACCAGCCCACTGTAGTAATGGAGAAAGAGGGATTTGTTGGTAACCTTCAGCTTCTAACTTGCTGTTGCTTGATGATTGGATTTGTTTTTCTAGGAAGAATCTTTGCTGTTATGAGTCACTCTGGCTTATAAAGATTTAGCTTTCAGCTGCCTTTTGCCTTATAAGGTGATGCTGCTTCTGGTATTTGTCAAGTTTAAAAAAATATTTGTAATCTAAAAATTGTCAGGCAGCTTTCCTGAAGAAACACTTGATATCCACTTCCTTCATTCTTTATGGGTTGTTTTTCTTTTTTTCTTGGGAGGGAGATTGGAGAGGGAAAACAAAACAACAAAAACTCAAACCAAAATAAGGCAACATCCAGGGAATGCATTACTGATGTTCCTTTGGGGATTGCTTGATTTATGTGGCAGTGAAATGTCAGACAGCAATGTTCCTGCACATGCCAGAGATATAGCTTGCTTTCTGTTATGCTGCATTTCTAGACTGTCAGGAAGATAGTGGCATTCAGCACCTGAGGTAGTGAGATCTAAGATTCTCTGTTGTATTTTGTTTCACAAGTCACACTAGCGAACCAGACACAGTTGGTCTATAGACCAAATGTCTTTCAAATGGGTGCGGGAGGAAGGGGGAAGTAATTTCAGTCTTTGTTGTCAGGATGGATGTCAGTGTGTTTATAGGAGCTGGGTTTTTACCTTGGGAAGGTTTCAGGGGTGCTAATTGCATTGTGCTTAGCTAAAAAATCTCTACAGTTCCAAATGTAACATTTAATATACACCAAAATTCCTGTGACACAAAGCAATAGTGCAGTTCATCATCAGCTGTAACTGATAAAGCTGCAGTGGATGAGGCAAGACTTGTTTTTAAGGAATCTGTCTATGCTACAGACTTTACTACCTATTTTCAGAGGTGGCACTGAAACCATTGATGTTGTGTTTGAACATTACTAAGTATCTGAGTATAGCTATAACCTTGTGTGGCGTTGCTGTTCTTCCTTGTGTAGCATAATTTTGTGGAATTTTACTAATCCTATTTGGAAGATACCTTTTATTTGTGGTCATTTGCAGTGTAAGCCACCCCCATCGATTAGGGCAAATGCTTTGTCAAAGTTTCAAGCTTTTTAGAAATCTCCAGTATGTCAATCAGTATTGGATGAATTGAGTTTCACTTTACTGATAAACTTGATTGAGGCTGAAGAGCATGTGATGAAGTACATAGGGGAGGAGAAGGACATTGTGAAGTAGGCAGCTGTAATCCTGGATTGAAAAGTGCTCCTGACTTGACTTCTCATTACTGCATGCCTATTTTACTCATAATTGTGGTGTTTTGTTTCTTGCAGAGGCATCATTGAAGGGGTGGCCATTATTGCTGTGGGACATCCAACGCTGCTTCCATTTGCACCGTGTGTACCATCTGTAAAACCACCAGTCACAGTGAGTTTTTCCTATATGCTCTATTTTCCTCAGTGAAGATTTATGAATTGTAATCTGTGAAAGTAATCTTATTCTCTATGATTTTGTTCATTGGCTTTACTACCATAAAAAACAAACTGATTTACCAATTCCAAGCAAAATAGATATATATATCACTTGTCCTCCTCAGACTGGATTCTCAGTACTGAAAACTCACCTTTCATGGCTACCTGCACACCTTGCAGTGTGGCTTGGGGTACGAGGATGACAGATGACCAGGAACTTTGGTTGTTCTGGTTATTCAGCCACTGACCAAGATGAGGATTGGAAAAAATATTCTGTTCCTGAGAACAGCTTCTGAAGGAAAAACTTCTTTAAATGAGAGAAATAGTTGCTTAGCCAATGGACGTTGAACTACTCTGCTAGTTCCAAGTGCCAGAAGCAAACACGTCATACGCTGATAATCATAGGCAGTGACGTGAGAGAGGGTGCCTGGGTGCTGGGGTGTTCTTGATTTTGTTGTTAGGTGCACTCTTGAAGTGAGGAGCTGGATTCTTTTTCGGGGCTGTAAGGGAGTTGGATGATTCAGTGCTATTTGGATACCAAATATAAGAAATAATGGAGTAAAATGTTTTACCTAAACAAAACACCACAAAGGAAATGCTTCCCTACTCCTACCAGTGAACTCTGAATGTCTGCATAACTTGTCTGTGATTTTTTTGTCAATAATTCCTTCTGTCAATAACTCAGTAGAGCAGACTTGGGTGATTTCTTTTGATATTTTGTGCTGCTTAAAGTGACATAACGATTGTTCACAAAGCCATCGCTGGTTTTGTACTTTATGTGGGGAATCTATCTGCACACACAGAAGAGTAAGAGCAAATCTAGGCCTGTGCAAATGTTTGTTTTGAGGAAAACGTGAGGACTAACGTGAGGACTCAATGAACAGAAAGGGAAAAAAAAAGTGCTTCAAGGGAGCTTAGGATGCTTGTGCAGTTAAATACTACTGAGTGTTGAGGTGGTGCAGATTGGGTATAAGGGAAGTACTTGTGCTCAGGGAACTGATTTTCCTCAGAATTAATGACAGCAGCAGGAGGAAACAACAACATTTTAAAAGGACAGGCCCAACAATCTCAGAAAGGGTGTAGGAAAGAGAACTGAACACAATGTGTATTACTCTGTAAATACTGCTGGTGCATAAAGTATGTATGATATAGAAACTGGAGAAATGCAATTTCTAGTGAGTTTTTGTTCCTTTGGAAGGACGGAGCCAGTTTGTAGCGTATATAGTGAAGAATAATTATCAGAAATTGAATATTGAGTGAAAGTAATTGTTTTAATCAAAAGTAGTTGGAAATTAAGCAGAGTCAAAGGAAATGCAGCTGCTCAACTGGAAGACTGCTTCTAATGTTGCAAATGTTCTCTAAGATGCGTATTTAATGTATTAGGAATATTGATCAAGGCCGTGGTGTACCTTGATTAGTGCTATTTTTCCTGATCATTGTGGTCAAACATCAGCTCTTCAAGTTCTTCTACTTATTCTGTGAACAAGAGCAATAGATCTAGTGCTGGTGTGATACAGAACTCTGGTATTGTATGAGGTGGTTAGCTTGGTTCCTTCTTCTGATTTAACACAGTGCAGAAATAAGTGCTTTAATTGCAAGAAATAGGCTGTGGGGAGCTCAATTTCTGTATTCTCCTTTGAGGTTGTCTAGTAAATCTGCAAATGAGCTTTACCACTGCTAAAAGAAGCAGGATCTGGTCGCTGAGGCTGCACATGATTGTTCCTCCCCCCCCCCCCCCCCCCCCTTTTTTTTTTTCCCTTTTCATAATGAAGGAAGAGGATTGTGTCTAGATAGGAAGTGAAGGGGAGGTTACATACTGTGACAGTGATGCTGAGGTGTCAATATGGCATCCTAACATCCACTCTCCACCTCTGAGTGTTAAGTGTATCTCACCTCCCCCTATGAGAATACTCACTTTGACCTGGGACACCAGAGGATGCAAATAGCTCTCAGGGTCATGTTCACGTGGCTATGTTGGAATGCTTTGCCTTGTGTCATCATGTCTGCTTGACTCAACTGGTCTGGCTGTCATGTGTTGGCTTCACACCAGGTTTGGGGGAAAGACTTTCACCTTGGCTTTCCGAATGTCACCACTTTTTTCAGAGATGGATTATTTCATAGCTGCACAGCCTACCTCAAAATAGATGCTATTCCTGTTGTGTCAATGAGTAGGATCTTGATGGGATTGACAGCTATAAAACATTCCCTCTGAACTCTGAGATGAAAGCAAGCCATTTCTTTTCTCCTTCCAAAGATGTTTGGTTTCTTGGTGTTTTTTCTTTATTTTAGTTACAATAGCAGTATCTATGGCAGCATGCTGTAATGCTTCATGCTATGGGAAGCTGGGAATAGGGAATTGAAAGGCAACTTTGCCAAGAGGCTTCAGTCTGAGATGGTATGCAGGGCTCTTACGGCATTACCTGAATCTTCCTGGTGATAAAGTATGAGAAGGAATAGGGTGTAAAATCAAGTTACAGCTTACATGTTGAGGTTGCAAAGATGCTCCTTGGGGCTTGATTTGCTTACTTGCTAATGATGTGGTGTACAGAACAGAACAAAGAAATCTTCTTAGCTCTGTGCTGCAGAGATACACACCAGCCGTGCTTTGGCTCCCAGCCCAGGGTGAAAAGGATGGCTGGTCATATGCTTTTCCAGTGTTGACAGTTATTACTGTCGGGGAGGGATGTGACTTGGGTCTAAGGCAGGGATAACAGTGTGAGTGCTTTTAAACAGGAAGGTGGATTTTGGAAGATAATGTAATTTCTGTTCCATAATAAAAGGAAACACCAGGATTTTTTTTCATTTTTCACCATTCACTTTTTCTCAATTTTTTTTTCTCTTCGACTCTGACTCCTATCAGTGTCCTTTCATCCTAAAATATGCTGGTAGTTAAAAATCTTTTATTATATGTGTGGTTCATCCAGTCTCAAAAGCTGTTTTTCTTCATTCCAGAGCCTGCCACCTTAGAAAATGCAAGGAAGTGGGCTGTTCTGCAGAAATAACTCTGTTATAGATCCTTGTGAAGGTGTCTGGAAGAACTGTGCAAGAAAGCAGTGTAGGAACTTGGAGGGTAGATCAGTTGGATTCCTGTTTCAGGCTGTTTATTCATAGCTTTAACAAGCTAAAACGGATTATTTTTAGCTCGCCTTTTTCCCCCTCCTTATTAACCCAAAGAAATGTCTTCCTCAGAGGAGAGGGTGGAGTTGGGAGGAAGGAAGGGTGGAATTGCAGTGGCTTCATTAAATCAGTTTTGAGATCATCAGCACACAATCCCATTTTTGCAGTGCAGTTCTGAGTACACAAGAGTCACTTGATGTTTTCCAGAGAGGGAAGCTTTGTGTGCAGAAGGGGGAGAGCAAAGGCCTCTGAGACATCAAGGCAGTTATGGAATGCTTATGATTTCTGCTGTTTTCTTCTTCCATGCATGTTGGGGTTTTTATTTATTTATTTATTTATCTATCTATCTATTTATTTATTTATTTATTCTGGTTACCTCTATTAAGGCTTAGTTTCTGTCCAAGGAAAAGTGTGGCTTGGTGATAGTTCACACACAGAATCACAGAATTACCCAGGTTGGAAGGGACCTCATAGCTCCCAGTGTTGCAAGATACAGGCTGTTTAGATGTTGCTAAAGCACTAATGGTAGATCTTCTCTCTGAGATCACAGTGCATATTTGGTGAGGAATAAGACTAAGAGTAGGAAGTGAGCGCCAGAAGTAAGTCATTTGAATGGGGCACAATAGAGAGGGGATTCAAGCTCTCCCATGTCTCAGTATGTGTATTTTGATAGTTTCATTGTAAGTAGTTTCTGATCTAGAGAAAGAGGAATTAGCACCTTTCTTACTAGTATATGACTGTAGCATTCACTTATAATATTATTCCTCACTTTCATGTGGACCGTGAGGAGTTGCTGAATCTGAGGCCTGTAGATCTGATCTGTCGGGAGGGGGAAAAATAAGTGCAAATCCTTTGAGATTGACTGACCACCTTGCAGCCAGCGCTGTCTGGTCAGTGCAATCCACTGCTGCTTGATTTACTCAAATCTCCTGGGCTTTGAAGCTGGTTCTTCAGTACTTATTGAAGGTTTCCCCTCCCTCTACTAATAAGAGCTGAATGATTGTTGCTACAGAATATCTGTGAAGTAAGAATGGGGAGCTGCTCATGTTGTCCTATGTGAGTCTACAGGCTACTGCATCCTAAGTCATTTCTTCTTGATATGTACTGACTCTGTTGCATGTTCTCCTGCCTTGCTGAAGAACAGAGGTTGTTGAATCTGTTAAAAAATGCAAACTCCAAATCTCCTGTAGAAATAAGAAAGGTAAATCCTTTCATGTCTAACCCCTCTCTCCCATATCAGAGGGCTCCTAGTTTTCTTCTTTGTACTGTTACTGGACCCTGTGTATGAGCTTAGAGCTGGAAAAGACAGCCTGACTGACATCTCAGTGCCAAGGGAAGCTCCCTGCTGCTGAAGATGAACATGAGGCAGGAGTCCTTTCATCAGACTCTCAAATTCTGTCTTACCTGCTTTCTTCTAGTGTTCCACTTCTCCCACGGGGAGGCTGCTGCAGAGAACGTCTGCTCCGTACTTGGATTTTTCTTATCTCTAGCACAGAACTGTTCATGGTTATCTTATGTCTCTGCTGCACCAGAGATCACTCTATGGGTTAAACAGCTCTTTGTTTCTTGTTTCTTTCCCTCTCCCTTCCCCCCTCCCCCCCCCACCCACCAATTTTCACCAAATCTGTCCTTTATCAGGCTGTGTGCTACCAATTTAAACAAACCAAGCTCTCATGAGATAGGTTTCTTATTCTTAGCAGTGCTTCTGTACGCATTCTCACTTCAGTTAATCATCTCTGACTTACAGTGTGGCAAGTACTGCTCACAGTGAGTGTGTGAGAATGGTCTGTTTTCAATATCACTAATTTCAGCATCTGAATGTGAACTGTGTTTTGAGCTAGATCACATATTTGCAAGGGATCTTCTGGTCTTGCTTTGAAGATGTCAGTAATGGGACTCTTTCCACTTCAGGGGAGTTTTGTCAATGGTTACTTTGATGTTTAAGTATATACCATAATTTGAATAGGCTACTTCTTGCCACTGCATCTTGAAATGCTTTTCTTTCTTAGTTTACTTGAGTCTTTTATTGTTCAGAAATCCAATTTTCTTGAAAGTGCTCTTTTACTTGTAGACTATGTAAAGCAATCAGCAAATTAAATGGATCTAAATTTCAGAATCTGAGTGCTCCCATTTCAAGAAAAGGTCCCTTTTAAGGTATCTTTCAATATCCAAAAGTGGCTCACTATCATCTTCCATTTCTGGGTGACACTGGGCACTGCACCAGCAAGAGCGTATGCAAAGAATGGAAATAAAGTCTATTATTTATGACCTCTCTGAGCTTCCCTGGCTTGTGTGAGGGAAGTGAAACTACTTGGAAATACTTTGCCTCCCCCTGGATTTCTGACTTCTTTGAAGGTTGTCTTGATCTTTGTGAATAATCTTTGGCTTATATGTTTGATTTCATGCCAGCAAACTAAATCTTTCTATAATGCGCATTCCTTCAGGGTTTGTATATCATGAAGATTTGAGGGATTTCTCCCACTGTTCTGTGTAGTGCTGTTCCCCTTCATCTCACATGGAAGAACAGTAGGATATAGTTGTGAGCAAGGCACAGTCTGCCATGTCTGAAGTCAGGGTTTGTTACCTGGCTGTGCTGCAGGCTTTCTGCCTGTCTGAGAGCGAATAGCACAATTGCTTCCTGTATCTGCCTTTAAACTAAGGGCAATGATGCTTTTCTTGGACCAGCTGAGAGGCTGCTTTCCTAAATGCTCGTGGTGGCACATTCTCTGACTGCTTAGCTGTTGGAGTTATGGTGATGGTAGTGCGAAGGTGAGGTCTACAAGCTGGGGAATGTACAGATAGAGCACAACCTTGGTCAGGCTGGATGGGCTCTGAGCACCTGATCTAGTGTAGGTTTCCTTGTTCATTGCAGGGGAGTTGACCTAGATGGCCTTTAAAGATTCCTTGCTACTCAAGCAATTCTATGTTTCTATAAAACCGAGCTTGAAGTTCTTAAAATTGAGAGTTTCTTAGGGTACTAGTCATCAGTTTGTCTTAAAATTAAGTAGATGCCTTATGTCTTTTTATTATATTTCTTTTAATGGGCATAAGCTACCTTCAGGGTTTTAATGAAAGTCCCAGCATGAAAAAATGAATTGCTTTTTCCTTCTTATTCTTTCAGGGTATTAGTCCTCATCTAAATGACTTTGGCAAATTACTTTCAAGCATTTAACCTCCATGATCATAATTTTATTTATAATAATTAAATTCTTACACAATTACAAGCTTTTGCCTCTAGAAAATGCCTGTGTGCTTGTCCTGCTAGATTGCTCTACTAGCCTACATGTACAGTTCATCTGATAAGTATGCTAAGAGAGCACCCCATCTTTAAATATATTCATCTTCTCTAAGGTGGCAGTCATCCCTGTGCTCTGGGCATCCTTTGTCATAAACTCAGCCATTAAAATAACTTGCTGTAAATCCTGTTGTCCTTGAATAATTTTTCACATGTACAATCATAGTCCCTTCTAGCTCCTTTCTTCCTGCTTTTAGGGACAGAAAAAAAATGCTCTGCTGCTTCTAAATGTATTCTTTTTCTGCTATGTCAAATGTAACGTAAAAGTTTGTTGTGCAGTTTTCTTCTAGCTATATGCTGTAGTTAATTAAAAGTGCAGTTACATAATTTATATGAAATTCAGAGGGAGGAAGTTGATGTCTGTACCAGCTTATTTTTTGTAATCCTCTGTGGAAGCTTGGAAAAATTCAGGGAAAGCAATAGGCATTTGAAATTGAAGTTTAGATTGGAACGTTTCTCATGTACTTTATATGTTCCTGGAGTCTTGACTTTCATTGGTAAGAACAGTCTCTCAGTTTAAGTAATCAACTGCTTTTTGGTTGTGAAGCAATGTTTTTATAGCTATTTATTCTTGACAAAGATGGTGGTCAGTGTCTGGATTACTTTGAGTTGAGAGATTAGCATAACCTCCTCTATATTTAATTATGAATATGTGCCAGGAAACAGCCTCCTGTTTACAATTTAGTCTGAATGAGACTGATTTGTTTGCACTGCAGAAATATTCACGAGCTTTAAATACCAAGCAACTCGTGATATGTAAGCACTGTACAACTCCAGAACATGAAGGTGGTCCCTAATTTCAGCCCAGAGAGGAATAAATGCTGCATTAACAAATACTCCTGCTTCCATACAGGTCGTGCTAGCTGTGCCTGGCCCTTCCAGAGGAAGGGAATACAAAGCCTATGCTATAGGCTGGTGATACAGTTGGTCTCTATGTAAAGGAGGTATCTAATGCTTCTGAGATGCTTGCATGCAGATAGGCTTCTTGTCCTGGGTAGCATGAGGAAGAGGTAGTAACCAGTAATGGGCTGTTTGTATCCTGGTGAAGGTGACCCAGTCCTGGTTGTGCTTTTTCCAGAGAACCCCTTGCAAATGAACAGAGGGACTGTGGGCTGTGTGGATTGCTTTTGCTACCTGCATCTAATCAGAAGTGCTGTGTTGCCTGAGAAGAGAATAGCTGGGGCCCTGGTTAATGAGAACTGTATGAGCTCTTCTGCTGGGGCATAGGTTCGGACACTTCCAGTTTACATCATTAAGTTATACTTTAGGACTCCCTTGCCTTATTCACCTATTTTAAAAAAAGTTAACAGAAGCTGGTGCTTATCTTCCCCTTTGCACCTGGAAGCTGCATTTGAGCCAAGGATTAAGGGTTGAGGGACAGTCCTGCTGACATGAACTTAAGGGAGAATTTTGAAGGAGCAAAACTCTTGTCTTGAGAATTTTCTTCTGATGGTTCTTTTCATGCTCTTGGACATCACTTAAGTGCTGCTTGTGTTAATCTGCAGACTCAGGAATATGGCACAGCTCTCATTTGCATTTTGTCTGTATTCTAAAGGATATCTCTGCAACTGTGAAGACTGCATCTTGATTCATTTTAATTGGTAACATAGACTGTACAGAAACTCAGGAATTTGCAGTCTCAAGGGTAAAATTTCCAGTCAGCACAGAAAGTGGATTCGTTTTTGCAAACCCCATGTCTGTACTTGAATCTCAAGTTAGGTGCTGCAATCAGTTTGACACTCAGTGAAATGAATCCACCATTAGCTTTAAATACCTAGAGACTTGCTGTCCATGTTTGACTGAGTTATATGGGCTCATCTTCCAGTCAGTAAAGAGAAATAGATGTTTTGGGACGCAGTTCATCTGACCCCTTTTTAGACAACTGCTTTAGAATGAGGTGTGTTCTACCCTGGAAGTGCTTATTTCTATGTTATCTGCAGTGGTGGTTCAGGCAACTAGCACGGAAGTTCATGTCAACATTGGCTCAAATGGACCCCTAATGAAATGCATACACTTTTAAATTTAACATATTAGGTGTGTTTGGTAAAGCATTGTTCCTAACCAGCAGACACGTCCTTGTACCCAGGAAACAGGTGGTGTGCTATAACTTCTTCTGTTGTAACTCTCCATCTTTCTATTTAGTGACTGAAAACATTTCCATTGTGACAGGAGCATTGCCTTTAGAAAGCTCATTTATCTACACAAATCCTTTCTGTGGTATTTTTCCACTAGCGTTGGCCTTTTGCTTATCTATCTTAGAACTGGATTAACTTCAGAAAGGCAAAAGTGCTTCGTATAGAACTCCAAGGCACATTTATTTCTTTGACCAGTGAATCAGTATCATAGTTCCCCGGGGACTGGGAAAGAGCTGTATTATGCTGGAGTTGTACTTCTGAGTCTACTTTCCTGAACACTGAATTTCCAAGGAAAGGTATAAATCTCCTTTTGTGATGGAGAAGAATCTATATGTAACAGTTTTCAGTAGCCTTATTCTCTTTGTGTTGATGCTTTGTCTGTCTTTTCTGCCTTCCTCCCTTTCCTCAGGTGCTACGGTATATTAGCATCCTTTGAGGTAAGCACAACTTCTCTGTCACTGTGTGGAACACATTTGTATTCAGGGGGATTTTTTCCTGTGTCAATGCCAGTATTTCATTGCTTTGTAACACTAACCTTCTTGGAACCCTTCAGCTAATATTCCTCTTGTCCTCTGTTTTTTTATTGACTGTGGTGCATTGAGTTTTGCTTCCTTCCCTAGTAATTTTTTTCATTTTTATTCGTGTCTAATACATCCATTTCAGGAAGCAGCAAAACCCTTTCACTATGAAAAGCGAGGCTGGTTGTAGGGGCTTGATGAAAGCGACAGTAGGAGGCACATACTCTTGTGTCACATTTGTTTTATAGATGAGGATTAGTGTGCAGCACAGAGGCATGCATTTTGGCTTTGCAGGATCCTTCTGTCTGTGTTCAGGTAGTTTCTTCTACAGTTTGAGAGGCTGCACTGAGGCTAGTCAGAGACACTTTAGTTGAACAAAAAAGGCAATGAACTGTGGTCCAGTTCTCCCCCCGTTGCTGGTTCAGTGGGAATCCCAGATGTTTTGTTGCTTCTGTGCTTCTTTTTTCCCCTCCCACGATTCCTGTACGCTTGCTTTGCAAGCTCTGTCAAGAAGAAGCTTCATGCCTTCAGTGCCAGTACAAGAGGAAGTGCATGAAAACTGATTTCGTTTTGTTTTCCTCTCCTTCTGCTCCATTTGGAGTTATTTTGAGGAGGTGCTGGAGTTCCAGTAGCTGAATATAGTTTTCCTGATACTTTTTTTCCCCTTTCCTTCCCCTGGTTGCCTTGGGCATTTAATCTTGGCACAATCTTGCCATGTTTGTTTTAGGAGACTGGAAAATTACACGACATATTGTGGAAGGAAGGACTCACCTGCATTGCAAGTATCAACCACTGTATTCAAATAACATTTACTTTACAGCGGTCCCTATTTTGATGACCTTCTCTTTAATGTATACATATTCCAAGCCTTTGTTCTGCACCTCCCCATTGGCATTCTCCCAGCTTTACAAGGATGCAGTTCAGTCAAAACTGAAAACATTTGCCTTTCATGACTATTGAGCGCTCAGAGTTTTGATACCTTGCTTTGAAAGTGCTGGAAACATGAATGACAAATCTAGCCATGGAGCAGATGAAGAAAAACATTCAACACTGGGATCTTTCAGAATGAAGTAGAATTCTGAAAGGCAGAGAGAAGTAGGAGAGAGTTGGTGGTGGGAAAATTTAGCAAGTTAATATTTTTGGAGATGTTTTAATTGGATAGGCTGGGAGAGTGTGAACATGATGCTGGAAACAAGTCATGGAGTCCTGGGAAGAGGGAGGGAAAGTAATTGTAAACATGACTAGCAAAATAATATACTTCATGAGCAAATTCTATTTAAATGTAAATTACCCAAAGTGATTTTTTTTTTAGTGGAATTTTTAGTAGCATAGTGAGGAAAGACAGAGGTATTTTTCCTCATGTTTAAATATGTGATTCAGACAGCTGTAGAGAGCTACTGCCATCCCCCTTCTCTCTACCTCCTCTCACTTAACTTCTTTCCTTTAAACTCCTTAGAGCCATTCCCTGCAGCGATGCTTCCAGGTAGTGACAGCTAGGATGTTCATTTGAGTCACCAGAGCGCTGTCAGGACCAATTAGCATCCTAATGACTGGCATGTACCTTCTTGATAACATTCAGTCTGTGCTTTATACCAAGGGACCTCGCCTCTCAAGAACCCATCTTGTCTCATCTGGTCCATACCAGTTGCATAAAGTTTTTTTTTTTTTTCCTCTTAAAAAAAAAAAGAAAAAGAAAAAAAAAAAGGAAAACAGAGAAGAAATATTCCATTTCATCTTGTCTTCTGAGTCTCGGGGACTTTGACATGGAACAAATATTCTGTCCTTCCCTTTAGCTGGAAATGACAAATTTTGGCTATGGGAGAGTTGAATCAAACAGCTCTTTTTACAGCTGCAGAGGAATCAAGGATGAAGCCTCAGTTCAGGTTAAGCAAGGCAGTATTTGCTCTTTAGAGCTGTGTAGAATAAGGTCAAAGATAGATGCGGCCATATAGTCTCTAAACTTTAAATACCTGGTCAGTACTGGTGCTGGCTAGGCTGGTATTCTCCGGAAATCACTGCTACCTGTTGTTTAGCTGCTGCCAAACCTGCTTCGTAGTGGGTTAGCATCTGCAGTTAAAACTCGTTTATTCATTCAGTCAAAACAGGGCTGAATGCTGTGCTGAGATCTTTCCTTCAGCATAGACTGAGGTAACAGGTGAGAAGATTTCAAGGAGGTTGGGGTTGGGGTGGCCTAAGTGTAAACCTGTTGTTCAGGCAACCTTTACAAGCACGGCGATTCTTTGTACTGCTCTTTGCTGGGCTGGAGGGGGAGTGTTGCTTTGGCAAAAGCAGAGTTAAATGCTGACATACAAAATCACTCGGTTTCTGTGCTGTTTTGTCTTTTAGTGACAACTCATTTTTTCCAGAGTAACTCATGACTTCTTAAAAGTCTTAAAAGTCAGTTTCTTGTTATTGTTGTCTAACCCTTCCCCTTGTCTGCAGCTCTCCAAGGGTTTTAATGAAGTGCTGTGATGCCATGGCCAGCTGGCTGGCACGCTGTTAGAGCTGGCTACAGCCACAGTAGGTCAGCTGGAGGGGAGGGGTCAACAGTTTAATGGTCCTTAGGAGGAGCCAAATAGCCTGTGATGCTGTCAGGAGAAAGAAAAAAGAAAAGGTGGTGCAGAGCAGTGTGTGCAGTGGGGCTGGATTATGTCTGCAGCAAGCAGAATTTCTTTGCCTTTCACTAGCAGTGTAGCTTTTAACATGGTAGATGTGAGATATTGGTAAGATATTGAGCATGAAAAATTATCTTCCTCATTAGAGACAGCAAATCCCAAATGTGAGCTCTAGAGACTGAATGAGCAGTAATTGTTATTAGTAAGGTCATGAGAATTTCAGGAGAAACACACAAATACCTCTTCCACCTCCTGGCCCAGCCTATGAGGCTGAAATACAGCATGTTAATGTATCCACATGGTGCGTATGTTATTTTGAAATTGTTGTGAGAGTTTTTGTATTCTCCTGATTTCTTTGTATGGTGTTTGCATTTTCTGTTGAATCAATATGGCTGTTATTTAAATTATGGTCATAGATGTGATCTGCAACATCAGAACTTGATGCTAAAAAGGATGCAGGTAAAGAGCGGATGGAACACTGATATTCCTTCAAGTATTTGTGTGTACATCTTTATCTCTTTTGGATGTGTCACTTGGACACCTAATCCTGTGTCCTGAAGCCCACTTTGGGAAGTGTCACTTAGAATGTCATGGGAGCTGTTACAGCCTAGTTTGCATATACTGAGACTGTTATTTTTCCCCACAGTAGTCTGCTTGTATACCTAGTTCTGGCTTAGAACTGTTATTTGTACATCCCTGATGTAGAACAGCAAAGAAAGTGGTTAATTCTCTGTCTGGCTTAACAAGTGCATAGTGCCCTGCAGCTTTCCAGTGTATGCACCAGAAATATAAGCTGTCAGGCTAGGCTTTAGGGGCTCTGCTGCAGATACTGGCCTCTCTACCTGTGTCACCTAGGAGCCAGTGATTTGGTTCATTTGTCTGTGCCACAGAGCCATTGTGGAACCTGAACCAGTCCTCCTGTGGTGGTGGTTTTCCAACCTTCAGAGCAATCTGGTTTGTGCAGCATTGAAGCCGGAGTCTGAGTGTGGGGGCTGAGGCTTGAGGCTCATCTCTGGCTGCTCTGGAAAACATAAATGTAGTTCATGTGACTGGATGTTATCTATTGTAGCTGAGTCTGCAAAAATCACTTGGATCTGTAACTACCACTGATCTCAAGAGGATTAAGAACCTACATGGCTTTGTATATCAAAACTTTCTACTTCAGTTCTCCATTTGCAAAATCAATGAAGTACTACTTCTTCTTTTCGCGTCCCAGGCTGCCTGTGTAAAGATGCCTAGAATTTATCTTTCTCAAGATTTGTTTTTAAAACAATGGGGACGTGCTCTCAGTTGTCTCTGTTGTCATCACAGGATAATTATTGTTCTGTGTCAGAAGACAAGTCTGCTATTCAAAGGTTTCTGAACAAACACATAGCAAAAATCCAAGTCTGTAGCTCAAAGTAAAATGTGGTCAAATCGATACTCTGAACTCTCTGGTTTTCCATAGTATGTGGCAGTTCTTACAGATTAATGTAAATGCAAATGCCCTCCGAGAGAAAGCTGACCTCGGGATTTCATGATTGCACTTCAGATGGCTGTGTGAAGGTTTGTATTTTTGGAACGCATTTGTTCTTGGTGCAGCTCAGATCTTAGTTCAGTGGTGAATTACTTTAAGTTTGAAAATGAACTCTCTGTCCTGGTGTCAGAATGCATTATAACCTTAATGGTAACTTACAAGAGAAAACAAATATTTTGACTTCTACTTTCTTTTTGTCATATAATGTGCAGGGAGAACAGATAGTCCTTAAAAGAGTCAAAGCTGGCTGTAGAGCTTGTATGACAAGGGCTCTTTCTAGTGTTTCCAAATATCAGATTTGTGCAATTCTGGGGAAGTTGTTTAAGCTTGTTTCTAAATCCAAGTCTTTTCATGTCCACCTCAGTTAAGCTTTCTGGAAGAAATCTGTTTCAGTGATTTGATTTCCTTACCCTTTTCAACTGAGCTGTAGGAGCTTGAAATATCTATTCCCCAGATACTTGAGGATAGAACTGGGAGTTGGTTTTGCTGGTTGTAAAAGATGGCTGCTAAGGAGGCAAATGGAGTGTATAGAGTTGAACTTATATTTTCCTGTATACATGAAAGTTGGTCTTACCCTGCCCTTCACAAAACTTATTCTGTTCAGTTTCTGAGACTAATTCATTGTAGTTCATACTCTTAGCTTTTTACCTAGTGACTAATATAATCCAGTCCCAGCATAACTATGGTAAATAAACTTATGAGCTATGTGATCCACTATAATAGATGACCTTTGTCCTGAAGCAAAATATCCATTCTAGCATATATGCTTTTTGAGGTACAGAGAGTACGATGATTCCAATCCACCAGCCTGCTCCCAACCTCCATGTGTATTGCTCTTTTCACTCGTTCTTCCTGTTTATTTGGAATGTTTAAGGGATTTCTGTGAATTTGTGTGGAGTTTGTGTTTATTGGAATAAATGTCATGCTGTCCATTACCTTAATAATGAGTAAGCAATTAGTAACTTATGCTTAGCTCTTTCAGTGAGGCTTTGGAGAAGCTCAGGTCTTTCAAATAGACAAGGTTTGTTTGAGTTCTGGTGGTCCACATCATTCTTGACATGACATCAGTGCAGGGTTTGTGGTTCTAAGCCTTTTGGTAGAATGAAATGTGTTTTGTATTACTTACAACTCATGTTGTAAGTAGAGCTGTGGTAACACACATCTTAGCTTTAAGGTAGGTAGTTACGTAAATCTGCTGTCGTAACAATGTTGGAGGATATGTGAAAAGCTCCTGTCAGGTGCTGTGACTCAACTAGTATGCGGTAACCAGCTGGTTTGCTGTCATTTGGTGATGTGTTATGGTCTCAGATCCATATGGTTTTTCATATGCGCATTGTGTTGCAAGCTCTGGCATCACTCTGGAAGCTTCTGTGTGGTTTTGTGTGAGGTGTGAAATGGAGCAATGCATTCAGTGTTTATTCATGGAATACAGAAAAAGCACCAATGACTAAAACTTGTTTTGTATTAACGTTCTGTTCTGAGTATCTTAGTTGGCTGCTGATTTATCATGAATCAATGCAACAAAGCCTATGGCCTGTAAGGAGAGGACTTCTAAGCTTGGTGCTGTGAGCGGTGTGTAGACTGAAGGTCCCTATGCCATGATTCTGGCATAGACTTGGTAGAAAGGCTGCCATGTAACCTGTTATCTGCTGTCCTCTGAATATTTGCTGAGATAATGCAGTCATTTTGCTAGTAGACAGCAGGAAAGTTGTTGTGTTTCCTTTTTCTAATCTCATTTTGCTTCATGAGCTGCGTTGGACTGGTTAGTAGTTCTCTAAGCCTCACTATGCAGCCGAAAGTGTTTTTGGAAACAGCTGGGGAGGAAACATGGAGAACATGAGCTTTGAGATCCAGGCCCAACCTACCTAGATTAAGGTAGGTGGGTTTCTTTTCTGCATCCAGGAGGAACAACAAAGAATATGCATGCTGTCACTGTCTGCCTGAAAGGCAGCTGTGCCATTCTACTCAGTTGTGGTTGGCTGGCTGCAAGCTCAGATGGAACTTAAAATGCAGTCCTCCTAGGTTTTCTAAAGTTAAGACTCCAAGGCTTGGTTCTGCAACAGCGATCTGCAAAATTTCTAGCTGTGCAGTTGATTCTAGTTTGTGTGGCCCCCGAGACAGTTCATTGTCTGTCAGAGCTGCTTGCTTTCTCCCTGTTTCAAGAATGTGGTTACAAATACTGTATTTCTTGCTTATTGCTTTGAACATCTTTTCTTCCACCTGCCAGGGCTTTTTTTTTTTCTTTTCTTTTTTTTTTTTTTCTTTTTTTTTCCCTACCACACAAGTGCAAAGCACTTATCGTCATTCTCAGAGCTTTTATATCCTATCACAGGCCTGCAGTGCTCAGACATCACTCCTGTCACCTGCTCTGTCAGTCTTGAGTGCTAATTTGTCATGCTTTGTCACAAAGCCTCCTTCATGTTTTCTCCCATGCTACTTCTGCACCCAAGAGGTGTTCCTGTTAAAGGTCAACAAAACTGGTAACTTCTGTTCTCTTAGAAACCTTCCCTTACTACCCTCTCTACTGTCAGCAGCAAGCAAGGAGATGATGAGGCAACTGCAGCATAGGGAATACCTAAAAATTAAGCTTCGTATATTGCCCAGGAAGCAGGTACCCTCAGCAGCTTCACCCTTTAGTTACTGTAGGTAACTGTTCTTTGGCCGCATGGGGAGAGGAATGTGGAAGGCAAAGCTGGCTCTACGCAGCTCTCTTCAAAAACACAGCCCTCAGCAGTCGGTGGAGGCTGCTCTGTGGAAGAAACTTTGAGCTGACAAGTGATGGCATCATGACTGTCCCCTCCATGCACTTTCCTCATAGCTGTCTGAATCTGTTCTTTTCTTCAGGACTTAGGTGACAATATGTGTGCAGGGAAGTGTGCTATGTCTCTGTAATAACATGCCCACTAGATCTGGTATGTTGCTTAGCAAAACGTGCAGGAACTTCGAGGTGACGCTGTGGTTTCATGTTCAATAATTCCTTTGGTACTTCTACTACTGGTCACCATATGCTTGATTCAGCTCATTCTTCATCTCTTGACCAGTAGGAGGAATGCCTGTTCCTTAAGCAATAAGTGAAATAGTGCTAGCTGTGGTTTTGGTGCTAATAGCTATGAAGGTCTCCCTAAATGAGAATCCTTTTTCTCTGCTCCCTATGGCAGGCAACTTTAGACTCGTTTTTATCTCATTGTTTTATGTCTCAGTTGTTTGTATACTTTAAAGCCTCTAAAGTGGAATTATTGAATAAGCATCCTAATGTTGGACTCTAGTGTTTCTCATGGCTGGCTTCACGCAGTTTTGCTTCTAATCTTTGTTTAAAGGACATGGTATATTGCATTTCCCCAGAAGAGCCAGAATCTGCTTCTAATGCTTTTTGTTTAGCTGACCATAGCCCTGTTCTAACAAAGGGGATTACTTGCTTTTAGTGTGGCAAGATGATATATCCAGCTCTGTTATTGATAGATGAGCACCAAAACTAGGGGGCTGACTGAGAATCCGTGTGGAACTGTGAATCTTTCAATTGTATTTTTTTCCAATACATTTTGACTCTGCCTCTAATTGCCTATCGTTCTTAGTGAGTCTGTGCTGTTCTGTTTACTTTACTTGATGAGATAAGGATTGTTCTGTTCCTTGGTGAGATGTATTCCCAAGCATCTTTTTTTCACCTGTACAATGATTACTTCATTTTAGCAGCCTGATGCTAATAAGTGCTGCAGCATTAACTGTGTTTTTGAGACAAGACCAGCACAACTGAGAAAAGTGAAGTACAGACCCTTTGTACAGGAGACTCCTGTGTTCATCTTCGCTGAGGTTTAAGACGGATAACAGTGGCTGCCAGCAATCTAGGATGACTGATCTAAAAGTCTGACCCCTATTATGTTGGTCCGCTATGTCAGAGGCAGATGTTGATGGCATGGCAGTAGAGGCTGAGAGACCAAATAGTGGATGTTGGCCCAGTGAGATGGTGGGTGGTGTGATTCAGCAGTGGCAAAAGCAATGCTAAAGATAAGCCATATTCCAGATAGTTATGCAGATTTTGACAAGCAGATCTTGCTCATCACTGACAAAAATGCTGGTGACTATATTAAATGATAGCATTTTGTAGTTGAAAGCTTGCTCTACTGAGTAGTGCATTGTACTCCTTTTACCTGTTGTAGTTTACATGGAAATAAATAAGAGGAATTACTTTCAGAGCAACCTGTCTACATCCAAACTCCCACAGTATTACTGTAATGAAGGCACAAACAAGACATGTCACTTCATCTTTTACTTACCTTGCCTGTTATGCTTAGTTCTTGTCAACTCCTACCCACTCTGATGGTTTTCTTCTCTTTGTTCCTCACTTTACCTATGTCCTTTTCATACTTCTGTAATGTCTTGATGTGTTTTGGTTTTTTTTTCCCCCATTCTCCAGATTTTTATGCCAAGCTGTCTGAATATTGCTGTCTGAATTACTCCTTGATATCTAGTGACTTATTTTCCTCTTGTGTGGTGTTGTATAGGCAGCTGTCCCTGCACTGCTGGGATCAGTAGATGCTTTGGCTGTGCGTCCGGATGAAGATCATCAGCTCAGTTTTCCCTTACAGCCCAAATGAAGGTTACTGGAGCCAGTATTTGTGGCAGGGCAGTTCACAGCTTTACTCCCAGTTCAGACACTTTAGGGTGGGTGTCAACAGGAAGAGATTACAGCCTAATAAGCACAAGGAACCCGCAGCAAAGGATGCAGAACCAAGATTCAGTGACATGCTTTGTGGCCTTGTTGCAAGGTCTTTGCTCCTATTTTAAACACAGAGCACTCATGTAGCCCTTTACTTCAGGTTAGCAGTCCAGGCTGCCAAGTGAAAGCAACTAACTGATGTACTAACTTGGACTCCCTGACTGCTTGCTGGATCTCTGAAGGACCATAGAAAACAAAACCAGCTTCATGGTGTAATCCCTGATGTTGGGAGGGAAGTACCCATGGATGGTCAGTTGGCCTTCCAAAAATCTACTTTTGATTCCTTTGTACCTGCACAACTCTGCATTGATATCTGACTACCCCACATCATAGACATAGCTATAGTAATGCCTGATCCTGACTATTACTGCTGAGAATCCATTCCTGAACAAATTAGCTCCAGGAATGGCTGCACGTGTATGCCTGTATACCCATTTTCTGTGTTAGTGTCTCAGAGGGCAATGCTGCATTGTTTACTGCTTGGGTTCAAATCTGGAAAATATTTCTGGGCCTCTTAGGGAACAGAATGTAAGTCTTTATTATTTCTTAGAGAAGTTTTACATTCTGCAGGATCTGAATCTCATCTGTAGCCCACATTAATTTGTTGCATTTATGTATTGAGCAGGCTGCATTCAGTGTGTCAATTGAATACAGAGGAGATTTAAAAACGTGAAGCGTTCTGGGGAGAGATAAAACTGTTTTCTTCAGCATTTCATATCTTATTGCCATGAAAATTGAAACTGTAAGTATCAATAAATTAATTGACATTTGCTAGTCTCATTGTAACATTGCAGCCAATCCACAAATGATGAGTCATAACTGCAAAAGCAAGAGATTCCTTAAAATTATGGGGTTATTTCACAGTACTGAGTTTTATTTTTGTCTTCTCCTTTTAGAATACTTAAGGTTAGAATTCCTAAGTTTTCTTCTGCAATCAGGAGTAGCAGAAACTGTTTTCTTTTTTAAAGGAGAAGATAGTTATTCTCAAGATAGTTATCCCCAAGAAAAAGAGATTTATAGGAATAGTAAAAGTTGACAGATCTACAACTTTCTCTGTATCCTTTCAGCTGTGATTTAAATTCCTTAAAGAAACAGCTCCCTGTGGCTAGCAAATGGGTAATGTTAATTCAAGGTTGTTAAAGCAGATCTGAGTCTGGCATTTTCTTCCATCTTTTCTTCCCCCTGCCCCATTACCCTTATATCAAACCTAGAAGTGATTACAACACCAGGTGTTTCAGTGGCCATACAGCAGGACCACAGCACTTCTGACAGGAAGCTTGAGCGAGATAAATTCCAACAACTACCTCGTCTTGCAGTTTCTTGTGAGAGTGGTAGTATTGTACTACAGCCTGTTGCTACTGAAGTGTGATGGTGATACTAAATTTGGAAATGTTAGCTCAGCGTTCAGAGGTAATTGAAGGTGAAATGGGGAAAAAAAAATGTTCTGTGCATGAATTCGTGAATTTCCAGGCTCACCACCCTGGAAAAGAAGTAAATGAGAGGTCATGAGAGAAGGCTAATAAAAACATAAAGAGGAGGGAGAGGATGAAATAGGGAATGATTGTTCTCTCATAAATCAGGTATTAGAGCCATCTGATGAAGCAATATTAGGTTGTGGGATTTTTGTAAATTAAAACCTATTTTTCTGTAATGCAGAATGGAAGTGAAGAACTCATTGCTACAGCATGTTATTGGGGCTGAAAGTATACATAGGCTTAAAAAATAATAATAATATTAATGAATGAGTGTTGCGTGGACTTTTAAACATGATAGTCCAATTCCAGCCTCTAACTGAGGAACTGTAAGTCTTTGATAGTTGGCTGGAATGCTTCAAGGGAAGGAATGCAGCAGGAGGCAGTCATGACACCTTCTCCTGGTTTCTGATTCTTTCCATTGTCCCTTCTACCAATTCATTATTTGGGAGTGAAGGGAGCAGATAAAAAGGAGGGGGAATGACTGTTTACGGGGGTTGATAGTGATAGGACACCAGGGGGAATGGTTTTAAACTAAAATGGGAGATTTAGGTTATATATTAGGAGTTTTTTTCACACAGAGGGTGGTGATGCACTGGAACAGGTTGCCCAAGGAGGTTGTGGATGCCCCATCCCTGGAGGCATTCAAGGCCAGGCTAGATGCGACTCTGGGCAGCCTGGTATGGTGGTTGGTGGCCCTGCATATACAGTAGGGGGTTGGAACTAAATGATCTTTGAGGACCTCTTCAAACCAGGTCATTCTATGATGCCATGTTTGAGTGGTAGACTATTTGGACCTGTGTGTTCCCATTACCTTGCTCAGTGGGTTGTGGTGTTGGCTTGTGTGAGTATATTTGAACAACTTCAACAGGTTGATAAGAAGGCTCAGAGTCAAATGAACTCATTCCCAACATCATCACGTGTACTCATATTTTTCAGAAGGATTTTCTGTGCCATTAGGTTTCATCTGTTTTATTTCAATGGAATAGGATCTTTGTGCAGATTACATGGTACAAGTCTGCTAAGATGCACTTATAAAAATCTCCACTAGTTGTCACTCGATCCTTATTTTAAACCTGACTTCAAGTCCATTTCAAGCTCTTAGCTTGTGCGTAAAATGATTCCTAGGCCCCAAACACCAAGTAACTGTGACAGATGTTGACATTGGGTCTTTCTGAAACACACTGATTGGAAGCATTTTCTATGCATGAGATGGCAGCCTCTGAGAGTGTTGTTCTCTGGGTTTTGTGCAGTTACTTTAGCAGCATCTTATCCAAGAGCTGAACCTGTTGTGGGGCTTGATACATCAGCTGCTATATGCACAGAGCAACCACTATCCTCCCTGGAAAGGTGGCAGAATCTCATTGAGCACATTGCCTCCTAGGAAAGGAGAAGCTATAGAAACATGAAAAGGCTGTGGCAGTGCCTCAGTCATCTTGATTTTGGATGATGGTAAAGGTTTGCTTGAGCAGAAGGTAGCAGGACTGATGGAGAGTGTGTCATCAATGATGAGGAGGAAGGACTACTGTAGAGATGCGATGTGCCCTGGTCCCAGGATTATTTCCTTCCTTTGGTTTCTTCAAGTTAAAATTACAGATGTCTTTTCACTGTGCATGTGTTTTGCAGGTGCATCTTTTGCCTAGTTTTACTTCTTCGGTGCTTACAGTCAAAGGTTCACTGAGCTTAATAATTTCGTAAACTGGATAAGCATCTTATTTTTACATCTGCCTGTTGCAGGTTCAAACTGAGAGCGCACGTCCTTTGTTATTTGTGTTGGATGTGGTATTTTACTGAACAAATCACGTTCTGTACAATTTGGTGCTTGATGCTGTGAAGATCAGGAGGGAGAGATGATGTTTCCTTAGAATAGTTTGCAGCCTGAGTGAATCACAAGAAAATGCAAATGTCACAATTTAGGCTTTTAATTTCTCATTATTTTAACAAGGCTCTCTTGTCCTTTGTTTTCTCGGCTGGCAAACCTGTGCTGCCACTTCTTTTTATCAGACTTGCTTGGTTTGCCCCACTCCACAAAGTGATGCAGGCATTAGCACAGTTGATAATAGCTGGGGTTGATGCAGATCATTCCTTTTGGGAAAGCTTCGTGTTCAGACAGGAGTTGTTCTCTGTGGAAGGAGATGAACAAGAGTTGCCTGATTGGCAAACTCATAAGGAAAACGCGTTCCTGTTTCTGTGTGCTTTGGCTTCAGTAAACTTGTTATTTGAGGTAATAATCAATGATGTAGTTCAGTGAACAAGAGCAACTAGGACTTAATCTACCCTCCTCCCACAGGCTCACTTTGCCTGTAAATACTGTTACATGTTCTACCAGGTGCACTATGGAGCAAGGATGGCATACAGTGTTAAAGCAGCCTACCCTGTGTGGGAGGTTGTTCTTACAAATCAATTACTGCTTTTAATCTCACAGTGCGTAAGTAGTATGAGCATCTGTAGGGGGAAAAATAAAGCAGAACTGTTTTTCAGGATTTAATTAAAATTTATTTTCATTTAAAAAATCCCTCTTTTCAAACAAAATGAAACTGAAATGACTTGTTTTTCAATGACTTGTTCATTGTAAGAATATTTTCTGATTCGATTCTTATTATGAAACTTTCATAGAAAGTAATGTTCAGTCCCCTCCTCCTGTATTAGAGAGAAGAAAATTAGCTCAAACTGAATTGATCTCAAAAATGTCTCTTTCAATGTTTATTTCCTTCTCCAGCCATGTTTCCTTTTGAAATAATTATGTGCAGTTTTGGAAGTGCTTTGAGCCAAGAGCATCAGGATGACTGTCAAGGGAACAAGGTATTATTTCTAAACCAATGGGCAGGATGTTTGTGTTTGAAACTTAGTGTTTATTGTTTCATTTATGTACTGAGATCAAGTGGGATAGGGATTTTTATTTGCCTGAGGAACGTGTGCCTTTTTATCTCTGTATCAGTTCATGTTTTGCTTGCTTTGTAGAAACCTTTAACTGATTGTCTGTTTTTTAATTCTTCCATTTTCTAAATGCCAAAGTGAACCATGAAGATTTGGAATTACCTTCCTCCATATCATTTTTAAGTGTATGAGAAAACAATCAGAAACTTATCATTGCTCTTAATTGCCTTTTAATTATTTTACACTAATTAAATCTCACAATTGCTTGTTAAGGTGTTGTGCAGGAAGTGTATTAATAATTCCACACAAGAAGCATCTGCAAAAGCTGTTGGTAGCTGTTGCTTTAGCAAGGAGGATTTTCAGTGATGTAAGTAAATAACAAATGATGAGGTTTGCTGTTCTGTTGTCACCTGAGCCAGCCTTGGAGGATCTGAGGGGTGAAAGGAAAAAAACCAACAGATTTGTACAACACCAAGGAAACAAGCTCCTAAATCTGGAGCAGCCCATTCTGGAAATGGTTTTGCTCATAAAATCACCATTTTTACTGTTTGTTCTGCACAGTTCAGGATCCCTATTAGCCAAAAAGATGATTTCCTTGATCCAAACCGTTTTGTAATAAAATCAGAGAGTTCCCAGGCAGCAGTGACTCCTTAGGTGCTTACATCATATCTCCTGTGGTGGCAAAAAGTCTGAGGCAGGGATCAATGAGTTATAATGCATGAAACACCTTACATGAGCCTGCTTATGTGCTCGTGAGTGAAGGATGCTGCTGCCAAGAGCAGTACTTGAGGATCTGAGCTGATGCTTGGTGTGACACAGTTGTAGTTTGACCTTGAGGGGATCCTTCAGCTCCGTCACTGGCACTTCAGTTTTACAGTTGCACAAAATCTTGTTCTACTGCAACCAGACTTTGAGTCTGAATTAAAAACCTCTGTGTCCCTGTAATGCAAAGAGCAAATTATGTGGTAAACCAACTTTGGCAGTGAGGTGAATTAACAACTCCTTGAACTTCTTCAGCTTGCAAGTTTACAAGGTTGCACCCATACAGAGACAATGTTGAAGTAACTTGGTAGCAAAATGAAAGAAATTGCAATAGCAGAGAGGGAGGCTTTATCTGTTCGTCCAGTATGCTTGACAATTAATTAGCTTGATATGGCATCTCGGCAGAGTTAGTCAAATGAAAGCGCATCTTTGCATACTGAAGTTATGCTCTCAGTAGAATGAGCTTTTATATGAGCTTGACTGATTGATGGTTTCTTTACAACGGTTAATGTTAACTATAACACCATGTCAAATAGCTTAGCTCAAGGCGTTGCTACGAGCATGAAAGAATTTGGTCAAGTACCTCATGGTGTTCAGTTTCATACAGGGTCAATCTCTTCTCCCTTAAACGGAGAAACAGAAATGATATGCATGTCTCCAAGAAAATAGTGTAACACATTCCAAGGCTGGACTTGTATGTAACACTGTCACAACCTTAGTTGATGTTTTAGGTATTCGACTGTGAATAAATGAGAGTCTGCCTGTCAGCTCATGAGGGAATCTAGAAATGAGGAACTGTAGTAATTAAAATCTTTCTGGTGTGAAATTCTTCTGAAAACACTTAGCATCTGCCATCCAGCAATTTAAAAATACTTAACAAACTTTCAGCTTTCTTACAGGGAGGTAAACATCAATGTTTCTCACTTTACAGAAACTGGAATGATGTATGTGCTGAGTGACTTTGTCCAGCCATTTGCAATGAACTACAGTGGGGTTTTCAGAGGATTTTAAAATTAATGTTAAAGGTCTTTCCATACATGCAAGAGTGGTTACCAGAAATGGCAAAGCAGTCTTAGCTACTGTAGGCTGAACACGAGTTTTAGAAACTTGTCAGTCAGGGAGTGATCAACTGGCTTGTTCTGGAAGGGCGAGAGAGCATTCTGCTGTTGTTATAGCTACAACTTCACTTTTTCCTTGCACAGATTTCTTTCATAAAGAGCAGAACTGATACAAGTTGAATCTTAAGGAAAAGCATTTCCTCAATCAAAAATAAGGGCTCTTTCAAGACTACAGTCTAGAGTCTTACTTAGCTTGTAAATCCTATCAGTGTGCTGTATGAAATGGCTTGTTACAGAGACATGATACTAGAAAGCTGTCAGATCAGTAATAAAGTGTAGCTTGATACAAGATCTGGTTGAAAAGAATTGAAATGAATAATTGCTGTGCATAGTGAAGTATTTCAAGCAGAGCATGAGGCACTCTCACCTTCATGGAGTGTAATTACATTTCACATAGAACCCTCAAAATATAACCAGCACCTACCTTTAAGCTTAGTTGGATTGCCAGGAGGAGGCATTAGAAAGGGGCTTGGGGGTTGCATTGCACAAGCCTGCGTGTTGATGGAGACTCTGAAAGACTATTGGCAAACCATGATGAGATTGAAAACATAAATAAGTGATGAAAAGTGCAATAAATTTAGCATTTATTGTGATCTCTGCTTCCATGCATTCTGGTCTGATGATGATGATTACAATTACATTTGGACTTATATTTGGAGATTTCAGCGTGGCTGAGTTTTGAGATTTGTGTTGTCTTTAAAGTGCTCAGTGTGGCAGTCAGAAGGCGTAGCAGTAATTCATCAGGTGTAGTGAGGACAAATACATTTTTGACAGATGCAATTAAGCTGTGTGTCTTAGCAACATTTTTCTTAGCCACAGGTCAACGTTCTCTCCATTTATTCAGGACTTTCTCTTAAGTGATAAATGATGCAAGACAGCTGTTTTAAAAACAAGACTCGCTTTAGAGTCAGAGGTGAGAAAATGCTTTGTGTGTAATGAAAAGGCCAATACCAGTGTTTCCACAGAGAGAGCTTTAGAAAGCTTTGTAGCTTTTACTGAGTGGGAGAACTTTTTGTCTCTGAAAACAAGAGGTAGATAGCACTACAGTTTCTAGCGTGAACACAGAATATTGTTGCTACTTAGTGTCCTGCTAGTGTTCATACAGGCGCAGGAATCTGAGTGCTCCATATCACCCGTGGGCATGGAGTCAATGCCATATAGTTTCTAGCCTCACTGCTTCTAGGAATTGAAGCATTATCTTTTATTCTGGTATATGACAAGATTATGCACTGTTCTGCTCCCAGCTTTGACTGTCTTGTATTTGTGCCTGCTTTCTGATTGTTTGGTGATCCATTGCTCTTACAGTAGAGTATCTTGTGGCTGAACTTCCCAATGGGCTGCCCTGACAGCCCCAGCCCAATCTGTCTTATTATAGTTCTTTGCATACCGAACTATTTCTCGAGTCAATTATTCTTTCCTCTTTTGAGGACCTTGAACTTGAAAAAAACGGTAGATTGTCTTGGGCTTATTATCTTGAAGCACTGGACTGGAAGTTTATTAAGAGATGGTTCACAAGAGAATCTAGTGCACATGGTAGCATTTCTGAGTTTATAGAGAACTGCTTCTTGTGTGAGGGGAAAAAAAAGAGTTCATTCTTTTTTCCTCATCCTCTCAAATAGGATGAAGTACAGCATAGGATACAACTGTTTTAAGAACTCTTATCAGGAGATTTTATTTCCTGATGAGAAGGAGGAGAAATCTCTTCTTGCTTTTTATGTACTCTGCTTGCTGAGAGCTGTGTAAAGTAGATGACTTGATATCTCATGAAGACTTTCAAGCAGTCTTCTGCACTCTTTAGTAACAGGCCTGCAAAGCACTGTAGGGCATGAAGAAGATGGCAAGGAGCAGAAGAATGCCTGTTCTCTCTAAGCCTTTGGGTCTCAGTAGATGCATTTGATGGATTGTCTCTAGTAATTATATTTGCAGCCATTTGAAGGCAGAAAATGTGATTTGGTGTTGATGACTGGAGTTATTTAAAGTAACTGTTTAAAACGTGAAGCCTGTGGGAACTGTGTTGATTAAGAGAGAAAAATGCCAGATGTTTCAGGTACAGTAGATGTCAAGAAGGGATTAATTAATAGTTTATATAAATATGTATTTTCTATGACTAAAGCTCATGTACTGAGGAGGAAGCGATTAGTTTCTTTTGCTAGGGGTAGTGGGGAAATGTTGTTGGAAGGTGATTAATGAGGTTACACTATACTGAGTTTATGAATCACATGCACAGTGAATTCCAGCTTTGAAGGTCTCATGTTAGATACTCCCACCGTTCCTTTCCTATTCTGTTACTTATCTAAGAATACACTGGGATGTGCAGCCTCATAGGTGTAAATTTGTAAAACAAGATACTACTAAAGCATCCACCACTCAGACTTCTATACATTTCAAGGGTATTTATTTTGGACTGGCTCTAGCCTGTCCTATGGATGCCTTGTCCGTTATCAGATGAGCATATCCTTCTGTAATTTAAAATAAAAATAATTCACATGCTCTCAGTCCAGTTCCACAGTGTGAACCAAAGCAAGCTAAGATGGAGGTGGACACTTTAACAATGTACTCCTGATCCTAACTAAAATACTGATATGGAGTTTGAGAATGTAAGTCTGCAGCATTTCTGTTTTTAAGGCTCTCTGGAGCTAAGCATTCCCTTCCTTTCTTCCTTCCTCCACTTAGCAAGTGAGGAACTGGTTCAGGAGAGGCTAAGCGCCTTGAGCACACTTGGAGGAGTGCTTGATTAGGATGCTGAAGGCACTCTGCTCTGCCAATGTGCTATGCTGTCTTGCATGTTCTCCTGAGGTTGCTTGTCAATCGGTGTGGCTGTAATCCACATCTGAATGGGGACAGTGACTGTGTAGGTGTGGTGTTTTCACACAGGCAGCTTGTGATGATACTCATGTTTTTCTCTACAGGTGTTTTGTAATATGTGTGTCTGGACAAAGCACAGCTCCTGAGATATTCATTGCTAGTTACAGTTCTATTTACTCAAGATCTGATGCAAAAGTCATCTCTGAGACAGACAGACTGAAACATCAATCAAAATAATTTAATTTTTTTTTCCTAATTTTTTCTTCTTGAATGCAAACATTCTCATTTCACAGTTGCCAGTTTTGTATATTCTGTTACTCTGTTAAACATGGCGTCTTCCTCTGGGGCCTTCGTGGGCTGTTCAACTTTGAGAAATGATATGCTCTGCCTTCTGAACCTGGGTGCCACACTTAGGCATGAAGTGTCTTCATAGTGTAAGCTGTGAATTCAGTCTAGGCTAGATTTCATCATTACTGTAATGCTTAACAAGATTAACCCAATGAAGTTGATGTGTTTCAAAATGTTGAATTCGATGCTGGCCCTGTTGGTGTTACTGACAAAACTGCAGTAAATTTTGTCCAGATGATTTTATTTGAACAGTTGAAGATTTTTATTCTCTACTGAGCCAAAGCCTTTTGGTTTTGAGGTGTTGGATGAGGCAGTTTTTAGTTGGCTTGTTTAGTGTTTGTTTTAAATTCCAGCTTGTTACTTCTGTTGGATATTGTCTCATTTTTATTTCTAGGGTTTTGTTCCTTTCCTTTAGAGCCCAAATGCAGCTTGCCTATTCTGGGAGGAGACAAATGAAATCTGTTTTATAGTTATTTGACATGTGCCACCTCCTAACAAAGCCCACCAGTTTCATTCATTTCCTCAGCATTGTGGCAGCATTAAGAGTTTGAAGCCTCCCTTAAGAAGCCCTCCTACACAATGGCAGTCTTCACCTCTACTAGTCTGTTTCATATATGCGCATAACGTGTATATACGTTTATGTTTTTATAAGAGCATTTATGCACTCCTTTTTATTTTTTTCCTGGGTTTTATTTTTGTATTTTCTGGGAGCTCTATGCAAAAAGCTCCCTTTCACAAGTTAACTGTTTCATTGCCTGTAGAAGCTAAGTGATAGAACAAGCTTACTGTTTCTTGTAATTCCTGTTGTTTCTGGACTTGAAGTCATCTTAGCCTTGTGGTGCCAGCTAAGGCTCTCTGAAAGAAAGAATGCATTCTTTTATCCTGCAGTTCATTTTTCCCATGGATTTTACTGACAAAAAGGAGCCCTATTCCTTTTTGACTCCGAGGATTTTCACTGACATCAAGAGAAGCACAAAAGTAACTCCTGATGTCATGAAGTTCAAAACACAATTTCTGCATACAAAGATAAGCTGGCACTGGTTAAGGTACCGGTGTATTTGGGATATTGGTGTGGCTGTGTGACTGATGGGGATAAATGTGGCTTGCAAAAGTTGTTTGTTTCCTAAGACTCTCTAGGAGCTGAATGCATGTGGACATGAGGTCACATAGGTGAGCACGCCTGCTCCCCCACTCCTGCATGGCACAGCTTGTCTTAGGTGACTGTAGAAGCTTAGCTGGCTACCATCTTAATGTAAAAGAGAGAATTTGTGACCTTGATAGTTGTTATATATTTTCAAGGAAAAATGCTATGTATATATTTATGTGCTCTGTGCCAAAAATGGTGTTGTATAGTGTGATAAGTAGATACTAGAGCGTTGTTGCCTGTTGATCATGTCATATTACACATGTTGAGCAAAATTTCATACTTGCTGTCTTTTAACTCTGCGAAGAACTTGCTTATAATAAATGACTTCATTTTGTTGCAGAGACTCATTTAGGAAAGTTCTGCTAGAAGTGCATTGCAAAATAGCATTTAGAGAGTTCAGTCTCTCTGATCTTACTTTCAGGGGTGCAGTGTTATCTGGGAACAGTTATAAGATGCCTGATTAAAATAACATTATTCTTATCTCCCATCTTCCTCCCCCCTTCCCCCTCCCCCCTCCCATCATTCTGCAAAAGCCAGTTTCTTCTTTAAAAGTGCTGTAGCATTTCATAAGCACATGCAGTCTTAATGGGAATGCAAGTGAAGCTGTTCTAATGTAGCACTTATGATTAAGTGTAAGATGTTTGGGCAGACACCTGGACTGTACAAATAAGCTGTAAGCTGTAATTCTGTGGCTACAGAGCACTGAAAGCTGGTGATTTTACTGCCACTTTGAATGAAGGTGCTTTTCTGTCGCGTTTGCCGTGACACAGCTTGATGGGCTCATTGCTGGTCACTGGGATCACATTGCATTGTGTTTCTTACTGCAAGTGATGTTGAAGAATTTACCCTTTAGATGGGTATGCAGTGAGGGAATATACTCACTCCAGAAACAGAGCTCTCATGGTAGGCTCAGGTCAGGTCAAAGTGGTAACCAGACCCTGCTGAAGGTCTTAAGCCAAGGGCTGAGCTTGAGGTTGCCTGTCCTTTACATGGTGTTCCTGTTTGTTCTGAAGCAGGCATTTCCCTGATGTGTTGTTTCAGTGGTTGTTTGCTCTCTCCTTTACTTCAGAATGTACTCAGCTAGATGGGCTGTTTGATTTTTCTGGATGTTTCACTCTTTTATGTTTGGTGAAGTCAATATGTCAATTTTTCATCTGTAAAGCGGGGCTGAAACTTTTCTATTTAATACTGTGCTGTGAGGATAAATTAAGAGGTTCATTTCTTTTTTGCTGTGTCAGAAAGAGAGTTAATATAGTTTGAAGATGAAAATACATATTTCAAGTCTGGTCTTTGCTTCCTTCCTATCTCCCAGTGACACATACATACTTTGTCTCTGGAGTTTTGACTCATACTTGTCCAACTATGATTTAAGTAATGGCACAATTTAAATGTATTTTATTCCTTTTGGATTGCACAGGAGAATGCCCTGTACACATAGGGACGTTTATTCCACCTTTCTTTGACTTTGCTTTATAGCTGTAAGGAGGGAGGTTGTTCTTCAAGGACAGCTTTTTCATACTACTACTTAATTATCAGGAGAGAGCATTAACTGTGTAGCTGGATGACCTGAGATCAGGAGTCAGGCTGCAGTTGCCAAAGGGAGAAAATATCTTGTGGTTAAGATCGAAGGCTGCAGTTCTTGCATTCAGTCCCTTTCTTTGCACATCCTTCAGTATCCCAGTGTCATTAAGTGAGGGTGCTTAAATTTCCCTGTCTAAGCTAAGTGTTGTAAGAATAAATTAATTGGTATAGATGAGTCACTCAGATGCTCAGGGACTATGGGTTATTTAAAAACCTAAATTTATCACTGAGGCCAGACTTTTCTGAAGGGCTCAGCTTGGGTTTTTAGCTCATGTCGATAGTTTTCTTACCACTACCGTTTAGGATTTGTGTCTCAGGCATGCCTAGAAGCCCTCATAAGCATCAATAATGTATTACACAAAGGCTTGTTATCCAGGAGGAATCGTTACTCTGAATAACTTGCAGTTAAGTCAGGGGCAATACATGGAGGGAACACAGCACTAGAGTATGTAATGCATAGAGCTACCCAGCTGTCTCAAGGTTACTTCTTGGCCTTTCTAGCTGATAACATCTCTGATGATTAGAGGACAGGAAGAGACTTTTTTAAGGGAAGTATTCGTGTATATGGGCACTGCCAGGGAGGGGACCAAACTGTGAAGAAGCTGAAAAACTTTACGAATGACTGTGGACTGATTTTGGTGCTGGGAGGTCAGAGGGAAAGTGTGGTGGTAAGGATCCTTTATATTAAAACAGGTAACGAAGAGCTAGTGGAGAGAAGTTTCCAAGTTGTTGTGGTTGTGGCTTTAAGCCAGTAGGAATTTCTGTGGCAGCGTTTTAAACAAAGGTGACTAGTGTACAAGGTGGTATTCATCAAGAGAAGAGAGGAAGAGGCCACAGTGGCAGATTTCTTAGTGAGATCATTGCCATATTAGTGTGCAGAGACCAGTCTGTCTGTGTGCTGCAAGGTGCATTTCCACCCCAAATTGAATTATTTCAGCTGTCAGCAAGTAGTTGATAATATAGTGATTTGTGCTTGGGAGATTCACTGTTCATATTAGTGTTGTATTGCAGCCAGTGCTGAGGCTAGACAGAACCACTCATCTTCACCTCAAGGTCCCGTGTGGACTCACTTAACTTGCCCATGAGTGGGCAATTAAGAAGAGAGACCTTGTCAGTTCTAGGCATTAATATAAATCTTGGTGCTTGTAATACATTTACATGGCTCCCCCAGGCCTTTCCAGGCTTATAGTCGGCTTTCTCATTCACAGGTCTTCTGGGATATTGACTGTTCACTTCTGCTTTGTAGTCTTCCAAATCAGAACTGAGCCCAGGAGGTAACCAGCAACTTGTTTCTCTGGCAGGCACTTAGTACGCATAGATGTTTTTTCACTTTGGGGCACATAAGCATTGCCTCATGTAGCGTTAAACACGCTCTGGGGAAGCTGGGAGTAGGCAGCAGATTTTCAACCCTGAAATCTCTCTTGTTCAAATGTCTTTTAGCTTAAAAATGGCTTTGAGTTGTTGTTTCCCAATGGCTGGTATGAGGTATTTTTGTGAATGGATTTGATCTTTTCTCCATTCAGTAAGAGCAAGTGTCTGCATCTTTGGGCTCCAAATGAATTAACAGTACATTTCTTGCAAGCATTCCAAAAAGAATCTCTTCTCAGTTTCTTTACCTTAATCTCATGGAGATGTGTTAAAGGTATTACTGGTATTGTGGTCCTGAAATCAACATGATCCACTTGCTTGACTGGCTTCTGCTATGCTTAAGCCTTTGCTGATGAGCTCCTGAAAGATTTGTGAGATGAATGGAATGCAGGTTTTGACTGAGCCTGGAGGAAACTCTTAAGGAGCAAAAGGCAAGATGCAGATGCAGACATGCAGAAGCAGAATAACGAAGAGGTGTCAGACTTGGATCTGTTTGTGCTGCTTTTCCTGGACATCCACTGGTTTTCTTTATTCAGGCTAGGAAGCTACTGCCTCTGGTCACTTTATATATTTCTTTATGTAAAACCACATAGTTTCTGGGATGGATGCATGACTGGAAACTGGTATTTTTTTATTTTCCCCTGAACCCTAGAAAATACTTTTTGCTCTCAAAATGAGGCCTTCAACTCTCTTCTATTTCTACAAATAAGTGAATAATTAAACTTAATTTTATAACCTGTCTGCACTGGGAGGTGAGGACTGACTCTTCACTTCTCTGTTTTTCTCAAGTAGAGGAATTTTACTGACTCCACTTGTACTGGAGCTCCTTTCCTTCTTTGCTTCCCTCCATAGAAAGCTACATGGTGATGTCCACCTGATGGGTGTTATTGGGCACTTGTATTTCTGGCGTTAATGTGTTGTGAAATCCAAGTGAGCTTAAGAGGTAAGGTCAGCAGAATCAAATACTGTCGGAGGCTGTTACCTCTGTAGCTATATAAAGGGCATTCAGGCTGTCAGTGTTTGTTTTGAGAGCAGGAGACATGGATGCTGTGACAGAGCTTTGTTAAGGTGACTCTATGATACAAAATGACTGGCATGTGTTTTCTCTCTTGGACTGATGAATGCTGTTGCAGAGATAGAAGCTGCCCGCTCTGTATGCTCATTGATCTTCTGTGTTTAGATGTAATCTGAGAACCAACTTGTGGCAAGCTGCCACCAGTTATAGACCAGCCAATAACGATAGGAGATGCACGTTGTCAGCTATGTTTGAGTGGCTGTATTTTTTCAGACATAGCTTTCAACACTAAGTGGCTGGGCATCTTATTTGGGCAGCTGGCATAGCTCTTCCTTATCAATTTGAGCTCAATTTTGTTGTTGTGCAAATGCAAACTGTTCTATGTGAAGATGAGTTGTATGTGCAACTACAAGGCAGAATTTCATTCAGACTTGCTAAATCTGAGTGGCAACAGTTGGTGACATATTCAAATGGCCCCAGATGCTTTGTTTTATTACACAAACCACTGTGAGCTTGCTATACTCTTTGCCATCTTTTCCTTTCCTCCTTTTCCTTCTGTTCATTCCAGGTGGATGCTTATACATCTACTGCACAATCTGTTAGAGCTTTGGGGGTAACAAAGTGAAACTGCGGTGTTAATTCAAGGCACAACATAGAATGTTGGAAATGGTCCCAATTGATGAAAGATTTGTGTGTGTGTGTTTTTATGTGTATGAATATAGCCTGTCTGGTTGATATTTGTTTTTTTAATTCAATTTGGATGATGAGCACAAAACATCTTCTGTTTCTGCTGCTGCAGAGACAATATTTACAGCTGAAACTCTTACAGAGACAATGTCTCAGTAGCTTATGTTCCTGAGCATTGCTGAACTGCTGATTACAACCTTTCAAGTTTTTGTGGTAACAGCCACAGTAATGTTTTGCCTTCCTTTACTTAGGCTGTTTATGCTAGAGGTCAAATATAATTGTGGCAGCAGTCAGAAATACTCTGCAAAAAAATAATTAAGCCTTTACGCTCTCCTTGCTCTCATTGTGTTTTGTCATTTCCTAAAAGCAGTTTTATTGCTTATATGCTGGATTATTAGGCTTACAGCTCCTTCTCAGTCAGTTTTCTGTCCTGAATAAGCCTGAATCCCAGACAAACAATTTTGCAAAGCAGAGCAGACTCTACAGCACTAGTCCAGAGGGAAGGCTCCTGCCTGTTGGTCCACAGCTTCTCACTCCCCTCATGGGTGATCTCACTGGACAGTAGCAGTGAACCTGCAGATGTGCTTCTGTAAGTGGTTGTTCCTTAGGGCAAGATGCTTGTATTTTGTCTATTGCAGAATTGCTTGTTCTAAGCCCCCCAGGATTCATCTCTTTCCTCCTCCCTGGCCTGTACTGATGGGTCTGAGTTTCTATGATGAGCTGTCCCATTCATGGCTGTAGGGAGGCTTGGCATTAAGCAACCACGTGAATGTGAGTCTTTGCTGTAATCTGTATGGAATATGCATCCAGCCTGCCTACCCGATTGACTTGAAATTCCAGGTAGCTTCATCTATTAACTGCTCTACTATTCTAGATTGCCTAGAAGCTGATGCTGGCTGCTGTTACCTTCAGCTGAGTAGCTGCTTGTCCTCTAGAGGAGGTTCAAATAGTAACTTTATTTAAGATATTGTGTCTCCAGCATGTAGAACTCGAGCTGGTGCTTCTGTGAGCATTGAACATCCCTGCAGATCAGACTGTATATCTCAGATAATACACTGAGCGGTGCTTGGCTGTTTTCAGCCCCAGGATTGCCTGTTATGTTCTTGCCATGCTGTGTCCCATTCATGTCAGAACCTCATTGTTATCCCACAGGTGAAGCTGACTTGTTCAAGTCTCAGTCTCTGTCATTAAATTGCCAATGGCCAGCTGCAGTCCTGCTCTGGGTGGACTGAGGCTGGCCCAAGAGAAGGACAGTCCAGTGTATTACAAAGAGTCAAATCACAAGCAAAGTGTGAAAACATAAATTCTGACTTTTCTCTGCTATTATGTAAATTTGTAAATCAGTGCTATTTTGAGGTTCTTTGTCAGCAGGTTGCATGCTAATTTGTTGATAGCTAAGGAGCAATAAAACTTGGAAAACGCTCACCCTAATTAGGAGATGAATATTCACTGGAGTTCAGGATTTATCCACATACTTGTTTTTGTAAGAGTGACCTCTTGTTCAAAGCCTGTCTTTTCTAGTGCAATCCCATCGTTAGTGTCAGGCCTCCTTCTCATAGCCCTGCTTTCCTTGTCCCCTTGATCACTTAGCAGCTTTTGTGTGCCTTCAACCTACAGTTTCTCTCCTGACCCCACCAAATACATATTTACTTATTTAGCTTCCTTGCTTTTGCCCAGCTAGATGAAGTTTCCTGTTTCTCCATTGTTCTTGTATCTTAGTTTGCTTTTCCTTCCATTTTCTCTGTCCTGCACAAGCTCTGAAAAATGCTCACATTGTCCTTTACCCGCCTGCCCCTCACAATGGCTGGTGCTTGACTCCTTCCCTTGATTCTTGAGCTGCTTTCTCTGCCTTAGTGCAGGTATTCTAAAGTCTTTGCTGAGTCTGTGCAGATCGCAGCATTTCAATTGCAGGTGTGAAGCTGCATCATAGCTGCTGCTTTATTCCAGAATGTGTGATTTAATCATGCTTGAGTGAATTTTGGCTACATTGAGATTAAAAAATAGATGAATAAAACAAAGTATAACAAACCCATTCTGAAATGTTATAGGTAAGTGAAATATCCTAACCCCCTCTGGGGTCATGTTTGGGTTTATTAGCACATTGTCTTGTTAACACACTGAAGTTCTTTCCCTCCCTTGGCTACTTTGGGATGGGAGGGCCTGACAGAGTAAAGTGGTGCTCAAAATCATTTCTTCATCCTTTTGTTAAGTAAGATGGTGGCATGGAAGCCATGAAGATGATGCAAGGTTGAGTGAGTAGTGAAACTATACAAAAAGAAGCAAAAAGATCAGAAACCAACAACTGTGCTTCCCCCCCCCCCCCCCCCCCCCCAAAAAAAAAAAAAAAAAAGATATTTTCTATCTGGTGGTAATAGAGAATGAGGGTCCTGTGCCCCCTCATTAGCCTCAATGGCAGATACAAAAAAAAAAAAACCAACAAAAGCAACTTGAGATAGCAGGCTGGAATTTGCTAATGGCTAATTTAGATCAGGTATACAAGCTGCTGTTGGCCCTGTCAGTTTGAGTAAGTGAAGGATATTGCTCGTACACTTTGTTCTGGAGTGAAGCATGAATCATTCAGGAGGAATCTTCTATTGAAGGGAGGCTGCAAACAACCAGCATCCTATGCTGGTGGTTGCATGCTGCTGCCCGGGAAGCTCTTGTGGAAGGGTATTGAGCCTTGACAGATGTGGTAGGATTTAAAAGACCTCCTCAGATGAAGCCTGTTTCATGTTATAACCTAAGTTACTCTTCCCACTGTTTTTTCAGCTGAGTGAATCAACACTGACCCTTGGTGGTTAGAATGACTCAGTGCCTGCTGGTCTACCATGCGTGGCCTTTGCTTTTTTCAACCTATATATCTGCTGCAAACCCAAATAATGCAGGTGTTGGCTAAAGCAGTGGGTATCTTATTTTATAGCTGATCAGGCTGATGTTTGAAGATGAAAATGTCCTCTAGCCAGTTCAGTTTGCACAGAACCTTGATTTTCAAGTGGCAGGCTTAAGTGGAACTCTTAAATCTCACCCTTGGATGTACCAGGCACTGCTGTGTCAAGGCACAAAACAAAGGTTCTCAGTGAGCTGTTATTCTGTGATGTTGCTGCGCTCCTAGAGTTGAACCTGGGTTGTTCTTAAAAATAGAATGTAAGTAGTATACCACCTGTTCACTCTTCAGCCAGACAATTCTTATTAATTTATTTACTTTTCAAATATCGTAATTAAGTACTCCTCAACAGAAGTCACTTTGTTTCTCTGGCTGGCATCTGATTTCTGGCTCATTTTCTGGCCAAGTGGTGTCTTTTTTTCTCCTGCTCCTCTTTGCATCTTTGCTTCCAGTTGCTCAGCGTAATATCTAACATATGATCTGGCATCACTAGAAGCTGTGTTTGAGCTATGTCAGTACTGCCATAAAACAGAGTGCAGATGAAGGTATGGTCTTGCAAGAAAATTATATGAACAGAGAGAAATATTGAATAACAGGAACAAGTTGAAAATTGAAATAACATGTTTCATTGATATACATTAGACATCTGTGTGTTGCTGGTGATTATACTTAATATATACCTAAAAAGCACAGATGCATTGAATGTATGTAGTGGTGACTTCTGGGGCCCAAATTCAGGCATCAAAAGGAGCTACAAAGGGGATTTGAAGTTTCTTGAATGCATTGCAAGAAAATAATTTGCTGCTTTGTTTGAAAGCACTGTTTTAGGATATAATCTCACATGTTTACATTGCCCAGGAGCTGGACAGGAAAACTCTTAAAGACCTTCAGACCCTTCACCTTTAGTCAGTAATGCTTAGAGCTTGCATACGTACGTGCATGCGTTCTCATTATTGATACAAAAACAATGGGGGCTCTTGAATAGCTGCATTTTCCCATGTTTTTCTCAAATGCTATTACTGACTGATTTTGGATGTAATAAAAGCTAGGAGGTCGTGGAATTGGCTTGCATAGGTCTGGCCATATTTAACAGCATTTAAAAGAGAGCTGTGAGACAAGAGAGGGGTTAACAAACTGCTGTCGTTCAGACTAGTGGCCACATAATGTGCTGCAGAGCTTTATTGGGAGACTTAAAGCACAGAGGTCTTACTACTTTATACTTTGCTGCTGGATTTTATTTCCATTGCTAAAGGTGCTTTTTTTTTTTTTTTTTTTTTTTGGTTGGGTTTTTTTTTGTTTTGTTTTTTCTCCAGTTTCATTCTAAATTTTCTGCTGGAGATGGCTGCAGCAGTTTGATTGTAAAAGAAAATTAGGAGTTTGGGGGCTGAGATCTATATTGCAAGCTGCTGGTTTTGTTGTTCCATAAAATATGTGTGTGTTTGCTGTGGATCCAGTACAGGGGTCTGCAGAGACCTGCTAGAATTCCTGTATTCTGTTCTTAATTGTGACCTCCACTTGGATCATTTGGAGTTTGGGTTTGGTTTTGTTTGCATGAATTATACTGCTGTATGGTAGGGAGTTACTTAGCTTTCAAATCTATCCCATCTTAGAAATAATAATGTTTAAAACCATTACTGAAATTAAATAGAGAATGGGTGTGGGAAGAGTGCTTTCACTTGAAATTAATATAATGTTTTTAATCCTAAAAGCCCTATAATGGTGTAAAAAATAATCGTACAGGTGTACTATTTAAGATTTGAGCAGACTGAAAAGTGAATAGGACAATGCATATGCAGCCTGTAAAATGAATCCTTTGCGTTCACATAATGCCTGTTGTGTAAGGCAAAAGGTGGTCGAGTCTTTTCCTATTTAATCAAGAGATCATGGAACATGTCTGCCAGAGGTGACTTTTCCCTTGGAGATATGTGGTCCATCCCCACCACAGTTTATAACCCTAAGCAAAATCTCTGTGCCTTATGTCCTTGCTGTGCTGTGGACAAATGACACGTGCCAGCACTGCTCTGAGCACCCCAACACATGTGAACAGAAGCCGTGCACCTGAACAGTAGCTCTTAGTGGCAATTCCTACCACCTAAACAAGATTTGAGCTCCAGACTGTTCTGACATTGATTAAAAAAAAAAAAAAAAATAAATTTTTTTTTTGTGATGGAATGATCTTGAACTCTGGAATCTGAACCTTAGTTCAGGAGCTCAGGTCAAATATGAGCCAGTGATGTGACATCTAACAAATGGGATGTTTTAGCTGTGTTGTATGCTGGAAATCACCTTTTGAATCTTAGTTTTCAAAGAAACAGAAATGATGAGATACCGTAGCCTTGAGAGCCATGTCACTTTGAGTAAAACTCACCATTTGGCCTCATGCAGACAAACTGAAATGTGGGTTTTCATGAAACTGGTAGGCTGCTCTTGTATGCTTGTTCTTCTTGAGGAAGTTCCTACAGTGTCTCATAGTCTTCAAAAAGGATGTGTCTGGAAGAAATGTCGATTTAACAGAAGCCCCCTCTCCAGGACACAGCTTTTGTTTATTAGGAAGCGTTGATGTATGAAATAACAGTGCTATAATCATCTGTAAATGAACCACAAACCAGGAGTACATCCACGAGCATTCTATAATGAGATGTGTTCTCTAAAGTTGCAGTTGGCTGGAATAAATCAATAGCCCACGGAGTGCAGTTTTATTTTAGCCCTAAATGTGCGAAAGGCAGTTTTAAGTGGCTCAGTGTTTGAGAGCACGGTATGAAGGACTTTAAAACTTCCTGACTTCAGCCATTTTCTATGCCTTGAGTTGTGTGCTAACTAAGTAGTAATAAATTTTGTGAAAATATAGTAGGTCTTTCATCTTTATCTTCTGTGACTTATTCAAAGGAGAAAAATCATTACAGCTTCTTGTTCCAGGGAGCATTGTTCAGTGTACCAATGTTTAATGACTCCTCAGTTAAAATACCACTCCCAGCTCATCACTTTTGAGCCATTTGTTGTTTGTCCAAGGTGCTTAAGCAGAAAAAGGGAAGAACAAGAGAAAGCAGAGGAAGCTCTAAAGCATATGTTGATGTTTCAGCAAAAAGATTGAACAGCAGCGGAAGTACTGGTTTTGTTGTTTAGACATCTGCAAAGCAGTAGTCATATCATCAAGATTATAGAAGCGAAGAACATCCCAGACACTCTCTTGGACAGTGTTCTCTCCCAGTATAGAGGTGCAGGGTCTACTGCCTAGGTGGTGGTGGGCTGCTTCTCATTTAAACGAGTGAATTCCCTATATGCTATAGATTTGGTACTACTGGGTCATAGCTGGGAGAATGCAAGTCAGAGCAGGGTTACTAAAGAAAAATAAATCAGTTTATGACAGAGGAATTTATGGTCCATCACAGAAAACAGAATGGGAGCTGTGATTTATATGTTTATTTGCTTTAATAAATATGAAAAAATAAGGCACAATATTATTCATAGGAGCCCTGATGGTGAGTGATGATAGTGCAGTCTGTGCCTGTCTGCCCAGTGGATGAGTCTTTCCTGGGAAGAAACTCTTGGGCAACAGGCAAAACATTTTAAACATACAGGTTTTTTGTTATTGTGGGTGGGAAACAGAGTTTATCTGATAGTACGCTTTGTCAGGAAGTGTTAAGTGTGTGTGAGCAGGACATACATCGCCTATTTCTCCTTAAGACTTATCATCCTATTTTTTTAATTTATTTCTTTTTTCTTTTTTGTTGACTTAATCCAGTGCTGTGTTCCATTCTATGCCAATTCTGTCATTCTGAAGACGGAGCCTCACTCACCTCAACATTTAAGCATTGATAAGAAATCCTTTTTAAGATTATTTGCCTTTTTTACTTTCTGTCACAGGGCAGATTCTCAGAGGTTGTCTTTGGATTTTTTTGGGGTTGCATTCAGTGACATTTCAGGGTGATGAGCCTTGGAAATTCCCTATGAACTTCTGTAGTTTTTTGAGAGCTGCCTCTTGTATTTTTTCTTGGAGTGTCCTTAGCAGGTACATTAGGCAAGGTAACACATATTGAGACTTCTCAATCCTCCAGATGCTACTGTGGTGGTGGAGTGGCCCCTTAGCAGGACGCGCCTCATGTATTTTACCTGTGTTACCTTTTGGCATTCGTTGTCTTTATGTATGGCATCGTTTACTACCATATTGTCTCCTGGGCTTGGAAGAAACAGCTTTACCATCCCTCTGGCATAAAGTAGGTCATGTAGCAGAGTTGGTTTTACTGCTGATATGTCATTTTATCATTAACTATGCAGTCGAATATGAGAAGAGTGAATACTCTTCTCAGTTCTTGATTTGCAACCATTCTTGAAGGCTTACACCTTGTATGATACATTACTATTATAAAAATAGTGAAGTCTTATCCACCTCTTTCTTCTGTGCCCAAACTCAGGCTGACTACTCTTTCCTGCAGCTCTTATTTCCCAGGGAATGATTTGTTATATATTATCACAGTATTGTAGGGGCTGCAATGGACCTCTAGAAGTAGTCAATAATTGTGCATACTGCACATGGAAAATACGGATATGAGTTCAGAGTTCCAAAAGGCCAAAAGAAGCTAACAGTTTCTTATGGCACAGAGCAAATGTCTGAATTGCCTACAAGGGCCTCTCAAGTTGGGCACTAAAAGTCACCACAAATCTTACTTCATCTTATTTCATGAAATCTCATCTTAAACATGTTAGAGCACACATTAGAGCATGCTTTAAACTTGACCTATTCAAGATGTCCCTGAGCAGCTCCAGGAAGGAGAGCAAACAGTGAACTTGAGGATAGGCAAGTCAGGGACTGTGCTTCACATATGGTGTTTTATGGAGAAATGCTTCCCCACTTGCTATATTAAAGCTTTATAACGGTGTAGTGGGCTCAGCCAGCTTCTACATTCTGTATTAATTGAAGAGGCAGCTTCTGAATTGCATTACCTTTTGCAATAACATTTGTAAAGTACTTAAATGACACATTTACAATTGCTCTCTTCTTTAAATTTAAATCTTTCTCATTCAGATAGTCACAGCTCAAAAGTCTTGCTTAAGGCAATAGCATGCCATAAAAACCTAATGCAAGATAAATGGGCCCTTCCAGCTGCTGAGTGATGAGAACTGGATCTATTTGAATAGTTAACAGCTGAGGTTTTTTATTGCCTTTAGCCACCTCTTTATAGATCTTACATTCTATTTTTTTTTTTTTAATGTTGGTCCTAATTGTTATTATTGTAGTTCAAAAAATTTAACCAATGCTTATGTAAGATGAAGGTAGATGAGGCTGTTAAGGATTTCATTGTTCACCTACATAGGCACTTTTGTAGCTTAGATTTGGCAGTTGATGCCAGTTAGTCTAACCATGCTCCTCAGAATAAGAGATGTGAGTAACATAAAGGTAAGTGTTGTAAGCATTACCTCTCTTTATAGCAAGTGTAATCTTGGGGATGAATGGCAGTAGGTTGCCTGATTTCACATAGCTCTTCAAATCCTCTAAGATGGGAAGGTGAAGGAAGTCAGCATTGGGAGGAGCCACCTAATCAGTGCTTCCCAAGCAGTGGAGAGCTCTGTGAATATTTGATCTCTTTCTCTCCATTAAATCTCATTTAATGCCAATCTTATGGGGGAAAGATTTTTGGAACTTAATGTGAGTGACTCCTTTCTGGTTTTGTAAAAACTCTAATGGCTTTAAATACTTATCACTGGGGGAAAATGTGACCTGTAATTTGTAACCTGAACAATCGTGTTTTCCCAGACTGTTCATAAAATAATTGGTTACAAAACCAGTGTGATACCCCAGGCAGATCTTTTTCATGTACTTTTGTTCTATAAATAAATGGCTTCTCACATTTTTAGTGCACACGTGGGTGCTTCTCATGCAGCAGACAGAGGAAATAACATAGCAGATGCATGGCATTGCTACTCATTGGCGCAGTGGAAGGCATCTCTCCTGTGCAGCATAAATCAAGAGATTTTAGGAGCAAAAGTCCAGTGCTGCACTTTTCATTTCATCATTCATCTTTGCTATGTTGTACCCCCCTTGGGGGGGGATAATATTTTGATGGGTGAATGAAATACCATTAACTTTACCATTATCATCAATCATCATGACAAAGGAGGATAAGGGTAGGCTTTGGACTAGTTCTTGCTACTTGTTTACTCACTGAAGCCTTTGCAAAATATGTGTAATACTCTGTTTCATTAAGGCCGTGATTCTGTGATATAGGCTTTTTTACAACTATACCTGTTGTGGATATTCTGATCACTCACTTGCACTCCTAAGGCCTTGTGGTATCTCCATCCATTGCTCTGGTGCAATTGCAGCCTCTCTGGTCAGCGAGCTGGTCTGGCTCACCTTTTTAGAGGAAAAAAACCAAACAAACCAACAACAACAGAAAACACATTTTTGGGTGATTTTGGTGGTTATTGGAGTAAGGGGGGAGCTTTTCTGAAGCTGTCTCCATTCCATGGTCTGCTCACCATCTGGCTTTGTGGAGGGCTGAGCTGGCACTGAGAGGAGTGAGCTGTGCTGGGGGACAGGCATGGCTGTTGTGGGGTGAGGGAAGAGGAAGAAAGGTCTCATACCTTACTTAAGGCAGATGAAAATGTAAAAATTAAATGGTGTAAGAATAAGAAATAGTAGTGAGTTGTACTGGGAACCTGAAGCCTAATTTGCTAAGCTGTGCGGGTGTTGGTAATGCCTCAGAGTCAAGGACATAGAGTAGGCAGGATCCTTTGGAAGAGTTTTCAGTATTTTTTTTTTTTTCTTCTTTTTTCTTTTTCCCTTTGTTGAGACTTCTTTGAGATAAATACTATTTACTTAGCTGTATGCTTAGTTTATGTTGCTTATGAGGTTGATGCTTGCACTAGAAAAGCAACGAAGGAAGAAATAATTCTGTGGTAGACTCAGAGGACTTTCCTTGGGAGCAAGTAATCCCTGTCCAAAGGGATTTTTGGTTAATTATTTCATGTGCTAAAGAGATCCACAATGACTACTTTCTATGGGAGGAAAAAGGTATTTTAAATTGAGTTTTTGTCTCCTTTCAGTTTAATACATTGTTCAAATGTTTTCACGCTGTTCAGTCCAACTCTTCTACTGACCTTTTGTTACTGAACACGTGTTACAGTAATATTTGGAGATGGCCAAACCCTGTCTTTGTGCTGCAGAGTAATAAGCGTGTAGGAGTTTCCTCTCTTTGCTTTTCATATGCGATTAGTAAGTGTTCTTTGTAACTGGTGATAAGTCAAGCAGGAGAGTCGAGGAGAAAGATGCAAAAACAACAGCTGCTTTGAGAAAGGAGTTGAACTAGTTAAGGCCCAGAAGTCCCTTCAAACTAAAGTTTATTTCACACATCTGAGTCTGAAAGAAACCGCAATACCTTGGAAACATCACAGTTCTACTGTTTACTTGCTGAGTGGGTTTGGTTGTGGGCTTTTGTTTGTTTCTGCTTTTATTTTTTTGCTGCTCTTTTGAGAGTTATCTGACTGAGGTTATATCACTGAGGTTAGTCAGGCAAATTAGCCACAGGTCCTCCTCATCCCCCCTTTACTATCAAGGGAGAAGGGCTCCTTTATTCAAACCTGGATGCATTGAATGTTCTCCATCTCTGTTCCCTATATTAGTGGCATAGGACATCTGAGGAAGGTAAAGAGCTAGCAAGGAGGCCTCAACCTTCTTCTCTTCCTTTGCGGCCTCTGGGAGGACCCTGCAGCCTGTTTGGAGCAAGTCACGTAGCAAGTTGATCCCATGTTCTCAGCATGTGCTACAACAGCATTTTGCTGTTGTGAATCATTATAGTCAGAGCTGCAATATCCTGCTTCCTTCCTGTACTATACAGTTTAGTACACAGCAGAAAAGAGCTTCTCAGTGAAGATCTGGAAGGAAAACATTGACCTTGCTACATGGGCAATGATTACACATGCCCCTTAGCCTGAGTATTTCCTTGATCTTTTCTGCTCATGCAGAAGGAGAAAGCTTGACAGTGGTTAGCCTTGCATTGAGATTCTGAACCAGACTCACAGTGCAAATGATGAGATGATCTCATCTCAGGCTGTGCTGGCAATGATGAATTAAAGCCCTTGAGAGACAGGAGTGAGCAGGTACAGGTGACCTTAACAGACACAGAAGTGAAGCTGTATTTACATCAGAGGTATAGGGGGTTTAGCTCATCATGTGGATGAAACGAAACACTAGCCTAGGTAAAGTTTACCAAAAGAAGCCTGGCAAGCTTTTATCTGGTAACCCAAATGCTAACAAACATTGTGGATGTTTTACTCTAAAGTATTTTTTTTTTTAACTAGCTGTTTTTTCTTCAAACACTCTGTCCCAGAGAGTCTTTACTTGGTGCTTCATTGAGTTTTGTGCTCTTTCTGTGTTCTTTCTATCTGTCTACATTTCACTGTCTGCTCATGCAGACTGTGATAGGACAAGGGGGAATGGCTTTAAACTAAAGGGGGAGATTTAGGTTAGATGCTAGAAATTCTTTACTTAGAATGTGACGAGGCACTGGAGCACTATACTTGGAGAAGCTGTGGATGCCCCATCCACAGGAGGTGATCAAGGCCAGGTTGGAGGATGGGGCCGTGATCTAATGGGTGCCAACTCTGCCCATGGAAGAAGGGCTGGAACTTGGATGATCTTTAAGGTCTCTTCTAATCCAAGGCATTCTATGATTCTTTTTGTCTTGAAGCCTTTAGACCCTGCTTCTGGACCAGGTTAACAGGCTTGTCAGTCAACACTGAACACTGCTTGTTCACAGAGCTATGCTCCTTGTAGCTATTGGAGACTGGTAGTTCTTTCCTTTGGTACCAGTGGCACAAGCAGTAATTTTCTGTGTTTCCTTGATTGACTGGCTTGCTGGAATAGCAGGTCACTGTGAAATTCTTCACTATTGTCAAAAAAAAAAAAAAAAAAAAAGTCTGTACCTAGATAGGAGAAAAAGCAGAGAATTCCAATTACCTGAGAATAAGAGTGCATTTGAAACTGAAAATGTGAAGGACAGAATTGTCCTTTGCTCAATGAGTGATTCCTCTTCAGCACATCGTCCTGTGCAAGAACGTATCTATTAAGAAAAAGAAAAGGCACTGTTTTCCAGCACTCTACATCTGAAGACATCAAAATGCACTGGGAATTAAATCTGATGTTTCTGTGATGGATGTGAGATCAGCTCTGTTTTGCAAATGCACCTGAACTTCTCTGTTTCTACTTAGAATTATGAAGTCATTGACAGAGATAGAAATGTAACGGGAGCTCTGACTCTTAGTCAAGCTTGTAGAAAGAAATTAGCTGCAATGAAGCTATTAAGCTGGGCTCAGACTTTATGTAGTTGAACTAATAACTGTTGTGGGTTTTTTTTTTCTGAAGCACTGAGCAGCCACCATCTCCCATAGGAATTTGCTGAAGTGTTGGGAGCTCAGAGGTTCTGTAGATCAGACTCATGAAAAGCAAAGAATGTTGTACAATTGTTTACATTAGACCTATTGATCCCTCTTAAATGAAAAGTTGTGTTATGCAGTGTGACACAAGAAAAAAATAGCCTCAAGGTTATTGGCAAGCTTTTTGAGGTCATTTGGAGTGTGCAGAGCAGCATAGAATCAAAATTGGACAGGCTGGGAAAGAAATAATGAAATATGAGGGCAGACGATGGGGAAGAGGAATGAGAAATACTGTAGGGTAATGGCAAAGAGGACAAGGCTGGTCTCAATGCAGAAGATAGTGGGAAAAGTATGTGCCTGATAGCAGGAACTACGTGATTTACTTAGCAGAATGGAGCATTTGGGGCAAGCAGCACAGCCCTAAGGATGTATTTAGGACCTTGCATCCTTATGTCTTCTCTCCCAGTTAAGTGCCAACCAAGTGTCCTGCCTGTGTGCTGTGCTCTGATTTTGGCTGAGTCTCCACATGCTGCTCTAGTACTAAGCAGTGACTTCCCCAAACCTGCAAGCAGCAGACTGGAAAAAAGTAAGATGAAGAACTAGAGGTATGTAAGAACTGCATGACTTTGGTTGTAAAACCAAAGTTCTACTGTTAAAGTTCTCTAGAAATTAATCTGTGTCAGCAGAATTACAACTCAAAAGCATCTCCCCTTCACTACACCCTGCATCACTAATCTGTTACAGATTTAAAAAGAAGCCAGAATCATAGTGTACACAGGGGAAACAAGTATTAGGTGGTCTATGGGAACTGATAGGTTGTGGCCTGAACCAGTGATTGAGCACCTGGTGAAGGGGGGTGTGCCAGCCCTGGGAGCACAGGTGTGAGCAATTCACCAGTGTAACTGGAAGGTGTGGACCCTGGGACCCCTTCTCTTTAACCTCATTTAAGGGCTGGCAACTGAAGGGGAAGCGTCTTTACTTGGAGATTGCTTACTTTGGAGTGTTTGCCGAGTCATAATCCTTGGAAATGAATGATTCATACTTTACTGTGGCTACTGCCTTTCTTGGGTGATCTGAAACTGATTTAAAGCAGTTATTTTTGCTGCCTCTTGTCTTTATGGGTGGTTACAGACTCTGCTTTGTTTTGCCCTGGGATAAATAAGGTAGGTGTCCTTGGGGAAGATAGCGAGTTAAATCTTTTTGCATTGACTAAAATGAAACTTAATGACTGTGTGTGAGAGAGAGAATGGGTGAATGGGTACATGGGATGTGGGAGAACAGAAATGCTGGCAAGGGCAGACTCCTGGTGTCTGCTGGGAATCCTGGATAACCCTCCTTTGAGGACTTCTAGTGGAAAACAGTCATTGTTGTCATCCTCTCATTGGAAATCTCTTGCTTGTATGGAAGGTCTGTATTTCTGCTTCACCTGTGAATAGGAAAGATGATCTGTTTCAGTAGAGCTTTATTACCAAGGACTTCCTCTGTGGGGGGTTACTTAACAGAGAAAACAGCCTGAAGAACAATTTCAGTGCTCGTGAAGTGAGAACTCTGGTCTAGCATTATGTTGTCTCAGGGTTTCCTGTATGTCCTTGTCCAGGCATAACATGAGGGAAGTGGTACTACCTAGCATGTTGGGCATGGGATTTTAAAGGTATTAAAACTGGTAAAGCAAACAAAGAATCTGAGTTAATAGATATGTCTGCCCATTCTGAGGCTGCTATATTTCTCTTCTAAAATAGGAAGGAAGGTTTTTGTAAACCAGGCCCCTGTGACTTATGGAAAACCCCTGCAAGAAAATAGAAAGCTACTGAGCTGCCCTCCAGTATTCATTTCTAGCACCGAAAAACCCTGCTGGGTTTCTGGTGTCATGATTTCTTTTCTTGGCTCTTCAAGTATGGACATACAACTAAATGTCCGGTGTAGTCCTGGCTCCTTGGTCCCATCTCAGAAAGCAGTTGGCAGCATCAGTCATGACTTACAAGAGAGCAGTAGAGTCAGCTTTCTTCTCGTTTTTTGCTTGTTGCTGCTAGCAGCAGGTCACTGAGGCTGAAGATCAGATGCTTTGAATGGACATGTACGGTTCCATGTTAATGCATGGTCAGTACTGAGAGTGAATCCCTAAACACTAGGATTTAGTTCTTGGTGATTCTGGCCAGCCCATAGTGAAATACATGCATGACTAACCGAGGAGAGGGGGAACAGGCACTTGTATAGATTTATCACTTTGTGTTTGGAATACTCTAGTCTTAGTTGCACTGAGTCTAACGAGCTCTGTGATCTGCTTGGATATTACAGATCTGACAAGAATTGTAAGCTAGCATTTTAAGGTAATGAAAGGAAGATCTGCCCTCCTGTAATTTGTTCAGGAGGTAAATTAGCTTCCAGCTGACTACTTTGCAAAGCTCTGCTAAGTAGTTGATTTTTCATAAAAATAAACAGATGTAATTTCTGTAAGTTTTGCTTCTTCTGGAGCAGAACATAAGTCTAAACAGGGATGTCCCTGGGGAATGAACCTAGGAAGTCTGGATCAAAAGGAACAAATCTGCATTTCACTTGCTAAATGATTATGCATGTATTAGCTGGAAGCTTTCAAGTGTTCAGAGAAGAAAAAGGAACCATGATATGGCAGCTCATCTGTCCTGAGCTGTATCACAATCTTTCAAATGTTCACCGGCCTGTAGACCGCCACCTTGTGCTAGAGCTGATGCTGATTGGAACTCTCTGAGCTGAAAGTCAAAAATTACTTCTGTCCACTTTGAAGCATTGCTGGTACAGTGCCTTGATGTGTGCTTTGGCTGCCTGCAGTAGGTGTGGGGCAGCAGTGTTGGACCTACAGGGGACAGTAGGATCTTTATTACCCTTCGAAACAATGGAAGATGCACTTGAGAACTGCAGAGCTTTCTGTGGGGACTAGAAATGCTCAGCATCTTTTAACATTGTTTGTGGAAGTATGCTTCCCTCAGGTTGTCTGGTGGCCAGTTAAATGACTGGTGAAAGCTTTCAGTAAGCACTGAGGAGTGGTGTGCATGTTTCTTTTGTAAATGAAAGCTGAGTCTGCCGTGCTATTTATTTTTTCTATGGAAGAATTGAAGAACATAACCCGGACTGCACAGTGACAGAGTGCATCCCTGTCCATTGCTGCTGTCTGGTCTTCAATGTTCTCGGTCCTGCAGTGTCCTCAGGAGCTTGGCAACCTCTGTGGGGAAGAGATCAGACAGCTAATGGAGATGTGGCACAAGCAGAGTGTTTCACAGCTACAACATCAAGGCACGTATATAGGAAATAAGGATTTCTCGTGGTTGTGGCTAGAAGTTCTGGCTCTGCTGCTGATCAGTCATGCCACCTTGCGCACTTCACCCCCCTGGATGTTTCTTTTCTCTTTTGTTCCTATCTTACTGCCAGGAGGTGACTGTATGGTGCCCTTTGTTTGTATAGCATCTGACTATACAAGAGCTTGAGTCTCCTGACATATCTATCATACTAATAATGATAGGAAGGAAGGAGGGCACCTGTCAGGAACTTCTCCATACCTTTTAGTTATTGGTACATTTTCTTTCTTCTTTTTTTTCTTGCTTGAAGGGGAATGATAAGTCCGTTATCTTTTATTCCTTCTAAAAGTGATGAGTCTTGACAGGTCTGGAAATGTGTTTCCTACAGTTACTCTGAGCACACGAGGGCTGTGGTGGCTCATTTATACACCCACATGGCACAACCCAGACATTTCATTAGCTTGGCATATATCTTTTGTTTGCAGTGACAGACATGTGAAAATACAACAGAAACAGGGCTTGAGGAGAGAGGAGGGGAGGGAAGGGGATGCATTGCTGCCTGAAAATTGCCGTCTCAATGTGTTACTCTGTGCATATGCTGGGTAATTAGAAAAAAAAAACCAACACAGTCTTTTTATACTTTGTTAGTAGTGTGTTCTATGTATGAGAGCTGATGTGGGCTCAGGTAAACAGTCTGTGGCCCATATGGCTGCTTGTGCCACTCAAGCAAGGTTGTTCTGTCATCATTGCTGGCAGAGGAAGGGAGAAGGGCATGTGAGGGTTTTCCAGTTGGTTGGAGCTGATTGAGTGCCCTGGAGATAGGAGCGTAAGGCAGATACGTGACCAACCCTCTCCCCTTTTCCAGCTTTATCTCTGATGATTCTGCTCCTGTATGTCTCCTCTAGCAGGGGCTGATGTATGCAGGACCCTTTGAGGTGAATGACAGCAACAGAGTGATAGTCAGGTGCGAAGGTTGTGGGGACAGTGCTGCTGTCTGGCTCATGTGCCCATAGCAAGGGTTGTCTTTGGCTGAGCACATTCAGGCTGTGAGAACTGAAAATAAGGTTGAGGCTGTGAGATGAGCACAAGGCTAATTTTAAATCCCAGCTATGCTGCCACTCTTGCACTGCATAGCTCCAGCCATCCTGCTCTCTGTCATCTTGTCGCTGATTCATCTTTCCCATTCAGAGTTATCCCCACTATTTCTCTGTGCAGTTTTGTCCTTAAGCCTGCTTGTGCACTTGCAGCCAGTGTCCTGGTAGTGTATATCCTTGTCAGATCTGTCTCTCTCATTCAGCCAGCTACAGAGCCTGGCAGATCTAGGCCTACTGCCAATGCTTTTGTGCTGCTCTGGTCTCTCAAGCAAAAAGCCACTCTTTGCTGTAGGTATCAGATGCTGACAGATGTTTTGACTTCTGGTTTTGTCCCTGCCTGGCTGTCCTGGAGACAGAAAAGGCACACTGAAACCAGTACAGATGGGAGAGATGTCTGGTGGTATCTACCAAAGGTCAAATGGGAACAGTGGTAGGAATATATTAGTGCCGTTCTTTTACCATCCCCTTCTTCATCTTGAATTTGAGCTGCTAGAGGGAAGAGTAGCTCTTGGTATGTCACCCAGGTCTTCGTAATATAATCTAGCTTTGTTCCAGCCTAGATCTCTCTCTGGAAAGCTACATCAATGCTCACGTTCTCCATGCCTGTGTTTAATAATCTATCAAGCTTCTCCAAGGAGCTGCAGTGTTTACACTTCTCATTGCTCAGGGAATGATTGTCTACATGGCTGTCACCAGAGCTCAAATTCCAGAGCTGTGTGCAGAACCTCTGTGGTTTAAGCTAAAAGGGATGTTTTGGAGATATTTCTTTGATGGAGGGGAAAAAAACCAACACCATCTGAATATCCACAAACTATAAGAGCTGGAATGACTCTGTCTTCTGTGAGCCTGAGGGAACCCAAAACATGTTCTAAAGAGCAGGACTTTAGGGTTGCTCTGGCCTAATTGCCCCAACTTGTGCTGCTTCACAGTTTGAGGGCAGGTTGGAGCCTAAGCCCTTTGCTTTGCTAAGTAGAGGAGAGATGATGCGAGTCTTTTTCTGGGGTCATCAATAGGATCTGCTGCAGAAAGCCACTTCCTTGTTGTGGTTGACACATACTGACTGTAAAATAAATTTAATGCTTATTACTATTTTTTTTTTTTTTTCCCCCCCCCTAGGCTTGCACCAAGGCAAGAAAATTAATAGTAGTATTCTGCGTACAGCGCTACAGATTATTTATGATGCTAATGCCTATTTAAAACCATTAGTTAATTGAACTTTGAAGAATTATAGGCCCGATCTGCCAAATTCATGCGGTGTTATAGCTTTTATTTCATGTTTAAATTCTGATCTCTGGTTGTGATTAGTGACTGAGCAGCAGCTCAGGGCTTTTTTATTTTTTATTTATATATTTTATTTGACAGTAAATTCCCAGTGTTATGCTGAGTAGAAGAAGAATGAATAGGATTTTTAAAACACCTCTTGGTTGTGTCCTCCTCATCTTGCACACTGGAGGCATTGGCTCATTCACTGAATTGTTATCACTGCTGCTTGGAAAGAGCGGGTGTCTAAGCAGTACTAAATTGTAGCAGGTCCTTTGCTCTTTGGTGCCGTTTCTTCTTTAAAGTGCTAGACAAATGGTGCTTAAACCTTTTGAATCAAGCGGTGGTTTTCAGAGGGGCTTAAATGATTTAAGAGCCTGGTTCCCCTTGGCTTAGTCAGTCTTGGCGCTCTTTAATCTTTTTAGGCATTTAAAAAGACGTACTTTCTTCCCCAAGGGTTTGCTGAATCTGTCTCTTCCAAGTACTTACAGGGCTGCTTCATCTACAGTGTCAGTATGTTGTCACAGCAGTGTACTGTTGGAGAGGAGGTCGATGTCTCCATTTTATGGCTGGGGGACTAAGGCAGGAGGGGACTGAGTGACTTCCCCTAGACAGATAGGGTTCTGAAAGCACAGGAACCCAAGTCCTGCACTAATTGCTGTGCAGGAGGCTGTTCTACTCTCTTATGGGCTCGTGCATGATGTGCTCTGACGTGCTTTGCTCAGCCGGTGCCTTGGGCTTTTCCTGACCCGGTCTTTTTGGTCACATATACAGGTGGTATAGAACTGCTCAGGTGCTGCTGTTTTGGAATCCAGCAGTGGCTTAGAATTGCTGGGAGCAGCTGGAGCCTTGCTTTTTAGAAAGAAGTGGGGTTTCTGTGGAGAATGTCCTTTCTGGGCAGCTTATAGTCTGTGCTCATTGTTGTCTTTCTATGAAGAGCCCCTATCTCCAGTTGTTACAGCTGTGCTGGGAGCCATCATCCTCTGGGAAGAAGGACCAGGTGGAGTTTGGGAATATGTTTTCAAATGAGAACTTAATTAAGGGTGCTTAGAATAAAATAATGATTCTGTGAGTTAATTATTTCCAGGCAGTTTTTAACAATGCATCTTGACTTTTGTATACCTCTTGATATTTGTTTTGAGGTTGCTGCTGCTGCAGTTTCTTTGTCTTTGTGTTGACTGCTCCTTCGTTAGCCACAGTGTTCTGTGTTGGCTTGACAATATTGTGTGTCCCAGGGCCTGTGTGCTGCAGTTATCTGGTCTGAGCCAACTGAGCAGCTGTAGTCCTCTGGCAGGCTGTTCTCCTGAATTGAAAAATGTGGTTTTGATTTATTTTTGTTTGTTTTATATCCTGTTTGGCAGTCAATGCTTTATTCTTACTATGTTCTGATTATTGACAATGACAAACTGGCTTGAAGTTTAAAAGCTTGAAAAGAGGCTAATGAAAACAGTTCAGCAGTTTTGCAATCTCTTCAAATGTCTTCTGAGTATCTTTTTAATGTAGGTTTTATCTAAGAATATGAAATTTTCTCTCAGAAAACACAGAGAAGGCAACTGGTCTGTGCTGAGAGTATTTGGTGATGTAACCTGTGTGAGGTGGAGGTGGTATGAGAACAGGAAATAGGAATCAGGAGCCTAAGCCTTGTGATTGTTGCATGAGATCCAGCTAGTCAAAGTAGAGCCACTTATGATTGTATGTAAACTCAGAGGATCCTTTTTCTCGCTGATGTACCCAGTCTGTGAATTTCCATCTAGCACATTCTAGGTGTGGGCTGCTGTAGCAACTGTGACTGCTGATAAAATCATTAAGGACAAGATGGAAAGCAATAAGTGGATGTAACAGGTGAGAATGGGAAAAGAGAAACAATATGAAAATTAAACAGACTGCAAGTGCAGGGCTGTGGCTGAAACTGTGGATGCTGACTTTATTAGAAATGGTGTTCCTTCTCTGTGAAGTCTTGGCTCGAACTGTGCCATCTGAATAGCACCCTCTGCTATTAACTGCAATCCCAGTGGAGCATCTCTTTAAATTTTAAGGTGTTCAGTCATATACTTTGCCTGCAGATTCATCAGTTTTATGTGTGATGTGGAAATGCCATCCTCCCTGTGCTTGTCTTCAGCTTTTCTGTTAGAACTGTAAAGCGAAAGCAAAAAAGACATCAAGTATTGTTTTTATTATTCTTAAACATAAAAAACTGAAAACTGTTTGTGTGAAGAGCATTTTCGGAAAATTTGGGTTCAATTTTTGTCATTGCTACTGGAAATTTTCAGTCACTTGAAAATATGTAAGTATTTCTAGTTTTTCTAAGGTGTCAGGTAAAACAATTTAAGAGACAGAAAACAATCCCCATTGAGTACGTGTGCTCAGATCTGGAGACTTGGGCTTCCTGGTATGGAAGTATGTCACGGATTTTATATATATATGTATATATAAAATGGTGAGGTGGGAGGCTTAGTGCAGCAAATTTCAGATGAATGCATCTCTCCTTTCACATTTGCATCAATGCTGACCAAAATCAGGGCCTGCCAGAGGCTCTCAGCTGGTGTTAGGGATTTAGTCCCTCTGTAGAAGAAGTGAGGAAAATTTACTGTCTATATCTGCACTGAACTTTTTGCAGTTTGCAAAGTCTCAGCAATGTTGATTGGAGGAAACATACTAGCTGTGCAAGAAAGAAGTTTCACTTTGGGAGAAATGTGTTAGGTTCACTTAGCTAGGCTGGTTTGGACACCTAAACTCATCACTGTACAACACTGTCAGGCTTTTTCTTTATGGTATTCTCCCCTGAACTTGCAACTGATGTAGTACTTGTGAAGGTCTTATGCTGGATGCAAGCATAAGACTCAGTATTTTGCACTTCTGATTTGGAGATGGGGAATCAGCTTCAGTGCAGTCTTCCTGATTACAGCTTTCTCACAGCTAGATATTCCACTAAGATGCCATCAGTGGTTATGAAGGGACGGTAGAGACTGTCATAAGCTGCCTGGAGATGGGTGTTGAGCTCCAACATCAGATTCTTCACAGAAGTAATTAAATTCTTGAAAGATCAAACAAGTTTATCTTGAATTTAATTTCTCAGTTGACTTTATCTTGTATTTGCAAAAGGGGGAAGGTCAGAAAGGTATTTGTGAGTGCACATAAAAATGCATTCACCTTCATAGATGTCCCTTTGTGCTGAGTTACTTTGTTATTCTTTCATCTGTAAAATAAGCAAATCATCTGCTTTGTTTATGATCTTGAGTTTTTCCTGTCCTGCATTTGCATACTTTTTTGCTGTATGCATATACATGTGTGTATACTGTGTGTGTATATGTATTCCCCTTGATGTACATCAAGGACTCTTGCAGTATTATATAGATACAGTTTTCATGATTGATTTGAGAGAGTTAGCAATGCAGTTACTTGATTATATCAATCATGGTCTCTGTACTTCTTATCAAGCCTTCAGTCTGTGACCCTGTTGCTGGGAGTAAGTAACCATGAATGTAATCCACATCCAAATAGAGCATTGATTTCTTTCATTCTCCTGGTGATTTATATTGCTTTTACAAATATACACTCAATTAGCTCGGTTTACTAGTTCTAAAAATTGCTAATTTAGCTGACTGAATTGTTAATAATGGCTACAGTGTGACAATGTGGTAGGAGTTGGGTGACCTTTGATATTGTTTGTAGAATATAAATTGAAGCTGTTGTAGGCTGTTCCTCGTTTTCTGTCTGTCTTCATAATACTACACTGATTTATTCTGGTAGGGATTTGCTTGTCTTAAATGAAGTAGACTGTAGTTATCACATAATAGATAAAAGCAAGCTTAATAGGTGTCCAAGAGGGAACTGTTATGATGACCTAAGCTTCTGCTTAACTTGAGCTGAAGACCATTGTTCAGCAGTTCGTCTGTTCGTCCCTTAATTTTGATTAAGGAGTTGAAGTGACAAAGAAAGTACCATGCACTTCATTAGTTTGTGGCAGTGGTTAATTGCTCTTTTGTATTAAGTTATTCATCTTTTCTTCAGGTTGTATTTTGCCCTGCTTTAACTTAAATGGATTTCAGTGTATTCTTTCTGCTATGATAATAGCTTCTATTGCCAGGAAACATCTGCCTATATCAGGTAGTCATTCCTGATAAATCGGACAATTTAAAACTTCTGATAATAAGGTTTGTGCACAGGAGAACATGTTCCATAAGGTGCCAGCAGGTGTGATGCACCTCAGCTTTTTTCCTTTGGATGTTGTTGTATACATTGTCTTTCGCATGCAGTGACATACCTTTAGTTTCCTTTCAGCAGACTTCCAGAGTTAGCAGTCTAGTCCAGAAGGAATATCAAGGCCTCTTGTACTAACATCTTTACTTTTGTATTCTAACAAAAACAAAACAAGTGGAGATGTTCATATTTTACTGTAGAACAACTTCAAAAGAGGTCAAGAATGGAGAGGGCTTCAATACTGTGTGCCTGGGGAACAGATATTGCTGTGGTGAGCCTGTTGGCTCTGCTGCAAGATGAGTAGAGCTGGGAGCACAGTTAGAATGTGGCACAGGGAGTGGAATAGAAGCTCACTCTGCAGCTGAACATGGGAGCTTACAAGTGAGTTTGGAGGAACTATCAAGTCTTGGCTAGCTCTGGTGTAAGGTGGAGCAGCTGTAGGGCAAATACTTCTGCACCTTGTGCAAGCTGTCCAGCTCTCCTAATGTCTAGTTGTGATCTCCCTAACAGTGACTCTCTGACTCAGAGTTCTGAATAGATGCTGAATTTGAATACCTCAGGCTTGAATCAGTGGTGCATTATATCATGTTGTTCTTTAATTGTTAGGGTTTTTAATGGATTGCTGAACTCTGACCACTTTAAGCCAGTAGACCATTAGAAGTGTCCCATGTGTATGTAAATTTGCTTGCCAAATGTTCAGAGCTTGCAAAAATACCTGCAATGTATTGTATTTGTATTCTTTCTATGAACACCGGGAATAAGAAAAGAGCTATCAAAGGTTGGAGCTGATTAAACAGCTATGTTCTTTCTCTCTTTTTAATAGCCAGGGGTATTCAGCAAACTCATTTCCTGGGGCTAGTGTTGTCCAAACCAAAGTTCATGCTGTCAACAAAGTGAAAGGATCCTATCAAAGGATGCAATGTCTACTTGACTGTACTTAGTGTGGGAGCAGGAAGGGCAGGAAACCAGATTTAATATCATTGGGTGTACCCATACTCTTGTGGAGTGGTTGTTGTCCTTTGTAATGCTGCAGAAATGATGCATTATAAAAAATGTTGTGGTCATTTGTGTGCCTGTGGCTCTTTAATGCTTTTGAAATATAGGCAGAAACAGCTATATGTGTTGTTGAAATTAACTGAAATTGAAATAATACATTGCAAAACAAATTTGGAAAGGAAACTTAAGTTTTTTGAAGTGGAATTCATCCTGTCTGTCCCTATCTGTTAAGCATCTAGTTGAGGAAGTGCTCTAGCCCAGCTGTTTTGGATGCATGCTTTTGGGTGGGTAGGTCATGCCCAGGTGATGCCTGTTTCCATTGGCTTCACAGAGAACTGGTTTTGTGCCTGAGTTCAGCCCTGAGGCAACCCTACTGTTCAGGAGAGCTTGCAGCCTTGTGGTGTCATTTAAGACAGAGTTTGTGTGCTCAGCTGATACAATTTGCTCTTGGGCACCTCCTTCTCTTCCCCCTGAGCAAGAGTGTTTTCCTGGAATAGGGCCTCCGGCTCTTGCCAGATGTCCCCCTCTGGCTCCAGCTGTGGCCACTAGGATGTCACTACCCTTCATTGTTTCTTAGGGCTGCTGATGAACCTACATGGATCTGACAGTAGAGCAGTCTGTGGGAAGCCAAGCCTATCAGTTAAGTGTAAACAATTTGCAGCTATTGTTCTAATGGATTTTACCCAAAGATGACCCAGCAGCATTTGGCAGAAATACTTCCACCAGCAGAGAGACAGCAGCAACCACAGGGCAGTAACTTCAGTGGCACTACAGCCTATAAGAGGAACATCTTTCTGTGGTACAAAGAGAAGAGACAGGGTGTCTCAGCCAGGTTTCTATCCACTGGACAGATGTGATAAGTACCAAGGGGGAATTTCAGCTGCTCTGTACTGAGGAGGATGGGCTCCCTGAGATGTAGTGAGCACGCGTAGATAACTAAAGCTGGTTGTAGCAGAGGATTCGTGAGAACAAGCTACCAAGTTTAGTATGGATGTTAGCAGATGATTTCTACGCCTGTATGTATTCCTACAGAGTTGTTTTGTTTTCTCATTCTTTATTGTCACATATATGATGAGACTATAAATGCTCTAATCTCGCTCCTTCCTAATTCAGATTTCAGAATCTTCCTTGCTCCATTAAATACCACGTTTAACTTTATTTCAAAGTGTTTTAGTCATAGCACACTGGGGACAGAAATGGTATGCTTAGTTCTGCTGAGTGGGATGTAGTATTAGATTGACAGTCCCTGTCAGTGTGTAATTGCAGAGTAATGGGATGTAGTATGTCATTATGGCAGCTCAACAGCACAAGTTTTGCAACTGTGCACAAGTCCAGTCTTCCATTTCATGTTTATTCTCATCTAAGTTGCGTTAGTTTCTCCCTGATCTCCTGTGGCAGAGAATCAGTAGCAGTAAAAATACGTATGTATATGTATATCTATATGGATAGATATGTGTGTATATATATTTGTATATATGCATATATAAATGTATGTCAAATAGTTTCTGCTTCCCCCACACACACACAAAAAAAAAAGCAGCCCAAACCAACACGTGTATAATTTAAACACTATGGGAGTATGGGAAAGAACTGATAGAAAATTGGAATCCAGCAGTAGACTATAAGGAATGGGATGCGTATGAAAAGCTTTATGTTGTGGAATGAGCAACCTTCTCCTGCACATCTGCCAGGAGATGCAATAGTATTATGTCTACCCAGAGTTAATTAGAGTTGCTGAGCTTTACTAACCACATCACGAAGCCAAGACAGGGATCATATTCATGGATTGGAAAATGAGGGCATTCTGTGAATGGATTATTGCTGAGTAGCAAGTCTGTCGGCCAGTAGTTTAATACTTCATATCCTGCATCAAATACTTTATGCTGAGCTGGCTGACTTAAAGGTGTTCTCACTGAGGACCACCCTGAGACATTTATTCACCTAAAAAGTACTTTACACCAGAAGCAGCTCTCCTTATGTCAACAAAATTAAATAACGCTGTTTGGGAATAGAAAAGATTGTAATTTGGCTCTAAGTCGGAAGCAGAGTAAGGGACCAGACAGATGCTAGAAACAGCTCCATCACTTAGAGCCCATGGAATGTTTCTTTCCTTGCAAGAGAGACTGTCAGTTTTGCTGTGCTGAATGCTGATCCAGGTACCTTACTAGAGCCACATGTTCTTGGACCTCACAGCTGACTCAGCCCTGCATGTGCAGGCATAAAGTAGTTGCTGATTATATCCATGTGCCTGGCGAAGGGGAAAGATCAATTAGGTCTGCAGCTACAGCATGTTGTTGCTGGGCATCAGTGGGTATGCCAGCCCATATGCACTGTGGGTTTGGGTCCATAGCCATCACTCACACCTATTGTTAAGTCTCGTCTCCTGGTCTTCTTGATTTTTATTACATTTATGTAATAAAAAAATAAAGTAAAATTGCAGTTATGTGCTGCTTTCTGCTTGCTCACAGTTCTCAGTCCAGAAAAACAAGGAGGAGAATTGGGGAATTGGAGCAATATTTTTCAAGGCTCATTTTACTATTTGCTTTTACGTTGTTTTCTAATGGATATATTCTTCTTCTCTAGGATTCTCTGGCTATATCTCAGCTTTCAAATATATTTGTGCTCCTATTAGATTGTCTTAGCAGAAGAAAACTCTGGGTTGAAATCCATGCAATAACTAGCTATAATTCTTCCCTGAAATCTGTTTTGTTGCAACATGTTGTTTTAAGTTTATTTATTTATTGTTATTTCTGCCTTTGTAAATTAGATGTGCCAGTAGAAACGTGTGGGGCAAAGAGTACTGCCATAGGTGGATGAAAGCCCACAGGGAAGATTCCCCTTCTGTCTGGGGCTCGGCTCTTCCTGTGCTCTGCTGCGTGTCACTCAAATGCACCTGTGTACTTTAGTACCTGTGCCATTGGTTGCATCTCTATCAGTAAAGTGTTTTAATATAGATTTAATCACACATGAAGCATTAAGAAGGTTGTCATGTAGACTAATATAGCGTGTTTTTTTTCTCTAATGGGGTTGGGAGAAAACTTTATTCTTGTGTGGAACTGTGCAGAGTAGGTACCAATATCCCCATCTAGCTTGAGTCATGTGAAGGTGACACCAGCCTTCCCAGTATGAATGAAAATGACAAGCACAGGACTGCTTTCTTTGTGGCAGAATTGGGAACAACAGCTGTAGCATCAAAGAAAGGAACCTGAGGAGATGAGATCCCACAACTGGGGGTTTCTGACATGTGGGACAGATTCTCTGGGGCATTTGTTCTCATGCTGTGTAAGTTTGGCTTTTACCACATTTGCTTGTGATGTACCATTCACTTCTGCTTCCTTCTTCCTACTTTAGGTATCTAGTTTGTTCTCTACCATTCTAAAGAGACGTGGAAACATGGGAAGGATGTCAGCAATGGCCTCAGATTCATAACTGTCTGTCCTTTGCTTGGGGCTTGTCAGACAGCAATGGGTGAATTAAATATTTGTGTGTTTACAGTTTGCAGAAGTGAATTCTTATAACAAACATGTGGATAGTACTGCAAACTGATCAGCCTGCTTCAAAAGAGTGGCAAGATCCTAATAATGCTTTTGTTTTAAAAGGGCTGAGACACTAATTCACCTCTAGAATTGAGCTAAGTATTTATCATTAGTACCATACTGCCAGATTTAGTAGTGTGAAAATAATGCAAACAGTCATCTGTAATGTAAATGTTGATGTCTGATTAATAGAGAAAATAACAGGAGCAATTAATCCACAGGGGAATAGATCATTATAAATGTAAATTAGATCATCAAAAGATAAGCCACACAGAAATAAAACTACCCTAAAACATGATTAATTATTGAAATTCCAGTTAAAAAAAAAAAAGGCTTCTTTAACAATAGAGTCTTTAGAACGTGTGTCATGTGATTCATCAAAATTCTGGACAAGGTTATTTTATGATCCTAAAATTGATTAGCTTCATTATAAATATAATAGGACGTTTATTCCATCGATGATAGTGTTCTCTCTTAGGGATGGAGCACAGCTGTAGCACTGAGCTGACTCAGTTCTGATTTATGCACATTCATTTTTTTCTATGGTATATAGATGCTTGGGTAAGTCATGAGATGTATCTGCATACATTTTTCAGGAAGCAAGATAGATTTCACATTAATACATATGACCTCAATCAATCCAAGACTGAATGTTGGAGGTCTTGCTGGTCAGGGCATAAAGTTGTGTCAAAAATGAGTTTCTCTTCTTGCCTCTCAGGAAAAAAAAAATAAATCAGGTGACCTTGGGCAGATCATTTAATCACTGTGCTTTATTCTTCATCTTGGTTTAGAATGCTTCAGTTTAAATGATGTATAACATGGCATTATTTAAAAGATACTTCTTGTAAGAAATGCTAGGAACCTACCCCTGTAAATTCCTGGTCATTTTCTAAAAGCTTGAGTAGAAAAGTTTCCCCCCCCTCCCTTGACATTTATTTTCTCCTTTCTATCAAAATGAGTTTTGGTGTACTTCAGTAATTTCAGTCTATTTCATATCGTATCATGCTGTCATGCATAACCCTGTGCAGAACTGGCTTTACACAAAACCATTTGCATTTGATATAGAATTGCTCAAGTTGGAAAAGATCTGAAAGATCATCAAGTCCAACCTCAACCTAACCATGCTACTCTAAATATATATAACACATTGTACAGTTATACAATTATACAGTCGATAGGTAAACAGAAGTTTAACAGATGTTTCATATGAAAGAGCATCGTGATAGAAAGATAATCTATGATAAACGGAAAATGCTCACTGGTGGTAAATGTTTCTGTTTCTTAATGGCATCAAATGGCCTTGAGACATTACTTATAGGAATTGTATTAGGCACCTCTGTGCATCTGAAACTTCACCAGCTGCGTTTAAACACTGTAAAGTATATACAGAAAACTCAGGAAATTAGAAACAAATGCCTACCAGGGAACACTTTTGCAGCCTTTTACTGTCATTATCTCTTAAAATCTAGTAATTCTGGCCTCCTTCCTATGTACAGCACTACTGTATGGGGGAAAGAAGAACTGGTTTTAACTAACCTTCTGTCATGTGCATGTGAGCTGTTGGTGGTACAAGCTACTCACTTATGTTACTATAAGCTTCCAAGTTTATATAGCAGCTTTTTCAGTCTTTAATGGAGAGTGTTCCACTTGGTCATCTTCAGCCTGAGGGAAGGATAAGCGCAGTGCCTGTCCTCAGGACCTGGTACCATAAACAGGAAAGCTAGGATATGCATTTTTTTTTCTTCTGAGTTCTCTTCAGGCTGTAAACAGAGCCCCGAAGAGAGAAAGGCAGTGGAGAAGAAATGAATCTTGGTAAATGGTATTAAAAACTAGCAGGGAGGGAGATATATGAATGCAGGAAACATAGGGCTGTTAAGTGAGGGAGCAGGCTGTGAACCCAATTTATGCCAGTGGCATGAGGAATGAAATGAGAAAGGTGGCACTCAGTAGATTCCCTTGGCTCCTCATAAATTTGAAAGTGGCTGCCTTTCCTTTTTTAGTAGCTTGTAAAATGCAACCGTGGGACTGTTAGAAGATGCACTGGTGAAGGTGATAGAAATGAGAGAAAATATTTCCTCACCCTGGCCTTCATTTCCCAGATCTGTAATAATTTGTCAGTCAATTAACTGGAGGTCACATATATCTGTAGTCTGTTTAAGAATTACACTGCTATAGAGTGTGTTGTTCAGCTTGTCTGCACTTTCAGAAACATACTTGGTGTGATGATATTCTGAATGCCAAAGAAAGGGATTTTAATTTTTCATTATCCTCGCTGCTCTGTGCAGATCAACACTTATTTGTTGTATATCTCTATATATTAAATAGGAGCATTAAGCAGTTAAGAGGAGAAAAGGCAGCTGTTTGGTGTTCTGGTTGTGGATTAGTTCACTTAAGTCTGGTGGGCTAGTGACTGGTGGCTCTGATCTGATGTACCTCATCAGGATCCTATTCTTTTCCCCCTACTACCTAATGCTTCCTCTGTCTAGGGACTCAAGTGATGGTGTGATTCAATCAGAACATGAACTCTTGGGGCTTGAAACACCATTAGCTTTGGAACCAGCACATGTGCAATGCATGCTGGCCCTGTGCTCCCAGTGGGTGAGCACGAAGTACTAATGAGATGCTACCAGTGAGATGTGAGGAGCTGCTTTGCAAAGTGAACTTTATGAGTTGTGTTTTAAGCTTTGGCAGTCCTTCCCTGCTGCATCTCTCTGCTGACATGCAGCCCTCTAAAAGCTGAGGCCTGAACTTATTTGTCATTGATTTTTCAGGTCACCCAGGAGGGCTGTTGCAGCTGTGTGGTGTTGTGTGCTGTAATTCATCCCTGCTGGGGGAGGGGGGGCTGATGAGAGGACCGTCATCATGTGAGGATTTGTTACAGTTGTACACAAGTGAAATTTGTTTCCTTTTTGATCTATTTATAAATTCTTTATTGTTCCCAGGGTATGAGAAAACTAACTTATTGGTCTTTCTATGGGGATCTCCACATGGCCAGTGCCTCATTGGAAATAGGTTGTTTTATTTATTTATTTATTACAAATTCTTCATGATTCTTGAGTGGCTATTCTGTTTCCTGGCAATCTGAGCACCAGAAGATCAGGTCTCAACTTCTCTTAGTCATCTCTTCTTCAAGCAAAGTAGCTTTTTTACAAAAGGGCACTTTTAAAAGACGTTTGACTTATACAAACCTCAGACACAGGGAGGGTAGGAGAAATCTGGTTGAGGACTGTAGTTGGACTGCATTTCAAATTTGAATGAGAAACTTGGATTAAGAATGATGCTATGGAGTTTTTGGCATGAATCTGAGGTGCCTTGTGGTCATGGCTTGGGTTAAAATATGTTTTCTTCCTTCTAGCTTGTAAGTCATTTATTTCTGTATGCGTAAGAATAAGTTTGTGCATGGGTGAAGGTAGCCAACCCCCATGGAGGTGGGCCCAGTTCTTAGGCCATAATTGTGATAATACTGGTCATAATGTTGGTGGGAGAGATGTGAATTATCTTACTGATTTATAAAATAAACTATTTCAATGTTGGCAAAGCTAATTCAAATCTCATAGCAACCTGATCAGCCTTGCTTCATTCACACCACAGCTTTCTGAAAACAAAACCTTTTCACTGTCTAGGAAGTTGTCTGCTGAACTTTTAATGGTTTTGTGATGAGGTGCTGTACTATTCAGTGGGTAATTGGCCTGTGTATAACCCAAAACGTTCCTATTAGAGTATGTAGGTGAATGACAGTTGGTACTAATTAGATAATGGCTTCAATTTACCTAGATAATAGGGAAAGGTAAATTAGTGATCTAACCTGTGGGGTAGAACTTTCGGAGATTTATTTTATGACAAAGAAGAAGGTCTTGGGAAATATTGCTACAGAACATTTCCAGTGAAAGAAATCATCTTCATCTTGTGATATGCATGGCTTCATCTTAATTTGTTAATGAAAGCCCTTTATACTTGTTCAGGGTTGATTAGAGTTGGAACTGGGTGGGAGTAGTTTGTTGTTTCACAGCAATTCAGTCTCAAGCTGTGGTTACACTGTTCCAGAGCAGGACTTGAGCATGGGCAGCTGGGCCCCCAGGAGAGAGAGAGATGTTGTAGAGCCTCTGGTGAGCCCTGGTTAAACTCAAACACATCCAAGACTTTTGTGCACACAGAGAGCTGCAACCTGTTCACCTGGTATTGCCAATTGCAGGAAGCCCAGGGCGCTTTCTGGTACTGGGATAATCAAATTTGAGACTTGGCTTGTTTTCCTCACAAACTACAACTTGAACCTGTCATTATCTACTCCAATCTCAGTCATCAGGGTGTCTTGGTTCTTCTTGGCAGGGATTTCTTTGCTTTTCTTCCATTTTCTGTCCCCCTTTTTTCTCTTCCCCTTTTCTCTTGAAATTCAAACTTGTGGCTATGAAACTTGATGTGAACAACAAAACTTTTTTGTTTTTATTTACCCACAAATCATCAGACAAAATGGAGGCTCTGATAAAATAATGTAGGTTTTTAGCCGTGTATTATCATGCTATAAATGACATAAGTTGTGCTTTCCACAATTTTCCTTCTTTATTCTCACCTATTATCTGTTTCTGCTCACTGAGGTCTGATGCCAGGTGCTGGAGTGGTATTCACCTGCCTTGTCTTATTATTTTAATGTCTTCTAAGCATCAGCTAAGATTATAAAACCTCAAGTGTTCCTTAGATAAATCACTTGCTCCGTGTAAGCAAAAGATTGATTTGTCTTGACATTTTATAATCTTTCTGTTTTCACTCATTGAAGCTTAAAATGTATTGCAAAAGACCTCTGTCATTTTTCTGATGACTGCTGGGTCACTGCAGAAAGGAGTAATATCCTCGCCTCCTTGCAGTTTTGTTTCTGTGACCTTCAGGAGCCTGATATGAGGTTTTGTTTTCCTCAGGACTGTTCTGGCTTCTGGACATAAATAATATCTGATGAAGAAGTAAGAAAAGGTGGAATGTGGTTTTATTCTCTGGAATTCCTCATCTGTGTAAGTTGCTTGGTGGGAGTTGGGTGGATTCTTATCATTTAAGACTGTCCTGTTCTCTGTGATGCTACATCTCTGAGCTGCTGGGGTTTATTATTTGTGTAATGAATCTACTAGCCTCAGCTTTAATCTTACTTAGCTGTGAACAACCTCTATACAGTTTTGATACAAGTCATTCCTATGTGAAGCCAATGCGCAGTACAAGGGAGAATTTGTAGATGGTCATGTTAGATTTGGGAGCCTATAAAGGTTGTTGTTCTTGTCTCTTCTTAGGAAATAGTAGACTGCAGCATCCTGGTACCATCAGGAGTTGATGTATTTCTGCTGAGGGAGAGAAAGAAAACTTAGTCCCTTTCTCTTTCTACTCTGGTGTTCTGAGAGATGCAGAGAAATGTGATCCCTGAGGATCCCTGCAGATAGCCAGGAAAGGACATATGGTGAAAGTGAAAGGCAACTACAGGATCCTGTACCTGAAGGAATTCCAGATTCAACTGACTTTTCATACCACAGGCTTTAAGCAGTTTTATGGTAGCAGTGTTGTATATGTTGCTGCTTTCAGGCAGAAGACCACACCATGCCCAAAGAATACTTAGCAGCAGGAATGTCAGTGGACAGACAGGTTCTTGAATCAAAATGTGTTTTTTGGTGGTCTCTTTTCTTCCACAGAAACATCAAAACTGACGATTCTTTATTGATGGTAGAAGTACCTTGTCAATAGATCTCCCCTTGAAATGAAAACAATCCAATTAATAACACTGAAAGGAAATCTTTCACGGTCTAGAAGATGTACCCGGTTTAAATCCATGTGAAAAATAGAGCCTTCAGTGTGCCAATACTTTTTTCTTTGAGTACAGTGTTTTATGACAAGTAGAATTTAAACACTGAGCAAAAGTACACAAACATTGTTTTGAGTTCGCTTTCTTAATTGTTTTGCTTTTGCTGGTAAAGCTGAATATGTAATTTTTAGTTCAGAGGCTTACTCATTGTTGAAGAGAACTTCTATAGCAGAAATTAGAGAAGTCACTGATGTCAAGTAAGCCTGAAGTTGTGTGGACTTTAGCTTATTATCTATGGTAATAGGAGCTGCTCTCAGTGAATGGTCAACAGCCATAAGCAGCTGGCCAGCAGAGCAAGTAGTTGTAACAAAATGAAGTTGATGATAGTAAAGAGATCCTTCATTTAACATTCAAGGGCTAAAAATCCCAAAAGTTTAAAGAACCTTATGGTTACTATTTAGATGCTGAAAGTATGGTTTAAAAAATGTTCAGCAAAATAGATGCTGACGCCCCCTATTAGTCTGGTGTTCTGGCAGATGTAGAAAAATAAGTTCATAAAACAAATGATTAAAACGATGTAAAGGGGAAGAAGCCATTTTAATTATGTGGACTTACATTTATGATTCATTAGGTGGGCAGCGGAGCTTCTCCTTGTCTTCAGGCAGAAGTCCAGAATTTATTCTGAGCTATCAGCCCAGTCAGTTGTATCTCTGTATGTAGATTGCTGTACTAAAACACAAAAGGGATTTACAACAGAGGAATTACAGTTGTGTTGGTCTCAAAGAATGAGGCAAGGAAGTTTTGTAGAGAGATATATATTCTGCCAGATCAAGTGATAAACAGGCCACAAAATCTCTTTTCTTGGAATAGAAACTAAGCAGGAACTTTGAGTAAGCATGTTGTGGAAAAAGTTATTAAAAGTTTAATGTTACTCAGTGTTTTTTCCCAGTGATGTTCTTTTTTTGGCTGTATAATTCTCCCAATGTGCTCTCCTGTTTGTGCCTTGCTCCTACAAAATCTTCTGTTGAGAGCAGCTGGGAAATCAGACTTCAGATACATTTTCCAGTTGTGAATATTCTACTCCTTTACAATGGATGCATCTTAGATTGAAGAGGCTGTTGAAGGAACGCAGAGTTTGAATCTTGCATGGCACCCTAAGCTCTGAGCTTGATGCAGTAGTACTGTCTTTTAAATAACAGAAGTGTCCAAAAGTGGGTAAAGACCCATCAGCGCAATCAATGGTTCGTAGTTCTTTCCTTTTAGAGGATGGCTTCTTGTTTGAAAGCTATTATAATACTGTACTTGAATCGTGTAAACTATGCAGTAGATATTCTTTCCTTCTCAGTGCTCATCCATAACTAACAATGTGCTTAAATAGGAAGGAATGGCCCTATTTCTTCTGTCTTTCTAACTTAATTAATCCATCTCATTTTTTCAGTAATTAAAACATACAGATCTTTTTTTTTCTTACCCCTGAAGTAGAAGATAGGAGTGCTGAGCATCTGTGTTTGTTCTTGTAGAATCTGTTGGGTTGAATAAAACACCCTCTGGTGCCATCCTCTTTAGCTGAAACAGGTGTTTGAAGTTCACCCCTTTTCAATGTCTTTGAAATGAAGACAAGGAAAACCTGCAGGGAAAACGAGTGTCAAAGGCCTTGTAGGCCTTCTGGTGAAGTTAAATCACTCTCTGATCTCACTCTTTTTAGTCATTTATTAGGTCTTTTAGCATCTTGTCTTTTGAGGATTAGTCTGAACTCTTAATCATCCAATCCTGATGGTTCCTATCACCCACAGTGGTTTAATCCCAGCTTAAATAACAGCTGGCATCATTGCATTGGTATCAAACCTCCTGTTATTCCATTTGTAACATTCTTCACTTAAGTTTTCCCTTCAAAGCATTCCAACCAGTCTGCAATTGGGTTGATGGGAGCTGAGGAGCCTGCGCAAACCTGAGGCAAGCAGCAGCATTTGAACAAGATCTCTTGTTCTCAGATTTTCTGGGTTCCTGGAGTAAGGGAAAGCATCACTAGACTGCCTCCTTGCTATAACCTGCTGGTATTCACAGAGTTCTCACATCAGAATTGGACCTAACATTTGCACCTGCTGAATATCTAAAGGGTTTGGAGAAGACTCCTTTTGGTGTTTGGAAGTGTCATGTGTTCATACATGAATAGCAACTGAGGATGTGGTTTTATCATGACGAAGTGAAGAAGCTAAATCTCATTACAGAGTATCGTGTGGGCAGTGATTTGGGATGCAGGTTTTGTTTTTCTACACCACTGGGACTGAAACACTGGGTAAATCATTCATCATATGTATGTTTGAGTACTGTATTTATGAACTACACCTGCGCTGATGGCTCATTTTGCATTGGCCGCTTAAAGAAGTATTTCTAGTCTCTGGCTTTTCTGCAGTTAGTTTGGCATGGAGTCTTGATGTCAGGTGTCTTCTCACCCCACAGTGCTACATGCAGTCATCTGTCTTCTGTACAGTGTACTCCTGCTAATGAAAATGTTCTGATTTTAGGAAGCTGTCTTTTTTTCATTAGATTAACTTGTCTGTGTTACTTTCTTGTACTTTCAGTTTTTCAGACTTTTCCCCCACAAAAATAGTGGATTACATATTCTGGATGTGTAAAATTCACGTACTTGTCTTTTTTCAGTCTCAGATCCATAAAGTGCTTATATCTGATCCAGTGTTTAATGTGATTCAGATTATGCAGAGAAGTAATAAGGTCTGCTTTAATTAAGTGCTTGAACGTGTTTCTGAGTGGAGATGTTCTGTGTGGGATGTTCAGAAGTGCCTGTGGTTGAAAGAAGCTCAAGCCCCATTGAAAGTGAAGAGCTTTCTCCCACTGGCATGAGAACATGATGCTCTGCTGCCATTGCTGTCAACAGTTGTAGACACTTTGCCTGAGTGAAACTAAGGGTTTCACCATCACGTTAGTCATGCTAATGAAATCTTAGCCCTCACTGGGATTTTTTTTTTACTACTAGGTTTAAATCCAGGGACTTAAGCCAGCTATTGAGGGTCCATTTGGGGCTGGGCCTCTTTCATACTTCCCAAGAGACATGGCTGGAGGAAGCTGTTTTCCTTGCACTTTGCAAAGAGACATGTGTGGCTTCTGACACACAGACTCCTGTTTTGCAGATCCCTTCTTTGCCAGCTGCACAGAGGCCACCCAGTCAACAGGGATCCTGCTGGGCACTCTGAACTCACATTCCTGCATCAGGTATGTAGATGGCTGCTATTGATTTATTGATCTATAATAAAGTTCTGAGCAGTTAATTGCATTTCAATTTCAGGCCTTCAGCACATGATTTCTTAAAGAGTGGAAAAGACTCAGGCAGCCTATATATAATGTAATGGATTGGGCTGGTAGCAGGGCTGTTGCTTACTGCAGTACAAGATGAACGATGTGTGTACTGTGTTTTCTGTTTTCCTTTGGGGTGGGATGGACTGCAAAGGTATTGTGCTGAGTCTTTTGGGTGTGGGGAACAGTGGACGCTAAATTACGTAGTGTTAAAAGCACAGACAAACAGATGGGGGGAAAAAGTGCTGCAGCCTTGTTGCACTGTCCTTGTAAACGTGTTGTTGATCACCCAGCAACAAATGACTAAGACAGCTGCATCTTTTTAGGATAATCTCACTGATTATCAGACCTTGAAATGGCTATACGCTGGATTTTGATGTTGACACTCAAAAGCCATCACTACAGCACTGCATGTGCTTTAACTGGGAATTGTAGGCACATATTTAAATCAGCACGGGTCCATGGACTTGTGCAGCTTGTGCTCACTGAGAAGCTGACCAAGGCCTGTGGTGTGACATGGAACTGGAGCCCTGCAATGTTGTTATCGAGGCTATCTTTTGACTCAGATATTCTCATACTGGTACCTATCAGGAGTGTTTGTATCACTTGATTTTCACTGCCCAGCCTATTTGAGCTCTCACTCTTTTGTTCTTTGAGAGAAGAGGTAGTTTCTTTGCTTCTATTTATCTATGACTTCTGTATTAGTTTGAACTAGTATTGAGGATCTTAAGACCCCTGTTATATAGTTACTCTGTGACAATTATATCAACTGTTTCTTCATGCATTGTATTGTCTGTGAAGGACTATGTGGCTGCAGTTGTCACAGTACCTCAGGAGGGCTATTTTGTTTCTATAGGCTATGCAGTTAGACAAGGCAGGTTAATTCTGTGGAGCTGCTGTGGGATTGATTTGCTTTCTGAATTACTGCGTCAGTACTTGAGAAACTTTTCTTTCACTTCCCAAAATGAATTATAGATCTAAGTCAGAGGGGTGCAGCAAACAGAAAGCAGGCTTTCAGTGGCTGAACTGACCCAAGCCTCTGAATTGCCTCTGACAGTTCTGCTGTTTTTAAATGATTGCATGTTTAAGTCAAGCAAAGCTTTCAGTAGGCAAGGGTTGGAAAAAAGTAGGAGGCTTCTTTGTGTGCTTTGTTACTAAAATCATTTACGGTCACTGTATAATTTGGAGGATAGAGCTTTTAGGAACTTAAGGCTATGTTCACTGCTTTGTCCATAGCACTGTATGCAGCACTGCTCTGTAATACCATGGGAAAAGAAAATTTGTTTCTCTGCAGAAAGTTTTTATATTGAGTCTTCACAGGCTATAGACAAACCCTACTGCAGTCTTCTAGGGAATCAGAAGGTGCTGTGGGCACCTGTTTGGGCTGATAGTGAATGTAATTGACTGTGGATATAGCATTTGTAGTGTGAATCATGTAAAAGAAGCGTGAGCTTCCAAAGTAACATGCAACTATTGACATCATGCAGTCTGCATTTGGCCAAGATGCCATTCTGACCAGGAGAGCCCACATGGAAGTGCAGGAAATTGGCATGCCAACATCTTTCCATCCCTCTCTGCCAGTGAGGCGAATGTCTGCCCGTGTCTGTGCAATACTTGTGCACAGGCAAGGAGCATGAAGGAGCACAGATGACAAGCTGTCAGGTTGTAGACTATCTGATGGATCTAAAATAATCCTTTGACCATCAGAAAACATTTTGCCCACGTGCCTGATGTTAGGAATGAAGTCACTGTAGAGAGGAGTAATGCTTTGTTCTCCCCATTGGCTTTTGGTTTTTGTCAGCTTTTCTTTCTTCATGGCTCACTGCTGACAAGGAGGCTGGTTTGCCATGTTAAATATCTTGGGACTGACAGGATGGAGAAAGCTTGCAGGCTCTTTTGACAGCTGTAATCAATAAGAAGTGAAAATCTCACTTGAGAAGCCCTTTTCCAGCTATAAATGGCAACAGAAGTCATGAAGATGAAATCTTGATTTTAGACTATAATGTGAAAACAGCATCAGAAATCTGAGCCCAAGGAAAAGATTTGCAAACCAAGAGCTTCTCTGTGCTCATCTGTGTGCACCTCAGTCAAGGAATGAACCACACTTGATGGAATGGACTGTCAGACAGTCCTCAAAAATCCTGTGGACGGTTCATAAATGGGAGTTTTGCTTAGCACATCCATATGGTCTGAAGGCAGAAGCAGAGCTTGCCACAAGAGATTTCATTACCTTATTGCAGTCTTTTCTGAAAGTCTCAATTACCTTCTAAGAGGTGCAGAATTTCTCCAACTTTTGTGAGGGTCACTGGGAAATGAGGATCCATCTAGGCAAAGGACGGGATCAGAATTAACTTCTGAACCAAACAGGCCTATTTTAATAGCAAATCTTTTCTTTGGAGGAAAAAAGTTATTATTTTCCAAATAGATTTAATTGCCAGCAGGCGTGCGTTGGAAATGGGAATAACAGTGTTTAATTATGATTAAGGATAGACAGAAATTCACAGAGCACCTGCTTAATCAAAAATAGGGGCTGAGCAGTGTAGTATTTCCATGCTGTATTATGGGTGACAATGCCAAGTCATTCAGAAAACATAATAGGAAGAGTTTAGTCTGAGATATGCTCTTGTTTTGTGATCTTGAGTAGCTATTTATAGGCTCTTACTGTCATCTTTGCTTTGCAGAATGCAGTTCAGGGGAACAAATATGGCTGTAGTCTGTTTTGCTGAGCTCATACCCTAGCTGCTAATATGGACAGTGTGGAAATTTATTCCCTTTATGTTACAGGAATTTGTTATTAATAAAAATACAGAGCTTTTGCAAAGGGCTTTGCACTGATAGACCTCAGTGATTTGTGGAGTGCGATTAACCTTGCACTGTAGGAAGAGCTGTATAACCGAAGCACGTTTGCCCCCATGATGACTTGGCAGACTGGAGGAGAGAGGATCGCAGCCCTGGAGCCTTGGTGCAGGGCTCCCTCTGTCTGACCATGCAGCCTCTGCTGCTGCTGGTTAATAGAACTGTCAGTAGTAGCACTTCTCCTGAGGATGTGTGGAAGGTTTTCATTTCCCCAGATATTAATCAGGTACCTTTTTGTCAGCACTAAATTCACTTTAAAGAAGAGATACAAAAATAGAGCATCTTTTTGTATTAGTTATCATACATCCTCTGGCAGCATCTTTGCCAAATGCATAAAGGAATGCAATTAATGGCTACCCAAGAGATTTATTCTATTATCCTGACTAGCTTATTTCTAAAGTAGCTTGACATTTTATTTGTCTGACTTATCTGTTGTTGTAGGGAGATTTTGTTTTATTACCCTTGAGAAGACTGAAATGTTAAACAGGAAACACGGGAGCTCCTTTCATAACTCTGTGTTTTTCCCCTATAAAATGTGAACTCAGGCTGGAGTGTCAGATCTGTAGTAAAGGAGAAATCTGGGATCATGGCTGGGACAAAATGGTGCTCAGGAGGTTTAGATTTGATTACAGACAATATCCCAGAGTCTCCGTGGTAAGCTGCTTATACGTCAATCCTACAAAGCAGTTTTAAGCCCTGCACACCTCTCAGACCTGAAATTCAAGCTGAGCTTTGTTTTTCTCTGGCCCTGCCAACATCTTAGCTTCTGCAGTCTCTGAATGGGCAGCACTGCTGAGAAGGAGCACCGTAGAGATGAAGTTTGGTTCTGCTCCCTGAGCAGATTTAGGACATCATAGGACAGATGTAATTTAAAGTACCCACTGGTGTTACTGCTGTGTATGTACTGTGTTGGTAAAGGGAAATGCAGTGGCATCCCAAAAAAGCTCAGCTTTTTGAGAAAAGTGATAGAACTGTAACAAAAAATAATTGTACTTTTGCTTATTTTAATTACATTAAGTAGGTCACTTGCATGCTTAAAACTGTGGAAGGCAGAGGAAAGTTTAGGAGCCTGGAATATGTGCACGATGGGGGAATCTGTTTCCGGATCAGTCCCTGTGTTACTACAGCTCTTTGGTGTGGCTGCTTGCAGTCTGAGGGATATTGTGTTCATGTCTGTTTTTTAATCCCACCTGATATTAGTATTTCTTTTCTGGGTCAACTGATTTTGTGTTTGTCGCAGTCAAGCTATCTTATAACAACAGTGCTAAAAAGGTAGAGTCAGGCTTCTGAAAAGCAGCGGTGACAAGATTGGCTTATAGTGGATAAAAAGAACTGACAGCAGAGAACTTCTGTTTCATTTATGCAGAATGATTCTGAATATTAGCCTACTGATACTGAATGTTGGCTTTCTGATTTAGGATGTGGATTTTTATTGTCTTGAAAAACAAGGCAAAATTGATCAACTCAGTTCATAAAGTGAATTTTAGTGTTTTCTTTATTCCTTAATTAGTTTCTTAAATGAGTGGCCACGTTCTCTGGGTTCTTAGGATGCTGCACATCCCTGGGGTGCTGAAAAAGTCTGATGTTCAGTGTCAGTTCAAGAATAAAAGAACTCCAGATCTATTCATGAGCCACTCTTAGCTGCCCAAATGGTAAAGCAGATCTCTGAAGACTTAATACAAGAGTCAAGAGCTAAGTGGATGGTTCTGAAAGGACTTCTGTCTGAGTAGGCTTTGCCTTACTTCGCTGGTGGTAGATAAAAGCTGGCCTTTAAACTCCTTGGAGACTCTCATGAGCTATGTTTATGGAGGTGATGCTAATGGATGTAATACATCTGGAAAATGCTACTGTTTCTGGGATGATAGGTTTTCAGGCCTGGCCTGTGTCACAAAAAGTGGTTAAGTGGGACTGCAATATGCAGGGGAAAAAAATCTCTTGCCTTTGCTTTTTATACATTTTCAGTTGTTGCTGTACTTGGTGGACAGCTTTTGGATAGCACAACTCTACATTAAATGAACAGTTTATCATGAGAACTTCTTCCTTTAAGCAAAGGGGCTGTGAGAGGCTGCTCTGAATCATCAGGTGTTTGCCAACTGGAGCTCTGCCAACATAAGTTGAAGTGTTTGCAGTGTTGGAAAAGATGAGGAAAGAAGAACTCTGTGCTGTAGGCAGAGAAGTTTGCATGAAGAACTCCAGGAACAAGTCATACAGTATGTTTAGCAGATCAAATAATCCTTCTCTCTGCTATTTTGCCCAGCCTGCATCCCCTCTTTAAAACTAAATTTTATTGGCAGTTTTAATTTCTCAGCAGTGTTCAGAGTAGTAGAGTTTTGTAATGTGAGATGGTGTTTTACTTCTGGAACTTTTTTTTTCTCCTCTCAGTTTAGTTAGGACATTGCCAGAGGAATTGGAGAAGAGGGAGTGAGATGACAAGGAGGCAGAACCTCAGTTTTCTCTCTACTGCTGAGTTTAGACTCACACTGAGAGATGGGAGCCTGGCTTAGGTCCTTACCTGCAGTCTTTTTACCCACATATTCTGGCAGAGTCAACTTGATCTCTGAGCCTGTTTCCCTTAGCCCAGTTTATATTACTGGCTTGCCAGGCCAGAATAAAAGATCTATTATTAACATTGTTCAGAGATACATGTTTATCTTCTCCTTGACTTTGGTGTCACCACCAAGTTGCAGCCATGTTTGCCAGCTCCTTGCCTAGAGAATAGATTTCTGTGTGATAAGTTAATCCTAAAATCAGTCTACCTCTGGATTTTTCCCTGGTTTAGCTACTGTAGGTTAATTACAGTGACATAAAGTCCCATGAGGACTTGTTCTGGAATAAAAGGAAAAGGTGAATTCAAGTAACCACTTGGAAATAGCCACTGATTCATTTTGAAGCATACCTGGACCTACAGTGTTTACATCTGGCGTTGCTTCTGTAGCTCACAGCTTGCTTACAGTAGCTCAGAGAGCATTGCTGACAAGAAGACAGGTTCAAAATTGCATGTTTTCATTTTATTTGAACAACAGAAATAAATGATTTTCTCACCTTTTCATCTAAAACTGTGCACCTTGGACTGAAATGCTGTACTGTGTATCTGTGTGCTCGCTCCACAAAACTCCCACCCTCTGATCCATCTCTCTGTAACAGGACAGTTTAAATGTGGAAACATCTCTTGTCTGAAAAAGATGCTTGGTTCAGAAAATGAGAGGTGGTGGTCAGTGTGTTACATGAGGGAAGATCTGAGGGGCTGAGATGTGTCAAATGGAAGAGACTCAAGAAAGACAGAGGAATGATATTGAGGGGAAAAAAAACATTAGTAAAGGGAGAGTAAACAGGAGACAGTGTAGAGGGAACTGCAGGAACCTGGTGAAATAAGAATGAGTTGCTGATGCACAGAAATTACTCAGTGGCTTGGGATAGGCCAGGCTCCCTGCTCTCCAGAGCTGGAGCTCTGCTAACTTTAGCTGTCATGCTGTCCCCGTTCGCTTCAGCAGAGAGCTCAGCCTTCATTGCTCAGACATTGCTGTCTGCTGTGGCCACCCACTGGCCTGTGAATTATTTGTGCCTGTCCAGAAGCACTAACTGTTGAGCACGTCGGCTCTGCTGTCTATCTAGGATTGATGCTGTAGCTCAGCTGAGGTGAAACAGTAGAGGCTCAGCCCAAAGCAGCTCCCACAGCTCTCTCCAAGGTCAGTGAAGGAACAGGGCAGCCCTCAGCTGCATTGTAGCTAAGGCTGTGGACAGAATAGCAATATCTAAAACTGAAAAAAAAAATTAAATTCTTTGCCTTTCTGGTAGCATTCCTCTAAATGTCTTACACTTTCATAGCTGTCTCGGTGAAACTTCATAGAAATCTGGTGAGATAACGCATCTATTTCCAATTAATAGGCTGATAGTGGAAGGCATCAAAGGGAAATGTCCACTAAATAAATAAGAGCTGGGAATAACTTTCATATTGCCTGTGCACACAGCTCCTGGCACTGGGAAGTGCATTTCTGCATCCAGAAAGTCTTCTATCTGCATGGGGCTGATAAACAGCCTTGTATTCATGGTGTGTTTGACCACTGCTTCTTGTGTTCTTGATATTCTGCTTTCTTTTTCTCTATTACTTGGAGTTCTGGTGAACCTGTCCTTGGCCAGGAACTGACTTAGCGTGGAGTTGTTTTCTTTGCTCGTGTGCAAATGCCTATTGTTAGATTGCAGGGGATCTGATTTGACACCAGCTGGAATATGAAGGTGGTCCTGGTTGCTTTGAAAGGCTGCCATAATCCAAGATCATTTGCTTGGATTGGAGATAGTTAAAACTAATAGCCTGCGCACACACACGAGAGTTCACCATCACCTTTCATTTATGCTAAGGGGGAAATATGATACACATACTAGAGTAGAACATTGACCAAAATAACTGCAGTGCTTTACACTGAGTGAGCAACTGATGAACATGGTGGTCTATTCGGGTTTCACTGTCTCTCTGCAGTCACCTCTTAGACCCAAATGACAAACAAATTCCTGAAATCAAAAAGTTGTTATTAGCCATGATCAACACGGAGCCAGATTCAAAAACCAGTGAAAGTTCTCACTGCTTCATTAAAGCTTCCTTTATTTATGTTTGCATTACTTTTGCTGCATGATTTCACAGCTCTTAATTTAGAGTGTAGCAGTGCAAATAACTGATTCAGCTTAAGTCAGGCAGCAGTGAACTCTGCTGTGAGGAGAGCAGACTTGCACAAGGGGAGGGAGGGGTAGCCCTCTTAAATCAGATATGCTGTTGGTAAAAAATAATTATGTGGAACTACAGCCTTAATTGTGATGCAGTTTTAGACCAGCTCCTGATGTGAAGCTAAACTTGAATTTATTTGTTCCCCGGCTCTTCGTGCTGAGTATCATAATCACTAACACTTACCTCATCTTAAAACAATCTTAAGAGTTATCAGTATGAGAGTAGTGAAGGTAGACCAAGAGCTAGTGTTGTGCTCCATATCGTGAGTTCCCAGGCTAGTTATCTCCTGCTAAGAAAGTTAGCATCATAGAAGTCCTTTTCTGTAGAGCAAATGCATATTGTGTTTCTATTTAATTTCCCATTGGGGGGTCTAACTTTTCAGAAAAAGCAGAGATAGCATTTGTAAAGGTCTGTTTATAGTCTCAGTCTCAACATCACTTCTTGTTTCATGTTGATTCAGACTTAATTTGGGATGAAATCTGTGCAATTCTTTGTGAAATCAGCAGACTTTATATTGCCTAAATAGTGCTTCTAGTGTGTCTGAACCGTCGGTTTTCTGGTTTTGGCTTTTAATTTTGCTGAATTTGATCATAGAAACTACCTGAAAAACTGAAGGGAGCTTTGGGTAACAGCAGTTTTATGTTTTATTTCTTTCATTTTCAGTTTCTTTTTACATTTAATAACGTGCAAATGAAGGGTGCTTCATTTGAGATGAAGAGTTGTCCTGGTTTTCTGTGTCGAGTCAGCCCTTAGTTAAGATTTCTGGACATGTGTGACAAAGATTTAGATCTCCTTTGCCATTCTGAATTTCTTTAAGTTTCTTTTTGACTTCAGCAGGTACTAAATCTAATAAGGGCAGGCATGTCGCTATAAAATTGAAGCAGAGACAGGAAATAAGCATTTGTCATGGATGAATTTCAACAAGCTTGATTTCATATCGCTTTTTGAAATGCAGCCTAGTATGATAAATGACAGCAGATGAAATTCTGTTTAACAGTTGCTGACCTCTCTTTTTTTTTTTTTTTTTTGTAGTATTGCAGCAGAAGACATAATATTATAATATTTAAACCTAAATACAGAAAATAAGCTGCAGGCATGTTATGAAGTTATCTGTGTGTATAAGCGTTCTCCAAAGCAATTTGAATAACGAGGTCCAGAAAGGCACAAATGTTTTTGCTAACATAAAGTTCTGTAATGAATGTGGAGGGATAGCAAAAAAGATTCCCATGTGACAGATATTCGCCATGACACTTGATGCATAGCTGGGACAGCTGTGGGTGTTGTGTTATCTTAAAGTCCTAAAAGACTTTAACATGTTAGTTGGCCATCAATTCTCTGACCCCTCTCTTCCCAGACATGTAATAATGTTTTTCTCCTTACCATAGAGGGTAATCTTTATAATTTTAGCAGCTTTTTAGTGCCTTCCAGCAAAGATGAAGGAGAGAAATAGCTCTTCTCTTAGAAGAGAGAAAAGGATAAGCTGGATTGTTTATCAAGGAGTGTTTTTTGTAGGCTGTCTTCATACAAAGACCAACGTGGTATTAAGTTCATGAAAGTGGAGAGTTCCACTGCTAGGAAGATCTTCCCAGTCATGAGGGAGCTTCCTTGAACTCTATGGATAAAAGCCAGAGGATATAGCATGTATGGGAGAATAAAGATTATCATCTCATCTAGTGCATGTGGACAATGGAATCTGAAATGGTAATGTATATGAAGCTGCTGCTCCTAGCTGAGCCACCTCCACTGATTTCTCCTTGAGGCACATTTTCACATGCATGCTAGCAGAAGTATTTCTTGTAGTCCAAAGACTAAAACCTTTTGAAAATATATTTATCAAGACTGTTCATTCTGAACAGGGAAAAATCCATTTACTCTTTGTTCTGTAGGAAGTCTGTGATAAAACAAATCTTAAAGATATTTGATAAGTTTGATATCATATCTGGAAAAAAGGCAGCATGCTTTATTGGCAGTCAAGCAAGTATTGTGCAAAAGAGTTTTCCTTCTTTATTACCTGCCATTGTTCTTTAGTGCCTGTATCCCAGTTGAAGGCAGTGTCATCACTTTCTTTTGCCATACAGTATGTTATTTTTTTCCTCTTACTCTTGTGTCTCCAAGGAGGGAAGAGCAAAGGCCAACTTTGGTGTGTGATTTCTTTGCAAATATTGGTCTCCTGTCCTGAAATGGATTCATTTTGCAAAAGCCTTGAGTGTGAAGGAAGTACAATTCTGGATAGCACTTATCAGCTGGTTAATTCTTTCTCTTGGAAAAAGCAAGCTGCAGAGTCATTTGGTTTGTGTATGGTATTAATTCCTTCCTCTTGCTTGGAGTGGGATTTAGATCCCTCCAAGTGTGCATCTTCTGTTCAACCCTGTCCACCTACGGTTGCTGGTGTGATGAGGCATTTGGGTATAGTTGGCCTTGCTGAAGGAGGAAATAAAGCTTCCCACACGTGTTGTCAGTCTCTCATGTACTCCACAGAAGATAACTGCTCACTTGACTTACTGTTCCTTGCTCTCCAGATGATTTTAAATCCTTGTGGCTTCATTTCTGGGTTTCAGTAAAGCTGTATATGCTGTTTTTGTATCTTGAGCTGGTGTTTCAGATTGTACATCCTGAACAGTACCAAAAAAAAAAAAAAAAGCGCTTTATGAACATGCTTGTAGGCTTGGGTTCTGTAGTAAGCCAGACTGAGTACTGTGTCGATTTTTTTGGAAGATTTAAAGGGCAGATTCCTATTTACTTCCTTTTTATTAAAAAAAAAAAAAAAAAAAAAAAAAAAAAAAAAAAAAAGATAAAAATCCATGGTTTGAAAATACAAGACTTCTTTCTGCCATTGAGGGAAAGTCATACTTTTCCAAGTGCTTGCTATCCTGAAGGAATTGTGGTGGGATGGAGGAAGATTTGGGGTGGTATGTGATTTATTTTAGTTTTGCATCTTCCACTGTAGGTTGGTTAAAAAGTCCTTCAGTCACAACAATTACTGTTAGGCCCCAGCTTTTGCAGTGCCTCGAATTGTTGTTCTTTGTACTTTCGGTAATGCAAGAGCTGCTGTGTAAATCCTTGGCCTAGCAACAAAAATGAGTTGTCTCACTGACTGGCCTTTGTTATGCTTTATTTACTTTTCTGATTCCATTTCAGATTTACTAACATGTCCTCTGCAGGATGTTCGTAGATGTATGGTTATATATGTGTTTAAATTCTTAAAAGGCATGGAAGGTAATGAGTTTTAACTGACAGCCTTCCTCTTTTCTCTGGCAAATCTCCTCCTAGATTTCATAACATGTATCAGTTAAAATGCTGATCCTATTTAAGAGTTTTCAATTTCACACTGAAAAGAAAAAGTGGGTGTTGAAATATGTAATGTATGGAGATGTAATATTCTCTCTTGTTGTCTTCGTAGTGCGCTTGTTATTAGAATAAAAAATCCACGCGATTGGAATGTTTGAAGCAGGACAAACACTTCAGGAGCTTCTTGGATAAGATGATGTATTATACACCCCAACTTGAAAGTTGTCTCTGTACAATTATCGCTATTTAGTGGATTTTGAAGAAGGTTCCAGGCAGTTACTTTGCCAAGAAGACAGACCATGACAGCTGCAGGGAATGATGTGCTGCAGTTTAGAAGAACTGCGGAGTGGCCCTCTAGATCTCTTCTTGCCTGTTCTGCCCAACAGACATGTGGCACTTCGGCATTTCTTGCAGACTCCACGTGAGCTGAGTGTGAGACTAAAATCTGGGCAGGAGCTGGGTGAATGGTCACAATCTGTCTTAAAAAATGAATAAGTAAATCACTCAAACTTGCTAACTTTGCCAGTCACATTCTCTGAAGTGTTCTGCCTCGCATTGCTTGAAGTGACTTCTGCAAAGAAATGAAAGATTTCCCTTCAAAAAGCCAGACTAGCCACTATGCAGCTGTGCTGACAACAGTGACTCTGAGCTACCCGTGTTTATTGGAGGTTTTGTTCTAGGTGATATCTGCGCGTGTAAGTAGGAAGCAATTAAATGCAATGTGGGCAGTTCCATTCTGAATTCCATTAATGCTCTGAAAATGACATTTTGCAAGATTAGATTTTAATTAGAAAATAAAACCAAAGCAGTCAAATACAAAGGGAAAGAAATGGAAAGAAAATGGCATTCAGTGGAGGTTCAGATTTTGTTTTGATTTTGATACAGTCCTCTGTTTTCAGCAGGAAAATCCTCCTACTCTCTATGGGGCAAGCTGTTTTCCTGTCCTGTCTAGCCAATTGGAAGTATGAATGCAGCATTATTTTATGTGCGGATGACACTGAAAGAGTGGAGCAGGACTTAAACCACGGGTACAAAAAACTCTTAATAAAGTAGTTACAGGTAAAAGTAAGACTCCAGTTTTGTATGCTGCCACATTAATCTTCCATCTGTGGAGATTATACTGGAGCAAAAGTAATGTCAGGATTGGATTATATCCTATGGGGTCTGGTTTACTGTTTAGCAGGTGGTGCACCCTCTTAAGCATGGCAGTTTGTTCCTTGATTGTGTAAAGGAGGTGCAAAGTGAGTTTCTTGTTTGTTTACTAACAGTACAGGAGAAGGGGAACTATTAATTTGTGGTACACAAAAGTATTCTTGAAAGAGGGTTGTGGGGATTTAGAAAGTGATAATGCATTTTTTTTTTCCTTCTGCTTTCTTAAGAGAGCTGGTGTGTGTTCAGAAGGCATGGTACAGCCACAGCTCAGTAGAAAATTCACTCTAACTGTAAGAAAATATTGGCTTAAAATATTTGGTGTTTCAGTTTCTCTGAAGATGGGTTTGTGTAGGAGAAGTTTTATGATCAATGGCTGTACTGAAGCCTGGTGTTATGGATTCCCACTAGTAGTTTTTCATGTGCGTGTTGAAGAATTATTCCTGTTGCACAGGGACTGAAATTTAGGGATGCTGCTGGGAGAATGACCTATGCTGATAGGCAGAGTGGAGCTGAAGGAAGTGACTAAGTAAACAGATGTTTCTTTTGCAAACCCTGTCTTTTCTCTTAACATAAGCACTAAAGACAGTCTGGACACTGGAATGCTAATGAGATAAGAAACACTTTATTTTCTTCGATTAAACATGTATGGTTCAATACGAAGCACATTTCAGTGTGCTGCGGAGTCTATATGTATCTGTCAATTTTTCACCCTTTGATCCTGTGGGCAATGAAGACAACTATAGCTCCCAACTGTGCTAGGCTGTATTATTCCAGGGACTATATAGGCATGCAGTAATGGAAGAGCCTTGATTCAGAGGTCTCGCTCTGAGCACATTAAGGCATTCACAAAATGAGTAAATGCAATTGATATCTAATGCTTTGATCTCCTGGATGCCTCTGTCATTTTGAACAAGGATCTTGTGTTCATGGATCAATGGGGTGGAATTCATCTGAGCTGTCTGCCTAGCCTCTGCCAAAGGAAGTAAGCATCCCTAGGATGTTATCTCCCTCTTCTTACACAGTATCAAGAACAGATTGGATTGATTGTCTGAGAAGTGCTTATTTCTCAGTGCTCACAGAAGGGAAGGATATAGGAGGGAAAAGGCTTAGACTGTATGTTGGATGACAGAAGTTTCATCCTGTCTGTTTTTAAAAATGCTTTCAAGATGGTTGAAAATAGAAAAAGAAAACAAAAGCACCGAGAAGTGAGGTAGTGTGCACAGTCAATAGATGAGCAGTGGATTGAGAGAATCCTGTTTAGCACTTTAATCCTCGAGACATACTTTTAGTCTGGAGTCACCCAAATCCCTTACAGCATCTGGGCAATTCGAGCAACCAAGCACATGTGAAGGCTAGGCCAGAGAAAGCAATAAATGAATTGCTCATACCCCAGGTCAAGGTTTTTAGGAGGAAAGTATCTTGTGAGCTGTTTTACTCCCATGTTGTTTGATAAAGCCCTGCTCTCTCTCTGCCTCTTGCAACATTTGCTTTCATATTCACTCTCTAGAGTTATAGTTCATTTTTTTGCTCTTCTGTATGTCTTAGCATTGGCTAAAAATCCAGTGATTGAGTGCAATGACAAAGGGAAAGGAACATCTGTACAAAGATCTCCCAGAACTAGACTGAATTCTAAAAAAATCCTCCATACTTCGCAAGGCCCATCTTACTGATGCATGGAGGAGTCTGACATAGATGGTGTCAGCTGGGGACTCAGAGAGTCACTGCACCTTTATCTTTCCTGTGCTTCTGTTCTCCCACAAAAGCAATCCTTAACTTGTCATTAGCTTTGTTTACCAGTTTATTTTAAAGAAAAAAAAAAAGACAAACCTCTAAAAGTGAGGGTAAAAAATAATAGTTTTGTGAGATTATTCAGACCTCTTTGTCTCTGGTTAGTGTTACTGTGAAAATATGAGGAAAAAATAATTAGCCCAGTGACACTGAGGGAGGAGATGCATTTGTATGATATGGCTCAGGATCAGCTTTTTGCTTATGGACTGAATAATCTCCTCTTTTATTAAATGAATATGGATAGTGTACGACAACTATGACATTGTTTTTTGAAATATAGCCCTTAGACAACACTGGGAAGGGAGAAAAAAAATCCTGCTTGATTTATGGGGAAAAAGCCTTAAGCTGTAGGTGACATTAACAATGAAAATGTCAGGCTCTGTAGTGTGTAATACATGACTGTGCTGTGATTTCACTGTATTTAATGCTGTGGGACAATAACCAGGACTTCTGCACTTCTGATTACTCATTTTGAATGCAGTTTTTTTCTAAAGAGAGTGACAGTTTGATATTCCTAGGGAACAAAGTGCAGATATCTTAACTGCAGTGAACTTCAGCCTTCCTCTACACAAGTCAGTAGGATTTACTCATCTCCTGTGGAAGAAAGATAAAACATTAATAATAAGAGTGAACTTATGGGATAGAACTTATTTTATTGGCATCGGCTTAGCTACCAAGTATCCGTTCCTGTTTGCAAAGGATATATTTCATTTTAATTCCAGATTCGTTTGTGCCCTTCACAAATATTTTGTCCTTTCACTTCTGCTTCTCATGTCTACGTATTTTATATTTATATATATATAAAGCATGTGTGTATAAAGCATGTATATTTATATATATATAAAGCATATAGTTTCAGGCTCAATGGTAACAGCAAGAATACTTTAAACTGAAGAAGAAAGGCTTTATCACTTGTCTTATCATTGAGTTTTTTGCATTGCATGTTTTGACTTTTCAGCCCCTCTTACCTGATGGCTGAAAGAAGTGCTGCTGAATATCATTGTTCTTGTTCTCCAGCAATTGATGAATAAACCAAAAATTTTTTCCCCTGGAAGGAAATCTCCTTGGTCTTCAGTGAGGGTTGAGTTGATTGATTCAGATTGAATAGTTATAGGGCCTCACATTAGGTTAATGAAAGATATTGGAAGTGGCTTAAGATGTCAGCAGTTTTATTACTAGAATTACAGAGCTGAATGTTCAACAGCAGGACAGTATCATCTCAGTTGTGCATTCTGCTTCTGCATCCACTCAGTGTGACAAAGCACAGGAACAGGAAAAGCTACAGATGGATGTGCCAGGATTTTTGAGAGACAGTACAGACCCAGGCAGGTGACAAAAATGAGACCAAAAAGTAGTGGCTAGAATGGCATTTTGAAGTCGCTTCTGAATCTCAGCAGTTGACTTCACTGAGGCTAAACCCATGTAATGGATGCCAAGTAACATCCAGCTGACTGCTTTACTAACTGGCCTTGCTGCTTTAATTTTTAGCTTTCCCCAGTGTCCTACATGGCTACATAACTGTAGCATGAAGTCTGGTTCATTTGGTTTAATATTTTTGGATAAGGTAGTGCAGAGAGTTTGCCATTAAATCTGTTTTTATTCCTGCTTTTTATTTTGGTATTAAAACACTGCTTCAATTCTCCTTGTTTGTTAAACCCTGTTGTGATAGAGGAGCTGAGTTCTAATGAGCAACTTGGCTGATACACTCACGGGCACTTTTTATGGGGGAAATTTTTCAGTTGGAAATAAAAATTCAGTCTCAGGCTGCCAAGAGCCTGTCATTATTCAGATTGTTTAAAAATAATAAATATTGATAGGTTGTTTTTGTTTGTTTGTTTTTAATCCATTATTACTGGTTAAAAGTTGTGTATGAGTTATGTGAATTAGAAGTCTAGCACTGGGTTTCCAAGGTCACTTTGGGTAAGGTTTCATGGCAGCACTGCTGTGTAAAGAGCTTCAAGTAGGTGTATTATGGAATTAACAAATTTTCATGTAATCGAGGGCTTCAGAGGTAAGATTTAAAATAAATAGAAATGTATCTTTTCCAGTACTTCACCTGGATCTTTCTAAAGAGGCACTATTTTTCTTAGCGGAAGGAAATACCATTCTAATTAATTTGAGCCCTTTAAACTGTATGCAACTGTATGTGACAAACTGAGTGATGTATTACTACTGCAATTGTTTATGAAACCTATACTTTTAAGTTACTTCGGAAAAGGAAAAGATGAAGTTGTACCCAGATAAAATAATTGCAGCATGTTTGAGACCAAGGGAAAAACTTCATCTGGCGTAATCAGAATTAGTGGTAGGACCTGTGAAACTGGATTTAGTTGAGATTTCTATATTTCTTTGCTTAAAACAAATGTTTGGATGTCTTGGCTGATCTGAGAAAATGAAATGCTTTTTGCATTTCAATTCAAACCGTGTGGCACAACTTCCAAATAGGGAGTAGAATAATATAAATGAAAGAGGGCAAAAATAAAGTGAAAAAGTGAAAAGCACTGAAACAGAAATATTTCATAGTTTCACTGAAGCATCCAGTAATGAACATCAATCAGTTTGAACCAGGATCATAATAGAAAAACAAACCATCGAATCATAGTGGGAAGTAAAGCAAGAGCTGCAATGTTCAGAATGAGGAGAAGAGGAAAGAGCAAGCAGATTTATGGGGACATTTCAAATACATTTATGTGTGTTTCCCTGCTTTTTTACTACAAGAAAAAAATCCAGTTCATTAAATATATATTCTCCAGTGTAATCCAATTGCACGGTACATGGTGGGAATGTGTGGCAGGTTGGCCCTGGCCAGCAGCTCAGCACCCACCAGCTGCTCGCTGCCCTTGCTGTATGTGGGAATTGGAAGAAGCAACACTTTTGGGTTCTCAGAGGAAGATAGTTTAAAAAGTGAAGCAAAGCTGCATGTGCAAGTGAGGTAAAATAAGGAATTTATTCACTTCTTCTCGTCAATAGGCAGATTTCTTAGCTGCCGTCTCAGGCGTGAGGACCTCAGAGTAATGAAGCAGTTACTTGGGAAAATAAATGCCATAACCAATAATGATACTACTTCTTTTCTCCGAAGTTTTATTGCTGAGCACAATGTCATAGTAGGAGTTGTTAGAAAGAAAGGATAGGAAGCTGGCACCTTTGAATCCTGCGTACCTGATTTTCCTTACCTACAGACAAACTTTCAGCTCTATTTCACAGTATCAGGGGCATTATGAAACATCTGGAAGTGTAATGCCTGGACTAGTATCTAAAATCCTCAGCTAGATACCTTAACTAGGATCCAGTCATACTTAATTATAAATGACTCGTGGTAGTTTTTTATGTTTCTGCTTTAAATTTCCATATAAATGATGATGACATTACTCGGTGTTACTCTGAAGTCTGGAATAGTCTGTAGAGTTCAGTGGCTTGAGGCACGTATCTTCTTACAAGATTGCTAGAGATTTTATTTTTCTGAAGAACTCCAAAAGCTTCAAATTAAAGAGATTAAGTACAGAATTGCTTATTATTTTCTTATTAATTATACAGAAGATCCTTGCTTGGGCTGCTACAGAGCCCAGATTCCATCAATACTGAATCCATGCCAAGTCTGTGGTCTCTTGACACAGACCAGCACTGCAAAAGAAGCAGCCTGAACCAGAACCCTTGCTGAAAAGTCTCAGTGGTAGCATTCTGTTCCAGACTATTTCTGCCTGGCTTTACTCTGAAGTGGTTTGGTTAGTGCCTGCTGGTTATGCAGTGCACAGGTAGCGGCTATTCACACTAGAAGAAGGTGCTGCTGATGACGCTGCTGGTGGTGGTTTCTGCTGCATCTAATTATTCAGATCTCCAAGGTTTCAGTCAGTCATTTTGTCAGTCTTGAGGTTTCATCACTTTCCCAGACTTACTGAGTACTGGAGTAAATCCATCAAAACACATAATTCTCTGCTCACAGCTGAAGATGCTTTGTCTATGTTGCTGAAGAGGTTTGATTTTGGTTGCTCCAGAAAGCTTTGGGGTTTAGTGAGAACTTGGTTTCTAATATTTATACTGCTGGTGTGAGATTGTATATTCATCCCTTTATCTATCGGCAGAGGCCATCTAACTGGAATTTTTTTTTTTTTTTTTTTAAAGAGATTCTGACTTCCAGAAGATCATTGCTTGTTAAAATACAACTGGGCGCTGTTGCAAGGTGCTTTTAGCTCTAATGCATTGGGCTGTAGCTGTGTTAAAAGTGTGGAAGTTAGGGCTTTTGATCCACACTGGTAATATCCATGAGGAAGCTCATTTCTTTCTGAAAATACTCGTTTCAGAATGCAATAGAAGTATATAATAAATAACTATTATTCTTAACTGGTACAGAATCTCTTTCAAAATACCAATATTACGAATCTCTTGAGAGCTGATTTTTTGCGCCGTATCCTTATTAATGTTTTCTCCCTGCTCACAGTCTCAATGGAGAAGATCTGTTTAAAGTTGCTATTTCGGTATATGATTTTATATTTTCCTTTGCCTGAGGGAACTGATGTTCCTTTGAATCCCGAACAGGATATTTGTCTATGATTTTGAAGAAGCATGATAGCTCTGCCTATGTAAACACAATTCCACTTGCTTCTGAATGGCCTACCAATGTGTCAGAGTTAGGTAAATAAACTAACTACATGAATTGCTCTTATGTCCCTTGAGTGCTTTCGCTTTGGGTTTTACTGTAATGTTAATGTATTGTAATCCACTATTATCTGCAAAATTAAAATTTTCTTTGTTTGCATGCATCTGCCACTGTTAATTCAGAAACTGTAATAAATGCATTAAAATGGGGAAGTAATAAGCAAAAGAGAGATCCCTCTGGGAATGTGTAATTTTGCTTTTACTCATGGCTCTTCATACTGGGTTGTATGAAAGTACTGTAAATATGCATGCAGCTAAAGTGAGACTACAAAGAAAATTTGTAAAACCTGTTTGTAGCTGTTACACATCTGTTTATTATAGCAATAGAAAGAGTGAGACGAGATAAATGCTATAATGAGCTGCAAGCAGTTTTCAAACTTACATAAATGACTGGGTCTCATGAGGGGGCTCTAAGCAATGTCATGCTGTGGTAGTGGAAGCTAGGTACACTAGCTCAGTTGATTTTGCCAGGGAGAATGATAAGCTAACAGAAGGCTGAGACTTGTTGAGGAAAGAAGGGAAGGCTCAGTGAGACTACGGTGTCTGATACAACAAGAGAAATAAGTAACTGTGTGAACAGATGAAGCTTTACTTTTTTTAACGAGGACAGTAAGCTTGTTGTGAATATTTGCTTTATCCAGTGATAAAACATCTGGGATTTTGGAGCTGGCCTGTACTAGGTGTGCATTTCTCCTGCTGATTTTAAGCACCAAAAGCCGTTAGGTGGTGATAGATATATGTGGTTTATCTGCTGTCTAACTTCAAAGGAGTAGAGTGACAGGTGACAAGAGAAGTTACTGGGATAAGTTGGAGGAAGATTCACAGAGATCCAAGCAGAGTCAAGGGAAAAATAATAAATCAGGATGGGAACAAGGCAGTGGAGAAGAAGGAAGAGGAAAAGGTATATTGAGAAGCATTGCATTCCAAAGCTTTCTGCAAGGCTAAGTTCAAGCAGAAACAGAGGCTGAACTGCTTGAAGTGGAGGAAATGTCTGCCAAGGAAGCAGCTGCAGGAATACTGGCAGACAGAAGTGCCAGTGTGCAAAGGATGTAGGGCAGGTAGGAAGTGGGCTTTTCCCCTTGTGTAGGATGTGACAAACGTCCTGTTTTTTCAATGTGATGATCTTCTGCCATTAGACTGGTCACTTTCACTAGTCATGCTGTGCTTTCCGGTGTTGACCCCTGGGACATGTTTCACAAATTTCCTCCTGTTAGATGCCTGGAGAGTTTGGGAGCAAGGAACAAAAATGCTGTTTTTGTTATCTGCAGTGACAAGAGATCTCAGCAAGAGAGGCAGTTGTGGAGCATGACTTTCAGTAGCCACAATAAAAAGAAATACATGCAGAAATGTAAGTGGAGGTTATAATAGGAATAAACTTCATTGTACAGGACCTGGAGTGAGTTAGTCCCTGTTGGGCCATTTGTCTAAGGATTTCTGCCTTCAGCAGCAGCAGAACTGGAGTCTATAGCTGCTGGAATGCTTAAAATCCAGGAATAGGCATGTCAGGTGCAGTGATGTAGTTTTTATGCAGACATAAAGCAATTGCAATGAAATAAATAATATTTTCTGTAACATCACAAGGCTTAAAAATGTGTATGGCCCACACGGCCTTACAAATCCCTCTCAATTTTCTAAAAGGCAGCACTATTGGACTCTGTAGAATAAATGGAGCTAATAACTTCTGGAATATGGTTTTGTGTGAGAAGCTGAAAGATAGGGCTTGTTCCCTTGAGTCAATTGTAACTCCTTTCTAATGTCTTAAAATGTTAATAAATAGAGCTGTGGAATTTCATGGGCTTCTGTAAAGCTTTGTGAATTGCTGCAATGAAAGATTGTCCTCTATAAAGTACACAGTGTTATTCCTAGAATCCTGTGGGGTAGAGTGCACTCCTTTTGTGTGTATTGAACTCGAGGGCTGAATAGTAACTATCGAAGTTGTGAATATTTACAATGAGTTGTGGGAGAAGAATAGTGGAATAGATAAGTTTTCCATTAGTGTAGGTTAAGAAACAGAGGTGCCTTTAGTGAATGTGTATTTTTCAGTCTTTGCTAATAAAGAAAAATGCTATTAAAGTGGAACAAAGCAACTTTACTAATGTTAAATAGAACTTTACTATAGGAGTAAGATAAATATCAGAAAATAACTGCGGAGCCCTTCAGAAAAAACCTTGCTGTAGAAACACACATTGGCTCACATGTCCTACATTCATTAAAAATACCAAATGCTGGTAATATGCCATCAGCAACCTCTGCTTCCTAAACTCTCATTAATAGATGCTCATCTATGTTTACTTGCAATATGGTTTCACTTCCAGAAACCTCAGTTTTCTGCTCCTCTGAAGAGTATACTAGCTATATTTCTGGTTTTAGAGCAGTACTTCCTCAATCTCTAGATTCTGTGCCTTCCCCTCTTCATTATAAGCACCATACAAAATGTTTCCTGCATGTTACAATGACTTGGCTGGTTTACATGCAGACAGAATATTTGAGTGAGCAGATAAAATGGAGCTCTAATTTTTTAAAAAACAACTGCAAAAATTACAGCACGATGGTCCGTTTTTGTTCTATCCCAGCGATTTCTTGTTTTAACCAGGAAGAAATAAATATATTCACTCTTTTATTACATCAGCCAAGCTTGGTACTAATATAATTCCAGTATCAATACAGTGCTGTAATATAGGCAAAACACAGTGGAAACAAATGCAGTGGTCTTACTGACCAATCCAAAGAGCTAAACCTTTAGTGTAAGCAGTAAATCTTCTATTTTTGTTCCATCACTGACAACATTTTGTACTTAAAAATATAGTGTGTGGTTTCTTTTCATATCTTTGGTGTTGCAGAGATCTAATGCTTGTGTCTAATATGGTATGTAGTCACCTATTTATTTTCATTATATATAGACTATCACTAGTGCCATTTTGTAAGCATAATGTTGAGAATAAGCATTAAATCATGTAATCACTCTTCCAAATAGTCTTAGGAGAAGCCAAAAGATGATGTCATGTCTGAGTAGACCACCCCTAATCTTCAATGTATATTTTGTGTCATGATTTACCTATGTTTATGTAACACTGTGAAGGATCATAGTCTATCATGAAGCTGGTTTTCTCTCCTGGGCTATCATTTTTTCAATTTCAGCAGTAAAAATATGGTTCTTTTTTGAAGATAAAAATATGCATTCTTTAGTTTGGTCTGTGTATCTGTAGCCATACATAACTCCGGACTTGCATAAGTATGTATGCATGTGTGGTTTAGCTTTTATCAAGTGGGTATTTTATATAAGTCTCCCAGGGACATCCCCTATCCTAGGGAAAAAAAATAAAAATAAAATAAAATGGAAAAAAAAAGGAGAGATTATGTCCAAGGCTGAGGACTATCAATAATCAATTGTCCTTTGCAGGCATGCATCTTTACTCTTGTGTTTTAACTGTGTATTTCTGAGAAATAGTTAGGAAAGAAGATAATTTGAGGAGATGATTTGAGGAGAAAATAAAGGTATCTGCTTTAGCCATTATGAGTTTGTGGTAATTGCAGAATGCACACATAAGTGAGCAGTTTCAGCTAATTCAGCTAACAATCACGTGTTTCTGATCCATTTTGTTTTCTCATAGTGAATGCAATACTAGACTGCCCTGAAGTTGTCAGAAGTGAATAGCAAGCGCTTGGTGCCTATATGCAGCTCTTTGAATGTGCAGCAACTGTGTTCTCTGGCTGAGTGTTCGCAGGGCCTGCTGGCATAAATGGGACTTGTTCCTATGCTCAGAGTGCAATATATCCTACTGTCTCTGAATAGTAATGGACACGCTTATCTTGCATTTCCATATGGCTGTGTGGAACAAAAGCCATTGTACAAACAAACGTACCCCATTCCTCCCTGGATGTCTTCTCTTGCTTCTCTCTTCCCGAGATCTATTTTGCAATGAGACAACCGAAGTCTGACAAAAGAGATTTGTTACTTTCTGATGGCTTAAAGGGTGACAAGTGGAGACTTCTTGATATGGTGTTGTTGTATGGGCCTGTGAGGTAAAAGTCACCTTTCCCTACAGAGAATGCCGTATGGTTTCTATAGGGTGGAATCTCTGCTTGTGGGTTAGACTGTGGCTCTTGATTTGTGAAAACGACAGACAGCTCTGAATTCTGAAGAGCTGTGATAAGTACTGATATCAGCAAAGGAAGCATCCTGAAGAGTTATGGGCTCTACGCTTGTGTTTGCTGCTCCACTGCTTGTATGGGGTGACTGTCAATGGGGCACCATGAAACATGAAAACTTTGGAGGTTGAAAAGCATGGCAGGAAATATCCCCTGTCATGAGAGAAGGGAGTTGCTTTGATCTGTGACCTAGTCTATGACATCAACCTGTGGGTCTTTATGTGGGCTTAATTAAGGTGCTGCATAACAAAGATAACACAAAGGAGCAGGGATTTGGGACTGTGGTGGTGTACCCTTAGATAAAGAGTGGCAGAAGAAGACAGCTGAATTTACCATAATGCAATTGAATTGCTTTGTGGTGGTCCTGCCAGCATCCTAAGCTTCACACCCCGCTTTATTCATGTGTTATCTTGTAGCAAGTCCTGCTGCATGCATTTAAAACCGTAATCTTTTTGCCTATCTTGTACTGTGATACTCAGACTTTCCTTTTGTATAAACAGTGCAAGGTGTGAGCATCCATGAATGCCTTACGTTCAGAAGGCGTGTAAATCCTTGTGACAAAAACTTTGTACTTCATGCCTGTGAATGAAGTTGTGCATCATACGGACAACTAGTTTTTAGAATGGTGTTGGGTGGGTGGAAGTGTCTCTTTGTAGATGTTACTATGGGGAAGAGCCGTTATGATTGCCATGAGGTATTGTAAATGTGCAGAATGTGCCAGTGGTTATCCACTTCTCCTTTTCTGTGTAGTTTCTTGGTGTTTTGTTGTTTTCTTTGTTTGTTTTTGCTTTTTTCCCTTTACTGCATCCTTGACAGAAGGTCAAGCTGCTGTTGCTTTCCTTTTTTTCATTGTGGGGCCACTCTGGTGTTTGTACTGGCTTTTTTGTTCATACTCTGGTGTTTTCCAAAGTCTTCTTGTTTGTACAGTACTTCTTGTGACCTTGTAATGTGAAATTCACTTTTAAGTAGCACCTTTCTCTTGGTCCTCACCCTCATTTGCCCGTCTTTGGAAATGCCCATTTTCAGTTAACAATGTAAGTGATATGAAAGACTTAAGAAAGGGATCTGAGGAAAGAGCAAAAGGAGGGAGCAGCTATTTTTCTGTCTCTTCCACCACTGAGAAAGGATGGAAAAAAAAGGGATGGAAAGGTAGAATTGTAGTTGCATTCCCATCCTTTTTTAACTCTGTTATGCAGCATGTAACCTTAGGGGCTGTTTGCTCTTCCCCCACTAGTTAAGCTGCTCAAAGAGAGGATGAGTACTGACAGCTTTGGCTGTGGTTAGCAGTATTTCCCTCCTCCCTGGCATAGGGGTAGGAATGGTTTTAGCTTGTAATGCTGTTGCTAGCAGATGCTGTGTGTTGGGCAAGTGGTAGCTACCCTTGCCATTCATGATAGTCTTGCAACTCTAGAGTAAAGGTATTATCAGTGTGCTTTTCAGATGTCTGTCTCACTGTCATCAGTTGCATGTCATACTTGTAATATAAGAACTGTGGTTGTATTGTATTGTCTCATATTATAGAAATGTGTTCCTCCTCCATCTTTAATTCTTGTAGAATGTACCTTGGAAGAAAGGTCCACAACTTCCTCCTATGGAAAATTTAGCACAGATTTGGTGAGGATGTGAACATGATCACTGAAAACACTAAACCTTGCAGCTATCCAACCCCATTTGTAAAGCACAACATAAAGTAAATAGGATTATATTGACTCTACAGATTAGTTTGGAAGCAGCGAAGAATAGCATTTAATTGATTCACCCGAAGTTAAAGGAGTGGCTGTTGTCAGAGCCAAGATTTGAATCGTAATCATCCAAATGTTGGCCTGGTGCTTTAACCACTATAGTAGAGTGCAGCTCTGTTGAAAGAGAAGCCTGCAGTCATAGTGAAATGACATCAGTCGCAGTTGCTGCTTTGAGGAAGTGACTGGCTGGAAATAGGAGTCCTAGTCAAACGTTTCTCTTTCTTGTGTTTGTGTGAGAGAAGCTATGCATGCTCCAATTTGGTAAAAATTAAGTTTCATTTCTTAATTAGAAGTTGCTGTTATCTAAAAATTTTGCTACATTCGCCCATGTCTCCCGACAGCTTGGGTTTTGTGGCACAGCTAAGTAGGGTGGCTTTAAATGTCAAAATACGCTTTTCATTACTGTGTGTATATATATATCAGCACATTATCACGTAAAATAAAACCCTGTTGAGTGACAGATTACGTTTCTTTAATTGCCATCACTTTTCAGATGAATTTATGGCTGTCAAGAGAAATTTGCACTTCTAGAAATGTTGGGAACCTGAATCTTCTTGACTGAAAAGAAGGTCAGGCTTTGCTCTCTGTGCCTCTTGCTGGAGGTGGCTGAGCTGATTTGAATATACTTGGTTTTAAATGCTCTCTTTTGCTTTGTTAATAGTATACCTAAAAGTAAGTCATACAGATGTCTGACCATCTTCCTCAGCTTTATGAGCAACTTAAATTGTGCAATTTAAGGAGTGGAGAGGTTTTAGTGCCCAGTTCTGGGCTCTTCATTTCAAGAAAAACAGGGAACTTCTGGAGGGAGTCCAGCAGATGGCTATCAAGATGATTAGGGGCTGCCTGGGGCATCTCCTGTATGAGGAAATACTGAGAGATCTCAGACTGTTGAGGCTGGAAAAGACAAGACTGGGGAGAGGGGAATCTTATCAATGCTCACAAATATCCCATGGGCAGGAGTTAAGTGGATGATGTCAGGTTCTTGTTAGCAGTGCCCTGTGACAGGACAAGGGGCAGTGGGTAGAAACTGGAACACAGGAATTTCCCTTCTGAACATGAGAGAGAAAGTTTACTGTGAAAGTGACAGAGCACTGGAACAGGCTGCCTGGAGAGGTTGTGCAGTGTCCTTCTCTGGAGACATTTAAGAACTATCTGGATGCTCTCCTGTGCAGCCTACTATAGAGAATCTGTTTTAGCAGGGGATTGATCTTCACAGGTCCTTTCCAATTCCTACAGTTCAGCAATTACTGCTTTTCCTGTTGAGTGGCCCCTTCTGACATGACAGTTATGGAGCTAGAAGCCTCACTGTGACAAGTGAAGGAAAGCTTGATGTGCTCGTTCAGAAGTGGAGATGAGAGCAACAGGATGGAGCTGGGAATCTATTACCTGATCTGTGCTTAACTTGAAGAAGTCCAGCAGAATCTGAAAGCATTGTGTCTTCTCCAGGATGCCACTCCTGTGCATTCTTCGGCATCTTCCAGACTGCAAGTATGAAAAAGGATAGAGTCTGGACAGGAATCAGACAGGAGGAGATCTGTATTACATACCAGGATCCAGGGATGTCACATTTATGTAATTTGTGGCAGGAAACAGAATGCTTGTATTTAGTTTCTGGTTCAGTACAAGGCAAGCTGATGTTTTTCATCTCCAGAATTTGTTGTGGTTCTACAGTAGATCTAAGATGCATCCGAAAGTACTTTGTTTGTAAAATCTTTTTGCTGATGGTGATTTTTGAACAAATGTTAAATTCAAGAAGTTCAGAATAAAAAGAATATTCTCTGCTTAAGCCAAACCTTCATAGTGCCAGTATAATTACTAGAATCTGTAATTCATATGGGCAAATAAGCATTTTCAGGTATAAAAGCTTGCAACTAGTATGGTAGTATGTCTTTCTTGTTTATGTATGAGAATGTATAAACCATTTGAAAAATCAGTGTCTCTTCAAAATGCAACATGCTTACATTTGCTCTAGCCAAAATTGACAGGTGGGTTCCATTTCAGTCTTTACTGTGTGTGTTCATGCCTGTGTGGGCGTTAGTTCCATCATTGTGTTTATCCTCTTAAAATAAGAATGCTCTGATAGAAAAGTAGAGTATTTAGAGGTTGATAGGGGCAGAGGGCTGAGTACTGACAGCAATAGGACTGTTTGTCATAGAGGATGTAGATGATGTGGCTTGACAGCACTTGCCCTGGGTACACTTGGCCAACTTCTGAGGGGAAATAGATATTATTTATATCCAAACAGGGATGTTCAACATCAAATCTGTTAGTAATATTGGCATGCAAAATAGCTACAGTGAGTAATTAAAAAAAAAAAAAAGGGGGTTTTGCTTGATGTGGTCAGTCAGCTGTATATTTGACCAGTCCACTTGGATAAAGCAGATATTAAGCAGAGGAGTATGTAGTCCCCTAATTAGAACAGCTTGAAAATAACAGCAAAAGCTCTTTGTCCTCCTTTACTGTGCATTGGACAGCAGCATGAAAGCCGTGTCTGACTGAAAGGTTATGCTTCCCAAGGTTAAAATATCCTTTACCAAAGGCAGACAAGCAGGGAAGGTCTGTGTTGCTGATGCTGCCAACTGTGGTGCTCTTAGCCTTTCTTGCTCCTTGTGCCTGCCCCTGAGCAGCCTCTGGACTGCTCTTATAACCAGGTGAGTCCAGTGATGGCCATGGGTTGGCAGAGCTGAATGGAGGTTGTTGAGATGGGATGGGCAGTATGCTCACAGGCTTGTTTTGATTGAATGACTGAAAGTGGCTGATGCAGGGGAGCAGCCTGACCCTGTGGGGCAGGTGGTGCTGAGGCTGGGGAACCAGGAGCCTGGGAGCAGGCGGCCCCCAAATGGTAAGTGTCCAGGTTGAGGCAGAGCTGGGCACGTGGTGGTCCTTTGAGCTTTGCAGGGCATGGGGGAGTTCAAGTTCCCTAGCTGCCAAGGCAGAGATGGGTCTCCAGCACCTCAGGGAGGATGGGATATAGCTTTATCCTGTCAGAGCCTGCTGATGGTCCTCCTACTTGGGCCCTGATGTGTCCTGGGGTGCTCCTGTTTTCTGACCTGAGGTGCATCCCAGCTATCACAAGGCCCTGATTAACACAGACCCCTTTTCATGGCCCTGTGCCTCCAGTCTGCTCCCACAGCTCTCCACAGTGCTCCTACTGCCCTTCTGCAGGTAAACCTGGTCCCAGAAGACCTGGTCCCAACCTGCCTCTTGTATTTGATTATAGTTTCCAGTAACTGTGTTTTCTCAAAAAGAAGTAAGCTTTCCTAACTGTATTCTTTCTGTACATGTAAGTGTGCTTGGCAAAATGGAGTTGGGGCCTGAAAACCTTAGAGTGGAAAGAGAAACACTTAAATGCAGTTTCCTTTCACTGTGGTGTTCCTTAGCATGTTTGGGACTTGTGTTTTATTTAGAGAAGTTATTGTGTTATATATCTATTTTATATTTATGTTATATATGTGTGTTATATATGTGGCAAAAAATATGCTTATTATTTTTTTAAAGCAAACTGTATCATTGTTTCTTATTTGTTGAGCTGAGATTTCCATGGTTCAGTGCATGAAGTGTGAAGAATTTTTGTTAAAAAGACTTTAAAGTCAGAGATGTAGCCTATTTAAATAAACCTCTAAAATAAAAGCAATTTGTAGAAGGCAGCGGCTTTTGGGTGTCTTACACCCTCTGTCATAGGCATGGAGGTATTGGCTCCCCACACCCTCATGAGATTTGTGTTCTGTGTGTGGCTGTAGGACACAGCAAAAGAAATACAGAGTTGGAAATGCAGTATTTGATACGCAAAATCAGACTAGGGATTGGTTCCATTTTATCCAAGTATTTTTCACATCAGTGCTGTCATTCAGGTGAACAAATCTTAAACAGATATTCAGATGTATGACATTCTCTTGTCTGGTTTATTTATTTATTTATTGTGGTGTCTTTAAGTTGTTTACATTTCCATCTTTTTCTCTTTTTACAGAGGCTTCAATAGAGTATATTGAAAGGCAGGCAGCAAAAGCAGAGGTGAGTATCCTCCATTCACCTTGGTAATGTATTCTTTTCTACTTGTGTTTTGGTTTGGACATTTTGTTGAGCTCATTATTGCCTCTTTGAGATAACGCAGTTATCAGAACTATCTCTGTTGTGGTGTACCAGGGTGATGGAAGGGTATCTCCTTGAAAACATTTACAAAGGCAGTCCAGCATCTGAAAATAGATGCTTCCTGTTTAGTAACAACTGCAAGTTACACTAAATCTTCCATTTTACCAAAGCGTATCTGCCTAAGCTAGGAATCTGTAAACATTTCAAATAAATATATAGGGTAGGCTCGAGCATTCGCAAACTGTAGTTTTCAGAAGGGAGGGAAACAAACATGGATTGGACCTGGTGGGATAACCATTGTCATTTGGCTGATAATGTCTTTGTACAATGAAGTTTGCGTATTCTGGCTTAATACTGTGTTCTGAAGGATCTTTGAGTCATCCTCTAAAATTGATGGTATTAATGTGATTTGTGGTATTGCGATGTGTATATGTGAGACAGGGCATCACCTGTAGATATATTATTATGAAGTTGCTACTGGGAGGCACTGAAGGATATCAGAAGGGAAACTAGCGAATAAACAGGGGCAAACCAAAACTAAGGTGACTTTATTTTGTGCCTTAACCGTAAATAAAATTATAGGGGCACTTATGTCACCTCAAGTCTGCATCAAAAAGGAACACAGTTTATGTCAACAAAGTTTCTTAGATTGAGAGTGGGCTTTGTTGTGATTTATTTGTTCAAACCTTTATATACATTGCATTTCCACTGCCATAAAAGCTAAGAGTGGTCTTTATTATTATTATTTTAGTCCTGTGAACTAGTATAAATCATACCAAGAAAAGTTAGTGTGATTGTTATAGGCTGCTTTGGTAATATGAGTATTATCTGGTTTAGTTGTGCCAAGGTGGTTGTGCTTACTTAGTGATACCAGGAAACCATTTCTGAAGTTGAGCATTATGTTCAACTTTATGCACTGAGTAGTTTGAATGATTTCAGAAATTACTCATAAAACAAAATCTTGGCTTCCACAACCCTCAGACTTCAGCGGAGCTAGAAGCCGCACCAGGGTTATAAAGTATTTTCAAACTCTGGACTAGAGCTGATAGAATCCCTAGGGCTATGACGGAGAAAGAAATTGAACTTCTGATAACGAAGAAGAATTGGGAGAGAGTTGTGGCTACGCTGTGGATAACATAGTGATGAAATATAACTTGTTATTGATGGGAAAGAGAGAAGAGAATGAACGGAGGCTAACTTAGAAAGAAATAATGTTTCCAAAGAGGTGGTGTAGGGAAATGGCCTTTAAAGTGGCATTTTGGATAAATAACTGTGAAACCAGATTGCATTTGTCAAGAGAGTTTTATCTCTGCAGTTGATACAGTGTTACAACTGGCCCATAAACAGTGCTGTGAGGAAAGCGTCTGCCGAGCTGAGGTACGATGTAGATACATGATGTAAGAGTAGAGAGCAAGCTCCAAGATGCAAATGACATTCAAGTTAGGGGCTGGCACAGCAGGAGGATGCTGTTATTGTTTCTAAATAGTTAGGAAAGAAGATAATGGGCCGCAGAGACTTGAGAAGAAAATGAAGTTACCTGCTTTAGCCATGATGAGTTTGTGCATTATGCAAAACACATGCATAAAGGTATAAAACAAAGTTTGTGCATCATGCAAAACACATGCATAAAGGTATAAAACAAACAAACTTATTCCACTTTGAACAGGAATTTTGGTATTTTGTGTCATGAGAAGAGCTGACGTTTATTTGCAACTTAGAGGAAATGTGGAAAGGAAAGGAAATGAACAAAAAAAAGAGCCCAGCAGGACTAGAGAAGAAAGCTGAACAGCATGGAGCTTGAAGAGAGTTCAGCAGAGGGCGCATTGAGGGAGCACCCAGAGAACTGGAAGGATTCGGGAAAGGGCACCTCAGAAGGCATGAAGAGAAGGACATCATTAGCAGGAGCATGGCCAGAGCTACTGAAGGGCTTAACTAAAGAGTTATATTGCCTATCTTGTACTGTGATACTCAGATTCTCCTTTTGTAAAACAGCGCAAGGTTTGAGCATCCATGAATGCCTTATGTTCAGAACATATATTGTCCTTGAGACATAAGGCCACAGAAGAAGCCAATGTGTAAAAGTTCTTGGGGGGAATTGTTGAGGAGGAAGCCTCTTTTCCTTCTCTGGGCAAATCAATGACTAAGTGATTACATTCTTGGTGTGAATGGGAATTCTTGCCTTTCTTCTATGCCTTGGCGTATCTTGGTGTATGAAAGGTACTCCTGGTTTCCCTTTTGGAATCACACTGTGCATCACATTGACTACTGATCTTCAGAATTGAGAGAGGGTGGAAGGAAGGAAATACATCTCTTTTACATGTTGCTATGGGAAAGAGCCATCACAATTGCTGTAAGAAAAGGTAAATAGGCAAAATGTGCCAGTATTCATCTAGTTTGCATTTTCTTATTTTTATTTTCCATTTATTGCAGCTTTCTCTTTACTGCATTGTTGTAATGTGAAATACTCCACTAAGTAACAGCTTTGTATTGGTTGTCACTCTCTCGCATTCCCATAGCTGGAGATCAAAGTGGTATAAAAAATTTAGGAAGTGACATGAGGAAAGAGCAAAAGGAGGGAGCAGATATTTTTGTCTCTTTCACCTCTTAGAAAGAATAGAAGGAAGAAGGAAGGGATGGAAAGGTTGATCTGTAGTTGCATTCCCATCCTTTTACTCTGTTAAGCATCATGCAAGCTTGGGGACTGTTTGCACTTCCTCCAGTGGCTAAGCGGCTCCAGGAGAGGATGAGTGCTGACAGCTTTGGCATAGGGATAGGAGTGGTCCACAGCTTGTAATGTTCTGCAGGTGCTGTATGTTGGGCAGATGATAACTTTCAGATGTCCATCTCACCGTCCTCTCACCAGTTGTGTGTCACGATTTAAGGACTGTGGTTGTAATGTATGGTCTCATATTACAGAAATGTGTTCCTCCTCCATCTTTAATTCTTGTAGAATGTACGTTGGAAGAAAGGTCCACGACTTCCTCCGACGGAAGATTTAATACAGATTGGGTGAGGATATGAACATGAACACTGATAATGCTAAAGCTTGCAGCTATCCATTTCCTCCTTAGCAGGTGGCAGGAATGAGTATCAGTTGAAGTCTACAAAAGCATGGGCAGCTTCAAGAGTGTTGATTACTCTTTGTGCTCAGTGAAATTAGATTCCACAGAATGTTATGCTCTGCAAGATTATTTCTGATATCCCTGCTATGTAGCCCCATTTGTAAAGTGCGACAGATAGTAAATAGGGTAATATTGAATCTACAGGCTAGTTTGGAAACAGAGAAGAGGATCAGTTAAATGATTGACCTGACCTTAGAGGAGTAGCTGATGTCAGAGCCAAGATTTGAATCGTAATCATCCATATGTCAGCCTGGTGCTTTTGTCACTAGAGTAGAATGTAGCTCTGGAGGAGGGAAGCCTGCAGTCGGAGTTAAGTGGCATCAGTCACAGTTGCTGCTTTGGGGATGTGACTGGCTGGAAAAAGGAGTGCTAGACAAACATTTCTTTTTCTTGCGTTTGTGTGAGAAGCTATGTATGCTTTGTTTTGGTAAAAATTCAGTTTCTTGGAGAATTTTCTGTCTTTTGGCTTTCCTGGATTCCTTTACCTGCTTAGATAATCTGTAGCCTTGGAAGAAAATATGTCTTGTGAAGGTCAGATGTGGAGTTGCACTTTTCCAGATGCAGATGTATGCCCTCTATACATTCACAGCAACAGACAGGCAAACCATGTCTCAACACTATTCTCTAGCCTAAAATGAAGCAGTGACTGGTTCTGATTAAAATGCAGCCAGAGCCTCTAGTACTCTGGTATAGCAGTGCTGGCCTTGACAGAAATAGCTGTTAAATGGGGAGTAAAAAGCTTTCCATTTTTGCCAAACTTGTAATGAACATGGTGAAGCTGTCATAAATATGATGTTCTTAGCTAAAATGATTATGGCTTAACAATTTTCCAATGCATTGCATTGGGTTATTTCCAGCACATTGAGATCTTAGTGCTGTAAAGGTTTAATAGGAAATTTTGACAGTGCATCGTTATCTGTGTTGGAGGAAAAGGTAGGCAGTGTTTATGAAATCCTCTTGGGTTCTTTATCCACCTTCTTGATGTGGCTTGTATGCTCATTTGTTGTCACTTTTACAGGTATCTAACTCTCCCAAGAAGCACTTTATCCAGTGTTTGGCTGTGAATTTCCAAGTTCAGTTGCTAGTGTGATGCAAACTAAGGATACCCGTAGCTTTCAAATACAGATGCTGAATCATTAGCAGGGATATGTCAGTGGTATTCTGCAGATCAGGCTGGTGCTGTGCCAGTCCATGGTGCTTGAGGAGCACAATGGTGCATCATTGATGCAAATTACTGCTTTCAGGAAAAAAAAAGTGTTTACAAGGAGCTGAACATGCGTGAGTTCATGCTGAACTGCGAAGCATTACTAGAAGCTACATTTGATGGATCTTTGTGAGACACTGGGGGACTCAGGGAAAGTTTAAATACCATCCTCTGTAAGAATGGTAGAACAGTAGTGTTTGAGAGAACGCATAGAAGTATTCTATTCCAAATGACAAAATGACTGGTTCTTTTCAGTTATGATCAACATGGTACATAAGTGCATTCACCTTCACGTAGCTCTGATTTTCCTTTGAAAACTGTGGTTTTTATCTTTTTTTTTCAGAGAAAATGTGACTGAACAAGCAGAAGAAAATGGTCATATATTTTTATTATTGCCTTTAGTCACTGGCTTTTTTCTGAGTGTATAAGTAAGCAAGGTACATAATGCCTTTAGAATCCTTATGTTACTGATAGTGCTTATTACAAACACCTTAGTGATTGTGTTTTGGTAGATTTGGTAATCTAAAGAAGTATGTGAGGAGAGATTTTATGGGAGGGCTATTGTGTTCTAGTAGATCAACTGATTTTTCCTTGAGGAAACCAGCAAGCTTGTAGAATGAGCTAAACTTCAGGAAAATGATGATGACGGAAGGCAACTGTGATAGTCAGTTTGTATCCTAAGAACACTTTGATGGAGGTGGCTAACACTTGGAAGAAAGGAGCGTGTACATACAAATGTATGTGTCTGAAATTACATTTAATCCTCTCTTTTTTGCTAACTGCTGTAGTGTATGTCTAAAGCATGCTGTTGTGCCTTGTAGCCTTGCGGTGTGTGCAGCAGTGCACAGTGTGTGCTTTGTTCCACGTCTGCTTCCCATTGGCTGCCCCTTACCAGGGAACTGGTGCCAGCAGGTAGCAGCTGCTCATTTGATCACCTGAATTTGCTGCTGCTGAGTATGTTTTGAATCCCACCCTCAGGTGATCAGACCTGCAAAGTCCAGCTCAATGCCAGATGTGTCACTCAGATTTCTTTCTTGGTAGTAACTGTTCCACAACATACTGCTGAGACACTGCTGAGATCCAACTTGTTCCCCTTGCAGAGACTCCAGTTCTGTATTTGATCTGTCAGATAGAAGATGCCCCACTATGATTAGCCAAGGCTCGGCTGCTGCCACTGATCACAGCTTCATTTATTGATTGCCACATCCAAGCTGTACATATCACATACAGCTTTCCCAGATAAGAGCACCTCTCACCACTTAACTGTTCTTGTACCATTCAATTAGAGCTGAAGAGGTTAGCTGTTCTGTTTTAGGAGCATAGCTGGAAAGTTACAAGAAGTGCCAGCTAACATATAGTTATGGCTGTTCTCTTTCTTCCAACCTACTCTGATAAATCTTGGGCTAATTGTGTGCTACTATACTTAGCTGTGCACGGTGGATATGGTTAGGACTCTCAGATTTATGCCAGCCCTGGGTAAATTGGGTAAATGAAAAACATTCAACTGGATATACAGTTGAACAGCTGATGTATGGGAAAGCTGTGCTTTGTGGCTGATTCTCACAAATACCAAAATTTATTTTTTTGCCTCCCCACCCCCCCCCCCACTTCACTGGAGAATGTTTTAGCATGGGCATTGCTACCTGCAAAAGTAAGCTTTAGGATAAGGAAAGCCTCTGCTGCAAGTCATACAAGCTAAGTAGCAATTCTTCTCTGATTTCTTCAACATCTACTTGGAAAGAAGTCTGTTGCTGTTGTGTTCTACAGCTGTGATTCCATTTAAAAAGAACTAAAAATGATGCACATTTATGTTACTGTCCTTCTATTGTGATTGTTTGATCCTCCATTTCTTCGCAGTTTGTATTCTAAAGCACTGGACAAGGAGCAGTCACATGAATGTAGTAATGCAGGAGATATATACCTGTTTTTTCCCCCACAAGGTACTATGACATTCATTGTTTGTGTGTGTATATTTACAGAGACTGCTCACATTCTAGTTGTTGGTGTAGGACAGTGAAATAAAGTGAGGAGGTAAATGAAGAAATGAGGAGGGAAAAACAGGCTGTGATGCAAGAAAGAATTTAGGGAAGGTATCTGCAGGAATTTCTGAAAGAAACTTCTGCTTTGAAACATTTTGCAATGTTTAACAAGAGATATTTTTCTATGAAAGAAGTCAAAAATTGACGGTAACCACATGAGGACTTTGCTTCAGCTCTGAATTTCATCTGTCCCCATATCATTTTCCAACAGTGAGCAAATGCTTTAAGAGATAGGAAAAGAAACACAACGTATAGCATTAATTCTTGTGTCTTGCCTTGCACTTTGCAGCAGTGCAAGCCTCAAGCAGAAACCGACGCTGTTACCCAGTTTTCCTCCTCTTTGCAACAGGACTTAAGTGCAAGTGGTGTAGTGTGAGCTCTCCCTTGTTGTCAGTCTGGTTTTGTATCAGTGCATGTGAAGTCAGTTCTTGGCCTCTGCCACCTCTCACCCCTGTGAAGCGGATGAGGCTCCTCAGGGTGCTGGGTGTGACACTGCAGTGACATGAACTGTACATAAAGCCTGCAGCTAGCAACTTGCCTGTGTTGTGGTTGGAAACTTGGCTATTGGTAGCTGTACAGTTGTTTCTCTCTTCATGGATGTGCACTTTGGATGGACAGCGATGACAACTATTTATGACTGCTAGCACTTGAGGCTGCTGAAGAAGAAATAAGTGTGTGTTTGTGAGTGTCTTTTTATGCTTGGTCACTCTGCATGCAAGTACAAAAGGATTAGCTGAAAGTTAGCTGGGGATTGAAGCTGGAAATTCTCCTTTTTAGGAACCTCTATGGGTGAGACTTGACATCTGTGTAGTCTCCCTTGAGTGGTGCAAGAAAGTGGCACCTATTACATCAACACTCAGGTTATTCCCTTTGCTTTCTGTTTAAGCAGGATTGTCAGCCTGCCTGTGCTTGTTGAAGAGTAGAAGAAAGAACTCTGACTTTCTGCTTTGTAACTGCTAGTTTTGATAATTCAATGTTCTCCCTGAATGCTGACACTAAAATTGATATGCAGTTTTCAGGTTCCTTTTTCTGTTGGTCTTCGTGTGCATGGACAGTTTATCATCAGTGATCACTAGTTCCTTTATAGCTTTTTTTCCTATAAGCATGTAGGCTCTTCAAGAAAAAGTGATTCATGATTTGGGATTGTGCCTAAAAATATCTGAAAACTAACTCTTAACTCTCCAGTGAGGAAAGTAGTTAGTATTTTCTAAATGGGGAAAAGAAGTAGGTTGGTACAAATTGAAACTGTTATTTTTCCATTTCATTTTTTTCTTTCCCCCTTATATATTAAAGCCTCTCTGGTAATTGGCTTGGTGACTACTGTGCTATGCTCTGTGATTTAGTTTTTTGATACCTGAAAGCCATGGGTTCATGCCAGGCTTTGTTTGTGTTTTTGCTGTTTTCCTTTTTGACTACTGATCCCAGACCACTTTCATAAGGGATGAAAACAAGGACAGAGGGGAAAAGATTGGCTTTTATAAGAAAAGGTGTAAATAACTTTGGAACTCTGAATTTAGAAAGAAATCACTAAATTCTGAGGCCCTCACACGTGGCCTCTTATTGCTAATCCCAGTTTGAGCAGTTCTTCAGCATCTCTAAATGAATCAGCGAGTGCAACTGTGGGAGGATTGTGAATGACTTTCTTTTTAGTTGACAGTCTCCAAGAGAGTGTGGCTTAAATCCCAAGGGAGGTGATCTTGGTCCTACAGTTTCTGGTTTTCACAAAGTTTGAAACTTGCTGTATAGGAAACTGTTGATCACAGCTGAACCTCTGATTAACCACCTGAGGCAAAGTGATAAGTCAGCTGTGGGAGCACAGCTGAAGGTAATTCAGCTGTGCTACTGGAAGGGGTAAAGTTTGGCTCCATCTCTCCCAGATCTTATTTAAGGGCTGATCACCACTAAAGCACGATCTCTTCCTCTGGTGATTGCTCCTGTGTGGAGTTTTCTGCAAACCTGCAACATCGGTGAGCATTTTCCCTTTATTTTTCTATCATGATAATCTTTTGTATGAAACATCTGGCTTAACCTCTGTTTACCTGTCAGCTGTACTCTTGCTAAAATGAGATATCGAAGGCAGAAATTATCAGGCAGCCTCAGGTTTGTACTATAGGGAAAAAAAATTCCCCTCACTGAATTCTATTGGTAGTATGCAGCGAGAATGGTAAATATTCTGTTGGGAAGAAAAGGGCTTTGTATCTGTCTCTTATGCTTTCTCTTCCTTTAGAGATTCAATGATTTCAGGTGCTGTCTGTTCCTGAACAAGTAGATACTTAATGTGTAGGCAACAGGTGTGTTTTAAATCTCAAGTGGAAAGTGAAGGTGCTTTTGTTAACTAGACTTATTCTGTTACTTCTTGCTGCTGACTGGGTTTCTGATTCCTCACTGAAAATATAACAAAGTTTGAAAGTCATCTCGTTGCAGAAATAGTGGAAGGCTGTTGGCTGGGAAGAACCCTTATGGAGGCAGGAATTCACAGCAACAGCATTTTTTTCTGCTTTATTTCCCACAGCACTAAGCTGAAGCAGCTCGGTCTTCTGGACCTTACAATATTTGTGTTGTTGCTTTGTTTGTTTAATGCCTTTTCTGAGCTTCATATTACTGATGTCAGACCTGGCTGTCTTGAGATGTTTCATGTTCTTCTGCACACTTCAATTGTAGCTTTCTCATTCCCCAAGAGGCCTCCTTCGCTGCTGAATTCTTTGTGCTCCCTCGCATTCTCTAGAGCTGCAGAATCAGTCCATGTGATGGTAGGGGCACTTCATGGTGAGTGATGAGAGAGTCCTGTGATTGCTCTGCTACTTTTTTCGTAAATGGAATGTGTGCAGACTATTGATTGCCACAGCTGTAGGTGTATCTGGTCCAGAATTTCCATGAGTTTTGTGAGGCAATGAGATTACTGTACATGAATGTGTGTACTATAGGTTCCTTGGCAACTGAGCTTTGAAGGAATTGTCTTAAGGATTTTCTGCCCTAAAATACACTAGGAGACCAGTAGGTTAAGGCATTTGATGCTTAATGGTGATCTTATGGCCTTTTTCTGAAGCTTCCAGCCTCACCTTATGCATGCTAATTCTTCTATCACTGTGAAAGCTGAATGTGGGAGGGACATCATTAGCAGAAACATGGCCAGAGCTACTGGAGGGCTTAACTAAGGAGTCATAAAGTCAATGGCAAAAGTGGTTTCCATTTCCAAAGAGCATAAAGAAGTTATTTCTAGGTGGGATTTGTTAGAAAACAAACAAACAAACAACAAAACACATGAATTGTAATGAACTCAGAATGGCTTATGTGTTTTGGCACACATTTTTTTAAGGTGTGAGTAACTGAAGTGTCTTTATATTGTGACAGAGAGGAAGAGGAAGTCATTTGCTGGGGAGGTTTGAGATCTGAGTTCAGAGATGGGTTTTGGAGGTGGCCCTTCTCGCACAATTGTTAGTGAATGATCCCTTGAGTGGTAGAATTAATTACCGAGCTGCAAACTAGATTTTCACGTGGGCTACTGATTTAACACTGTAGTCTGTGGTCTATGGTCTGTCTCTGAGGAGAACCTGTCCTTTTGAGTTCAGTAATTTTTTGTGATCTGTTTGAGGGAGCGTACCTGTAACTGTGGGTGCATGTAGCAAGCTTTTACTCTGGCATTTAGAAGCCTTTGATAACTATGTATGTGAGATCATGGGGGCTGAAGCTGTGTCTTCCTGATGTCATCCATTCCGATATTGCATGGGGCAGGCAGAACTACTATAAATGCTACATGATGCTCTTAACCACGTGGAAATTATTCCATCCCTACCTAGTATCTTGGTTATGTGTTTGTGCCTTATATGAGAATGCTTGCCTTGCATGCTGGGAGAGAGCACTGGTACTTCACAGCCTCTTTCCTTCTCTCTTTGCTATGTTGCTGGATATGTTAGATTGCTTCTTTTGCTGCCTTTCTTGTATTAAAATAATGGTTTTCAAAGATTTAACCAAAAATTTAATCATCTCAGTATAATTGTCTTGTTTTCAGGGGGAGCAACTGAGGTGTTGCATTAGCAGTGATCCACAAGGGAACTTGTTGAATGGTGGTGTGAGTGGTTTCAGCTAATCAGCACACGTGTTTCTAATCCATTTTGTTTTCTCATAGTGAATGCAATATTAGACTGCCCTGAAGTTGTCAGAAGTGAAGAGAATAGCAAACACTTGGTGCCTATATGCAGCTCTTTGAACATGCAGCAACTGTGTTCACTGTGGGTTGAGCATTCTCAGGGTCTGTTGGCATAAATGGGACTTGTTCCTATGCTCGGAGTGCAATGTGTCCTACTGTCTCTGGGTAGTAATAGACACCTTATCTTGCATTTCCATATGGCTGTGTGGAACAAAAGCCATTGTACAAACAAACGCACCCCATTCCTCCCTGGATGTCTTCTCTCTTCCTGAGATCTAATTTCCAATGAGACAAAGGAAGTCTAACAAAAGAGATTTGTTACTCTCTGATGGCTTAAAGGGTGACAAGTGGAGACTTCTTGATATGGTGTTGTTGAATGGACCTTGTCATCTCCAGCTGTGGCCTGTGAGGGAAAAGTCACCTTTCCCTACAAAAATGCCATGTGGTTTCTCTAAGGCGGAATCTCTGCTCATGGGTTAGACTGTGGCTCCTGATTTGTGAAAACGTCAGACAGCTCTGAATTCTGAAGAGTTGTGATAAGTACTGATATCTGCAAGGAAGCAACCTGAAGACTTATGGGCTCTTTGCTTGTGTTTGCTGCTCCACTGCTTGTATGGGGTGACTGTCAATGGGGCACCATGGAACATGAAAACTTTGGAGATTGAAAAGCATGACAGGAAATATCCCCTGTCCTGAGAGAGGGGAGTAGCTTTGATTTGTGACCTAGTCTATGACATCAACCCGTGGGTCTTTATGTGGGCTTAATTAAGGTGCTGCATAACAAAGATAACACAAAGGAGCAGGGATTTGGGACTGTGGTGGTGTACCCTTAGACAAAGAGTGGCAGAAGAAGACGGTTGAATTTACCATAATGCAATTGAATTGCTTTGTGGTGGTCCTGTCAGCATGTTCATGTGTCAGCTTATAGGAAGTCCTGCTGCATGCATTTAAAACCATAATCTTTTTGCCTATCTTGTACTGTGATACTCAGTCTTCCCTTTTGTAAAACAGTGCAAGGTGTGAGCATCCATGAATGCCTTACGTTCGGAAGGCGTGTAAATCCCTGTGCCAAAAAAATTCTACTTCATGCTTGAGGCTGCAGAAGGAGCTAATATGTAAAAGTCCTTATAGGGAATTGTTAAGGAGGAAGTAATTCAACCACTAAGTGGTTGAGTTCTTGGTGTGAATGGGATGCCTTGTCTTTCTTCTGTACTTTGATGTGTGTTGAGTCTGAAAGGTTTCCCTTTGGAATGAAGTTGTGCATCATACTGACAACTGGTTTTTAGAATGGTTTGGGGCCAGATGGGGGTGGGGAGGAAATGTTTCTCTCATAGATGTTGCTATGGGGAAGAGCCATTATGATTTCTGTAAGAACAGGTAAATATGCAAAATGTGCCAGTGGTCATCTAGTTTGCATTTTCTTCATTTTGCTTTGTTTACTGCAGTTTTCTTTTTACTTCATCCTTGACAGAAGGCTTTTTTTCCCTTCTGCTATTTCTTTCCTTTTGTCCTTGGGGCTGCCTTGGTGTTTGTACTGGCCTTTTTGTTCATTCTCTGGTGTTTTCCAAAGCCATATTGTTTGTTCAGTACTTCTTGTGACTCTGTAATGTGAAGTTCACTTTTAAGTAACACCTTTCTTTTGGTCTCACCCTCATATGGTGCTGGTTTTGGTTTTTTAGCTCCATTACCTTACCTTTTTCCTACTCCCCTTTCCCTTTTCTTAGAGTGGTGGGTCTATCTACTGCATTAGGCATGGAACCAGGCCAAACTGGACCAGAACTATAATATTTATTGGGGGCATTGGCTGGGAAAACTGAACCTTTAGAATGAAACTTTCTGTACCCTTCAGAGAGTTTTGTTAGAAAGCTTATCAGTAGTGTGGGACTTGTATTGCAAACAAGGCTTTGAAGTGTGGGCTTACTGCCTGCTTTCTGGGATTTCTGCAGCAACTTCTTTTTGAGGAAGCCTTTCCCAGAGCCAGGGAATAGTAAATGGCAGGGAATGTGGAGGGACTAGGGAGAAACTAGAGAAATGGGTGTTGACAGTGTTGTGGAACTTTACTTGTGAACACATGCAAGATCCTGAGAGCCTAAGCAGTTATTTGAGACAGGAATGTTGCAGCTCAGGTAGATCTGAGAAGGCACAAATTATTTGGGGCCTGGCTTGTGCCTACTAGTGCCATCCCAGAGTGGGAAGGAGCCTCTGAAACTGAGTGGAGAGGAAGAGTTTCTGAGAGAGTCTGAGCTAAGACAGAATCTCCTTATCAAGAAAGAAAATCTCCGAACTGAACAGGAGGGTATCCAAGCTGAGGAAAAAAAGTTTCCAAATCAAACAAGATCTCTGAGCCAAGGTAGAGAATCTCCAGTCTGAACGAGTCCTCTTCCAATCCAAAGGAGGTGGATTCTGAGCTGAGCTAGAGAGTAAGCATCAAAATTGCACCACCTGATGACAGGAGGCATCAGTCTTGATGTCAGTTTCCCCTGTTAAGAGGACAGAAATTGAAAACAGATGTTGCTTTGTTTAGAACAGGAGGAAGACGAGTAAGTAGATCCAGGGGAGGTGCCCTCAACAAGACCTCTAGTTTGGAAGCAGAGAAGAGTACCTGTTATATGATTCACCCAGAGCTAGAGGAGTGGCTGTTGTCAGAGCCAAGATTTGAATCCTAATCATCCAAATCTCAGCCTGGTGCTTCTGCTATTATGGTAGAGTGCAGCTCTGGAGAAGAGAAGCCTGCAGTCAGAGTGAAGTGATTGCTGCTTTGGGGAAATAACTGGCCAAAAAAAAGAGCACTAGCCAAATGATTCTCATTCTTGTGTTTGTGTGAGAGAAGCTATGCACGCTCTTATTTGGTAAAAATTAAATTTCATTTCTTAACTAGATGTTAGGGACTGTTGTATAGTCTGTCTTTTTGGCTTTCCTGGATTCCTTTACCTGCTTGGATAATCTGTAGCCTTGTGTCTTGTAAAGGCCACATGCAGAATGGCATTTTTCCATATGCAGATGGATGCTCTATACATTCACAGCAGGAGACAGGGAAACTAATATGTCTTCAGTGCTCTTCTCTAACCTAGTGTAGGCTACTTTGCAGCTGTTATTTGAAGGAGTTGTTTAGGGATTTTCTGCACTAAAATACTTCAGGAGACAGGTTATGGCATTTGCTGCTTAATTGCTTCTTTCTGAAGTTGCCAGTCTCACCTTCTGCACTCTATTTCTTCTGTCTCCATGAAAGCCGGCTGTGAGTGGGACTCCTTTTTAATGTAAGATGTGTTGCTGTGGAGTTACTAATTCTTACAGAAGCCTCCAGATGCTTCCACAGGTTAAGGACTACCAATAATGGACTGTTCTTTCAAGATGTCTATTTGACTCATGTGTTTTAACTGCATGTTTGTGTAACATCTGCTGTTATTTTTCTGTGTTAGAAGCTGGATGTGAAAAAGCTAGATTAGTGAATCTGCTGTTTTGTTTGGCAGTTGGACCCATTAAGTATGAGCACTTGTTTCTAGACTGTTCTCTGCCAAGGTGCTTTCATAATGTGTTGATTATTGTTGACTTTGCAAAAATCTTATTAGTTCTTTTATGGGAAAATCCAATCACTTTTTTTTTGTTGTTTTACTGTAGTGGTCTAAATAGCAAGGTGACTTTTTTTTCTCCTGAGGTACACTAGTATGGTTGTTTAGGTTCAAGGCTTGCAATTATAAAGGTTTGTAGTGGTCAAGATACTTATATGGTCTCAGAAAGCAGTTTCAGTGTCTAGCTGTGATTTGATGCTAATCGTTGAAGTCTACTTCATATTTTTGAATGTGTTCTATATAAAAAGCTATTGTTTGACTTGTGGATTTTGGGTAATTGCTTTGGCTTTGTGATTTTCCTTAGAATGGAAGATTAAACCTGGAGTGGTTTCACTTGCATCTGTAGTCTGTCAGCTCACTGAAGAAGTTATGGCATTTTTGTTAAGTGCGGACTGAGTTTGGTGTACAAGATGAGCTGTAGAGATAGTCATTGCTCTGAGCTAATGTTGTGAAGCGGAGCATTTCCGAGGAATTTCTAATTTTGACAACTGGGATCAAATGTCTGACTTCTGAAGGCTGACAATAATGCCAGGGGCTGAGCTGCTTTGTCTTGTTGATAGCAACTGCGCAGTTTTAAAACCACACTGAATGCCAGGGAACTGTGCATCTTAGCTGGTTAGGTTCAGGGTGTGTGTTAAGGGTAAGGCATTAGCTTTAGAAGTCTTTATGGGATGGAAATGCTGCGGCTGCTCAGGGGGTAAAAATAGTTCTGGGTTTTCAATGGCTACATTCCACGGCTGGAACTTGAAATCATGAATCAGGGTTCAGCGCTTGCTGTGTGTGAGAGCGCCCATGAGAGCTGTGCGGCTGGACGCTGGAGGGGAGCGGTTCACTGCCATGAACCCCAGCCCTGCTCCGCTCATACTCTGGGAGGGACCCGTGTTGCTGGTGCATTCTCATCAAGGTATCGTATGTTGTTTTGATTTCTGGTAGTTGCTTAAATGTAAATAATTAAAGATCTGCTGAACTGTGCAAAATCTCACTAAACCAATAACAACTTGAATTAAAAAAAATGCATCTGTGTGAAGCTTCACTTCCATGGGCTTGTGGCTTCACACATCACAAGCTTCCAGAGACCTGGGCTGGTGTGTTTTGCTTGGCAGGGTTTGCTGTTCATTCCCACCTGAACGCTGTTTTGTATGACTGTTCATCCTTGATTTTTGGGGTGGAGATTTTTTTTGCTTCATTCCAGAACTTTTCTAGCCAAGAAATTCCTTTGGGAATTCGAATGTGTAAATATTACTCTTTCACAGCCTTCCTGCAGTCGTACATTTAAAAAACAGTATTTAAAACATGGATGCTAAAATCCCTTTGTAAAGCTTCAAACTGTGTCAGTGCTGTGATATGTACGGGATCTGTATGGGTTTAATCCCTTTCTGACAGAATTCAGGTGATTTTTCTCAGTAGTACTAAAAACCCACTCAACTTCATGAAGGAGAGAATGTTGTACTTACAGTCAAGACTTGTTGTTCAAAGCTTTTGTGACTGACTTTACTTCTAAATGTGTCGTTTGGTTGGGCTCTGGACTTTTCAAACATAACCTTCAGGCCATTGCTAGCAGGACTTGGTAAAACTGATGTTGATGCAGTTTTTGATGCCCTGTGAGTTGAACAACTGTGTGATCCTCATTCTGGAGTGAGTTGCTAAATCTTTTGTTGCTAGAAGATACCAATGTCAGCCGCAAGTGCAGATTCTGTTGTTAGTGCCCAGGACACAAGCATGCGGCTCCACACCCAGTAACTCTCAGCCAGGCACATCGCTGAAGTGAAGCTGCAAGTTTGTCTGACCCACTCTGTGCTATTCCTATGTGCCTGATGCTGCTGTGGGCACCAGAATTTTTGCTCTGCTGGCACTTGGCACATAATGCAGGCACCTAGAGATGCGGTCTCCCCAGATAATGCGAGCTGGCTGGGCTTGCATTAGAAGAGCCTGCTAACTGAGCGTGGCACCACGTACCACTGCTGTAGCTTTAGCAAACTAAGTGCCAGAGCTATCTCTGCCTGATTTTATTTTCTATCATGCTGGCACAGCTTGCTTTGCTGAATGTTGCTGATATCAAGTAGAGGATACTGTTTTGTCATGCAGCTCCTATGTTATGAGGCTGATCTGTAACATAAAGTGAATTTTGGAAATCTCATGTGGAAAAACAACTTCATAAAAGTGAGTGTCTTGCTCAAAGATGTGGGGTAAGGCTGCAGAAATCAATATAGTTCCATACTATAAGCTATATTAGTGAGGTGTTAGATCCAGGATGAGTAGCAAACATCAGGATCTGTCAAATTATTTTATTTTTATTTGAGATGTCTTAGTGGGTGAGGCGCTGGGCTTGGGAACAGGACCTGGCTTATATTTCAGCCTTACAGACAGAATTTGTCCATCTAATATTGTAACTTTTCAGCTCCAATCTGTATAACGAGGATGATTTTACAGCAGAGATGTTGTGTGAATAAAATGTGATTGTCATTAATGTACATGCTAATTCCAGAGCTGCCAAATTAACTGCTGGTGCATTGCTCCTGGGAGGTGTTTTCTGCCTCTATAGTGGGAGTTTTGTGTTTTTCTCGCCAAAGCAATTTTACAGGGTGTGAACATGGACTGCAGACAGTTTAAAGGATGTTCCCAGAGCTGTATAAAGTCCAAAGACAGGAATAGATGCAGTAATCCTGCCTCCTCATGTCCTATGTGCTGCTTTCACTGTATGTTCCCTTTTGGGACCTTCAGTAAGAGTTAGAAATATGTTGCAGGACATTAGGTTAGTCATCCGCATGGCACAAAAATAGTTGAATGGGTATTTTAAAGAAGTGACATGGCAAAACCCGTGGTGTAATTTTACTAGTAGCAGCACTGCCTAAAATAACAAGAACATGAGAAAGTCCTTTCCGAATGCAGCACTTTAGATAATGCCATTTTTACCTACAGCAGAAAAGCAACGAGAGATGTCTAAAACATTCAGTCAATGCTTCCAGTTATGATGTGCTCTTTGTGTTAGGAATTAAAACACCGTGAGCTATCTGCCAGGGCTGTCAGCAAAGGTGAGTGACTGAAGATTCGGATGTTTGCCCAAGCTGTCCGGATTTAATTATCCCATGAAACCTCATTAGAGATGAGCTGCACCTGTGATACCGAGAGGGAAGGATTATGAAGGTAGTTCAGACTCTGATTCATAACTTAATTTTCAAAATACTCTCTTGGAATCTGGAAGTTTTTCTTTCTTCACACAGCTCAGTACATGTATTGTGCAGTCCCAATCTGATTGTAAGAGGAGGTGGAAAATAAAAAATACATTTGATGGTTAAAAGGCTCTTGACAAATTGGGGATAAAATATGATAAGTAATGATAAATGCAATTCTCTCTCAATGGAGAAATAATCAACTGCATAAGTATAAGCAGACTTGCAGGAGATCTGGGGGTTATGATGTATCACAGCATAAATTTAAGTCAGTGCTTAGTGTTGTTTCAAAAGGCAGGACCATCCTGCAGTGCCCTAGCATTTTGGCCACCAGTCCTGTGCAGTGATCCTTGTCTGATGCTCAGTACAACCTCAGCATGGATATTGTTTACCTTTTGGGAGCTGTAGCTGACAGCTGTGGATCAACTGGACCAAGTGAGATGCTAATGGTCAGGGTCTAAATAATATCCATACGGGAAATTTGCATGAGCTGGAGTTCTTTGGTAAAGGCATTTAATGATGCCTCACAAACCTGTAAGTGCCTGCTGGAAAGAAGAAGGAAAGAGCCCTTTGTGGGCATAGGGTAAGAAATAAGATTTCTGTCACAGAACATAATATTCAGGTTTGTTAGTGAGAAAAACGTTCGTGGGCTAGTGAAGCACTAAAATACTGTAAATGGTAACCCCCAGTCTTGGGCAGTCATTGAGAACAGATGAAGTGAATGTCTTGTGTGGCCTGGCATAGTTACAACCTGTTTGACCCTCGTCTGGGTGATCTTTTCAAGTCTTTCTGGGTTCTGCAATTCTCTAATTCTTTAATTCTGCATGATTATAGGTTTTGACTGGGAAACTAATGTCCGTAATCCTCTGTAAAAGGCACAGTGCTCAGCGCCTCCCAGATGACCTGTTCTTGCAGTTAGGGCTGATGCTATTATCTCTAATAGTAGCCTGGCAGAGGGAAGAGGTTGGGTGAATAAGTAGTCTTTGACAGTGGTAAACAACCTGGAGGCATGAGTGAGGAAAGGCTGCTTATTCTCAGTTGCTTGTGGTGCATGAGCTGTAGGACCATTAATATTTCGGATGGTAATTGCAAAACGGAAAATACTTTTTCACACCATGTTTTGTTAACCCAAGGAACTTACTGCAGTGGGACATGTTGCCTGCTGAAAGCAATTAGATGATATTAGGCCAGCAGATCTGTTAGAAGTGCTTAAGCATAAGTACATTCTACTTCCAGCTCAGCAGTTTCCTGGGCCACATGTTGCTAGAGCCTGGGGTTGTGGACCATGGCAGCTACTGCTATGTTTGTACCCTGTGCTTTACTGTTGGCACTTGAATGATGGCTGCCACAGTCCAAAGGGAAAGCTATGTCCCAAATTAGGAGAGTGTTCTCTTTCTCCAGTCCCAAGGCATAGCCTTGTGGACTTCCACGTGCCTGACAATCAGCACGTTTAAAATAGCCTTTTGCCTCTCCGGATCTGAGAAGAACCCTGACTGGGACTTCTTGTTCCCATCTGAGAAGCATTCTGTCAGCATTCCCACTTTAATCCAAGAGGTGCAGCAGAACAGCTGGGGCCGAGTGGGAAGAGGCAGCAAAAATTCAGCTCCAGGCCTCAGGCATTCTCATGTCTTTGCTGGGAATTTCAGGGCATGTGCTGCCCACATTATTTCCAACCAGAGCTGTGGTGTGAAGTATCAAGTCTTTGCAGTTGAGGATAACTTAGGAATCCCCATCATGGGAAATATACCGTCCGTATGCATTTCATTTCTGAGTATAAAGCTTGGCAGAGTTTATAGGAGGAAATGCAAATAGCCGGGTAGTATGTGAGCAAGGTCAGGTAAAAGCTGCATTAGTGCTACATGCCACTTTTTTTCTCTCACAAAAATGCCTCGTCTTTAGCAGGATGGTATTATGAATGGTCCTAAAATAGTTTCTGCAGCTGACATGCTGCCATCCTATTAGGATTATGTCTTATGAGTGCATAACTTTGTGGGATTGATATGCAAGGAGGTGGTATGCAAGTAGTGGACTCTTGATGCCTTTCTGCCCATAAGCTTTCCTCTGCCAACACTAAACCCACTGTGTTGACAAAAGCAAGCTACACATTTTACCTGTGAGGCAAAGAACTCGCAAGTGTTGACAGAAAAGAATTGAATACAATGGCAGGAGCTATCTGGCAAGAGAATGTGGGGCTGGGAGAGGCCATAGCATGAGCTAAGCACTGCTGGTCATGTTCGGCTTGTTACGAGATGGTCTGATAGACCAATCTGCTGGAATACATCATTAGAGGGAATATTCCTGGCAGGCAGTATGCAGACATATAAAATAGAAACTGGACAGAATTATGTGCACATGACAAGTCCTTCAACCAACAAAATGCAGGCTGAGAGGGAACAGTGTCTTGTAGCTCCATAGCACAGGGCTTTTATCAGTGAGCACAAAAACTGCTTACATTGGGAAAGATATTGTGGTACCTATTTTATTTTTTTTTATTGGCAGCTAGAAATACATTTACAAGTGTGGAGCAAAGCTATACAAGGGAAGAGTCTTTTGTGAGTTGGCCACATTGTAGTATGGATGTGCAGCAATGCTTAGGAATGATCATTTTGGAAACCTCCATTATATACAAGTTGAAGAACTGTTTATTTGTGAAGCACTCCTCAGAACTTTGTTAATGTATTTCTAGGTATTCTCTCAAGGTTCTCTGCCCTGTTTCTCTAACATCAAACTTTTTAGGACAAAGCAAAAGCAACCCATAATCTAAAGGCCCAGAACAAAGATTCCCCAAGTTAAAGTTGATAAAAGAAAATACTACTTTAACATTCCTTTAACAGATTTCACTGCAGATGATTCACAGTTAATTTATAAGTACTCTGAATTAAAAAGTGGTTGAAAGCATTAAAAACAGTTTCAAAAGGGGAAGTACTTCATAGGCATGACAAAAGGATATGAGACCAAGCCAGAGCCTTGACCCAGTGAATCCTTTGCTCCCTGCTGGTCAGCTCAGAAGCCTCTCATTTAATTTATCTCATATTTTAGAAATACACTTTAAATCCTGTTTAATACAGATGGATGTCCCTTATGTAAGTCGAACCCTGCAGTGTGTCCTACAGAAGTGGAGAGTGAGCTCCTTGTTTGCATTCAGGCAGAATGACTACAGCCGTAACAGTTGCACAAGAGGAATTTCATCCCTTGAAGAACTTAGGGCAGCCTGCAGATTAGTTTAACTTTTACTGTCTGAATAAGTACCTGTAATAGGATTTTACCATGGACTTGGCTCAGCCCACCTGGCCCTCAAATTCTCTCCTACAGCCAAACTGCTTCCCCTACCTCTGTCTGCAAAAAGCCAATAGAGCCTTTTTGCACTATCTAAGCCAGAATGATGCAGTCTTACTGGATGTGCCTGATGCCAGAAAATCCCCAGCTTTGTTTTGACAGTAGCTTTGTGCAGTTGCTTTGTGCATTCTGAACAGCCAAAGCAATCAGATGAGGAGCTGAAGAACTGTTGCTCTCGTGTTCCCACCTTAAAGAAAATTCACCCTGAAAGTTGCTATAAATAAGCAAATAAAGCATCTTTATTCAGTGCTTTTAACTCCCTTGATAGTTCTGGAGGAAATGACAAATGTGCCCTGAGGGTTTGCTATATACAATGGGTATAGCATATAGCTTATAATGAATATTCTAGTGGTGATTCTGTTGTAGTTATTTCTGAAGTCTCAACCAGAATGGGAGGTATTTCTGCAGGTTGATGTGCATGAATTCCTTCTGAACTTCTGATCTGTTTTGCTGAAATAGAAAATTTCCCTTAAGAATAGTTTGCCTTCCTGAGACTCAACTAATCTATGAATGTTTGTTTCCATCTTAAGGGTTGGTAGCCACAGAGCACAGATCAGTTGTAATAGGATTCAGTTATTTCTCTGAAATACATATCAGTGGCTTTTTGTTTGCTTGTTTTTTTTCCTTGAGCTTTATTCAATGATGTTTTGAATGTAGCAAATTTCTGCTCGGAATGAAAAACTGCTTCTCTGAGTGGTACATAAGGATATTTTTGCTTATGTTGTCTGTCCGAATACTAGTATTTCTGCGAAGTTAATTTGGGGTTATTTGTGTCCCCAAGCCATTGTATTGATTCTGTCACCAAAGCAAAATTCATTGATCAGATGAGAGGAAAAAAAATATATATTGATACAATGGCATATCTGCAGTGATATCACCTGTTTTATGGAGAAATGCCTTTTAATTCCTCTTGTACATCTGTATCCTTAGCAGCAGATGCCACTGCCAGACAATTCATCAAAGTTACCGATAACTGAGATGTGTTAAAGCTTTTCTCTTGCTGTGGGAAGTGGTGTGAAGAGCTGTGCCCACTGTGCAGGGGGGAGGAGGCTGTGCTGACAAACAAGCTGCCCATGTGGACTCCCCAGCTCATCTGTGTTAAAGGCTAAAGGTAAAAGCCAGGAATCTGTTCTCTTCCAGGCTTGTGAGGAAGGAGTAAATGTGGGACACCTTGTCTCAGCAGGAGATGGGAGCACAAGTTCAACATGAAGTGGGCCATCTGGTTACCTGTGTCAGCATGCGCTTACAGAGAGGATGGGGATGAAAAGTGGGCAGGGAATTTTCCAGTTGAAATGCTGCCCGCTTAGTCATGCTGTCATTCTTCCCATGGCAGGCAATTTATAAAGCAGTGTGTGCTGGTTCACAGGTTATACTGAGCAACGGTACTGGTCTACCCCACTAAAGGTGGGGGCAGGCTTTGCTATCCATAGCTGCTGATGGCTACAAAGTGGTGAGCAGCAGAGCTTTCTTGGGTTTTGTCTGGCTTTTTTCTGGTGTCTGTCTGGCTTTTTGACCAGTAGAAATCATGACTTGATGTGTATGTGGCTGCATCAGAAGTAGCCAGGTTTGGGAGGAAGGAGCCTGGCAATACACTGATCAAACCTCAGGAGCCTATTGGCTAGTGCTGAGAACTTGAAGAGCGAAGAAAGGCTGTTCTGTGGCTGAAAGTGCTAACACTAGTAAGGCTACAGGAGTGAAATGGTGCAAAGTAGACAGAGGTAGAATTAGCATCAAGAAGTTACTGGTGATTGATCATTTTGTGGTCAGAACAGGAACAGAAATGAATGTGTGAGTATGAATGGAAATGTGCCTGCATGTGGATAGCCCTCTTGGTTAGCAGTATGCCTTGCTCCAAACCAGGAGAGATCTCAAGGCAGAGTGAAGCAAGGTTAGGAGCTGGAGGGCTGATTACTCTCTCTCATATGGAGCCACACATGTAGGAAGAATCTGTGTCACAGGAAGGACAGTCAAGCTTCCTATTCCTTATATCAATGCTTACGCGTTCAGATAACAGCAGTGGTTAAACAACTGGAGAAGCGGAGGGTAGGCTAAGGTTACTTAATGGCAGAACAGCAATGTGGGGCAGTTTAGAGAATGCCAAGCAGGGTCCAACTTCACAGGACTGTAGGACAAAAGTACCCAAGAAATGGGTGAGCTCTCACAAGCTTTTTGTAGTTAAATAAATAAGCCTTAAGATCCAGGGCATAGGCATGCATTTAGCAATACAAATAAAAGCATAGGTCCTGCAGTGATCATATTAGTAATGATTGTATTAGTAAAACTACACATCAATTAAATTAAGTTTCATAGAATATAGGTGAACATAATCACCTTGTCATTCTGCCATGCTCTCTGTGATAGGCCGTAGCTGAATTAGGAGTCAGTTCAGTCTCAAGGCACTAGATTTAAATCCCATAAGCCATCCTTATTGCTGTTCTTAGCCAAACCTTTTTTTTAAAACAAACCTACTGTGATGTCAGTTTACTGTTCTTTTTATTGTCCCTTGTGTAGCCTTACCTGGTCCCATTTGGAACTAGGAAATTTGGGTAATATGTACAGAAATTGTTTTATAGATTTTTTACATGCCCCGAAGTGAAAGGACCCTCAGCATGAAACTTTGATTTGGTATTTTCAAAAAGTGGGATTTTCACTTTCAAAACCAACTTCTGACTTTGTTGGAAGCGTAGCATCCCCTGTGAAATAAACTCTTATTTCTTCCTCTGTTTGTGCTTTTAAGCAGTTTTAGGTGGTTTGATGCTTGTGTAAGTGATAATAACCTTGGTTGATTTTTATTTTTATTTTTTTTATATGAAGCAAGTTCAGTTTCCTGAAGTGGATGGCAGCTGAAAGTTTGGACCCAGAAGTAAATCCCTGATTGGTATTTTTAGTAAAGGAGTAAAGGACACGAGTGACCGAAGCTTCTTTGTTTGACAGAGGGGTGATAAATCTCTAACCACTGTTTCCTGTAAGTGGAGCATTATTTATTAGAGCTGCTCAGAGCTTTGAATGTGTTGAGTAGCATTTGTCTGTTTGTCCTCCCCCAACCTTACTGATAACTAGACTGAACTTAGGAAGAATCAATGTCTTATGGTCTTTTTAGAGTATCAAATGTTAGAGGTTTCCAATCAAGGCAAGCTTGCGGTGTTCTTGGTGATAAGCTCATTCACAAGGTAGGATGGATTTTATCTATCCACTGGTAGCATGTGATCTTTAGAGAAGTTCATCTTTTCATGTCTTTGTTTCCAGCAGTGTTTTAGTCTTTGCTTTATGTTGCCAGATACAATGAGTAGGAATATTTGAGATTATTTATCTGTCACAAATTCTTCTGAGGATTTTAAATGAGTTTCATTTTTTTTTTCCTACATTACATGTGAATAGTGACAGAGCTCAAGGAACTTTTGTTTCCTTCTAAATGGAGTTATACTGCCAAATCAAATAGCAGAAACTATTTGAAATGCAGGAAGCAGAGTACAGTTTTGAGATTGAAATGCAGTTTTCTGGTAGAATTTAAATGAACAACTCAACCAACAGCAAAGTCCTGTAATCTACTTCACAGATGTTTGGCAGGATACAGAATGGTGGGTTTGTAGTCTCTGCTTATCAGAGAGCCAGGACTGTATGCATCACTGCCACATACTTCTGTTTTCCCTTCATCCCAGGGAAACTAATCTTGTCAAGAAAGGGAAAGTGGGTGGAGGGAATGTATCATTCCATCACAAGCTGGGTACAGTTCCTCTGCTTGGTGTTTATTGGTGGATGCTGGGCTGCAAAGATGCCTTGTATCCTGCAGACAGACTATTGCAGATAGGAATGCCTGGTTTTCCTTTTAATGTAGATTTTTATTTTTTTTAATGTGTACAAATTATACAGCTATCTACTTTAGCAGACTCAGACTGGAATGTTTGAGGCTGCAGTGTTTCTCTCTATGTGGCAAAATACCAATGGCTCATCAACCATCTAACTGTAACTTCTGTTTGATCTTGAATGAAGATGAGAGACATGTCAGCTCTAGAATCTTCTAATAATCAGCTCTAGAATCTTCTAATAAGATGGAAAATGTCCCTAAGTTGCTTATAACTACCAGGAGGTTTGGAAGCATTTTCCCTTTTTCCTGTGTAAAGAAAAGCCGTGTTTATTTTCAACCATGGGAGCGTTAATGCAGTTTGTTAGTTGTTATGCCATGGTATGTCCTGATAACATCCTTGGAATAATGTTCTGTCCTTATTACCTGAGCGTAAGAGGAGGGAATTGACAGGATATGTTAAGAACCTGCTGATTCTCATGGAGAAACGTTTCCCACTCAGGATAAAATGCAAGGAGTATGTGAACGAAGCCAATTTCAGAAATGAGTGCTGTGAATATGGGGCAGACAAGCAGAAGAGCTTTGACTTACACAGGAAACTAAGTGGGCTCATTTGCTATGGCGTTAAGGGATGAGCATCACAGAACTGAGCGTGTGTAGGGAAATCAGTGTAACAAAATTTAGTGAAAAACCTTATAGAAGGGGAAAACAGCATTTATTCACAAAGTCCTTAGGTAGGTTTTGCCTGCTGACACATTTTATCATAATTTCATTTATCTATGTGCTTGCACCAACTTGTCCGTAAGCATCAGGAGGTAGGTGTATGTTGAGATGGCCTGGCTAGGGTCATGTGCATGTGACAGAGGACAAAGGATACCAGATGTCAAGTTTCTTCCTGATGTGACAAGCTGGTTTTTGGGTGGATCCTTTCTGCCCTTTAGTATTCAGCAGTAGCTGGAGGGTTGTCTGTTGCAGCAGAGCCAGACTAAGTGCAGCTTCCAGAAATCTTAGGCTCCGTGGTTGCTGTTTTCCTGGTTGGCTAAGGAGGGCAACAGGATGGTGGATATGACACTGCTACAACCTTAGTGCTACCTTCTTTAGCAATAGAGACCCTTCTTTCAGCCCCTTGTTCTTCTGATTCCTCAGGTCTTGCACCTGTGGATTTCAGGTGTATATCACCTCATCTAAAAGTGGTGGGGAGATCTTAAGTTGTGCTTTGGAATAGGCAGAATAATTTTGTTTCCTTATTGTTGATCTAGTAGTGATAGTTCTTTATAAGCACAGATAAACATGTTGGGTTTTGCATGAAACTGAAAATATGGTTTTGTGACTGTTTCCACATGGCACCTGTTTTCAGGTCTTTATCAAGTGAGAACAGCTTTGCTTCTTCATTCTTGGCAGAAAAATTTAGACCTCCAAAAAATGAATTTTTTTTGTGGTAGAAGATCTGGATAATAGTGATGGCAGAAGAGAGTAGTTTTTGCGCAGGACAGCAGTGCCAAGAAGAGCTGCTTATGGAGCTCGAGAGGATGATCATGATTCCAGGAATCAGTTGAGTGAGATTTGTTTATGTGTATGGAAAAGAAACACTGATCTTGGGCATCTGGGAATTTTTCTGTACTACCACCCTCCTCCTCCTCCCCAATTTAGCATATATGGCAGTGCATTAGAGTTATTAACACTAAGTTTATCTGTGCTGTGTGGATAGTAGTCTGCTGTGGAAAGTCCCTGATGATTGTGTTGCATTGGAACTTCAGCTTCTGAACAGCATATGTGAGTTTCATGCGTCGGTGGTTTTTGTCACAGGAGTGCTTGGTTATTGAGGCTGTCAAATGGATCTACCTGCAGTGATTTGAATGCTTGATTAAAGCTTGATTTGATTCCTCTTTCTAAGCTGAATGTTCAGTGAAGAGTCCAAAAGACCCCCAGTGAACTGAGACAAGGGGAGATGGGAAGGCAGAAGTGGGGAATGAGGGTAAGGGAAAAGGCAGCTGTTATAACGTTCTGCAACCACTTAAAACTATGATTTAAATTCAGTATCATTACTGAGCTAAAAACTCATCTTTTTCACAGTTCTCAATGTTACGTGCTTTGGCTGGCTATGAAGAAGCCTTTTGAAGACTTAATGAAAGGAAGGGGGAAAAAAAAAGTTTGTGCATGGGAGAACCAGTGGTGATGAGGCTTTTGTAACACAGCTTGGTGGAGAGGGTTAAATAAATATCTGAGAAACCAGAATAGAATGCTCTTCTTGGCTACTGGATTTGGAGTAACACCTGTATAATTCCCTTTTCTTTACAAGCTGCAGAAGGAGATAGAGATTCTGGAAGAAAAGAGTGAGAAAGAAACAAAAAATACTGTAAAAGTCTTTCTCTTTAGCCCAGCGTCCTTGAAGAGAGAACTCAGACTAGAATTAAATACAGCTGGTACTCAGTGGGCAGCTGTCTAGGAAACAGCAAGTTTCTGAAGTACTGAGGAATGGTTTGGGCCCTAGCCTATGGTGGGACAGGTGTGAGGACTCTAAGGCCTAGTAAGTCATTCTAACATCAGCATGGAAAATCCCAAAATTCACAGAGCAGGTTTTCTTCACTGTTTCTTGTATGCTTGCAACTTTCTGACTTTTTCCCCCAGTGCCATCCCTTCCAGATGTTTTACTGGGACTGAAGCTGCAAAGCCAAAAGAAAGCACTGCTGAAAGACCACACAGATGTATTTGTGCAAACCACTTCTGTGATGTGGTGGGGAGCAAGAGAATCTTGTGGCACTGTAGCTTAACAGCCAAGGCATGGCACTGACAGCTCTTTAGGGGTCCTGGGAAACAGTCCTGGAACTGATTGTGCTTGATGAGATCTCATTTGACTCATACCCTCTTTCCACAAACTAGTAATCTTAGTAGAACCAGGCAGCTCTGTTTTCCTTGGGGCCTCAGTATTGACAAAGCCAGGAGGATGTTTGGAGTGGTGGGGTGGGGAAAGCATCTCATCAGACCACCTGGCATCCTGTGTCCTGGAGCTGCCAGCACTGGGAGTGCATTGCTGATGGCGGGGGTGAGCCAAAAGTCTCCTTTCTTAACTCCTGCTGTTCCCTTCCTGCATCTCACTCTGTGTCCATTGTGTAGTGAAGTCAGCAGATGGGCTGTCCCCAAGATGACACATGCTTACCTGCAGGGAAGAGAAGTTCTTGTACCAAGACCCTGGTGAAACACTTGCTGCTGGCAGGCTGGCAGCTCTGTCACTTGGCAGCAGATCATGGAGGGAAGATTACTTTGTCCTTGTTCTTACCCTGTTTGCCAGGTTCTCTTCTGATTACCAGGCTAGTAATGCATGGAGGAGATAACCCTGGTTCAGTGAGCAGCAGTTCAGTCTGTCGTCAGACGGAAAATACTTGGACAGAATTAACAGAAGCATGTGATAAGCTGGTTTGATACCAGGTTTGTAGGTGTGTGTTGTGGTTTAATCCAGCAGGTGGCTGAGCACCACACAGTTGTTCCCCCAAACCCTTCCCAGGGGAATGGGGGAGAGAATCGGGGGAAGAAGGGAGGAAACAAACACCAAAGTATTACTTGTGGATTGAGATAGAACTACTTACTAAGAGAAAAGGAAAAGGATACTATTTATGATTATATATTTATATATGAATGCATGTAACAAGTGATGCAGAAGCAATTGCTCGCTAAGCCCTGACCAATGCCTAGCTAGCTCCCCAGTGAGCAGAAGAGACTGAAATGAACTCCTACCCACTTCAAAACTCCATCCACGTGATTCCATTATGGTACAGAATGTCCTTTCGGCCAGTTTAAATCATCTGTTTTGGTTCTGTTCCCTCCCAGCTCCCTGGGCCCTTCAGTGAGAATGGTCTCAGCTCTGTACAACACTGCTTAGCAGCAACTATAAACATCAGTGTGTTATCAACATTGTTATCATAGCAAGCACCCTGAAGAAAATAATTCCATCCCAGCTGAAACCAAGACAGTCTGTAGTTCTTTGGTCCAGAGGTTTTGTTCCTCTTTCTTAGGAGAGGAATCTTCCAGTAGAACCTCCCTCTGTCCTTTTCAGATCTGTACATACTCTTGTGCTCTTTCTCTCCAAATTAAGCTATTGCCTCTTGTCTCTCCCCAGCAGGCTTCTCTGCAGCAGTGCCTTTGTTCTCTTTCCTCCAACTGGAGCCACTGGCTTTGCAAACAGCCCAGGAGACTGCCCATGTGCTCCTATTCTCTGGGGCTTGTGGAGCTTTGTGGATGCTTCAGGTCTCCCTGCAATCCAACTCTGAGCTTTCCAAAATGGAATGCATCTATCACTTCTTCAAAGGGATATTGCTTCCTTAAATTTGTGCACTTTCTCTGCTGGAAGAAAATAGGATATACAATTCCTATTTTGATCTGTCTTCTCAATCTTCCCACCTTCCTAGATATTGCTAATGGCTTTGGCAGTGTATGAGTCCCACTCCCAGAGGGGGTGATGGGATGTGATCCACGTTGTGAATGAACACCTTGTGTTCACAGAGTCTCATCTAAATAGCCTTCAACGTAGGTTCCTGTCATGTTGCTCAGCGTGCAGGGTAGTGTATTACAGTGACTCACACATATATTAAGGTTTCAGTACAGCATAGAACCAAGATGCCTGTGAACTTCACTGAGCAGTTAAGTGCAGAAGAAAACAAGTGCTTTTGTTCATTGGCTGCTTTAAATGAGTTTCTGGAAACAATTTTCTTCAGCATTTGGATTAAAGATACCAGTGAGCTGGTTTGGTGTTGGGAAGGTCACTGGACAAGGAGGAATGCAAAGTAATTCTTGTGGCTCCTGGGGTGTGACAGACAGCAGCAGGCTCCCCAAGGACAGAGCTTTAGAGCATCCCAGCTGCTGGCTGCACCTCTCCAACGCCTGAACCTGGGTGGAGATCTGTGTGCTCCGAAGTCCTGCTGACACTGAGCTCTAGGAAGGCATCATGTTCACAGATGCTTATTTATAAGCACATACCAGGCATATAGAGCGGATGAAATCGCTAATTGAGTGTGGTTGTATCAAAGCAGATCTTGCTTCTGTGCTTCTTACTGCTTTGGCAGCCTGGTGGTGGATTTTTGTTGTCACTGCTGAGTTTTTCTGTAACCGTTTGTTGCTGAATAATTGCATTTTCCATGTGTCTGTTGCAGCAGAACTCTCACATAGACGAGGTCTCGGATATTTTTTTTACTCAAAAATGTCACATAGAAGGCAGCAACCCCAGGACAGAGCAGAGTCCTGTGTGGTTGAAACTGTCCTTGTTATCATAATCTGATTTAGCCAGTAATTTTGGTGCAAAAACAAATACAGAAAACCACCTGGATTCCTTTCTTAAAGTACTGGCTCTATTTGGCATGTTTTTGTATGTGAGCAACTGCTAGTAGCTGTGCTGGCATCTGTAGCATGCTGTTCTGCACCACTGCAGCAGACAACGAGGCAATTTAAATGCTGTCCTTTGGTCAATGCCTGTTAAAAACACACCAGACCATTGGAATTAGCTTAGAAAAATTGGGCATTTTCACCTTTGTCAAAAAGAAAAGTCAGCTTTCTCTGAAGTCCCTTGTTGTCTGCTCTCCCATACAGGTACAGCTTACTTGCTGTCTCTATTCAGCTGATCTAGGATGACAACGTCCTATTGTTTTGACAATGACCTTAATGTATTTGTGCAGCTCTGGAGAAAGGCGGTGTGGCTGCAGATGGGAATGCATGGGCTTAAGCAGCTTATAATGAAATACAGAGTCTGTTACTTCAGCTGCTTTGAGGCTACTGCAAATCAGCCATTGGATTTGATGTTTCTTTGGGGATGTGAAATGAATTGAGTGGCTTCTGGATGGTGGTTGCAATGAATCAGGCATTCGCTTCATGAAGTGTCCCAGTATAATCAGAGCTTCTGGGAGGCAGACTTAGAAGGTATGCCAGTGGCTGTATCACACCAGATGCAGCTCAGTTCACTAACAGGGATTACCATGAGCTGGAGGTGATTTATCAGATGCGTTGTTGAGTAGGAGCTGCTGGTTCTAATGGGGGTCATAAATGCAGATGATGGTAGGACCCTGCATGAATTGTCCTGCAGAGCTGAGGGAGGTGGCAGTTATCTCCTGGTAGCTGTGGTCCTTTGTTATGCTGGTGGAGCGGGGAACTGCCTTTGTATGCAGTTGGCATTGTGTGCTGCAGGATATCCAAGTCTAGACTAGTGGTTGGGTGCCTTCTGTAGCAGTAGATTCAAAGAAGACACTTTAAAGGGCAGATGCAAGCTACTTAAGAGAATGCAAGCTGCTTTTTGGTATGCTGAAGAAACCTGATTTGTGCCTCCCAAGGAATAAGAGAATATAACCTTGGCCCAGAAAAACATAGCCCTCTTGGGTGCACTGGTGTGGGGAGATGCTGTCAAACCCTGCCTCATGCCACCCTGTCAGGAAAGTCTGCCGTGTGACTGAGATTGGATCTGGGCATACCTCTTGTGTTACATGGATGCTTAGGTCAGTTGTAGCTTTAACACGTCGCCGGTGGCATTATACTTTGGAATGTGCTTTTGTGAGATCTTGGGCTTCCTCTTGGCTTCTTAGATGGAAGCAGCTGTGCATGAAGTATTAACACCAGCAAACTCTTGTCACGGGCAGCAGGTGCACAGCATATTTCCCTTGCCTGGCAAATTTGTATCTTAATGGTGAAAGTTGGAAATAGCACCACATTCCTTCCCTTTGAACTTGTTAGGCTTGACTTTCCTGGACTCTCAACTAATATGGAGCTTGACATCTATTTCTAGAAGTCACAATTTCCCTTAATTTACATTGTTTAATCAGTGATGATGCAGTGGATGCATATTCTGTAGTGAAATGATCTTCATTGCAATCACTTCTGTGAGGGCAAGCATTAGCTTTCAAGGCAATTAAGAGATGAGCTCACCAGTATGTAGAATTGCCTCTTGCTTATTATTACAGTGACAGTGCTTGCACAGGCTATTTTCTGTTATCCCCTGCTGCCATCAAAGCATTTCCTGCTAGTAATTCCTGCTAGTCCCCAGCAACCTAGCCCCATAAATACCCTTTTTCCTTCGGTTGATGGGAGTCTAAGCCAAATCAATAGGGATATTCAAGTGTGGCCTATGAATAAGTGAGAGTTGAGTGTGCCATGGAAGGAAGCAGTTATTGTATTAGAGGAAAAATACTAAAAGATAATCTGTTGGTTATCTAGTATGGAAATTTTCAGTGTCACTCCAGCAGTAGAGGAAAGAGCCCAGTCATGTGAGACATAGCATCAGTATGCATTGAATGAAATATAAGTGCAGCTACAGCAAATGGAAAAGGTATACTGTTGATGAGCTGCCTACATTCTGTGTTCCTGCTTGATTCAGACTAACAGCGAAGTGATGAGCAGTAAAGTGTATGTTGATCAAACGAATAAGAAACTGCTGAGTGGGACACAGGGCACTGCCTCTATTCCTGCCTTTTCCACTGCTCATCTGGGTGGCCTTTCCTTACTTGTGCTTCAGTGTTTTTTATATGTCAGATGTCCGTAACCATAATGACCTTTCTTAAAAGCTCTCAGTGAGGAGTGTTCATAGGATCCTGACACTTTTTTTTTTTTTTTTTACATTCTTCACTGCAAGTCAGGAGTGAGAGAGAAGTATAATTGCTACCAGAAAGGTGAGCATCAGGGGTGTTAAATGCCTTCTGAAGTATTTTAGAGCTGCCTCTCTGTTGTGCTTTTACAAGGTCTCGAGGTCAGACAAGATACCAATTTGTACTGTTCTGCTGTGCTGTTTCCCCAGAAGATCTCAGTGCTCTGTAAACAGCTGTCATCATGATTTTAGGCCCTGGCCACTCACATCTGTTAGCCTTTTGAATCTCTTATTCTCACCAAATGGAAGAGCTGAGTTTGTGATGAAGCATTCTCTCTTTTTCAATTCTCATGGTTACTGTGTCTGGTGTTCTACACATACTTTGTGAGTAGGAATGGCTGAAAAAATCCTGTGATATTTTTATATTTTTAAACTCTACAGCTCTGTCTGATCTATGGCGGCGTTACTTCCCTGCAATTTATAGGTTGTACTTTTGCAGAGCTATCAGCACACAATACTTCTAACTTTGTCAGTTTGTACTTTATATACATCTTAGGTCAACTAAAGTGCATCCATTTATAGTGATTGATACTCCATTGGGCCTGGTCCCTCATTCTACAATCTGGGTGTGAAGGTTTTCCACCATATATCTTCGTTCTTAAACATGACTGTGTAAATAGTCTGTGCCTGTGTGGCCGTATTTAAACTCTCTAAGTCCCTTCTGTGACAAGCGACTTACAATTTGTAGCCATGTGTTTGTGAGTTTTTGTAAAGTTTCCGTATACATTTTCCACCCAGTGTTTATTTCTGCTGAAGTTTCTCATGCTGTCTGTTAAATGACTTAACTCTCAGTAATAATAATTTCCTCATTTAATACTTGAAATGCATTCCAGGATACAGTAGGTCCATCCACCACCTCTCAGACAGCTTGTTATTTTTTCTCTCTCCTTCCAAAACACTGGTGCTTGTAGTGCTTCACCTCCTTCTTTGCTTCCAATATACAGCTGGATTCAGCTCATGTTGCTGCCTTACACAGCCCTAACTTTTCCATAGATCATGGGATCAGTAAAGAATTTGGGCCAGAAGTGGCTGCTGTAGGTCAAAAATATTGCTCCAAGCAGGACCAACTTTGAAGTTATGTAGGGTTGCTCACTTAAGGACCCTTTAAGTCTTAAATACTTCCTTCATCCCCACAGAAGGAGCTTCCCCTTATCTCTGGTCCCTGTCCAAATGTTTGATTGCAGTGACTTCCCCCTTCCTAGTGAGAATTTCCCTTGTTGCAAACTTGTGGTCCTTACCTTAAATGCTGCTGTGGTTGGGTCTGGCTCTGTCTTCTCGATGCCTTGTCCTTATGTGGCTGAAGGCAGTACTACAATCCCTTACCACTGGGAAAGCTTAATTCTCTGCCTCTCATTTATCATGTGTCAGCTTCTTATTCTAACTGGTTCCCCTACCCTGTGGTCTTAGACCAGTGTAATTAACATCTTATTTGTACTTTTTTTTCCCCCTGGAATTTGATTTGTATCTTCATTTTTAACCCAAAGCTTGGTAAATATTTGTAAATGCTTGTTATCCATTTATTTTAGTCTTCATCTTCCAGGCACTATTAATCATTCTGCAAAGCTCAGGATCAGGAAATACCTAAGTGATGCTTCTCATTTGGAGCCCAATGTGAGACAACCTTAGGGGGCTTGCATGTTAAACATGTTAAAATGCCCTGCAGATATAGCACTAAATCTTACTGTCCAGTCTTACTGCTTATTTTCCCTTTTTTATCTCTGCAGAAGAAAAGGAACTAGGGGAATGTAGTGTATTTTGGTATAGCGTGTGGTTTATTTCTTTCTGTGTTTGTTTTTTAAATTCTAATTTGTTGTTTCTGTGCAAGTTTATTGAAATTTCCTTCTTGAAAAGAAGGAAAGAACGCAGCTGGAGCTTCGGGACTCCCACAGTGAATTTATGGGATCTGTGGAGTAAAATACTCTTTCTAGCAAATTGAGACTATTTCCTTTGAAATTCCTTGGAAAAACTTCAACAGGAGAATGCTCTAGTACTGCTTTTGAACCAGCTTTTGGATGGGAAGGCTTTAAGGAAGCATTTTCTGAATGATTTGGACTGAACTCATCTTCTTGGTGCTCCAGTTCTCAGTTCATCTTCTAGATTCTCTCCTGTGCTACTGTTGATGTAAAGTTTGGAAACCCTCAGGTGCTACCGTGCTATAGTGAAGGCTTGCCAACACAGCAGTTTTGTCCCAGGGTGGTACAGAGTATTTATCAGACTTAGAGATTATCGTTATCCTGCTTTTTATGCACTGAATGGAATGTGGTTTGTAAATGTCAAAATGAACTGTCGTTCTTATTCTTCCTTTCCTGCTATATCCTCTTCTCCATCTTGTTCTCGTCAGAATCCAAATGTCTTTCTAGCTTTCTAATGCTAAAGATATATCCTATTTGACCAAAATGGGAAGGTGAAGTTTTTTCCCCCTCTAAAAGGAGGGTACCCTGCAGTTTTGACCAGACATAATTATGGTCCTACCCCATCCAAAAAGCACTTAAATGAAGATATGATGGGGGTATTATCAGGAAAAAATTCTTATCTGAATGAGTGGTGAGGTATTGGAACAGGCTGCCCAGGGAGGTGGTTGAGTCACTGTCCCTGGAGGTGTTGAAGAAGCATTTAGCTGTTAAAGGGCGTGAAACTTAACCTGAAAATACCATCAGCCACAATGTAACTGAAAAGTAAGTCATGTAACTGGAAAGCAAGGAGGAGTAATTTGTAGCCAGAATATAAAAGACCTGTCATCTGGCTTTCTCGCTCTGTAAGTTGCTTGTGACTTTTTCAAATTCCACATGGATGGGTAAGGAGGGATGCTGGAAATAAGTTGGTGGTTGCACCATGCTTGGAAATCCACCAAACAACTCATGGAATGCTGAATCCCACAGCAGGATGGCAGATGGCTTCCCGTGGCTCTGCTATTAAATGGGAAGATGAGCAGAACTTCCTAGCAGCTTCTAGAGCAGCAGCTGATGAAAATTAATGCAGATGAGGATCCATGGAAGCTAGTGGATTTTGAAAGCTTTTTCCAGGTAAAAGACAACCTACCAATGGTGTTTACAGGGAGATTGCAGCCCTTGGATTTCTGTTGTGTTTGGCTAAAACAAATATGGACGTTAGAGCAAAGCTGGAAGAGGGGATGTTATTAGCAGTGTAAAACCAGGATGTCTTCTAATGACAAACCTTCAGTCAGTTTTCTGAAAGATTATGTTGTAACAGGGTGAAATGCTTAGTAATGCTAATGGATGCCAGCAGAGGGCATTTGGAAACTTGGCTTTTCTGCTCATTGATTCTGCTCATTTATCTTCCCATCAATGGGAGCTCGTGTTCAGCTCCTGTGTGAGGCTGCTGTCCTGAAGGGCTTGGTGGACTCTTTTTTGTTTTGAGTTTTTTTTTTTTTTCCTTCTGTTTTGTTATATAATTAATTTCCAGAATGTCGTCAATAGGATACGTATTTCAGAGTACTCTGCAGGTTAGCAGCAGTATCGAGCCAGAGAGTTCTGACTTCTATCAGAAGGGAGTATTTGGGTGTGAGGTAGGTAAGGGCCAGGAGGAAGAAAGTGACAAAATGGTTTATTTTCTGTTTTTACAGTGCTTGCAATCTGAAGCAGAAACAGACTGATTTGTGATATGAATTGTCATATTTAGAAGTTAATTGCAGCTGTTGTTTGCTCCCAAGATACTTAGTGTGGTGCAGTACAGAACAGGTCAGTCCTATTAAAGCACACAGACCATGGAGCAACTGTGCTAAAGCAGTGGAGAAGGAGTGCATTTAATAATAATGCTTTTCTGTTCTTGGGCTTTGAATCAAGTGATTGCAATCCATCAACATCTTTCTTCAGGAGGATTTCAACAGACTGTTAAAAAGGCAGTCTCAAGAATGGCTTGGCTGATTCTGCCCTAGTTTTATAGAGTGGGGTCTAAAGAAATGGAAACAGATCCATTTAGATATAAAATCTAAACAACCACAGGAAAGTTTCACTGTGTTTTGCATAAAGTCCTTAGTAAAACACATCAACAGTGGCAGTGTGATTCAGATCTCTGAACTGAGCATGCTCTGTTCTATTCCAGTCAGAAATTAACCTTCATTAGTGATCCTGGCAAGCTAGACTTACTGCCAGAATGCAGGGTGTCCTTGTGAAACCAGCTGCCTTGCACCTCTCACTTTAGCAGTAAGATGCGAGGCACCAAACTGTCAGGTTGTTCAGGCTTTGAGCTTTTCTATCTCCTCTGAAAGGCAGTGGTGAGATTTAGGGGAATATTTTCTTCAGGCTGTGTGGCTATGCATTAAGTGGGCCTATTCATGGTTCTTTTGTTAGCTACCATGCAAGGTCATGTATTACAGGTTTGAATTTTGATGTGAATGGTGGCTTCCTTACTGTACTTAGCAAGTCCATTTAGGGAATGGTTCCTTTAATTCTCATTTGTAGTAAGATATGATTTATGCTGTCAAATGTGATTTATTAAGTATGTGTTGATAAAGTAGATGGAGCAAGATCTTTCTGGGAGCAAAAAATATATATATATTGATGTGTAACATGAGTGTCGGTAGCAAAGATAGATGGAAAAAAAGAGAAGTTGATATGTATTTCAGATATATTTTATTTGCTGTAACATCTGTTAACTAAATACATGTCCTTGTATTTCGTTGTATCCCTGTGGCAGAGCTTTCCTTTGGCCTTTTTCAAATGCTAGCTTGTTAGCAAATGTTAGTTTGTACTGCAAAGCCTGAACACATAAAAGCATTCATTGACTTGCCTGAAATAACTTACAGAGCCACTGAACTTCATTATTAACATCTGGGTGGTTTGTTTCAGAGGTGTTGGCCTGTACCATTTCTGCCTAGTTACCTGTCAGCTATAAAAAGCGAGCTCTTCCATTGTGGAGACTTGTCATCATACTGGAAAACAACTTATTCCCTTCTCATACACGCTTGAGTAAGTTGAGAGAGAGGCTGTTGGGAAGGGAGAGCAGGGCTTGGGGGTGGGCTCTGCTGTGAAAGGAGCACAGGAGAGGAAAGAATTTACTCCAACCTTTGGCTAATGGGTCCAATGGTATACTTTTGCATCAGCATTAAGGGAATGCAGTGGTTACTGCTATGGAAAAGCTGTGTGTTTAGGAAATGTACAAATCCTACAAAATTATTTGCTTCTACTTGCATGGCTAGTGGCTGCTTTTGGGATGTGAGGTGCAGTTTCTTTAAGCAAAGCTAAAATATCCCCTGTATGTTAATATTGTACCTCTCCTTCTCACTATCATCATCTCTCACTTACACTGCATCAGTGAACTATTTTAGGACAGTGCTGGGAGTACTAGAAATGTGGCAGCCCTCCATTTCCATTTGCGGGCCTGTCTCAGAGGAATCAAATCAATACACAAGTTGTAATACACATTGTTCTGGTTGAGGTGAGTTTTCAGCCAGCCAGTGCAATGATTGAGCACAGCACAAATAACATTGGAATGACTACCCATGTGTAATTGCTTTTGTAGTTAAAGCAAAAGATGCTTTAGTGAAGAACTGTTGTTATAATGGTAATTAGCATGAAGGTTGACCTCTTGTTCAGAAGAGCTCCTTCCTGATGCCAGCTGATATTAAAAAGCATCTAAGAATGTTTTGTGCATCCATGAGTTCGTTACTTCTCTCTGTGCTCAGATGTCAGGTTTGAGTTCTCCTCATTATCATTATGCTCTTATTACTGCAGTACATCCACCTCCAGTAGCATTGCACTGATCCCTGGAAATCTCTAGGAGCTGTGAGCTCTGCATTAGTATGCAGTGGGAGTTGGTCTGAGATAAAAAGTCTGGAGAAACCACATAGGAGCACAGGGACTGAATGGATCTACCTGCGCTGAAGGTCTTGAGCAAGGGTGGAATTAGAAGTGCAATTTCTGAATTCAGTCTACTAGCTTAGCTAATTTTTGGGTGGACAAAGTTATAGTCCTTCCTGTTGTTTCATCTTCAGGGTTCAAGATTCACATCTTTCCCTTCCTTTATTAGCAAAAGATCTATTGGTCTCATTTAGCACATCAAGAGGCACATCAGTTTTCTCGAACTATGCAGGTTGAGCATAGAAGGGCAGCTGTCAGTAAAGTAGCTGGAGATGTCTGCTATTTAACTATTTTACACCTATGGGGAGATGGCTTTAAATTGCTCTGCAAATTATAAGGTTTCTCAGAAATTTGCCTCTTTGGCCTCATCAGAGTTTGACTTCGCTGACTTCAGTGGGTACAGGATTGGCCCTGACAGGGATAACAAAAGGAACATTTGAATTTGGGGCTGAGCTGGCAAATCCCAGTGAAAGCTGAAATTTTCTCAGGGCTGTGGCTGTATGGGTCCCCAACTCAGAGAGCCGTGATGCCTCCTCATCTCTTCTCCTCTGCTTTGGGAGAGAAGAAGCTTCCATGCAGAATTACACTGTCCTGGGCAGTCTTCATACACCTTGCCAAAACACTTCAAACCTTGTGTAACAGGGCTTAAAGGGTGATGATGAACAACATGATATAGTATTCTCAGAAGCAATGGGAGGCTGCACAAAATGTGCACTCAGCGGCAGGGTCCTGCCACCTCTTTGCCTGGAAGGGAAAAATAAATCTAAAATTCTGGCTTCTGGAATGCTGGCTTGGGTACAGACTGGCAGGTAGCAAATAACATTGTGAAGTGACCTCTGGCACTGACAGGCTGCTCGGCTGAAGAAAGAAGGGAGCCAGCGGTGTTGAGAAGTGGAGGAGCAAGGGGCAGGCTGTGTCGTGCCACTCGCAGCTCCTCTGTGCATGCTGAGCCCCAGTGGCAGCTGGCTGTCCAGTGAGTCTGGTGACAGCTTGGAAGAAGGGGATCTCACCCTTGCCAAAGCCCTATACACTGTACAAGTTGAGCCATGGCACGCTACCAATTCAGAAAAGTACAGCCCCTACTCAAAGGAAGGGAGAAATGCAAACAAATCTCCGTGCAGCTCAGAAATGCTGCTGCAGATCTTTTCCATGGTACCAGGACAGAGAAAGGCAGCATGCTTTAAGGGGAAAGTATCTCAACAGTTAGTTTGGCTGAGATGCAACCCCTGCAGTTTTAAGGTGATCAACAAGATTCTCACTTGATGTAAACCCCATACAGTGCTTTTAGTTATCTTGCAGACATCAAAAGTCTTGCTTAGCAACCTGAATTGTGGCCAAGGATCATGAACCTCTGAGGGGTTCATTTAAAACTTGACAGTTAATTAGCATATGGCACTAAAGCAGTTCTGATGCTGGGGAGCACAGCTTCAGCGCACCCCTCTAGGCAGGGGTTTGGTCTCTAGTTCTAAAGAAGGGTGGGCTGACAGGTCCCGGGTCAACCCTGATGAACTCCAAACTAAGAATGATACATGCTCGTTAAAGTATGCATTGATTCTAAGTGTACGTACTGGAAATATTTACAGAAGCTTCTCGAAACCTCCTAATGGCCCAGAGAATCATCCAGTGAAGGAAAAGTAAATGCCATTTAATACAGATAATGACATCTGATGGAAGTAACAAATTGCAAAGCAAGTACAGCAGTGTTGTGACTGAAACATGTTTTCAAGTCTTGTGAAGAGACAGATTTTCCCACGTGCAGCAGGGAAGTGGGCACCCAGCTTCCACTGAAACCAGTCTTACCTATTTAATACGTTCCCTGATCCTCTTTCATAAAAACTGCCACGCTGATAAAACCCGATGATCTCAGAGATCTGTGAACAGGAGTACAAGACTTTTCATCATAATTGCATATGAAATAATTGGCTACGTTAAAAGTCTGCCTTGTAAACACGAGGTTACCATTTATTCATTGTCTAATGAATTTTATTTTTTCTGTGATGCCAGAAGCTGTTGCCATGAATGCTACAAAATGCTGATTTCCTTGCTGTCAAGTCACTCGCTGGGTGTTTACTATCCTGAAATCTGTGCGTTTTCATCTCTTCTGTTTGCCTAGAAGGGAGATAAGCAGAAAGCGGAGGAAGCGGGAGTGTTGTTTTGTTTCCAAAAGCAGGTGAGGGCTGAGAGAGTGAAACAACACTTTCCATCAGCTGCCAAGAGGGAAATCTGCACAAACACTTCTGTGCAGGAAAAAAACATTTGGCAAAGCTTGGTGGCAAGGGGGAAGAGCGGCACAACCCTGAGGGTTTCTTGCAGTAAGCACACGGGGGATTTTGGAGGCTGTGCAGTTTGGGGCCCACCAAGGGCACTGGGCCTTGTCACACCATGCATGGATTGGCTGGATTTGCAGGCTGATCCGTGATCTCTGCTGAAGTGTGATAGAAATCCGAGTATGATAAAAATGGCCTATTCCAGCCCTAGTAAGAGCTGATGTTGATACTGGCTTCCTTTACTGCTTCAAAAGGGCTCGGTGTAGTCAGGAGAGGGCCCAGATCCTCTTATTTTCCAGCTTTTCCGGAAGGGTAGTTGTGGAATGTAAGTGTAGTTAGGTCCTTATCCTCTGGGATCTTTTCCTTGCAGCTGTGGTCCTGTAGCCTGCAGTGCTGTCCTGGTGATATGCCTCTCTGACAGCTTTGCTTGTTATGACAGCAGCACTTCATGTTCCGGAGTTTCTTCCTTGAACAACTTGTTTTTAAAATCCTACCATCAAACAGTCTTGTTAGCTAATTGTCAGAGCTTGTCATGCCAAGCAATTAATTTCTGGACAGCATTCAGATACCTTCTCAAAGACTATGGAAGTTAATGCGTGGAACTGCATCTCTTCTGCAATGTTGCCTGAAGAATTGACCCAGATCTTACCTGTTCAAACATGGCAGCAGCCATCAGCAGTGTAGGTTTGGTGGAGATTTGGAGATAAGGACCTCAGTAACCTGGTCTCACAGAAAAATCTTGCCTAGCCCTGCTGATAGTGCAGGGATTTACTCACAGCTGGCTGGGGACAACCATGGTCATCCTTCTAGTCTCTTCAACCTGCTTTCATAAGCTTGCTTATTGTATACTAACACCTCTGTCCTGGAGGCACAGAGATGTCATGAGCAGTGGTTTTAAAACCTACACCTGTGATGTTCTGATTCACAGAATCACAGATTTGCAGGACCTGGAAGGGACCTCAAGAGATGAAGTCAAAATCCCCTGCTAAAGCAGCTCCTCACTGTAGGTTGTATGGATAGATGTCCAGGCAGGTCTTGAATATTTCCATAGAAGGAGACTCTGCAACCTGTTCCAGTACTCCATCACCCTTACTGTAAAGATGTTCTTCTGCATATTTGTATGAAACTTCATATGTTCAAGTTACTCCTATTGTCCTATTGCTGCTCACCACTGAGAAGAGCCTGGCCTCATCCTTTTGCCTCCTGCCTCCCCTTAGATATTTATAAGCATTTAATTGTATTCTCCCATCAGCCTTCTTTTCCCCAGGCTGAACAGACGCAGGTTACTCAGCCTTTTCTCATATGGGAGATGCTTCAGGCCCTAGGATTACCTGTAACAACTCATTGAAGGCAGAGTAAAGTACGGCTCTCATTGCAGTTGAAAATGAGCTTAAATTATGGCAAAGCTGTGGAATTCCATTCCTTTGAGCTGTTTCCAACCTTAGAGGAAAGATAGTCCTAGAGATACAGCAAAATCTGCATCCACTTTTGTGGTACTTGAAGAGTAGGGAAGCAGGGATCCAAACTGAAAAGCTTGTCAGATAAATTAGATACACTATTATCAGAGTCCGTATGTGGATGAACAAAGACTAAAGCACACCAGGATTAAACAAGTCAAGCAGTGTAGTGGCTTCTGAACCCAGACCTCTCTGTTATGCACATCTCTTACTAAATACTTCCTCCTGTGTCTGCCTGTGGTTGTGTGTCTTTCCCTGCAGTGCTTTCCAGAATTTGGGAGCCCTAGGTGAGATGGCTGCTGTTAAACTCTGTTCATCACTTCTGATGATGAGAGCTGCTTGTCTTTGAACGTGTTACCCTCCACTAAAGGAGGCAGCCTCCTTTCTCTTGATTAATCTCTAGCAACTTCTGATGGACCTCAGTTCAGATGTGCCACATTTCAGATTTAAGAGAGTACCTAGAAGTGCAGTACACTTTCATAGGTGATGAGCTTAAAAAAAATAAAGAAGAGATGAAAACTTGCTTTGTCCTGAAAAGTGCCAAGTGTGGTGATGGGAGGAAGACAGAGAGAGGAGAAAAAAAAAAAAATAAATGTTTTTTTTTTGCTGTCTATGCAAAGAACTAGGGACACACAGATTTCAGTCTATGCAATATAATCACAGCTGGAATCCTGCTGGATTTCTGCAGCAGCTCCCACGTGTAAGGTTCCTGGTTTACTGGCAGCATCTTGTTCTAATTCCCAGTGTGAGATATATTTCCCCTTCCCTCACCACTCAGTGGCTCCAGCCCCGTGTGGCTCACTTCCCAGCCAGCTTTCTGTGCTATTTGCACATCATCACTTCCCAGGATGTTAGGATTATGGCATTGTGTATTATTTTATCTGGCTTCTTAGTAAAGAGCCTCAGCACTATGCTGACTTGGATGTAAAACAGCACATGGGTTCCACACACTGATTCAACAGGTAGGGCCAGGCAGTTTTGAAATAATCTCTCTGTCAGGGTTGGTAAATCCTACCTGGTGTTTTGGCAGAATCAGGAGAAAGCTTGCAAGTTGTTATTTACCTGATAGGAAAGTAGCCATGAGGGAGTGCGGCCAGGTTGATTTCCAAGCAGTTATCTTGAGAACCACTGGGACTCCAGGAGGGAGAGAGGATGCTTTTGAAGTGAGGTGTGTTTATAAGATGCAATGAGCTGCAAAGACCAGACTGTCCCAAGGGTTGGGGAAGCAGGAGCCTCTGGTGTAATTCCCCTGATCAGCACATTTTGTTATGTGGATTTTGTTATTTTAAGCTTAGGATTAAAAAGACCAAAGACCTTTTAAGTATGGATTTCATTCTGCTGATAGTCATTGTCCACAGATGTGGAGCTAGGCAGCGTGTGGCAGACCCTTCATCAAGTAATTAACTCAAGTTGTCAAGCTGCAATCAGTGCACTGCTCTTGCACTAAAATAATAATGATAAACTCCTCTCATCTGAAGCTGTCGGCTTCCAGCTGCACGAGACGTGGGTTTGCAGTGGGGGAAAATCAGATTTGCACCGTCGTCTCTGACTTTGGCTTGGTTCCCTTCTTTACAGAGTTTGTGATTGCAGGAGCAGTGAAGGCTGGGCACAGACCTGCCAGTGCTTAGCGCAGGGCTAACAGCTGTCATCACACTGGTTCCCATCAGGGAGCAGCTATCATTCGTTGTGGAAATGCTCCCAATCATTTCTTAGCTGTCTTCGTAGTGATCTGATACAGAAATCATTTTCTTTAAATGTAAATCCACCTTCACAAAAATCCTCATAAATATAATGCAGCAAACAAACTGATTAGAGGTCAGTCCGCTGAAGAGATTGACCTTGCATTTTTAGCAGGTTAACGTATGCTAGGGCTTAGATTGAGCAGGATTAAATTTCACGCAGGTCCTGTGCCAGATGTTTCCTACAGGGCAGGAATATCTGAGATCCTGATGAAAACTGATATGTTGGCTTTAAATCCAGAATCTCAGCCTGTGAGCAGAACAGGTGAGGACTTTGAAGCCTAACCAGGTACTTTGTAGGAACCTTTTCAGTGAGAGAATCTGAATTCAAACTTCTAATATCTTTCATTCTTTATCTTTAAAGGACTCAGATATGTCCTTAGTTCTGTTCAAGTAAAGCACTGTCATTAAATTTAAATACCACTGAGTGCTGTAAAAAAATAGAGATGAGTTTAGTGATGTTTTGGACAGCTCAGCTTTACTGAATTAAGAGCTTCTGTGTTATCTTTGGTAAATGAATTTAAGTTCGTTTATGAAGAAGGTATCACACCTCTGGTGCTGTAAAGTGCAGATGCCTTTTCTCTCTCTGTTGTTTGTAATATTCCATAGGGGAATGGCTTACTTACAGATTTTGACAGTGAAATATAAAGAGCCAGATAGTGGTGATGTGAACAAGCAAATACAGATATATGGTCTCTAGCGCAGATGATTCTCTTTCTTTTAAGAGAGCATTTTTATTCAATGTGTTATCACTATCATGCTCACTAATATATCTTCTAGGAGTAAATCCTTGGCTGTGGTTTTAAATTGTTTACCTGTGTGTGTTATCTGTTAAAAAAAATATACTTGAGGGTATGTCTGAAGTTATAAGTGTATGTTGAGGAGTGTTATGAATGCTGAGAATGGCAAAGCAAAAAGGCAAAGCTTGAGCTCCTGCCCATAATTTTTTTTTTTTTTCTGATAGCAGAGGCTCTTCCCTTTTTGCTTGAATGGGTGCAGAGATGTCAATGATAAGAGATCCACTGCCATTTGCTGATAGCATGTGGGATGATAAAAGCTCCACAGTTCTTTACAATATCAAGGAGAAAGGATAATGGTTGGTAATATATAGATGTCTGGTTGCATTCTCTTTGTGCAGGTCCATTCCATTTTAATATTAAACATTTCATCATTGTATCATAGAATTATAGAATGGCCTGGGTTGAAAAGGACCACAATGCTTATCTGGTTCCAACCCCCCTGCTATGTGCAGGGTCAACAACCACCAGACCAGGCTGCCCAGAGTCACATCCAGCCTGGCCTTGGATGCCTCCAGGGATGGGGCATCCACAGCCTCCTTGAGCAACCTGTTCAGTGTGTCACCACCTTCTGTGTGAAAAACTTCTTCCTAATATCTAACCTAAACCTCCCCTGTCTCAGTTTAAAACCATTCTCCCTTGTCCTATCATTATCCACCCTTGTAAACAGTCATACCCCTCCTGTTTACATGCTCCTTTCAAATATCAGAAGGCCATCTAGTGTCTTTGTTTATTATTCCTTCTCAAACACACTTATTTGCTGCAGTCTCTTTAATATTTCAGTTTTAATTTTAAGCTCTCTGGCACAGCTTATGTTGTAACAAATGGCTTCTGAGTTGGTGTGACAGTGCTTGCATGTCGTAAAATATAGGATTCTTTTCTTAATTCCTAGAAGTTATTGGGTTTTTGTCAAGATGCAAAGGAAAGCTGTTCCTCCCTTGGGAATCTTATTTTCAGGATCAGAAGTTTATTTATCTTTAGGGTAGGATTTTGGAAGGAGCCTAAGGGACCCAGAAGGAAGCAGAGGTCTTTTGAATCTGAGGAGTAAGATGGCAGCAACACCTAGCAATGCCAACAGCAGATTTTTCTATCTGCCCTTCGGTCTCAGTGAACTTACTCAAGTCTTCTGACTGCTGCTGGCAGGGGAGCTCCTTGCCCCATTTCCAGCCAGCTGAACAAACTTCTCTTGTTTTGGTGAAGGACCCTCCCTGCCAGATTTGCTAGTAGATCTGAGAAGCATCAGCCTCAAAGACGTGTGCTCAAGGAGCAGTTCTTTCTGTTATAGCAGCTGTATGCAGAGTCCAGCCCCATCTGCAGCCTTTTACATGTTTCTCAGGCTTATGTGCAGTCCTGCTCACAAAAGCATTAAGCGTGTGCTTACTATTTAAGTACGTGTATATCTCAAGACAGTGAAAATTGTGTTTGAGCACCTTGTAGAGATGGGCTCTCCGTGACCTGATTCTCCAACATGCTGAGCACTTGGAGCCCTGTGAGATCAGTGAATGTTGCTGGGGCTACGTTGCCTTGGGAAGACAGCTGAAATTACTTAGTGCAACTTATCTTTGTGTTTGCATCCCTAGCCCTGCTTTAAGGGTGCAAGGCAAGAACACAATCCATTTTGAATTTTCAGGGAGAACTCCACAAAGATGTTAAAAAGCAAACACTTGGTAGGGAACATTGATGAATCTTTGATTTTTATTTTTTTAAAGTCAGTGTTTTGTTTGCTTCTGCTTTAAAATACCTTCTTTTGGAAGCTATCAGAGCTGTGTGCAGTTGAAAGATTTTTGTGCCTGATTGATTGCTTTATACTTGACAGAAAGAACCTGAGTGCCACGCATGTGTTTGAAGCAGTGTTTCTTTGAAAGTCAGCTGATCTCTCAGGTTAGAGAATGTAACCTGATTTTAAGAAAAGTAGCACATAAATTGCATTTGTGCTACTAAGACCTGCTGACAGTGCAAAGATGGGTCCTGACAGAGGTTTTCTTTGGGCCACAACTCATCTAGTACAGGGTGTCAGGCAATATATATTTCTGTTCCTTTGTTCTTTATTATCGAGGGCTTTGGCAGAAGCTCCTGCTTCTTGAGTTCAGCGGCGGGCACTGCTTGTCTTTCATCTGGATCCTCCCTATCCAGGACTTAGAAGTAAGCAGAATTTGCTGGGGCAACAGAGAATCTCCTTAATTAAAAGCTCTGTGATTGAGAAAAGGAAACCATTAGCAAAGAACAGGGCATCAAAAGCACAGTAGCACAAATGGGAAAGGAGTTCTGTCGTATGCAGGGTATGGGGGCCCAAGTCAGTTTTTTACAGACAGTTTTTGTTGTTGTTATTAATTTGGATTTGACAATGGCTCACCTACATGCATGGACACTCTCATTACTGTTTGAACATGCTGATGCTCAAATATGGGTGAAGAATGCCTTTAGTGTGAGTTGTGCATGTGGCAATACCATTACGTCTGAATGCGCAGCAGAGGTGATGAAAGTTATTATGCAGATGAGAGCATGTTAAAGGCAGCGAGGTTTCTGCACAAGTAACTTGTGCACAGGTTTAAATAAAGAACATTGCAAATCATACCCCAAATATTTTCTCTGTATCTGATTATGTTATTTCCATAGCAACTAATTGTGCCATAAACCAAAGATCGTGACTTCAGGTGGCATGTGAGCAGAAGGAGATGAGCTATTAACTTTGGAAGACCCTTTTTAATTCATGCAAATTTCCTTATTTCTAAAGAAAAAAAGAAAAAAAAAGAAAATGGGGAAAAAAAATCCAACTCACAAAACCCAAACAACCTTAAGTCTTCTACATAAGTGAAATTGCTTCTGAAGGAAGTGTTTGTCAAAGTTTTGTTGGAGGCATTAGTAAATCTGTCAAGAATTTGCAGGTGCAGCTGTGAATATCTAAAGTTCTTTAGGCTGAATTAGATGAAGAAGTCTGGCTTTCTCCTGCACAAAAAATACCAGGGTGACTGAGGTGGGCAGGCCCTCTGGGTTGCTTTGGCACGGAGCTGGCTGCCCAGGCATACATCCAGATGGCGCCTGGAGATCTCCAAGGAGGAGATCCCACAGCTTCTCTGGGAAATCTGTGCCAGCACTCAGCACCCACACAGCACAAAAGTGCTGCCTGATGGTCAGAGGGAATCTCTTGTGTGTCAGTTTGTGCCTACTGCCTCTTGTCTTAGCACTGAGTACCACTGAGCAGAGCCTGCTTTGTCTTCTTTGTGCTCTCCCATCAGATACTGAGGGATGTGGATGAGATTCCCTCTCAGCTCTATGTTCATTCAAAAGGAATATGGGAAAGCAAACAAAAGGTCTCCATCAGGAGTGTGTAATTCCCTTCGTCAGCACCACCAGCCTGGCCCTGAACTTTGGTTCACCCTCAGGTCAGAAAAGGAACTGTTCCCATTAGTCTTTGGAAGATGTACATTATTTTATAGAGCCTCTGTTGCTGAATTGAGACTAACCAAGCAGTAGCTGCTGGAGTGTTAAGAGCGTGTTGGGCAGGAGCCAGAAAGAGAAGGGATTGTTCACTGGGCATGTTGCTGTAGAGGACAGGCAGCTGCAAATGGTTTCGATTAGTGCTTTTCCATGGCGATCTCTTTATGTACAAGAAAACAAGAATTAACCATTTGGAGTGAATTTGGAGGGCACCCTTTTGATTGTGGTGCTGTAACCTCAGCACTTCCCCCTTTTGTAGTAATGTTTCATCTTAGGTGTTGTTGACTGAAACTATTGGGAGTGAGCATAACCTCTCGTGCATACTTTTGTGGCCCCCCTTTGCTGCAGAGCTGTGCTGGCTGCCAGGCACATACATTGTATTAACACGGTATATTTTAGTAGTTGTTCCTAGCAGAATTTATTTTATTTTATGGCTCTCTTCTTTACAGCTTGTATGGGATGCTCATGAGAGCAGACTGCTGAGTGGGCTGTCTCACTGCAGGGCTGGAGCAGGTACAGAGTTTTGAAGACAGTGGCAGGAAGCATTAGGGAAAGCAAGTGCAACCATTAAGGACTAATGAGGAGGTGGCCCAGTGGCTGCATTAGTGCCACCTGACGGGGATGGAGTTTGCATGTGTGACAGTGAGAGTGAGATTGTGGAGCAGAAAGGGAAAGCGGCGTTCAGTGGGTAAAATAAAAGCCTGATCCAAAGTAGTATGAAAATAGGTGGTGATTTGGGGTCCAGGAACACAGTGTACCACTGGGAAAGAGGAGGGGAAGCTGAGCTGTTACAGCACACATGGTAGCGTGCCACCAAAATCAATGCACATTAAGCTTTGCCGGTGAGGCTGCGCAGTGCTTTGCTTCTTGTGCTGAAGAATCAATATGGATTGGCCCCAGGGTGGGAATACACAGATGCAACCAGTGAAAGGGTAAGTGGATGGAAAACAGAGGTGAACAAAAGTCACAAGGCCCAGGCTGGGATTCGGTAGCTCAAGCTACCAAAAGGTAATGTGTGCCTGCAAGGGCTTAACCTTAGGTGCCAGTGTGTCTCTGCCCCTTTTAACATGCTGATATTAGAGTGAGCAAGAAGAACAGCAACAACTTCAGGGCTGAATTCTACTTTTAAGTGTCCTTAAAAAGATGTCATTTCAGTGCAGTGTGCTCAGTGTTGGTGGAGGAAGGAAGCAGGGGGAAATGTGCCCATTATGGCCATGCAGGAGCCCTGCCTACTGCTGGTGTTTTTCTGCATCCATTTGAAGAGCTCCACTTCATTTAGATGCAGTGTTTGGAAACTCCTTGTCTCACCCCACATTCTGGCGTTACAGGGTATTCCACTTATGTTAAGGACCAGATTTTCTTGGGTATTGCATTTCTCCTACTATACTGTTAAATGGAGTGATTTCTACCTTTTCTCTTATATAGATGGCCAGCTGCTTGTGAACTTTTAGATACTAAGTTGACAGTAAACATGCCAAATTGGAGTCTGTTACATGCTTGCAGTAACACAGGCACCCTTGTTGAATAGTGATTATGTAGTCTCTCTTTATTCCAGTATAATCTGCATAGAGTTGTGTCCAAATTTCACCATCTAATAGGCAAGTTTGTGCATATGCTGATAGGAGACAGAAAAAAAGTTGAATCCTTTTTGGTGTTGCATTGCAAGACCGGTCCGGGGCTGCACAGAGAGGAAGGCTGGTGGCAGAGCTGTTTGCCACTAGAAGCACAAGGAGTACATTGGAAGCTTGGTGTGAGAACAGCTGCTTGCTCAGGGCCGGCTTTGTGCCCCAGGGCGGGAGGGCTCCTAGCTGGGGACACCTTCTTGCTTTCAGGACAGGGAGGCAGGAAGAGAGGAAACATCTCCATAGTGGCTCTGAAATCGCTGTGCACAGGGCTAGGGAAATGAAAGGCAGACACGTTATAGGAGTCAGCCAGAGTTGCTGGAACAGATGGCCCGGGAGGCATCAGCCTGAGCACTGCGCTCAGTCCCCAAGCTCTCACGAGGTACCCGCCGTGTCTCTACAGCTCGTGGAGGAGATGAAAGGAAGTAATTAGGCTCCGGCTTTGCCGGGTGACTTGCAAGGGTAAAGAGCTCGGGCTACGAGCAAACCCAGCTCATTGCACTTTTGCTAATTTGTTCTTTAATTAACCGCTTGTCTGTGCCGATTTGTGCTGAGGCTGGCACGATGCTTCGTTGCAAGAGCTCCGCTCCCACCGCGGTTACTTCTCTGCCCTTTAAAGCCGCGGCACGGCCGGACCCCCAGCCCTGCCGGGACTGCACGGGGCCGCGGGTGGGACCGGAGCCGCCCGGGCCGGGCGAGGCGGGGCCGCGGCCGGAGCTCCGCGCCCAGCAGCGGGAGGAGCAGCAGCGTTGCGGGGCGGAGCTCCGGGCTCCGCGCTCCGCACTGCCTCGCTCCGCGCCCAGGGGCTCCGGGGGCCGCGGAGGCAGCGCGGGACTGCGGGAGCTGTCCGCCGGTGTATGGGATAAGCGCCGGCCCCGTGCGCTGTGTGCACTGCGTGCGGCATGTGGAGCTGGGGGGTTGTTTGGCATTTACGATCCGAGCGAGATCACGCTTCCTTTTTTTAAAATTCCTTGCTTTGGGTACAGTATATATCTCTGTCTTTTCTTTTTCTCTGGTAGCGGGGGGGAGGCCGGGGGGACCCGCTGTGACGCCGGAGGGAATGGTTACTTGTGCCGAAGTCTTTCTCACGCGGAAGCACGCTGCTCCCTAACTCCTGGCTAAGCAGCCTCCAGTTCTCCAACTTTGCTGCCATAAAGCCCGTGCAACTCCTTGACAGGATGGCAGACAAAAGAACAGCTGGTGCAAAGCAGTAGGGGATTGCTGGCAAGGAGGAGGAAAGGAAACCGCAAAGCTTTTTACCCGCGCCCCCGACACCTGACGATTGTCAGAGCAGCAGCTACGACGGGACGAGCCGGAGCCACCATGCGCAGGTCCAGCACTGATGAGTCCACCTACCACCGGAGCCCATCCCTGGACAGCAAGGATTACAGTTTCCCAAATGGCGCTTTCCGTCGTTACAGCAGCATGTATGGCGGCCAGTTTGGGGCGGCCAGTAACTCTTTTTTTGGATTCCACACCAACCCGGGTCCTAAGGCCACCAAGGCTAAGTACACGTCCCCCAAGGGAAACAAGTACGTTGTCTTTTACCTGGATCTCTCATTTATTTTTCTCCTAGAACTGAAGAGGTGCAGTATGGCTCACAACTGCCTGCAGTGTATCAAGTACCTAATGTTTGTCTTCAATCTTCTCTTCTGGGTGAGTACATGTTTGAAACTGCAAGGCAGTTGTATTTCTGTCTATTTGTGAAGATAGAAAGTAAACTTGTTGTTGTTTTTATGCTCAAAAGTTTGAACTTGAAAGTTGAGCAAGATGGTGCCCAGGGTAGCCTTTCTTTGGTCTCCTTAATTGATGCGAGCAACCTATTGAGGGTGTTTTCTACACTCTTTCATTTCATGCTCTTCAGCTTATTTGCCCCAAGCTTTTGCTCTTGGATGTACTTGCCTCAAAAGCCATGTATAGTCTCAGAGAAGTCACTGAGGCCATTCATGACTGTAAAGTTGAGCACTTGCTGATATCCACCACTGTAGCACGGATGGCACACTTGGTTCATCTCAGTGCTATTGCCTGTATCTGAAATCTCCATGTGTCCTGTCCAGCGACGGGTCCTGGTGCTGCCACGTGGCTCTGAGAAGTGGAGGAAAACCTCACTTCTGGGGCTGCAGCTCCATGTCAGGAGCTCATCAACTCAGTGTGAGGTGTGCGTGTGTCAGCAGGGCACTGTGATGGAACATACAAGCATGCAGCGCTACGTCACCATCGTGACAAATGAGATGGCTGTCAGTAGCAGGGTGGTCAGGCACTTCACTGCCACAAATGAGAGCACAGGCTGCAGAAGGAGACTGCAGGAGCTTGCTGAGGGGTGCAGCTCGTGTACGCTGTTTGTCTTGTAAGAATAGGGTATAGAGTCGTTGCTCGAAGAGGGAAGGGAGTTCTAGCACAAAAAGGCACCCATCCAGATTTGGGAGTCTGCTGTGAGGTCCCTGGGAGGTGCTTTAGAACATCTCTCCCCTCCAGAGAGGTTCATTAACATGCTGAGGGAGATGGGGGTGTTGCAAAGTGACAGCCCCCTGTCCTGGCACTTCAGAGGGAGGAGTGTTTGCAGATGGATGTCACTATGTCATGGCTACAGATGCTCTGTGCTCTCAGAAATTGTCAGAGGGTTGTGGAGGGCTGCATGAGATCGAATAAGCTGTTCTTTAGCGTGCACTTGCTGTACAGCTATTTAAAAGCAGGCATGCTGCAGTGCTGGTGCATCAGAAAACACAAGGTGTGGGTAACTTCTGCTGGCCCGAGTCATACCAAGGAGCTCAGAGTGACAAATTGCTGAATTGGCACAGTAGTAACTAACCAGAGTTGTGTGGTATGAGGAGGTTGTTCTCTTTAATCCTGTGTATGCTGGTAGGAGGCATGTTGATGAGGCTGTTCTCTATCTTTCTGACTGCTTCTGGTTTCTAAAAATCATCTATCACTTATCCTATCTTACTCCAGAGCCTTCTGAAAAAGGCAAATAAAAAACCCTACCTGCTCTTTTCATGCTCTTTTAAGCCTTGTCCCCAGTCAGGATTATAACAGTCAGCTAGCTGAAGTGTGTGCTGGAGAAATGCACTTGGATGCTGGTGTGAATTTCTCTTCTATGAACTGTGCATGAAACAGCCACAAAGGGTGTTCATTGTATTCTGATTTCTTTTACGATATTTCTCTTTCACTGACGCGTATGTGTGTGATGTGAAAAGGTGCTGCTGCGAATAATGTGTGCGTATTTACAGAAGGAAGATCACACATGGTGGTGTATCTCTGGCATTCTGTTAAGTAGGGGAGCCTTAATCTTTTAAGAGAGAAGGAAGGGTTTTTGCCTTCCCCTGAAACTATCAAAGCTATTCTCAAATGCCTGAAGGGAGAGAAAAGACAGAAGTCCCAGAAAGAGAGGATGGACCACGTGTGAACTGGCTTTTCTCTGAACCAAAGTGTACAAGCAGGGAAACGAGTGGGTGGTGTCAAATACTGCAGCACGATCTGTGGTTTGCTTCCCTCTCACATGCTACCTGCACAGCAGGAGTGATTGATGATGATCATGTCCAAATGAGGTTTGCACAGCATGTAGTTATAATAGATGCAGCTTTTTACCTTCTCATACTGGAGAAAGCAACCGAGAAGAGATTATTTTTAAAAGTATTAGTTTAAGCTGACTTGTCTTTTGTAAAAGAAGAGAAGAAGTCTATTTTTAATGATCAAAAGTCTCGGAACGATTACAGGTTGATGATGCTGTTGTTGTTTTTCAAGTTGGTGTCAGTTATCTGTCAGCTTTTACTTTCTATGCAATTAAGGGGGAAGCAGCTCTGCCAGAACACTGGATTGTTCTTTGCTTACATGCTCACCTAAGTTTTGCTGTTTTATGCTGCTTCCCCCTCTACCCTTCTCTAGGTAACTGGGTAGTGACAATCAATGGAAAGTAGGAAGAGGAATTACTTCTTTCATGCTCCAAATAAAAGTTGTGGTTATTTCCACACATAAAGCACGGTCATTACATTAAATGAATTAAATGCCTTTTATAGATTGCTCCTGGTTTTTAGTCTGTTCTGGCAAAATGCTTTGATTTTCTTCACAAAGCATACTTCTATTTTCTCCCTCCTGTTCCCATCTGTTAACTCCAGCACTACCAACTATCTTTTCTGCTGTGGGGCAGCAGAATAGACCTCAGTCCTGTGCAACTCCAGCAGGACTGACTCTGTGTTTCTGAGGTGATCCTTCATTGTAAGTCTTGTCTATATGAAACAAAATCTCAGAGCCCTTGATTTTTAAATGTTCCTGGCAAGCTGTATTGGATTAGGTGCTGCGCTCACGTTGTAAAACTTTTACAAGCTGTCATATAACTGGGAAAATAGAGCAAATTTCTCCTCCCCTTTCTGGCTGTTGAAGGCAACACAGAGCTCTTTCATGAATGTCAGAGGCTGAGGTGCCTTCTCTGTGTTGGTGCTGAATCTGTCCAAGAATAGCTCTCTTCTCCATTAAGAGTCCTGCAGAAATTAGGGGCAGTGCATTTGTGGCTATCAGTATTAAGGTGCTGGGACGTGAACAAGACGTTATTAGCCAACAGCAGTGCTGCTATGATGGGAATTGCCATTCAGAGGCTGTTTCCTGGAGTCCTGCCAGGCACAGAGCTGCCATCCTGGTATCACTGCTCTGCTTTGCAAGCTCTGAGGATGACTTTTGTCACCTGATACGTAAGAGTTGCTCAATTCATTCATTGCTATAAACTTCCATTTTCTTTTGTCAAATTGCTAAAACTGCTGGGACTGAAGACAGCATCAGATGATCTCAAAGTAGAATGCTTTTATTTCATAATGAACTATTTGTATTTCACTGTGAAATACTTGGAGAAAAACACTTATTTCCCCCCATATTCTGTCCTCCAAACATCCAGAGAGTCTTTATGACAGTCAGTAAAGCAAATTGTACTTTTATTGTGCTTATAATCCAAGGTTCTGCTTGTCTTCTCTCTTTTTAGAAAAGCACAACTATTTTTGGTAAAAAGGGGTAAGTTATATCCTAAAGGCTGTGAGAGTGCTATAGGAAGACAAATGTCATCTCCTTAATCCCTCTCGGTTTATGCCAGCGTTCCGTCTTTCTTTGACTCGTAACTCCCAAGCTGCCAAGACTCAGAAAGGCAATGCACAGAACTGCGCTGATTGATGTTTCCAGTGGTGCTTGCTTTCCTTAGAAATCCTGTGCTAGATGAGACCAGCTAAATTGGTAGCAATTTGTCCATCAAAGAATTGAATGCCTATGTCTGACTCTTCAGATAATACTCTAGGCTAATAGAGAAATTCAGTAAAGCACAAGATTTTTCAAAGCTCTGCTGGAGGAGATTGCCATATACAGAGGAGACGACAGCAAAATGAAAGGAGGCAAAGAAGTTCAAAATTTATTGCTCCTCATTTCTGTGCATGTCTCCTTTCCATTGTTAAAATGTATTAGAGTTGTGTGCACTATAAGAAAGTCCAAGTCTTCAAAATGGTGAGTGAAGAGATCTGCCTGTTCCAACAGGTGGTGTCTCTAGGCAGCAAGGAAGTGTGCTCATGTGGCTTGAAGTCCATTAGTGTCTGCAGACCACTGAGCACAGAGCAGCTGAAGCTCTGCTTTCCACCTTAACTGCTAAAAGATACAAGATAAAGCACATATTGTTTTGAGGTGCTCATTGTTTGCTACTTTGTTTTACCATTCAGTCCCTAGAAGATTCTCAATCGATCCAGTCTTGAGATGCTGCAGATGCAAAGTGGTTGGAAACAGAGCAAAGGAAGTGGTAGAAGGCATGTAGGAATGCTATGAACTGCAATTTGTGTAGGAAACAAACTCCAGGAGCCTATTTAATCTGGCTCCGGCTATGAGCTGCCAGGGTTCTTGCTCTGGCTTTGCAACTGTTGATGGTTTGTGGACCATGGTTTAGAAGTTTTTGCACTGATGTGTGCTGCTGGTTTGGTGAACTAGTGCTATTGCCTGTGGTCAAGTTTTATTACTTGGATGCCATGGGAAAGGAGGAAAAGAAGTGAAAGTGAGAAGTCCCTTGTTAGTAGCATTGTTTCCCAACCTTATACGTCAAGTGTTCATGGGTATCTCATTTAAGAACTGTGTGTATGCTGATGATAATCTGATGAGCTGTAACAGCAGAACAGTGTGCAGGGCAGCACGTACTTCTAGCAGCAGGAGGAAGGAACGTAGTCTGAAAAAAACCCATGGAGTACTGGCTGGTCCATGAGCACACCTGACCAGGTGTGGCTTGTTTGAGACAGAGGGGTGTTTTGGCATTTGTGTATCTTGTTGTGACAGTCTGTAACAAATAAAAATGTAATTGAACAGCAGTGCAGGCTTTACTCCTATGCACTGAATATGTGGGAGGTTTACCCCAGAATGCCATTTTCTCTACCTACCTCTCAGCAGCTGATTCTCCTTTATTTTCCTCCTCCAGGAACTGCTCAGTCTCTGACTGACATCTTATCTCTGCCTCTGACTTTGTGAAGGCTCTCCAAGGAGAGCCTTAAAATACTTAAGGAGCATTGCTTTTAAAGATAGGAAACTCATTTGATATGGGAATTACAGACTTCAAAAAATGGCAGTGCCATGAGAAGCAGAACTATTGAGAATTGATACAAGTGAAAGAGAGATGATTGTATTAGCTGGTGTCTGATTTATTCGAACAGCAATTAGAGCTTTTTCCGTAGCAGTGCTATTCATGCTGTCTCTTTCCTGGGTAGATTCTGATGTCTAATAGGGGTTGGGGATCATGCTGGAGCTTTATCTCCAAGTGAAGGCATTGCTCGGGGCTACATTTGCTGCCTAAATGCATATCTTCTCATAAACTTTGGGAAGTTAATGACTTTGAAAGAGCGCATATCTGTCAAATCAGACTGGCAATGACAAATGGACTTGCTAGTTATTTGTGAGATGCACAGCCAACAGTTCAATTTCATAATCTTCTTTCCCCTAGGAAACCAGGTTAGGAAGGCTCTTAACAGAGTAGGAAAAAAAAAGCCTTAAAGTTGGCTGTATGTTGGATACCACCTTCAAACTGCTCACTGTGGGCCAGCTTCCGCTTCTGTTGCTCATGAGTAAGAGGAGCTTCAGCTTTGCTGACATGCTGATGTATTTTTTGGCTATGGGTATTGGTAAGGACTAAGCACCTCACCTTGTAAGTTTTGCTGTCCAGTCTATCCACTGTATCTAATTTAGACTTAGTACAGAGCCATGGAAACACAATAGTGCATAAAGCCCCAGGATTTGACATATTATAGTTGTAGAGAAACTGGCCTTTTAAAGCAATGAGCGAAAGGGCTGCAAATGTTATTCCCTCCTCTGGACAGTGACTAATGTGAAATCTGTTCCAGCCAATTCTCTGAGCTATACAAAGTAAAGCAAAAGGCAGATGAGATCATTACCACCATTCTCAGTTTGTTTCCAGACACTACTGTTTCAAACATGATTAATTAATTATGATTTAATGAATTAATTAACGTGCTAACTATCTATTAATACTGCTATAGAATTTATTTATTTAGAATCCAGCTTCTGGTTAAGATAGCAAATCCACAAAAGTCATTGTATGAATAATATAAAATATATGTTTAAGAAGCATAATGATACTTCCCTGAGCTATTAATAGTACAAAGAGAGCACCGCTAGGTCAGAATGAAATGGGGAGTTGGATGGGATGAAATCTGCATACTCATGAAGATTGGAGTCAGTAAATTGTGTTTCTTAGTACTGTCCTGTAATTGTTTCTCCAGGAAATGTTTAACTGTCACAGGATGCAACAGAAGCAAATGAAATTGAAATTGCAGTCTGTAATTAGACTGTCATACTCTAACGCATCTTAAATCGGTCTTCAGTAGAAAAACTAACACCCTCCAGAAAACCCTCCCAACCTGCTTCAAGTGTAAATGCATGCGGAGGCTTATAATTTAACATGATACAACTGAGATTTGCTCTAAAGATGCTGTACGTTTTCATTGGTAGTTTAGGTGAGGCAGAAGGTTGATGTCTAAGGACAAAGGACCAGAATGACCTTGTCTTGTAAGTTTTTATATGTAGGCTTTCAATACTCTCTTTCTGTTTGCTTTTCCAGGTTGCTGTTATAGCCCTCCTTGTTCTTTCCTTAACCATGGTACCTTTGTTTCATCTCAGTTCCTCTCAGAATAGTGCAGCAGCAGCCACTATTGTGTCCCCTTATTCTTGAGTCCCTCTGAGCCGTACACGTTAGGGTGCCTTGAGTCCAGACCGGCAGAATCCTGGTGGCTAAAGTTCCCCATTTCCCTCCAGCTGTATTTTGTAAATTTCTTTTTGAACTTCCTGCACTGAATCTGTTAAATGCTACATGAGGACCATGAGAGAACAAAGCAGTAGTTCACTAGTGCTGATTTTGTTTATCGCACACATTTAGTGTGCGTGCTGCTAGTTTCATGTTCTTCCTCCTTCTGCACCTCATGCTTTAATAGGATTTAGTTTGGAAAGAAGCAAAGCTCTGCTCTGTGGTGTCAGGAAAACCAAGCAGCCACCTGTCTTAAATGCAGATGGCAGTTTGTGCTTTTTTTTTTTGCGTGAAGTTTATTTTTCTTCCGTGCCTTTTCTTTGTTGCAGTTGCCAACTTTAGTGATCAAACAGCTGGCACAAGGTGCAGTACTCAGAATTAAAGAACTTAAGTCTCTTATTTAAAACAGGCTTAGCACTTAGGGGCGAAAATCTCATTGCCTTAATGAATGGCTGCATGGCAGGCCTACAGTGGGATTACAAAGCGGTCGCATGAACTGCAGTTCTACCTGCAAAGTTGTGCTTGTGCCAAGAAAACCCGATGTGTTCAGAGGGCTTCTGTTAGGCTGCAATGACAAAATATGATTCTGCTGGTATTATTTCCTCCCCTGCTGGAGGTGTAATCTGTAAACTTGGCAGTTCCCTCCTAACCCCCAAGGCTTTAAGAAAAGCCACTCTGCACTGCGATCAGACAGTGCCAGATCCAAAGAGGCAGAGTGAAGTCAGGCAAAGCAAAGGAACATGGTTTGTTTCCTCGCTTTCCCTTTGGAGGATGATAACTCCTCCTGCCCTAGAGAGGAGGAAGAGGTAGAGATTCCTCGTTGGGCTTCTGATCTGCCAGAGAACATCTGAGGTGGATGTTTGATCAGTCTGGAAAGTAAAACCGTATTGGAAAGATTTCCAGGCAGAGTGCTACACAAAAACAACTTGCTTTTTTAGCTGATGGCAGCTGAAGTGCCAAACGTCCCACTTGGATTGCTTCACTAAATTTTAAAAAATGAACACAATCCACTCTGGTATATGAATACATATATATCTATATATATCTATATCTATCTATCTATCTATATTTCATAGCATGTAAAATATCGCTAGTAAAAAAGGATTTTATTCATTTAATTTATTAGTTTAATATAGTTATTTCCATTCCCTACATTTTTTAAAGATGAGTAGGGATCACTTCTCTTATATATAGGACTAAACATGGGCCAGAGGATTGCATTCAGTCATTTCTGCAATGCATGGCATGGGCTTCTCCTAGCATGCAACCAAACTGCACAGTGCCCAACAAGACCTGCAGGAGAACTGCTGGTTGTTTTGGCCTTGCTGTCTACACAGTATTTCACCACTGGCTGTTGTGAAGGCGTGTACTCAGTGAGATGGATTTATAGCTGTGGTATAAGCAGAGCTCCAAATAATCATGGAACCATTTCAGCATCCAAAAGAAATGTTTGTTGTCTTCCAATAGCATTTTTAAGAAAAAAACTCCTTGTGGGAACTAAGCTTTTAGATGTGCTGATTTATGTCCATTTTCATACACTACCTTCTTCTGAAGTCCCTGACTGACTGAAAACTGACCTTAAGTTACATTCCATGCACCACATTGCACCTGTCAGGTTTGTAAAATTATGGGCTGCCTTCGTGTTGGCCAATAGAAAATTTGTACTCCTGTTTTGCAAGCAGCATTTATCCTGGGTTGCGGCACAAATTGTTTACTTACATGTCTGGATAAATCTTTTCACTAATCCATTTGTGGCAGCACGGAGGGGAGCAGAGATGACATGTTTGATTCCATTTTCTTCAACGAAACAATTGGAACTGTGGACATGAATTGAGTTCCACCGCCACTTGCAATCTGTTACAGGCTCCCATCCTTGAAGGCCGGAGTTTTTAACACATCTGCCATCTGCTCGGTCCTTGTTGTATTCATGCAGCACGCTAGCCTGTTTTAGAATGACTGTGCAAACTAAAATATAAAGCCCAGAAATTGTCTGCATACAAGCGATACCACTCCCAAAGGATGTGCTGAGGTATCTTTGGGCATGAAAAATCAGATGTTATTTTAGTATTTGTTTATCTGTGACCCCCATCCATAGGACATTTTCACACTTGTAATGCACTGAGTGCTTTTCTGATGCAAACGTCAGTAAGAGCTTGGTGCAAACAAGGGGTCAACCTCAAGGGTTTGTTGGCTGGTCTTTCAGTGCAAAGAAAAGCAGGAACAGTTTGTGTGTGTGTGAGTCCATTCATTGTGGCTGCATGTATTAGAATCAGCATGAGCTCATTTTAGGTTTGTTGTTCCACATCTTGTTGTTTCATGTCAGTGATGGGATGTAGTTTGTACCGTGGAGAATGTGCTGGTTGTGTCTTGCAGTCTTTGGTGTTCTTGTCATCCTCTGCTGGTGACAGAAGTGATAAGGGATGCACATTTACATCTTGGTTGGTGTGTGGCAGCATGGAGCACTCAGCAATGCTCTGTAGTAAGGCTGCTGCCTTCCTGGTGCTCCTTCCTTCTGAAAGCCAAAGCTGGACGTATATGTTACCACTCTGGTTCTGGTAGCCAAAGTGGCTGCCTTCCTCTGAGAGTCTGCTTGCTCTACCAAAGCTTGCAATGACCTTTTATTTAGTCTGGAGCCTAGAAATGCTTAATGCTTTGTCACTGTAGCTGAAATATCACTCTGCAGCATAACGCGTATCCTATTCAATTCCCTGCTTAGTATTTTTAGCACAAGCTGCTTACAGTTGCATGTCACCTTCCTGGTAATAACAGGGTGGATTTCCCTGTGCGCCTGTTAGGAGTGCTCCCTTTTGCGACTTCATTCCTTTAAGTAACTTGATAATTCTCGTGTGAAGTTATGAAACCAGCAGAAGATCCTTCATTTTAAATCTCACTGCCGCCGGTTGGAAAAGTGCATGTATATAGATATGTTGTCCTTCGTACTGGCACTTGTGCCCAATTTTTTAGGGACTTGGTTGGAAATCTGAAATTCTCTGGCACATTCCCCTTAAAACTGTGTGTACGTAGTCTTGATGCTCTGCTTCTACAGTTGTGCTGCTTCTTCTCATGAGGATTTTACAACTTCTGTAATCATCCTGCTGGTGAGATTTCAGCCAGCCCCTGATGCTTCAGAGTCCCATCTGATCCCACACATACCTGCTTCTGCACTGCTTCCCTTTCCTTAGTTAATCCCTATTGCAGCATCTCACTTTGTCCTAACAGGCAATGCTCTGTTAATTTTGTCACTCCAGCCACGTGCTGAGGAGTTTTATTTTTGATCCCATCTGTAAAAGCAGAAGTGCTCTGAGGCCATACGATGCCTGTGGGCTGGGGACTGTGCAGTCTTGGCTCACACTTTGCTGGCTGCTTGTTTAATAGGGTTGCTCAGCAAGTTAGAGGCATCAGCCCCCATTATGCTCTTCAAAACAGCCATTTTTTTCCTCATCACAGATATCATTAACTAGTATGTATCACTTCAGTCACTCGATAGAGGTGTCAAATCTTCAGCTGAATTACCAAACAGGTCCATTTTCTGTAAACAGCAGCCCAATTTAACCTTTTTTTTTTTTTTCTGACTGCAAAGCAGGTTGCTCACATACGCAGTACTGCAGGCACGGGTAGTTTGATTTTGGTTTTGTCTGCATCTATGCCCTGCCTTGCTCTGTGCCCAAATTAAGTTCCCACCCTATTGCCAAATGTTTTGTCCATTACTTCTACGTGCTGCTCATAAAGTGGGGAAGCTGCAGAGGCACAGCTGGTTTCCGAATAGCTGTGGCACGCTAATTAGATGCAAACCTTTAAACCTCAGCTCTCCATGGGCTCTGCTGCAGAGCTTTTGTGGCTGCTGCTAGAGGAGGCAGGGCGGGTGATGGCAGAGAGCTCGGGTGGTGTTCAAGCTTGTCTCTGTGTGCTGCCTTGGGCTGTCTGGCCTGCAGGTCCCAAGCCATGTGCTCAGGGGCCATAGTTTCTATTGCTGAGGCTGCTGTGGGGCAGCAGGGATGCTTCTTGTTCTGCTATCTGTATAGAAACAGTCAGTGCTCCTATGCATGAGCCCATAATGTTTGCAGGAAGTGATTGAAGCTGTTGGGGAGCAGGGGAAGGGCTGGTGAGATGAGTTGGGTGAGAACAGATTTGGAGTGTTCCTCAGTTTAACACCTTGACCAGCAGTGTTTCAGTAAAGATGGCTATGAGTTCCAGTCTGTTCTTCTGCCTTGCCCTGCATCAGCATCATCTTTTCCTTATTCTCCCCACAGACATCCTGCTGAGAGACACTTGGCCATCACATGTTTTGTTGACTCCTGTGCCATTAAAAAGAAAGAGTAAGGCACAAATCTGGATGTGTCTTCATGTCAGCCATTTGGTGGTATTAGCAGATAAAAGCATTCTCAGAGCTCTTCAGTATGATGGGGTTGGTGGGAGCCTCATTCATTTTATCACTGGTGTTATCACTGGTATTTTCATCAAGAAATGTATGTGCAGGCATTGTGGTATGAGGCATTTTCCAGCACACAAGGAAGCAGTACATAGAGGCTAAAGCTGGGCTATATAAAAGGCACAACAAGAAGTGTCTGCAAAGTTATTGAAAGCTTGACTGCATGTTCTGGATGTTCAGAGCCTTCTAAAAGGTTTTCAGAAACTTTTTTGTGACAATTGAATTCTGCTGCTCCTGACTTTGTCCTGTGGAGGGGGAAAAAAAAAATTATATATAATTTATTTATATATATTTATTAAATATATATATATATATATTTAATAAAAAGTGAAGAGCTTTATAGGAAGCAGTTTTTTGTTGCCATTTCAGGAAAGGTGCTCACCCCAGGTGTGCAGCATGCAGAATCATTTGTTGTATCCAAACAGTTTCAACGCTGCATGCATGTTTGTACGAGTGAGATAACTGAGCTTTTGTGAGTGGGTGTTCATTTTTGGCTAACAAGAGCCTACTTCACTTAAAATTTGCAGTAACGAGTGACAGCTGTGGGACTTCCAGATATATCAAGTTTGGAAGCTATGCTATAATGATTGTACCAGAACAGTAGGTGTATATGGGCTTATTTTGTTCCATGGGGAAAGATGTGCATCAAGTTACATGAATATTAAGGGATATTAAGAGAAAATCAAATCAATTTCCTCAAAATAAATTGTGTAAAATAAGAGATGGGAGTTTGGAGACGCTGTTGCTGAGACATTGTGTGTATAAAATCAGATACACAAGGAAAAAATTATTTTGCTGCAGTCATGGCATAGAATGTCTCGGTGGATTTTTTTGTAGCAGGTTACCTGTTGGGGAAGGAATCCTCAGACTGGGCTGTTTACTTATTGTGGAATTATATCTCAAAATCTTTTTGATAAAAATAAATGATTCTCTCTAACGCTTGCTGCTGGGGATAAAATAAAATGGAAATCAACAATTTCTCTGTATCATTCAATTGAAAACAGTACCCCAGACAGAGAAATAAATATTATTGTGCTCAGAAAACCACTTGAGTACTAAAGCAATATCATCAAAGGAAGTACTTTTTTTCCCCCCAATAGATTTGCTTGAAAATGAGTGTGGAGAGCTCATCCAAGGGCTCTGCATCTGCTGGTGCTGCAGGACCTGATGCTCTGCTCCCTTGCTGGTGAAGCATTTTGTCTGTCTGATGGCTTAACTGCCTCTGAGCAGGTGCAAATCTGTAAAATGGGGCTAATACACACATTGCTTTAAAAGGAGGCTTGTGTAGAAACGTGGCAGTATTTTTAAGGAATATCTTTACTTGTAGATTTTTTTTTAGTTTACCTTTCTTCGGAGAATTAGAAACCAGGATTGAAATGAAATGAGGGTAAAATATGTAATTATCCATTAGACTGACAGTTTTAACCTTTTGGAAAACAATGTCTCTTTACGGACTGAATTATCTAATAGCAGCCATTCCAGACTGTTAAGTACTTAACAGGTGTGCCAGAAGTGCCAAAATGCTGTCAAGTTATTTAGGTCTCTGTCAATTGCTTTAGGTCTCTTCCACCTAGAAAGTATAGTTAGATACCTAACATGGGGAAGGAAAAAGAGAGGGGATTAAGGGGCTATTTGAAGAGACAGGGCGTTTTAATGCAATATAGACCTTTGTATGTATTGCTATGTGTTAGTACATAGTATATATGTTTGGGAGGGACTCAAGTCACCTGTACTGGATTGTGTTGGAATAGTGGTAATTCTGAACTCATGGTGTTCAGAAGGGCCCAGCTGGTTCTTAAATGTCCACATCCCAACAAATTTCCATTACAGCTGAACATCTTTTAGTTCTTTTGAAGTTTTATTCCAAGTCTGTTTCTTCAGTTAAAACTTCAGGTGTTTATCTGCAGAAGATAGGAAGAGCTTTGCCCTTGAAAAACACATTTGTGAGGTGTATCCAGGAAAGTGAGTGCACACCTGTCACCCTTCAGACTCATTTGATTCTCTTAGTAAATGTCAGGACTGAGCCATGTCATGTGTGGTGTCATAATCCAAGATTTATGTGTTGGGCAGAAAGCTGACGTACTTTTCAGTAGTCTTTAGTGCTCTTCTCCTAGGTGTCTGATCAAATTCCTTTTTCTAAGTGAGCCAAGTTCTGACAATAGCAAAGCAAAATAGAGGGCTTTTATAACAGTAATAACCTTTTAACAGATTGCATTCATTGTTGGGTTCCCAACTCTGTGACTGCTGCTGTACCTCTTAATGGGAGTTTATTGGGAAGACTGGGAAATAGGCTTAGCTTGCAAAGCAACTGCAGTACATTTTGGCTTCTTTATCTTGAATAATTTGAGTGTTTTTCTTATTTATAATCTGAGAAAAGAAGCAAATCTACTACTATACAAAATGACCTGAAGAGGAGAAATACCTGTGCTCCATCTGCATGTGTTGCTGGGTCTGCAAGCATCCATGTATCCCCCCAACAAAGCTCTGCTTTGGAGCTTGGCTTTTCATGGGATGAGTTTTCCTCTTCCTGCCCGTTTTGTCAACTTGCTTAGTCTCTGAAGTCACGTGTGCAGTTACAGGCAGGGTAGGTTCATTCTTCAGATGAGTGTTGCAGGTCTGTAGGTAGGTGTTGCAGGTCTGACAGCAAGTCAAGGATTTTTCTCTTTTATTATCTTTTATGCTTCCCTGTGTCTTCAGAAGTCACACCTAGGGCCGTTGAACTGTGGGCCTTTGTATCTCCAGCTGGGTTTTGTCACCAAGGACGTGCTGCTAATGAGCTGTCTCTTAGGTCTGCCACTGCCCACTTGTTTGTCTGTGTAATTGGTAGGCGTACTCTTCTGGGACACCCTATTCAGACTTGCTGTCTGCTTCTTTTGAAAATGATATTAATTAAGCAGAAAGTTGTATTATTGGCTTGAACTTTATGGCTGCCTCTGACACTCTAGAGAGTTTGTGCAGTGATCTAGATACTGTTTATATGTGGCGGTCCTTTTATTTTTTTAATTACCTTTGATGCTAAGTTTTAAACAGTTCCCTCTGATCTGCTATCTATAAACTTGACAGAAGGATCACGCAACTGGGAGAGTTTAATGTTGGTATGAGGCAGTGCTGAGTATGCTATTAAAAATGTTTACTCATGAGTAGCTTGACCAAATTCATGAAAAGGAAGGCAGCTTTACAGAAATAGTGAATGTCAAAATGGAACGTTTATTTGGAAAACTTGCCTTGTTGCTCCGCTTGGAATTGAGAGTTTCAGAGGAAGAGTGTGCGACACAGGGCCAGTGCTGTTGTGCCTCTGTACTTGTCTTTAACAAATACTTGATTCTTATCTTCTTGGCAGTGTTTATCATAGAATGGCCTGGGTTGAAAAGGACCACAATGCTTATCTGGTTCCAACCCCCCTGCTATGTGCAGGGTCACCAACCACCAGGCCAGGCTGCCCAGAGCCACATTCAGCCTGGCCTTGAATGCCTCCAGGGATGGGGCATCCATTTAGCATTATCGGACTGTAAGATGCTCAGTTTTTCTGTAAGCTGAAGAAGTTGGTGATGTGGTGATGTGGGAATTTGTATAAATATTAGAAACTTAGGGTCACTTGGTTGTGAAAGCCATCTGTCTTGTCTTCAAGGGTTAAACAAACACACCAGTCCCTCTGCAGCACTCCTCCTGTTCCTTTTAGCAATGTCTGATCTGTGTTATAAACCAAACCCTGCTCTATTAATTGCATGGATTATGCAACTGTTGATCGCTGAGAAATTGTCACTAGCTAGGGTTGCTGGAGTTGAGTCCTTTTTCCAGCATTCTTTGCTAGAAGTTTTGGACAGCACAGAGATCTCACATGTACATAGATCTGTACTGAGGCAACAAGGGGAGGGCAAGAGTGCTGGGGACCTCTGTGAGAATCTGCACAGATCCTTCATGAATGGAAAGTATTGTTTTCATGTGTATGCCTTACATAGCACCCTTCTTACTAATCATTTCCATACGTTTCATGGTTGGTACTTATCACAGCACTTGGCTGCACAGTGATTTTCCTCACAGCAGATCTCTGAGCAGAACAAGTGCTGCTGTTGCAGTCTGCTCGGATGCCTGCTTGCTCCTCCAAATCACCTTGCTTCCTTCTCTTCTTCCTGTTCCCAGCATTTTCCTGGTTGATTCAACTTCTTATCTTCTTTGGGAAAAAGGTCCTAGAATAGGTTTGCTACTGCCTTTGCCTTTGCAGAAGTGGCCACCCATCAGAATATTGCTCTTTTCTTCATCTGCAGAAGTTGTTTTAAACATTTCCTTTAGGTGGTTTTATTGCAGCCAATTTTTATGATTTTCATCGTGTGATTGTTCAGAATGCATGATAGCTGCATCTTCAACCTTTTTCCTTTATTTGGCATTTGTTTTTCATCACACAAGCATTGCTGTGCTTGATCAGACAATCAACTTGGCAAATGCAAAGTCGTTGCCAGAGGTATCAGGAGAAGGTGCAGAGAACCTGAGGTGGGCAATTATCCCAGATATGGTTGTCTTATCTGAGGATGCTCAAACTATATACAGGAATGATGTGTTGGTTGCACTGTAACCAGTGTGAGAAGCTCTGCAGATTCAAATAAGATCAGGCATTCATTAGTAGTTTTCCTTTTTTTTTTTCTTCTTTTTTTTTTTTTTTTTTTCCCATGTATAGTTATGGGTATTAAAATAATAACTTTTCATGATAACATAGGACAGACAGTCCTATGCTTGAAGACTGTATAACTCTATAGTTTAGAAGATACAGTTTCCTCTGTTCAGCCAATAATGTTATCTTGTTAGGTTACAGGGATCTTTCTGCTTGAGCAACCTTCCCAGTGGTTATGACCTATTCTGTCCTTCCCAAATAGCACTGCATTGATTTTTGTCACTCTGCCATGCTCAGGAAGTGCCTCTTTTGTCAAAGGCCTCTTTTACTGCCAGGTATTCAGACTCATCTGTTTTAGCACTTCAGTTTCTCATATTGGTATGCAGGACTTTATTGCTTCTAATTCTGAACTTATGCCTTTTTGGCATTTCTTTTTCCCCATATTTTATTTTTCACAGTTCAAGACCTCCAACATCCTGAAAGCATCATACATGTGTCTTTTTGCTCTAATTTGTCTCATACTTCAGCTGTGGGTAATTCTGTCCTTGTCTGCGGTTATCTCTTGATTATAGGCTCTGAATTTTACAAATTACGTTTTCTTTGACACTGTGCAGTATGGAATGCTTTGGCAAACAGAACCCTCTGCCCATAAACCGTTCAAATATGTGGCCAGCTTGTCCCTTAGAAGTGAGCCCTTGGCCATGACTTTTATTGACCTCTTAATGACTACCTGCTTTTCTGGCATACAAAGCAGCTGGTTGTCTGGCAAAGACATCCTTTGGTTGGTATCATCAGTTACTGCGTTCCTCACCTTCAGTGTGTTCAGGCTTGATTTATCATGAAGCTCACATTTCTGGGGACCTGAGTTGGGTACCTGCCCACAGCAGGTCTGAATAGCACGTGCTTGGTCATCACTCCAGCTTTTCTAATGGGGGTCACCACTGAAATGTTTTAGTTCCTTTTGTGTGAGAGAGTTAGACTGTATGGGCATTTGCCCATGCTTTATTGTCAGACTTCAGCTGTCATCAGATATGGTTTTACTGAACTTGCTCAGTCAGAGTGAAAGATGCTAGGTATTAAAATGTGTTTCAGCAGTGGCTTTGTTTGACACTGCAAAAACCAAAGACATTTGTTTATGCTTGCTGACTTCTTTCCCAAATCCGTGCTTCATGAAATATCACTGATGGATGTCTATTAAGGGAGCAGCAATTAGGCACATTTATTTGGTAAGTCAACAAGTACCTGACTGAGCAAAATGCTGCACGTCAGCTCCACGTTACGCAAGGACTGCCAGCTTTTAAGAAACTCTGGTGTTGTCTTCAGCTGTTCACTATATCTGTGTTCCCATGTTGGTGAAGACTATGTCACTCAGCAAACTAAAATACTGTAGTCTTATAATAGAACATAGTTGAAAGGGAAAAAATATTTATATATAGCTCCCAAATGAAAGAATCGCATTGCCAAAAACTATTTTTCCCCCCAATTTTATGAATTTCTCCAATGAATAGACCTTTCTTTTTGCAATCATGCCTCAGTTGCATTCCTAGACTATCATGGTTATGTACCCCTTTATTATAGTAAGGTAATACTCCAATTCTCCAGAGGCAGATAAATAAATGCAAAAGTATCCCTGTGACATATATGACTTAAAGTAAAACCCCTGGGGGTCTCATCCAGGTTTGCTTTAAGCACGTTTGGCAGTGTCCTGGAGAACATCCTCCTCCCTTCATTTTGCCAAGATTGCTGTCTGAAGGATGACAGAAGAAAAAAAGAAGTTGCAGATGTTTTCTGCATTAAGTAAAGAGCTTTCTCCGTGAATTTATAAGTTCTATAGCTGTTTATGATTCAATGATGGCTTCTGTTTGGGTTATATTTTGTAATTAGCGGACAGAACAGATGGCACACCTCTTTTTAAAGTGATGTGTACAGTAACCCACAGTGCGTGGTACTCGCTGTCTTGCTTACCAGATCTGGAAGAAAACTTGCACTTGTTTTTCTCAGCCTTGCTGTGCCGGAGCTTTACAAGGGAAATGTCGGCAGAAACTTTGACCAAATCTCATTTAACAGCAGGAGTACTTCTGCTGCTACATGGGTTAAGAAACTATATCTAGTTAGATGTAGCTGGGAGAGGGCATCAGGTAACATCAAATACCATGGGCAGCAACATCCGTTTAGAGACTGTCAAGTGACCAATTGAGCAGCAGAGGGACCAGTTAGAAAGGGAAGCTTTGGCTAAAACATAAAACTAGTTTAGAGCATTCCAGAGATTCCTAGGTGAGTCCCTTAGTAAAAGGGACTTATCTTGATCCTTGATGAGTTTCAACAGGTGATGCGTCTTCACCACCACTCCAGTGTCCTCCTGTCCTTTCAAGGGCGTGTAATTTTTCATTGCTTTTATGCTGCTGAATTGCTTTGTTCCCTGAAATAGGTGCAGGCAGGACTCCATTACAGCTTAAGGTAAGATGACACAGATGAAGCATTCGCTTCAGCAAATGTCTGCTAATGAAAGATTTGCTTTTACTGTAATAGTTGTTTTCAGTCTTCCTACAGAGAAAATGTAACAGAACTGATGTGTTATCAGATGCAGCAGTACCCCACCTTTGCTTTTTGTAAGTGGTGTCAAGTGGGCATTCATTGCAGAGATGCAGACACATTCCCTTTTGGTAAAAGCAAGAGCAAAAAAGTGTGAGGTATCAGTGGAAAATATGTCTGAAATGGAGTTCCTTGGAGTCCTTTCCCTTATAATCTGTTTAGAAGAGAGTTTATATGACTTTGGCTCTGGGTCTAGACAAGTGTAGCACCTGGCAGGCAGGTAGGATTTATTACCAGAGGTGCATTTGGAGTTTATCTGTGGGATAAAATAGAAGACAGTTTGAAGCCTTGTTTTTTCTTCCTTTTCAAAGGCTACTTGTTTTTCTATTGCCCTAGCATTAATCTGGATGTTTCACCATCCACCATCTATTCCCCTGCCGATATTCTGTATCTTTCAAGCAGCAGTTGTAGCCTGTAAAGTTTGTATTAGTATCACTGTGAGAATTCAGAATGACCCAGTGCTATTCTGTAGTCTTTTTGTTTCCATTCCTCTGCTTCTGCTTCATTAAATTCCCTTTTGTTTTCTTTCCTTTGGTCAATCTTTTTCTTGTATTCAATCCTCTGTTTTTGGTAAGCATGCAAATGCTGGCCTTACAGAGGGAGCTGGACCAGATGTTAATGTCTATCATTATACTCACTGGGAACCATCCCATGGAATCCACTATTAAAGTTCTGGATCATGGTTCTTTTGTGTGGACATTCCCACATTTTCCCTTTCATGTCACTGTGTTCTCATTAAAAGATGAAAAGCCCCAAACCTGGAATTCCTCATGTTTCCTTGATGGTGTTTTGAATTAACAACCATAATGTTGGTTCACTGCATCTGCCTGTATTTGTCAGCATTCTTTATATCGCTCTGGTTAAAATTTAGGCCTCTGATGCATGGTCAGATTATCATGTCAGCTGATTGCTGAGGATAATATAGTCTTACAACATGTTTGTACCAACTCCGTTTAGCTTCACCCATAATGAAAAATTCATGTTTCTTGCCGTGACTGTTGCTGAAAACACACAGCAGCATCACAGCAGATGAACTGACAAATGACAGTATTGCTGTGGAGAGAGACCTCAGTTTAAAGGTACTGGGATAGGGATTCTAACAAACAGGGTCAGGCTTTCACTGACCAGATTACTAGGGATAGCTCATGTTTTTCTTACCTGCATTGAATACTGTTGTGTTCAGTTGATGGTCCTATTGATTTCTGTTGTTTTATTTCTAGTAGGAATTACTAACCCATGTGACAAGACATCAGAATTTGGTCTGACAGATGACAGCAATAGAGAACCCCCACCAGCCTCTCCTTTCAGTTGAAGACTAATGGTGCTTAACTCTGGAAGTAAAATGTTATTTGCTGTGTATGACTGCAGTTTTGCCAGAGACTCCTCACTCAAGCTGCTTGATCTTGTTACTTTCTAGCCCCAAAACACTTAATGTACATTCTTAGTGAAAAATCTGCCTCAGATTATACTTAGCCTTGGGCTGAAAGCTGCAAGAAATTCATAAAGCTAAGCAGATGTGGTTGGGAGGCCAGGTGACATGCCCCATGATCCCATCCCTTAGAGATCTTTAGTAGAAGTGTCCCGGCCGTATAATCGTGTTCACAAATGGCCCTGCTGCTTCCAAGCAAATAGACTTTTTTCCCCCAGCAGCATTGTACTTTTTATCCTCTTCCATTCTTTTTTTTCCTTTTTTTTCCCTAGGGCAGGAAGGGGAAAAGGTTGTAGCAGCATTTCAGGCTGGTGTTCCTGTGGCTCTAAGAACTGCGTTTTGTCAACTGCTCTCTGAGTTCCAGTCTTTTTACATAACGAATTCTCGGGTTATGAGGTGCTGAGGGTAGAGAAGAGTGTTTCAATGATTAATATCACTGCTGGGCATCAGGATGTCAGATGGCTGCTGCAAATGAGATTACAAAAAGCGGAGACTGAGGCCGGTTTTCTGCTGGGTGCCCAAGGGAAGAAAGCCAGGTTTTTAAAGGTATTGAGAAACCAAAATATAAAGCAGATATCTCCGTGTCTGCATGCAGCTTTAGGTGCTTAATGATTTTAGATACACAAACCGGCTGCCTTTCTCTCTTTTCTTAATATCCAGTAGTGATTACAGAGCTAAGTAATACCTTTGATTTTAATGAAACCTGTTCCATTCTTATGGTAAGAAATCAGCAGGAAAAATATCCCTGTTATTGTAAAAATAGACAAAACTGCTCAGATGCAGATGAGGAGCGTGAGGAGCCCAATTGCTGGCCATATGCATGGCTGTAGTGGTCACGAAGGCCACAGTAGTCTGCTGAGATACTCGTAGAGGCTCTGGTGCACAGTGTGAGTGGAATGGTGAGGCTCACCTCGATGCCTCGCAGGAGCACACCACCTGTGTCTTCAGGGTTTATCTGGGAGATCACTGATTGCAAGAGCTGGAAAAGGAGCAGCACCCTTTTTGCATTATGAAGTTGTTAAAGAGGTTGGAAGTGACTTTTATTGATGTCTTCTATTTTCAGCAAGTTATCAGAATGAATTTATTCTTCTTGGTAGGATATTGTACAGGAAGGCAGAGGAGTGGCAGCTTAAGGATATGCAAAGCATCTTATAGGGGATATTTCCCTGATATCCCAAACATTATTTATTTGACCATTTGTGTAGTTAACCATTCCCTTCTTTTCCTTCTTATTCTTAAAGCTGTATTAATAAGTACTGCTACTCGTCTGGGTGCTGGTAGAATCAAAGGTATTGTAGGCTACGAGGATGTGACTACAACCACAACCTGTCCCCAGGAAGCTGACCTAGCTTCCATGGCAGGAAATCTTCTATAAAGGTGACAGATTGTTAAATTGCAAGAGTGTGATGCTCTTCAAATAGTTGATTAACCACTGAACACCTATACTTAACCACTGAATGTCTGGTATCTTCCTGCCAGTTGGAAACTATTTGTGGATTTGTGAAAGAAAAACTGCCTGCACTGTAGTTTTGGATGGACCTGGCAGGTGTGGAGCTGCTCAGCTCCCTAGACTCTGCCTCATTATATTCATTAAACTCTATACAGACCTTAAGTGCTGACAGGAGTGCTAGGTGATTGATCCTGCTCTGTGTTTCCTCTGCAGAAGTCATTTTCTAAGCTCTGGTGCTTGGCAATACCACTGACTTAACCCAAAATGGGCTAGACAAAGGTAAAAGCATCAAGAGATGCGTGATCCAGCAGCTGCTTGGTCTTTATTGCTCCCTGCTCATCATGGAGACCAAGTTCATATGCAAGTTAAAGATAAAGCTTAAAGAAGATTTATCTGTGAATCCAGCCATTGCACAGAACTGATGATTGCACTTGCCTAACCTGGGCACTGGCATCCTTCAGGCCTGGCAGAGTTCCTCCTCTTGTACCATCTTGCCTCTCGTTTTGCAAAGCTCTTCACTGCTCTGATAAATTCTGCTGCCCATGTGTTTTCAGTGTCTCCCTGTCCATCTAATAAGCAATTGCTTTGTTCTGACAACTGGAAAGCTGCCTGCAAACAATTGGTGTGGCCGCATGGCAGCCCTCATCAGGAGGAGGCAGTAGGGAATGCTGATGAGAAGAACAAGTCGCGTGGTATGGAAAAGTAGGTTATGTCCATACACCTAGAAAAGAAGGGGTTTGGAAAAGGATGTTAAAGTGAAATTAGGTGTGTTTGTTTGTTTGGTTTGGTTTTTGTTTTTTTTGCTATCAAGTAGGCATGGCAGCTAAACAACTCAAATTGAATTCTAGATGCTCTTTCTTAACACTGCTGGCTCTATGTTACATCCCATGTGTGCTGGAGGTGAACCTTGGACAGAGCAGGCCTACCAGTTCCTGGCTTTGCACGCAAGTTCTGGTTCTGAGTGCTTGTCCTGTCCTTTCTGACCTGTAAAATTGAACCTGGGTTTGCTCACTGAAATAAGTGCTCCAGGTGCTGTCAGCTGCTGTAATGCTACTTTTTTTAGCTCGCGCAACAGTATCGCCTTGTTCCTCCAAACTGACCTTGTCATGTTCAACAGCGTTGGATTTTCTTTTCCTGATTCTCTTTCACTCTCCTTCCTAAGCTCTTACCTCTCCATTTACCGTGCTGCAAATCTTTTTATTGTTCCCTTAGGTTGTGATCGACTCTCTAGTAGCAAAGTGTTTTACAACACTTGCAATGAGGACGTTGGGTAAAAATTAGTTGTATTCTGTGCTACAGTCTAGCTTTTTGTTTCCATCTTTCCTTTCTTCCTTCCCTTCCTAGCCTGTTCAGTTGTGCAAAAGAAGCAGCAGTATGAGTGTATATTAGACACTCCAGATCTTGTGGTCTCCAGCAAACTATTTTTTGTTCTGTGCAGTGTGAATTGATTTTATTCTCCGTTCTCATCTGCTGGACTTTTTCTTGATTCAAGGACCAATCTAATCTCTAACTTTTTCTATACTCTGCACACTCTCATTCCACTTCTCAGATTAGATCTGGTTGGGGGGGTTGTTCCACAGTGACAATACTGTAATTTCATCACCCTTTTTTTTTGTTTCCCCCAAGATGCAACATAATTTCCTGTGAGGTCTCCGCAAGAGGTTGCTGTGCTGTGAGGCAGTAACTTATCTGAAAATACGAATACCAAAAGCCATCTTTTATTCATAGTAACGTATTCATGACATATCAAGAATTTCTCTAAAATCTCATCAGCACTATCTTAGCTTTAAATTTGTTCTTGCTGGTTAGAGAGATTGGCATGTAAGTATTTTCTAGTATCTTGAAAGGCCTTTCCTCCTTGGTATTACTGAAGAATCTGCTTTGTATTACCTTGCAGTGTCTGCAAGCTGTTGGGATTGTGATGCCAGGTTGCATAGGCTTTTCAAAGTCTTTATGGCTGAGTTAACTGCTGAGGGCCTTGTCCTTTACCTAAAGTGGAGCAACTGTCATAACTGCATTTTATTTCGTGCCCTGTACAACTCCCTGGGCAGCTCTACCCACAGCATTATGATCCCAAGCACAAATGTGTTCCTCTGCCTTTGGTCAGGCCTGTATTTCAGGTGGTGATACAACAGATACTGTGTGGGACATTATCAGAATATTTTCCCATTTTATAATTGTGTAAAAATCTTTTTTGGAAATATTTGTTTGCATAACATGGTGAGATTTTATTCTTGGTGAGTCCTGAAGAACTGCGATGGTCATGATTGTTAGGAGTGAGATCAGGAGCCTCATCAGAAGCCAGTAAAACCATTGGAGGGAGGATGACCTGATAAGCTTTAAAGCAGAGCCCTTCTCCAAGCCCCTGTATCTACTGAATAAGAAGGGGTAAGCATTTACAGATGATTTTTGTTTGTTTTTCTCTGCTTTTTATCTCACTTCTCTCATGTCTTTTCTTCCTTTTCACTTTGGGTACCATTTCCAAGCCAGCTGTCCCAACTGTGTTTTCTCATTGCCACCTCATTTATAGTAGCATTTACAAACCTTATACAGACTTGCAGGAGATGTTTTGCTTTTCTTTTTTTTCCCCTCATGTAAAGGTGGGGTCAACCACTGTATTCTCCTTCTTGTATGTGGCCCTTCTGAAGTGCAGTTAATACTTCAAAGAATTTTTCACTTCATTTAATTGATGCTTCTTACTTGCTATCACGTCTTGAATAGGGACATTACAGTTTTGATCCTACGAGTCTGTAAACCTCACTGTCTGCTTCCACAGTTCCACAGAACCCAGAGCTATTGGGCTGGTTATGGAGCGCGATCTCTCTGCCAGCAGGAGGGAAGGATTCAGATTTCTTGTACTGGAATGTCGGGAAAGTTATTTGAGGCCTAGTGTTGTACCACTGATTTCAAGGATCTTCTTTCAAATGCTTCAGTGGATGCACAGTCACACGTAAGTGTGTACCTGGGGATCTTTGCCAACTCTTGAAGATCTTACATTCGCATTTTAAGCAGGATAGATTGCATTTTAATACCAAGCATTGCGGTCCAGGGGTAGGCTGATGTGGTGGAGATGCGCGTTTTGATGATTCCAGTGGGATGACATTTTTATCCATTCTGACAATTTTACTTACAAAATGGTATTTGTAAAGACTTTGTAATCAGCATAGAGTGAATAGGTTGTTAGCAATTTGGAAAGCATGGGGAAGACACGGTTGCTCTGAGAGCTATACCTGGCTGTACACTAAAGCACACTGTGAGTGAAGAGTTGCTTGCATGCATGGAACAGGTAGTGATGCTTTGAAGATATGCATGGGGCAAGCCAAGTGGATTTGCTTGTCAAGAGTTCAGTCCTGTTCTTTTCAGTGAAACGCATGCAGTAAATTCTCTCCATGTAAAGTAGAGATTTTGGTGCTCCCGTGGTGTGCCAAGTGTTTCCCTAGGTGTGTGTGTTTGGCAGGAGCTGCAGACAGGGAAAGACAGTTTTCATGTGAGGGGCGTGGGCCTCATCTGCCTGCTGTGGGACAAGAAATTATGTTGCTGTTTCAGAGACTCATTGGTGGAATCTAATTAAACCACTGCTTTAAAAGGACTAAAGATCTTCCCTTAAGTGGATTTGTTTGCTGGCAATTTGGTATGAAATCAGAGGATTGGGAACAGATGATTGGGTTTTTTTCTTTTCTTCCCCCCCCCCCCCCCCCCCCTTTTTTTTTTCCAGTTTAGTTTTAAAAGATTAGGAACTGCAAAATACATAATACAGACTTCTGGCATCATTAGCAATTCCTTTTGCTTTATTTTTCCTGTCACTCAGTAATGAGTAATGAACTAAGCTGGTATTAAAGGAAACTTAACAAGCTATTGCTTTTTAAATTGCAAGTCTCACAATATGTCTCACTCGCTATTAATTTTAAATAACTCCCATTTTTGTTGCTGCTTTTCTGTTCCTTGTGAATTTTGCATAATATTTGCATTCACACATCTTCAGTCCTCTCCACAAAGATGCAGTGATTGGGCTCTCTCTGTTAGAGCTTCCAGCACCCAAGAGCAAATGGTATTTGTAGGCAATGAAAAGTCAGAAAAAATACGATCAAAGCCAGAGTGTACATGAGAGGCAAGACGGTCTGTGAATTTCACTGCTGCATTGAAGTTGCTGGAGTTCCTGGAAGGCACTCAAAATTTCAAGTCTATTAACAGCATTTGTAATTGAGCTACTGAAGTCAGTAGTGATTGTGAGCCTGAGGTTTATCTTACTTGAAAGCTGTCCCTGGCCGCTTGGCTGTAGGGAAGCTGCAGTTTGAATTGTTGGTCCCATTCAGCTGGTATTTTTGATCCATCTAGTTTAAAAAGACGTTTATTGATGGAAACATGCAGATTGCTGAGGTCAAATGGCATTTTGGTACAAGAGGATCAGAGGATATATAGTAAGCATGGAAAAGAATGATGAATGCAATTTCAAGTACTTCAGTTTTCCATTTCACAAAAATTTAACAACAGATGACATCTAGCAAAGGTGAGAGATTACTTTGACACTGATAAAGGAAAATACCTCGGAATTAACCTACTTGGGCTTGTTATCATAAGGTATCAGTGAAGATAGAAGAACCATATCTGAATGCAAAATATGTGACTCTGTGTTCCTCCTCTTTCCTCTCCTCAAGAGACTTTGGCATTGAGGATATGTAGCTTCTTTAGTCTCTTAATTCCTGGACTGTGCACAACAGAGAAATCTTTGTGTGTTAAGAGTTAAAGCACATATGGGTTTGGAAGGAGTTTTCTAAGTGCAAATTATTGTTTCACTGTGCACTCTGGAACTGACTTCCCCGCTCTGAAGCATCTGCCACTGTCAGAGATAAGTTGTAAGAACAGGTGAAATGCTGGCCTAATTTAAAATTTCCCTATCTAAACAGATTGTGATGCTGTATTTACTTAAGGAATATGTGGCAAAACCTGTAGTTTTTGTTACCGTGGGCCATACTGCTGGCAGTGTGTGTTTGAAACGGTGAAAATCAGGAAGAAAAGCCTATTAAGTGCTGTGAAATATGACCGCGGTATTTAAGGATCAGACAGTGCCTGTGCATTGCAGTCTGGAGCAAGTTCCTGGAGTAGTACTGCTGAATACTGCCCTTGTCCTCTGCTTCAGCTACTCCCATGGAGGGATTTGCTGCTGTTCTGAGTGGAAGTTCTGAGCTGGTACAGCCATTTCAGACTGAAATATTGGGCTCTTGCCTCCTGAGAAACAGGCTCTGTAAAACCATCTATGTTCAGGCCCAAATAAATGGATGATTTCAAATCCCTCTTTGCACTTCAGACTGTAAAATGCCAAATTTCAGGGCATAAATAGTGAAGTATAGCACCTTGCTCTGTGCCTGACCCCAGAAATACAGACTAGCTTGTAGATTAAGGTATTATTTACTGTAGGCATGAGGATTGGAATTTAGCCATTTCTTGAGTAAAAGAGAGTACTTTATGCCAAGTGAAGGTATTAGATGAGTGATGCCATCTCATTCTTGATAGGAGCATAAGAGTAATCCCATCTAAATACGGTTCTACAAGATAGAGCTTAACAATTTTAGAGAGGAGTCATTACGGACAATCAAGTAAATAGAAGGTATTTAGAAAGAAAAAAAAGCCCACAAGCTTGAGTAGTTATTTACCCGATGGCTTAACGCATGTAGGAAGAGGAGTGGTTATCCTGTCAGGCATCCTATGTACCTGTCAGAGTGTTTTCTGTTTCACACTATACATATTTATACAATCAGATTGAAGACTTCAATGCAAAGGGGCTATTGCTGGCTGTGTTATGTAGGTGTTCGATGATGATGGGAATATCTTTGGCAATAGAAAAGTGACTTCTTTAAAATAGGTGAGGCACAAATTTGTTTTGTCCTCATGCTTTTATGGATACATGAAGAAGAAGGGGCAGGAAGGGGAGATGGAGAGTTACCTGAGCTCTTCTTGGGTGAATTCCTTGCTCTGTTCAGCCCGATCTGCTCTCAGGCTAACCAAGCTTTCTTAGCTCAGCACCCAGCAGCCAAAATGTCTGTGGAAGGTCTGCCTGTCCATAGCATCAGCTCAAGGACAGATCCTTGGACTGCAGTCTTGCTTGAAGTCTCCAGTTCTTTCAAACTGTTCCTTTTCAGAAGGGCAGGGCTGCAGAAAGTGTTTCCGCTATTCTTAGACATTTCATCTTGGGGTTAGGTTCTTTTTGTGAGGTTATGCACGATGTGTGCTTGAGCTTGGAGCTGGCTCTGTTCATGGAGTGGTTTGGGTTAGGGTTCGGACTTCAGTGCACTGCTGCATCATTGAGGTGCCTCAGCCAGATGCAGGCACTGATGGGGAAGGTGCAGTGCAAGCACTCAGGAAGAGAACTTCTGCTCAGAAAAATGCAAAACAGGCAAGAAAAATCAGAAAGAGGATTTGTTCACTGAGAACTGAGCTCTGCAAGGCCCGAGTATCAAGCGGGGAGCAGTTTTAGTAAAGATTTGAGTTCAGTGAAAAGTCAAGTGCTTGTTTCATGTTTTCTGTTGGATGTGGGCAAAGTAACAAAAAGAGCAGCTGAACCTCTGATGCTAGGAATCGAAGCACCATCAGCGATCCCAGTGGCTCTGAGGAGTGCTTGGCCTGGCACTTCTTGCATCATTTTTATGCGTTTCCTTAGGTCAGTTGGCAGGCTGAAATGACTCACAGTGCTCTGAAGAACCAGGAACAGCAGGAGAGCTGTGGGGCTGTGCTGAGGGCTGTCAGCATGGTGTATTTGCAGCTTTGCCAATCACCTCTCCATCTCCTGCATGGGTACGGCCGCTTTGTTTGCCCTCCAGCTTAGCAGAGCACTTACATTTGCTCCCATAGAGAAAAATGCTTACACAAATGAGAAAATGGAAAAGGCATCTATTTATCCATAACAAAATCCAGGAGGAAGGTTTGCAAGTGATGAGAACTTAGCTTTGAAGTTTCTGTGATGTTGCCAGAGGCATGGGTTCAGAACAGCCATAGAGGTGCTGGGTCCACACTGGCCTCTGCCTGGCCTTTGTCTCCACTCTGCTTCTAATCACTGTCGAAGTTTTCAGTGTTTTTCCATCTGCCATGGTTTCCTGTTATTGCGGAGCTGTGTTGATATTTGTGTTTTATTGACTTTCTGTCCAGTCCAACGTTCAGATATCGGTGCAGTTTCTTTTCGTTGTTGCTATCTCTGATGAGTTACAAGCTGTATTTCAAATGTAGTTAAAGCCAGAGAATGTATATTTTGAAGTGTGGTTTCGGTCAGGGAAGTGACTAAGTGAAAATAACTCCATCCTTATTGTAGAATGGTTCCCCAGTGTATTTTTGAGACATTTGATTATTTTGACAAATACAAGTCTTTATGCTTCCTCTCCCTGAAGACCTTGTAAAACTATGGAAGAGCGGCCTGCAGTTTTTTCTGCCTTGAGCATCTGCTGCTTTAACTCATTGGCACAGTTCTGAATATGCAATTCTCAGTCTTTATTACCTGAGCCTGCTATTAGAGACAGTAGAAAAATAGCACGATTTTTCCAATCTCAGAATGAGATTTCTGAACTGTCAAGAGGAAAAAAGCCCATGACTAAGTTGTAAACTGACTAATAAGTGAATTAATGCTGGCTTTCTGCTCTCCCTTCTGTATAAACTGATTGCTCCAGTGCCTGGAGGGTTCAGCGTCAGCTCATGTAAGAAGGGGTAAGGGCAAGAGATCTATCTCATTAGGGCAGAGCGGTGCATAAACATACAGCACCATCTGTGTTCTCCTCATCCTCTCATAGAGGCTGGTATGTCAGCACCTATGCACTCTCATGAGTGCCCATGCCCAGCAGTTATAGTAAACAGAGCAGGAGACTACACCGCTCTTTTTTCACTCCTTCCACACTCTGATCAGGCATGCTGAGGCTTTGCTTCTGCCTTGCTCATTAGGGACAGAGCTGAAATGTAAAATCTCTATTTCAGTCCAGATTTTAAGCCTCAGGAAGTGGAGACTATCTCAAATTAAGGATTTTGTTTCAGGTCCTTGTGCAGCCATGGAAAGCTGTAACATCAGCTGGGTCTGCACTTGGTGTGACCCTTCTGCTCCATCAGTAAAGAGGGAGGAAGCTCTATCCTGTTGGCAGTGACCTGGGATCCCAAGCTGCCTGAAACAAATAATAAGCACTCATTTAGTGCATCTCTGGTAACAGAAGTTTTGTGCCTCTTTCTACTGATTTAGCAAGCTGTTACTGAAAACGTAGCATAGGGCTGTGAATCCTACCATGGATCGAGCCGACTCAACACTGCAAGTGCAAATTAGGGTAAGATGCTGCACAGTGGGTACAGAGAGGAGCTGTTGGTTTTATTTTTACCCACCACATTATCCCCAGACTTTGAACTCTGAAGCTGGTTGGCAACTCGTTCATCAGCCTTTGGAGATCTGCACGAAGGATCCATGCATCTTGTACCATCTGAGCCCCCTCTTAAGAAGCATTTGATGCAATTGGTTGCAGTTGGGTTTTTGTTCTCATAAACAGAATAAGTATAGACTAAATGGATTTTCATTTACATATTTTTCCTGTAGTTTTCTTTTTCAGAAGGTATGAGGAAAGGGAGTTGTTCTATTTAAGAAAGAAACTTGTAAGATTTGTTGAGGTTGTGGCTTAGTGCTCTGCTGTGCTAAGATAGAAGCTGGTAGTGAAAGCTCTTACATGCTTGTTGTGTTCCTTGTATACGTAGACACTATTCTCTTGACACTCATGAATTTAAGTAGTTATGAACATAAATCTCCTTCAGAGGATTAAAGAAACACATGTTCCATCAAGCTGAGATGTACTCTCATCATTTAATAGATAGTTAGTCCCTTTGGGGCTCTGACTGTGCCCTGTTGTGGGGATTTGGAATTATTTTCTGTAAGGAGTTTTCAGGTCCAGGTCGCAGCATTAGGATGATGCTTGTTCCTCTGTAGTCTTAAGTGCTACCTCAAGGAAAGATCCTGGCTGAGTTAAGCTGGAATCACAGAACAAACTTACTAGAGGGGAAAGACCGAAGTAGAAATCAGCCTCTGGTTTGGGTGCTTGATCTGCACGATGGTTCTGCCTGGTGTCTGCTGCTCACAGCATGTCTTTTGGTTGTTAGGAAGTGTTGGATCTTCAGCGAAATTAAACCCTTGTTATTTTGTTGCCTGCGTTCAAAAGCTGCTTTGTGATGGAAAGAAGCTTTCAATTGTGATGATAGCATTGCAGATGAGTTAATTGGGAAATTAACCTGCATTTAAGGACAGTTGTGTGCACTTCCCCTGCTATGGGCTTTGTCAAACAAGTGACTCAAATATAAAGTGTTAAAGAAATCACAGGCCTTCCCGGAGCATACTTAAAATCTTCTCTGTTTTAAGAAGATCCTGAGGTTGCGTGTTTTAATTTTTAAATATATTTTTCTATGGGTATCATTCTGTTTAAGGGTATTTCCATTGCATCCATTTAATGGTGATTTTCACAGTAAGCACAGCCCCTAGTGCAGAATGCAGCAGAGAAAGAATTGTAGTTCTAAAGGAACCTTCTGGCTTGCATTAGGCTTTTCTTTTGCTGATTTACAAGCCAATATTAGTGAATGCAGAGTCTGTTACCACTGGGAGATGAAGGAAATACCTGAAGTGATTCAGAGATAAATTCTATACATGCCCTTTTTTCTTGGTCACCTTTTGGTGGTGTGGTCTATGAGGAGCAGTGTTCTTCTTGGGAAGCAGCAGGTCCAAGGGTGGAAAGAAGTCCTGTGAATGAGGTCAGGCATGTGAGTTACTGCAATCAAAGTGTGCTCTTTGCTCCACAAACAGTAGAACAGATGGCACTGGAGTTTATAAAATCGGGTAGTAAGCTCTGATGGAGAGAAGTACCTTAAATGTGTGGATCCGTCCCAACTCGGAAAGCCCCAGTTTGACTACATGAATAATCAAAGCAGGATCTTCTTGTGCTGACCAGCCGAGGGTCTGTCATCATTTCTTACAGGGAGCATAAGGTACATACTTACAGCAAATGAAGAGCACACATTTCCTGGGAGAGGATGAAAATGTACTACAATTCCCTTCATTCATTGTGGCTGTGGCATGAGTTCTCTTATGACTATAGGTTCTGCTGCATTCCTGGCAGGGCATGATCTCAGAAATCTCAAGGTCCTGTGTCCAGGCTTTACACTGACCTTCCCTCCTTTGAAGCACTATTGATTAGAGTCTTGAAGAGCTGCTCTGCAGTTTCCTTGGCTATGCAAAATGTGCAGCTTGTAGCTGTGCACTGGAAGAGCACTTTCTGAAAGGGGGAAGACTGTTAGCCTCTCCATGGTTGTATTTTTATACATCTTACTAATGAGTCCCAACTCGTGCAGTTATTATAACAGAGACCCGCACAGTTGGAGCCTCTTGTCAGCCGCTAAGCTTCTGCTCTTCACAAAAGGAACATTTTCTAAAGTTCAGCAAAGTCTTAGGAACAACAGGGGTTCTCTAATGAGGCTCCATTGTCTCCAAGGTGTGAGTGATTTTCTCTCCTCTAGCAGGAGGCTGTCTTAGCTCCTTGTAGCCGAGTGCCTCCTTTCCAGCTCCCTGCAGACCGGAGAGGAGGGAGTGCTACAGGAGAGTCACAGCACAGAGGCTTCATAGCACTTGTGCAAAAACCACATCTGAAGCATACTATGGATTTTCTTTCTCAGTGCCTCCTGAGCATCTGTCTTATCTGGTTCTCTTTTAGTACACAGCTTAGGCGAGACTGTGCCTATAATAGATGGATTCATGAGACAACACCTGTGTTGTGAGTTTTAGGATGCAGGAAGGCCTGGCTGCTCCCTTAGAGGAGGGGGCCCATTGGCCACATGCAGTGACATAGCCGGGGGGCAGAGACACAGCTGACTGTTAAGACAGGGCTGGAACTGGGGACGCGTCCATCCCCACAGCAGCTGAAACAGGGCCCCCAGGGAGATTGGTAGGTTACATGGAAGTATGTGGTGCCTGATCACGGATCTCCAGTAGTTTCTTGCTGCTTTAAATGCTGGTGGGTATTTTGGCTGGATCTGAAGGCTCATGGCTTTAGCTTTATTTAATTTAATTTTTTTTATAGCCTTTCAATATTCCTGACCTGTTCAATCTCTAAGAAAGGGAAAACATGCTTTCCAGATAAGTGGTGTGTGGCAGAGATAAATCAGCTATAAGTTGCTTGATTTCCTCCTAGAGCAGCTGCTTTTACATAATTTTTTCTTGACATCTCTGAGAGGCCTGATGAGGTATGGACTGCACTGTTTCTGCAGCACAGGAGCACATAGCTCTTTTTCAAGAGCAAAGTGCCAACCTGAATTTTGTTATGCATTGCATAGGAACTACCTGCAGAGTTTTTACAAGCCTGAGGTGGAGGGAAGCAAACTGCAGGCATATGGATGACCTTCAGTGAGTCAGTCAATATCAGTTTCCTTTGCCTGTACTACCTACAAGCTTGTGGCTGGACTACAGTCAGTGCTTTTCATTCCTAAAAACTTTACTCTTTCAGAGGTCTCCAAGGAATCTCATTTCCCTTCAGTATTTTTGGGAACAATTCAAGGGACAGTGAGAAAATAGAGGGGTTTAGGAAAAGTCGTTTGTTAGCCTATTGCCTGCAAACCTCTGGTCTTTAGTGCTTTTGCTGAATATGTTCTCAGCTTCACAAAGGCAAATCACTTTCATTTTTTGGATGTAGAGACTTGTCAGCTAGAAATGTGACCTGAACCAATAGTTCATTTCACACTGTAGGTACTGCTCAGCAGTTGGTATGCTGTGTGAGCCTGGTAACTGCAACTGAAAATGGAGTAAAAGCCTCCATCTGCCAGGAATTTGAGAAAGCAGAAGGAACCCAAGGTGGGACCATCTACTGACGTCTAATGTGGAGAACTAGGGGAGAAACATGGGTGGATCTGAAAAATGATTTCTTGTGCTCTACAGACCTTTTTTATTAAGAAAGTACACTGTGAAATCTACCTTGTGTTAGCTCTAAGCTCACAAGAAATAATGTTAGGCAATGTAGTCATGTTGCATTCACAGACTGGGTTGCATTAGCCATAATAGTCTCTATTCTAAGTCTAAGTAGCTATTCATTGGGAATAAGGAGCTAAAAACTCTTCCATTTCATAGCTACAATATCAAATAAAATGTATATTAAAGAGACGTGATCTTAAGAACTGTACTTACACCATCTCTATTCCTTCAGGACCTTGACATCATTCTGGTCTAAGTGATTCTGCTGAGGCCCATTGCTTTTATCATGAGTTAGTGCTTCTAAATGGTTAACTATTGCATGTCTATAGGCCTTCAAGTGCCATATTCAGGATCGCAGGTAAACTCTGCATCTTTGTAGACTGCTGAAGGACTAGCAGGACTCTGAACCAGAGGACTTGGCCTTTACTTGTGCTGTTGTATTAGGTGAGGGGAAAATCCCAAGGGAGTATTTTTTCATTTATGTAGTCACTAAGGCAGAGAAAGTTCTTGGGATATGCCTGGATATCCAAAAATGGCAAGGGTTAGACAGTAATGTTATTTCAGTTTCAGAAGCATAAGGTTGTGTTAGAATGGCACAGAACAGGGTTTGAGTGGTTTCAGAAGGAGGTGTTACTCGATTTTGCTAAGTGCAAGACATCTTGTACTTGTGGAAAGCTACAGTGATACAGAGTCTAATAGGCTAAGTCTCTGCTTTCTGGAAAAGGAAAAGTAGAAATACAGTGTCATTTAGGAAAAGTTTCTTAATGCTTCAGAGGCATCCCAAACCACATTTTAGATACCCGCTACTGTGTGTGGCTTTTCCTGCTTTATAGTGCGTGTCATTTGAATTTGATGCTGAATCTTTGGCTGGATGTATGGGAATGTTTTTCTACCTTTTACACAGTGGCAATAACACTGTCCCTAGGGAAAATAACTCTCCCTTCGAACATTTGCTACCGAAAAGGATGCTTGAGGCACTTTACACCTCATATTTGGGAAGGCAGTTGTGTTGCTGGTGTTCTGCTGTTCTCTTTGCAGTGTGGAACCATTTTTTTGGAAGGAAAAGAAAAAGCTATAGCTGTGACCAGTTCTCACTGCATAGCCTGAGATAAGAACTGTATGCTTCTGTGGATGTGTACCTAAGGATGAGATTCTTCTCAGAGGCTTCCTGTGAATTTGAACATGGTCCAAGGGAGAGCCATTAACAAGAAATAGCAAATTCTGTTCTTGTAGAGTAGCTGTGCAGGCTGGGGACTAAGAGATTGAGCAGCAACCCACTTCAAGGGCACAGCATGTATTGGGGGGTGTCAAGCACAAACAGTGATGTGTTCCTATTGTGAATGAGGAGTTTATCTATGAAGTAGAGCAGCATCACTGGAGCCACTGCTCATCTCATTCCAGTAGCAGAGATCTGCTGAGGCTGGTCATTGACTCTGTCCTGTAATGGGACCAAAGCACGTGTTTCCCTCTTGGTGTTTTCCCCCAGTTTATTTGATGTAAGCCAATGTTGTTGCTGTCTCTGAATGTGAGACATTATTAAAAAGCACTCAGCTAAAAATATGCAACAGTGAACCTGGGTTTACTCCCTCGGTTCATCTGACAGCATCCCCTGCTTCTGCCTCATTCCATCAACTGCCTATTTTCTTTTAATTAAATCTTATAATTTTATTTATTAATTAATTTATTTTTACCTATGCATTTCATTTCCACACCACAGAGTTGAGTTTCTTCTGGGAATTGCTAGCTGGTACACAGCAATTTCTGGCCACGATCAACTGCAGTTGGTATCATTCACTGTCTAGAAGTTTTCTGGAATTTTTAGTGCTTCCTGAAACTTCCATGAGACTGTCGAGTCCAAGGATAGAGTTAACAAAACCCTTTGCCTTGCCATAGTACAGTGGTGCTGAAGTATTTAATGGTGCTTGTGACCAGCAATTTCAGCTGAAGCAAAATGTGTAATTGTCAGTTGGTTAGACTACTAATGTACTGTAAGAAAAAGTGTGTCTTTAACAAAAATAAATAGTGCCATATTCTCAGCTTGGTTAAGCTACTATTGCTTAGCTTATTTCAGTGAGGTAATGATGGTAAAAATCCCATCTTCCTATTTGGTCTTTTAATTCTGTATTGCATTTTGGATGGCATTGGAGAAAACAACTAGGACAAAAATAAAGAAAGAGCAAAGAGGTAAATGTTATAATATATCAGCATTATACGGGAACATTTGGCTGAGCACTTCAGGCAAGACAACTTCCTACATTGTTCTCAGTCAGTCACATTAGAAATTGTTGAAAGAAAGGTAGGCTAGTGCTGATATATGGACGTTTGGTATGACTTAACATCTGTTGTCTTCCATACAGTTTTCCTATTTTCTTAATAAATTATAAGTGTATCTGGAAGACTGCAATTTGGTAGCTCCAGTACTTATCAAGCAGAAGAGATAAGGCAGACAGGAGCTTTGCAGTCCCATGAATAGCAACAAAGCTGGAAAGATGAAGAGGAATGAGAACAAAACTTGTCATGGAAGAACTCAAGTCAGTATATCAGATAAAAAATAATTTCCTATTCTATTTGAAAGACACAAGGAATTTGAAAAGTGGTAAATAGGATGTATCAGACTCTGCATGTCTACAGTGTTGATATAGCAATAGAAACACAGGAGGGAGGTCTGGCTGGTTTTGCTGAGTTGTGTACTGTAAAGGCAACTTCTCCTTTAACTGCCTTTCAGATATCTCACATTTATCTGTCAAATCTGATTCTGAGCCTTTTGATAGCACCGGGGATTCAGATAGCATACATGAAGTCATAGGAGCATAATTATGAGCTGCATGGTTTAATAATCTGGCAGAATGTACTGGAGGAAAAGTATGACAAATGAAGGGTAAAACTAGAGAGGAAGGAAAGGAAATGTTCATTGGTAGATGGATGAGCTTTAGAAAGGACAAATTATTAAGGGAAAAATCTCCATCTGTGGAAGCTGGCTTTGCTGTGCTGTCACTGTAACACAGGTCTGAATGAGTAGAAGTTAAAGTGTTCTGAACGATTCTGCAGTGGCTGAGAAGTCACTTGGGGTGAATTTAAAAGCTTCCGCAGTCAGTTCAACAGGAAAGTTCAAAATGACAGCGGTAGTCAGAAGAATAAACAAATCCAAGATGTGTATCTCGCTGCCTACTTGTAGGAATTAGTTCTGAGTGGAGGCTTTGTTTCTGACTTTGACTTGAGGGCACTGGGTCTTGCCTTTCCACAAAGAAGCAAAAATAATTGCAGATCATTTTTTACTCAGGAGCGCAGTGACCTACCTTCTATAGATCTTGCAACTTAAAATAACTCCCAGCTCATTACGTACATTTTAGTGCAGTCTAGATCTGAGAATACTCCTTGGTCTTCAAAACTCCCAAGAGGTGGTTACTGCTACGTTAAAAATGTCACAGTAGCACTTTCATTTATGCTAAGCTATGATGAATTTTCTTGCACCGGGGAAACATCTTGGAGGCTTAACTCTACTAAAAGCATAAATACTTTTTAATAAAAAAAAGAAGATACGGTACTGCTTTGTTTCACATAAACTCTCCCTCTCACATTCTGTAGTTAATGTTGTTCAGGATGAATGTGGAAGGAACTAGCAGAATTTGCCACTTATGTTTTATGGTCTCTGCATTCACATTTGCAGTATTCAGCCTGAGGGCTGTTTTGTACACATACAAGATTCAGGTTCCTATAGTTTTTGCTTTGTCAGATAAAGTGTATGTAAGAAGGTTGAAGCTTAGAGTCATAATTCATGCACTGTGTAGAGAACTTTATCAAACACTGGACTTCATTCTGCCTATGAGATCTTTGAATTTTTGATGTTTGAATTTGTCCATCCAATTTTTAAGAAAGTTTTTGTTTTGTCCAGTACCACAGGATTTCACAGTCTGTCCAGTTCTGGGTCTAAGTGAATATGGGTCATTGAATGCTTACAGCAGAATCCCATTTAAAGAATGGAGGCAACCTTAGGGCCTTCACCTACGCAGAGACAGCTGTATTCATGACTGAGCTAATTGCATTGTTAGTCTGAAGATGATTGAGGAAGAAGAGCTCTCAGCTGCCTCAGGCTGACAAAAAGTGATAGGCGGTAGCTGAAGAATAGAATAATCTCTATCGGGAATGTTCTATGGTGGTTATCTAGGCCAACTGAAAGCAGGTCTTGCTACATCAGGTTATTCAACATCAGGTCATTCATTTGTTTGTCTAGTCAGATTTTAAGTATCCTGCTACAAACCAGTAGTAACAAGATGGCTGTGAGGCAGTGGGGAAATGTCATAATATTCACAGTATCTTCCCTAACTCATTGCTACCAAATGTTCTTTTTTTTTTTTTTTTTTTTTTTTTTTCTTCTTCTGTCATCATTTAATTAGAAGAAGAAGTCAAGAATTGAAGGATCTTTACAGTCAGTATATTCTTTTCCCATCCTTCTACAAAGTCACACATGTAGTTAGAAGAGGAGGAGAAAGCCCTCAGTTTATATGGGCAAATAAAGTCAGCAGAATCAGAATGTTTTCTTCTTCACTCTAGAATAACCTTCCCTATCACCTTTGATTCTTGATTTGTGTACACATAAGATCAGGAACAATAAAACAAATAGGATTTTATTCCTTTTTTTGTTTAAAAGTTTAAAACAGACAGTTTTAAGAAATACAGTGAACTTCACTCAACCTCAGTCAACTATCGATCAGGAGAAGCCACAAGGGGTAGTAGAGCTGCCCAAAGATCATTTTGGGCATAGTGGAAAGTTGTCAGGTTACTGTTGTTATTTCTTTGGATCAGCTACTTGATGACATGAAGTACAATTGGACTGTGATGTTCCTTCTTAACCCTTAGAAAAAAAGATACCTGTCTTTTTGGAAGAATTGCAATCTGCTTTTTCAAATGAGAGAAGCTGAAATAAATGAGAGGAGGATGTGCCAGTTTTGCTGTGTTGTATTTCGTGATGCAGTAGCATCTCAAGGCTAAAATAATCTCTGTATTCAGAGTATGGAGATCGGTTTCTTCTTCAGCTATAGCCTTTCTCAGCCACAGTGGTGGTTAAAGGTGGAAGAAGACGGTGAGTTAAGAGAAGCCTTTACCTGACAAAAAAATTAAAGCATGTATGTTTTAAGTAGAGGACAGCATTGAAGCTGGGTTTGAAGTCAAGTCATGAGGTGCTTTGTTGGATGTGCTTCTTACCTGGCTTTATCTTTCTCTAACCACCTGGGATACAATAGTAAAGTTGTTATTGGCTTGCTTCTTTCCTTCTACTATGTCATCTCTAGCATAGACAAAACTGTTTCAGAGCTGTGTTTGATCTTCAGTACAATGGTTAGAATCCCAGAAAGTCATTACGACAAATTAATCTTCTGGATTACCCACATGCCTTGTTGCTTTTGTCCTGCCTTGACTAACAAGTTTTGACAAGTAAATTATCAGGTCAATAGCCCTTGTAAGATGAGGCTGATTGAGAAAGCTGGAAGCAGCTTCAAAGCGCAAATGGTTTATTGTCACAAGAAGCATAGCAGATCTTCAGGGATGTTGAACCCAATTATCCATATCCTCCTTGGATTATGCCAAGCTGTTTCAAGCTAATTACCCAGAGTTTAGACCAATCTGGATATGAATTTCATCCAGTTCTAATGAACTTTTATTCTTTGGATTTTCTCATCTCAACTGCAGCGAATTTCACTTTTGAGATAGTGTTGTTTTTGTTTTAATTACATTGCAGCACACTAATTGGATGGCTCGGGACTAGGTGCTTAATAACTTGATATTGCATATTATTAGTGCTGTCATTTAATATTAGAGTCTGAAGGAAAGTTATTACTACCTACAGAGGTTTTGAAGCTAACTCTTCCAGGAGAAGCAACTTGGATTTTTCCACCTCTTGGTTCATTCTTTCATTTAGTGACTGATCGAGCTCTTAGTAAGGTCTATAAAAAGATTCTCATTGATTTGAAGAAAGCTTTTATAAAGCCACCGATTTAGATCTCAATTTAGGGAAGTACTTTAGCATGTGTTTAAATAAGTTGCCCTGTCAACAGAGCTTAAACACATGTTCAGAAACATACTGAAGTATGAATCAAGACTTAGGAAAAGGTAATTAATTCAGAAATGTTTATCATTCATTTCACTAGGAAAAAATGAATAAAAATACCTAAATGATTTTAAGGAAAAACTAACCTATTGTTTACCTTATTCTTTTAGTTTTGACCTCACAGTCATGACTGACGTATCATTCATGTTCTTGCTTTGACTAATTAGGGAGAAACTGTAGAAGGTTATTTCTAGTTTGCTGTCTCATTCACTAAATCTTTGAATATTTCAAGTGTACCTCTGTTTGCCTTTCCATTTTCTGCTTCATCTCAATGACATTTGATCTACCTAAGCTGAATGGGAGCCCTGCTATTTAATTTACAGGAGTAGCAGTTTTTACCCGCTACCTTCAGGGAGCTGGCGTGTTACATCATTTGCTGTGAGATCAGGATTCCGTCTTTAGGGTACTTGGCCCTCCACTGAAGTACTCACACTTGTTTTCAGCAAAACACTGGCAAAAAAAGAAAGAAGAGCTTTTCTGTAAGAAGGGAAGTCAGTGGGAGACTGTTTACCTCTATTAAATTTAACATAGGAAAGTGTTCTCAGTTATGGTATTGTCTTTACAGAATGAGACTGTATTCGGTGCCTGATTTTTGCATCTCTCAGCTTGTTTCACGTTTTCTCATGGTGCTCCTATGTTTACTGCCTCTGGTAAGGTATGTAAGTGCATACCTAGCTGTTCCGTTTGCTACTTCAGCATCTCTGTAGAGATTGCAGATAGGTCCAGAGAAGGAAGCGCTGAAAAAAACTAATAGTTGCATGTCAGTACACTTTTATCTTTGATTCCTTAAACCTTTGGTGAAACTTATGTGGCTTATATGGAAGCTATTATATTAAAACTCATTTATTTAAGTTTTGGAATCACTGTCTGCATTGGTAATAGTCACTAAGATGTTGCTGGAGGAAATACTTCTTGTTTTAGAAATATCCTGCTGCTTTGTTTTCTTTATTTTTCTTAGTCTGAGGTGATAAAATCCAGTGGGTCAGTTGTAATTTTTACCCAACTAGATTGGCACAGCACAGTTTATTTCAAGTTCTGGAGACAGGCTATGTGTTGTTTTTTTTCTTTCTTTTAAAACTTTTATTTTCTATGGAGGAAAGAATATTAATCATTTTATTCATATGGACTTCAATAGCCTTTTTCTCAAGTTCCAGCCTACAGCTTACAACTTGTAATGCATGAGACCTGGAGATAAGGCAAGTGCAACCTTATTTTTGCATTTCAGTAAGGCTGCTCAAAAGCTTACTGTATAGTTTCTTTAATTTATGAGGATTAACAAAGACAGGTCTTGTGTGGGGATTCAAACGTTCTGGTCTCTACCTGGAAAACTATGATATTTTAAACATGGATCTGAGCACTATTTTCCCCCCATCTTCATTCTTAAATCTTCAAATTTGTATTTTTCAGTCATTCTTTGAAACCATGATTGCTACTGATTTTATTGTTAGCTGAGACTCTTCTGTTATCTCTGGCTCCAGGAATTGGAACCATAATGAAAACACTAAACAGAACAAAGCTTGAGATAAGCGTGGTGGATATTAATAATGTTGATGGGCTGCAAGTGCTTGGGTTATAAGTTATTACAAACATGATGGGAGTTTGTGTTGTTACGCAGATAGTGCTGTGCAGCTCCATGTCATCTGTGGATCCCTCTTCGTGTCAGTGACTTTCTTATAACTAGCCAAGTTGCTGTTACACTGCTTTCTGTTAGCAGTGTCATATGTAACTAGGACAGAATCTGGGTATATATTTCCAAACCTACTTGTTGTTGCTAATGGAGAATGTGAATAAGAGTCTTGAATAACGTTAATCCATTGAAATCACTTCCTCTCCATGTTCAGATGCTGTTAAAATAAGAAATAATGCCATGTGGTCATCCAGAGCTGTGACTGGATAGCAGAAATGTTCTCTTAAAAATAAAGGAAAAAGAAAAAGGAAATCCACACAGGCTTAAACGAACTAGTACAAATGAAATAAAGTGCTGTGCTGTAGTGTTATTTCAGATAGGAGGAAATGTGAAAGACTGAAGTGCAATGGTACATTAATGGAATGGTTTCTGTTAGAGATTCTTGGCAAGTGATGAAATGAAGAGGATTCGTATTGGACCAAGAGGCAATGCCAATACTGTTTAACCTGGGTTAGACCTCAGTGATCAGCAGAAATGTGAAAAAGTGAGCATGTTTCACCATGTTTTGTTTCTGTAGATGAGGTCTTTTCATGCAGGGGGGAGGGACTGTAATCCAATAGAGCGTTTGCTTAGAATTCATATATATCAGCTATATGGCTGCTCTGTAAGGATGAGGGAGGAATTAGATAGACGATAACTAATTAGAGTGATGGATGAAATTCTATATCCAACAAAACACAGGAAATCCATAACAGTCAAATATTGAGTCCTAGTTTTAATTTTCTAAGTCCCCAGGCCAATTCTTTAACCAGAAAATATTGTTAATGTCATAGCAGCTAGTTTTATACTAGGTAGACCATATTAGAAATAATTCTCATGTACTGCATGATGGCATGAGGGAGAGTGAAGCCCCTAATGCTTCTTTTTAATGTCTTTCAAAACATAATAGCAGCAGTAGTTTTCCCAACAAGTATGAATTCACTGCTGTTGCCTTACATTTCTTTCAACTGTTATTACTGCTGATTTGGAAGAGGGGATCAAACCTTTCCTCTGCCTTTTTTTCTTTTTACAGTACAAAGCAGTTGTAGCTATAAACACACGCCCTCGTACAAACAACAGAGACAAAAAACAATGTTTTAAAAAGCCAGTAAGAATCTGGGCTGGAAGTTTTGTATCTGTAAGAAAGCAGTTATCATAAATTAAGTCAGGTTTATTTATGAGACTTATTAATGTGAAATGTAGAATCCATGTTCTGGAGTTTTCACAGATGGCTGCTCTCTTAAGGGACAGAGTAATTGTGATCATAAATATTGTGCATAATCCTGGTGAGTGGAGGGGAATGTTGGAGGGAAAGGGCTCTGGAAAGATTCTGAGGTTTCCACAGGGGTTGGCTGACTGGCTGAAAAATAGATTAACCTGAACAGAAGCAGGAATACAAAAAATCTGCATGGCCAGCAGCTGACTATTATAGAATTCTTGTTTTTAAGCATTTGGGAGAGCAAAATAGTGAAAGTTAAGTTCTTCCTTTTAAAAATGGCCCCACGTGGTGCCCTGTCTAAAGACCCTCTCCTGTGGCTCCCAGCTGGACTCCCTGGGCAAACCCTGTTTCCATCAACATGATTCATCTTTTCTCCAGGCTTTTCAAATAGGTGAATAAGGAGCAAGAGCTGCCATTGGCTCTCACTGATTGGAGGTACCCAGTTTCACTTAGTGTCTCTTCACTCCTCTCATGGCTAGTGTGGTACCATTTTGGACTGGATAGCTTTTTGCAAAAGGTAAACGTGATCAGCACAGCATGGCTACATTAAAAATGTGAGTAAATGGAGTAGGGAGACAGTACTCTGTCTTGTGATGCTTTCTGAGCACAGCTTGTCAGCAGAAATGTGTGATGAGGAACCTGCCACACAGCCATTAAAATCCTGAAAGAGAAACTTCCTTCAGCCAGAAGAAATTTTTTCCTCGAGCTGCTGAGTGTGTGACAAGCTATGAGTGGCACTGTCCTCCCGATGATGCAAACCTGTGTAAAAGTGCAAGCCTTAGCACAATAAATACTTCAGGACATGAACTGATGAACAGCTAGGATTAAAGCAGGTTTGTGCTGCACAGGACTGTTTGACACAGACAATAGTGGCTGACTCAGCGTGCTTGCACTAGCGTGGGATGGGTAAGCCATAAGGATGGCTGAAGCTTGTACAGCTAACAGATGGGAAAGAAAGCTGGGTTGGTGGCTGTGATGATGATGATGTGGTGATTGTATTGGCTTTTTGTGCTGTTAGTTTCTATAGTAAGGAAATTATTGGAAAGAGGATGAGTAAAGGATACAAGGCATGATTCATTAGCACAGTTTTGTCAGATACATAAAACAATACGTATAGGAAATCCTGTCCAACTTATGAATATACCTCCTGAATTACATGAGTAGCATAACCATACAAAACTGACTGGGCCTTGAGTGCCCTGCAGTGGTGATTGTAGAGTGGGCTATGATGTCAATAGTCATCTTTTATCCTGTTCACATCCCCTTTCGATACCTGCCAACTGGCATTTTATAATGTCACATCACCTCCAAACCACACTGGATAACAGTTCAAAGCGAGTCACAACTTCTCAAGGATAGAAAGCTTTAAAAACTTTGGGTTGAATACCACACCACTTAAAGTTGTTGGAGGTTTTTTCTGCCAGAGGAAAGTCATGATTTTTGTGCTTATATAATCAGTGTGTTATCAGGCTTATCACTTCTAAGTAATGCTAGAGGTGCTTAACCTGGTGTTTAGGAGGGTCATCATGAACAGTGGAGGCCAGCAGAAGCTCACTGCTTTCCATGTGAGTGTCAGTACTTGTTAATATGGATCAGTGTTGATAAAACTTGTTCATGTGGCTTGCTTTTCTGTAGGTGACCTGTTGATCTCTTTCCATGCTCAGTGCCTGCCTATGTATCCATACTCACTTGATGAGCATCTGAACAGTGGCTTTCCAGACTTCTTTGTAGGCAACCACTTGCTGAAAACTGAGACTTTTTTTAATGGAAAACAAAACAAAACTGAGAAAAAGGATAACTGGCTTTGCTTACGTGTGACTTCAGGGTTGTCTTTGAAATTGAAGAAGAAAATAAACCGGGATTAGTCTTAAAGTTACCATCACAGTTGGAATGCCTGTGTTTGAACGTTGGATTTGTTAAAAATAAGAGACATTTTATCATAGTAGGAATGCCAAAAAGCCCCATTTGACTTTTCTTTAATCAGAATGAGATATCTTAACGCTTTCCATGTTGGAAGTGCTAAATTTCTATTGATTGGCTCTTCAGTATTTGATTCTGAGCCTGTTTAGTAGCCTGTTTAGTACTTAAGCTATATTCAAGATGGGGATTGCTGTTAAGATGTGATTTGTTTTCCATTTTCCCGTCTGGGTTGGCCTGCTTTTCTAAACTGTATCTCCAGGGATTATTTGGAATTATGCAGCTTCCATAATATATCATATGCATCTCTCAGAGGAAGATCTGCATCACATTATAGGAAATGTAATCTTTTGGGCCATCTAGTTTGTGTTAGAAAATGTGGCCCCATACTTTGATTTACATAAATCAACATGCTGGTAGGGAAATGCAGTTTGATAATTTCTTTAATCCAACTTCAAGGAAACATTTTAGGACAGTTCACACTAAAAAAACAAACAAACAAAACAACAACAAACTTCCCTGCAGCAAGGAACTCTGTAATGAGATACTTTAGTTACGTTTTTCTTAAGTGGTGATAGTAATTCCTTTTAGCATTTTTCAGCATAGTCATTTTTCCAGTGGCTAATGCTGTTTATGTGGAATTGTGTGTTTGCTTAGCCAGCTCTGGTCTTCCTACAATTTACGTTTCTACAGATTTGATTCAGTGACTGGGGTCTTCCCTCTGCTGATGGCTGTACAATATACCAATCAGACCTTGCTGTAGAGCTGCTCTGAATGTTCTCCTGTTTCCTACTGCTGTCAGAGATTTATGGATCGCTAAAATCCACTAAAGGTTTGTTTTACTGCTGTCAAAGAAAGAAAAAAGAAATCTAAAACCTGGCTGAGCAGAGTGCTAGGAAAGCAAGGGTCATTTCAAGCCTCCATCCCTGCACGGGAGCGGGAGTTTAAGGTATTTAGTGCTCAGTCATTACTGGTTAGGGAGAAAACAGCTACCATCTGGTTAGGTTTCTGTTCCTATTTGTTCATATTAGCCCTGTTAAGCAGCTGCGTTTAGGTATTAGTGTAGTCAGTGCTTTAAATGTTTCAGCTGAAACATTGGGGTATTTCTTAGAAATAGAAATCTTAGAAATTAGAACTAGAGGGAATGGTTTTAAGCTGCATCAGGGGAGATTCAGGCTGGACATTAGGAAGTATTACTTTTCAGAAAGAGTAGTCAGGCATTGGAATGCACTGCCCAGGGAGGTGGTGGAGTCACCGACCATGGCAGTGTTCAAGAAACGCTTGGATGTGGTGCTGAGAAATATGATTTAGCCTGGAAGTATTGGTAATGGTTGGACTAGATGATCTTCTAGGTCTTTTCCAACCTAGATAATTCTGTGATTCCATGATTCTGTGATTCTTTGAAATTGTTCTAATTCTTTTGGCAATGCTGTCTTTGTGTGCTCTCTTTGAACAAGACAATGACCATCATATGTATGGGACAGCAGAAAAAAAACCCACACAAGTGCCACAAGTAATTGGGATGAGATTTCCCTTAACTAGCCACAGTCCAGTATTGCATGTTTAAGGTTGTCTATGAGCGTTGTACTGATGCTGGTTTTCAGCTGAGATTAAAAGAAAGCTTTAATTTGAAATGAGATGTGGTTGTCACTGCCTGTGTTGGCAGAGGATTTCTTCCTTTTTCTCTCTTTTGAAAGCATAAATCTGAGGAATTGCAAAGATTTCTTTCTATCAGCATTATGTCAGAAGAACGCTTATACTTCATGCATAGTTATTTCCTTTTGAAGGTTGTCCAAGGTCACTGCTGTCACCAGGCAGACGAAAACTTTCCTTCTTTATGTTTTGGGATGGGTGAGAGATGTTTTCAAGCTTCCTTATGTCAGAAATGTAAGCAGAAACAGTGCTTTGTTAATGCAAACGTTGCCATATTGGATTAGCTCATTACCTCCTGGGGTGTACCAACACACCGGTTTAACACCTATGGAGCTGTATCAAGGTGACCCTTAGCTCTGTTCAGTAATTTATCTAATCAGCGGTTCAGTAATTTACTTAAGGTTGAAAAGGCAGAGGAGTTACTTCGTGACCTTTGTATCTGTCAGTTCACACTCCAAAGTGTGATTTTTATTGCCCACTTTTTGTGAGGTTGCATAATGATAACACTGCCTCCTTCTTACAATTCATTACCTGCACATGTCTTTAATGAATTCCAGCAATTATGTATTCTATGAACTCCCTCTCTGTTGCCTTAAGAAGTCTGCCTTTGTATTGATTTTTAATTCACTGCCCTTTAGCTTTATTGATGAACCTAAATATTTCGAAATACAGAAACACAGATTGTACTGCCCAAGTATAGATGAACCTTAGAGCAGAGCCTGAGAGCACTCTTGTGCCAAATTTATTCAGACACAATAAACAAGTGTAACCCACACAGACTACAAAGGCTGGGCTTCTCAATTGCACTAAAATATCTTAATGCATAAAAATGCGTTGTTTCGAAAAACTAATCCTATTTCTCTAGTTCTTCACCATAGAACTCACAAAATAATTGTTTTCCAGACCTTGTTAAGATTCAGTGTGCCACCAGTTGTACAAGTGTCATTAATCAGAAAGCTGGTGTATCTACCTGGACAAATTTTCTATACTTTATTAAATGAAGTGCAGCTCAAGAAGGGAATAGAAGTTTGCTGTAATGATGAAACATATATTAGAAATGCAGAGATGAAAGCAGTATTTTGTGCTTCGTGGCCTCCTTTGCAGTTTACACATGCCTAAATCTATAGTCTAGGCACATCTCAAATCTCGTAGATGTTCCTGGAATGCATCCATCTGAAGCCCAGCAGCACCTGCTGCTGGCTATGACACTGCTGTCATCCTAGGGCTCAGCATAGATACCCAGGAGATCTAGTGTCCCCTTTTGACTGTCAGGTAGTGGGATATGCCATATGAGCACCAGCTATACTTGAGAAAATGTATTCCTCACAGTGTAAAGTGTTAATCATGGGTGTTTATCTACTTGTATCCCACCAAGTACAAAAGCCTTGTAAGAAGACAAAATTCTGTTGCTTTGCTATGATGCATAGTTGCCCAAAAAGTAGTTGTGGACACCATCCAATTGCACTTTGCTGTCTGAGTAAAGGAAGTCAGCTTTGAGCAAGAGCATTTGATCTTGTAGCAAGTCATCTGCATTCACTGGGAGGGCAAAGCAGAACTGTGTAGATTCAGAGGTCTTGCAACTATGTCAAGATATTGCTCAGAGTACTTCAGTATCTTGGGGAGACTCAGACTGTTGAGCTGGATTCAGTGCTGCTTAGCAGACAGGACACAAATCAGGTTTCATCCTGTTATTCTGTTCATTGTGATAAAGATGTTAGACTGGAATAAACAGAAAGGAAAGTTACCTTTTGAGAAGTAAAGAGAAGGAATCCCTACCCAAGCTTTTACAAAACAGCAGTTTTACTTGGAATTATTGTAATTGTGTTACTTTGCCTCTCTATTCTAGCCTTACCCTGTGTGTACATACAGGTGATGGGGCACGGGAGAGGAGTGCATACATCCTGGTTCTGCCTTGTCGGTCAGCCCCATTCAGCTTGAAGCTTGGGAAATGCTATGTAAACTACAGGTTCTAAATTTTTCTTAAGCTTTATTCCTTTCAATTCAGGTATATTACGTTAAGATGAGGAATGTCTTTGGTAAGAGAGCGCCTGTTACAAAGTGCACTGCTATCTCCTGCCTGTGCTCACACCACTGACTCAGTAATATGAGGGGTTTTGCTCTTTAATTTTGAGAGTGCAGATGGCTGCTGTAACCACAAAGATGCTTACATGGGCAATGGTGCCACAGTGCTATTTCTGAGTATCTCAGAGACCACAGGCAGTCTGGCATTGATGTAGTGTGGTATGTCCTTTAAGACCTTCATTTTCATTCAGTCATGCTCCCACTGTCCCATTGTGGCTGGCCCCAGTGGTTTTGCTGTGATCAGCATTAGCACCTCATTTCCTCCTGCCCTCTAAACCTGCCCTCAAAGTCCCATAAAATCCATCTCATCTCTGGTGTTCAAGAAGCATTTCTGGACACACTGAAGAACTGTCTTGTGAGAAGAGCAAATCTCAAGCACAGCTTCAAGCCAGCTAAGGGACAGTATTAGCTCAATACAAGCCCTGTGAAAGTGGGTTCCATCTCTCTCCATCTTCTTCCCCTTTTGTCTTCTGCATCCCATCCTTCCCATTTCTATCTCTTATTGCTCATGCACTGAAGCTGAGCAGCTCTTCTCTCATCTGCATTGATTTGATTTGTCTTGTGACAGCAATGGGGACTGACGTCCTTAGCAGTGGGATAACTGTTAGTTGGCTGTGCCTATCACTGCTGTCATAAGGGGGAACTGCTTGGGCTATTGCAAGGACTGAACATATGTTCCTATTAGATTTTATGTACTGCCTCTCACAAATGATTGTGAATTAAAGGATTCCTGCCTGTGTATGTAGGTAATGGTTAGGATAATGATGAAAGCAGTATTTGCAGCACTGTACAAGGCAGGAAATTTTCTCTTTGAGCTGAACTTGCACTGACTGGCTTACTAACTGTATTTGCCTCTTAAGAGGTTTCTCTGTTGTGCAGTCAGCAGGTGGCTGAGTCTTTGCAGCAGAAGTTCCTAGTTCTCTTCCTGCATGTCTGTCTCACTGTATTCCCTTCCTGCTGTTCTAAATCCCCTGTATTATTACTGTAATTACTTATTTTTATAGTTTTAGGGGCTGGAGATCTGCAGCAATAGTGTCACATCAAGCTGTGAATGGTGAGCAGACATGGGTTTGTAAAATAAGAGTATGTTTCTACCAAAGGAAGATAATGATCAGATATTAATAGTGACCTCAGTTTGTCTCTGCATCATTTTACAAGTGTTTGTTAAAGTTTTGATAGCAACTAAATTTCCCATCCGTTGTTTCATCTTGTTGTGCCAGGTGCTATTGGTAGCATTAGTTTTCTGCTGAGATGGAAGATGCAGATGGGCAGGTGATGGGACAGAATTGGAAGCAAGGAAGTGGGAATGGTCATGGAGCTTCAACCTTGCTATTTTAATAGTGTGCTTTCTAGAGATGAGGGGGGAGGCAGCAGGTGAGCAAACAACATGGGAGCACTGGGAATAAAAGGAATTGGATAGGCTGACATGAAGATTAAATTGGACAAGAAAATGATGTCTAGACATTTACTTGCAATAGTTGACTTAACTAGTGTTCAGAGTAGTGATAGACAGCTCATGCCCTGCTCAGCACCTGTTCTTGGCCAATTCTGCAGAAAGCTCATCTGCTTTGGAGAGAGTCCACTCTTCCATCACTCTTCAGGGGCAAGAAAGGCTGCTGCAGACTGAGACTCGGGAGAAAAGGTTGCTGTCACAGGCATCTCCCTTTATTGAAATCTAACATGAGGAGAAAAAAGGTTTTCCTTGCTCCATCTTCTTTGCTTACACATTTAGCTCTTCAAGCCTTAGCTCTTCAGAAGCAAACTGGTTTGTCAGCCATTTTGTTTGACTGTTTTAGCTAGCAGATCTACATTTTGCCTTTCTGATTACAGATGAACTCTATATATGAAGTGGTAGGTCTGCTTTTAAGCTTTGATCGACTGAGTTGCTATGTATAGGCATTTTCTGACTTTAGGTTAAGGAGAGGGGTATAGGAGTTCTGTGACTCCAAATTATATTTGAAAATTTTAAAATGTTGCTTGAAGGAGGACAAGTGTGACTTGCTTCCTTCAGTATTCTAGGTGACACTGGCAAGGAGCCTCCAAAAACCAATTTAGAATAGTAACTCAAAGTAAATTTGCTGTTGTCTGCTGTAATGCATGTCTGGGAAAGAATAAAGCTTTTCTGTGGTCAAAATACAGAGCTTAGTGTAAGGGTGAAAAAATTTCCACCGTTCAGTTATCAGTGTATCTTAGCCATCTTGTATGTGAAAGAAAAAGTGGTTTTCTCCTATATTATGGTTTTAAATCCAGCTTTGTCACTAGTCCCAAGAAAGCATGTGTGTTCCTAAAGAACATCATCAGTGGCATTCAGACTCTTAATTCCCTTCAGACTCTTTGAAAATCTCAGTTGAATACAAAGGCATTTTGCCAAGCCTTTTACATCTTGCTTTTGAAAGGTGCTTCCACAACGAATGACTTTTTGGTTGGGGATTTTATTCCTGAGGATTCAGATAATTCTGCATTGTGTGAGCTACGCATGCTGAAACCTCCATTTCAGAATTGGCATAGCCTCTGTAGAGTAACAGGTTACGTGTGCATCTCTCCTATGCATGACCTTTTAAAAAGCAACCAAGCATCCAGCCCACTGTTAGTGCCTCACATCAATTATAAAGACTGTATTTTTTTTCTTTTCTTTTTTTTTTTTTTTTTTTTTTTACTTTACTGCTGAAAGCCTGTTTGTATTCTGTATCCCTAACTAAACCTACAGAAAAAGAGATACAACTTAAGCAACTTACTTTGCAGAATAAGGTACAATCAATTTTCTAGAGTAATGATACATACGAGCTTTTGTTCTGGTTTGGAAATACCACAACAATCATTTGACCTCTTTTTACAATTATCTCTGTAGTGACAAATGAAGCCAAGCCAGAAAAATGTTTGTGGGGTTTGTGAGAGTGCCAGAGACTCCCAGTGAGCTTCCTGTTTCTGCCTGAGATAGCTGACAGGTCCCATTGAGCTGCGTGTATTTCTGCTGTGTGGTTATCTTTCATATTATGATTTCTTTTAAGATGATAATTGTCTTAGCTATTTAAAAAAACGAAGTTGAGATGTTGTTTGAATTTATCTTCATTAATTAGGTCTGCAACAAAGTAGTACCCGGAAGAGAGCTGTTTTATCTGTTACTAAGCTTGCATTTGAGCATGCTGTTTAGTGCCAGCAAATTCATTCTGCAGTTAATTGAAAAGAAACACTGTGAAAGTATTATTTTAATTAATGAGAAACTAAAAATGAATACAAATGAAAAGTACTCCAGGATGTTCCAATAGAATGAGGTTTTACACTGTAGAGTTTTTCAAGGACTTCTCGTGAGCAGTTTGGACTCGTAGCTGGTGGGTGGGCTGACACCATGCAGGATTGTACGCATCATGCTGTGTACTTCTGCTGCTCTCTTTGTTTTATGGCTGCACAGGTCCTGAATTGAAGGAGGCTGCTCAAAAAGAAAACAGTTTGATTTCATTGTAATGGAGATCATGAAGACAAAAACGCTCTGTTTGTTGGAGAGAACTTTTGTAGAGCAGTTTTATATCTCAGCTAGAGAGTAAGTTCAGGAAACTGTGCATCAGGCTGGGGAAACAGAGTTTCAGGATCTATCTGCATTTTCTGCCAGAAATTCTGAGTTTCTTGCTTGTATTTGCTCCAGGAATACCTCTGGTTGTTTCTGACATTCACACACACTCACACAGAACCCATTTCTTCTTTTCAGCATTTGTACTCTAACTCATCCAGTGAATGGGGTTTCCATACAAGTAGCAGGTCAAGAATAGGTACTAGGATGTCATTTTGAGAACCCTATTGGAAGTGATATAGTTGTTTTTGGAATGGTAGAGTATCTTCCAGCATGGAAGTCATACAGGCCTTAGGCTGTGCCAGATTTTTCCATTCTATTAAAAGAAAAACTGCTAAGGAAAGCAGCATATCAACAGTCCTCAAAAAAGGTTTAATACCAAGCAACTGTGTATCCTTTGAAACCATCCTCGGTTGGTTAAGGTTTGTAGGGGTGGATCTTTTTTTTTCTTGTTTTTTTTTGTTTGTTTGTTTCTTTTTGTCATTCATTTTAATGACAAAATGTCCTTTCAGTAAAGTAAGAAGAACTAAGTGCCTCCACTTGGAAAATCAATAGCAAATCTCAAATCCCATCAGCAAACACACAAGAGGCTGCTGTTTCTCAAATCCCTTTTATTTTCACCTTTAATGAGGTAGAAAGTCATTCAATTGATATATTGTGTCCTGGCCTTTTCCCAGTAATTGACCTAGACTGCTGGGCTGAGCCTTAATAAATTTGTTGTTTGAAGGGAGGGAGGGAAAAGGATAGGACCCATGAGTTGGGTTTAGACTAGTTTTATAGCTCTAGATTCCCTCATTAGTAATTTCAAGTATCCTTCTTGGCTGAACAAGTTTGTTGTCCTGGCATGAAACTGACCAAATAAAGCTGATTTGACATCTAGAATGTAGTTTTGCTATTACTGAAATTGCTATGTATACAGGGCAACATTTAGGGTATCTGATAGTGCAGTGAGGACCCTTGTCCTTTCTGATGACAGCTATTTATGGCTCACAGAATCATAGTTGTGGTTTGAAAGGACCTTGGAGATGATTGTGTTCCAACCTTCCTGCCATGGACAAGGACACCTCCCAGTAGACTGAGTTGCTCTGAGCCCCATCTAACCTGGTCTTGAACACCTCCAGGAAGGGGGGGAAGGGGGTACCCACAACCTCTCTGAGTAACATGTTCCAGTGTCTCACCATCCTCATGGTAAAGAATTTCTTCCTCATATCTTGTCTAGATCTCTTTAAACTTGATTCATAGTTAGGGCAAGAAAAAACAATAGGCTTTTCCCATACTTAAAGGTATCCACATTTCAGGGTAAAGGACTGTTTATAGAAGAATCCAGTTTTGCCTTGTGTTTTCATTCAGCTGTCTGACTGCATTGCCATTACTGCCTTCCTCCTACCCTTGAGCTCTGGTCTTTCTGTGTGGTTCCAGTTGTGTGACTGCAAGGTTTCTGGATCAAATCAAAAGTGATTTGCTTGTCATGGTTAACCTTGTTTGACAATGTTAAACAATGAGAACCAAAAAAGAGACGTTTCTGCTGTTCTTCACCAGTAGGTACTGCTACTTTCCAGAAATGTTGCTGTCAACAACAAGCACTACAAGTGCCTTTCCACAGGAAATGAAGTGCTGTAAAACCAAAGTCTTTAGTGTAAGCTTCTGGATGGTAAGTCCATATGAAAGCCAAGCTAGATGTGTTTATATACCAGTGCAGAGACCACAAGAGCATAGCGTAATTTCACTAGGTATGTTTTTTCAAAAACGTATTTATAAGCAAATCACTTAAATAACTTAGATTCCTTTGAATGTTATACATTCTGTTTTGAAGATCTTTTGTAAGCCATGCTTGTTTGAATACAGAATACAAGAGTAGCATTTAATCCGACTTTTCTGCTTTAAAATAAGCAACACCTGCATTGCAAAATATTTATGTAGGTACAATTAAGTGCTGAATTGACAGTGTACTTTCAAGTGTTCATATACACAGGTGGAACTAGGAAGATACTTAATGCTGCTAGGAGCTGCTGCAGTATTGGAAGTATATAGAGGGGATTTTCACTTTCAAGTGTCTCTAGACATCAGTGAATTGATCCTATCATTCTTTAAAAAAAAAAAACAATGCATAAAAGGCAATTTCAGAACATAACATTGTTTCACACCTCCTGCTCTGAAAGCTTCCAGCAGCTAGGTTTGTTTCATGTTTGTTCTGGGTGTAAAAACCTTAAATGACTGAGTACCTGTGGCCAGCATGCTTGAGGAATTGGGTGCCAGACACCAGCAGATGAGCTGGAGATAAGTCGAAAAGAGAGCTGTTTTTCTCATTCTGTGAATACTTTAGCAAGAATAGTCCTCCTGAGTCCCATGGGTTAGTCTGACCACTGGGTTATGCTTCCATTGTTTATCTGGTTCATTTTCTGCCATTCAGAATTGAATGATGCAGGTTTTTTGTGTATGTATTCCCAGTCTCAGAATAAAGGCAAACAGGAGGCTTTCATTGCCGTCATAAAACAGTATGTAAATACCTACAGTCTGTGTGCATTTGTATGCCAAAAAAAATCCCCAAAAGAATCTTAGTAAAACTGAAGTGCTTCTAAAATAAGGAAATACTACAATTCAAGTAACCAATGTAGCACTAATTTAGTTTTTCTGAAATGCCTAATGGCAAGAATTTAATAATTACATTAGAAATATGCTAATATTCCAGTAATAATGGCAATCCCATCACATGTCATGTATCAGAAAAAAGATGTTTTATGTTCCCCCATCAGGCTTCTGCCACTCTTGCTGGTGGAAAACTAAAGCAACAGTAGCATGAGGTGTTAATGCAAACAGAAATAAGACATGCATTTTCACGTGATAGATACACAGATACATAGATACATGTTCATGGGAAAGGTATTTGTGAATTGTTGAGGCTCCTATTTTAGATTTGTTTCCATGCTTTAGAGATGGAGGTGTTGCTTTGTTTTGTTTGTGGGAGAGGGAGTGGGGTTTTTGTTGTTTTTTTTTTGGTTTCTTTGTTCCATGGGTAAAAATGTTTCTTCTACCTCATCTTCATAAATTTGAATGCTGCTCTGCTTTTCAGCACCAATCTTCTTGTACCATCGCTCATACCTTCCGTGTTGTTGGTTTTGTTTTCCTTCATCCTGTCAGAGTTTGGGAAGAAACAGGAAACTCTGTTTGTGTTTTTGATGCTGAAGCCAGGTGGGGAATCTGCATTTGTACAGAAAACCCTGGCTGGGCTGGTATAGGTCTCTGGCTGCAGGCTGCTCACCCTGAGCACCCTATTTAAACATCTTTGCTAAGGAGAACGTAGCTGTAGTTTATTTTAAAGGCTTACAAGTTATTCTCGGAAAGCAATTTCTCTGCCACATTGCAGTTCCTCACTGTAGGTCTTCTAAAATAAAATAGTTTTTTCTTTCAATTTTAAAGAGGAGCAAAAGGGTGTGTTTTTCTGTGACTTTCTTCTGGGAAACGTCTGAACTAGTGAGATTGGAACAGTGCAGCCAGAGGCGTGCTTCTGTTATGTCAGAGTCTCTGGGATTTGAATGATTTCTGTTTTGGTGCTAGAAATAGACTTATCCTATGCATGCTTGCCTTTTAAAAAAACTCTCAGCATCAGGTCCTTGGAGCTTGCTGCTGCTGACATTCCCTGCCAACAATCAACTCAACGGGGTAAACAGTTTAATAAGGGAAATTCTGCTTAGTTAAAGTTGTTATTCATGCTGTTGTATGCCTTTCTAAGTATGTAAGGCTAAATATCACATTGCCCTTTTACAGAAAACCATAATTTTGGCCTTTCTCTGTTCCCCGAGCCATTTATTGTTTGCCTGGCAGACAGGTCTTGCAGAGGGCATAAACAGTTGGTCTGGGTTTAAAAAGTAACTTCCTGACCAGAGTACATTATTCACAGTGAAATCAACAGATGTCCTTAGATAATAAACCTCTGAGTCAGAGAAAGGGCAGCCTTAATTATTTGGAAGTAATTTAATGTTCCTGTCACTCTTACCTGTGTTTGTTCTTCCTTCTTGCAGTGCTGCACTGCATTTATTTTGTACGTGGTCATTTCTGTGTCTTTTCTGCCTGAATTCTTCAGCTTCACCATTTCCTTAGAGTCTCAAAATTCTTTTGTCTTACAGAGTGAAAATGCCTGTTGTTAACTTCGAATTTTTTAAGGTTTTTTGAAGTCATTTCAGTACTGATTCTCCTTGGGGAGCTACTGAATTTACTTTTTTTTTTTTTTTAAATACTCCAAGGTGTTCATTTAAAAGGAACTACTGGACTGTAAATGAGGAGTTGTACTTGTGGGAGTATTCAAAAAGAAGAAAGTTTTAGTGATGAGTATGTTCTAGGAATACAAGTCCATATTCTCTCCTGTCTTTCCAGCAGAGTCTTGTGTATCTCCCTGTGTCTTATTTTTACTTGTGTAACATCAAAGTAGGTTTTCTTCTGCTCATCTTCGATTACTTGCATTCTGTGAAATGTATGAAAAAATAAAATAACAATATAGATGTCACCTGCCAGTCTCTATTAGTTCAATGAAACAAGTGGTAATGTCAATAAATTTGGTTGACAAGGAACTGCACTAAATTAGCAGGGTAAAATATATTTGGCTGTTCTAGTTACAGATCTGTCCTCAGCTTGACCAGTTCAGTGATAACCTGCTTAGGAGAGAGACTGTACAAAGTTATAATAATACTTAATTTGTTCCATAAGTGCATTTTGAAATTTATTACCCTGAAGTTTCAAGTAAAATCAATTGTATTTCATAGACATTATTGCATTTATGGAAGGACAAGACTGAGGCAGCTGTAGTGGCCTTTGTTTACTTCACTACATGTTTTTCCGGTTCTGCCTTCCTGAGGTTTTCCTATATGTAAGGCCTCCATTCTGTTCTGTGTTGGTACAGAAATGTACAGTGATGTACAACTGTGTGTAGTGCTGTTAACAAGAAGCTCAATGATTTGAATTGTGCAGTAGATTGATGAGTTGGAAGTAGGCTATTAAGTTATGCTATGAAGAAGAATCCCGATCTGGGGACTGGAACATGTTGGTAGTTTCTAGACGATGTTTAATCCTGTGTTCTTATTTCACTGGTGTAGTGATGTAATTTTCAACATATCTGAAGTCAAAGGAACTTTGACTTCTTCCAGAGGTTTCTAAAAAGGAAAAATGTCTTTGTGATTTTTCTGAATCCAGTCCGATCAGGTTAAGTGGCACCCTTGAGTGGAAGGCCAGATCCAGTCTGTGCTTGCCTTTGCCATGCTCAAAACGCACTGTACTTCGTGATTTTGATGGCCTGTAAATTTTGTGGTGATGTTTCTGAATTTATTTAAAAGTAAACTGTTGGTGTTTTAGAGAATCAGGAAAAGGGTACGGTAAACAGGAGTGAATACATATAGATATCTTAGAGTTCATTCTACCTGTTTCTATCTATCTGCTGGTCAAACTGATGCGAGAAACAGTATGTTTTTGTGCTCGTTTAAAATTAATCTGAATGAAGGCTTCTTAAAATAAGAAAAAGGTGTCGGTAGATAATTAGTCAGTTCTTGGAGCTCAAGGAATGTAGTGGTGTTTTTAGCATATGCCACCTGCTGGACTTCAGGCCTATTCAATCTAACAACAGGAGACTCATTAATAACCATTATCAGATTAATTCAGACTCAAAATTCATCTTAGCAGCATTATTTTAACTTGAGGATTACTCTGTGCTTTTATTACTCTCTTGTCAAGCTTTCTTTTTCTCTACCTCTGCCCTGTGGCATGCATTATAGGGAGAAACGGAGCAAGAGAGCTTCTAGTTGGCAATAAGGGCAAGGAGATCATTTGTTAGTTACTGTTCAGGCAATGCAGGCTCAATGCAGGGAAAATTAGCTTTAATTTATTGCCAATTAAAATAATTTGCGTTGTGAGAAGTGAAAAGATGAGTGCTAAAACAACACTGAGGAGACCTGCTCCTCCTCCACTGACCTTGGTGCTCTTCCTGCTCCTTTTGATCCCTCAGGGGTCAGCCCTGACCTCTGCTCACAGCAGCCCCCACCCCACTGCCAGCATCTCACCTACCCAGCCAGCACTCATGGAAATGGATCTAAAAGCTTAGCATTTTCAGGGCTCCCACCATTTATTCATACAACCAGTGGTTTAATGTTTTATACCATCTGCATTGATGTGATTTCTGTCTGTCAGCAATCTAGCAGATCAGCGTTTGCAGTAGTTTTGTGTGTGCTGAGTAAATCTCCATGCAGTGTCTGCCTGCAGGTCAAGACACTTTGCTCATCTCTGATAAAATTTGGAGTCAAATGTGTGCTGTTGGGCTACCCAGCATGCACATCACACAAGTACTGATTAGTCACTGCCAAAGGCTGAGAGAAATGGCTCTTTCTCCATCCTCCTCACTGCAGCCACAGGTATGACTTTCTCTCCTCTTTGCAGCTGTTGATATTTACAAAGTTTACAGGACCTTTTATCACCTTGCAGTTTCTCTTACTCTCAAGTTTAAAAGTGAATTAATTTAAAATTGATGGAGAGGAGGATCAAGTAGATATGTGGAAGACAGGGTCAATGCATCAGCCTCATCTGAAGAAACCAGACTGATTTGATGTACTTTATTTATTTTGACCTTAGGTTACATCATGCCAAGTCTGTGTTTTGGACTCTGCCCATAAGTAGTATTTCACACTCATTTTTACTTTTTTTTTTTGTGTGTGTGTGGAAAACTTCACAACCCAATTTCTACTGATGTATTTTAAATCACAAAGATCTTCTTTAGCTTCTTGGTCTTCTTTCAGATATCCTTTGCCTTTTCTTTAGTATAGATCTTGGTTAAGAATATGTGAAGTTTTCAGAGGAGGCTACCTCAGTACATCCAATTTACTCACCTTAGTGACATTCTGGAGCAATTTTGTTTGTTTGGATTAATACTCATGTTTAGTGATAAAATAATTTTATTTGCAAATGTATGCCTCCAAAGGCCACAAAGTATACTGTTAAACAGAAAAAAGTACATTGACTGTTGCATTTGCTTTGATGTTGTATTTCCAAGTGATACAGTGTACTTGGAAGTGGAAACAGAGGACTTGCCCATTTTAAATCATTCATGCTTTAAAAGGAGGGTTTTAGTCTTCAGAAAAACTGGTCAGATTCAACTTCAGCCATTTTTTCCCCGTGTAATGTCATTGCAACAGGACATAAGATGTTCTTCTACAGTGCTTTTCCTAACAGGCAATGTCTAACATCTGTGAAGCTCCATAAAGGCCTTTTTTATGAGCCATGTAATACTGTAGCATTGTGTGCCTGGCACAGGATTCATCATAGAGGTTAAAAGAGTGCTTTAGACAACAGGACAAGAAACTTCTTCTTTCAAATCTACCCACCACTTGTGATGGAGTAGAGGAACGAGTGAGCTGATGGATGTTACTCCACTGCAGTAAAGAGGCAGTGCACAGTCTTCCCCAGAGTACTGCATTCTTTCTTGACACACCTAGGGAAGTGCATTCCTCTATCCTTGTAGGGCCTCCAACCTGATATATGCAACCAAATAAAGTGGAAGAAAATCGTTTCTGCCCTAGAGCATAGTAACCTCACTGTATGTCGTTTCTTCTTTCTTTCATCTGCCAGGATGCTTTTTCATGTTTGCCCTCACCCTGCCTCCTTGGCAAGAAGTATACCATTAGTTTGGAATCACTGTAACCTTGTGTGACTGACAAGGCCAGAACTGTTTAATGTTGTCTCCATTTAGGGAAGCTCCAGTCTGACACTTGCTGAAAGCATAGCTCATAGGGAAGAAAATCAGGATGCTTCTATGGTGAGGAAGTCGTGCTTTAATGGGGCTGCATCAGCACTTCTAGTGCATTAATATTTTTATTGGACTGTATACTGAAGTACTGGGAAGTGAGTGCATTAGTGTGGATCAGCATTTCTGAGCTATGGTTGTGTTTTATAGAGGTTATCAACAAGACACTGCATTTGAAAGCTCTGTTGATCTGGATCAGCAATTCAGTGCATTAGAGAGTCATGCAAATGCCTTGGCCCTAGGATCCAGGAAGAATAGGGATGTGTTGTTGCGTGTGGCTAATCCAAGTATTATTATTACTAGCCTTTGGCTTAAAGCTGAAGTTCAGAACTCAATGGATATTGATTATCTGATGAAAAATTTCTTGTTCTTAAGTTTGTTTTTTAATGAAAACGGGGGAACAAACATCAGTGAGTAATTATTTTTGCCTTTGAAATTTAATTTAGCAAAAAGAGACTCCTTTGGAGAAAAGTAAAACATATATTTAAATAGCAGCAGTAAAAATCCATTCCGTTTTTACGGATTGTATGTGGCACAGTATCAATGGGAAGCAGAACTAAAAAATTCAAGAAGGATTTTTCCATTATAGTGAAGCAGCTTTGTAGACCTGATTTAGCCTCTGGGCTTCCATGTCTTGTCCCCGTTCCTCCTTCTGATTGCCCATCTCAAAGCCTGTCAGGGACCATCAAGCAACCCTTTTCTTCAAGGCACTTGCTTTTTTGTATGCCTCAGCTCCTCCTGACCTGACAAGTTTTCCATATATCCCTGTGGAGCAAGCCTAGGGGTGAAGGAGGTGCCTGGAACTTTAGAAAGATATTGGTCAAAATGCCAGTTTTGTTGTCATTCCCTATACAGTATAACAACATTGGAGCTCTGAGAAAAAGAATGAATGGAGATTAGGGGAAGTTCGGCACTGGTTTAGGAAGGGAGAAAGGGATAAAGCAGCACAGGTAAAGTGAGTGGAAGATACTTCAAGTAAAGTGGAACAGGTAATTGTTAAGGTCTAAAATGAAGAACAAGTGAGGTAGGTCTAGGGTCTCACCTCTCTTGTGTTGAAGGAAAGATGCGTAAAGAAGCAAAATCTCAGAAAATAACAGTGTAGGGAAGGAAACAGAGCTGAATCCTATCTAGAAAGGTCGCAGAGAGTCTGGAAACAAATATAAGGGTGTTATGTTGTCATAATTTTTTCCCATTTCAGAGATTAGGGTGAAAAGCAGTCAGATAGAAATGGGTACTTGAGTCTGAGAGAAACTGAAGTTGTTTCTGATGTCCTCTATAAGGAGTACAGTGCATTGACCCAACTGTAGGGATCTAGGGATGAATGGTACTGAATTCTGTTCTCAGGTACGAACATGAAGGTCCCAGTAATGGGGATATTTTTGTTCATAACAAACATTGTTTACAGATTTTATAGAAGTACAGCATTTTTTTTTCTCCTTTTGCTAAAGACTTTGACATATTTGGTCCCAGTGAGTACCACACTGACAGAATGCAATGTGCAAAAGAGGAAAGTCCACTAAGGGTTAGTGCTAAAGATCCTTCAGTGTTTGCATATTTATCCAAAGAAGAGAGACCACACTTTGCAATATCAGTACAGTTTTTCAACACAGGAAAGAAACAACAAAACAAACCCTTCTGTTTTTAATTTTATTTCTTCTTTTTCAGTCAACTTTAAGGTAACACTGAATCCTGTGATTTCTTCATAATATCCATAGAATTCTACCTACATCCCATTTCAGCTTGTTTTAATTTAAACGTGTTCTCAGTATTTGCATTGGTTCTCTGCATCAACTCTCTTCTTTAACAGCTGCCTACTATGTTACACCCATCTTTCCTTTCAAAACTCAGTCAAAACCGAAGTATGTTGGCTTGCAGTTTGTCCATATTCCCATCCTATAGACAGGTGGGAAAGCTTTAATTCTTTTAAAACTTGAAGTTCTTTTGATGCTGATGAAATGAAATGGCATTAAACTCTGAAAAAAAAAATATTAAAAATTAAAAAGGGGGGGAAGAAGGGGAAGGCAGAAATCAAGCATAGACTGCATCTTGCAGTGAATATGTTAATCCTGATAATTGCACTGATCCTACTAGATACAGATTAACTTCATGGGACATCTAAAGAGCTTTCTAAGAGTGCACAATTACTAGCAGGGAGTTTGGAAAGAGCTCTCTCAAATTCCCATTGGACAGCAGAGAAATTTAGATGTGTTGCTTCTTTATGGAAAATCAAGAGCTGATCTGTCAGCCTTGGCTCTGAGCAGCTGTCATCTGTTTGTGCTTTTTCTATCAGCAGTCAGGGTAAGCAGCAGCCGTGGCAGTAGCAACAGCAACACTGTCACTCAGTCTTTTTCTTTCTCTTGAGCCTCTTTTGCAGTGCTTTTGGGATATCGTGTTCCAAGATATATATTGGGTATTCATAGAAAGATTACATCGTTGTTGGCATGCTATTCAAAAAGATAGAGTGATCCGATGCACTTGCCTTCATGTCTCTATCAGCATGTGGCCTGCTTCTATGTTGCCAAGCCATGAAGAAAACAAGGAGTGTTTTTCTCTGGTTCTCCTTTGCAGCCCTGTGGAAGTGACTGGCTGTGATGCTTATCATTTCAGTGTGTTGGCAAATTGCTTCTGCAGTCTCAAAAACTCTCTGTAACCCCCCTCCCTCTACTGGGCTACTTTTGTTGGGCATCTCTGACTGCATGCAGAGAGACTGCAAGTCAGATATATACTATTGAAGAGTACACAGTGATTATTTATTGACTACAGCATACAGTAGAGAGCCAAAACAAGTGCTAGGAGTCTAGCAGAGCATTAATATGTTCTCTAGTGCTGGTATGGTGACCCCAAGTGTGTGGTGAGTTCATAACCAGTTAGTCAGTTGGGAAAGGGCTTGCTTCTACTTCTCCTTCCACAGCTAAGCTTTGATGGTTACGGCTCTTTGATTCTCTTATTTTATTCTTTATTCTTGTTTTGTTTGGTTTTTTTTAACTGCCTCATGGCAGTATTTTTCTCCAGTCATTGACTAGTACTGACTCCCCGGTTTCATTTCTTTCTGTCTTGCTTGGCTTTAACTTATGGGCCGTCTCATAACTCAATAGCTGTTTTTTACAAGAAAGCTGAGCCAGCGTCTCATGGCTGTTCTGCAGCATGCTGAGTGTTGGGTATCGGACTGCCAGACTCCAGGGGATGTGGTTGATCTTTGGGAAAGGGCTGCTAATCATCTGTGATGGTGTTTCTCTCCTTTAGAGGAGGAAGAGACAAGTGGCCTAGAGCAAGTTCTCTCCCTAACTTAGTATTTTGCTAGAAGAGAGATAAAACTACTTTCTGCCAGTTAATTCTGGGAAGCTGAAGGTTTCTGGAAGTGGTGAGTATCACAGATTTTCATTTTTCCCATTCATTCTGAGAACAGTTATGGGTGAACTGACCTAATGCCATTCTGACATACTACCAAACATAGCTTCTCACCTTCAGTTTCACTAACCAAACCTTCTGACTGCCTCTTCCTCCTCCTATCTCTGAACAGTGAAATATTTAAAATGCCCTTTCTTCTGTTTTGCTGGGGTTTTTGTTTGTTTGTTCCCATCTCCCCGCCGATGCATTTGGCAGAATTCTGGGAACTTGAGTTTTCTTTTGTTCATTGAGATGTTCTCCTGGTGTGTCCTTGTCCTTATTCTAAGTGAACAGCATCAAACTTCTCTGGTGTATGTAGAACTGGACTGAGTCTCCACTATGGGAAGCTTGGCAAAGATCACTGACAGATATGAAAAAGGATATTTTAAAGTGTGTTAAGAGCAGTGGGATTGGAGAGAGCCTTTGAGCATCTCAGATAACAAGAATCCATTGAAAGTGCTCAAAGACATGAAAAAGTACTTAGGGTTCTGTGCTTTTGCAGGAGAGAGGTTGTCCCAGGTGAAAAGCCTGAGTGAAGACCTCCAAATACAGAAATCAGAATCAAACCTGACTTTTATTTCCCAGGTTTTGCTTCTCAAATCTGCTGTTGCACTTTCATAAATGAGATGTCCATTGTGGCTGGAGATGACCCTGATGACTTATGCTCTTTAGCTCTTTTCTTTGTCATCACCCAGACCTTAGATTTTTCTTCCCTGGTTTATTTTGCATTGAAGCAGGATTTGCATCTTTTGAGTCAGGGTTCCCTGAAAAGCTGTTCGTGTTTTCTCTTTGGTCCCTATGCTGTGGTAGTGATAGGTGCAGCCTGCTTCCATGCCCTGGAAATGTGAGCTGTGCAAAGGCTGTTCTCTGGGGATTCTGCAAGTCAGAGTGCACCTGAGTCTGCTGCACATCCTGGGAGAAATGCTGCCAGTCTGTCACAAGGGAAATTATGACACAAATATTCTCCCGATAAGAATATCAGGACAGTTTGGCAGCTCTACAAAGCAGCAAGACAGATCCTGAATGGAAAAAGGAATTTAAACAATTAATTTGTACTGCCTGGCTTTGGCTGCACTTGTCTCTCTGTGATAGCTCTGTGCCTATCCTTTGACTTGGCTTTTATGCTGTAGCCAAGAACCTGAAGTTTATGTATGTGTGTGTAGACACAGAGAGAGAGATACACAAACATGAGATAATTAATGTGGGATGATTGTAAAAGAGCACACTGGAGTTGGTCCTGATGGACTTACGTCTGCATAGGTTTGGAGAAAATATTCAATAAACTTCAGAGGAGGCTCTTTTACTTGACGATATCAGGAACTAAGAAAGATCAAACTTTAGCATTTAGATGCATAAAGCCAGGCAGAGTGAACAACCCTGCGGGCTGACCAGAAAGGTCAGCGTGTTTGTCTGTAGACTGTGAGCATAACTTAGTTGGCAGCCTGCAGAAATAGATGCGCCTTCCAGACCTGTGTAATTGGTACATCAGAGCCGAGTTGCTGCTCTTCGCTTTTCCTACATACTTTGTTAATACAGAGGGCAGATAAAATACCCAAAGGAACTGGATAAATTGAATTGTGAAACTGAGGTTCTTCTGAGACCAGTTTGTTGTCTGTATTTTGTTTTGTCTGTGCAGTAAATTGAGTGTTATTTATGTGCTTAAGACACTGAAGGAAGAAGAGACAGTATTATGGTAAATAATTTTGTACTCAGATGCTCAATCAGGGATCTGTATATTATGCCCAAAGACCAGGTTGTCTGAAGTCTGCTTTTCTCGGGAAATTAAATGATGCTACAGAAGAGCAGCAGAGATGAGAAACACATTAATTGAAATATGTCCAGACGATTCTATCAGGCAAGCTACGCACCATGCTATGGAGATAGGGGAAAAAGTATATATAAAAATCTCCCAAGGCCCTCAGAAAATTCTTTTTCAACTTCAGATCAAATGATCTGCATGCTCTTGAGCATCCAAGTAACACTCAGCAGCCATCTCTGAAGAAAGACTCTTTCAAATAGCACAGCAGTAGCTCTCCATTCAGTGCCTCAGCTCTGTTTGCAGCCACTGTGATGCCTTGGGGCAGGAAAAAATACTCGGACAAGGGAAAGATACAGTGTGCCTCAATAAGCAGGCAGCAGTGGGAAAGTTCTTCCTGATTCCAACTACTAAGCACCCAAGGCTGTGCACTGATACTTGACTTTGCCTGTGGTGTAATGCAGAACTGCAGGATGAGAATGATGGGAGTGTACTCCACACCCTTTTGGAAGAGAGCAAATAGATGTCCAAGTTGGAAGGGTTCTCTGGCAACTTTTGGTTTCATTTCCCTCTCTCCTGTTCCAACCATTTAGGCTATTAAATTTCTTGAAGAAGCAGCATTCCAGGGTACATTTAAACATCTCCAGGCCCAAGCAAGCTGGTCACCTCTCCCAGTAATAATTTTTAATACTTAACTATACTTTGACTGAGAAATCTTACCCTTTTTCAGGGTTTCATAGTGTTCACATTGCCTCTAGTTTTATTCTTCATTGACCTAATCATGTCAAAAACTTCTTAGTTCTTTCATTATCAGGGTGAGTTTTTCTGTTCCTAAAACACTGTTGTGATCTTCCTTGGCACATACTTGTCAAGCAGAACTGAGCGCCCAGTCTAATAATGATCTTTCCAATCACTGAATGGCTTGGGTTGGAAGGGACCTTAAAGTCTACCCAGTTCCAACTCCCTGCTGTGGGCAAGGCTGCCACCCACCAGATCAGGCTGCCCAAGGCTCCATCCAATGCTGCATGCGGAGAACTAGGAATTGCTTCTCTATGTTGTAACCCTTGTTAGGGCTGAGGCTGCCCCTTTTGCACATCTACTGTTCTCAGAGGTTGTTGTCTAATTGTACTCCATTAAACCACCGAATCCTGAGTGTATTTATAACTTAATCAAAAAGAGGTGAAATGGGGAGAATGGTTGGGTTGAAAAGTCTTTCCCATTTGTAAATCAAATATTTGAATACCTAACTGATAGGAAACCTAATCAGTGCTCAAACTGACTTACCAAAAACTGCAAGCATTGTTTAAGCAATGATAACGTGTGATTGGTACCAGTGATATGAAGCAGAAAAAATATTTTCTGCTAAAAATATCCTGCTAAGATATTTTTTAAAATTTCCTCATTATGTGATGCTGGGACAGAATGGCCACAGGTCCAGAGTAAAGCAGGGTGTGATTAAACTAGTTCATACTTGTATGGGAACTGCTGAGTCACAGCCTGAACCACTGATTGAACACCTGGACAGCCCTGGGAGCACAGGTAAAGGCATTTCAGCTGTGTGACCTTTCCTAAACCTCATTTAAGGGCTGACTGCCATGCTGGAAGGATCCCTGGTTGAACATCCCTCCTTTTTGGAGTTTTCTCTCTGTCTACATCTTTGGAGATGGGTGAGCATTTTCCTTTATAACATCTTTCTATTTGCAGTAGTCCCTTTGTCATTTCACCTTCTGTATCGCTGTTTCACTACATTGATCTTCCTGATTTTTTAGTATTCATCTGTGAATTTTTACATAGGGAAGAAGAGGCATGATACAGTTATTGCTAAGTCCACGCATGCTCCTGTCTTTACCATAACATCCAGGCTTTCTTTGTTTCTGAAAGGTTGTAAGAAAGTGTAGGGTAGAGCATTTGTAAATCCAGTGAGGCTGTTATTCATTGCATAGCGAAATATTTGTTTGTTTTTCAGAAGTGGCATCTGCTAACAACTTAATAGATGAAGCTCTTCTGTGTTGTAGACATGAGAATTCTAGCTGGTTGCTCTTGCAGTCTCATTTCAACTCTGGGTGCTTATGTACTTTGATACAGACTTTACTTAACATTTTGTTTCACAGAGTGCTTTCCTCATGTGGGAAATGGGAAAACTAGAAAGGAATGAGTCTGATCTCCATCGAGCCCATATCTTGTTTGGAAATTCTACAGTAAATGAGGCCAGGGATTACTGACAGGCAGCGGGTAAGGCTGTGCAATGCCAAACTATTCAGAGCCACAGTTTGCACGTTCCTAATGATGTGGGTAGGTGGTGAGGTGTTTGTTAGACCACATTTGCATGAAAGCTGAGGACTCCCAGATGCATGTGTGACTACTTGGATCTGTGCTCTGTGTGTATGGGGTGTTGTAGAAGTGATAAATACTGCAGAGAATCACACTCTGGGTTTTCAAGGTTGTTGATTAAAGGTGGAATTTTAGCTATTTTGGCTTTGCTTTCATGTCTGCCAAAGAAAAATCATAAATGCCAAATGTAGGAATATTGAGGCAAAATGTGAAACTTTCTGGTGCTTGTTTATGCAACAAAGAAAGGCCTGGAAGAGTGATACCATCACTGTCCGTCTTCATGGGTATACAGGAGTAAAATGTAGTGTAATGCCTTGAATGTGTAGGTTGAGAAGAAATGTGGCTACGGAGTCACTGTAAGAGCCATGATTCCCCTAGAAGCAGTTTTTGGCAGTGTGTTTCAATGCGGGTGCACTGGAGAGAGACCTAAAATGCAACAGGCAACCTGTTATTATCTGGCTTTGCAATTGCTGCTTTCATATGCTGTAGGATTTTCTTTCTTCCTTTTTTAATTTAATAAGAATATGTCACTGAACTTCTGGCTACTTGTTTGACAGGAAATAAAGCTATTGGTGCCATTAGTGCCTCAGGCAGGCCAGGTGCAGCTGTACAAGTTGGTAATATTTCTTAGTAATCCAATTGAGTTGTTCAGGGAGATTACTGTGTACAGTGTCATTCAGTATTGCTGCTGATGCCTTATGGAATTAATATTGCAATTTATATCAATACACAGATAGATTTGATGTTATTAATAGCATCATCAGCATCTAGGATTTTTTGTTGATGTTGTAGTACTTTTTACATTAGCACATCACTTGTAGGCAGTGGATGACAGGTGCTAAGTCAATGAACTACCTGATTACAGATAATTGTAATTTAATCAGCCATATTTAGAATGGTGAATGGGGCCTTTTCTTATTCTAGGGCTTACTGTAATGTCATAGATACAGAAAGGAGCATCAGAAAAGATGCCTTAGAGTCTTCCAATCGAGCTCCAGGGTTCTGGCAGATCTGCTCAATGCATCTTTCAAGTTAATATCTGATTTAGTGGCAGCTTTTAGGAATGGGTGAACGGTTGGACTGGATGATCTTTTAGGTCTTTTCCAACCATGGTGATTCTATGATTCTGTGATTCTATGATTGTACCTGTTCTTAAATATTTACAGTAATGGTTCCTGCCCAACTTCCTTGAATATACTATTCGCTTACCAGTGATTCTTTTCCTGAACTTAAGCTGCCAGCTTACCTACCAACTTGTGAGACTCAGTAATTCCCTTCTTTCATTTATACATTTATGTTATTGCCTTGAAGATATTTATAGAACGTGATTGTGTTCCTCTTGAGTCATCTCTCTTCTAAACTATTAGTTCCTCTAGCTTTCCTTGTGTATGACCCATTTGCCTAATTTTCTGGGTCACTGATGGAGAAGAGGATCTTACTGCCATACTTAAATGGAGTATGGGTCAAAGGAGAAGTGGCTGCAGCTGAGGACTAATCTTGAAACATATCAGAATTCTTTCAAGTGTGAGATACCAGAGTTACCTGTTCAACCCCCTTTTCCCTTCCCAGTTTCTGCTGGGACTGGTGTAAATTTAACTGTGCTAGCTTTTGGTCACGTTCTTGATTCTCAGTTTAGCAGAGATGTTAAATGTTAGAGGAACCTCAGTCCATTTCAGTTCATTTGCATTGAAATTGTGAACTTGGCTGAAATGTGCCAATAAGCATTATGCTCAGGCCTTTGATTCAAAATGATTTAATGCTGAATACATGCCTGATGTGCTAGGGCTGCTTTTACATTACAGAAATGATGTAGTATATTTGGTAGGTACCTGAACAATTTTCTTACTAGGTAGCCTGGGTACCTGCTGCAGTCTGGCTGTGAGACAGCTTGCATCTCAGCATGACTGCATAGTTCTAGAGCAAGGGTATGCTACATATACATATATGCATTTGTATGTATATATACAAATATTATGCTGTAGCTAACTTGGTGTGCTTGGAGCAGAATGTCTTGCTGAAAATAAATGCAAATCATTTACCTGTGGGAATGAAATGTACAGAGAGAGAGGCCGAGGGCTGTTGGCCTTCAAAAATAGATATTAAGGACAGGTATTTTCATGTTTCAGGTATATTAATTTACTCGGGCATCCCATCATGTCTTCATTCTATGCATTTGCTATTTTCCAAACAAGATCAGAGCAAATCTATCAGCCTTCAGTTAAATAAATATTTCATTTCAGAAGAATAGGGCAAACAGTGCATTAGGCATGTCATTCAGTCTGAATCTGATTGCTCTGACCTAGTTGTTTGCACACAGTCCTACTTATTGAGCATCCTAAATTACAAATATGCTTTACTTTGGAAGGCACTTCAGCAGCAGTATCATGTCAAGTACAATAAAATAATATGATAGCTCATAAGAGATGATACTGTCTTTGGGGGAATTGTGAAGCAATGTCTGCTGTAACACTGATGTATGTCAGACACTGCTTTTTCTTCCTTTAGTTCTAATCTGCTTTTCCAACAGCCTGCTGGAAGACCAAGTGATCATACACCAGCCAAACAATAAGTCACAACCTCTATTTATTGGTGACTCTGTCAAAATGACAGCCTCAGCTCAGGCAGCTGTACCTTCGCTGGTTCTCCAAGTGGTATTTTCATCATAGTTACAGTGAAACATGAAGTAACTTTTTCATCCATTACTGTGTAAAACATTCCATGCGTGGTAAAAGAGCTCTCTTCGTTGTGCAGTAATTGACATCGGGTATCTCAGAGCATTGTAATCCTGGTGCTTATAGTGTCCCTCAGGCAGAAACAGCCATTGCTGTCAAAACCTCTCTGAATCTATGAAATGTACATAGAAAACAATGTGGCTGGTAGCTGCCCTAATGAATGTTCTGGTGATTGTCTATGTGGACAAGCTTGTGCTTTAAGTCTGGTGTCCTGCAGAATTTGGAGTTATCCTGTATGATGGTTTCCATATTGACTTAACAATTGGTGTTAGTTAATCTCCAGTGGAAGAGAGAAGAAAGAAAAACAGTCTAGCGAGTGCAGTATCAGCATCCAGACACTGTTTTGATTCGTTGTGGTGAGCTTTTGGGATTATTAGTAGGGAATATGGAGAAGTGCTTAAAGAAGCAGTGGCATAATGGGAGAAACTTTAAATTCATTAATCAGCATACTAGCATCTCCCGTTACAGACAGGTAAGAAACTAAACCATGAAGCCATGAAAATAAATCCACATCATGAGAACGCTTTCATAAATAAGAGTTGCAAAGAACAGCAACACTAGGCCTTCCTCACAAGTCTTGTAACTGAGCTTGCTTTAACTGGAGCATTGATCTTCATTTCTTTAGGGGTGAATTGTGACAGCCTAAACGTGTTTGCGAGCGTGAATGCCATTACTCTTACTGGTGTGTATTTAAGTACAATGAAAGATAAAGGTAAAAGGTATGTCAGTATCAAATGCTTAGCACGTCCTCAGGTTTTATCTGCTGTGTAGTAGCTTATTTTGCATGCTTATGTTTAGATTATGAGTGCAGTCTCATAGTGATTCTGCCATAGTTTCAGAGCAGTGAGTGGGAAGACTCCACAGAAACACACACAATCAACTCAAACAAAAAAGTGTAGAGCTTCCCCCACTCTCAGAACAAGAGCAACAGTAATAAAGCATAGTCTGCTCCTGCAGGTGCTATTCATAGAAGAACATCACAACTTTTCACACTCTGTTATTTTCTGTGTATGAAAACATATCTATTTTAATTTAGATTCTCTCCTCCTCTTTCCATCATGTATTTGAGAACCTATTCTTTTTACTCATTTATTAAAATATATTAGCAAACGTTAACTGTGTTATAAACAAACACATTTCAGTCTGTCCTCTCCTGATAAGGATTAACACAGGCCAGGCGTTCTTCCTCTGTTCATAGCTGCCTGAGAAAGCAGCCTTTATGGCAAATCTGTAAGCCAGTGATTGTGGCTGCCATGTGCTGTGGCTGCTGCTGAATTGTCTGGGAGTCTTGCCTGCAGAGCTACAGCAGGGAGGGGAGTCCTCTTTCAGATTTTCATGTCCAAGGCAGATGTATCAGCTGCCCGAGCCAACAGAAGAATTATCAAACAAATTAATCCAAGCAGAGCCCAGTTATCTGGCAGCACAGATTCAGGAACCTGGAGGTATAATGGTGATTGTAGAAATATTAATGGATGGCTTCCCTCTGAATGAGCTGAAATTTTTGAATGGCCTTCAAGTGCTGCACATTGCAATGATTATTGTGATCAGTCATTGATCTTGTCAGCATTGCAAACAAGTGATTTTGTGGATGCTGTGCAACAAGGAACGACAAGGCTGCTGGGGTGTACCTGGGTATCTGGAAGTGTCTGAGCATTTCAGGAAGTGCTACTTGTTGGTTATACTGTGACTGAAAGACTTAAACACAGACTAGACCTGAATGTCAGTCACACAGTGCAGTATTTCACTTCTGTATCGTGCAGCATCATGAAGCACCAGCATAGAGGTGAAACAGGAATATAGAGATACCGAAGGGCATTCTCCAGTGAGGCAGGAAACTGGGATGGTGATCCGTTGTTGTAGGTCAGGTAACAGATTGCCCACCCCAGGGAAGCAGAGCTCCCCCATTACTGTTATTGGCATTCTGGAAAACAGTCCTGCTCAGGAAGATGGGAAAGGATTAAATAGCTCAATAATGTTAGCATGCACAGTTCTTTTTGGAGATAAGTGCTGCTGTGTACTTAGAGCTGACTTCCTGGAATTCTCATTCACATATTAAGTGTGGGAAACAAAACTGCACTGGGAGACGTTCGTGGATCTTTACATACAAATCATAACTTCTAGAAATGTACTCAGTAAAGTCATGTGTTTGTTTTTTTTTTGGGTTTTTTTTTTTTGTTTGTTTGTTTGGTTGGTTTTTTTTTCTAGATGTCTTTATGGTACTTTTCAGTATTTAAAGTCTTTAGTAGGTTCTTCGAGTCTAATGTTCTAGAGATGCATCACTGAAAGTGCACAGGTGGTTAAAAAGAAAAGTCAGTTGCAATTGCAAGTTGCAGTGAGAAGATACATCATGTTCTGATGTATACTCAGCAGAGAAGGGCCTTTTAGGGTGAAAGTACATTAGAAATAATTGAACTGTACAGTACAGACTGAAGTAAAAAGTACATTATTTGGCTGTTTTATGCTTTCAAGAAGCATGTGTAATGGGGTGGTTCAAGAGGAGAGTATTGAAATCAGCACCGAGCTTTTAGAGACCGGTTCACCTCATTAGACCGTGGATTTCCACAATGTAAACGTGGAATTTTGGTGGCACTGCCAGGCAGGGGGGTTGGAACTTTGTGATCCTTGAGGTCCCTTCCAACCTGGGTCATTCTGTGATTCTGTGTTTTCTCTTGGTGCAACAGAGAGCTCGTTGTCTCCAGCATCCTTGGGGAAGCTGCTAAGGGCGAGTCCAAGGGGCAAGGCCAGGCAAAACAGCCCCAAAACCCCATGCGTGGGCTGAGAGATAAAGAAGGAGTGCAGAGGCTGCTCGCAGGCTGCTACAAACACAGTATATCCCTACTAGCTGTGGCAGCAGCTCCGAGCAGAAGGCATGAGTTGAGGAATCAAAGTCTCTTTGTTTGCTGAGCAGATGGAAATGTTTGGCCACTTGGTGGATTCTTGTTACCGTCTGGACTGGAATTGCCCTTGTTTTTGTACCATCCAGCATTAATATTTCCCAAAGTTGCCCCTTAAGCAGAGTGACAATACTCTACAGCATATTAACAACATGAACATATCACAGTGAATGGCTTTATACATAATACAACATGGTCATTAGCCAGCTGTGCTCATAAAGCACCAGGCTGAGACAACAGGATGCAAACCAGTATCCACTGTTTCAGGCTCTCCTTGGAGGCATGCAGAGCTCCCTGGCCCACATATTACAAGGGGCAGTGCTTTGTGTCAACAGTACTGTCCATCCCTAATGTGGGTTGTGCCATGTCAAAATGCCTCTAAGCCACAGGCTGGCTGAGCGAGGACATGCTGACTGCACAGCAGGCAATAGTCCCATGTGCTAATCACAGATTTGTTGGCTGTGGTCATCTGTAAACCTTCCTAGCTTACTGCCAGTCAGAGCTGGGCAGCTTTATGTCTTGTTATTTGCCATACATGTAAATGCTCATCCTGGTCTAATGTCTATATCTACCTATTCATCATATTGCTTTATCTCTATAAAAGTAGAGGAAGAGAAAATATCTGATGATACAGCATGGAAAGATTTTATTAGCAACAGTTATATTGGCAAAACTTCTACATCCATGCCAAGTTGTATATGTCATTTCTAGGATGAGTTGATAAAACTTTTATGATATACCACGTAGACTGTCATGTATTCAGAACATACCTCAGGAGCACCATTCCTAGTTTAGCATTGCCTCTTCAACAGTTGGAAGCATAGGAAATGGATCCAGTGCTGGTCCTGAGAGCTGCTTCTATAGCTGTCCTGCAGAGCTGGTGCGCTCTCCTCATCCTTAAGGCAACTCAGACATTTGACTTTGATCCCAGTGGCTGAATACGAATCATGAGCTTCCAGAGGCACTTGCATTTTAATTCTTGCACTTAGCCAGAATGAATGTGGGCCAACTCATAGATGTCAATCCAGTAAAAGAAAAATAATTAAAGGCTTGCTGATATTTTATAGGAGGCTTTAATGATGTTTTGTTGGAGCACAGTGCAAAATAATGTTCAGATGTCCTGGAGAATGATTATATTTTCATACTGGAATATACTTTTTGGATTGCTTTTAAATATGAAAGATGCTTCATCCAGTATTTTGGAATGTGTTGAACCAAAATTTGTTTTTTTTCTATTTTTGGTTGTTATATTGGTTGAATAGTATTTGCTTCTCTTTTGTGTGAGCACTCTCTTATTCTCTGATTCTGTGAATGTTTAACATGCTGATAATACCAATGATAGAAATGCTTTGTTTTAATGTCTGTTTTTCATCTTTGTACTGCAGGCAGCTTAACAAAGAAGGTCACTATAATCATTGTCATTTATGTGTAACAACACAAAAATAATCAAGAAATGTCATAGTCACTCATTTACAATGTATGTGGCAAGCACTAAAACAAATCCTGTAATTCCAGCACCCCAGACCTGTCTCTCTGCCTCATAATGTTTGTGCAAAGACTCAGAGATGTAGGGTTTGGACAAGCTTGATTGCATGCTAAACCAGGGATTTTTGTGTTGCACACTTTAATTTATGTTGCACAGAGGAGCATAGGATGGATCTCTTTTAGAGATGCTTCTAAATCTGCCAGACACTTCAATTTGTGTATGACTACAAAACGTCAATCCTTTGATTCTGTATTTACGATGTAAGGAGTATTAAGCAGTTGGTAGCACTATTATTTTTATAGCAACTGTTTACTATGTTTTATATCCAGGGCTCCATTGGATTGAGTTGGGGTGTGATACAGAATCCATCCGGTAGCACCCCCGAGGGAGCTAATGATGGGTCTGCTTCTATTTTTCTAGTTGGGAATAAGCAGTCACTGGCAAAGCAAAATGCAGCCCAGGTGAAGCATCGCAGTGCTGGGAGGGAGCCATGTGGAAAGGCAGGCTGATGTGAAGGGGAGGCGGGGTGAAGTGGCAGTCAGGAGCAGGCCTTAGCTGCTTGCCTTGTGGTTTTCTAAACTGAAAACCACACACAGGCAATGCTGTGGGTTCCCCATTCTCTTTCACATCTACATGCCTTGAAGGCCTCAGAAGTACGCAGTGAAGACTAACGTATCTCAAGTAAAGGTGAGATTGAACACTGTAGAGGTGACTGGCTAGTTTGTGAAGGAGGCTGTAACTAGACAGGTAGAAAGCAAACAAATGTGTCATTTCACAATTTTTTATTTTTTTTTTTTTGCAGTGTTTTGGCTTGGCGAGTTATTGCTTACAGACTTGTAGAGATTTGAGGTTTTTGGAAAGCTCAGTGTAAAATCAAGTAGACAAACATCCTTAAAGGAGCAAAACCATTTCCTGATAAATACCTGGAGGCAGTAAGGCCTGACCTTAACTTCTGTATCATTCTCACTCTACAGTAGCAGATCTCATGGGATGCAAATTAGAGAACAGATGATATTAGATTCAGAATTCTGGAGCCTTTGAATCCTAGACTTTGGTTCAGACTGAAACAAAGTTTCATAATCTTTTGACACAGACCTGCAGACTTGCTTTCACACCCAAGTGCAGAGGAATTAAGCTGGATTAAGCATCTAAGTTTATCTCAATTAAAAAACACCTCTTTTTGTCATGGGTGGGAGGAAAAACCTTGGAACTATGGTTCCGTACTATGGGCTCTGAGATAGCAACACTGAATGAGATCATTGTGAGGGGAAAAAGAAAACAAAACGGGAGCTGGCGTGTAGAGAGATTGTGCAACCAACAGCAAGCTGCCAATTGATGGTTTTAATGCTGCCCTTGTTTCCCTCTGCAGGGTTTCAAGGACACCCATCAGAAAAGCTTGCTGGGAAGCAATCTTTTAAAAAAGGGAGATTCTTTGTTGGCAGTTTCTGTTTGCTGGAGCTGTGTTATGAGATGAGGCAGTATTCCTTTAACAGAAGCAAAAATGAAGATTTTATAATAAGCAGTATTTCTGTGTAGTTTGTTCCTGTTAAAGCCACCTTTTATAAAGCTCTCCCACCTGGTGTTATCTCATACTAGGCTCAGGGTATGCCTAGTAGTTCTGTAGGAGCCTCAAATTAAGGTTACTGTACTCACTGTATTTTGACATCCATTCTCTTTTCCCTATAATGGATTCAGATATCAGTGGGCAGCTGTACAATATGGAAGCTGTTGCGCTTTCACATTGTAATGACAACAGAGCAAAAAAAAAATCAGGATAGATAAAAAATATTTTTATTTAAAAGATAGTGAATACATTCCCCTTTACCAGTGGTAACAGGCATTGCTTGGAGAGGAGGTTTCCAATTTGAATGTTATGTTCTCAAAATACATGACCAAGCTGTATGAAAGTGCTCTTGAGTTTTCATCCTATAATGCCTCTTTTCTTCTACAGACTGATTGACTATGTTCATATGTACCAAATGTCCCTCGTAAACATGAGTCACCAAATTAAACAAGGTCTTGTGGCAGCACCATTTATTTGCACAGCATTTGTTTCTGCCATCATGAAGCTGACCTCATTCACCGAGGCCATACTTCAGCCAAGGCAAGGGTTCTTCTCAAAACACCAAGTCTTGAAATGAACTCAGCTTCCCTCAGTTCTGCTGCTTTCAGGTATTTCTTTTCTGATGCACACACCTCTGCATTAGTCAGTGAGCACTTAAATAGAGCAGAAGTAATGCGGTGCTTTACTGTGGCAACTTTACATATAAATAACTCACCACTGGAGAGGTTGTTATTTGACATTATACATTCAGTTGTATGATAAGTATATGCTCTTGGAGACCTTTTCACAGCAGTCCTGATGGGAAAGAGAAGAAAGGGGGGTTTTATTTTTCAGTTTTGTTTTTCCTGCAGCTATAGAATTTGCACTGTAGGACAGAGCAGTTTTTCAGATGCCGAGGCTGCATGTTCTCAGTGTGACTGCAACTGTGGGGGGGAGGGAATTGCATATTCTGGGACATTATACTATAAAACACTTGGTTTGTGTTGTGATGAGTGCAGCCTTTTCTCTTGATCTCATCATATTCTCCTTGCCAGCAAAACAAGAGGATATAAAACACTCTTTAAATTTTTTTCTTTAATTAGCTCTGCCTAGTTCTTTTCTATCACATCTCATGGAAAATCATCTTGTGAACTCGCTGCAAAGTGTAGGCACTGGCTTGCTAAATACTAAACTGGTTAATCGTGGATGAGCGAGAGTCAGGATTTGGTTTCCAGAGGATGCTGACATACTGTCTTACACAGCTGTGGCCTCCCTGTCCTAATGCCAGAGAAGGAAAGAAGACATCTTGCAGAGCACCAGGACAGTCAGCTGCATCATCTGCAAATTTGAGGATCTTGCTATTCAGACCTATTCTGTGCCCCACCACAGCACTCTCCTTTTTCTTTCTCACCAGACTTGATTTTGGTTGGATATATATTGGCATGCAGTAGCTTTCTCCATTCTACCACTGTACTGGTCGGCATAACCAGACTTCCCCTAGTACCTCATTCTGCCTTTCAGAGCTCAGGAACTGCTGCTGCAGTATCCTTTCATAATCTTTGATATCCTCCTGTCGCAATCTGCTGTATTAAGAGTATGGCCTGGGGTTTTGCAAACTATGCTTGCTGAGCAACCAAAAGCAGAGATTATGGGGTGCCATGTGGCTGTGACAGCAGCAGTGGCTGCAAATAGCTTTTGACTCCATGTCAGGCTGTGTACAGACACAGATGGCTCGTTATTCAGGCAGTATCCTGGCTTCTCAGGAGAAAAGAACAGCCCACCCCATTCTTGTTTGCATATTGTAGTTTGGGAACTTCTCACATAGCCACAAGCACAAACAACTCCTAACAGATCCTAGAGACTTGGATTGGCAGCGCGTGGAATTAGCAGATTTGAATTTGTGTCAGAATATCTTTACTCGGAAAGTCTGCAGTAATATTCTGTTGCATTTTATTGAACTTTTCCTTGCTGCCACAATATTGTATTTTTGAAAGCATCCAGCAGAGAGGTGTTTTATCTCTCCACCCTGCCTCTCAGCTCCAGTTCTGTGTGTGTATTTGTGTGCTGCTCATTCATTAACATATTACCAGATCCTTGTAGACCCAGAGTCAACAGCAACAAGAATGGAAAACAAAGCAGGTAGGCAAGTTTCAAATCCTGTTTTGGAAGAGGAGTAAAAAAAGTGAAGCGTGCTTCTTTTTGTTTTCCTCCTCCTCCTCCCTTGTGGTACTTTACAGAAACTTAAATTACTCCCTGAACTTTGCTGCCAAAATCAATAATGTAGTAGAGATGCGTACCGGGCCCAATATGTCACATTGAAAGAGATGGGGTTATTAGCAAAATAAATTAGTTTTGAAGTTTCTGGTCATTGGAGCCATTGCTATTGTAACCAGGCTGAAAAATCAGAAGTAACATCCTTTTAAATAATTCAAAATCATCTTGGAGATTTTTCTTTAAAAATATCCTATGCCCGAGATGAGGTTCTTCAGCACTGTGCTTGGATTGAATTGAGATGCACAGTGCTGGATTCTTATTTCTTTTTATTGCTTTAAGGGCAGACTTTAATCTCTTTTATCCAGACCATTTCTAGTTCGCTCAGGAGTGTGCTTGGCTGACCTCTGGCCGCCCCTTCTTTTGAAGCAGCACTTATCAAATCAAGTCTGTTTCTATTAGAGGCAGAATGTTTGTACAAAGACCCTTGTCATTAATGTTCCTGTTCATATGGAGCTTGCTTATTAATTTTGACTGAATGAGCAAACTCTCATTTTTTAAAATTACTATCATTAGTCCTTTTCTTTGTTCTTTTCCTAGTGGGAACAAGAAGGGCATTATTTTCTGTGCTTGTACAAGAAAAGAATTGTGTAGATGCGGGGAGAACTGCTCTCAGACTGTTTTTAACTTGACCTGTTGGTGAAGCGAGTGCACTTTTATTTTTCCACATACTTCTGAAGATTCAAAAAACACACAGCTCCTTTTCCTCAATGCTGAATAATATTCATAATATCCTCACTGTTAATATCCATCTCAAAAGCAGATAAGACCTCAAAGAGCAGTTCATGCCAACTGACTCTAAGCCTCATTATTGCAGAACTGAGGAGGATAGAAAAAAAAGACTGAGAGCAAAAAGAAGTAGCTGACTGTCTGAAGTCTCCTTGCTGGTAGCAGTCTTTCTCAGTTTAAAATATTGCTTGTTTTAAGTGTTGTTGTTTTTTATGCCCTTTTTTTATTAACTAATGTTTGTGAATAAGTTAGAAATAGGCTGATAGTAAACAATACTAATTGAAATGTAATTGCTTTGTGTAGCTCAAGTTGTAATTTAACCCGTGCAATGTAGTAATAGCTGCTGCTGTCAGGCTGAGAATTCTGTCCAAAAAAGAGACTCCTTCCTCTGAAGCAAAGCACAGGAGATAAATTTCAGGGCAATGTTGACATCTGCATCTCTCAGCCACAGATATGACAAAATAAGTCTTGCTAGGAGTCAGGGAATCTTTTTGCAGAGTGTTCTTTGGATGTGGTTGGCAAATGGGGAGGTAGCATTAGAGTGGTGCTATTTGACAGGTCACTTCATAGAAGGGAATAACAGCTCTGTGCTCTGCTTGGCTCTAGGAGAGGGCATAAGGATTTTCACAGTGTGTGTGCAGTTGTGTTAATAGCATGAGCATTATTCCTTTGAACAATGTTTAATGTTGCAAGCAGCAGCATATGCTCTCATTGCAGCATGCAGGCAATTGTTTGCATGTGAGAGTACTAGTTTTGAAGAGGAATTGCCTAGGAGGACCAAGGTTGTTTTTGAGGTTTACTGGGACATATGGAATCCATTACAACCTTCACTGAATTTGTGTGTGGGAGAAAAGTTTTTTGTATTATATGTGCTGACCTACTCAGAGCCTTATGACCCAGTCCACTACTGAGAAAATACTGTACCTAAAGTCACCTATTCAGGCATTATGTTTTCCTTGTATCACTGAGCCCACTGGAGTGTCAGACAGTTCTCCTTCCCCCACCTCTGGCACTGCAGAGTTAAGGTACTGCCATGATTTAAGCATCCTCACCTATTTCTCTTAGTGCTTCTGTTCTGACTCCTGCTTTCCTGCTTCAAAGGTGCCAAGTGGATGGAAAGCTCAACCAAGCTGCAGCAACAGCAGCATTTGTGCAGAAAAGCCTTCACTTTTCTCACTGCAGGTATTAGTTACAAGTTTCTGTGTTGGTTTCCAGCAGCACCAATCCATTACGACCATAAATTGCAGAACTTTTAGACCAGAGGGGAAGGTCATGGCAGTGGGGTCCAAGCAATGCTCGCTGGGGATTGAATATGTCTGAAGCCACATCAAATCATTAAAAATGAAGGCATCAGATGACAGTGAATTCAGATCCCATGGGTCACATTTATTTGGATTTTCACTGTATTTCTATTTGCAGGAAAAAAATAGAACAAACCACCCCGAATGCTGTCTGCTGCACAGCAGAGTTTTGACAGTTGTTGGGAAGGACAGACAAGAGTTTCCAGTAATTTCACAGAATAACAGCTTGGTGGCAGACAGACAGACTGTGTGTTTGGCCTCTAACGTATTTTGGTTATGTTCTTCTGCCTGAAATGGGTGGGTCAGGGACAGCCCTATGGCATGGGAGGAACTTGCCCCTTCCCTGGGACAGTGGTGTTGAAGGGGAAGGGGCTGTCAGAGAGCCGCTGCTTGACAGAAGCTACTTGGAGGACAGAGAAAAGTCCTTAAGGACAAGACACTGTTTTCTACAGAAAGGGTCTGATGGCAGGAGTGAAGCTTGGGGGCAAGGACCTGCTTTCAGAAGATCAGATGAAGGAAAAATTGGTTTTCACCAGTTTCAATTTCTCTCTCCAATGGGCTTCTTTGAGTTTTCTTATTAATTAATTAAAAAGCTAAATACTCTATTTTATATTCTAGCACAGGCTGCCTTTTTAATTTAAGAGCCCTTTGGTCTTTTCTGTGAACTTAGAAAGGGAAGGCTTTGAATCCTTTTGCACATTAAATGTAAGTTAATAATTATCTCTGTCCTTGCCTTTTGCCACGTGGCAATACTAAAGGGCAAGGTAAAGGGGTAAGATCCTTACACTGACAAGAGCAAAACGTCCTTGACCCCGTGCTCCGTAGCTCCTCCAAGCATGTGGACTGCAACTCAAAGCATGAAAATGAGCAAGTGTCAGTGTTTGTAGTAGGTCCCTAGAAGCATGGTGGGGAGCTCAGGTTGTGAAGTTGTGCTGTTTTAATTTGAGGAGGCAGAAAGCCAAGGCAGGTGGACAGTTGAAGTACCAACAAAATACTAAACTAAATGCAGATTCTGTGTCCAAGCCTCCTCTGCTTTCAGTCAGTTCCCACTGGGACGCTCTGTTCCAGTGCCCTTGTTCCATTTGACTTTCTTGCTGGAGAACTGGAGAGTATCCAATTTTTAAAATTACCTCAGCTTTAATTTATTCTGCTTTGATGTTCATAGCACCATATATCTAATGGTCCCCATATCTTTTCCGTAGTCTCCGAGGCTATAATTTACCTGCCCAATTTCTCAAAGGCAGATACCACTTACTTTAAAAATTATGGATAATTTTAATATCCCTGTGTTTATATAATATATGAAGTTTGTGGGGTGAGGGAGGAAGGGAGAGGATTTATGTTTCATGATCGCTTCCAGTCATTTTAAAGACAAATGATTTTTGGTTTTATAGAGACATTTAGCAGGAATCTGCACAGGTCCAGCATATTTAAGGTGACTTCCATGTGGCAAAAAAATGAGCAAGCTGTTCTTCCTTAGGGCTTAGTGCTTTCCTCACAGACCTGGTGTGATCAAGCTAAATGTATTCTTTTTCTTTGAACAGGTTGGATTTTTTTAAAGAACAGAACTTACAATAGGGGAGATGAGAAAAAAGACATGTGAATTAGGAAGCACTGGGTTTTAAATGCCAGGGTTTAGAAACAGAAATCTTGATTCCACATTCCTGTGGGACATCTTTATGTAAGCCTGGAAATGCAAAAGGAAAACAGTGAAATAAAGCAGTAGCACCTGGTAAGGCCCCTTTTCAGAACAGGTTAACTTTGAAATAAAGATCAGATCCAGGGCCTTGTTTCCCATGTGATTGTTGGGCTGCAGAAACGAGAGCTGCATCTCATGAGAAGAGAATCACGGTGAGAATAAAATCCTGAAGACTGGCTATGTGAAGCACAGGCTGGCTCAGAAAAGCCAATGTGAGTGAGATGCCCCATGGTGCGTGCAGCTGGGGAAGCAAGCTGCCATCCAAGGTGAGTGCCGATTCCGGACCCTGTGGCTGCCTACAGCTCCCTGCTGCTGACCAGGCACAGCAGGATCTCTGTTTCCTGATATCACTGCTGTGTGCTTGCTGCTATCTTGGCATTACGAAGATTATATACGGTGGAAGAGGATATGAGCCAGTTTTCTGTGAAGTATGTTAATACATCTTCTCTCACACATCTACTAGCTGCAGAGATACCCATCGCCTTTTGTTTTCACCTGTGCAAATATGCTCAAATGGAGACAAACGCTCACGTGGCTCATGGTGGGATAACTTTCTTAAAGCCTGCTGGGAGAAAAGAGAGCTATAGAGATCTGACTTTATGAATTCTGATTGGAATACAGCAGCAGCAAGTATAATTTAGCAGCTATTAGCAATAGAAACATTATGTCAGACTAATGTTCCTATTTTGGTCTATGCCTGAAGCAACTGGTCGGGCTTATGAAAGAGATAACTTCTTGCTGTCCAAAATTAACTGTTTGTTTTAGGAGAAAGAGGAAAAACAAAGATGCTGCTTGTGTCATGACTGTGCCACCCCACAGATTATCCTAGGCAATGTGGATCACTGTCTTGTGTCTTCCTAGCAAGCTGTCTGTTCCTTTTTCTTCCCCTTTTTCCTTTTTCCTCCATAGGTGACAAAGTAGATTGGCTCTAGCTCACCCCTCCTGGCATGCCATATGTGCTGTGCAATGCCCTTCTTCGCTAGATTGTTCCTGCCTTTGTGGAGGTGGGAATTTATTCCTGGAATCACTCCAGCGTCCAGCTCACTTTCACTGTCTTTATTAGGATGGAGTGCAGCCATCATTGGTGAGAGTAGCAGTTGGTAGGAAGCAGGAGATAACTGCCTGAAATGAACTCTGCCTCCGTGGGGCACAAACTCACTTGGTGGCATCACAGCTCTCTCATTCTGGCTTAAATCACCTTCCTCCTTCTGGGCAGTAGCTGTTCTTAAATATGTTCTGGGGACCATATGCTCAGCCTGCTGCCCTGTCACAGAATCAAAGAATGGCTTAGGTTGGGGAGGGGACAGTCAAGATCATCTAGTTCCAGCTCCTCCGCCATGAGCAGGGCTGCACCTTTCAACCTGGCCTTGAATGCTTCCAGGGAAGGGGCATCCACAGCTCCCCTGGGCAGCCTGTACCAGTGTATCACCACCCCTTGAGTGAAAGATTTCTTCATAACATCTAACCCAGATCTCCCTTCTTGTAGTTTAAAGCCATTTCCCCTTGTTCTGTCACTATCAGACCATGTAAAAAGTTGGTCCCCCTCCCGCTTGTAAGTTCTGAGCTCCAAGCCAGTCCCAGGCTTCAACACTCTGCCTGTAAAGCAATACATGTTCTCTCATGCAGACCTTCTTGGACAGCATCCCTGCCCTATTGGTGAAGGATGGCTGGTGCAAAAGAAGAAATCAACTTTCCTGCTTGCTCACTGAGCACAGCCCCCTAGGTGCAAAGAGGCATTTGCTTCCTGTCTGACCATTCCTGCATCCAGCACAGCTTCATGCAGCTGGGCCCACATTGCTGCAACAGATGCAATGGTCTGATCTTTTGTCAGCCTAAACAATGTCATTCTATTTTGTATGTTTGTTTGGAGATGGGTTATGACTGTGAAAGTACAGCAAAAGCTTCTGAACACTTTCCATTCTGTGTAAGACTAACCAACTCCAGGTGGCCTTTTTTTGAGCTGAGTTTGTTGAGCAGCCTTCTGGAGTATCAGAAATGGTTAAGGCTGAGCCTGGCTAACTCCCCCAGCTGCAAGCAGTTAACTGATGAGAACTAGAGGCTGCCAGCTACCAAGGGGGAGGTGAGAGTCAGAAGAAAGCAGGAGGTGCAGGATTTGGAGCTGTAGCTTGAGGACGGGAAAGGTAAGAAAGGGAATAATGGCTTCAAAAATATTTTGTGAAGTTTTGGGGATGGTTGGAGGCATTGATGCTTTGGGTACAGTTGTGCTGAAGGCTGGGAGACACTTGGCTTTCTGTTGCCTGCAGAGGGGAGAAGCAGCCTGGGAGTCAAAGGAGCATCAGAAAGGGGAAAAACCTAGCAGTGGTTTAGATGGTGTGGGATTTTACATTTGGAAAATTAAGAGACAGCTGCAGCCAGGCAGAAAGATACCCTTATGCAATGCTTAGATGTCTCTAAGACTAAGTACTCCAACCCTTTGTGCCTTATGGTGGAAAGGGAGGAAATATTTCCACTGGATACCTTTAACTTCTGTAAAGCTGGTGGTGTTAGCCTGCTTCAAGTGCTGTAGCAGTGTATACGAGGTTTATGTGTTGTGTCATTGAAAGTTAGTTTTGCTGTACTGTGTAGCTGCACAGTTTGAGGGGAGATGTATTGTAACAGATTTAGTTACAGGGGGCACAGTGAGCGCTTTGTGTCTTCTGTCTTGTAGTGAGACTCACATTCATGGAATCATTAAGGTTGGAGAAGATCTCTAAGATCATCTAGTCCAACAGTCTACCTACCACTAATATTTCCCTGCTAACTGGCATCCCTTAGTACCACATCTAAACACTTCTTGAGCACTGATGCTCTTGAAATCTCTTGCTAAGTGTAGTCTTCTGAGTTTCCTTCTTGGTAGCAGCGTGCTGTGAGCAAAGATTGCAGGGCTGGGACATGGCTGAGCTGCCTCCTGCTCTGCCCTGCCTGGGGCAGCTGTGTTCCCTTAAGGCTCGTTAAATCTGCAGCACAGCTGGAGCCTCTCTGCTTCTTAGCTCTCTACTCGGGAGAGGTTGGCTCTTATGCTCCTTTGTGCTTTCTCCCAGACAGATTTCTTCTGTTGGTGCAAAGGGGGGAAAGCAGGAAGCTCTTGCATTTGGCCCACTTCTGGGTATAAGAGTAAATTGTAATTATGGTCTGGACCCCATGCATTTGGCTGAGAGCAAAGCCCTACAAACCTGCAAACTTGAGCTTTCTGTAGGCTTCCTTTTGCCCTGCAAAAGGGAAGTAATCATACATCTTTTTGCCACCTCAGTGAGCAGGGAGCTTTATTAGAAAATGCTTTCGTGTCTGTGTCCTGCTTGGTTTGTTTAGCTCTGATTAGTTAGTAATTGTTTCATTACTGTAGAAATAGATGTCAAGTTATTTTTTATGTTGGTGCCTTTTTTTTTTTTCCTCCTTCCCCTGTTGTTTTGTGAACATTTCTTATAGTTATTTGCTGCAGGGAAAAAGTGAAAAGGACTGTGTAACAGTAGGCAGAAACTGAGAAATTGCCTTTGCTTTGGAGAGCTCTGCTTGTTGCCTTCAGCTGGCAGCAGTGAGTCCATCAATATTACATTCAGGTGTGAGCCTGAATGACCCTCATCAGCCTCCTTTCTTAATGACACCAAATTGTCAGCTGTTACTGAGAGGGACAGAACATTTAGGGCTTCTGGAGGATGGTGTGGCAGAGAGGAGGAGGCTCCTACAGTTGAAGGGGGTAAGAAGAATGTGTGTGGTTGCAGTGAGTTGGCTGTATGCGTTCCCAAAAAAAAACCTAGGACTCTTCTAGAGGCTGGGATCGTTAAGAGCTCCTGGCGGTTCTTATGTGCGCAGCACTACCGTACACTAACAGTGTGAAAATACTAGTCCATTGGAACCTCTGGATAGGCAAAGAATGTTGTTAGGAATACCCTGCTCTGTCCTTTGCCTTGTGTGTCTGGACAGCAGAGGGTTTCAGGCTTAGTGCTTTTAAATCTGTTAAAAAGAATCTATGATGAGCGCAAGGCATTGCGGCCACAGCTGCATTTCTGATGGCAGAGTTGAGTCTTGCATCCTTGTGACCTTCTGTGGCTGTGTGTCATGCTGGACTGGGCTCTTCTCAGCTGGGAACACTGCTGATGCTTTGGTTTTTATGGTAAACTAAAGAAGGCAACAGACCCTGTAAATTCAGTCTTCCTCTTGCCACGCCAAGGGGCTGGACAGATGCTTTTTACCAGAGGTAACTTCAGTGTAGAGAAAGGAGCTGCAGAAGAGATCTTTGCATGTTATGAACTTGATGAATTATGCATGAAGCACAGCAGCCTGGTATCAGCAGTGGTGGTTATATGAGGGGGAGAGGCAGATAGCAACAATTTACATCACAGGTTTGCCGTGAAACAGAGAAGCAGCAGTGCAGGCTGCGAGGCTGAGGAAAGGAGTGCAGTTACTCCTTTGGGCTCCTGGGGTTGAGATATGTCAGTTGGCAGTGGGGGATGCAGGGCTTGCCTTGAGCTAAGTGTGGAGATGGGCAGAGAAGGTGGGAGGAGACGTCAGCCCTGTGAGCTGCTTGGCAGAGTTGCGCTGACTCCATCAGGTTGACAGCACCCAGTGTGTGCATGTTAAACCCTGCCATGTAATGGGATGGGATGGCTGACACCAGTGCATCCTGTCAGGCACTGTCCTGCAAAGCAAAGGTGGTTTAGAAAGAGGAAGCAGTGGTCGAAGGAGAAAATCTCATTGAGGGTAAAGGTTGACCACAGAAAAATCAAACTGCGGCTCTTTAATATGAGGTCTGTCCCTGTGTGTGACCACTGGCTGGCAGAGTTCCTGCCTGTCAGATGTAGGGCACTGGCTCTAGTGGCTCGCCAGGAAATACAGTGCCCAGAAGTTCTCTGTGCCTTCATAAATCAGCTGCAAAAAGAAATCAGCTTCTGTTCTTGCTGCTGGGGGTGCTACCATGCATTTTTCGGACAGCTATTTCTTTGTAGGGATGGTGGTAGGAACCTGGTTAGCTTGTAGTTGTGCTTCTCTTTCAATGAGATCTGCTTCTCCCATTGCTTTCTTTAAGTTTCTAGGTTCTGGTCACTCAAGAAAAGGTTCAAAGTCATAGGTGATGGAAGTGGGCTGCATCGCTATGAAGCATCTGTATATCAAGATAATATACATTTGTCTTAAAGCATTGGTTATTCTCGCTTTAAAAAGCACTGTACAAGCGAGGAAGTCATATGTTGCTACTCCATGGTGGTGTTTTCGTGTTCAGTTTACAGATGGAGAGTCTGAGCTTCAAAGAAATGCAGTCCAGCATTTTCAAAAGCCTGTTGTACTAAGAAACAAATATTTCCTTGGCCTAAAGGACTCAACACAAATATTGCATGTTGCTACAATTTCTCATTCTTTACTGCTCTACTGTATGTAGGTTGTTAAGAGGGTGGCTGTGATTGGCTGGGCCCCCTCTTCCCAGTCTGTCTCAGAATCCTGGATGTGATGAGGCTGTGTATTAGAGTCTTACATCTTACTAACCTCAGCCACAAGCAGCACAAATGGGTCTTGTTTTACTTCAGGCTCGCAGAGGATGCTCAGAAGCATAAGAAAGGAGGAAGCCTGGCACTCTTAAAGAAAGGTCTTTGTCCTTGTCTGGATTCCAGCAGAATTCATGCTGTGAATTCATGTGAAGCTTTCCTTGAGGTTAAAAAATGTTGGTTTGGTTACTGTGAAATGGTTAAACAATACAGATCAAATTAGAACTCTCTAGACAGTGGACTGGCAAAGACTTGATTCTGGCTATAAAATATCCCTGGTACACATGTGACGCAGCAGTGTATCACTGCTGTGATTTTAATCAGGATTCACCAATTTGTTCTATTTTCTGTTTACTGCTGTGGACATGTGTGGGGTAAAAAATAAACCACTCCTCTAAACTGTGAGCAGTAAAATACATATTGCGCTTCAATTGTTTCCATTTTTTGCAGAACTCCTTTATAATACAATTAAGTATATGCCCAGGGAGGTATGGGATTGAGTTACTGGGTATCTGCCTTCCAGCACTCTCACTTTCTCTCAGATAACCCATACATAAATTATAGGAGTCCTTTGGGAACCAGGCATTTGTATAAGTGTTAGCAAAAATATCTGAAGCTGCACACAAACATCCTCATTTCCAGAGATGTTTTGTTGTTAACTTCTTACTAATCCAAGTCATATGAATATGGGCTTTAGATCTCTGCTCAAGCAAGTGTTTATGAAAATCTGTTCCATGTGCAAGTATGAGAAACATCTGGGGAAGATGTGAATCACATACTCTGGCCGAGCTCAAATAAAAAGGAAGAAGGGAAAAATAAGTCTATTACCTGAAATGAAGGCTTTGGTAATCCTTATTCAGGCAAGGTGTTTGTAATCTGCAAATAACCTTCTTTGTTTGCTTATGTTTTTGTTGTTTTCTTTTAATTTTCAGTACTTTGTGGAAGATGAGGTAGGTGTGATGTTTTTTCAAAGATGCCAAGGCGGGAACCCACTCCTTACCGGGAAAGAAATTGAGGCCAGCATAACATGTACCTTGTGTCAGCTTGGTTAAGACTTCTACTGTTATTAAGGTAGTCACAGTAAAGCAGAAGTAAATTTTTCATAGTGTTCATCTCCTGAGTTATCCTGGATTCTAAGATAATCTAGAACTTAATAAGCAGTTTAAGTGAAAGTAAGTGCGTGCATTTTTGTACTGAGTTAAACATAACAACTTTGACCAGCTTGACTTTTGAATTCGCATCATTAACTTGTATATGGGAGCAATACATAAAGGTTTAACAAAAGTTGTGGAGACTCCATAACTAGGGGTAGTTTGACTGATGTTGGTGTTCTACCGTACAGAGACTTGATTTGGGATCTGATTCAAACCAGGTACTTCAAATTCCTTCAGAAAGTGCAAGGGAACGGTGGCTGCACCCCCAAATTGCTACAAGGAATATGTTCTTAAAGATGCTGATAGAAATTTCTTTTCCTCTGATGGAAGAGAGATGGAACAGATTCTTCAGGTTCATTTCGTTCTGTTGACTAGAGGGTTATTCATCACTGATGCTTACCACCTTTTAAGGATCTCAACTCCACTATGAATCATAAAACATCCTTACTCTGTGTATTTAGCATATGCTCCAGTTGCCTGAGAAGGGTTTATTTCTTCCTCAGCTTGGCTGATGGTTCAGTCTCAATTTTTGTTCACATCTTGGGCAGGATTTCCCTCCTGGCACTGGTCCAAGCCAGGTTCCATGCTCTCAATCTTTGCTTATACACAGAGGTGAGCTTGTGATTGCTTAGATTATGCATAGATATTTACCTACGCGCTGTCTATAACCTCATTCTCCCCCTGGCTTTTCTTTGAATATCAAGAGGAGAGAAATGATATGAATAAAGAGGTTTCCTTTGTGTCCCCCTCAATCTTTCAGGGAGAGGAGAAAAAAAAAATAGCAAAGAACCATGCTGTGTTCTCCAGCTAAAAAACCCATTCAGACAAAAGTCCTAAATCCATATTAATCACCACCACCTTTAATTTTTCAATCATTGCTTGATTAAATTGCTGCCTAGATCCATCCTTTCTGTGATGGGAGCTGGTGAGTTCTTTGCAGCAAACTCAAACAGAGAAGTAATAAAGTGCTTTCTGTCATAGGTGCTCCCCAAAGCACCAAACACAACACAAGTTATTAAAAAAAAATCAAAGAGTGAGCTGCTATAAACTGTGCAGAGAGGAAAATCTTGATTGTCCAGGGAAGCAGAAGAAGATTTTAATTTCATATCTGCAATTACAAAGGCAAATACATCTGTATAGAGGGTATTCCAAAGTAAAAAAGAAATGAGCAACCTCTAACAGTTAAGACTGTGTCAAGAGCTAAGTTTTAAGTGGTTTTACTGCTGTCAAAGGGCATGTGGCTGTAATTTTCTTTCAGTATGATAGTCAGCATAAAGCATGTCTATTAGTTTATACACTTGCACTGATCCACAAGCACTTGCTTTTAAACCTTCCCTCCAGGAATGCAAACATTCCAACAGCAGAAGTGCCCTTATTTCCTTTGAAGGTGGAGTTCTACTTAAGCAGACTTACACTGATGTGCAACCCTCTTCTATGGTCATGAAATTTGGATGTGTTGCCAAAGGACCCGTGCCTTTGTGCCACCCATGGTTGAGTGGTTGAGGTGCTGTTTCCATGCTGAGCCCTTGCTTGAACTCCCTACAACTGGCACTGTGGTTGCTGGTTGTCTTCTTTGAAATGTAGTCTGGATCTCTTGTCATTACACAAGTATACAAGAGGATACTTACATCTTGTCTCTACCAGATTTGTAGATATTTGTTGATACAAGCGTATGTCAGACAACCTTGCTCTTGCTAGGACATGTCACAATGCATGTTGCTGTGTTCCGACACAAGAACACAACTTTTTTTTTTTTTTTTTTTTTTCCTTCCCTTAATGTGGTTAAAACATGAGTCAATACAGAGCCAACATAAGCTAAATCATTATAAGTCAATTTTAAACCAGTTCAGGAATTTCCACACTATGGTTTGTGTGGACAACTATTTAGTGAAATCAATTGGAAAATCAATGCTTGGCCTCATGTTTGTCAGTTTAACTAGCTTCCTTCTTATTCAGCTCCCAGCCAGCCATAGCTAGCAAAAATCTCCAACACATTATCTTAGGCTTTCAGTCCTCATTGGCAGAGGAATTAAGAAGTTGTACTTCCTCTATAAAGTTTGTATTGTGCAGAACTTTATCCATATGTGCAAATGAGTGATGGAAACCACCTGTTTAATGCTAAACAAGCCTGTGGCTACAGCTCTCTGAAAGCAGAACAGCCTCACTGATGAGATACTGGAGTAGAGACTGAGAGCGGAGTGCTTGTTTCTACCATTCCATCTCTCTGTCCTTTTCCCCCCCCCCAGATAGCTGCAGTAATACAAGTCTTGCACACGGTCTGTGAGGCTTTTTCTCATTCGTTTTGGGAAGCTTTTTAAGAGTCAGAGATTATAAAGGCAATAAAAATGCACTGATTACAGCCACTGGCTGCTTGGAGGAGGGCTGGCATCTCAGTAGCATTCTGCTACCATGCCTGCTTATCTCAGCGTGCTCCAGTGGAAACCTGGAGCTGGTGTTGCAGTGATGAGGCTGGCCTATCAAGGAAATCTCTCATCACACAAAGCTTCATCTAATTATTTAGCAAGTACCTTGGAAACTTCACAGTTAAGGATGGATTCTTTTGGTTAATAAGGATGTGATTTCTTTGGGGGGATATGTTTCTTTCCTTCATTTCCTTGTGCTTATAGAGGTATGATGCTAATGCAGTGGGTTTGGTACAATGCTGACTTAGTGACTGCAGAAGCCCTTTTGCTTCCATGAGCGCTAAAAACCTGAAATGGGGTTGCAGCAGTAAAATTCCTGCTTTCTGTAGCTTTCCTGTAGAAAGATTCAGGAGTGAGGTACGTTTCTGTACTGCTACCTATACGCATATATTGGCTGACCCACCTTTGGTTTCTGCCACTGTCTGTGGTGCAGGAGCAGGGAGCTGTGTGGGTGCTTGCTACATCCAACTGTGCAGCGAGTTATCAGTGAACCCTGGGCCTCTCTGGATTATACATGTTATCCTGCTGCTTTGCAGCAAAATGCAATTGCCCCACATAGAGCAATAACAATTCAAAAACATTTCATAAACACTCTCTTAAAACAAACAAAAAAAAACCCATCACAACAGCAGTGTTTCATTTTTCATAAAACAACGCTGAGGTTTCTTTGTAGACCATGGTAGAGAATTTACTGGAGCAGTGGGTCTGAGTTTCTGTCCTCCCCTGCTTTCCTCCCATTTAGCATCTGGGCTGCCTTGTCTGCTCTAGCACTATTGTTTGCAAATCTGTAGTGCTCGTTTACACTCACAAACTCTTACTGTGACAGGCTGTGCCGTTAGCTGCTTGGTTGAGAGAAGGAGCCAAAGCTGAATATTTCCATCAGGTAATAGTTTGGTTGTTGAAAATGTCAGCCAGGATATCTGTGTGCTTACCTCTGGCTTTCAGAAAGCACAATCATAATTTTTAATTTCTGCAGGTCCCTGAGGGAATCCTACTAGAAAAAGCTGATAAGGGAAATTACTTCTAATTCCGCAGTATGTTCCATCCCTTCACTTATCCAAGTATTATTGTATTGTACCAGAAGGCCCAATGACACGTTCACTGCTCCCTTGTCCTTCCATGCTCTGTTGTTGTTTTAGCCATTTCATTAGCATAACACAACCATGGTTGTTATTTTGCTATAATGTCTTTGGACGCTGAGGCCTTGAGGCAGGCGTGGGGTTAACTTTTGCGTCCATTGTAATTATGTCAGGTAGTGGAAATTATTGCAAGACCTCGAATGTGAGCTTTCAGAACAGACAGGCACCTGTAGCCAGCATTTTTGAACCTCTTGGAGCTGTCGTGCCCAAGCAGTCATGCATCCTCTAGCCAAATGGCAGATGTTTGCTTTATCAGTGGATCATTACTGTAGCAGGGAGATGGCATTATAGCACGTGTTTTCTTTACTGTATGATCTGAGTGACTTCTAATGTAGTTAGGTGAATGAAAAGTCAAAAAGGATCTTTACTATCAATAAAGTCATTTGCTTTCAATTATAAGTTTACAGGTATAGCATAGATCAGGAAGGTGCAGGACATACAGAGATGTAGATGTGCTGATTCTTCAGGTTTTGGCAGGATCATCTGTGATCACCTTTCACATTTGCTTGAGAACCTTCTGGCTTTTCAGTGTTTGATTACAAATGCCAGAGTTATTTAGGAGAACATATGCTGTCAGTTTTGATTGGCTTCCTTTGTAATTTTAACAGACAGTGTTCTGTGGATGTGTGACACAGATTACATGGTGAAGACTGTGGTGCATAGTGGGGCAAAGTGAGTGTAAGAGTAATAATGTCAAGTGAACGTCTATCATTGGTGGGCTGTTGAAATTTCTTGAGAAGACAATTCATGTGGAGGGTGTAGACAAGTTATGGGAGTTGCTGATGTCAAGAATGAGAAACGATGAATGTGATTTTATATATAATGCAAGGTTTTGGATTATTTATTTTTTTTAATTGCTTTGAAACAGGAGGAGGAGCTGAGCGGCGTAGTAAAGGAAGATGCAGGCAAGATAAAAGAATCAGGATACAGAATGGCTAAGGGGTGACAGTGGTAATTGCTGAAAATAGAGAAACAGTCATAGGGTTGATGGGGGTGGAGGAAAAGCTCATTTTGACCATGTTATTTGAGCAGCTGGGGACTGCTCACTTAGGTGGACGAGGGCGAAAATAGGGGCCTGGAATAAGAAACCAGTAGTGAAGGAGGGCTGATAAAAACAACGGTGCCAGATGTAAATTTGGTGAACTTCACAGAGCTGTAAGTTTTATATCTGTGGAGGCTGCGTGCAGGGGAGTTTGCAGCTCAGGGGCAATGTTGACTGCCTTCAGAAACAACGGGGCTGCAAAACTTCTGTGCAGAGAACTGTGCAGAGAAAAGCTGCAGCTCAGCTCTGGCGTGGCCAAATTTTGTTGTTACGTTTATGTACTACACTCTGTGCTGCCAATTGTGGTATTTTTGTTTTTAATGCCATTGTTGTGGCAACAGAATGAAGGAATGAAAAGGTCTTCTGCCCTTCTTCACGTTTTCCAGAAGGGAAGTAAAGTGATATTAGAAACAGAGTGAACAAGACTGAAAACATGGGATAGGAATAAAATACACAATTGTTCTCTCTCCCTCAACAAAACAAGAAGATGAACGGAGGGTAAACAGATTCGGTTGTGTAGAAGCCCAGCAGTCTTCTGGAACTGTGTGCTTTTATGGGGACATGTTAAAGTGACATATGGTAACTGCTTGCATCAGCGTCCTTCCAGGGAGAGGGCTTACATCAGTAAACAGTCCTAACGCTCTTAGACATGGCATATTTATGTGCAGGTTGGTTTTGTGTTCAGAACTGACAAGAGCCTCTATGGCACTTGGGAGTGCACATCATAAAAAAACTCAATAGGCTCTTCCCTGCTCAGTTATCTGGAGATATTTCTGCATTTTAAAAATAGCCCTACCACCTGCAAGTGGATACAGTGCTAAGAGGAGAAGAAAAGACCTTCAAGCAGTTCAGAATGGAATTTGTCTTCAGCGTCAGCCTTTTGTTTTGCAAATGATCGCTTTGTAAGTACTGTGTAGTGGTAGAGCTCCATAAAACATTGGTGAGGTGAATTGGATGGGAACCTCCACCAGAAGTCAGAGGTTTGAGTATGGCTGTGCAAGGGAGACCTGACTGTGGCAGTGTTGCCTTTTCTTTCTTTCTAATTCACTTCCAGGTCCACTTGGGGGAAAAGCACCCAAAAGATTTGTTCTTACCAGCTTTCCCCAGCTTGCCCAAATATGCGGTTCATGTGCTTGTCAGTCTTTTACACCCGATTTGAAACAGCAAGAGAGGATACATTGGGTAAAGAGAGAGAGCTGCCTCTTTCTTTTCTTCTGTACCAATGCTTGAGCTAATCCAAGCAGGAGTCTTTCAAGAGGCAAAACTTTATCAATAGAGTCAGCCGGCATTATAAATGGGGCCTGGTTTGGTTTGATATTCTTCACGAACAAACTCAGAAAGTGGAATTTAAAAGTAAAGAAAAAAAGAGAGAGAGATTCAATTATTTTACCTTCATTACACTTCATGCTGCTGCTTCTCCCCCGGAGAGAACTGGAGAAGCTCTCTTACTGCTTCAGACTCTTCTCATTTACAGAATGCGATTGTATGAGTTGACCAAATTTTCCAAACCACTGATCTCACTGCACATGCTCTGCTAACTTGTTTCTGGTTTATCTGTAGAAAGTTAGCAAGTTGCATAGAATTGACAACTGTTCTTTTAATTGAAGACAGTTAAAGGGGCTGTGTTTTGCTTTCCTACATCACTGCTTGTTATGTTCCCTGCATCTCTGGTGGTGGGAAAGGTATGTCACATCAGGAAAGGTTTATGCATGTTTTCATAGCTTCCTTGAATTGCATACACCGCAACATGTAATTTGCACTTCAGGGATAGACTTAAACTACTTTACTTCTTTCTTACCTGGTGTGCCTAGCTGTAGGTTTACCCCATTACAGCACAGACAGCAGAAGCCATAGGTAGCAGAGGGGATCTGGGGGAGGAGGGCATGAGTAACACCCAGGGAAGCCTGTGTGGAATGCAGCTGTGAATAGCGCTCTTGTAAAATCGCCTCTGGCTTCAGCAAGGTAGATGACATATCTGGTGCAGTGTGTTGCGCTTCAGTGGTTTCTCCCCCTTGCTGTGCCTATCCAGCATCATATAGAAATTTCCTCCGTGGAATGAAACTTGTTGAAGTGCTTCACATGGGCCAGATGAGGCTGGAATTGCTGCAGACTTCCTCTTTCTGTTGCCTGGCCGATGTTTTTCCCCCAGTCAATGCCAGAAGGACTTTGGCTGCCCTTGCATCAATCTGTTTGCTGTGGGACAGGTGGTGGTAAGCCATTCTGGCACCCAAGAATGAGCCAGTGCCATCAGTAACAGACTGTAGTGAACATTTGCAGAGGTACAATGTAATGATTGGGGCTTAGTGCTGCACAGGATGCAGTGGAACGCTCTTGTAATGTCTCCAAAGCAGCTCAGGGATAATAACCGTATAATAACCAAGAGGCAGTAAGCAGTCTCTGGTCAGTGCTTCAGCCACAGGACCAGGCAGCCTCCTGCTTCCCCATGGCCATCAGTTTGGAGAAGGTACAAGCTGAGTTCTGCATGAGGTCTTTGACACCTGCTTAACCCCATGTTGAAATTCTTCTTCCTGAGCCTGTGTGCAGAGCTGTGGTGTGCGTGCTTTGAGGCACCTTGAGAAAAGTTGACTCCTTTTCCTTGTGGAGCTTCGGAGAGTCCATTCTGCTAAGGACAGACATGGGTGCAAAAAGAGAGGAGCACAGTTTCTCACTTGGTGATGCTGAGTGTTTTTCTTGCCTGTACAAATATTGCTACTTTTTAATTCGGCAGTTTGAGTTGGCAACAGCAATTAAGTCAGCAAACAGATGCTGTGCAGAGAGAAATTATTTTTCTGCCTTTGGTTTTCTTGCCCTATAGCAAAGTTTCATTGTGAGTCAATTGTGTCTGTAATAAGCCTGGCTTTCTAAGAGCTGCTGTTGGATAGGAGGTAGGGGGAGTTTCACCGTGAGCCTCTTGTCCCCCTTGTCAGTGTTAATTTACCGTTTCTGGCTGGCTGTAAGAGAACGGTACGCTTGTTTTGCCAATTTGAGAGTGAGGGAAGGTGAAAGTTTTACTTGTTGAAAGCCCTGAAGTACATTCAGTATGCTAAGTGCCAAGTGCTATTGTGTCACTGGCATCATGGGGGTTTGAGGACATTCCCAGGTACCTGAAGTCCTTGCAGACTCTCTGCATGCTTTGTCCTGGATTGCATTGATTTAAACAGGAAGGCCTTGATGTTTGAATGTATTTAGAGTAAAACAAAGCTGTAGGATTCCTTCCTAAGCCAGGGCTTTTTCTACTTCACACTGAAAAATGTTGTACCACCTGCAAGGCTCTCCTGAACTTATCTGTTGAGTGAAAGTAAACATGACAGAATCAGCCTCCTCCCAAGTGAGAACCTCTTTTAATGGGATTGAGTGTTGCCTGGGGAGGTCACTCCTGAAGAAGGAGGTTGCGCTGCAGGGCAAACCATTGCCTCTTTCTCTCTAAAATCTCTTCTACTCTGCCTATTCTAATGTGTGAGATGGTGCAGGCATGTTGAACGTACAGAATTCTGTGTACAAAGCTGTCAAGGTAGGTTGACTGTGCTTTTAGTGGGCTTGTGAGAGCAGGATGACGTTTTACATAGAAAGCCTGAAGAGAGCTGACTTCAATACCACATTGAGCTCTCTGGAAATGGTGTCATGCTTTGATCACTCGGAGGTCCTGACAGGAGTATTTATTTAAAAAGCTAGTATTTCAGAACCTAGATTTAGCTATTGCACCATCCACAGCTATTAAAGATTACAACTTAGGATAATTATTCTTTTAAGAACTAGTTTTTGTCAGAGTGGAGTAATGTGCAGCCCTGGCAGCATCGAATGTCTTGGTGGTGCTTTAGCACTTCCTTGTAATCAGTCACTCTAATGCTGCGCAACTGAGCAAATCCCGTGGCCATTTCATCCTGATAAAATGGAAGAGATAGATGAGCTTTTCCCTGCCCCTGGAAGGCTGACAACAAATCTCAGATTCACCGGACCAAGGAAGAAGCAATTACCCAGACAGCAGCTTGCCAACAGCTACATTCTCCCTTAAAATAAAGGAGCATGGTGACATTGTATTTTCATCATCTTTCCCTGCGCTGCTGCAGTGAAGGGAAGGCTTTCTCTGGAGCTTTTCTCTAACTTTTTTTCTGCTTCCAAATATGTATTTTCTCTGTTTGCTTATTATCTCCTGCCTGAACACAGTTTTTCTATACAGTTTTGAACTAGAAAGACAGACATTCTGTTAAATTGCAGACTTCTTTGAGAAAATCTATATGCCTCTGCAGTGGTGTTTACAGCTTTGTTTCTTGCTCCGTCATGGGTCAAGGTCCAGCATGGAACAGCTGCTCAGGGTGTAGGTGATGCTGGTGGTGTCTGAGGGAGCTTTTTAGGAATGGAAAGAGGGGTACTGGCTGAGAAATGAGACCACACATCCCATATACTGTCTGGCTCAAAGTAACACACCTGACCTTGGGAGAGAGCAGCAGCACATCAGCTACTCTGTAAGGAGAATGCTTCTCTCCTAGTTGTGGCGTGGCTGAGGTAGATAGGAAGAATACTGGCAGGTCTGTTTTTTGGAGGCTGTGCGAAAAATTTGAAGCATGACTTCCAGATAGTATATCATTGAATCCATAGCATCACATAACTTGGACAGCAGAAGCCTGGTGAGTGCAAATGGGAAATGTTTTCTAGCATTGGGTTTCTTTATGTAGTCTGGCAGTTTTCTGTCCCTTGAGGGGGAGATACCTTTCTGCCCGTTTTCTCTACCAAGTGCGTGCAAATGGTTTCTTTGAACTTCATTCTCTCTCCATAAGGAAATCAGTCATTGAGCAGGAAGGGGTTTTGGTTCAATGAACACAGAAGGTCTTCAATGTAGGGATGAATGCAGGCTTCGTGGAAAATAGCAAAAATTGCTGAAGTTGCTTATCTCAGGATGAAAGGACAAGGATGGCAAGGGAATATTCATATAGATCACTGTATATGAAGGGAACTAAACAGAGTAGGGTATTAACTCAAAGGACTTTTATTTATATTTCGGTCCTTTATCTTTTCAGTTTTATTTGAAGACTCTCATCCATCCTACTTATTATCTGTGTCTTCCAATATTTCAGACATACTTCCATACCTGTCCTTTTACTCTTGTGAGCCAACGTTGCAGTGGCCACAGATGCTCTTAGAGGGATGTGGGAAAGAGAAGAACTGGACTGAAGATTAAATACTTTTTTGTTGTTTTCCTGGGAAAAGTCCACTGCAGTAGCATGGTTCTTGAGACGTGCCACATGCCAGGAAAGATCTCATCATTCTAGATTTAGCAGCAAGCATTGCTGTCATTTGATAAACAAAGCTTACCTGCCATTGGTGGAGCGAGAGAACCTGCTGGACTGAAATGCCTGGAAAAAATACTGAAGTGATGCCACTTAGGTATTCACTGTGTTGTTTGAAGGCGAGCTGTTACAGCAAAGCTCCAACGAGAGCTTTCTGTCCCTTTGGCTGTGTTTTGCCTGTTAAACGATTATCAGAATTGGTATGGAGACTGCTGAAATCATCTTGAGACATTCTCTCATTACTCAGCTGCTCGTTTGCAATTTGAAATCAGTCATTTAGCTTTAAGTGGCTAAGGGTCATTAATTATGAGCAGGTTCTTTACAGTACAGCTGCAGACTGTAAGTGTCACGATGATGAGGTATTTAAAAAGATTTTTCCCTTGATTCAAAAATACGCTTTTTATCCTCAACTTGAAATAAGAGTCTTGTTGACCCCTTCTTCCTTGCTATTCATAGACTCAGAAGTTCTAGTTAACCCAAGAACCTTGGCAACCAAGGTATCCTCTTCTTGTTTGAATAAAGTTATGCTTTTCAATGTTTGACTACCTTTTCTTATCCCACATCTCTAATCTTATTCTCTTGCCAGTCTCCTCCCACAAACCGCAGACATGCTGCAACTGTCTCTGTCCTGAAGCAGGTTTATTCCCTCACCTATTAAATTGGCATTAAATTTCTGCCATTCCTGTTTTGGAGGGCATCCTAGAGTTAGAACACAGCCTGGTGTCATAAGGCCTTTCTCTAGTTTACCTCTCTGCTGAAGGCTGTAGCATTTATATTTGGAAGCTTTTTATTTTTCCACCTGTGGCATTTGAATTGCAGTACACCCTGTGGACATTTCAGCTTTGTCAGCTTGACTGTTATTAAGCTGTAATCATTTATCATCACTGGCAATGATTTTATGACTGTATTTTTTTTTTAGAAGGAATCGCTGAACGTTTATTGGTAAACTGCTGTGAGCACACGAAAACTTAAGATACATAATTTATAAAGCTGTATTTATGTAGCAGTGCTTTATGATGGAAGGCTGTGTTGAGAAAGAGTTTGAGGTGGTGGTTTATTTTTAGATGAGACGGAAGTCTTTGTTTCCATCCCATTTTAGGCCCCAGCACAGAGTGACTGAGAATCTCCAGAAACCCAAAAGCTTTTTTCCCCTCTAATGGCAGGAGAGAGTATGTAAATAAAATTGACACACATAAAACTGCAATAAACTACAACTGTTTCATGAATTTATAACGTGAGGGGGCAAAGTAATAAGCTATAAATTCGTGTCAGTCATCCTCCTTTATTAAGAGCTTCCAAGCAACACGTGTGACAGGCAGTGCAGGAACGTGTACAGCTGAATGCTTTCCACTTGCTGAACTGGGAGGATTTGATTCCTCATGCTCTGTGTGTATTTGCACGCACGTGGGGCTTTAATAGTTATATGATAGCGTGGTCTTAACATAAGGCAGGGAAAAAAAAGCAATATGTAATTTTAATTATTAAGGGTAGATGAGTTAATTACCAAATCACCTTGGAGAGGATCATGAAATTTCATGACCTGCCATTTGCAGTGAGAATTATCTTAGATCTGCCTTTTAGGAGACTGGGCAGCATAGGGATTTTCTGTTGTTCACCCCTGCAACCTCGGCATTGATTGGAAGTGGGGCTGCCCTGGGCTGCAATGACCTTTACAGGCGTCTGGTCCTTCTGGGCTGTGGCTGTGGTCAGGGAAATTCCAATCAGTGCTGCTAACGGTACTGGTAAAGGTGGGCCTAGACTAACCTACACTGATCTTTAGATTCTACTATTAGCTTTGACATCTGAAGTGACATCAGTCATGTGCCACCTTAAATGTCCAAAAGTTAGTTGCACAGATCTGAAGTTAGAAGAAATATTTGCAGCCTTTCTGTGTTGAATCCTGTAGCATGTGACAAAGGGAGATGAGATTTATTCCAGAAATCTTCAGCAGTTCAGATGCTGACAGCAGTATCTGTAAGACTAGGAGGGCACTGTTAGGCAGCCTGTGGTGCAGACTTGTTGTTTAGACAGTGCCAGTGAGAATGGTCTATACTCATTTTTACTTCATAATCTTTGTGCTCACTTTGATGGATTCCCCAAAACACATAAAGCCAAATAAAATATGAAGGCAAGGGATGCTATGGGCACTCCTACCTATACGTTGCAGTGACATTGCTGGTCAGAGATGTGTTTATTCCAAAGCAGCTGAAATGCTTCCATGGCAGATAGCTGGTTGGCAAAAAGGAAAGACTGTAGCGTTTCCTTTGGGGATAACTAGTGCAGAAAAAAAAAGATTATTTGAGGTGGCATTCATTCCTGATGGCGTGCTGCCCGTGCTTGGAAGTGGCTTGGGATACAGCAATTGTATATAAATAGCACCAGTAAGAGTGCAGAAAATTCTCAAATGTGCTATTGCATAGCAAAGCCTAATATAAATAAACAATCATTAAAAATTACTAACATAAAACAAGGGAATAATCTTTGCTTTCTCTTGTACTCCCACCCAATTAGAATAGCTGTCTTGACAAGACATTTGGACTGTTGGAGTGAGAGATGCTATTTTGGGCATAACGCTGGTTTTGTTACAAGAGACTGCTTACACGGCATTGTTAGGCAATTGCAATGGTAGTTAATACTTTGTTTGCCTGTACAAATATTATTAACAATCTATTTAAAGGAATCCATAAAAGATTTGGAACTCATTTTCCTTGGCTTTCTGATGGTGTTCAGTGAAAGCAGATGAGCTTTGTGAAGTGAGGCTGCTTATCATTTGGGTGTGATTATTGCTCACAACTCTGTTATTGATTAGGGCATCGATCCTAAAAGTGGCAGAAACTCTTCCTAAGGCCATATGAACTATTTATTGATGGAACTATTTCAGAAAGTCTTTTAATGAAAAGCTTGTGGTGGTGCACAAATTTCATCATTCTCCCTGTCTCAGTAAATAGCTAAACCTCAGTAAAGGAAGGTCTTAGCGGGTCATAATGCATTTCAGATTTCATTAGTGGTGCTACTGCTAGTATGCTTGGCTGTCCTATGTGGAACTGTATTTATATCTTAGGTACCCTGGTTGGGGTGGTTTTGTTTGTTTAATATAGAAAAAAAATAAAAAAGACTGTTTGCGTTCATTTCACCAGTGAGCTCTTAGAACAGTCAAGAGGTTAAGTTCCATCCTGGAGAGTTATGGGGTTTTCATACTAAAGTGTGGCAAAGGGGAAGCCACAGGGAGAGAAAAGGAGAAGAAAGAATTGTATTGGAGTCATCTGAACCAGACCTTAATTGCACAATTTTCTTTTGTACACGAGGCATTAATACCTTCAGCTAGTATTCCAGATGTTACATAGTTTACTTTATTCCCAATACTAAGCTCCCCCTTCGTGTTGCTTTCATTGATAGATGCTGTAGAATGTTCTTTTTCAGCACTGTAGAAGTATCGTTAACTCTATTGTTAGCATGAATATGAAGGAGCCTGTTAATAAATATCAATGGCCATTTTTTCATGCCTTATTCAGAATAGGAGAGTCATGCTGGAGTCTGTCACAGAGCTTCCTAGCTTTTATGAGCTGGGATACTGTGTGAAAGTCCTACTGCTTCCTGAAACCTTCCTGTGCCTGCTGGAGATGACTCATTTTACAGAACCATTAAGGTTGGAAATATCTCTAAGTTTATCTAGTCCTGCTGCCACCATGTCCCTCATTGCCACATCTCCATAGTTCTTGAACACCTCCAGGGACTGTGACTCCACCACCTCCTTGGGCAGCCTGTTCCAGTACCTCACCTCTCTTCCTTCTCAGAAAATTTTCCTAATGTTCCTCCTGAGAAGGCCACTCAAGGAGTGAGCTGCCCATGTGAGGGACAGTCTGCAGTCCAGCATATTTATCTTTGAAAGGACTCAGACTTGTTTGAGGCAGGGCACATTGCAGGCGCATCTGTGATGGGACCAAGGGAATGGAATGCAGTGCTACTGGCATTCCCACTAACCTTCACCTCTGGCCCTCTGCCTGCCATCTGACAGGCTTCAAAGTATTATTTGGCCTTGACCCTAAATATCCTTGTATCAGTGTCATTCTAGTGCCACCAGCTGCTGAGCAAATGCGTGAACATCAGAAGGACAAATGCCAGGGGAGGGTATAGAATAGCTGTATTCCTCAGGGGAGGATGACCTACTTGATTGCTTAGACCAAGAAAACCAATTTCTCTTTGAAAAGGTCTCCATCAGGAAAATTAGCCATTATCACAGTGAAATTACATCAGCACAATTTGGGACCTGTGGAAAGGATGCTCTTAAAACCAGCCTTGAGCTGTAAAGAGCCAAACACAAGAGTAAAATCAACATCCCCAAGCCTCCTCCCATTTCAGGATGAAAAAACAGGGATTGTTTTCCTGATCTCCCTCAACTTTCAGAAAGAAGATTAGCTTCTGCCAGTGTGCATCATGGGAGACCCTTTTTTTCAGAGTATTTTTAATCAGATATAGGCTTATATAGTTGAGTCTCTTTATTTCTTGGAAGCTTCTGTGAGGAAGGATATCAGCTTTAGCTTTCCCACAGTATCAGCAGTTTACTCTTTTAGATACACAACTAATTTTACATTCCAACTATAGCATGTATCTATATGCACTATAGGGGTTTCTATAGTAACCAGCCCTGTGCTATCTGCATACCTCTATGGATGGATTAGACATCCAACATAAAAATATTTTTACTTGTATTTTGCTGCAGACTGTGCCTGTTAGCATGTCTGAGAAACATCTTGAGCAATATGAAAGACTCTTTTGGCTCTGTATTATGAAATCTGTTTATTTATGTTTGGTTTTGTATGACCTCGTCATCTTATTATTTCAGTATATCTCAGTCTAAACCTTTTCAAAGTCTGTAAGAGAGAAAATGGCACTACAGGACACCAAATAATCCATATTATTTCTTGTGCAAGAAATTTGTGGCAAACCAAGGAACTGAGCTGTGTCTCTTGGAGTCGTTATTTGGTGCTCATTATCCTTAGTTTCTCTTGGCATCTCACCAGATGGTTTGGGTAAAAATCTCTGTAGATAATCTCCTTTCCTGAAATCTCAGTTTCTACATTAGGTAAAAGACCAGATTTCACCTTTTGCTTCGTTTTCAGTATTTACCAGCACATATGTGACAAGTGACAAAAATTGCATCTAGAGCTCCAGATCTGGTTGCTTCCCAGTTTATGCTCTGAAGTCACTAAAAATTATTATCTTACAGAGGGCATAAAACTGAGATTGCAGAGCACATCCAGTTTTCTTCCATTTCTGCTTCTTTTTAGAAGCTTAAACTTCATTTTATTCATTCTGATTGCAGACTCGATGTGTATATTCCTCTTTAGGACTGTATCGATTTCATTACAGTTGTCCCAGGTGAATTTAGAAATGACGTTTGAAGAACAGATGAAAAAGCTTTAACACTTTTTCAGAGGTTAAAACTCAAACTTGGAAAGAGACGCTGACTGATTAAAGTCAGTGGCATTTAAGCACGTGCTTAAAAGCTTTGCTTGATAAGGATGCCATTGAGCATATTGAAGTGTTTCAATGAATTTTGAACCTGTTAAAAGAAAATACAGTTTTTATATTGGGTGTGTTAACTCATAACTGTACTTCTGGTTTTTTGTAACAGTAGTTGATAGATAACTACGATTTAGAGGAGCAAGTGCTTAGGAGAATACAGCTCATAAAGCAGCAGGGATTAACTGAAAGGCTTTTTATTCACTTTTCCATTAGCAGGATGTCTGTATGATATTCTGTCTTTTGACATCTTCAGTTGGCCCTGAATTTACTTTAGTTGTGTGGGGCCGCAGTTTAGTGGTGGTACTCAACTGGGAAAGGATAATGAATTTCTTAGGGCTTAAGGTCTTGATGCTCTTTCCTCTTCAGGATAACTGAAAAAACAACATTTTATGTTTTCATTATTGACACTATGAAAACAAATGCCTTTCTTATGATATCTCTTTTCCCATAAGCACCAAAGTCTGTAGCATTTTTCGGCTTGATAAAAGCACTCTTGCTATTTGTCTGGCTCACACGCTGGATGGAATATCCTAAAACAAATCTAATTTATAACATGAGCTCCTAAAGTGTGCATCTTCAAACCTGTGACAATAACGAGAGAGAGAGCAGTGAGAGTATGTACCGTAGGACAAAGCACAACATCAGCTTTGAAATCATTCTGAGCTCTATGCACCGTGTTGCACCACTGACTAGACGGCCTCTTGTAATGGAGAGGCAGGCAGAACAAGAATCAGCTTGAAAGGAGAGGCCTCGTGCAACAGTGAGGCTGAGCCCTTGGCTGCTGCTGACTGGGGCAACGAGTGATCTGTCATGCTGGCTGGCACTAGCGAAGAGGGAGAGGTATGCAGCTCTTAGAAGATTCTGGCCACTGGGCTCATAAATAATGACCTATATTGCAAGATGACATTTTTTATATTTGAACCTTAAAATCTCTTTCCTAAGCAAAATGCAGAAATGGAGTGGCTAACAACTAGTTTCATAGAGCTTTTAATTTTTAATTGCTCTGCACTGCTTATCTGCAAAGACGAAGAGACTGACATTTGAAATACTTTGTGCTTCACTCAGATGCACTCTTCTGAAACATCTTCAAAGTCATAGAGATATTAGAGAAGAGTTTGAGAGTGGGCTAAAATGACACCAGAACAAAATGAAATTTTGGCTGAAGTTAATATGCTACACTGAGGAGATGTTCTTAACAAGGAAGTGTTGAGACTGAGAGTAGAACAGCATCCATTTGTGATGTGTAACTTCTATGGAATAATGTCTGTCTGTTAGGTAGATCTGGCGCTCATCCGAGCTGAGATCAGATGTGTCTGTCTGAGAAGCAGTGTGGCTGAGACCCCATCTGAATTAGATAAGGAAATTATTTCCTGATTTCTTCTCCTCTACAGAAGGGATTTGTTGACTGCAGGTTTGTTGTTGTGTGGTTTTTTGTTTTTTGTTATTTTTTTTCCTTTTGTACAAACCTCACAACGTGGCCTCCTGTTGAAATCCCAAGCTTCAGTAGACTTTTTAGGTCTATCCTAAGACTGAATAGTCTAGTGACTTTTCTACCCTTATGCTGCTGTGAAAAGACCTCCTTAGGAGACACTCTGATAGTCAGGATGCAGAGGCATATGTGTGGTGCCCAAGGTGGAAGGTAAGTGTTTGCATTCACCCAAGTTTTAATGGGCTGCTTAATCTCTGGAAATCAGGGAGACTTCTCACAGGGATCTAGTGGCTCTGTAAGCCCAGCTTTCATGGATTGTTTGACTCAAATTATAAGGCATCTGAAGTGCTCCGGGGTGATGACAGCTGAGAATTTGCTGGTGGCTGTCCAAATTCCATAAACATTACTGACAACCTGGGCTGTGATGCAAGAGCAGAAGGCAGTGATAAGAGGAGAAGGGAAACGTGTGTGAAGTGCAAAAGCGGAGGTATCTTTACTCGGGTTCAAAATGCAGTGAAAGAACTTGATCCTGTTTTTCTTATTTTTCTTTTTAATTTACAATGTGTAAGTACTGTGTTGTTTGTAGTACGGCTACTGATTGTACCAACACTGGAACTTATAGGGTAATCCTGCAGCTCAGACCCATGACTATAATCACTATGCCCACTGGAAGAGAAATACAGCCTCTACAATGGATCTGAGGGAAAGAAGTTTTTGACCTTGTAGCTCATTTAATTGCATGTCAGATCTCCTCATTTTTGGTTTGAATAAGCTATGTTCTTACTGATTTAAAATAAATAATACTATGCAAGTATGGGTACATGGGACATGGGTAAGGAGAAATAGGGGAATTAACTCTTTCATTGGTGTCTCTCTCTATGAGTCCTTCTCTGAAAATAGGCTGATGCCGGGCAAGCAAAAAAAATAAAAAATTCAAGTTTAAATTCTAAGTGAGCACTAAAACTAGAGGGGGGAAAAGAGTAAGGCAAGGAGAACTTACAAGTGCCCATAATATTGACCAGTTTTCATCTAGCCAAGTACCCAGCTTTGGGTCATGGCCATTTGGGGGTGCTGAGAGAGAATATAAAGATACTTTTGTCAGCTGCTTCAATTTACAGTTTTAAGTTCTTCGTCTTCAAGTTTTGCCTTCAAGATGTCATTTTCAATGAAATCAGTGCACTTTTGCCCTCCTTGGATTTGTATAATCTCTTTTTGAACCTGCTTATAGTTTTATATCCTCAAAGCTGTGGCAGCAAATTCCAAAATACAGTTCAGTGTTTTCTTAAAAAGCACTTTAATTGGTTTTGAACCTATGGACAAAATGAAGTCTACCTGTTTTAATCTCAAGAAAAATAAATAATCCTTCTCTATTTTCCATTCTCATCTGGTACTGGATTTTAGGGATTGCTTCTATTCCAGTCTCTTCTCTCCCAAGATGTTGTCCCCACTAACTGATGATTTTTTGCTGATTCTTTTTTAAATCATAGCTAAAATGGAGTAGTTCAGATCATGGCCATCCTAGATAAGGCTCTCACTTACTGTCTGGCTCTGCAATTCAGAGCTCAAGAGCCTAATTATAATAAAGGCAGAAAGTGCTTCAGTTCCTCATTTAGTATTCCACTTAACTTTTCAAAATCCAAGGCACAAAGGGATGAACTCTTACAACATCTTTACCTCTTATATTAGTTAAATTTTAGACCTCTGACTAGAAGTGGCCAGCGGGCTGGTTCTCAGATCCTCCAACATGACAGGCAGCTGCTACAGCAAGAAGTTGACTGTGCACTTGTAGAGAAAGCTGCAGTCCCTGCTGTAGCACATAAGCTTCTGCTTTGTGCACGTAGGATCCTGGATTCATTGCATCCTGTCAATGCACTTACATATTACATTTCCACCTGACATATGTATCTAGCTAAAAGAAACAGTTATTTAAGTACGCCTTACATTACAAAAGCATTTGCTGGGTAATGTTCACATCACGGCTATTAATACTTTGATGTTGAGTTTTTCATTGTAAGCTTTTACTCCACAGCAAAAGGAGGGGGAAGAACATTCGCATAAGAATAACTGCATAGCAAGTGGGATTGAGAAAGCCATTTTAGTTTAAATTTGTGGAGTCTGGGAGAGAAAAATCTTTCTAAGTGAATTATTATAACTGTAAAACAACTAGTCGTGCCTCCACTTGAGTCCTGTTATCAGTGTATTTTTTAATATAAGAGGAATAGTTTATATCTAAAAGGGAAGTATGATGGGTAGATCCTAATCAGTCACAGTATGAGAAGCCTTGATTAGATGCATTTTCTATGAAACAAAACCAATATAAAAAACACTTAAGGACACCAACACCATTATCATGAACAATGAGGCAATTTCTCCTGCTGTATTTTAAGTGTGTAGCTGTAACTTCAGAATTATTTTCTCTAACAGCATGCATATATCTGGGGTTGTTTGGGATTACTTTGTTTACAATAGTGTAAGATCAATTTTAAGTGTATGCTCTGAAGCCTGAATAATTTATTTTGTAGCCCATTAGAACAATTTGGAGGATCTAATTTTGCAGGCAGCTTTTCTGCCAAGAGAGTGAACTCACACATGTCTGCGTCTCCCAGGGAGAAAGAGATGGACTAAATCTCTGCTCTTAGAATGAGCCCAGCTTTACTGCTTGACTCTGCTATTTAAATGCCTGTGAGCAATTTGTCTTAAGCAAAATGAACCACTCCTTCCAAGGTCCAGGGCTTGCTAAGAGCCCAATGGTTATGTTTCTATACTTGGTACTTAAGAATTGAGGCACTGGCACATAGGACAGCCTCTTCTAGATTTCCACCACAGTCTGTCCTGGAACACAAGCATAATTCACATCTCAATTCAATCTAAAGTCTTAGGGCTATGAAACTATCCCAGCTTGGGCACTAAAATAAAAGATTTTACTAAGAAATGTGGCATTTACTAGAATAAAATGTTAAAAGATGCTGCGTTCTGTTTCATTCAGAGTTGCCTTGCTCACAAGAGAAGAATGTCACAATTAGGCAAATAATGTGTTAAACATTTCACAAAGGATTAAAACATGTTGTCAGTAGCCTGATATATTTGGGGATTTTTTCTTCTTCTTTTTTTTTTTTATTCTTTTGGAATTAGCCTTGCAGTCTCCGTGTGTTGCCAATACAGAGTTGTATACAGTTGACAGCTTCAAACTGTAGTCTTATCGCTAATCTTTTTGTTTCAACATTAGTGTCTGTTCTAAATGTGACAGCTTTGCTATTTGCAAGGAAGACACCAGATATTCAGGAGTAGCCCTGGTAATGGTTTTGGTTTTGCTTTACTTTATATCTCAGCAAACCCTGAAGGCTGTCAAGACTTGTCATCTCATCACTCTTCTTCTGCCTGTTTGATACCAGCAAGGATTGGGAGATAGAGGAAGAAAAAGTGGAGGGAAAGGAACATAAGTAACTAAGCAAAATTATCGGTAGCTTAGTAGTTTCTTAGAGACAAAGATGAAGAAAACAAATCAGGCAGCGAAGAATCAATTATGACAGTTCTTTTCTGTTTGATATACCTTGCATAAATAAACATGATCCCTCTGATCCCTGGAATTGGAACTGGGAGTTAAGCTTCTGTTCAGTTCAGAACAGGAAAAGCAGAAGGGGAAGGGAGCCATTTGGAACCAGGAAATATTCTGCTCTCATTGGAAAGGTTCCTGTGGATGTCTTGGTGGATATTGGGTTCCCTTATTTGTTTCTTTAACCAGATGCTTGACTGTTACTGTGTTCTTCGGCCATGGACTTATAGATACGGTTCAGTCCTTGGTGGAAAGAGCAGTGTAAACCAACATCAAAGGCAGCCTCTATTTCCCAGGTAGTTTTATGGCAGCTCCGTGACTGTATTCAAGGACTACAAGAAAACATTCTGGTGTGGGAGAAGGAACAGGGCTGGAGTAAGGTGAGGAACCTTCAGTTGTGTGTGTTGCTGTTGTCTAAGAACGCCTTTTTGAAAACTATTAGAGCCGAATGGTTTAATGCTCAGAGGATCCCTTTGTACTTGTTAGAGTTTGGTTAATCAACGTAAGGAAAAAGTAATGGTTCCCTCCTCAAAAATAGAAATATCATGAGCTGATAGCCTGCTATATATTAGAGTACCTCTGAATCAGGGACAGCACAGTGAGATGCTCCTGCTGACAGACTGATCCGGGTTATTCAGTGCTGATGTAAATGGGACAGCCACAGCTGTAGTGTTCTACATCAAACATCTGGTTCTGTGAAGTTTTGTACTGCCAGTGGTTCCTCTGTTTTGCAGCCAAGAATGAGTGTGGAAGGAGATGGTGCTGGAATCTGACGTCCTAAGGGAAATGTCATCTTCAGTGTTGTGTATTGTACATCATAAGGAACATAGTGGGTGGTGATGGAACAGCAAGTGTGTCTTGACCCATATCCCAAAACAGAAACTGGAGTTGTAGGCACCTGTATTACTCGAAGTGTGTAGCAACACAGAGAACATGAAAAGAGAACATGAAAAGGGGATAGAATAAGCTGCCTTTTATTGATGCTACTGAATTTCTTTCCAAGAAAGAACTGGCAGTAATAGCTAAGTGCAGTGCAAGTAGATGCCATTGCTACTGCTAGGCTTCTGCACTCATTAGTTCTGATTGGACCATTTGCGTGTCCTCACTGTGCCTGTGCCTTAGAGGCTGATGTTGAGACAAGACTTTGAATGAGAGGTGGGTGGAGGCAGAAGTGCAGTCACTGTCATGTTCGTTGGCCAGTTTGACACTATTCTAGACAGTGAATTTCAGTGCTCTGATTATTCTGGTTTTACCTAGAGCCTCTGCCTAATAGATATTATTTTACTGTCTTTCAGTGCTTTAGTCCCTTTTTAGAGCATTTATACCTTCTTTTTTCTGTTCTTTCCTTGGCGTGATAACTTTTGTTTACATGACCTCAGGTACACCAAACAATTTTCTATGGGTTATCTTCGTTTAGTATTTTTCCTACTCCTATCCCCTGGTTAGTCATTTTAGACCACTGTAAATATCACAATACATAAGTGGGCAGGAAAGGTACTTCAGTGTATGTGGTCATTGCAGGTACTGTCCCTCCTTGGTGCTTACAGAGGGAACATTGCAACAGCTTGAATGTGGCCATATGGGATGCATGTTTATGAAAAGACAACTTAAGGAGATGATGTGAGTCCACGTGTCTTGGTCTGCCTTCTCTCAGTGGAGACATGCAGGTTGATGCAGCTGAGGTACATGGCAGTTTTGCTTCTTAGGTCTGAACAAAAACAGTCTTGTTTGCAACTAGAGTATGAGCCACCATTCTTGTCTCCCCTGGAGGGGGAATTCAGGATCACGCAGAGGCAAACTTAGCAATTAGCACTAAGAAATTGCTTTGGCTTTTGGGTTTCTCTTCTTTGTTTTATTTCCGAGGCTTAGCTCTGACCCAGTATTAACTCTGTCTTTTTCCTCTTCTGGTTCAGGAGTTGCCTTATGTTCATCTACTTTATGCAGGCATTTAATTGATATGCTCCTATGTGTGGCTTACTACTCTATGAATGCAGTTTTTTCCCTAACCTTTAATTGATTTGGATAATAAAGTACAATTATAAAACTCAATAAAAATTGGTTATTTTAAAGGGAGAGTAGGAAAGAAAGAAATGTAAGTGATGCACTGCTGTGTGACTGTATAATAATGCAAAATCCCCTTTGGTTTAATTCTATTTAATTGCCCAGCTTTACTCAGTTTGTTACAATTGTGCAGTCTTTATCTCAATTATATGCAGCAGGCTTATAATTGTTTTTAAAAGTTCCTTGTATATATAATAATTGTAAATTTGATGTTTTTGTGGTGGTGACTCTGCCTTTGGTGCCGTGCTCCCTTCTCCTTGCTCATATGCCAGAAGAGGCTGTACTACTGCTCCCCTTTAAGATTTTTCTTAAACTGGTGAAGTCCTCATCTCATCTGAAATTGGGGTCATTTTTTGAGTGTATTATCTTACTGATAAGTTTCCTCTTTATAAAATGTTTTCCTTTCTCCTTTGTCTACTTTGGACTGAAAGTGCTGTAACTAAAGATCATTCTTAGGCATGGTTCCTGGGTTTACTCCAGCAGAGCTGCTGCTGTATTGATCCGCTGCTGTATTGATATGGATTAATATCTGGGGTTACTTTGATACAATAACTGAGCTTCTTTTTCTCTTTATTTTTCCAGCTGGGAGGCTGTGGAATCCTTGGAGTGGGCATCTGGTTGGCAGTTACTCAAGGGAACTTTGCCACTCTCTCTTCATCTTTCCCATCACTGTCAGCTGCCAACCTGCTGATTGTCACAGGAACTTTTGTCATGATCATTGGCTTTGTGGGCTGCATAGGTGCCATCAAAGAAAACAAGTGCCTCCTGCTGAGTGTAAGTATTAAGCTGCTTTGCTGTTGTAGTGCTTGCACTTTTAAGGTGCTGATGCTATTCCGATGCATGTTACGGTATCCTGTATTTTAACAGAGGTTGTCCATTTGATGTGTAAAAGATGTGAATGTTGTTGGAGTCAGTCTTTGGTAGTTCTGGGGAGTTGCTACATCATTTGTGACTGTGCTTTTAGCCTATCTTTGGAGGGTGAGACCTGCAAGCAGGGAAAGGTTAGTGGTTATGTGAGTTTCCTTGAACTCCTTCAGAGAACTCAGAACTCTCCTTCAGAGAGGAGGGAGGGATTTGTGAAGACATCTTTGCAGACACCCTTGAATTGTTCTTTACTTAGCTTTGGTAGATATATCTTTTTAACATCTGCTCTAATGGGACTGCTGATGTGAAGTCCTGAGCAGAATTTTAATAGTAGGAAGGAACACTGTGAAAAGAAAAGCTGATTTTTGGTTTAAATTGGAAATGAAGTCCTTTAGACTTGGCAGTGTTTATTTTGCTGATCATTAACTCTCCAAAGATTAAGATGTCAGGAAGTAAAGGTGCCAACATAAGGAGATTGCTGTGAAATCAAAGATTAATAAGGTACCAGCTGTCCATAATTTAACAGAGGCTCAAGCCATTCAGCTAATGCATTTTGTCAAATGTTATTTGATGCCATTCAAAGCTGGACTGACTTTACAGTAGTGAGGGCTCGTTGTAATTGGCGTTAGTATGTATTTTTGGTTCTGCTGAATTGAAGACTGAGATGGCCGTGCTGCTCAAGTCTTGCATTTCACAATGAGATCAATCAAATCTTGGAGTGAAGTAAAGCTGGGGTTTCATTAACTGAGCTGGTGATTCCACTGTAACCTTTTTGGCATAAGCAAAGTCTCCCAGGATCCTTTGTACTTGCTGCATCTAGAGTGAATCTATTCAGTCAACTAGATTAGCATCCTTTTGGAGAGATGCAGATGTTAGGGCATCTTGCTCCTCCTAACACATGCAGCAAAATACTCTGGGTATAATGTCCTTCAGTGCTCAGTTGTATTTAATTGTACTTGGTGGATCAAGTTAGATAATAGAATAGAATCAATTTCGTTTAGAAACTCTTTGTGTGGGAGAGCTGGGAAGCCTGAGTTAATTTGGTTCCATCACTTAACCCTGTTTCTCTGTCTAGCTATTCAGTGTGACCTGTATTTTACTTTGCTTCACTTTGAAAGTTCCTCTCTTGAGCCTGTCTTCAGTGTGCTTGGGAGGAATATGGACAGTAGTGGGAGCTTCAGTTTATAGAAGCAAAGCTTTATTATATAAGGTTGTCCTTCCCTTGAGCTGCTGGTTCTATTTGACTTCTGTTTGAAATAGTGCAAAGTTTTGGGCAGTTCTCAATTTTCTTGGTCATGAAGATAACAATGTAAATGCTTGAATGAAGGAACTTGCAGAGTATCAGACAAATGCTGTTCTGGGTCTGTGTGGTTGCCACATCCACTCATCCTTTCCTAATTTCCTGAGTATTCTACGCACAGTTTTCTTCCACGATGAATAGAATCTGTTAAAAATGATAAATCTATTCATTATTGTTAAGTATCTCTGAGAGGGCCCTCCACTGATTTTTATTTTTATTTTTTTATTTTTTAAGTGGGCAGTTTCATTGTAGTTGGGATATGATAGGCCTTACTGTCTGCGTTACAAAGGTAAAGCCACTAAGCCTCAGCAACCTCGTGTGTAGTGACTCTGGTTTAACAGCATAGATCAAGTCCTTTAGTATATCCCAGGCCATTACTTTACATCTAGTTTTGCTACTGTTAGTAGCTAAGATGGCCTTTTAAACCAATTTCCTGTAAATTAAATCTCCAGAAATTACCACTTTTAAGCATGGCAACAACTCATGAGTGAACTGTCTGGCTTATGCGTGATGTTTCTGCCATGTCTTCTTACATGTTATTTGGTTTTGCTAACTTTTCTTAACTTAGAAACTATTGTTTCTAAAGTTATACTTCTGTCTGTAAACAGGAGATTTGATAGTACTTCGATAGAGCAACTGAAGTCCAGCCACACAGATATGTTTAAGTTGGGCTGATGGAAGCTATTTGACAGTATGGGTAGTAGATTCTGTTGTGTTACTCACCAGATAATATATTTGATTCTCTTAATATCCTCCCACTCCTTAGCATTTGGCTAGCCCCAGTAACAGACCAAACAGAGGCAAGTGCTAAACAAACTTGTGGAAGTGGAATAGACAGGAGTGATACAAAGTGTGCAGGCAGTTTAAACAGGTTCATGGTGGGCTAATAAATAGCAAAAAAGGCTGTTTAACTAAGTATCAATATGCAAGCAAGAAGTAAAAGGTAGGAACTTGTACTTGTCTCTTTTTATTACTCTATATGCAATAGTACGATGAAGTTCATCCATGTTGGAGGTGTTCCCCAGGATGCTGACATGCTGGAGTGTCAATTACTCTTGTTATCACCTATGTATGCGAGATAAAACATTGCTCCACTGAGCAGAGATTTCTGTGCATCTCTGAAGGAGCAGCAGGTTTCACTGCCTTCCCTCTGTCCTCTACTGGTGAGTGTGAGAGAAAGACAGGGATATTCACAATGGATGTAGACATAAATAGAGATTATGTGAATGTCATCTGATCCTCTGTATGATCTGTCCATTTTGCCTGTCACCTCCTGCTCTGAAATCATGCCCTTGAGATCTTGAAGACTCTTATGACATTACAAGCATATTAACTATATGGACACACCTGATTTAGCCAAGTATAATTTGGACCTCCGCCTGCTGTTGTATTCTGTAGCACACCCTGTCCTAGTGACAGAATTGGAAAGGCAATTCTCCCATTCAGTGTAAGCATCTCTTGTTTAGCTTTTTAAAAGCAGAAGAAAGATGAATTTGCAGGTTGCTGCTGGTGTTGGAATAGGTGATTTGGAGGAAGAAGGTGGAAGTATAGCCAGAGGAATGGAGCAACATGAGTGTATTAAAACTGGCAGAGGGTGAAACAGAGGAAGAAAACTACCAGCACAATTCACCTGCACTGGAGCAGCAGAAGCTTTTTCAGTGTTGAATATAACTGGATTTGTGAGTCTACGATGTTGCTTTATGAACAGTACTGCTGATTGATGATGTGATAACGTGTTAGATTTACTTAAGGAGCCTGCTTGGGTGAAGAAATGAGCAGTTTCAAAGAGATGTTTCAATTTGTCTGTATTTCATGCAGGATGTTACAGAGCAGATGAGGCTCTAATCCTCTACCTTTGTGTTCTCTAGCATTCCCGTTAGGTTGTCAGTGCAAACCTTTAAGCCCTTTGGTGTGAAGCTGCTGTGATGTTAAGTACAAATGATAATAATTGCATACCTCTGGAACTGCCGGTGATTTTGAAAGGAAAGAGAACAAAAAAAGTGTTTTGAGTAGCAGAGGACAAACAGAGAAAGGAAGTCAGAAACAGTAGAATTTAATTTGTAAATGAGATTTTTGCATAGCTGGGTGTAATGAACTTCAGGAATGAAGTGCATTAACCCTGTGAATAAAAGTGTTTAGATAATCTAAAGCTTCACAGTTTTACTGACTTGAAAAGACTAATCTAATGTCCACTAACTAAAGAGCTGGCAGATATCTTTATTCAGTGGCACTGCATAGCTGGGACAACGCCTCCTTAATCTTTTAAGAAACAGCCCCATTCCTGTCTTTCTGCATTCAGAGGAATGGAATAATAGGAAAATCTAAAATGGAGCATAAAAGAAAAATGAGAAGGAAACCTCAACCATCCTACACATTCTGAAAAAAATATGCAGATGAGATGAATTGCACAGCTGTCATTCTAAGATCTCACTAAACAAAGAATAGGTATTTACAATCATTTTATTTGCTCCAGCTACAGCGTGAAGGAAGATAAACTTTTCCATCATTAAATTTCCCTGGGGAAATCAGAGCAACTAGCACTTCTTGAAATAAGTGTACAACCTGGCATATATAATCTTGCTTCTGAAAGCAGATGCAGGTTGGTGAGGGAAGCAGAACAATGCTTTCTTGCTTCAGTACGATTCCTTTGACTTTTCTGCTATGCTGGTTGCTCAATATCATATAACAGCAGTGTCTGTGCTAAAAAATCTTCTGTAATTAGAAAATGGCAACTTTGTTCTGATGAGTTGGGTCACTGTCCTGAATAGAAGCCAGCTAATAAGCTGAGAGTCTGATTGAGCAAGAAAGATTATTGACTTCCTGGATCTTTTTCAGAAGTATTTGATCACTCCCTACAGTACATCTAGCTGTGCTGCAAATCTCTATAGGATATTTTGAAAAAGAAGTGGGGAATTTGCTGTTGTTTCCTCCTCCATTGCAAACGTCTTACAATTCCAGCGTCTGTCAGAGCCATTAGCCTTACCTTTCATCTTTGAGAATTTTGACAAAAACTTGCACTGTGTGTGCTTGAACGTCATTGTAATGTATATGCTTTTCAGCTGAGGTCAAGTCCTTGCAGAAGATAGGGCACCAGCTCACTCTGCCACTCTAGCGCAATTGGTTATGAAGATTTGATCATAGAACTGACATCCCCTTTAGGCAGTCACTGTATATATATGTGCCTGTGCCGTTTCTCTATGCTTGAGAAGTTCATGCCTGATTAAGTACTGTTTTTGCTTTCATGCTCACTTGTTGACTCCACTGATCTCTAAGTATCTGTGTAAAGATTGTCTGTTAGGTTAATTGCTTAAGATCTATATTTGAGGACCTAAATTGCCCAAGTTCTGTCTTGCATATGTGTTTCGTTCTCTCTTTCATATGGAATCTACATCAGTGGGCAAACAGGGAAGGTCACTGTGCATAGCCCAGGTTAAAAAAAATACCCAACTCCAGATGTTAAATCATGATGGATCACATTATTCATTATCTGTATTACAGTACTGCCTGCAGGCAGCCCAGGAGATCAGGCAGCTGTGTGTGCATTCTGTATAAACTCCTAGTAACAAGCTGTCCATGCCCAGTAGAGCTTACCATCTAAATAGGTAAGACAAATGGACAGTGTTATTACCCTCATTAGACAGATGGGGAGCTGCAGCATAGTGAAACTGAGCATCTTGCATAGATTGCAATGGGAGACTGGGGTACAGATATGAAGCAAACACAGATTGTCTAAATCACAACTTAGTGCCTGTGTCTTCTTTCCCTTATGTCAGTGGAACATGTCCAGCTGTCCTGTGTTCTACAATGACCTTTAACAAGTATTTAATCCATGTTTCCATAATAGTAATAACGACTTCATTTTGAATGAATTATGCCTAAATAATAAGTAAATGTTCCAAAGCAAAATTCTCTCTCAATTTTTGTCCTTCTAGAAGTGCCCAGTTGGTACATTTAACTGGTTTCTAAGTCAATTACCCTAATTGCGGCAGTATTTTCAGTTTAGTGGGAAACAGGAGATTCAGAGAAGCTGCCAGAAAGGGCAGGTGAATGTTGTGTAATGCAGAATGTTTGAAAACTGGAACTTGCTTTTGGGCCAGGAAATTGTGTCTGTTTGGTTGGGGCAGCTCATGCGTAAAGATACGTTTGAAGATTCTTGTTCTAAGTAACAACCCATGTTGTGGAAGGTGGTATGATTCATACACAGTTTCATCCTGTCATTTTGTGCTACTGTTTTCTTATTGTTTTTCACCCCAGGATTTGGTACAAGGAACGTGTTCTGCTCCCAGTTGGCGTGAGCAGAGTAGCCAATGTACAAGCACGCCAAAAGAGGTAGAGGATGGGTCTGCTTATGAAGATATTAAGGTCTAAAAAGACTTCTAGTGTATGTAGGTGATCCTTTACCACCCAGTATAGGAGTATATTAGAATGGGGAAGGGACTTGAAGTGGATAAAATGCTGACTTGCTCTTCAATGGCCCAGAGTAGTCAGCATTCTTGTCAGTGCCAACAATGGGCATGTATCAAATCAAGGATCAGAGAAGTAAGAAAGTGGCTTAGATGTGCCCTGATTTCCCTTATTCCTGATTAAGCTTGTTTTTGTTTTGTTTGGGGTTTTCTTTCCACTAGAAAAGCTGAAAGGATGATCAGTGACAAGTGGAAAGAGAATAATCATTAACAGACAGATCTGTATGCTCAGCTCTATTTAAGTGAGGGCTTCGTGTTATTAAGTGAGGAGTTCATCACAGTTGCTAGTGTGAATAAGATCAGAATTATACCTTTGTTTTAGGTGAGCCTGGCTGTGGAAAATGCTGATAGTATATATCTGAATGACTATCCAGACATCAAAAGCCTTTTATTTCTGGAATAGTCCTAGAGGAAAATGAGTGCCCGTGATGTTTTGTACTGTGCTGTTGAGAGTTTTCTGAAGTTCAGCCAGCTCATCTGTAAGTGAAATAGCAATAAAGAAAATGAGGAAAAAGTTAATGAGTGGGAAGAAAAAACAACTAAAACCCCTACTGTCTTCAGTAGTATTACTGGATCCAGTCAGCAAGCTGACAGCTGAAACTCTGTTGGTGTTAGCGAATTAATTTCAGAACAACTAAATGGGAAAGAAATAGTCCATGAATGACTTCATCTCCGTAATTTTATGCTGTAGAACAAACAGTAGATTCTCACTCTAGTGCATCAGCTTGTGTTATTTTAGTAATCTGAGTAGAAAAAATCAGGAGAATTGTGGCTGCAGACACAGCAGCACGTGGAGCAGAGATCAGAAAAGCAGAAGGACATACAGTTATGTGCCTGAGAGCATTATATGTTGTGTGTAACGCTTCTCTGGTAGTGCCGCATTGCATGTAAAGATGCTTCTTGCTGCCTCTTTAAACTGTAAGTATTGGAGAACTAGACTCCCACAGTCTGGTTGCCTCCCCTTTATTATTATTAATCATTTAGGTTGGTGAGGCACTGGAACAAACTACCCCGAGAATCTGTGGCTGCCCTGCTCCTGGAGGTGTTCAAGGCCATGATGGATAGGGCCCTGGGCAGCCCGATTGACTGAGTGACAGCCCTGCCCACAGCAGGCAGGCTGGAACTAGTTAATAATTAAGGTCCCTTCCAACCCAAGCCATTCTATGATTCTTTAATAAGTTTTTAATGGCTTCTGCTTGGCTGTTACTAAAACTTAGGTTTGGATGACTCCTTCTCTTCCTTTCTTCCTTTCAGGTAGTAGCTATTCAAAATACCTGGGGACATAGGACAGAAAGAACAAAGATCCTTACCTTTTTCTTTTAGATTTCAGCCCAGGCTCAATATATAGAAAAAGCTTACATCATAAGGTCACGCTTGTATAATGTAGAATGATATGTACCACTAGCACGCAGTATGTTTCACATCCTTTGGTTATTCTCTGTGGTGATAAGATGCTGCTCTATTGCAGACAAACAATGTAATGGTGCCATGGGCAGGAGTCAACAGAGCTGTGCTGGCTTGTAAGAGGTGAAGGTTCACGCTGTTTGTCTAAATGGCTATCAGTGTTTCAGAGTTCCCAGCACCTGGTCAATTGACCTAGTGGTATTAACAACATTAGCCTTTAGAACAGTCTGTGTGGGCTCAGGATCCCCCATCACTTTGAAAGCCCCCTCAGCCTGACTTTTTAGTCCAGGCATTGAAGCATCTCTTATGTGGTAGAGTTTAATGACAATAAACCTGGATCAGAGCCTTTTCAGTATGGGACCTTGACAGCAAGCCTTGTTTTGTCCTGCTGCTGTCTGTAGGGACTTGAGGCAGCCCACAGCTACATTAGTGCACATCAGATTGCCAGGACAATTATGTAACCCAGCAAACTTCACAGAGGAAGAGCAGAGCATGAGACTATATTGTGCTTGTCTAACTTATTTTCTACCAGGGCTTGCATCTTCAGGCAGACAAAGTTGTGCACTAATTGTCTGACTTATAAAATGGAGTTCTGCTGATTTATGTGGGATTTTGCGCTGACCTGGGGTCACCTGTAAGATCTCTTAGACAGCAGGACTCTCCCATTTCAGAAGCAAAAGATAGATGAGCTGTATGCTCCTTGACAGCTTGGACGTTTGTTTCCCTTCTGAGCATGAAGTGTGATGTTATTTTTTTCCCTAACAGTGCAGTCATCTCCTCAGATGAAGCTGTAGGTTTAACGAAGCAACATGTGGGCTTACATTCCCAATCATTCATTTGCTGTTTTAGCCATTTTAACACTGCTTTCTGAAGAGCAACACTGACTTTTCTCGTTATGGACTTGAATTACATTGAATTCAGAAACACTTAACTCTGGAGGTAGAGAAATGGAAGCTAATTGCACAACTCATTGATGCCTACTCAAGAACAGCTTCTTTGATGATAGAGACATGTTAGTTCTACTCCATACATCCTCCTCCTGGTGAACCAAGTAAACCAAGAAACCAAGCTGATTTGCTGTTGTGAGACCAACCTATACACATCTGAAGCAGCAGTGTAGCACATGTAGTACGTGTCTGTGTAGTACAGTGGGGAATTGCAGACTGGGTGGAAAGCCAGTGGTATAATTTAAATACAAACAAAATGCTCTGACTTGTCCTTTTTCTTTTTCTCACCTCAGCCATGTGCATCCCAGCATTTCCTTCACTTTCACTGTTTTGAATCTTAGAAATAAGAGACATCTTATTCTTCTTATAGTCAGCAGGTGTGATCCCATTGCAAGGTTATCTCAAGGTTTCCAAATGCATAAAGGGAAACCTGCAGAATTTCAGATTTGTTGGGGCTTTTTTTTCCCCTTCAGGTCATGCCAAGTCCCTGAGCAGCCCACTCATGTCACTTACCCTGATCATCCTGAGGGCACCTCTGTCAATGTGCCCAGCAGCTGAGGATGGCCAGATGTTCAGTGAATATGGATGTGAAACCAGCCCTGCCAATTTGTTTGCTCCTTAGGCAGAGCAATGAGGACCAGTCACTGCTGCTCTCCTCCTTTTAGGGGCACTGAGCTGGCCAATTGCCTCTCATGCTGCAACTCCAACAGACAAGAAATATCCTGGGGAAGGTAGATTCAGGCAGAAGCTACATTTACTAAGTACAGAGGTGATATCAAGACTGAGTAAAAGGTGTAAATTTAGACGCTAATTCACTTTACATGTCTTTGCCATAGGGGAAGAAGGCTGGATTAATCCCAAGACAGAGTCTTTTAGTTGTGTTTTCCATTAGCTGTGTCAGTTGGACTGAAGTAATTGCTGTGCTATTAATGAAGTAGCACAAGGTCTTGAGAGAGACAGTCAGAGCTTACAGTTTTTCTTAAGTTGTGTCTTACTTTACAGGTAGGCTGAGTTTCCATCTTGACTAGGATTAATATAGACACCAGATCACATAATGCTTTCCTGTTACTTCTGCAGGAGAGTTGAAAAAACCCTTGAGGAGAGTCAGAGGCCCACGAGACCCTTATTTATGTTAAAGAAATAATTTGTGGTTGTGTTAAGTGTGCTTGTACCCACCTCCTCTTGTGATGTGCTAGTGATACCTAGCTAATATTTGATGACAGTTCTTCAATTTAGAATCGATTTTTGGGCAAGATGGGAAATTACTAGAAATAGTAATAGTATGGGAGCATAGAGTCTCTCAGCTCTCATGAGTGCAGTAAGACTGGCTGATTCCAACTGAAAGCAGTAATGAGACTAAAATGAAATGATGATAATCTGCATTAACACTGCATATGTTGTATATCTTCCCATAAATAGTTACTCTAGACTTCTTTGAGACTTATTCATCAGCAGGAATATCTGCATATTCATAAAAAATATAGTCCGAACATAAACAGAGCTGTTTAATATATCCACCAGGCATATCATGCAAAACTTTGTCGCAATCAAGATGAATTAACTGCTAAGGCTTTTAGAGAATAATAGCTGATGAGCCAAATTTAAATATGTGCCATTTTCATAATGGAATTTCTGTTCATAAGTCTGCTCTTACACATTACTGCTTTTTTACAGTTTATGAGCAAACTTAGCATTTTTTATATACTGGAAAAAAATGATATGATCACAGGGCTAAAGAGATTTACTTCTAAGGAAGTATTAAAAATATTGCATTTTAAAAAATATGCACAGCATGGCTAAGAGAGGGCTTGGACAGGATGTATGAAATATTCAAGGAGTGCGAATACTATTGGCAGAAGTAGTCATGGCAGTACAAGAGGTTGTAAGTGGAAACAATGCTATGAAGCTAACAAATGGAGAATTTAAACTGAACACCAGCAAAATCTTTGGTACTGAGATGTGAACTCTGCTGTGGTGGAAACAGTGGATTCAAGTTGCCCTTTCTCTTTGTTGTGAAGTAAATGTGATGGAGCAATACAGTGGGATTTTGTTCTCTTGGCTCTGTCCTATCATTCCTTATTCCTTGCCCTGACTTTTTTTCATACAAGTATTCCAGGCTGCAGAAGTAATTTTTAAGATGTCAATACAATTGTCACTTTTAGTTCTGTTCTCACCTCTATTTCCCGTGGGAGAAGACAGGAAATCAGAAGACTTCGTCAATGCCAACTGTAGAAATGCAGCAGCTCCCCTTGGCCTCACAGATGTTGTTTCAGTTACAGAGAATATAATCTATGATAAGATAAGAAAAAAAATACAGAACATATTAAATTCAAGGTAAATTTTTCATTTTCAGGCAGGTTGGTAAATTGTGGCTGCTATAAAATCCATGAAGTTCATTTGGCTTTAATGGATCTCTGAATTTGTAGATAAAGGTTTGATTCATGTTTGTTTATTCAAAAAAGCTATTTACACCTTCAGCATTGAAAATAAAATGATATCCCTGCAGAGAAGGTTATGTGCAGAACACGATGTAATTTTTGATAGTACTTCTGTTTGTATCAAAACATAATCCAAAAATCAATTGAGGGAAGAAGGAAAACAGCCTTTCTTTTTGGCTGATAGCGTCAGCCTACAGCACAGTAATATGATCTGATAATCTTCCTTTTAACTCAGAAATAAAGGGCTTTCTCCTTTTGATCTGGATGTTAGGGATCTTTCAAATGGGCAGAGAGCCTGTGCTTTAATATCTGCCTTTGTTGAAATTAAGATAAAAAGATACATGTAACAATTGGGTGGCCATGGGCTCTATCAGGTCTCAGAGGTTGTTGTCGACCTGTGTGTTTCTGTGATTTTGGGAGACTGTCTTCTAGTTTCTTGAGCTGTGCTGGTCTCTCAGACCAAACTTAGATCTGTGCATATTAGGACTAGGCAAACAAAATCTTTCCCAAGCCATCAATTCAGAGCTGTCTTGTAAGTCCAGTAACTTGGGCCCAATATGAATGCTCTGTGATTTCTTCTACCTGAGATGCTTCTTAATTAGGAAGTCAAATGTAATGCTAAAATTAAAGCTGATCTAATGAGAAGTTAGTAATCAAGCCTAATTAAATAGCAAATGGCTTGACTGTGACTGCATCAAACTTGCAGCTGCTGTAATAATGGAAAAATTGCTTGTAAATATATATATATATTCTTTTTCCTCTTCATTCTGAGAGCTGCTTCAGGACATCACATAGCTTGCTGGAGATAACAGTATTGGCAGTGCGTAATGGAATGCAGCATAAGCTGACTGCTGAAGCATTTGGCCAGTTTCTTAGGCTGTGCTGATTTACAGGCTGTTTGGCCTAAACAAATTATTTGCTAAGCCATGAATCTTAAAACTGTTTTGGAACATGTCACTATTCCAGAGAGACTACTGGCTTTTGGGTTTTCTTGACATGAGGGCTGTTTTGAAACTAATGCCTCAATTTGATTACGTTGGCCCATGATGTCAGAGGCAGATGTTGGTAGTACGTCAGTAGAGGTTGAACCCTCCCACTGATATTCTGTTGCATTTTGCTGCTCTGTGATAGATGGCAACAGAGGGGAAGTCTAACATAATGGTGTCTGACATGGAAGTGCAAATGAAGTAAAGGTGGGCAACTGAATTCCTCCGCATAGAAGAAAAATTGAATCATTAACCCTTGCTGGATGATTATGGAGACCAAACGGTGGGTGTGAGCTCAGTGAGGTGGTGGATGGTGCATTTCAACAGTGGTGGCAGTGATGGACAGTCACCTCCACTGGTGCAGATTTTTATGATCACGGCATGTAGGATCTTTTGCAGCATGCAGGTTCGTCACTGGTGAAGAGACATAGATAATGGTGGTGTTGATGCTGGAAAATAGTGTTTTGTAGTTGAGAATTTGCTCTATCAAATAGTGTTACTGTGCTCTTTATAACTGTTCTGCTTTCCACAGAAATAAATAGGTGGCATTACTTTTGGAGTGATGTATGTACTTACCTGTTGTTTGTCAAAAAGGATCTGATTAATACTTTGCAAGAAACTTCTGTCTCTTGATATTTAGCTAAATGTGAAGAGGGTTTGGTACCCTGACATCTTACTGTCTCCTTGTCTGACAAAGACTTCCATCACATGAAAAACATTACTTCTGGGGTCAGGCTAAATGGAGCATTCTTTATTTCATCATCAGTTGTAATATTTTTCTCTCCTTGCTAAATGCTTGAGGAGACTAACATGGTAATAGCAGATGGTTTTCCTTGTACTTGGTTACTTTTTCTTTTGGGAGACATGAGTTCAGTTATCTGTGCATGGAGGACGATCTGAGCAGCACGATAGAACTATTAAGATTTGGGAAGGAGAGGAGGTGGGGAAACAAGACCCAATCCTATGCATTACTGTATGGTGCTCAGTCATCGTGTAGAGGGGCAATTGTTTGTAACAATTCAGGAGTGAATAACTGCAGTGCCAGTGGGCCACAGAAAATTATTCCTCTCTGTATTTGTCACCACAGTGAGAGACCTCATTCAAAAATGAGCTGAGTTTCCCATGGATTTGGTGGGGCTTCAAGTGCTGTAAGCCTCCAGTGATTTTATGTTTTTCCCTTTAAAATTTGAATGGGATGTGCCAAGCCATCTCTGGTCCAAGATTGGACATCCACCCCTTTGGGATGATGCTGAGATTTGGAACCAAACGTGAACTTCTGTGAGAAGGTGCACTGGGAATAGAAGGGCAGGTTGTGCGTGCGGCCATCTGTGCACTTTAGTCCAGTGGATCAGAAGATGTGATGAAGCACACAGGCTGTGCTTTGCAGCCAGTTCCATCTGAAGCTTTGATAGCGTTATTTCTATTTTTATTTTTTTACTTTCTGACTTGTTGGTCTGGGTTCAGGTAGGGTTCTTCATTGGAGGGAAATGATAAATGTGCTGACATATAAGTGCTGCAGTTTTTAGTGGATGATGAATTTTAAGCCTCCGCCTTGAGGCTGACCTCACTTAATTTACCTTTGCAATAAAAGATACAGTGAACGTCCCTACTGTCTGCACACTGTGAGATTGCTAATGCATGTTATCTGTTATATAACTGCATTCTTTTTGTCAATGAGTGTGAATAATAAGGAAGATAAAACTAGAGGTTTTATTTAAAAGTGGGAGTATTTTTCTGTGGAGGAAAAGCATAATCCTGCTTATCAAGGTTTTGACTTTCTGAACAGTGTTAATTTTAGTTCACTGTATGACTTCCAAAATCTGCAGTGCATGAAACAGAAATCCTGCAATAGTAGCTTTGTTGCCTAGTCTGCTGGGAAGATGCACTGAGCTGTAGGTAGGAGAGGAAATCTCTGGAGGAACCTCTGAACCTTTGGATAGACTTGGACACGGCACATAACCATCACTAGGATGGCTTTTGTTCTGATCTCTTAAATTTTGAGCCCTGCCTATTAACATCTGAGTGCATTACATTTAGGGACAGGCAGGGAGGCAGCAGTGACTTGTCCCCTCTCCTTTGCACCTGTCCTGCATGGCAGGTGTCATCTGGCTGCATCCTGGCTGTCTTGCTTTTCTTGGTGAACTTCCTGGCTTCAGCACTTGCATCCCCCTAGGTGTACCCTGCTCACCAGCCCTCATGCTTCTCTCCAAGAGGCTTTCCATCTTTTCACTTGCCAGCTTCCAACTCTTGAGTGGATTCCTATCTATACCCACTGTTCCAGGTTCCACCTGACTGTGAGGTGAGGTGGGAGGTTATTGACTCAGAGGGGACAGCAGAAAGGCATGGTGGGTTGGCGTGTTGTCCTGAGAGGGGAAAGCTGCTCTTTTGGAGTGTTTTGGGAGTCCTATGAATTGTGTGGTTGTCCACAAGCAGCAGGAAGTATTTAAGCAGGGCTTCTGCACTTGCAAACTTTTAAGATTTTAGCTGCTAGCTGAGCCCTCTCATCTGTACTGGATGTGTGAAGTGCAGGTTTTTGTAGGCTAACGACTTGCCCACGAAAATCCACTTGCAGTTGGGTAAGACAAAAGGCACTTGCTTGAAATGGAGCTGTGCCTTGTTGCAGGTCCCTGCTCCTAATGCTAGAGCAGAAAAGAATTTTAAGCCAACAGAAATTTGACCTCAGTAGCGTTCATTGCCCTGCCTTAGTCTTGGAGTGGTAATTGGAGTGGGTTGTTCTTTCAGAAGCTTTTATCCTTTTGACTGAAACAAGCTCAGAATATATAAACCTAGACAATGCAAGTTAGACCAAATTATAAGCTGATGAAACTGGGGTCCCCTTGTAGGAAATGCTGGTCATAAGTGATGTTGATAATGGGTGCAAGTCCTTCCTTTTGCTTCAGAAACCGCCTAGTGTGATCCACACTAAGCCAGTGAATTGCATAGGGAGGCAGTATTCACATGTATGGTTTGGAAAATGTACACTTTATGGATGTGCAATAAAGCACCCCACAGCTAAATAAATCAGGCATCTTTGCAAAGAGGGAATTTACTTGCCTTATTTCAGTTAATTCTGTCCAACAAGCTAAAATGTTTGAAGTAAAAAATAACAAGCAAGCTGCACCGAGACTGGTTTGCAAAGCTATATGGGAGGCCAGTGCGGGAAGGTAATGATATGGAAATCAACTCCGATCACCGAGAGGGCAGTAATGGGATCCTGTATTAGGGTCAGGCATGTGTGAAGATGCTCGTGATGAAGATTTGAAAATAAACTTTCATTTAACACTCTTGGGGCAAAATGCCATCCATTCTGTAGGTAGTCTAATTGTACTAGTGGAAAATGGTATTTTCCCCTTCTTGACCTTTTGTCCTCCATTCAATCACAGAAATCCATAGGTTCAAAGGTTTGGTTCTGACTTGCCAGGCAGAGAAGAAGCTCTGATAAGGTTTTGTAGCTATTAAACTTTCATAGATTTGTAGCCTTGTGGTTGAAGCCAGACAGTAACTTTTTTTTTTGCTCTTGGGAATGGGGTTTCAGTGAAGTCAGAGTTGCTCAGCATTAGAATTCCAGCCTTGCAAGCTGTTAAGCATATGGAATTTGTGTTGAAGGGTCATTACCTGAGCCTAGAAAGTTTCCGAAATCACTCTTGCTTCCTTAACTATCTTTGCAAAACTTTCATTTTCAGTTTAGGCAGGGTTTGTTCTGGTTTGTGCCTCTGCTGTTTTGCTGCTGCTGGAGACCCATGCAGCTTCTTAGCAAAGAAAAATAGGAGTATATATTTTTTCAGAGCTGTTGTGCATTGCATGGAGTTTGTCCCACTAAAGTGTCTCAGTGCTGAGGGCTTCCCAAAATCCTAGTGTGAAAGATTTCTTTTATCTACTCCTATGAGCTTTGGACTATTGGGTTTTACACAGTTTCTTATGTAGTGAGGAGAAAAAGATATCAACCAACGTTGTGTTGGTGTCTGAAGAACAAATCAACTCTTCTTAGTTGAAACTCATGGGTAGACAGTGTAACTACCTGGAATTGCTTTTAAAGCTAAATTGATATGCAAGTTTTTGGGTGTACTGCTTGCTTATCCTGCAGTTCCCCTTGAAAAGAGCTGTGACTTCATGGTTTATGGACCAAGCTACCTTCTCTAGCAGTGGGAAGTCTAAACTGTGATTTTTAGTGAAATCTTGTTAATTGAAAAGATCTGATAGCCAAAATAAATAAAGCGTAGCCTAGGAAGTGCTGTCAAATAGAGCCTGCTGTGGGAGACAGGTCTGTATAGGATTGTATGCTCTTCTGCTGAAATCAATGACAGAAATGAGCCATACACACATGGTCAGAGGTTCATTTCTGACTAGTTGTTTACCTGCTTTTGTGGTTATTGCATGTCGCGTGCCCTCTGCTCTGCCGTAAGCAGCTTTGCATCCTGCTGTCTGACTCCCACTCCCCTTTCTGCATGATCTGCTGAATGTACTTACTGTGCATCCAGAAAAAGCTGAGAGATAGATGTTGATTGTTTTTGCTTTTTGTTTTTTTTTTCCCTATCCCTTCTTCTCTTGACAGTTTTTTATCATGCTGTTAATTATATTTCTGTTGGAGCTCACCGTTGTGATTCTGTTCTTCGTCTACACAGACAAGGTAAGTCAGATTCTTCACTTTTCTTTCCCCTTCAGCACATTTTTATGCCCCTTTTCCCTATAAATAAATCATGAAGCACTTGGCTTGGTATGCACATCATGCTTCTGTCTTCCTTGAGACACCTCTCTCAGAATGCATAAACAGCCTTACAGGACTGGGCTCTCTTGCTTGCTCATGTGTACAACTCAAGGTCATAGACATTGCCAAGTGCCTCTGCCATTTAAAAATAAAAAGAAAGAAAGAAAAAGCAGCAAACACACAACAAAGCCAATGAGGCTTACTAGGAGTGTGTGGGCAGAGCCATCAGACAGGATTCTTAAAAAAAACAACCACCACCACAAACCTAAAATGTTTGCAATTTAAGAGCCAAATGAATGCTGTATCAAAGGAAGCCTCATTGGCTGAAGTACACAATGCATTACCTTTTCAAGTTGCTCCTTGCAGGACGTGTAGTGAGGAGCCTAAAAGTGGATAAAATTTAGTAACTCAACTTTTGTTTGCAATTTCAAATTTGACTTACGTTTAACTTTTGTTTCCACGCTTGTTATTTCTGTGCAAGGGCGAGATAACCTATCCATATCCTCTCTGAATGAACCCCAAATCAAGTGAAAGTGTGCAATTATGCATAACCTGCCTATTCAATCAAAATTATGTAGTGAAGTCTCCTAGAACTGATGGTTACTAAGGGAAAACTATAGGGTAGCTTACAAAAATTTGCCATGAATAGTCATTGGATACATGGCCAAAAAGCAGGGTTTTTTTTAAATGAAAAAACATTTGTATGTCTTACATACGATGTAAATACAGTGAAGAATAATAGTAGATCTAGATTTAGTATAACTGGTGTATTTAAAGGTAATGTGTACAGGGAGTGGATAAGATAGCAATATCAGTGTTTAGAAAGGCTCCAAATTATTCAGTGAATGATTGTCAGGAGCACTTCTGAAGGACTGAAAAGGACTAGGTTGTTGGATAGCATGCTGTAGCTGGGACTTGGAATTAACTTGCAAGGTAATTAAAAAGGAAAGGGCAATTTAAATTCCTTGTATGCATTATTGGATTCTGAATTACTTGTAACCTCTTGGGAGAAAGATCTACACGTCATAGATGACAACTTAATAAAGGCATCTACTTAGTATGCAATAGGCCTCCAAAAACCAAATACAACAGTTGGTAAAGGAATCAGAAAATATTATCATGTTATTGTTAAAATTTAAGGACTCACCTCGCTGTTAATTTGGGATTCAGTTTTGGTTACTTCGTTTCAGCTAAGGAATCCAAATGATTGGAAGCAATAGGCAAATGGGGGAAGAATAGTCATGGAGGGATTACAGAGAGTTTCCTGATTCAGTATGGTAAAGGAAAGATATCCTCTTAAGAGATCCTAAGAGGAAACAGTGATAGCAGTTTCTAACATATTGATGTATGACAGGCCTGTCTTGAACTTGAAAATACAGAATCATGAAGAAGTATGTTTAAAGATGAGTGTTTCTGATACTCTGTATCACCACATCATAAAACTCCCTGTTGCTGGCAGTTCTAAGGCTGATGGGTATAGAGATGATTAAGGTAAAGTCATTAAAAGAAAATATTCATAACGCGATCAGTGCTGTTACATACTGAGACAAGTTTCTCACAGAGAGTGTTGATCCTCATCTTTCAGAGGTAAAAATAATGGGAGTGTGATAAAGGATTCACTCTTTGCTTTTCAGACCTGTTGGTTTGTAGCATCCCTATCAGTGTTCTTAGTAAGCATGTCAAGAAATTAAACCTCTTCCCAGGTCACCAACTGTAGGCTGATGCAGGACGTGCAGTACAGATTTCTTCAAGTTCTCAAATATGAACTCCAGGTTCAGGTTTACTGGGTTAAGAAATTGCTTCAATCTGTGTCTTGCAAATGATCAAATGGGGAGACTTTAAATACATGGTTCTGTGTTGAAGAAATGAGTGGTTTGTGTCTGTGTTATGCTTGCAGTCCTGTCTACTATAAAGAAAAAAGAAGCCTACAACTAGTGTTTTCTTACAGCATTCTTTCAGTTGTGTGCCAGCTATGCTAATGTGAAGAACAGCATTGCCATGTGCACTCATATGAGTAGTGTAGTGAACCCAGATAGGTGTACCATAGTTACTGAATTAACATGGTTCTTTGGAAGATACAGTGGAGGATCAGTTTATGCTCACAACCATGCATCAGGAGAAACTAATGTCAAGTTTGCATACAGAAGCAGAATGTGACTGCAGGTTAAGTTTTTGAGGCCTCCTCTATCATATTTGTATATTTATGTGATTTTATATGTATATATTTATGTATGCATGTGAACAGCATTTTTTTTCAATTACTTGGAAACCTTCTATTAACTAGGAGTGTATGTGCATGTAAAATTCTTCCTAGGGTCAGATGGTGTCCAGTTATTATTTTTTGTTTCCAGGCTTAGAGAAGGTTGGTTAATGGATTTCCTGGCAGTTTTTGTTTACTTCTACTTTGTTAAGTGGATGCTTTACTTATTTTACAGAGTTTAGGCAGCCTTCCCTGCTTTCTGTGAGACAGGGCAGTGTTATTTTCTTAACTCTGGTGGAGAAGCAGAGCTGAGAGTGCTGCCCAAGCCTGCAAGCAGCTGGGGCTGATTTCAAATGTAAAGCTTTTGCTGTCCTGGCTGAAGGAAGCTAAGAGACTGAGCTGTGCCAGCAGTGTGGCTGGCACTGTAGCTACCTTAAAAATACTTTGCCAGTGCACTTTTTGTTCCTTCTGCTGCAAAATGGTCACAGTGGCAAGCCAGTGCCAGTACTGAGATGCCTGCTATGGAGAAAGTACACATCCAAGCAATGCTTCTGTATCCATTGCTGTGACTACTGATGTAGTAGTGTGTGTTCATTATTAAAAAGCATCAAAACAAAAGTTCTTTACAGCTTTTGGCATAGTACTTTTATTGTGGGAGAGCATACAGCTGTGGAGATGGACAGGACTGGCTGCTGGGACTTGGGGAGCCTGGACTGGCATCTCATTCTCGGTGACTTGGCAGCAGCCTCTCAGAGTTTTTAAGCTGCAGACTTGCTTCCATGCCCCACAATGTCGGCTTCCCTTTTTGTGATGGAGAAATGTTTGTCTTGACCTCATGAAATAAATAGTGCCTTGGACTTCACAACTCTTTCTCTAATCTGTCTATATGGCGTGATTATAAAGAGAGAAAGGCTTAGAGAAATAGCTCAATGGTGCTTAATGGAGGATGTAAAAGGGAGAAACTCCTTGCTTCTTGGGGCTGCACTGTGGGACTCCTTGGCAGAGGCACTGAGCTCAAGCCTGGTTAATGCTTCTCTTTTCCATCCTACCTGGTTATGCTGGTTATAAATCCTTTGAGTTCTGCAGAAGTGTAACGTGGGAACAGGGTGAGGAGGTACATTCCTGTGGTGAATGGGTGTCAGGAAAAATAAACAGCACTTCTGTTTTGTCTTGGCTCTTCCCAAAGCAGCAGTGATAGGTTCAGTAGTTGTCTTTAGTTTAGTATGGGGCATCCCAGGGACTTTGGAGCTCCTGTTGGTGTTTGTGCATGTCCACATGCAAACTTTCAAAGTGTAAGTTTCAGGTTTTTTTAAGGACAGAAATACCAGCTTGAGATATATGGGTCTGGAAAGGAGTTTTGTAGTTACCGCTGTCAATCTTAAAGCACTATTTTTAAAGGCTAAATATATGCGCCCTCATTTGAGGTGCTTCTGTGATATTACCAGATAATCTTTTTTCAGTACTTTTGTTTGTTCAGATGTCTGCATTGTTTCAGATTTATGGGCAGAGCTATGATGCTGCAAGTTAATGCCCACAAATGGAAGAAGAACATTTGTTTTCTGTGTCACAGTGAATCATAATGAGTACATCTTTTAGTTTTTACTGCTATCTTACTGAAATATGATTGATGTGTAGATTATCTTGTTTCTTGCTTTGTTTCTCAAAACATTTTACTAATGATTGTAACTCCTTATAGATGTTTTGCCTGGTCCCATACAGATTACAAGCAGCAGACTGTAGTGGAATATAGTGGGTATGATTACAAGTATAGCTCAGCCTTCACTACCTCTTTTACATTTGCCTTCACATTCCTAGCCAGCCTAGCAGGGCTGTCAGGCAAACACATGATAGAGGTAGATCTGATTGAAGATGGAGTACTGGAGGGTAAAGTGAAGGCCCAGATCACCCCAACTGTGTGTGCAGCTTCCAAATGGTCTTAGTTAATGGAAGAAAACAGACTTCAGGAAGTGCTGCAAAACTGGTGGGGTGGTCACTCTGCACTGCTCATCAGTCAGATTATACTGCCTTTCCTAACACAAGTCTAGTGGATGGGGCCATGCTTTTTTCAGTGGTGTCCTGCAACAGGACAAGGAGAAATGGGCACAATCTGGAGCACAGGAAGTTCCATCGGGACGTGAGAAAGAAGTTTTTTTCTGGGAGGTTGAATGGAGCACTGGAATAGGTTGCTCTAGAGACTTGTGGAGTTTCCTTTGCTGGAGGTATTAAAAACCTTCCTGGATGCTATCCTGTGGATCCTGCTTAATGGTGAGTGTTGGACTGGGTGTTGTACAGAGGTCCTTTCCAACTGTGATCTATGTATGCAGGAGATTTTGAGCAGCTGGTGCATTAGCACTTTGTTTTTCAGTTAGAGCTCAATTTGTTTTGTATTTAAAAGAGCTCTTCACACACTGATCAGTTTCTGGCTTGTAGCATCACTCTGGCACTGTTCTGAAGTTAGTTTTGCATAAGTGCTGACAGAGATAAAATCCACTCCTCTGACAAGCAGGAATAACATTGCAGGTTGATGTGGAGGAATCTATAGGTTGTCTCCTGTACAGTGGTGCACTGCAGTTATTGCTTTGTGAGAGTCATGGGTTAGCCCTGGTCAAGTATTTTATTTCTCTAATGCAAAATGATAATATATTAAATAAGAAAAGACAGAAGTTTCTCTGTGGCTTATTTTACTTGGTAATAAGCTTAATTTTAACTAGTTTATTAGCATTTCAGTACTGGTGTCACACAATAGGGAGTTGCAGAAATTTCATCAAAAGAATTTAATTATAACCAATTCGTTTTGGCTTCTTTTCAGCAATGCATTCAGGCACGGGTTTAAATCTGTCTCTATTCAGCACATTACTTGTGTGCTTAAATCCACATGACTGATTTAATCATATATTGAAGTCTTGTCAAAGTTGATATGCGCCTTTTGTGTTCGTACCTTTTAAAAGGTTCCTTTGCTAAGGAAATGCTAATAATAATGAAAAATTCCAAAGATTGTAAAGATGTATCGTGGTCTTTCACTTCATAGGGGATTTTGAGGAAAATAATTAATGTTTGCTTTAAAGCATTAATGGTTATCTTTTACTATTTGTTCTCAAAGTGCTTTCCTTTTAGTATCTTGATCTCCAGCACATCACTTTAACCTTGTTTTAGAAGGGAGCAAGTGAAGAGAAATTTGTTTCTTTGTCAGAAACAAACAAACAAACAAAAAAAAACATATATACCACTGGAAATTCCACAGCTTTGCTAATTCATTTGTTAAAAAAATCAAATAAAATTCATTGAAAGTGGACCTGCAAACTGCTATTAGCAGGGTTGTTGAAGGATAGCAAAGTATTGACGAAAAGAATTAAGTGCATGCTACAAAATAGGTGTTATTTAGGAACGATAACGGCAGATAAAATGCATTAAGGCTCCCCGCTGGGAACTCTTGATCAGTGGTTGATCAGAGCCTAATTGATTCCTTGAGTAAAGTGCTAGCAAGGGAATGGGCGCCAGGAAAGGAAAATCAAACTTTCCTAAATTAAGCTTTGTGCCTAACAGAAATACCCTACATAAAGATTAGATAATGCAGTAGCCTGTCAGCTCTTTATGCCACATGTATTCCTACTGTGGTTGAGTTCAGAAATGAAGAATGTAGGCATCTCATCCTAGTCAGAATGGATTTTTGTTCGTATTGCAGTGAGTATAATATTGCTCATATTGCAATACTGCACACTTTGTCTCAGGAGAAATCCAGTCCTGAACTCCAGCCTGACTGGCTGGGACATTAATTCCCAGAGCTGTATAGATGAATCAAACACAGCTACTGCTGCCGTCATGCCTGGCTTAAAGCCAGCTAGATCTATCTTTTATTTCCTGGCATCAGTAAATTCATTTGATAAATATATGGCAATGCATCAGTTAGCATAGAACTGAAAGTGATGATTCTGGGCTTCCTTCCCACTGGTCTGTAATCCCTAATCGGAGATTAGTTTGTGATTCCAGGAGCACATCAGAGAATATCTCTTTGTTGTGGGAGCACTTTTACAAGTATTTGTTTCCAGTGCTCACGTCCTATACTTTAGTTTTCATAGCAGATGAATTATGAGTGGTGCAGATCTTCAACCAGCCTCTGCCTTGGAAGACCTAGCAACATATTTAATAAACAGCATTACTGTATGCATAACTGCATGCTTTTTGTCCAGGCATCTTAAAATGTGTTAGTAATAATTAGTAGGTAGTTTGGCTCCTCTTCTACTGACTGGCAGAAATGATGCTGAAAACTGAATCCTTAAGATGAAGCATCTTGTGAGAAGTAACAAATACAGTCATACCTGAATATGTGTAAGAGGACCTTGCTGTTCTGAAGACTCAGTCTTTATTTAACTCTGCTGTGGTCAAAGAAGTCATTGTGACATGTAGAAATGGCCAAGAGAACTCCAGTGAATGGCACTGATATACCTGCCAACTGATCAGCATTGCCTTTAGTGGCATTTGAATCCCATCCCTGCATGTTTTCTAAATGCTGATAAGTGTTTCCTAACATTTTAAGTGAGGGGAAAAAAAGAAGAAAAAGAAAAAGAAAAAGAAAAAAAAGAATAGCAAAAAGAGAAAAGAGTGGTTTAGAAAACTGATAAATTATTAACATGCAGCTTTAGACATTTAAATACAGGCAGCAGAAAGTGCAAAGGTATGACTGAGATGGTATATTGAAATAGACAATGCATTTTTTTATTCAATCTATGAACGTTTTTTATGTGTCACTGTGTGTTTCAGACAACATTAGGAAATGACAGTAAACTAAATGTTTAACATTTTTACATGTACAGAAAGAGAAGGGAAGGTGGCTTTTTGTGTCACCAGATATATGCTGGCCAGGAGCATGCAGCTCTCGTCTAAGATTTGTCAGCTGCAATTGAAAAACAATGTTGAAGATAGACTGCTTTATTCATATGACTTGGAGCTGAAATTCTTTCAAATATTTTCCTTTTAACTCAGTGATGGGATACACAGGATGGCTCCCAGCTGAAATGAGAAAAGACAGATCTGTTGATCAGCAGCTCTAAGTCGCTGCTTATTCAAGGACCTCTGTGGTGGAGTTGTAGCTGAAGTGTATTGACGTGGGGCTGCAGATCACATTCAGGTCTTTTAAATTATTTAAACTCTGTGACGTATATGAAGCAACCATGTTACAGCATAGCTCCCCTTATCCACCCCTCAACTGGAACATCATTGCACTGCAAGTTGGTGTTGTCTTGTTGACTGATAACTGAGGATTGAATATGTGAAGATGGAGGAATGTGGCTCAGCCAGTAGTGCTTGTAATTTTGAAATAAATTCTGAAATTTACAAATCCAACGTAGTCAATGGTGCATGAGAATTCCTGCCAGTAAAACAGCAACTGAGGATATCTGTAGTCATCTTCGATATGGACTAATTATCTTCAATCATTTGAGATCTCTGAATCTTTTTTACAAGTGAGCACCAAAACTGGTGATGCTTGGCAAAAGGAAAAGGTTGAGATAGAAGAGGGAGAGCAAAGGGATATATCTTAACAGGAAGGAGAGAGAGAACTTTGCTGAACAATTTCTGAATGCTCACATTTTCTTGAGTGCTTCTGATAATTTGGATGATGGCAGTATAACACAATTTCTTTACAGTTTTCTGGCATTAGCAGTGAATGAGGCATATGCAAGGATTGTTTTAACCTTCTCACAATTTTAATCCATTTCATTTTACTGCAGTTATTTCATGTGCTCTCTTTTGTCCCTTTAAATTGCAGGGAAGGCATCCTTGAGGACAGAGTATCCTTGTGTAGGTTCAGTTCCTTCTTGTTGAAACTCGTTCATCCTGGTATACTCTTCCTTCTGCTAATAGCTGTCTTTGATACAATTTAGAAATTAGGGTTTTTTTGGGTTTTTTTGTTGGTTTTTTTTTCCTGTGTAAGACTGAATTACGACACAAAAATATGGTTTTGATTTGCTTGCTCTTTCCATTTTGCACATAACTGCTGCAAGCAAATGATGCTGTTGCTCTGCCAGACATTTGTGCCAGCTGCACCTTGCTACTCTGAACCACAGGAAAGCAGAACAATACCTGTCATCATCTTCTGCCGTGCTAATGCTTCCTCTGTTGACAAAGCCCTAACCTCAGCATTTAGGAAACCTTTTCAGAGTTCAGCTTGAAGGACGTGCTAAAGTGCAGACTGGATTGTGTGTTACAAGTCAGGAAATTATGTAGAAGTAAGGAAAAAGATGCTAAGATAATTTGAAGATATTTAGGAAAACAAGTGAAAAGTCTTTCTCTAGAGAATAACAGCAGTGTGAAGTCATGAAGCATGAGAGGAAAAGATTTTGATTCAAAACCAGATGTTTGTTAGATTCATCATATAAGACATTCAGTTATTCTTTTGAAAATTCAGGACCAAAAGAGTTGCAGTAAAACTTGAATTAATCAAAATGATTGAAGTAATATTTAAAAGCTAGGAAGGGAATCAGTATTTATTTCTGTACAATGCGCGTGCACGAGAAAACATCCCATAGATTTCTTTCAGGTCCACCTTTTTCTTGATGAATAGAGAATGTATTGTAGTTGGCAGAAGAGCAGCTGAATACATTCAAACAAAGAAAAGCAATGGTTTTCTCAAGGTCAGGTAGCTTGGGGAGAAAAATAAATTGATTTCCTTTTGGGGACTGTGAAGAAAGGAGGAAAATGTGTTGCAAACCTTAAAGTGTGTTGAGATCAGACTGGTATTTAAAGTAAATGTCAGTGGAGTGCCCTTGCTGCTACCAGCTCCACTCGTGGCCATTCAGAGGCCAGATGTGACTTCCCACGGCAGGGTTATTCTCAGTAGAAACCTGAATTGTGCTCTCTTTGACACTGATTTGTGTACAAATGACAGAGGTAGCTCTTCCATTACAACTGCTGTTACCACAGAAGAGCACAGAAGCCACGAAGGCTGCTTTTCTGATTGTCTATCGTATGTTTTCTTTGGACTGTATTCACATCAGTGTCGGTTTTCATGATCAAGTGTCAGTAAGGGACAATCAGATTAGTAAGATTAGGACTGTGGAATGGCTCTCTGTTGGATGTCACAATTCTGCTGCACCCATTTTAAGCCATGTGGGGGTTTCATATGCAATACATTATCAGGTGGTAGCACAGAATGAGAACACAATTTGCCACTTTGTATATGGTGAAGTCTTGGCCCCAGTGAAGTCACTGGGAGCCGTGCAGTTGTTTACTGTGGAATCAAGCTGGTATTCTTAACTCTAGAATTTTTGGCATCTTTCCTTGTTGGAGACTGTGCATCACAGTACAATGCTGTGGCAAGTTCTGCATGGGAACTGTGCTAGTAAGAGAGCGTTATTCTCTCACATGACGTTGTCTCAATCTCACAGAGCGTTATTTGGGGGATGCTACTGCCTGCTGAGGATTTGGTTGAACTAAGGCTGCAGAAAAAAAATGAGCACTTAAAGAGAAACGAAATTAATGAAATCAAACTAACTGTAGATATTTGTTTCCTAATATCTGCTGTGAAAATTTAGCTTCTCCGTCTGCGTTCTCAATGACTGTCCAGCTTTCTCTTGCTATGCTTCAGACTCACAGAACTGTTTAGGTTAGAAAGAACCTCTTGAGATCAGGTAGTCAAACAGCCTGCTCAAGCGGAGTCAGCTGGAACAGGCTGCCCAGGACCGTGTCTGGTCAAGTTCTGGGTATCTTCACAGATGGATACTCCATAGCCCATCTGCTCATGGATTGGGTAACCCTCGTAGATTAAGAAAAAACAAACAAAAAACCAAGAAGAGACAAGTGCATGAACTCTTTGCATAGGTCCTTATGAAATTAGCTCAATACAAATGAGCGAAACAATATTTTTAAGTCAGCATTTCACTTGCCATGCATATTTATTTCTGGTCTAAATAGGATGCAGTGTTCTGTTCCATGTAGGTCTTTATGAAAAGCGTCAGGACTGGAGATTTAGAAACAAAGGTGATGAGGGCCTAGGATGATCTGCTTGAAGTTTATTTCTTTGGTCACATAATAATTATTATTCTCTTTCTTGTCAAAGACTCTGTCTCATTCAGCTTAACATCATGAATCCGCATTTTAAGTAGCTTGGACTTAACAGGACCAGGTTTCTGATCCCTGAAAGCTTTGCAGTGCTCTGGTGACTCTAACCTTCCAAGTGAGGAGGACATTGAGATGTCCCTGTGTCATTTTTGTTCCCTCCACTTTCTGTCCTTGACACAATTATCCAGTGGGAATTCTAGATTGCATGCAGACAACTTGTGTTCTGATTGAAAAGTTAAGTGGAGTTAAGGAGGCAAGAATGTGACATTGTTAGAGAGGTGGTCCTTGTGTGGTGTCTAACTGCTCTTTGAAGTGGTTATGAGGGAGCCTGACAGAGAAGAAAAATTGTTGCTAAAGGAGTATGAGGTTGAGGGGAGGGTTAACTACATCTTGAATAACAAAAATGTGTTTTTAAGCCTAGAGTGGTTGAGTGTCTCTTCTTGACCCGCTTTGAAAGAAATTTAAAAGGTTTCAATTTTGACACTTCATAAAAATTAGACCTGCCAGGATGTGAAGTGGGGTGCCCAGAATCCCCTGTCACATCTGCATATCATAACTTAGGTAAAGTGATGCAGAACAGCAGCACTTCTCTGCACTGCCTGCCACACCAACACACCTCACAAGGAAGAATTCCTTGGATAAGAATGGCTTAGCTTTCTGAGGCTTCACCTCACCTGAAGGATCTTCCTTTTTGTTCCTTATCAAGGAAGAGTTTCCTTTTCTGAGCTCTAGTCAGCAGCTCCAGGCAGCGGAGTTAAGAGGGGGAAAGCAGGGGTTTCATGGCACTGCTTTTTTCTCGGGGAGTGTGGGCTGCCTGCCCTTCACCTTCCCACATCGCACCTGGGTTGAATACAGGAGTTGATGCTGAAAGAAATGAGCGAAATATCTCTCTCTGCTTTCTCAAAGCTAAGTATCAGTACAGTTGGTCCATAAACTGGGGACATAGCTTCCAGGTTTCATTTTATTGCTAAACATTACAAACGCTGTAGCAGAAGTAGCTGCTTGGGATTCCCCTAGAAGTATTTGTTCTCATGCTGTCCCTCTCTCTTAAGGAATGTGGTCTGACACACAAGTAATTTAATGTGATTAAATGCTAGCCCCTTGTGTAGGTTTTGATGAGGGAGTTTCTTTACTTATTCCTCATTAGTCCTGAGTGGGCTCACTCATGAATCCTGTAACCTTGGCAGCAAGAGAACCTCCCTTTGCTTTGCTGTCTGCAAGGAAATGAATTGCACATGCATAGAAATTCATGAGTGCTGAATACTGCAATTAATTTCCTTAAAGTCCCTTTATATATTTAATTAGGGAAGAGGAAGGAAGGAGACGCTTATCACCACTTATAAGTCGAAGACACAAATCTTACACAGCTTTCACTTTGAGGAAAAATATGATTCTATAAGGTATCCCAAACCCCTTTGCTGTTTTTATGCATTGTAAGGGTGAGAAATTATGAAGGCAATAATGTAAAGCAGTGTTAACTGCGCAATCTGCGTATTAAATTGATCAGCACAGAGCAAACACATTAATAGCTTTTTATTACTAGTCTGAAAACTTTATAATGATATTTATTGGAAAAGAGCTGGAATGGGAATGGCAGATGACTGTAAGTCTCAGGTAGGATGTGGAGGCCTAAACGTTGTCTGAAAACACCTTTTAAAAAGTGGTCCAGCCTTTGAACCTTGTCCATTTTTCCCATTTAACATTTCATTTACACATATTAAGTTGGCAATCACATTGCAGATGCAGAGTCAAATGTAAAGCTGGATGTATTGGATGTGCAAATCTTCTCTTTTTATGACCAAAACAGGTGCATGTAAATGTTTCATCAGCACACGCATTAAGCTCCCAGTGGTAAATTTAGCCACAAGCCTTTGAGAGGTGCTTACTTTGCATTTAATTTAGATCTAAAAAAAGAAGTAGCAGAGCTATTTAAAATGCATTACATTCAGCTTATTTAATATTCTTGTTCTCATACATTCTTATTCATTATGTATATATAAAAAATAAATGAGTAAGTTATAGAAACACAGGCACATCTCAGTGATGGTGGTTGTGGTTCTAAAACTGGTAAGACTTAGAAACCAGACAGTCATTTTGGGAACTTGGTTTGGCTGAACATAGAAATAACCTCCCTGCAGTTAGTGACTCTGTGCAGAGCCTCTCCCAGTCAGAGCAGCCCCTTTATTGCCTCTTTATATTGCACCAAACAGTTGTTGTTTCCACGCTGCCACATCAAGTACTAGAGCTGTGGGGAGATGTGGTTCTTTTTCATCTCTTTCTCTTATCTTTTCCTCATGGCCAGTACCAGTCAACTTGCAAATTGCAGCATGCTCACACTTGATTGCAATGGAGGCTTCTTTGTGCTTGCAGCTTTACTGCATTAACTCTTGCTGCAACACAGCCTTACTCTACCCCAGGTAAGAAGGTGCAGGGACTTCAGTTCATCTAGACTCACCTCTCTGTGATATCATTGCTTTGCACATCAGCAGGAATAGTGTTTTCTTTTTAGCCACAATTCTCTTACTGTGCAAAGTGTCATTTTTATTTCATCTGTTTAAAATGGGTGGCCGGATATTACACTTTCTGGACTAAGGGAGTGATGAAATGGTAAATAAGGGATGGTATATAAAATAGCTTGCTGGAATTAAAACGAAATATATTGTTTGCCAACAAGTTGTGCTGAAGGGAATTGGCAACTATGCATGAGGGGGATTTTTCTTGGTAGCATTATATACAGGCCAACGTGTCTCTGAGAAACGTCCTTAAATGCCATTTATTTGGAAACTAACTGCCAGTACAGTTTGGAGTATCTATGGAGTAAGTCCGTAAACATCAATCAAAATAGCATCATCTCTCCCTGTTCCAACATGTCTGCAGCCAGAATCACAGGATGCAGCATGGTGAGGGATTAAATTGACACAAACATCTGTGCATCTCCGTTGCATATTACTTGCTTCGGCATGTTTTTATTTATTCCCTTCTTTCTCAGAGGACAATGTTTTGCTGTGCTTCATACTTAGAGTTTCTCTGTAAATAATAAGACAACTTATTACTTCTGCCCCTTCCTGAGTTTAGCTTGTATCTTCTTGCCTAAGTTGTAAAGAAAATGTTTTGGAAGCTCTTCTTTAATTACCCATTGAAAAGAATACTTGTTTTCCCCCATCCAATATATTTTCCACCAAAAATAGTCTTTTGTGGAGAAAGGGAGAACATTTTTTCCACTCTCGTCCCTTCCTATCTTGTTTCATCATGAGTCACAGTCCATTTAAAGTCCTAATGTTTCTATCAATAAATGATGGATTTGCCAATGGTGATTTAAGTTTAAAATTACTTGTGAAAGCTTAATGAAGCCTGCAAATCGTGAATTAGATTTCAAAGAAATCATCTCTGACAGTTAAAATCTACAGGGCCTGAGTAATTTCAAAGGTAACATTTTTCCCTCTATAGATTATGTATCAGGTTAAAACAAAGCTGGTTCTCTGGGAATTACCTTTCCTGAAGCAAAATCCCAGTTTGTCTCTGCAGCAGTAACTTTCTTATAATGGTGTATTCTGGGATGGGTGACATACTGCAACAGGAGAGAATACAGCTTTGCTGTAGCTGTTGTGAGGGCTGGCCTGCTTCAACCTATGTTTCCCATTGGTCTGAATGGCTTAGGACTCTTGAGGTTTCTAATCCTTCTTCCCAGTCTCCTGCCCTCATTACTAGACTGCTCAGACAGCTTGTCTGTGGTGGGAAGAAGTGATACCCTGAGGCTTTTTGCTATTGTCTTACAGCACGGGGTTATATTTTTACAATCCAAAGCGTTCTTTGTAGGTTTAAGTCATCCCTGTTGACAACTGCTCTGCCTGTGCAGCAGGGGATGCCTGGTGCTGGTTTGCAGTTTTATGAGGAAGAGAATCCCATTCCTCAGAAGCGCACGTGGGGAATTTGCTGTTGCTTCGGGCATATTCATTTACATAATTAGATTTGTGAAAGATAATGAGAAGTTTCCTGTCCTAAATTCTGAACGCAATATGGAGCAGGTTATAAATCTGTTTAAAATAACTGAGGGAAGAACTGTGCTTACCCCACCGGTACCGCCCTGTCTTTCTTTTCCCAAGGAGATAAGAGCAGTCAAAGGCCTTGGCATTTAACTCCTTCCTACAAAAAGCCTGGGAAACATTTGTAATGTTTTAATACTTGTGCCTACAGGCTACATTTATATTTGGTGACTTTCTTTGACCTTTATGGCAGTGGATTCAGCATGTTGCTGAATGCTGTCAGTGTCTGGTTTGGTCAGTGGGAGCTGAAGTTTTACAAGCTTAAACTAAAGTCTTCTCACAATAATGTTGTGCATTATTTAGGTGTAATTTTCATGGAATTTGCCCTTCAAATGTTGATCTTCTCCATCAGACTTGGAGCATCTTTTCAAATGCCAACATTTACATTGGTTGATTCAGAAACTATGTTTATTAAACCCTCACATGGTTCTGGTGATATGGTTGGCCACCAAATATCCAGCTCTGTAAGTTTTCTGCTATTTTTTCCTAATCTCAAGTATTTTCTCCTTGTGCCTGCATGAGCTGTTTTAGCAGGAGGAACTTCAGTACTGCCTGATCATTTGTGTTGTCTGCTAAATGTTGTAGCAAGATCTGAGTGTGGCAGGTTTAGTAACAGAAACTCAATTCAGTCCTTCCAGTTAAGGATGCCAGAGCTTATTTACTCCCTGTATGCTGAGTGTCATTTTTCATCTGTGAAGCTGTTTTATGCACAACCTACATGTCTGTTGCTTTGGATTTGCGTAGTTTCAACTAAATTTCGAGGATTAGCTTGTCTATGGCACACTTATCTGCATACCAACAAATTGTAAGCATGACCAGCAATTTCGTTTCACGTGATGTTAAGCATTCTTCCTAGCAGTGTAAGGCCTTGTGACCCTTGGCAGAATGGTTCCCTTGTCTGGATCTGGCTGCAAGGTTGGTCCTTACAAAGCTATCGTTACTGCTCAGTGACAGCTATGCATGGGGATGTCGCCACTGCAGTTTCCGAACATTTGGAATCCAGTCCCTGACTCGAGGTTTGACATAACGTTATTGTGGTCGTTGTCATTTTAGTTGTACTAATCTTAACCTTGGTGCTAATGAGCTCAGAAGCTCTGGTGCCAGCAGTGAGCACTGTCAACTCTCCTCTTCACTGAAGCATGTTGCAATTGCCTATATGCATATACGCCTCAAAGCCTTTCTTCCTTCAAATACACTTTGACACCTGTGCTACTGATTCCCCAGATTCATACTCGGTGATTTCCAAGTGTTCTCTTGTCACAGGTGTTATAAACCTTGCTCTTTCGACATAAAGTAGCTTCTAAGAATTGTGGGTTTTTTTCTTCTTTTGCCATTGTGATCAGGTCCAGTGATGCTGAGTTTCAGCATTGTTGGCTCTCATCATGACCTCCAAACTATGGAGGCTCTCAGTCTGGTGCTCAGAAGAGCATTTCCTGCGTGTATACTCCAAAGCTAAGCGAGATTGGCTGGGAATTTCTTCTAGAATTACATAGTCAGTATGTTTTCTCTGCTGATTTAGAAGGGTGTGTGGAGCCACTGGCTTTTCTTCCTGCTGCTGGTTGTTGCTGATTATAAGTGCCTTTTGATGCTCAGGTGAAGGCACTGTTTATACAGCCCTGGTTATTTTGCTAGATTCTAAACTGGTTTAAATAGTCTAAATAGCTACAGCATCTGCAAGAGTGGCCTGTGGAGCTACACTACTTTACCTGAGTTGAGAAATTGCCTGCGTTCAGCATGCAAGATTGTGCACAGTAACATGGAAGGTGAGGCAGAATGACAAGGGCAGCAATTTCTTTGGAGCTGATTTTGTTTTGTTTTATACTTTTTGGCTTTTAATATTTTAGAAATGTCAAATTAAATCTTGAGGCCTCAACGCTTTGTAATAAACCCTTTTTTAATAAATCTGGAGTATTGTACACACCCCCCATCAAACTACCATGTGTCTTCTAAAAGCACACCAAGAGCTGGCAGTACTGATAGAAGAACCAGGTTGCTCCTTTGGGCTGGTGAATCTCATCTGCAGACTAGTCCCAACCTGCTATTTCTGTAATGCTGCTCAGTGAATACCTTTGTGGTACGGCTTTTAGTTTGTTTTGGAGTGTTTTGGTTGTTGTTGTTGGCTTTTTTGTGTGTTGGGTTTTTTTGTGGTTTTTTTTTTTTGCATACAAATTGCTCAAAAACTCATTCACTCTGACTCTTTGCTGTTTAACATTTAGGTTGTGCAATTTGTCATACTGGCCAAATAGGGTATTTTTTTTTTCCTGTGACAGAATGAAGAAAATGTAGTAAAGAAAATGATCGATGGTGAATAATGAATAAACAGCAGAACAAGTCTCGAGCTCATTTTCATTCTTGCTAAAGCAACACTCCCCAGCATTTATAAACAATGCTGTGAATTTCCCACAGCATTTTAGTGCCCTCCAAAACAATTCACAATGCGCACTTCTATGTGGATGCATTTTGTTTTCACAACAGCAACACCTGGAGGCCTCCACTGTTGATCTTCGGTCTGTAGGAACAGGTAAAGAAAATTGTCATCCCTGCCCCAAACATCTTTGAATTCCCTAAGACGTTTATTGCTATTGATCCAAGTCTGTCCGTATTAAGTTCTGAAATCAGTATGACAGCATGTCATGGTCTCATCTGACTGAATGGGAGCATTTTGGGTCACAAATGTCAGGTAGCCTTCCTGCAGCTGATCACAGGGCAGTGTTTTCTGAAATTGCTACTGTTTAGATGATGGAAGTTTTTCAAATAAAAAGTGAATGGGATTCCGAAAGGGAGGGCTGTGCATCAGATGCTTTTCTAGGAGAAAGTGACTGCGGACCTAAGCACCACTGGTGAGTTTGGCAGGCATCACAGTTCTGTGGCAGCAAGGGGCCTTCACTGCTCTGCTTTGTGCTCAGCATAGCCTGCTCTGTGCAGCCTGGGATTTAAGGCAGATGCCCTGGTGGTTGTTAGAGGTGGTTGTTAGAGGGGGGTATGATACAGGTGAGCCAGTTGATGACCCAAGGCAGGGTCTGGAGGACAAGTGAGGGACAGAGGGCAGAGCAGTGTTACTTCTAAAGAAATTAAAGCAGCAGAAATGACTGAAGTCTTTGGGCTGACAAAATATTCACATGGCACTGAGGGGATGTGGTCAGTGGGCATGGTGGGGGTGGGCTGATAGTTGGTCTTAGGGATCGTTTCCAACCTTAGTGATTCTGTGATTTTATGCATTTGGACCATGTCGTAGCACAATTTGTGCCCCCAAAATCACCAGTGGCCATTTTAAGGAAGCAGTGCCTGAGTCTCCAAGATGAGATGTGCTAAATAGACTGTCTTGTTAGATTTCAGTTTTTGTATCAGGATGGACTTGAAGTAAAGTTCAAGTTGCAAGGCAAAGGTGACATAATCTGGTATGAATAACAGACTCCCTATCCTTGGAAAACACCGTAACCTCTGGAAGGGCTGAGGGATTTAATTTAAGATTGAATGAAACTGTTAAGGTCATCTGTGATTCATAGCATTTCAAGCAGTGTTGTCACCATCAAACTAATTACATCTGAGTTATAACTTTGCAAAACCGTTGAGCCTTGATTTAAAGACAACTTCGACTGCACCTCACTCCTCAATAAATTGTTCCATAGATAGGTTTTTTTCACAGCTAAAATCATGCCTTCTTTCTGTCTTGTATTTGTCTAGCTTAAACTTCTAACCATTAACTCTCATAATGTCTTTTTCTGGTAGATTAAATTGCTGTGCACTGCTGGGAATTGCTTCTCCATATAGATACCTGAAGACTGCAATTAGACTGCTTTTTAACCCTGCCATTCTGCTTAATTTATCCGAAAGCCACTTGATACAAAGCAGGAGTCTCAGTGATGGGGTTATTCTTATAGATCTTCTGTGAGATCTTTTCACATTTTCAGCTGATCTCCCAAAATATGGATATCAGTTCTGCAATGTAGCAATGCTGATTCAATTCAACCTTTATGCAGCTTATTTTAAATATACCCTCGGTCCTTTTGCAGATTTCCTGCTTTCCAGATTGCAACTTTACGGACTTGTAGAGTGACTGCTTTTCTTTGTTCTTAAATGTCTGTTCTTCCCTTTGGGCTGGATAAGCCACAGGCTCTGTAACCAAACAGTCCAAGTGATCTCAGCAGGTTATTTAATGCTTGTCACATTTTGTGTTATCTACCAAATTCCATTAGCAGTGATTAATTTTTTCTTTCCTTGCCTAGCAATGAGAAAAATATCAAATAACTTTGGGTGAGGAATTCACTGGATGAATCTCCTATTTTTATTAATGTTCCTTAGCTGCAAATTTACTTCAAAAATGCATTGAATGTCACTGCAGAGATTTTCCTTTCACTTATACCTCCATAAACCTTGAAGCTGTTAGTAAATCTCAGTGAAATTTGAGCTATTTAGAGGTATTGAGGGGAAGTGAGATGGATATGTGGAGAGATGCCCTCTGGAAAAAGAGGTCTCAGCGTTAGCTCAGCCTGCATTGTTAGACACCAGAGAATGCAAGGGGGAAGAAGGGGAGAAGGCAGTTTACAGCTTCACAAAGAGATGGGATCAATGCTTTTCTTTTGAAACAAGTCAATCTCTTAATTAGGAAAGAGAGGGGCTTCTTTTGATTTTTAAGATGAAAAGTTAGAAGCATGAGCTTCTAGCATCAGAGACAGCTGAAAATCATCCCCTGAAGTGTTCTTGAGACCATTGTCATACGTGGCAGATTTAACCTTTCTCTTTAGCCTACAGTCCTCTTAGGGAGAGCTCATCCCTTTGCCAGGCTGCTTTTGACTCAACCAGATCCTAATTGACAGTAACTCAATCTGCCTGGATTACTTCAGGACCTCGATGCCTTTTTAGAAGCAGTGCTTGTGTATGGCAGAAAGTTGTTTCGGGTCTTCAGTTCAAACATTGCCTTTTGGAAACAGATCCACTTCTGGAAGATTTGTATGTTGGGTGAAGTCAGGTGCGTGAATGCAGAAATGGCTGGTGTTAACCACAACCAAATGAAATGAAATGGGGGATGAGGAGGGGAAGAATGCACAGTGTTTTGTTCATGTCTGCCAGAAAGCTTTTAGGGCTGGAGGGATTTTTGGAAGAGAAAATAGGAGATGGATTGGCATAGCAGGCAACAGGATAAAACTGATAGCATGGACTCATGCTCAGCAGGGGGGCTGTACTGTAAATGTGTGATGGTAGGCTTCAGATATGTGCACGTTTTTATCAGCAGTACTGGGTGCTATGGATGTGCTTGTGGAAAGCTGATGTTCCTCTAGCCCGATCTCAGAGGTGAATCAAAGATTACCCAAAATAACCTTTACAAATGTGTCATTGACCACTAGGCAACTGGCAGTCAATTAATCCAGGGTGAAATTATTCAGTGGAGATATGCCCTTTAAGGATCCTGATTAAGATGCAGCTTGTGCTTGGAACTGATTAAAAGTGATTGCCATCTGATGGGGATGGTGGTGTGGTCGGCGGTGATTTGATTGAGTTTGGATTATTGTAGACAGTTCTCTGTAAGATGTGACCTTGTTCTGATGTTGAGAAGCAGCCAGCCTGAGAGGGACCAACTGCAAGTTTTCTTCCCTTATCCTAAACAGTGGCTCCTTTGGATTTAGAATGGGGCAATTAAATAGACCAGGCATCATTTTTGATGCCATATTTTTTATATTAGGGTACAGGATTTCAGGCTGTAAAGTCAGGTTTGGTGTGGTTTTGTGGGCACTAAAATTCAGTAATCAAAGAAGAAGAGTGTAGCATTGTTTCCTCTACCTTTGCAGTAAAGTTGTTGATTGTTGCAGGAGGTTCATGGCACTGAACTGTGCCTCATTCCTTTTCCCCTGCCCAGTCTGAGTGGACCCAGCAACTCCATGGGTTCCGCAGACATTGTGAAATTGAACTCCAGCCTCTTGCTGTAATTACCAGCAAAGCTGATAATCTTCTATTATCTCATGGCTGCAGCTAGTTATTCACTGGTCTCTGAGTATTTTGTATTCGTCTCAGTCACAACATGGACATCTCCTTTCACTGGTGAAGCCTGCTTACCCACAGTCCATGGTGTGGTAAGTGATCTCCAAATGCTTGCTCATATGTCTTGTATATGATTAGGTGAGAGCAACTCAAACCACAGTCTCTGTTGTGTCTTTTGCTGCTCAGGTGAACAGTGTGTTCTTTCTTCAAGATATCCAATTTCTCCTTTCACACAACCTGATTTAATTTAGCAGGATTTCTGCTGTTCATTTAGTGAATGCTGGTTCTAATTGGAATCAAAAGCGTGCATAATTCTGTTGTTCCATATGAAGAAATTGCAGTCCTCCAATACCTGGCCTGTATGAAGGTTCTGTCACTTTACCTCTGTATAAACATGTGGGGAAACAACTACATTCCCTTCTTTGTCCCACCTGTGTGACTTCCCATTAGAAATGCAGCCTGTTGTGGCATTATCAGAAGCACAGGGGATGTTGGAATCTTACATTTTGTCACCTAAGTGTGAATGGCAGTTTGTTTATTTGCTTATTTTCTACTATTATGGAAAGCAATCTCCATGTAGTTTATTCATTTCAGTCACTGAGTCCCAAATCATTCCCTTCACAAGAAAATCTGTTTTCTATGAAGTACTGTGAAGAGCTGCAATTGTTTCTTTCATTAAAACGAAGGAGGCATTTAATGGCAGTTATTCACCTCTGTTGTTTTTGTCATCTAGGAGCCTTCCAAGACACTTTGTTTATCACTATCTCTGCTGAAAAGCTACCTAATGATTAAAAACAGTAATTCCAGTTGCTCATGAAGGTCAGAACTCACACGGAATAATGTCAGAAATGCTGTTTTGGGGAGAGAACGGTTTAAAAACTTGCATGTACCCTGACAGAAACATATTTTTGAGCCACTGGAGACACCATGTGACTGATGCCAAGCAGAAATATGAGCAGCTCCATTGATTTTAGCAGAGCCAGGCAGAATTCTGCTAGCTGAGGAGCTGGGATTCCTTTGATTCTTGTAAGCGTCCGTCTGTGTGACTGGAAGAAAATAATACATTTTCAAGGAAGAAAATTTAGGTATGGAGATAATTACCTTCTCTGGTGTTTAGTCAGGAGGAAATTGAGATCTTATTCCATTTTCTTCAAAACAAAGCCAGGCAGCGGCTCAAATGGTCTTACTGAGTTTCTGCAGAGTATCCACATGTTCCTGCGAAGCCCTCAGCCTCCCTCTCCCAGAGCTGATTTCTGCTGCCCTCGTTCCAGGGCTGCATCATGCTGTTCCTGCAATGGGGCTGAGCAGAGACCATCCCATGGTAGGCATAAAGCTTGCAGCCATGAGCGTGCCCTCGCCTGTCGTTCCGTTCCCTCCAAGGACGATGGTAATTCTCCTCACAGCATTACTTATTTAAAATGAGTTCATTTCAGAGAAAGCATATCTTAAGAATAATAAAGCAGGCTGTGTGCATATCTTGCTTTCCCCTAAGGATTAACGGTCCCTGAATCTAGGAAGACACAGTTTCTTCGGTTCCGCTCCCCAGCATTTTTCTGCCAGCCTGCCTTTCCAGACAACTTTCTCCAGGCAATGTAACAGATTTTGACCCTTCAGTATGCTTCATCCTGCATGCATTTTGTTTGTTTTTAATGTGTCTTCTAGTTCAAATGCAGAGGAACGTGGTTTATCAGCAGATGTGTTTTCCCCTGGTTCTAAGGAACTGCGACCATTTCTTACCCCACTCTCCCCATTACAGCATACTCCAGCTACTGCTACTTGCTGGTAGAGCTGCCGGTATTGTGCTCAGCAGCCCAGTGCTGCCACCTATAAAATGGGCAGCTTCTGTGCCTTTCCCATGGCCCCAGAAAGGGTCAGGTGCTGCCATTCAGAGGCTCGATCTAGATAGTGCGCAATTGGTTTGACTGTCTCAGAGATGTAATTACCTCAGAGCAGAGGACCAATTCTGTATTTTGGCTTATATTCTTCTACCGCTGTTTAAGTTTTTTGTACACATGAATTTTAGAGGTTGCCCATGCTTACAAGGTTTGAGGGGCTGGCTCATCATCTCTTACCGCAGTGGGAGTGTAGGGTGCGGTTTGCCTTTTCCATCACTCCTCCCCTGGTATTTCAGTAGTTTATTTTGAAAGCTCTCTCATTCACCTTTAAACCAAGTAAATAATTGAAGCTGAGGTTGATCCCGTGGGAGGCTGCCACAAATGGCACAGTGGGCAAATGGCCAAGTCCTTCATCTGTGTCAGTAACCTCCTGCCTTTCCCTTTCCCAGCTCACTGCATCTGAGAAGAAGCCCGAGTCACTGTTCCGCCTAATAGATAATGGCACGTTGGTCATTAGTTCCTGCCAAGGAGGAGGCTGTCTCCTTGCTTTGATTTGCCTCTGCGCATCCTGAAGCCTTTGTGGCAGCTAATTGGATCTCAAGCTCTATTGACATCTGCATCCCTAGGTAGTTCACGGGTTTTTCAGGGCTTTTTTTTTTGGACCGCATAGGTGGAGATAACAGGTTGTTAGCACTTGAAGCACAAATGCAAGTCACCTTTCAAGTGTCTTGGCAAACAAAGGCTCAACAGCATGTATAATGTTAATTAGCATCCTTCCCAATTTACTTATCTGAGGTTATACTGATGGTTGTTGAGGACAGATGAAAGTGATTATCTTCTTTTTTTGTAAAAAGGCAAAGAGGCTGAATACAAATATCCTGGAATTATTCTCAGTATAAGCACAGGTTTTGAAATAACAGGCATTTCCCTCTTCCACTGTTGTAGGTTCTGTGTATGTGGGATTTCGATTCAAGAACGTAGCACAAAGGAGTGAGTCTCTACAGCTTGGCACAGGTGTAGACCTATTGACACTGTAGATCAAGGCAAGATTGCCACTTAGTGGGACACACGGGACAGGCATTACTCTTTGGAGATGGCAGTTTGAGTGAGCAGGAAGGGTTGCACAGAAAGGAGAACTTTGAGGAGAGGTTGGGAGATCTGTGGCACTTGGCTGGTGTGCCAAGACCAAGAGAAGTGTCTGAGAACAGAGGTTGAAGGACTATATGGCTGGAGAAAGGGGACAGATATCTTTGTGTCCCTTGGGGAAAAGTAGGTGGAGAAAGCCTACCACAAAAGGAGTTTCATTCTGGAAAAGGAATGGCAGCATTTGCTAACAGTGGCGCCCAACTTCGTTGGTGTTGAGGATGTTAGCATCATTTTCCCCAGCCATTTTAATAACCTGAAAAAGAATTTATTTAAATGTAAACAAAAAGTTCCTTATAAGGAATCAGTGTAAAATGTGTCCCTAGTGCTTTATTATTAATTCCATATTTCACAAAAGAGCATGCTCTTTAGTTTTCAGCTACTTGAAATTCCTCTGATGTGCTGGTGGACTTTGTCACTCAAAATGCATAATGTTCAAGAAGAATTGACTTAATATCTTAGTAATTAATTTTCTGTGTTAGTCTTTTCTGAAGGTAATTGATTTGTTTTACCTGCCTCGTTTTACGTAACTAAGCCAGCCTCTGTGCTCACTGCAGCATGTAGACTGTTTCGAAACAAGAAGCAGCAACCAAGAATTCATGTTTAAACATTTTATTCCTAGGCTTACTGAAAAGAAATCAAGGTTGTTTTTCTGTTGGTTTGGAGTGTTTGTTTGTTTTTAAGGAGATTGAGGACAATCTCACTGGGGAGTGCCCGTGCATTGGGTGCCATGGAAGACAGAGCTGGCTGTACACATCCTCTTAAATAAGTATCAAATGTGCTATTGGATTAATGCTATAGAATTCAGTATCAAGCTAAGAATATGCATAGCTACATCTGCATCTTAATATTTTGAGCTCTTATCTCTGAGCTAGTTACTGTGTACTTTATTTAAACAAGCTTGGGGACCTAATGCACAAGTTAATCAGCTGTTGCTGAGCATAAGAACAGATTAGATTGCAATGACCTCCTTGGCTAAAGAAAAGCATACTTTCCTCTTGCTCCAGCCATGATAGGGAGCTAAACAATTGCTTTTTATGGAGCAGTGAGAAAATGGCTCTCTCCCCTTGGACTGTAAAGGAATCATTTGAAAAATACTATGAAAATGAGGTGTAAATTGGTGGGAACTTTTGAGTTGTTCTTGCACAAAAGTTTTGAGATGCAAAGCCTAATGACTTGCTAGACTTGTGATCTCTATAAAAGAAAGGAGCAGTAAAGCCACTGTTGGGATCCATTGGTGTTATGATAGAATGGATTCAGGGGCTTCCTTTCTTGCAGCCTCAGCTATCTGCAATGTCAGGTGCCTTGCCATTTCCTTCTGTGCTTCTGAGCCTACAGCCAAAAGATTGGTGAAACTTCCTGGGACCAAACCACAGTCTGGGGAAAAACTGATTAGAAAACCGAGGTTCTTTGGCTTTCTTATCAGCACTTTTTTATAATGAAAACTATTGCAACTTTTTAGTTCTTGTTGGAGCATGTGGTTGGACTCATAGTTTCACCAGCTTCCCTCTCCAGGCCAGTTCAAGGTGTAAATGATCCTTCTTCTGCTTTGTGATGGACCTGAATTTAACCTTGTCAGTGTCAGGAGGGTCAATGTCCTTCCCAGTGGTAATTCTACTACTTAGCTCTTTTTTTTGTACGAGGCTTCACATCCCAGGTTGGTTTTGGCATTCAAATGTGGCTTTAAAGCCATGGAAAGCCATTAAGCTTTGCAGCAAATGCGCAGGATCCCTAAAAAAAAGGTTTGATTCCCGATGTAGGCTTTTGCAGTCAAATTAGAAAATGAGAATTCATTAAGCCAGTGGCTTGCTGTGTTTCAGGAAGCAATTACAAAAACTGTTAAGTTGTGGAGGTGCCTCACATGTGGGAAGGAAGTGAGGAAGAGGGTATCTCTGAGAGCTGACTGCAGCATCCTGGAGATGCTGTGTAGGACGAGTGACATTGTCAAGAATTGTCTGTGTTGTACCTTGACCACCAAACATCAACCAGAATTCATGCAGTGCTCCCTCCTTACCTCAGTAGTCTTTACAGTAAATTCTTATGATGATTTCAGTTTATGGGCAGATGGTATAAGGAGGCATTCAGTGCTGAAGAAAACATGTATTGTTCTGAGCTTCTTGCTGTTGTAGACAGGCTTGGGGACATCTCATTTAAAACAAGTCTTGCCTGTTGGTACAATCAATCTCATCTCTTCTTAGCAGGCAAGAGAGCTCCTACAAATGACCTTATAGATTAGGAGCTTTCTGTTTACATTCGATTTCCTACTCCCTGCTATTTGTAGAGAATGATTATCGGGGCATTAAATGTAAAGTTTTGCCCAATGGGAAACTATTGGAGATTTTGTCATTTCCTTGTGGCTTCTCCTACCCCAGTGGAGAGGCAGAGAGGCAAGGGAAGCAATCACCAGAAAGGTCAGGAATATTTACTTACCTATATTGAAACGCTGCCGAAGTGGCTTTGGCCAGTCTGGGGGCTGGCTGGGTAAAATGTTTTGTTCATGATGTGGCAGGGAAGCAGTGAGGCTTGAAATTAAAAGCCTCTATTTACCTGTGCGTTAGCAAGCTGGGGTTGCTGCTCTGCTGGCATCCTCTGTCTGGCCTTTGCCTAAAGGCTGTGCCAGAATACAAGTGACATGCTGGCAGCAAGTTGAAAATGAGATAATACCCATGGCTCCTTTTGGCCTTTCTTCTGGAGAGGAGTGCACAAGCCCCCCTTCCCTCCCTTCAGTGTGCTGGGGCAGCAGGAAGGCTTTGGCTCTTTAGTATTGCCATGGCTTCAGCTTAATCGAAGACATGTATCACTCTAATTGTAAATATTGGTAAGACCTGTGTTCTGCACGGATACAACTTTCCAAGAAGTTTTGCTCCAAAGCACTTCCTCCTTATCAGCAACAAAATTAGAGGACCAGACTTCTTTGGGAGCAGTATTTGCCTTCTGTGTCATGCTTTAACAGTAAGTAGATAAACTCCAAAGCCTTTTATTTAGGCAGAGTGAGAGAAATTGCTACAGCTTAAGTAGCTATCTCAAGGGAATACAGATTATGAGGAAACCACTTCTAAATTCGGCCTGAACTTATACACAGGTTTATGAAAGGTGTTTATGGGACATTCTGCCACTGTTTTGTTGTCGACAAGGCCCGGGCAGATCCCTGCCCATTGCTCACACTACATCAGCTGCTTCCAGCCACTTTCCTGAGCCCTGAGCAGTAACTGCTGCAGTTACTCTCCTGTCCTGTCTCAGCTCTTCTCTCCCTTTCAGATACTGACTGACCCCATTGCATGGAACTCTCTACACGTCACTTGTCTACCTTAGAGCAGTATGTGATTTTTTAGAAAGTCTTTTTAATAGTGTAATGAGATAGTTAAGAGACAAAATAGGGACTGATGGAAGTCAGTGGAAAAATAATTGGGCTAGTCTCAGCAAGCTTAGGTTAAGTGCAAGTCATATGTGTGCCCCACTGGCATGTTGCACTGCTTTGTAGTGAGTGAATTTCCACAGTAAGCAGCAGGACACGGTAAATTTCTGTTAGCAAAACCAATGCTGAAATCTGATGGTGCTGATAAACAGGAATACGACTCCAATGTGTCTGAAGCCAGAAGTTGTAGGAATTGGTATGAAAGTGGTGCCTGGTGGAAGCTCGCTCCTTTCTCATCATTTTCCTGATGAATCCCAAGGAGAAAATGGATTTTTCTCTGCTTCAGTTCCAGATTCATAAAAGGTTCTTGCTTGTCTAACCTCTCTGCAGAAATCCCTGGTATTCTACATGACTAAAAATAGACAGCTCATTTAGGGCAACAGTCTTCCTGCTGGGAGTTCTTTATTATGCTTCATTGTGCTCCTCCGGAAGAGTTGCACTCTGTGAAAGACGTGGCTTGTGTATGGGAGAACGCAGCAGAATCCAATCACAGAATATTTAACAAAGTACCCACAGTCCCTGTTTTGCAAGAGCTGTTTTGCTGGGCTAAGGGCTGGTAGCACAGAGACAAACAAGAGAAGTTGACAGATTGGGGAGTGCTGGGTGGGTTCGTTTGCCAGCAGACTTGATGAATCACTCTGCTGCAGCTTCTCATTTTCCAGGAAGATCACTTTCTGAAAAACTCAAATGGAAGGTAGAAGAGACAGCTGGGGGTGTTTGGTGAGGTGGTTTTTTTCATTTAAATCAAGTATACAGTTAGATCAGTGTAAAGATATATTTGAAAGTTCCTGCTATTAAAATATTTTGAGGAGCAAACAAAATCTAGGCTAACAGGAAATGTAATTATCTGGAGGAGTATTTGTCAGCCATGTTCCAGAAGTAGGTGTTGAGTTTTGCTTAACCCTCTCTGGTCAAAACCAGCAGGACTTGTGTCTGGGACTTCAAGCAGCATTTCAGTTAGGTAAGAAAAAACATCCGTCTTATAACCTCATAGGCAGGTTATTCAAGAAAAGGCTAATGTGCTTTTAATAGGAGAAGCACGTGTGAACAATGTGTGAGATGTAGCCTGAATAAGAGTAGGGGTCCTGTTTAATATGTTTGCTGTTAGAAGTCCAAGTCTGCTGGTATCAAGACTGACCAGCTGATGTACATGCAGTAAGAGAAAAGGGCTCTGTGTAGCTGGCTGGAAGCAGAGGAGGCATAAATGGTGTGTTATTTCATGCTGTTACCCCTACTGCAGACACAAATGATAAGGGACCAAAGACCCATTTCCCTTCCTCCTGACGCAAAAGAGCTCAGCCCCTGTTGTGCTGCACAAAGTTATGCTCTGTGCTCTCACATCCATTTTCTGACTGTATCTTCATATCAGTTCTGGCAGTTTTTTATTGTCTTGTGGAAACATCAGCATCTGTAAGAGCTTTTGCAGGTCAAAACTTTTACCCTTTAACTTTTTCTGGATCTTCACTGTAGTCAGATGTGCAGAATTCATCCCTGCAAGCTGACCATACTGATAGCTGGAAGAGTTATGGCACGGCCTCATTGGCTTGGCAGGGTGGAAGGCTTCAGGGGATGCTGAACAACCTTCTGACCCTAGCAGAAGCAAACAGGAGAGTGGGAGTGCTTTGAGGAGCAGCTCTTTGAGAAAGGTTTTAAATCAATTGCTGTTCAGAGAATGTGCTCTGTGGTACATTCAGAGCAGGTTGGTTAGAAGATCAGCTAGAAACAATCGTGAAGAACTGTGTAAAATGATACATTTATAGTCACTCAGACATAAAGCTATGTATATTTGTGTGTATATATACATTAGCCTACAAGACTTTCAGATAGCTCCCTATGCGAGTGGGCATGGAATAAAAAAGGGAAGAGATCTGGAGGGTGCTGTTTCACAACATCTGTATGCCTGTCTCCTTTGAAGCTGCAACAAGTTGATGACTGCCTGGAGCTGAGGGAGGAAATGAGACACACGTGTAGTGAGGGATTATAAAACACTTGTATCCTCTTCTAAACAAGATTCAAACAAGCACTTATTTCTAAACTGACAAATAATAATAGTGGGCCACACAGTGCTCACAAATTGGTACTGAGGGACTTGATGCTGTTGCTTTGAAATACCAGGAACTGGTCTTGAAATACATGTTTTCTTGAGTAGCGTTCTGCTCAGTTTCTGAAATATGGAAAGCTGTTACTAGTTATGCAAGAATTTTATGCTGTGAACACTCCCTGTGCCAGGAAAAGTGGTTAGTTTTATGAGGAAGAGAGGGTATTCTTTGTCTCTGCAGGTTGCTGATTAGTGAGTCTTCTGGAGGTAGAAAGGAAGAGCAGGAATGCATGTAGAGGCAATCTGCTGAGACCGTGCTAAAGCACATGCAAACTAACAAAACATTACTTTTGATCCTGAAATACTTTATAAATGCTGATTGTAAGTTATTAAACATTATTGATCTCAAGCAGGGCATGAAGATTGCCTTAATGATGGCAGCCTGTGAGCCCAGGTAAAAGGATTACCATGCTGAGGCACCGCATTGGTTTTCCAAGCAAAATTTGAGCATAGAAATGCAAACTGCATGTATTGCATTCTTCTGGTGGCATGCCACTTAGATTTCAGAGAAACATCACTATTTCATTTGACCTCTTCCCCCTTCTTCCAGATTAGTGGTGATGGGAAGAGTGGGCTGATGTGTAGCTCTCTGACTTTGCAGGGCAGATCTTGTTAAGTGTGATAAATTAATATTCCAAGTAGACCTTTCTCTTTTGTCTTCAAGGCAATAAATCTAATAGCCAGATATCTGCCCTCAGCCATGCTGTTCCTCTTCACCTGTCCCTTTTCAAATTAGTTTTTCAACAATCAATCTATCTCAGTATCTCTGTAGGACACTAACTACATTTCCAAGCTTCTCTTGAACCATCCTAACTGATGGTTCTGCTTGAGACCAGGTCCAGTCAAGGCACAGGGATGTACACTGAGGGTATATGAAGAGCTGAAACTCAGTTCAGTCTAATTCTTAAATGAAGACTAGGAATCTCAGGTGCATATAAGCTTATCATTTATTGCCTGTAATTTTCTCAACTAACCTCAAGCTTAATGATAGCTCTCAGCTTTGCTTTTCTCTTCTAATTGACGTTCCAGTGACCGTGTATAACCCCTGCATAATATCAGAAGCAGCTTACACAGTGATTTGCAGTGGTAGCAAATCATGGTCTCATGGTCATCCATGAGACTATCAAGGTATTGAGAATAAGAGGTAGCTTTTTCGTGTACTGTCCTAAAGCTGTATTTTATTGGTGGCTCATCTTGGTTGCAGTTAACTTGTAGGAACAGAGTGAAAGAATTGGAGACACCAAGCAGAACCTGTGCACAATGAAGCAGAGATTTTTTGGATGTGATGACCTTTTGAGGCTGCAGTTTGTTGTAGGGTCACGTTGTTGAGTAACTTTACATTTACCCTCTTAGTTGAGCAATATTACATTTACCCCCATAATAATAAAAAGGGTTTGGAATTCTTGTTTTACGCTGTGAGAACTGCTTTGCATCCACTTCTCTTTCTTGGAGAAAACAAAACAAGTTCTGACCAAAGAACGTCAATGGGAAATCTTGGTGTGTGATAGAAGAAAAATAGCTTTATGCCCTCTGTTAACTCCAAGCTAGCAGTGGTTTCATTTTAGATGCCCTTGACTGAAGCAGCTGCTGTCTGAGGGGCATTCAGTAAGGAATCCCTTATATGTCTGTTTTCTGATATGAAAGAGGAGTGTGCATTAACTTACATTGCCCCCATGAAGCAAACAGTCCATTTGTTTTATTATTTTCACTGTTGCAGCAAAAAGATCTGAGTGGCACCGTATTTGTCAGTTGAGTTTATAGCAGACTGATAGAGAAGGAACAGGTCTGCCTCTCATTCCTGCCGTACCTCTGCTGTTCATCAGACCAGCAGCAATGGGAAGCACCCAATGGAGCAGGGAATGGGAGTGTATGAGCATATATGAGTAGCGCTACTCAATGCTTTTCATTTCCAGCGGAAACATCAGGTTAAACTGTGAATATCCATTTATTATTTACTTCCTCTCTATTGCACCTTGGTGATTAAATGAGAAGGGAAAAGGTGTTCTGGAGGTCTGCAGTGGAAAACATGAGCATTCACTTTGAATAGGAGCTCCTTGTGTTCCCTACAAAACTCAGATACCTGTAATAGATACCAGTTATACAGGAGGAAGGCCAGCTAACTTTTTGTTTGCTTCAGTATCTGGCTGTGTTCTGATATCTCCATCCCTGCACTTTGATTTTGAAATGTTGTACTCAGCAAATGTTGAGTTTTGTGTCTTTTGTTGTTTCAGATTGACAAGTATGCTCAGCGGGATCTGAAGAAAGGGCTTCATTTGTATGGGACAGATGGAAATATCGGCCTAACTAATGCGTGGAGCATCATTCAAACAGATGTAAGTCTGATTTATTTATTTATTTTCCCTTCCTCTTTACCCTCTGGGTTCTGAAACAGCATATTCTGAGTTTGAACCTAATTAAACCCCTAGATCCCACACCAACCTCTTCCTCTTATCCAGTGAGCACACTAGCAACTAAAATGCTCTCTGTTGCAAATGTTGATTTTGTTTATTTCTCATTTGCCGGGTTAGCTTATTTCTGTTAAATATTTATAATGTGTTGACACCTAAATACCACTTTGATTGCTGTGCGGAGAGTAGAGTAGAGGGTCAAACAGGAAATCTTCTCTTTAAAGTTGAAATGATAACTGATATTGGAGTGAACAATGATAGCATGATAACAAACACCTTGAATCCAATGTGTTTCTGCCTTGTTTCCCTTTATAGCTATTGTAGAAAATGGAAACTGTCCGTGGTGTTTGCAACCTCCTCCTACAGTCAGTGCATTATTTTCCCAGCAGAGTTCAGTCACTCTCCATCACAGATGGGCTGGGAACACTTTTTGCTGTGTTACCACCGCTGTCACATCCTTCCAATTCTCTGACAACACTCTGCCAGTGTTTGTCTCACAAGGCAAACCTCAACTCCATAGCTGCCTTTTCCCTTTTGCCCTTGTCCAACTTGCTGAGGAAATGCCATCACTTACAGTCCAGGTTTATTAGTTCTGTCCTTCTATTTTCATATTTGACGCATTTATTGCTTGTGGTATGATCTTTCTGATCTGAGCAATACTTCTTGAATGAAGAACATGTATCAACTTTTCTTCAGCTTTAGGAAGAAGCACTTGTGCTGCCTTGGTTTCTCTCTGAAAGTCTTGTGTAGCTTTCTCAGAGCTTTTCCTTCCAGAGGTGATAGCACAGTACAGACACGCAGGGTTCAGTTTTGCCTCTGATGTCTTAAACAACCTCTGGCCCATCCTTCCAGTGCAGTCAGCCAAGGAAGGGTTTGGGAGGTTGAATGTTCAGGATCACTACCAGGAGGAAGGCATTGGTTTGCTCATCTGTGTGCATCTTTGGGATCTTTGGGGCTGAGTGTCCTGTCTGCACTGAGTGCAGCAGAGAGGCTATGTATGAAATTCTTAAAACAGCTCAGGTCCAGCAAGCCAGCTTACCCATCCTGCATCCTAGCAATTGTATGTGGACGGTTTCTTTGTTAAGGGCACTCAGTGTTTTGCAAAACTTGGTCTTATTTTTCTCTTCCAATTCTATGACTGGATAGGAGAAGATCTACACTGCTGCTAAAAGAAATATGTTTCAAAGTGCCGGGCCAACCGTGAGCTGTATGAAGTGCAGAGAAAATGTTTAAGGTAATTGCTTGTTTCAGACAAGATACAGCAGCTCTACTCCTAACTTTATTATGTAGTAACATTTACTAAGATATTTGAAAGAAATATTAGTACAGTAAATTTGAAGTAAATATTAATACAAGCAATCAGAACTTCAGACATTCAGTTTGTGGTGAGAAATTCAAAAAGCTTTCTGTAACCAGCAAAAGGTGAAGTAGGGATGTGCTTGCAGTCCTTAAAGAGAGCAGGAAGGGATATGGTTTTTGAAAGCAGAAGACGCTGCTATTGATCTGAGAGCTAAAACAGTACAACAGAAATAATTGATGGTAAAGTGCCATTGTGCAGCAGGATGCTGGATCCTCCTCTGAGCTGTGGACTGGGTTTTTTCTAAAAGAAATGGTCTTGTTGAGTGACAAGGTTGGGCTTGATAGTCTGTGGTATATGCATTGCTACAGACTACTTTGGTCTTGAAACCTATTAGTGTCTAAAAGGGGGTCTTCTAAGTTTCAGATGTCAGCTAGTTCTTGAGAGCCCAGAAGATAACAGGGAAGTGCCATCAGTAGCCATGTTCCATCACTCTTTCCTAACATGGCAACATTGAAATTCCCATGCACTGGCTTGATGTAGTGTTGAAGTCAGCATGCTCAAAGTGCTGGGGGCTGAGGACAAAAGCAAAATGATCCCAGAGATCCGTATTTACTGCTCTGCTTGGTAGTTTTTCATGTGCATCTTTCTAAAGTATTTTGGAATAGACTATTGCAGTGGTGCAGTGAAGGCAATCCCAGCATGGTTAATTATGTAAAGCACTTTACACTTGAATAGCACTATGTAAATGCCAAGTATTATTTTTTGTGTTCAGTGGTAATCGGTACCTCTTACACTGCTAATCAGTAGAGTGTAATCACTGATAGGAGGATTAGGAGCATACAGGGGACTTCAGGAAGGGAAGGTCCCAGCCCAGAAGTGCAGTTTTCATTCTGGCTCCTGAAAGACAGCTCTCAAAAACCCCACACTAGACCTAATTGAGTTGCCATGGAGGGGAATGTCTCAGCACAGATTCTTTTCATGGACCCAGTAGACATCAGTCACTGGCTGAGCTATGGGCTGTGTGTGTATGGGGACAGCATCACAAGCAGGAGTGTCAGAAAAAAAGTTAAATAAAACATGACAGTAGCAGAACCCTGTGCTCCTCCTTTGCCCTCCCCTCCACAGTGACACTCCTTTCTTTGCAAAGTTATGATTTGGAGTTTGACAGCACTGTGGTGAAAGCACTCAGCCACACTGAGCCTTAACTTCTTCAGGCGTCCACCTGGTAGCTTAAAGACCATTCCCTCCTGTGTATGGCACCTTCCCCATAGAGAAGGGGAACCATGTGGTGCAGGTGGCATTTGGTTTTTGTGGGAATGGCTGATCACAGCTCGAGAGTATGGCTGTCTGATGCAAACACAGGCACTTGTGAACAGTGATTCTTGTCATTCTTCCAGGTTCTGGATACCTGTTATTTCCCCTCTTTTGGAGGCCTTCCTTCATTGAAGCCTTTTTTAAACCATGACTAAGATTCAGATAGTTTAGGGCATAACTTACGCTGACCTGCGTTGTGTTCCTCACTAGCCAGGACTAGGTGAAGTTCCAGGTGGAGATCATTAGGAAATGAGAAACGGGCATTAATTTTTAAAATGTTGCTTCATCCCAACAATTTTGTGATCAATACTGGAATGGTTCTCCTTTTAACTAACCAGGCGGTAATTTGAGGAGCATGTAGGAAAAGCATTAGCTTCACTAAAGTGAGCAAATTCAGCTCACTTTTATTGCTGTGTGATGCCTTTCCTGTCTATTTAGATCGCTGTAACTGAGAGCAAAATCTCCCTCCACCCTGTTCAGTGTTAGATCAAAACATACTGTGGCATAACAGCTGAAGTAATCCCAGAAATCCATTAAACATTATATGATTTCAAACTGTAATTATCTTTTTCATTACTTTTTACAGTGATGGAGGAAAAGGGCACACTACCCTGTCCCTCCTGCTCTGTCATGTTCACAAAAGCAATTAGTAATTGCTAAAACCAGACCGAGGCAGGGGCTGGGTGTCTGCACGGTCAAGTTTATTCATTCATTTAAAAAACCCTGTCCCAACCTGTCTGCTCTTGTGAGATATTGGTAGGAAAAAAAGGAAGGAAGGAAGGAAGGAAGGAAGGAAGGAAGGAAGGAAGGAAGGAAGGAAGGAAGGAAGGAAGGAAGGAAGGAAGGAAGGAAGGAAGGAAGGAAGGAAGGAAGGAAGGAAGGAAGGAAGGAAGGAAGGAAGGAAGGAAGGAAGGAAGGAAGGAAGGAAGGAAGGAAGGAAGGAAGGAAGGAAGGAAGGAAGGAAGGAAGGAAGGAAGGAAGGAAGGAAGGAAGGAAGGAAGGAAGGAAGGAAGGAAGGAAGGAAGGAAGGAAGGAAGGAAGGAAGGAAGGAAGGAAGGAAGGAAGGAAGGAAGGAAGGAAGGAAGGAAGGAAGGAAGGAAGGAAGGAAGGAAGGAAGGAAGGAAGGAAGGAAGGAAGGAAGGAAGGAAGGAAGGAAGGAAGGAAGGAAGGAAGGAAGGAAGGAAGGAAGGAAGGAAGGAAGGAAGGAAGGAAGGAAGGAAGGAAGGAAGGAAGGAAGGAAGGAAGGAAGGAAGGAAGGAAGGAAGGAAGGAAGGAAGGAAGGAAGGAAGGAAGGAAGGAAGGAAGGAAGGAAGGAAGGAAGGAAGGAAGGAAGGAAGGAAGGAAGGAAGGAAGGAAGGAAGGAAGGAAGGAAGGAAGGAAGGAAGGAAGGAAGGAAGGAAGGAAGGAAGGAAGGAAGGAAGGAAGGAAGGAAGGAAGGAAGGAAGGAAGGAAGGAAGGAAGGAAGGAAGGAAGGAAGGAAGGAAGGAAGGAAGGAAGGAAGGAAGGAAGGAAGGAAGGAAGGAAGGAAGGAAGGAAGGAAGGAAGGAAGGAAGGAAGGAAGGAAGGAAGGAAGGAAGGAAGGAAGGAAGGAAGGAAGGAAGGAAGGAAGGAAGGAAGGAAGGAAGGAAGGAAGGAAGGAAGGAAGGAAGGAAGGAAGGAAGGAAGGAAGGAAGGAAGGAAGGAAGGAAGGAAGGAAGGAAGGAAGGAAGGAAGGAAGGAAGGAAGGAAGGAAGGAAGGAAGGAAGGAAGGAAGGAAGGAAGGAAGGAAGGAAGGAAGGAAGGAAGGAAGGAAGGAAGGAAGGAAGGAAGGAAGGAAGGAAGGAAGGAAGGAAGGAAGGAAGGAAGGAAGGAAGGAAGGAAGGAAGGAAGGAAGGAAGGAAGGAAGGAAGGAAGGAAGGAAGGAAGGAAGGAAGGAAGGAAGGAAGGAAGGAAGGAAGGAAGGAAGGAAGGAAGGAAGGAAGGAAGGAAGGAAGGAAGGAAGGAAGGAAGGAAGGAAGGAAGGAAGGAAGGAAGGAAGGAAGGAAGGAAGGAAGGAAGGAAGGAAGGAAGGAAGGAAGGAAGGAAGGAAGGAAGGAAGGAAGGAAGGAAGGAAGGAAGGAAGGAAGGAAGGAAGGAAGGAAGGAAGGAAGGAAGGAAGGAAGGAAGGAAGGAAGGAAGGAAGGAAGGAAGGAAGGAAGGAAGGAAGGAAGGAAGGAAGGAAGGAAGGAAGGAAGGAAGGAAGGAAGGAAGGAAGGAAGGAAGGAAGGAAGGAAGGAAGGAAGGAAGGAAGGAAGGAAGGAAGGAAGGAAGGAAGGAAGGAAGGAAGGAAGGAAGGAAGGAAGGAAGGAAGGAAGGAAGGAAGGAAGGAAGGAAGGAAGGAAGGAAGGAAGGAAGGAAGGAAGGAAGGAAGGAAGGAAGGAAGGAAGGAAGGAAGGAAGGAAGGAAGGAAGGAAGGAAGGAAAAGGCCTATTTAGTATTTCATAGAATCATAGATTGGCTTGGGTTGGAAGGGACCTTAGGAATCATCAAGCTCCAAGCCCCTGCCATTGGTAGGGCCAATACAGTAAAATCCATACAGTAATCTGTTTCTTCATATTTCCACTGCAGTGAGATAGAAATGTTGTGTTTGACATTAATTCCTGGCCCTAGGAATCCCAAGCAGTTATTGCTGATTAACTCAAAAATAAAGCTATCTGCACGCAGCACTGCATGCCATAAAAGCAGCTCAGAGACTGGAGTGCCACTGGATGCAGTTTGGCTGGGAAAAACACTGCAGCAGCACATTGGGCTGAGCAGTCCCATGTGTCCTGAGTGCTTGGGAACCAGTGAGCCACTTCAGAGCCCCTTGGAATCAATACGAGGCAGTGATCGATGCTTCTTTAAAAAGGAGGGGGAAAAAAAAAACTGGTCTGATATCTCAAGAGAAAGAACCTCCCACGTGAAACATGTGAAACAAACAGCAGAGTTTCATCAGTATTCCTGGAAACGTTCAACAGTAGGAGGCTGGAGACACAGAGGCATTTGACAAAGCTTTTTGCTTGTTTCAGAGTGTGTAGTGTGTGTGTGTCCTGCTCTACTCTCACCTTGTGCTGTAAGTACCTGCATTTGTTCATGCAGGTGTGCACAATTACATCTAATTAGACATGCTCTATCACAGCTACAAGCCCTAGCATCAAATGATCTGAGGTGCCCGGGTTAAGGCGTCCTAAAGTTACTGCTGTTTTCAAGACAGTATCTAATATTTGCTGAAAATTGCCCCTTGGTGAAGTGTCTCTGTCTAGATTCAGCAAAAGAAGCACAAATGGTTTGCAATTGTCTTTTAAGCTTTGATCTGGATATGAACTGGTGACCCACTCAAACCAACTGCGGCTTGTTTCCTTTTTCTTGCCTCTTAATTCACCTTCTGCCATGGGTCAGTGCCTCTGCTCCCTGCAGATACTGTTCACCTGACCTGGTCTTCACTGCATACTGCTTACTTGCCTGTGTGCTCTCCAGTTTCCTTGGTGTTAGTACACTGTTTTAGGATTCTGTATGAGCCACTGCTTAATTCCATCGCTCATCCTTTCTTTGTTTTCCAAGGGCATGGCATCTCCTTTCAAATGTTATCATTATTACTTCCAGTCCCACAACCCTTGTGCAACTTCATTCTGTTTCTCACCCTTCATCTCTTCTTAGCCCTTTCTCTTCTTGCTGGGACTGCCTTATCTGTCAGCAGAGGCAGCTAAATAGCAGTATTTAATCCTCTGTTGTTATATACTACACGGAGGACCTGCACTGGCATGGAATGGGTGACTAAGACTAGACCAGATTTATCTCTGCCCCTCTTATTTCCACCTTTTGGCTTACAGGAGAGTTTGACGTGCTGTTAGGAATCCCAATCCTAGACTTCACCACAGTCTACTTTGCAAGCCCCATAGAAACAGTTGTTCTCAACTCCTTCAGCTGAGCTGCAAGACTACAAAACCTACATTTCATTACCTTAATCTGTCAGACTTTGACACCTTCATCCACGCAAAATTATGTGGAGAAGGGGTTCAGTTCCGATCCGTTCAAACTCATGTCACTTGTGTTTGTCCAGAACATCACTCAGACACCTCAGACCTTTCTGTGTCACTCTCTGCATCACGTATGAGCCACATTTTCAAGGCCTGCTTGAAAAACAAGCTGTCTGTCACTTCCATCTCTTCGAGGAGCTGATTGATAGCGAATGATGACAGCCTGCGAGACCTTCTTGTAAGATTTCCAGATAAACCCTCACTCTTCAAACATGTGGCATGTGTTCCACACAGCTCCTGTCTGCTTTTGGGACATCTTGCTCATGAATTGCTGCCTTGTGTGCGGGAGCATAAAGGAAAAATGTCGCAAACTTTTTTTTCCCCCTTTTTTGTTATGTTGTAGAAAATGCAGCTTGTGAATGTTTCATTTTGGGGTGTACAAGCTCAGGATTGAGTGCTGCCACGGACCGGATCCAAATTCTGAGCAGAATCGTAGGGAGGTGCTACTTTGGGAGAAAAGTCTGAATTTTGTTTGGCTGCAAAAAGAAACCAGCACTGTGAGCACTGAAACTGCTGTACTGCAGGCCTCGTTCTGTGAGCAAGGCAGCATGTGACACCTCTGCCCTCTATTGGTGTTGAATGGCAGCTCTGGTTCGTGTGCAGCAAACGACCCATGCAGCCTTCCTTGCCCATAAACCCCATTATATCACAGAATCACAGAATGACCCGGATTGGAAGGGACCTCAAGGATAATGTAGTTCCAACCCCCCTGCCTAGCAGGGCCACCAAACATTCACATTTACTAGATCAGGTTGCCCAGGGCCCCGGAAAACTCTCTGTGGGACCATGTAGATAACAGGATCTTAATTAGGTCCCTAAGTCCTGGTGATGCAGAACTTGGTGTGGTGATGAGTTATCAGAAACATGAGGTGTATGTTGTGTATGGAAGTGAAAAATACTGGGCAAGCTCATATATAATCAGGTTTAAAAAGACCTCGGCAAGTTGATTCAGGGCCAGGTAGGTTGCTGGTATACCCTTGGAAAAGTGTGAAGTACTGCCCGTAACTGAGAGCTACGCAGCCCCATGCCTGTAAAGCCAAGCAGGCTGCCTTGTTTCACTCATTAAAGCAAGTGCTGAAGTGCCTCAGTACCTACAAGTTCCTACATCTGAGTTAGCACAGGAGTGGCAGATGGTGTATGCATCTACATGCTAATGATCCCCGCTTGTTTTTATCACAGGCACATCACAGTTCCCGCAGGGGAAGATGGTCACAGAACCATTCCCTGTGCTGTTACGTACATTTCCTATACTTGCATCCCACCACACAAATGTAACAAAGCTGGGAATTTAGCACTGTTGTGGTCATTGTGCATTGCATCACTCCGTGAACTCCTGAAGTCCCATTACTGAGCAATACCAAATAATGACATTAAGGAGCTGCACCAGAGAGAAGGGTTAGAAACAAATCTTTCACTGAGCCACAAAGACTTTCAGAGATGATCAGCACAGAGAGAAGTTTGCCTCATTAACTTTAAATCAAGATTTTAGAAGTAGTATGCAGTACAGATCACGCTGCCTTTACCTCCCGGATGCTGTATCTGTGTCCTAAATATTTTCCTGCTCCAGCTCCTGCAGCATCCAGCCACTGCAAGTAGGGCCTTTGCTTCTTTTCTCCTCATTAACTATGGTGGTCTCTGTAGGTAAAGCTGAGGAAACACTACATTTCTTTAAAGTTTCAAGCCCCTGCTGGCATAATCAAGTGTAATTCAGTGCACCGAATGAGATCCAGTTTGTATCCAACAAGAGGCATGGAAGACTCTTCCATTGCCTCAGAACGAGCAGACACCAATGACAGATCATCCTTTACAGTATTGCCTTGGTTCTTTTTCCAGTTCAGATGCTGTGGAGTCTCTAACTACACCGACTGGTTTGAGGTGTACAACACAACCCGAGTGCCGGACTCCTGCTGCCTGGAATTCAGCGAGAACTGTGGGCTCCATTCCCCAGGGACCTGGTGGAAAGCGGTGAGTGGATCCCCAGGAGCTCAAAAGCATCTGTGCAAAGGGCAGGCAGGCAGGCAGCCGGCTGCAGAGTAATGCAGGTGATAAGGCAGTGATGTAACCTTGATTATCTCTATGTAGGTGGGAAGGCTTATGTTGAGCCTTGACTTCTCACCTCCAATGAAGCCATCCATTTAAATACTTTTAGGAGCAGAAGGCTTTCTGAGCTGTTGTTTCATGTTGCAGATGAATATTTTCACTGGTCGGGAGCACAGCCTACCTAGATTAAGCTGGAAAATGAAAGGACTGTCTTTGCTTATGTCCACCTACTGGATTAAGTTGAAGGCAAATGGATGCCCACACACCTAGCGCAAGCTGTGAGCAGCACTGCCATAGCAGTAGCTTTGGGTGGCCTAAGCAGGCATGAGGCAAGGTGAGCAGGTGAGCCTGGGGTGTGGGACAAGGCCAGCTGATGAAGTGGAATTGAAATGAAGTTTTGCTAGCTCCAGTGGTTTGCAAAGAAAGTACAAAGTGTCTCGGCTGTTTTTCAGTGGGATTTCATGCATGCAGATTGACAGTGGTTGAGGCTGAGCTGCGACCAAACATGGCTCCAAGTCAAATTCTCAATTTAAGGACTTAAAAGTTCTTATTGCATTTTATTCAGGGTACCAAGGTGATGAGTGCAGGTTATACAGGCTGAAACCACAAATTGGGTAGGCATTAGTCCTTGATGCATGCCATGAAAGCTACTGAGGACAGAACACTCTCACCCAGGTACATTTACAGGGCATGGGGCACAACTTCTGGTCCTCTTGCAGAGGAAGAGCACGGTATTTAAAGAAGGGTTTCACTTAGGCCAATTCCCATCCCACCAGACCAGGCAAAAAATGTGAGGTTAGAGCTGTTACAGAATTCAAAGCAGAAATTAAATAACAGAGGAACACTCATACTGCAGTTTAAACCGATGGTAAGAAATCAGCCCACATGCAACAGAAGCTATTGAATAGCTCTCACTTTATTTAGGTTTTTGTAAAATATAATGTTTATTGAACACATATATACACATACATATAGATTGTAAATACGTGTGCTTGTCCATATGTATTTTGTTATATATGTTACACAGTAAACATGGAGGAAAATAAATGAAAGACTCATTGCCAAATTCTAACTGCTTTTAGTTGGATTTTAGAGGGCAAAGGTGCCCCGAATCCGGTGCTTATTTTTAATTACTGGCCCAGTCTGACTGGAACAGAGCTTGTGCAGTGGTTTGGAGGTAGCATTACAGTCACTGCTCCATGCTCAAGCTTTAAACCAAAAATGCACTGCATTTGCTCCAATACTGCCATGAGGAAGCAGGGTACCCAGCAGCTTTGTGTGATCTGCCTCTTTCCTGTCTGTATATTCCCAGGGGAGTACAGCAGTGTGTTTATGGCTAATATCATATTCTCTTTTATTCCAGCCTTGCTACGAAACAGTGAAAATATGGCTCCAGGAAAACCTACTAGCAGTGGGGATCTTTGGATTGTGCACAGTACTGGTGCAGGTACACTTCAATAGTGATTTTCAAATCCTAAGTACTCTGAACCGAATAACAAGCAGACAGTGTCCAGTACTAACTTAATAACTCAGGTCTTGCAAACTAGGCTGAAACTGAGAGACTTAACTCTCTCCTATGTTTTCTTTCTGTTAGAATATTGAGCATGAGATACAGGACTGGGAATACTGCCCTCATTTTCTGAGCTACAAAGCACTGTAATGAGCAGTCACTTTATCAAGTGGTTTATCTAAGGCACACACTTGATTTCATGAAGAGGTAGTCCACAACATCCTAAGACAGAATTCTAATCATGGTGGAGCGCATTGTCTTTTAGAGCACCGGTGTTTGTCCAGCCGTTTTCCAAAGAGCGCAGTCAGCTTAGCCTAAATATCTAATATTAAAATAGCCTCATGGTAGCCTAAGTCTTCAAGCCCATTCAAAGTCTCACGGTAAATTCTAGGTTTAGATGTTGCTACCATAATTCCCCCTTCCCAATAAACCATACTCCTTTTCAACTAATTTCAGTGAAAGCAGGCAAGACTGGCACAGAGTTGTCAGTAACATTTTTACTTGCAGTTACTTCCAGCCTAACTTTGGTCACAGAAGGGTCAGTCATCAGTGCAGAATTTCTTCCTCTTAAAGATATGGGTCTTTAATCCAGCAGTGGTGATTCTGGCTGCTGTGCAGCCATGCTGGTCCAGTCCTTCACCTGAAGAAACATATGTGAAGGCTGCACTAGAGCTGTGGCACTTACAGCTGTTAGTCAGCCCCATATTGCATAAGGTCCCATTCCTGAACACCACACTGAAGACAGAGTTTAGTTTCCAGTTGCACCTCTCTCTCACACTCAACATAAAAGCAGAAAGGATGGCATTGCTAAGCTAATGCCATGTACCTCTAAATTAACTCCTTGTTTTAAATTCTGCATGGTGTACTAAGAGAGCAGCAAGACAGAAACTGGCATCAGGATTCACCTTGAGCTCTTCCTGATGTTGGATTAAGCAGAACTAACATGTATCTTTCTTTCTTGTAAGTCATGGCTGCAATTTATCAGTGCAAATGCCTGACTCCTTGTGGGCCCAAATTCAGTAGAGTTTTGTTCTGTTTTCCAATCTTTTAAGCAGATATGCTAAAGAAACAGGTAAGTGCATGCAGCAAGGCCGTGTGGCAGGGAGACAGTGTAAGAACATTGTTGTTAATGTGTCACCACACTTCAAAAACATGGCTTTTAAGCATCTACCCAGCACTTAGTGAATCTTTAAAAGATGCATGGAAAACTCAGCAGTCTATGGAGGTTTCCTTGCCACTGACCTTGATTATATGGAAGGTATTTAAGAGCAAATACCAGCTTTCTGACCAACAGGAGTGACTAATTTTTAATGGGAGAAAACATTTCAGACAATTTAAAAATGCTAATTAATACTGCCAGCAAGTGCTGTGAAATACAGAGAAAATACCTCAGTACAGAAAAGCTTTCATCAAAGTCTGTCCTGAGCTGCTCTTTGTGATTGAATGTAATTGATGATGAAAGACTCAATCCGCTGTCACCTAACATGAACCGGGCTCCCTCTGTTGTTGCTGTGATGTGGTTGATATTGCCCTAAGTACGTGACAGCTTTTGTTTTTCATGTTAATGATATTATAGTTAGAATCCCACCATGACACAACTTGAAGGACACACAGCAGATGTGGCAGGAGAATGTTCTTCAGTCACGCACGCTGGAAATTGTATAACACACTCAGCCACTCAGGTTTTATTGCACAGCTGTCTCTGAAAGTGTTCCTTTACTGGGAAATAGAAGGCAGTGTTCTGGGGGCTGCTTCCAAAAGGCATATGCTTATAGTAAAGCAGCTAATCAGTGCCTCACCACTTACTTCATATTCATGGACAGTGAAGAAGATAAACAGCTACGTAACCTCTTTCTGTTGTTTATTCATGAAGTAGCATAGGCAAAATTCATGTCCTTTCAAGAATATCCATCGATGGAATGTACCACTTAAGGAAAGCGTAACATTCAAGTGGTCAAATTAATTAGCTGCTTAAAATAGAATTCACACCAACAAATTCTACCAGGCGAACCTTTATCTCAATGAAAATTTGTACAGCAGTGTTTGTTACAAAAGAACAGCAATGACCAATTAGTGTAAGTAAGTACTGTAAATAGAAGGAAAACAGGATTGTGTTTCTCATCCCCTTTTCTGAGGAATTACTGTACCAGAGGCAACGTGGCAGGTCAGTATTCAGGCTGGGAAAAGCAGCCACCTATGCCTGCTGCTTCTCTTGAACAGCCTGAGCAGAAGGAAAGACACATACATTGTTGATGAGCCGATGATGATGATGATTAATGCAGGGACAGTCTCTGGTGATTCCTCCAAAGGGATCTGTGCACACACATGCTTGGAAAAGTAAAGTGGAGTAAAGTAAACCACAGCGTCCCTTGGGTCAGAGATGAAACTGCTTGTCTTTCAAAACAACAGCTACAGAGATAACCACAGCCCCACAGCTGAGCAGGTTGCTGCTATGAAACATTTCTGAGCAAAAGACATTCAAACATTTCTTTTCAATGTACCTCTCCCCAGTATCTGGTCACTGCTTTCCATGGAGAAATCAGCTCTCCCGTGCCCTCATTGTTCATTCTGTAGAACAGCAATACAGATAAGGATAAAAGGCAGACAGAAACTAGGAACATGAGCTGGCAGGAAAAGCAGTGTGTGATGTCTTTCTGTGCGTGAACAAAACCAGTGTAAGCATGCTTCTCCCTCTTTTGTTTTGTTTGCTTTGGTTTCAATAGATTTTCTCTTTTACTTACTGAAAAAATGATTATTATTTCTTTTTCTCTTAGATTCTCGGACTCACCTTTGCAATGACCATGTATTGTCAGGTAGTCAAGGCAGACACCTACTGTGCATAGATGCCATTCCCAGTCTTTTTGCTTCTCCTCCAAAGGACACAGGAGAAAACTCCTTCATGCTCATTCTTCTGACCTTTTTTTTCCCCCCTTTGTATTATAAACTGTGTATATTGCTATCTTTCTGGAGATTTTGTGAATCACCCCATTTTATTGAAGGAGGAAGAAAAGAAAGAATCAGTACTTGAACTGGCACAGGTAAGAAGCAGCCTTGTCTATGAACAGAAGAAAATCTGCAAACACCGAGGGTTCCTTTCCTGTGGCCTATGGCAAAGCAAAGGGAGGCTGCTGATGAGGGGCTCATCTGCAAACCAGCGTTAGGAAAAGACTGCACTGACACAACCTCTGTGAAACCTGCCAGGTCGCCTTCCAGCATTTCACAGTCTGGAAGAGAAGGTGTAGAAAATGTTCTTCAGCACAGAAGGAAGGTACAGAGTAGCTCGCGCTGGATGCAGGTGTAATTTTACTACAGTTTGCACACAGCTAAAATGTCAAGAGCAAGCAGCCTTTGCTCCAAGTCTCTCGAGATGATTTTGTAGCCAGGATCATCTGCAGAAATATGTTCTTTTAAAGGAGTATTTTTAATTTCATGTGCTGCAAAGTCAGGCTTTTAATCTGAATCTGAATCTGGCTGTTAAGAGAAAACAATATTGAACAGTTATTAATTGCCAGTGGCATATAGGTGATAGTTGACTGAATATGTAATATATGGTAGATTCATGTACACACACTGTTCTGAAAGGAGGTGAAAATAACCAGCATCTAATCTCACAAAGTGGGAACCTTTCTATCCCATTTCACATTCCAACTTAAATAACCAGGAAGGACTTATTGTAGGAGGCACTATCGTTTATACCTTTGGGAAACAAGTAATTACTTTCGGCTGTATCTTCATTTCAGTAAACAACTTGTGAGTGGGCTCCTCAGTCATTCTACTATGATTTTATTCTTTATCATCTCTGTTTCAAGTTAGCCTGCCAAAAAATATCACTCATTTCCATGCCTGAAGATTTGTACTATGCTGTCAGCTGTTCCTTCTCTAAATGTCACCATTTCATTAATTTACTCTGGAAAAATCATCATCTGCAGGTATGATAGAGTTCTCCTTGCTAAGAATCTTTGCACATTGCTCATTTTTCCAAGAGTTATTATGACGTGGGGTGTTTTTATGCTTAGCAGTTTTTTTTTCAGCTGTGTGCTTGCAACAGCCAAGGCACATCAGTCTTTGTTAGAACTGAAGTCATCTCACATTTGTGCTTTTCATACCCATCTTCCTCCTCCTGGCTTCAAAGGCTGTTGGCTACAAAACGCCCACATGTTATGAGCCAACCACAGTGCCCTGTTCTCACAGAAAGCACAGTGCATCCATTCTTACTGGGCCAGAGTAGAAGCATACCTCAAGCTCAGGCAAACAAGTTAACCTGTACCTTCAGTGCTTACAACAGCAGGTCTCAGTCACAAGTGACATTTAGCTTACCTTGATTCAAGGCAATTTCCAGCAATAATGCTGGCCTTGCCAACCTGCGGTATTGAACACCTCCTTACCACCAGCAGTAACCCTCCTCTGGACCTGCACCACTGATGAGTCTGACTCTCACTTATGCCCCCTTTCATGCATCAGCCCCTGCAGCACAGGATATTTCGCTGTGCAAAATAGAGTGAAAGTAATGCACTACTTGTGTATATGTTATGTGGCTTCCTAATCACATGCTATCATAGCAGCCTCACTGCTAGTAAAGGCTTTTATTATGATGCCAGCAAGCCAGAAATGTTAACAGAGCACAACCTGTGACTGAAGCTAAACAGTGAGTATCCCAGTGAGTACACAGACAATCTGTGCCTTGAGCAAGACTTACTTGTGGAGTTGTAATCACAACAGGCTTGATGCTCTCTGCTTCTTGAGCCCAGGCTGGCCTGTCAACAGTTGCACTCTTGGAGCAATGGAGTTGTCTCCTTTCCTTTCTCTCTCATTTTTCTTAACTGCAGAGAAACAATTGTAGCCTAGATGAACCATGTGTGAGTTTTTCCCATGATTCTTAGTTTGTACTCACTGTTTGTTTCTGCTGACAGCGCTCAGTTTCCAGCACTGAAAAGCAGCGTAACAGAATGATGAACACATTAATAAAACAAGGATTTTTTTAAAGAAAGATAAAAGTAGACAAGTCTATCTGTAGTGATCCCAGCCATTAAAAATTAACAGATTGACAGCAGGCCCGATGGCTCAGCTGGTAAGAGCAAACCCTTGTGCAACAGAGCTTCTGCAGAGGGCAGTGCTCATCAGTTTGCCTGATGGTGGTGCAGGGAGAAGACATCACAGGCCTCACGCTGTGAGACTCCCAATAATGCATGCCAAACTCTTAGAGCAGACTGCTAGGCAGACTTTGAGCTACACCTACAGAAATAAAAACACAAAAAGAGAAACAGAGAAGACACATTGCATTTTCTGGTTCCCTCTAATCGTGTGCCACACTTTAGGCATCCTTGCAACAAGACGAACTGCCTCATTTTTCAGAAACATGTACCTACAGACAGTATGAACGGCATTCACTTTGTAAATCCCATTGCAACAGCAGCACCTACTGAAAAACAAAACCAAAACTCACTGCCAGCAGAGGTGCTTGAGCAACTTATCACTAGTTTGAACTGGACTGTTTTCTATATTTGATGTTATTAACTCTCTTCATACAGGCCTAGCAGATGTTATGGTGCTTAAAGCATTACCAGCACAATCCAATTTCAGACTTATGAACATACTGACTATAACGAGCCTCAGCTTTTTCAGATTTCTTTTCAAGAGCATTACATCCTTTTCCTCCTGATGAGGTCAAACTGTTTGGTGATGTGTAACAGCAGCTATTTTTTATTTTTCTTCTAAAAAGCAAAACCAGATTGTTCCATATTATGTATAAAAGTTGACATTGAACTGGTTGATTATAATTACCTTGTAGTACATAATGCCTGTTTAAAAGAGTGCTCATAGTACATTTATGCATAGTAACACAGAAGTCATTCCAGTTGCTTCCTTTTGTGTTTTTGTCACTTTCATAGTAAGGTCTTTTATATTACTTGCACTTGTTTTTAAATGTGAAGGAGGACTCGAGACATTTAAAGACACAACCAAAGGCAACAAAGAACACAAGGCAGAGAACTCCTCATTTAAACTCCTTGCTCTTTCTGCTTAATAACAAGATGTGAAGGCATAGGGTGCACAGCTGGACCTACTGAATGCAGCAAGACCAGGATTTAGCTTTTAGAGTCAGTCCAAAATAATTCTGGATTTTCATCTTCATAATTATGAGAAATATATATATATATATTTAAGAAAATGTTTTTTATTTTCCTGCACAGCAACTGTCAGCAGCAGCCAAATCGTATTGCTTGTACCACAGAATTATTTAGCTCTAACATATTATAATGCACAATCACTGACGTTCACTCCAGTTTGTGTTCTATGAGTATTCCTTTACTCCTCCCCCTCAAATCACATCAACTCGTACAGGTTTATGCTTCCATTTAATAATTACCATTTGAATGCAGCATTGTATGTATGATTTGTAAAACAAAGAGAGGAAGAAACTCAATCGGAGTTGTACAAATACATTTTCCAGCATCAGCAGTCTGGCTGCAGTGTGAATCCACCCAGCCCCTCACTGCTCACAAGCTGATCTCCATTTACCCATTAGAGTCCTTCCTGCACGTGGCTTCAGGCTGCTTGCTCCCCCATTCATAGGCAGGACAGGAGGTTGTCAGCATGGAAGAAGTTAATGCCCTTCACTTACCACTGGGCTTCATTGCTGTGCTCGATAGAAATGTGGCACCGAAGGTAAGCAGGAAAAAATAAAAGCATTGATTGTGGCATTTATTTTAAAACCCAACTTGTTATTAACTTTGTCCACAAGGATTTGTGCTACGTGTGAATGATCTTCATAGCTACTTAGGAAATTCATAGTAAGAAAACAAGTCAGGACTCGCTATGGGAAATTGTGTTTGGATTCCATTGTGAATTCTTAGATTGTCACCCGTATCCTACCACAGCGGGCAGATCTCAGCTCCTTGGGTTTTGTCACTGCAACTATTATACATTATATACAACTATACATTTTTGTGCATTCATATACAGAACAAAATTGAAAATATACATTTTATTTTTAAAAAAACTATTAAATATTCTTTAAACTTTACAACAGAACGTCTTTTGTATTCTTTTTAAGGAACTGGGCTGCCAGCTCTATGAGTACCCGCATACCCAAAGATGTGCCAGCACATGCACTGTACCTGATTAAAAAAAAAGCAGCATACTTCTTTTTGTCATTTCTCATTACCCATCTTTGATTGGATCTCTCCTTCCTTATTGATTTTTTCTTTATTTACGCAGCTCACCCATTGCCAGGTAAATTTATGCTCCCTTCTGTTTCCTCTTAAGGACAACCTGAAATTATGCGGTAGTCAATGCAGGTAACTCTTCAGAAAATATTGGGGGATGGGTTTAATAATGTAACAAAAAGCCGTACACCCTAATCCAGTTGTTATGTGTAGAGCTAATCCGTCACTGATAAATCTGAAAGCGAATACCTTCTCTTCTGCTGAGGTAGTTGCTCACATTCAGAAATGACGTAGGAAAACAGAGGAAATTAACACCAGACAGTGTTAAAATAGAACATCAGGGACTCCTGCTCCTGATCTCCTGTGTCAGATCAAAAGGAGTTCTGCTTAGCCAAGTATCTTGTCTGACACTGCCTTTTCGATTTATTGCACCCTTCAGACACATTCACAGGTGAGCTTGCCTCTAAATTCAGTGCCTTCTGAGCAACACGGACAGACTAATGAGAGGGTAGATAGACACGGTGTGAAAATGGAGAACCAGAGAGCTTAGAGATTGTTGCAGGGAACCTCATAAAGTTGGCAGACATTTCTTCTGCCCCCAGGTCAGTAGCAGGCCTGCATTCCTTGACTCCCTTCATCCTGTTAAGTGTACCACTAGATGGTCTCACTGACCACATCTGTAGTCCCTCTCTGAACTCTGAGAAGATTTCCACTTCAGTCTTATATTGTAATGATGAATTTCACTATTTCATCTTGCTATATATGTTAAAGGCAAACAAAAAAACACACACCAAAAAACAAAAAAACTGTCACCTATATATTTCAAATGCATTGCCTTTCAATTTCATGTAGTCACCACTGGGTCTACACTTCAGAAATGCTGAAGTATAATTTCAGCAATATTATGGAAATTTATGGGCAAAGAGCAGTTCTATCACCTTTATAGCCTAATTTGTTTCCCCACTAAGGCTGTAACCTGGGAAATATAGATTACTATTGATTTTCAGGATCCCATTGCTTCAAAACTCAAAGTCCAGTATACCTTCCCAGCAGCCATCCTACTTCAGCTGTCTTTGCTTTCTGAACTACGCAGCAGCACAGACAGGTGTTTCTGTTTCAATTGGCAACAAGCTGACATTTCAGCTGACATCCTGCTTCTTTCTCTCAGATGTACTTCACACAACCCAGGAATGTCAGGTTTTGCTGATGATGCTCACTGTGTAGATGGAGTACTTTCTGTCCGCATGGCACTGTGGCTACAAAAGGAAACATGCTAAAGGTAGCAAATATAACAAAAGCTTCCAAAGTGCCTTACGGGCAGCCTATAAAGACTTCATCCCAACATTTGGCTTGAGACATCTAAAGTACAAAATACAGAGCCCTGCATGTGTCTTACTTTCTGGTATGTTAAAAAAGATAAAGAATCTACCAGTAGTAACTTACCCAGCAACTGCAGTTTGAAAGGCTGTTCCCAAACAATGAATCCATAAGTCATTTTACCCAAGGCCTTGCTCTTTTTCTAAATAAAACTCCTTATAGAAACAGGTATGTTGTTCTGTTCACTAGAAATTGTGATTTTTGTTAACTTGTCCAAACCCCTTAGTTTACATTCCCTCAAATAGCCAGATGCAAGTGGGAGAGCAATGTGGGGTTCTTGAAAACTGCCTCACAGTGAATGTTTCTTTAGCAAAGAAATGTCCAATCCACTGAAACTGTTTCTACTGAAGTTGTTTGGGCAAAACATTTTGTTATGGCAGAGCTGCTTAACACCAACTTCCCTGTACCAGTGCTTTAAGGAATAATTTGAAAGCATGCAATATAAAATTCCCACTTAGTTTCCACAGGACTATTACAGGATGTGGTTTAAATCACAGACAACAAATGAAAATATACAGTTGTATAAATCTACATGATACAATGCAAATTTTGTACAAGAGACAGCATAAAAAGCAATTATTAACATGTATTGACTATGTATTTTATTTTCCATATCGGCAGTGAGAAAAGTTTCAGGGGTAGAGTATTCATCCTGAAGATAAATTACATCAGACATAAAGGGATTTCAGGAACTGGCTTGTGAAAGTCTATTCAGATGCACCTCACCTCCTTCCTCCACAGAGGTCTTTCCTCAGCGTTAATGATGAACATGATTAGACAATTCTGATAGAACACAAGATACTGAGATCAGCCTCAGCTCAGAAACATTCCTTTTACTGTATTGAAAAGCTCACCTGCAACCACACAATACTGAGGGGATGAGCAGTGTAGTCATCCCCATGTTTTTCCTTATTGCAAAGCTAACTGTGCCAGGTAACTTCTACCCCAAAAAATGCACCAAAAACCCTACACTGATATCCCACTGAGCTTTCATTTCTGAAGGAACTGAACTCTCCCCTCCTGCCAAGGAACTTCATGTTATTTGCAGACTTAGTTAAGACGAAGCATTTGCAAGTTCTTTAGGAAAACAGTGTTTCAGCATGGAGCTGGTTGTGGTGCTTTCTTGGAAGCTCCCCTCTTTCCCTCAGTGTACCTATACCAGATTGCTTATGACAGCCCAGGACAACATATTTCTTTATAATCCTCAGGACATCACACAGCCTTCCTCCCTCACCATCAATTGCTACTGGTTTGCAACTGCAGGAACTCTACCTGAAAGTGACACTGGCATTAGATGAGTAAGGAGGCTGTGTGGGGCTACAAGAAGGGAAGGTATGTTGGGTAAATTCTTAACACTATGAGCTCAGCTGCAGGAACTTGACAATATGTTAGAAAGAGAAACAGAAATGTTCCCCCCCTCAAAAGTCAGAAGTACTTTGGCTGTTCTGGTGAGCAGCTAAGTTGTGTTACTTGGCCTTTCAAGAACAGAGATGCCCCTAAACCTCATATTTGAAAGTAGTCCTACGTTCTGGGGAAGAACAGAAACTGTGAACTCAGACCTGTGTGTAACTGAAGGCACTTGGGATTTACAAATGCAAGTACAAGAGTGCATAAATTGAATTAATATGTCATATAATTACCCACTCGCTTTCCCTAAACTAAATAACTTACCAGCTTGGAAGTACAACTTGTTGTCATGGAGCCTGCTTGATATTTGGTGCTAATAAAAATTGAAGTTTTAAATTTCTGTCCTGTGAAGTCCGTGCATTCAAGTTCTTCACTATTAATCACCTTCTTACATCCAACTGTGCACCACAGATGGCTAATGCGATGTGGTACATTCTCCACTAGCAAAACAATCTTTGAAGTAAGTCCTCACATGTTTAAAAGAATTGTTATCACGTGAAAAACTGGCATAATTAAAACCTTAGAGGAGATCACCCATGCTGATGGAATCAAGAGTTAATGTTCATTCAAGCAATACACATATGTACCCTCTTCTCAGAATCAGAATATTCCAGTGCAAGCAATCTTTGTTTTTAAAGGATGATGCAGGACTCCAGTTTATCCAGATGTTTATGTTTGCACCAAGGAAGGCAGGGAAGAAAAGGGACACTAAAAATGACAGATATTGAAAAACAAACAAACAAACCACAGATGCAAAATATGGGAGGAATTTGGAAACAACCAGAAGAGCTGGGTATGTAACTGTAGGCACCTGAGCAGAGTTTTTCCTTACCATAAGGCACAACAGAGCAGCATCTCATGAAATACATGGTAAACCCTTTCACAATAAACACTCTTCTTCCAAAAAGATGCTCCCAGAACTGAATCACAGCCACAGTACACATACAGTAAGTCCCTCTACAAACCATCCCATCCAAACCGTGTGATTTAGCAGACTGAGAAGTTCTGAGTTTTGTGTGAACGTGCAGGTGGTGGATCCTTGTCTGTAGATGCCATAAGTCAGATCTATGTGAGAAAAGCTATGATGCCTCACTGATGCTACAGCCAGAGGCAATCAGCTGATCCCTGGGTACAGTCTTACCAGCTCAGTCAGTCATGCAGGTTACTTCCTAGCAGAGACACCACAGCTGATATTGTCACCCAAGAAAGGAAAGCAGTCACCAACCCCATCCTGTGTATACAAGGTCAGAAGTACGCAAGTAAGCGTTCAGTGCTGTTTTCTCACCTTTTTTCTTTGATCCTGCTGTCGTTCCAGCTGCTTGTTTGTCCTCTTCCAGGGCTCTGACAGCAGTTCCATCACCTCCCCTCCCTGATGCTTTATGTTCACAGAGCTTAGGAAAGGGCCTGGATGATAAAAACAGTTACAAGGAGTAAAGAAACTGATTTCTCTTATCTCCTCGAGCCTTCAGTACTGCCGACATCCCAGGAGATCAGTGTATGGAGAAGTGAAGGTGAATTTATACATAGTTTAAACATCTGAAAACTGCTGAGATCCATGACATTCTGGGGACTCAACACATGACAGCTGACACATCGCTGGCTCTCATGGAGCACAGTGTCCTGCAAGTCATGTGGTTTCTTAACATCAGTGCAATTACACAAAATGTCAGGGTGTTCACACAACCAGATGTAGCACCCAGTAGCTGAGTGCCCCACTGCCTTATTTACAAGAAGCTCTTATTAGGCACAAACACAAATTCGGGACAACACAGCTCCAATGATGCAAGCTTAGTTCATTTTCATTTTCATCCAGTGACCTCTCAATGAAAATTAGTGATTCCCTGAGAGTTTTATAGCGTGAAGTGGCAAATTAAATTGAAATTGAGATAATCCCCAGAAATGTGTACACAAGTAAAGCAACTCTAAGTCCAGATGCATTTCAGACTGGCAGGTTCTTGTATAAATAAAAAAAAGTAATCTTCTTCAATGAAGGTGTTCTCAAGCCTTTCAATTTCCTGAATACATCCACAAATAAATCACGTTGTGTCTACACTATCATCTGCAGTGGGACCACTCAGATCTCTATCAGCGAATGAATTAATATTGGAATGTATTATGTGAACCAGAAGCACCACTGAAGTTCCCAGACAGGAGTTAAAATAAAAAGCAGTTGTGTGAGGCAGCTGTTTTCTCATCTCATCTACTGATGGCACACAGCTCAACGTAGTTTTTATTTCAGTATTTCCACATAGCAACATTTGCTTGTGTGAAAGCTTACACAACATCTTGGTTCATGTGAGAAAGTTGCAGAGCAACTCTTTTATTTCTTTTTTTTTTTTTTTTTTACCAGTTTGGGTTAAATTGTTCCAGTGGAAACAATGTAATAAATGAAAACCCTGAAGGAATGACATTCTGCATATACAGATACATAAACACGGAATTTAAGCCCCAGGAATGAAAGCAGATTTGTCGGCAGGAAAGGTTGTGCTGCAGTTTCATTTATGTCTTCAATACAATTTCTGAAGCAGAGAATGTGATGATTCCCCAGGGAAATTGCACAACCACAATGCCTAAGCATATTTAAAGATTATCATTCAGGGCTTTAAAATCCAACTCTGTTTCCATTAATCCACTGAGCTGCCGGCCCAATCTCACATTGGCAGGCTTGCTCACTCTTTAACAATAGAAAGCTTATTAAATATTAAGGTCTTAATCTTAAGTACTTCTGCATGTCTGAGAATAGTGCACAGGAAATAAACATTTTCCAAGTAACAAAATATATATAAGGGGTGGTATTAGATGAAGGTGGGTGTCCCCACACTGGCAGAACTGTGCAATAAATCCATTTGCATTAAAGCAGCCGGCCTGTCCCCACAGCCACGTTCTCCCCTCCTTGTCTAGACACTGGGTTCACTGCCTTACCTCGAAGGACACACTTCTCTCCTGTCTTGAAATGCCAGCACAGCACCAAGAACGAGGTTAGTGGAAGGATTCAATGCACTCTTCCCACCCTCAGGACAGTTTCAGATAGCAAACCGTGGTCAGACGAGCAATACACCCACAGGGTCACAATGTGGATATTGCCAGAAATGAAAGAAAGAGGAGCTTAGAGTCTGTGTGTATGCACGCAAACTCAGGTCAGTCAAGTCCAAAATACTGCATTTAGTGCTGAGTCATTGGAGGAACACAGTTACCATTTTCTAGGAAGAAATTCTGCAGCTCTTGCATTACAGTGAGGAGGCAGTGAGAGTTAGAAAACACACAGGGCTTCAAAACCCTTGGCAGGGATAATACAGTATGCAGGCATACAATGTAAGTCATTCTTTACTGCAAGTCAATCCCTTTATTAACAAGGGATTACAATCACAGCATTTGGTATCATTTGCACAAGTACAATTCACGTATTAACTCCTATATATACAAAACTCAATTCCACAATCAGCTCTTACAGAGCACTTTGCCAAGGCTTTTACATATAAGACTGTCAATACATCAGATTTAAATATCCCAAGGTGTCCTGGATGACTGCAGGGCGCAGCCATTTGCAAGACCCCAGAGGAATGTGGTTTCTTCATTTACCCAGAACTCAGCAATCTTTGCCCTTCTGCCAGCAGCCTGTACAGCCACGCAGACTGCAGGGAAATGCAAGGTCTGGGAAGCGACCAGTGTGAAACCAAGGCAATATTCTGATTCTTTTCTAAGACTGAAAGGCCACTCCTTTAAACAATTGCAGATTTGGTAATGAAATGATTCCCCCGGTAATCCTATCAGTCCTTTGTATGTGCACCAGCTCAGCTTGTTTACGCTTTACTTCATACTTGGCTATCTGTTTTATAATAAGATGCCTTTAGCAGTACTCACTGTAGGTGCTTACAAATACTCCTTTATGTGGAAAATTAACAAACCCAAACAATGGAATCATTTTAATGGACTTAAGTTACACAATAGTTTGAAAGAAAATAAGGTGTTACTTACAGAAGCACAGGAAGTAATTATTCAGATAATGTGCAGAACAATCTATGGGACATTAAATAAAAATAAGCATTTCAGCTCCCTTCTAAATACATTCTTTATAATCTCTTAATAGGTAAGACAAATTTGCCTTTGCCATAAATTCTACTCACCCTAACACAAAGCTTGGCAGATTTATCATAATTTAATTTCCTTCCTTATCCTTCTTCATTCTTAAAGTTTAATTGAACATTGGCAGAAATGAGCTCAAATTAAGCAGAGAGCAACCATGATTATGCATGGATGTTTACCAAGCCTCTGCACCAAATACTCCTGGAAATAAAAGGGTCTCCTTCTCCAAAGCATTACTGCTCCTCAGACCAACATTTGCCTTTTCAGATAGACCATACGTATATGGTACACGAGCCATGACAGGGATTGCAAACACGATGTACTTTGTAAGGCGTACTCTAACCAACAACACTGTACAGTTGTTTAACTTTGTGCAAATAATCAGCCTCACCTCCACATTCCTAAATAATTTCTGATGCCCATTTTCAATAGCAGTGGAAAAGGACACGGCACAAATAACTTCAGAACTGAGCCAGACATCCCTCCTCAGGGCGATGCATGTTGGATGCTTGTATGAATGCTGCCTTGCAGCTGAACATCAGGAATTTGGCAGTCTGACAGTAAAGTTTTACAGTGAAAGAACAGCGTGGGATGAAGAGATGCCCTTAAGGAAACTGAGAGCTTTACAGGTGCCTCTCACTTCCAGTTCAGCTCTCCCAGTCCAATAGAACTCCATCAAAAATGCAAAAAAGCTTCCATGTGCAGTGAGTCATGCTGCTGCTTTGCTTCACTCATGCTTGCTGTCACTGTGGGTAATATCTCCCTGCTATTGCAATGAAACCACCCAAATTTAAGTGCCTGACACCTGCACTGTCAAACTCTTCTCACAAAGAAAAGATTTTATTATTTTGTGTTTATTCTGAAACTAGAAGTAAATTCTTTCAAATGTGACTGTTTACTTCCCTGTAACAGAAATACTAAGTCACAGCCTGAAGCAGTGATTGAGCACCTGGTAGGAAGGCAGGGCAAAGCCAAAGGAGTTCAGGTGTATGCAGTACACCTGAGTGACAGGAAGGAGTGGAGTCAGGATCCACCCCTTCCCAGACTTCATTTAAGGGCTGGCAGTAGAGGCAGGCACCTTGTGCTGAAGATTCCTGTATACTGGAGGCCTTCTAAGGGTAAGCAGCTTCTTTTCTTTATTTCTGCACTTATGGCTGCTGTGTTTGGGCTTATCCTCATTTGCTGCAGCCTGGTACTTTTGCTTCTTTGCTGTAATTGCCATGCTTTCCATTGCCATTGCAGAATGGCCCCAAATGAGTGATTTGATGCTACTAATGGAAGTGCCCTTAAAAAGGGAAAGGAATGGATGTTATCATGAAAGCAGCAGGATCTATGAAAACTAGCTGAGCTACACAAATGCACAGTATAGCTGTGTGCTCAGAAATGCTCTCCTTTTCATCACATAGAACCATTTGCTGTTCTGCCCTTCCAAACAATGCTTACATATGTGATACAGGAAGGGTGGAAGGCACTGTTACTACTTTTGGTTTCTCCCATTCCCACTTTTTCAACACAACTGCAGGAGATGGAGCTAGATCATGTTTTCATTTGAAATTCATTAAAAGAATGGCAATCAGACTGCAGCTGCACTGCTAAGAATCTGTTTTAATTATAAGCAACAATAAAAATCCAAGAACACAAATAGGCTCCAGGCACACAAGTCACTGGGAAAGGTGGACATGGAGTCTTTAAGCAGTGACAGTGCCTGAACTGCAGCAATGCCCAAACACCAGGAATGTCTGTGCCTTCACCTACAAACAAAAGGGCTTGGGACAGAAAGATAAGCAGTGGTTTGGCTTGGACACTTTGTATGCACATGCACACCCTGACCTTGTAGTGACTTTCAAAGACAGAAGTACATCCTCTGGAGCATGCTCTTAAGTGAGGTTAACAGCACAAGGTCAGCCATGCAAAAAGAATCAAGTATAACCTTCTCACTTTTTTTTTTAGTCTGAGTAAAATGTGGGCAATGACCAGGGCACTGGAAGAAGTGTTCAAATGCTGGGCTGGAGGGAAGATGCCTCACAGGAAGAAGTTTCCTTAATGGTATGTAGACAGAACTATATTACCCTCCTTTTAAAGTACATAAGTAACAACGTGGCTAGGAAATATGTAGTTCTTTGAAAAATATGGCTGCTGTCTTCAGCTTTTGGATTCACTGCAGCTATTAATTCTTCCCCCTGATGGTGCAAATCACTATTTCTGTTTATTCTTTCTAGATTTACTTGTCCCTATATTTACAAGTAAAGCTCTTTTCAGAGCTATTCTTCCTTAACCTGTGGTGCAGAGGGGAGGAACAGGAGCATGCTCAACTTGACCTCTGTGCACTCATGCGTGCACACACAGTGATTTGTTGTCAACAGAACATGAAGCTCTTCTTGAAGTATTGACAGTGCTTATGAGGAAGCACCTGCTTTGCTCTGGTTTCTGATGACTCCACAGTAAGGGCTGGTCAGCAGGTAAAGGGATAGAGAGATGGAAGCCTTGGCTCTGTCTGACTTTGTGACAGACTTGCTATGTGACAGTGAAAAAGTTATTTTTTTACTTGTTTTCTTTCCATCATTTGTCTGTCCTGTTGAAAGCTGTGCTCTCTTTGGAACTCCATTCTCTTCCAGCAATTTGTGGATCTCCTTTTTTCTGCTTTGGGAACCTTACCTGTGCTTTCAAAGCAGTTGTGATTCCCAGCAACCCAAAGCTCCTGAGTTCCTTGCCAGAGAAAGGGCAGGAGAGGAAGGTGGCTTCTCATCTACTTGATAAATGAGTTTAATACTGCACATGCTTGAAATTCAATTTATACACCAATATGCATATCTCAGAAGGCAATGAGTATTTCAATATTCATGTTGTGATCCACAAAATTGACTCAGTAACTTAATTCTCTGCCAAAAAGCACTGGGTGAAGTCATCAGAAGAGTAGCCTTAGTTTTTACAAATACACCAGCCAAGTATACAGCTTTGATTCTGCCAAAATATTTCGTATTCCTAGGTTCTGAGAAAGATGAGGCACAGGGAAGACCTCGAGAATGCAGAGGCTTGTAGCTCTTTGCTGTTCCTACAGGAGTGAGAAAAAGAGAAAGCATCTCTTCTGAAAGTGGTGGCTTAACTCCATTCTCTCTCTCATTTGTTTCAGACAGCCATGAGAGCTGTGCTGCCCTTTCCTGTCCTGTTCACCACTGTAAGAGATGCAGACAAATTCAACAGCAGTTGTTGACTGGAGAAGATGAAGAATTAAGTGAAACCCGAACGTTGCTCAAGTTAAATATTTGAGCACTCTGCATCAGAGCAAACAGGCAAGTCCTCACTCTCCTGGTGAAGATTAATATTCTCCGGCACTTTATTTAATTATATCTCTTATCAAAACAATAGATATAATCTTGTCACGTAAAAACCAAAACTCTTGAAGCTTACTACACATTCCCTCTTTTATCAGTCAGTATTCCCAAGTGCTAAAACAAATACCTAAAGGCACAGTTTAGCCCTTAGTACTTTAATATAGTCAATAAATGTCTGAAGTGGGCTTTCAAGACATGAGCTCAGTCAGCCTCCTCTGCACAAATGCATCCTTATGTCAACTACAATTTCAGGATTGATATGAATGAAGAAAGAAGGAATTAGATGGAATTTAAGATCCTGGCAAACTGCTTGCCATAGAAAGTCCATCTAAAACAATTCCAAACTAACAGCAAAAGCAATTTAATTTTAATAGAAAGTTGTGGGTTAAAATACATAAGCAGAATGCAAAAATCTGATACAGCAGACAACCATTTAGTGCTGTAATTCTGAAAGCTTCAATGAATAAAATACTTCTTGACGTTAATTCGAAATGATAGCACCAAGCTACCCAGACTCCAAAATACAATCTGCCTGCTTAAGCTGCATTTATTGTTGGGAAGCATGAGACAACATATTTGCAAAAAGGGGTACATGCCATTATTTGCATTTGTGGAACTTGAGTGAGTCACCCAATAATTTGAATTGGAAGGAACCTTTAAATCATCTGATCCAAATCCCCTGCCATGAACAGAGTCACCTATAGGTAGATCAGGTGCTCAGAGCTCTTTCCTGCCTGACTTTGAATGTTTCCAGGGACAGGACATCTACCACCTCTCTGAGGTGAATGCAGCCTGTGCCAGTGCCTTATGGCCCTTACTGTAAAAACAAAACAACAACAACAACAAAAAAAACCCAAACAATTTCTTAAATCCAGTATAAATCTCCCCTTCTTTATTTTAAAACCGTTTACCTGTATTGCAATAGACCTTGCTAAGGAGTCTGTCCTCTCCTTTCTTATAGCCAATCAATTACTCCAAACACACCTGCCTGGTCTATTACCAGCTGCAGCTTAAGTGCAGAACAAAGGGACTTGGACTTTCAGGTAGCCAAATACATCAGTTGTTTTAAAGAAAGCAAATAATCATTATTAGCAGAGTCTTTTCACAGAAGGACATGAAATAGCAGAGTTAAAATAATGCAAATTTCTTATGCAGAAACATGAGCTTCACCACCCTACCATAGAATCACTGTGTAACCACAGGGCAAAGGGAACCAGTTTGGCAAACAAAACATCAGAATTTCTCTCTCTGCTCCTCCACTGCAATTGCACAATGCTCCCAAGCACCTTTCCCCTAACTCCTACAGCACAAGGATGCAGATATTGCTGTTGATGGGTCTTCGTTTACTGATGTCTACAAGAGTAAAATAAGAGGATTTTTTTTCCCCCTCTAATATTTAATAGAGGTGAAAACAGATATATTCAATCCTAAGAGATTTCTTAAGTTGGGCAGACACTGCACATTTGCTGTTTCCAGTCACAGACCTATTCTTTGTAAGTAGAAAGAGCACACACCAAAGGATCTGGCACACTGGAGGAGACAAGAGACCTCATTGAAATGCCTACCCAGGCCATTTCTAAATGCAGGTTCTAAGGAAGAATAGAAAAGGAAACTAATGATTAGCAAAAGTTATTGATGTCCTTAAAGTTTAAGGGTTCTTCTTTGGGGTGGTTGAGCTTCTATAATACATCCAAGCACATGAAATAAGGGAAAACAATATACTTGGTCTTACCTTTCTGAGCAGGATGAGAAGCAGAGGTAACTGTGATGTCCTGGTGTTACATAGTGGAGTAAACGGTGAATGTCAAAATCTTCTGACTTACACTCATTCTCCTCTGTCCTTCAAGGAAGGTAAAGTTTATCACTCAAGCAATCCTTCATGTAGCAAGATTGTCACAGCAAAAAATGAGAGAACTGGAACATTCTCTAATCTACTGTGACTGCACATGCAAAAAAATACAACCATCCTGCCTGGCTGATACCAAGTCACTGATTCCAGAATCAAAAGCACACAGTCTACTACTGGAAAGTCTATGGTTTCCTGCCACCACATCACACCTGTTGCAATTAGCTGCTTCACGTGAATGTAATTAGGAAAGCTGGAAAGTTTCTAGAAAATCAATATGCTGCTGGTGTACACTGAGCACAAGCTCCCTTAACGACCTTCAAAGCAACATGTGTGCATATGATGCAATTCTGCTCCCACTTGAGAAGTTGTACGTAGAAGGGCAGCTTTTAGTTTATTTCATGCTTTGCCTTCCCACACCAGGTAAGTGACAAATCTTAACTTATTTAAACTCCACATCATGGATGGATCAAATGTGATAACCTTTGTGCCTCATGGAAGCAACTCTCAAGTAGCCCTTTGCTCTGCTTTCAGCAGCTGACATGGAGAATGTAAAATTGTTTTCAATTCTGAGTCTCGAACTCCATCCACTTATTTTTTTAATTACAATTATAATTCATAATAACGTTCTTGTTCCAAAGTAATACGTGTAACGACAGATTTCCAGCTTTTAATCTCAAATGCTAACATGTGATAAATGACCTTATTTATTTTAGCAACATTTTGAATAACCAATGTTAATCAAATTCTGTTTTGTTCTAACCCCACAAAGTAAAACATGGGGAAATGGCCAGATGTAAGAAAGCTCAGCTTGGCATCAGCTATGTAATTGATACTGTTCACTGTACCTGAGATCTTGCTGAAACATATGGAAATTTGTTCCTACAACAGGATCAGGTTACAGAGCACAGTTTTTTGTATTCTTACTAGTACTTTAGAAAACTGAATGGTAGAATATTCTGTAGGAATGTGTTTATTTCAGTTTTACTACTTGCTACGTTATTTTTGCCGCTTTAACAGGAACACCAGATATTTCTCCCCATCGTACTTTGATTTTTTTTAAGTAAGTCCAATATCTCTGGCCCTGCAAGTACTTCATTTAAGAAGTATTTGCTTCTAAGGAGGAACAGGCATAATTTTTTTTCCCCGCTTTACTGAAAAATGTCTCAGTATACCACAAAGCAGTGCTTTTTGTTCTTTTTGAAGCACAGAAATGAAAGTCTATTGCCCAGCACTGTGGTCCTTACAGCACTGCCACCATAGCACTCTCACCCATTTCTGCCCTTTGCTCAGCTTGTTCCCCTTGTCAGAAGGCACAAAAACAAATGCCCTACAGAGCCCACCTTTGTACCAGTGTTGTCAACTCACAGAAGCGGTGAGGTGTAGATTTCAAGAGAAACCTGCCTTCATCATGGGTCACCGGTAGTACACAGCTTTTTTGCATTCTGTGATACCTAAACAAACAGGTAGTTGACACTTCCACACATAGAGAAATTAAGCGATCACACGATAAATCCATTAGAAGCAAGTCTTCATTCATTCTGGAGTTCAAGTAAATGCTGCCTAGTATTCACTTTATTTTCTGATAACTTCATGCTAAAGAACTATGCTTACTTTGTTTCTTTTTAACTGTTATTTTTAAAGGAACAAGTATGTTTTACCTTTAGAGACAAAAAGGCAAAATCCTTGGCCTCATACTATGAATTGCTCAAACTCACAATGTACTTCTCCTCTGGTATTTATTTTTCATTATATAGCAGGGTTAATTTGATCTTTCTGACACACAGATGTATTCATTCCATCTGTGAGGATGCTAAAGACAGTTATTTCTAGCAAAGCTGTACTCAAAGACTAACAGAACAGTTGAACTTCAGAGAGAATCATCATGAGACTGGAAAAAAAATGAAGAAAGAAGAGTGTCAAATTATGTATATCCTTTCTAGAGAGGAAACAATCAATAAAAATGAAATATTTTCTTCTTCCCCAAATCTTTCACTTTTAAAACCACTACCTACCAGCTAGTAGCTGGCAATGCATGCCATTTCAGATCTCAAACTCTTCTATTTGTAACTGATAATCTTTTTTTCTGAGACGTTCTGGTTCACTAATACCACTGAAAGTAGAAAAACAGCATAATAGAACTTAATTCTTGTGCAGATACCATTGCCAAAAGTGACTTTTAAATTGCTTTTGAACGAACCAGAAAGCTCAAGTTAATTGAACATGAGGATTCACGTAGCAAATTATCTCAGTACTAATGGTATGGAAGAAAGAAGCCTGATTAGTAAACCCTGCTGGATACTGCAATGTGAGAAGTCGAGAGATGCCAGAACTGAATCAGTGAGGTGAAGATCAATAGTTCTTTAATCAATGGTGGATTACAGTGGGATTTATTCCACTGAAACTAGCAGGGGCAGATAAATCCCCCGCTGAGATTAATTAATGGGAAGGGTGGATGCAAAGAGAAGGAGTGCAGTTATATTTGTGGCAGCTGTAAGTGGCAAGAAGAACGTCAGTGAGAGTACAGAGCTATTGCCTGGATCTCTGTTGGGGACCAGCAACACCCTCATCAAATTCCCACTACCTCCCCTTTCTTCCTTACAACAAAACACCTTGAAGCCTGTGTATTTCTACAAGCAGAAAACTGACAAAATAAAAAGCAGGGACAATCCTGGGGGGGGACAGGGCTGTTTTAAGCTAGTTAATAGCTTTTGAGTTAATATTAAAAAAAAAGTGTTTTATGTAGTCAAAAGCACCAATGTGTACAGGTAAATAATAACAGCTTTATTCAGAAAGATAGTGACCGTATTCACAGCACCTACTTAAATAAAGGTATTATCAGTGCTGCTGTAGTGTTCTCTAGGGGTTATCAGCATAATCCGTCATAACATGCATACTTTTCATTTCCATTGTAGCCTTTTGTGCTAAACACTACAGTTCCCACAAACTGATCACCAATGCATCATGTAATGGTGCTGAGTACTGAAAACTGAGACATTAAGCAGGCTAAGTAGAAGAGAGAAATAACAGAGCACCATTTCCTGCTTACAAAAATGATTTAGAAGCAAGTTGTGAATCAGAATTACTGTGATTTTGAACTACTTAAGGCATGTAGTAAAATGAATAAAACAAACAGTGTTAACAGCATAGTGTGTCAGTATTCAATCCTTTATCAGCCCGAGGGTAAGGTATCTAATTGCTGCCCTCCCGCTCATCCTCTTCATTTTATGTTGACTTACCTTATTAAGAAACAGCAGGTCGCAGAGAGTCCAGCAGATGTTAAATTTGCTGGACACAATCTGATTAATTTATTTGTTCAGTGAAATGATTAGCAGCAATTGTTTGAGAGGTCTCCACCTCAAACCCTGATCAGATGGTATCACTTTGTCCATTTCCTTTCTTGTAGGAAAAAAAAAAAATCTAGAAAATATTTTCAGTTGTAGTGTCATCCCAGTTGTGCAGGTCACTCTGTTTCTAAGCTCTGCGAATTCAGAAGCTTTCACATTTTTTTTCTCTGAACTTTATCAGAAACCAACAATCACATCTATGTGGCAAATCAAACAGTTATTTATTGGGAAAAAAATGCAAGTTTCATACAAATACAAAATAAATTACAAAAAAATGTATTCAAAATCACCTCTCCAGGATACTCTAATTGAAGGTGGAGTCTCAGTGAAGCAAAAGTCTTTCCCACATTATCTCTTACTTTAAAGCAGGTCATAAAAATAATCCAGGCCTTGTCCCAGTTCCCAGATGGATATACCAGTGTCCAATTCTTTTGCAAGCTCTAAGCGCAACTGGATGGACTAAGACAAAGACACATAAAGCAATTAGCTTTTAGTCAGAGGCATCAGGCACTTCTTGCTGCCATCTCTCTCTGCCATTAACAGACTTTAAAAATAACCATCCTTGAACTTCTGAAAAGCCCAATGTCTGTATTTCAAATTTTATCTGGCTAGCCAGCACTCATTCAGTAAGAGACAGTTCATTACATCGGTTAATTCAATGACCTAATGCACGATAACCAGCTAAATAGACAAAATGCCACCGAAATAAATCTGATTTATGAACTATGCAAAGAACTGTTCTAATTTAAGCTATCATTTCCCAATGTACAGAAGCTCTAACTCTTCCCAGAAATTTCCCAAAGGTAATATAAGACTTTATCACTGAAGACAATTAGAACGACCATCAAGATCTTGTACCTACCCTTGCCTTCTCGCAGGACGGAGTCATAATTTTTGTTATCAGAATTCTATTTTTAAGAGGATCTGGGAGATGAATTTTATAACATATCCTTATCTACACTACTGCCATTGATGTAGATTTGGTTTAGACACTGGTTTACAAGAGAAGTAACACTACAATTCATGTTCCATACTTCTCCCAGTTCAAACAATAAAAGCAATTGTTTTTCTTTGAGTCTTTTACTTTCAGGTTTTCTTACTTTGAAGGGCAGCACTGTTTGAGCAGCTCACACCACAGGGATGTCTTTAAAACTCAGTTCCACAGGAAACAGAACAAAATGTCAAGGTGTCATTAATACACCTACCAGGCCTGGTCTTCATGCCTGCCTTTAGCTAACCACAAACAAGTCAGTTTGAGCAGCTTAACCTACCCATGATTATGACATTGAAAAGGAGAACAAACACATTTGTGAGTGGGGAAATAAACCAAAATTCAGTGTTCCATTGACCATTTTGATCACCATAAAGTGAACAACTCTCTGATTCACCTCAGCATACAGTCTCTACATATTTCATTACGATCTTGAAACCTACAGAATTGCATGTTCTTGTTCAGGCTGGACTCTAGAAGGGTGAAATGCTAACGCAAGAGCAGAGAGAATGTAATTTGATAACATGCAGCACAATCTTTCTTTTTTCTGATAGATTTGCAGTGAAATTTCAAGGCAGATACTAGGAACAATATAGTTAGACATACCTAGAAAATCTAGAAATAGCTCACTAGGAATTAAGGCAAGTAACCATTTATCATGTATTCTGGTAACTACAGACTATTCTGTGGATTGAAACTGCATGTCCAGCCAAAGGACTTCAGTAAGGTCAAAGTTAATCAGAGGGCAAATTTTGTCAGTCTCTACTCTGACAATCCAGCACCTGTTAGTACATGAATTGTGTGTTCAGACTGCTCCTTTCTGAGCTCTAATTTGCCCTGGTGTCTCTTATCTCTAGACATGGCAAAGCTTTCAGAGATCCTCTGAACCCCATTATGCCGTTTATAGGGAAAAAAAATAATCTTGCACAGGAAGCCGAAGCCTTTTATCATAACAACTCCAACAGGGTGAATTCTTCCACAAAAGTCTAAACCCAGTTCAGTACTTTATAAAGCATCTCAATCATCCAAGTCAAGTAAATACTTCTTTTCTCTTACCACCCTAGGCCAGAAAAAGTCACACCTACCTTCAGTGTTGGATAGAAGACAGCGTGCTTTCCTCCTTTATTTCTAAAAAATAAAGGAAAATAAACAAATTGTCACAATTGCTTTAATAGAGTCTCATACAACTTTTAGCTGAAAAAAAAACAAACAGATTTATTCCTTCCAAAAAGGAGGAAACAAAGACAGTGCTTTAAGGAAGCTGCTGACTTTATTATGAAAAATATATTGCTTTTAAAAGTAAGATATGCTAGTATGTTCAATACCCAGGAATTAATACACTCATACCAAAAATAGAGACCACCTGCAATTTAGTGCCTTGTTTAAGATTTTTTACCCAGTGGCCATTTCATTCTGATGCTGAGAGAATGACTCTTTCTCTAATTAGACACTTTTGCCATCAGTTTCCATTCAGCCCACACTCGAAGTGGACGCTGCCTGGTAAAATTAGTCATCTTAAGCAAATGTGTACCTACCTGTACAGTGCACTTAGAGTCCATAGATTTCTGTAACTATTTGTAGTAATTAGTCTCTGCCCACTACTGTACTTTGCTTGAAGATTCCTAGTGTGATTTTTTAGCTATTGCAGACATGCAAGATTTCCAGGTGAGGTGCTTTACTATCGCTGCATATTCAGGCATTCCTGCTATTCCTATCCAAAATAATTGAACCTTCACAAAGCAAGGTGGTCACTGAAAAAGAGCTCCCTTAAATAAGCCTCCCCTGCAGTCAGCTCAGCCACTGCAGACATTCTGTGATGCACAACTGCCTGCCAGGCCAGGATAGCTGAAATTTAGAATGATTTTCTGATCCACTTTGTTTTAAGCATTGAAAACTCTTTCAGAAAGCCTGCAAACAACAATATCTCCAAAGACTGCCTTTCGAAGGCAAACAAGGTATTGCTACTGCTGTGCCTTCTCTTTTCCATGTCTTGTTTGGAAGAAGACATTTAGGAAATCCTTCAGGAATGAATCCCAAATATATGCCATTCAAACAGAGCCCTCAGATTTAGTCTTGAGAGCAAGCTGTCATCACATGGCCATTGTGCCTCCAACTGGATTTTGCATTAAAGATCAGTAAAACTAAGCATCTGGTTTATTTATCTTTAGTTAACATGAAAAATCTCTTAACTGTTTTATACAAAGCAACTGTGGAACAGGATACTGAAGAATTAAAAAGGAAAGAACACAGATTTCAGTCCTCTCAGGAAAATACAGAAAATAAATTGAAACACTGATGACCAGCAGGTAAATTTTTTTTTTCTGATAAGAAATGCATGTAGCTGAGGAGTTTACAAGGAAGGATAAAATCACAGGTTGAAAGAATCCTAGAACATTAATTATAAATATATAGGTAGGACAGGGCTTTTGTTGTTTTTTTTTCCTTGGGTTTAAAAATATTTCAATAGAAAAGGTATTTTTTAAAATGTGCTTACACTGCTGCTTTTTTCTTAAAGCAGCCCAAAATGCATTCCACTCATTTTCAGTGGTGTGCTCTCTTCATGTTGTCAATGCACTGGGTAGCATACAAGATAAAGTTTTGGAGCAAAACTAAGATCTTGTTTGCAGAATTTTACCATATTTTTTATGTTTGTGTAGAATATATGGCAAATTATTACTGAAGCTTAATAAGATTTTGCTGTTTGTTTGTCTGTTTGGAATGGATTTTTACTGGCATGATGAATTCTTGTCATTTAATGACAAATATATATATATATATAGCTATTAGTCTTTCTCTTCACACTCTTGAAAATCATTCCCAGTCCTTTTAACAACTTCTGTTACACACCTGATACTCCATAATATTCTCGATGATCCATTTCACATAGTGCAGGTCTGTTGCTGGCCAATCTAGTCAGCAGGACTTGTAAAGGCTCTCATATCCCACAGACTTTTTGGATGATTATATTTGGTTGATCATTGGTAAACACCCGACAGCTCACAGTACTCATTTCAGATGCACAGTGTAAATGGCACTCAGCAGATAATTTTGATGGATAACTTCTGAAGATATGACTCACCAGACCTCACTTCTGAAGACTGTTTTAGCTTGTATAATTTCATTAATCCTTCCCTGGTTTAATTTCCTTGCCTGAGGCATTCTTATACTCCAGTTCAGTGTTGACATACAGATCACAAGCATCAGAATTTCCATTTACTGATTTCAGTTGCATACTACAGCTAACTGGTAATTCATTGTGTACTGGGCCATGTCTTAGAATATTTGTAGAACAGTTAGTGAATAATTGTAACTCACTTTTTGTATTCAAAGTAGTGTTCAGCAATTTGTTCATCCCAGACAATCTTTGGTTTGTGCTCCTTCAAGGTTTCAATGTACCTACAAATTGAAAACACGGATATGGAATTAACTTCTTTTCTAAAAAGCAGTTATGAATTAAATAGCAGGCAGTCTTGAAAACACAGTTTTACTGTCAAACATTGTATCAAAATGTTCCTGATTACAAATGATTTTCTCAGCCACATTTCCAGTTTGTCATGTTCATGTATTTAAGGTTTTTTACTTATGCAGAGGAATTAACATTCATTAGTTAAGAAGATCTACAAAGACACAGGAAGATTATGCTTCAATGTTTCTATAGCCTAATTCTTACATGCCAAAGCACAGGAACTGAAGTCAGTCCTAGAGGCTAATTAAGGCGCTTCTTAATTTAAACTCACTATTATGTGAAAAAAGCTCCCCTATAAAAGGAACTTAGTTAATGTTCTAAGAATGAAATAAAAAATGTAAAGCTTATTTAAAAGGAAAATGTACTACTATGAAACCTTTAGAAAAATTATCTACACCACTCTGTTCTTGCCATTATTTTCTTGCAATGGACATTTTGAATGGGAGATAGTCTACCTCATTTCTAAGTGACTCAAACCAAAGACAGAAAATTACTTGTACACAAAGGCTGTGCAAGGAAACAGCATGGAATAGTTAGGATGGTCTAAGCTGGTGTGTCTGCAACTCTGATTGCACAACCAAAACAAACAGGTCTTGGTTTAACTTAACCAAGTATGCTTAGTCCACCTATGCCAGCTGTTATCATTATGCAACTCTACTGCTCCCCACTGGCTCATAGTCCCACTGGACAGAACAAATGAGAATTCAAAAGGAACATGTGATGAAGTACCTGCAAAGTCAGCCCTGGCAGAGAGGTAAATCTATGAGCAGCACATGGTTACGCCTACACATGGCTGCACATTTAGCTGACAAATAAAGCACTCAGAAGAAAGCATCTCAGAAAGTATGGCTGCTGTTCCTTTCTCAAGACAATTTTCTACCAATATACAAAAGACGGTATGACACTGAAATATGTTAAGAATAAAAACAGTGATCTGTTGTTCTTCTGAAGAAAATATTTAACTTCATGGAGAATGCTTTTATACCAAGAATGTAATGATCTTTTGTGACAAGAACACACATTCTAAGAAAACTTATCTTTAGACAAAATTTTAAACTAGGAATTATTTACAAATACTAAGATTTTTAATCATCAGGTGAACTTTGATGTTCTTTTTCTAGCTCATGTAAGCAAAACTGACTAGAACAGCAGGTCTCTAAGATGGAAAATCAGTCTCTTGCTCTCCTTCTAGTCAGTTAAACTATGTGAGCTCTGATGATGTGCAACTTGTCTTTTGTTTCTGGAGACTGTCATCTGTTCCTGCTGCAGCAAACCAGGCTTATCTGACACAGTACTAAACCTGAGTGAAACCATAAAAACCAACTATCCAGCTTGTAGAAGGTGTGTGTGCATGCTGTGCGCGTGTTGAATGGGAATAACCAGAAACTCAAAGGTAAAATGAGTTATGCACACACAGAAAAAACTAAACCAACATCAAGCTCAAATGCAATACAATAGCCTTAACTTGGTTATTAAACCTTGACTATAACAGGAACTGCATCTCCATAACTGTGCCCACAAATGGTTCTTATCCACAGCAACTGAAGTTTCAGACTGAACTAGGAAGGACCCATCTTTCCCTTTTTCAGACAGCTGTATTTCTTAATAAAAACCAAAAAAATATGCAAAAAGGTTGTATTTCAAAGCTCGTGAGCTTGGATTTCTGATGTAACACAAATCTAGAGAAACAACTACAAGACAGTATTCATGGTAGTACTACTATGAACATTCCTTATCTTGGTATGTATATTTCAAACAGCACTGAGCAGTCTCCCTGCTGATCTGTGTACATCAAGGTATTGCAAGAAAGGACAAATAACTTCCTTCAAATCAAGATTTTTTTTAGAGGAAATGTACATATATATGTATAATGTAGTACTAAGGGACATTGTTTAGGGGGCAATATTGGTGGCAGGTGGATAGTTGGAGATTATCTTAAAGGTCCTTTCCAACCTTAAATGATTCCATGACTCAATGGAGGCTTTTTGTTAGTGTTAGATTTCAACTACCACAACACTTTCACATTCTGGCTGTTCAGGCTTTATTTATAGCCTTCCTTTTGGTGTGAGAAAATGTCAAGGAAGAACATTATCTGGAGACATTTTAAGACTTCACATCTGAGTAAAGCCAGCATTGGTAGTGAGAGAAACAACTCTTTAAAAAGGTGCTTTTTTTTGCGGGTAGTGAGAGAACTAGAGAGATAGGGAATTGGCCAAGAGAAATTATTCAAAACCGATGATGGGCTGTCATAGTTCTGAATATGTCAAAAATAATTTTGTATTCAAATATTCCATTTTAGAGCTGCAGCAGAAAATACTGTAGCTTCCGTCTGAGTCTCAAGCTTCCTTTTTGGCCTTCCTGCTTTCTTTTTTAAAGAACCATTCTAAAGAATATCTGCAGAAATGCTGAATATATGAGAAGCCAGAGAATACCTTCAATGGTAATAAATGAAAACATAAAAGGGAAGAGAATGTGAAAAAGGACTACATAGATACTTTGCATTCTCCTTCCACTGACACCTAAGATTGCAGCTTGCAAATGGTAGAGAAATCTTGAAGTTTATTAATCTTTAGATATAAGCCTTTATAATAGCTTTGTGAGCATGCATAAATTCATGAAAAGGCTAGCTGTGGAGTCAGAAATTGCATAGCAGTATATGTACATATAAATACATAGTAATAAACAGTGTGAGGATCCAAACACACACACTGCTGAGTACTAAGTGTCAGTGACAGACTGAACAATAAGGCAAACTTCCACCAGACAGGACCCATAGGGATCCTAAGCATCCTTTTAGCCATTTCCTCTGAGCATTCAACACTTAGTAACAAAATATTTACTTACAGTGTGTAAGTTTGTGCATGTGCATGTTTATGTGTTTGAGGTTTTGACTCAAACTGACATATACAAGAAGAACACTTGAAAATCTCAAAGAAAACAAGAGATTTATTTCTGAACCATTAAATATTTCCCAGTCATTTTTTTTCCACGTGCATCAAGTTTGCATATATTTTCTATCAGAAATCTTTATTGTTCTGGCCACATCCGAAGTCTAAAGTATCTCTTTTGCCTCTATCCAAAGGGTACCTTCCTGTTAGGAAGCAGTTAACAGTAGAGTAGCTAACTACACTGGAACAAAGAACAGGATTCAGGCAACCTCATAGAAGTGAAAATGCAGATGAGAACTGAATGTAATTAGGCACATAGCTACAGAACAGCCCCTACTTCATCCTGTTTTAAGAAGTTCTGTTTGACTTCTAGCTGGAGGATTTATTTGCTTTTATCAACTCAGTACACAACTCAACTTGAAGTCCTCAATAAATACATGTCTTCATTTAGTTGGACTGCATTTGCACACTATAGCAGAAATGCTAAGTCACAGCCTGAAGCAGTGATGCAGCACCTGGTGGGAAGGCAGGGCCAACCCAGAAGAGCTCAGCTGTATGAAGCTGAGTGACTGGAAGGGGTGAAGCCAGGATCCACCCCTTCCCAGACCTAATTTAAGGGTTGGCAGTAGAGATAAAGGGCTCCTGCTGGAGTTCCCTGTGTACCTGAGGTCTTCTGAAGGTAAATAGCTACTTTTTTTTGTTTGTTTGTTTGTTTCTGTGTCCTTAGCTATTCACTGTGTAAGTTCTCACTTGCTGCAACCTAGGACTTGGCTACTCTGCTGTCATTGCTGCACTTTCCATCATCTTACACACGCATTTTTATAAATGTGACTATACAGTAAAACTGCAATATTGTCTTTATTATTTTTCTCTAAATTATTATCGATCAGGCTTACATCTGGGCAAGGTAACAAAATTCTCCCCCAGATTTAGATAACAGGTCACCTCAAGGTTAACTAAGTTCCACTTCTGACTCATTTCTGTTATGGACTACACTAGGAAAGCCCCTCTCATTTCCAAGCTGGGATCTTTTCTCCTCCTGGCAGTTTTAAGCTGAAATTAAGGGAGAAAAGGGGAAAGAAAGCAGATGTGTAAATACTCTAACATATATCATTTAATAATTTAAAGATCCTCCAATCTCTCATAATTAAAAATGATTTAATTTATTATTATAATTTCCTCTGCTGTACAACAGGGATGACTTTACAGAACCCTGGTTTAAAGCAGATATTAGAGTATTTTGTGGATGTAAGGTGGACCACGTTGTGAAAGTGAACTGATTTTCCTCTGAACTTTTAACACCTGCAGCCAGTAACGCATACCAAGAAACCACAGATGATATCAGAACTAAAGTAAGGCAGACAAACAAGTGACAACTGCCTCTGAAAATGAAAAAGGAAAACGCTTTTTCCTCAGCTGTTCAGAAATATCACATTGCGGAGATTTTCTTGCCCATATAACCACTAATAAAACCATTCTTTACACAAAACATGATTAGAGCCTGCTCTTTCAATCCCCAAGTTTAATTCACCTATTCTGAATCACCTAATTTCTGCAATGTAACTTGTTTACACTACATAGCACAGCGGCAGTTCAAAAGGTTTATTTTGTTTGCACAATAGGATTATTCTTATTAGGGCCGATCAAAAGCCAAGTGCAGTTTTGTGAGATATTTAACATCCTTATGCATGTGTGCAAGTTGTTCTGAACATTGTGCACTAAGGATCTGGGGATATGTATTTCCACTAGAAGCTGTATGTATTTCCAATTACGTGATTTAGTGGAAAATAATGGTGATAGGTGGCTGGTTGAGCTGGAGGTCTTTTCCTGCCTTGGTGATTCTATGAATCTAGAGACAAGGAATAGTAAATAGAAGACAAATTAAATTGAATAATATTTTAAATCTGCCTTAAAAAATATACATAATGTTCAAGTTAGATACCAAATATGTAATGTAAAAGAGAAAGTGCTGAGTGAAAGAGATGTTCTTACAGTCTCCTGAAATCCTTAGAAGTGCTTCCAGGCTAAATGAGAGTTGAAGATTCTGAGAAGCCAGACTGTTTTTTAATTTTTTTTCTTTCTAAGAGCAAAACCACACCAACATTACAGCAGCTTAATGTCTGTTCTTCATAGAAGAAACATAACTTCTAACAAATTCTTCTAAGATGATGTATCATTGTGTAGTAATAGAATATTAGTCCTCACTAGGTGGGATAATATAAAAGTTTAAGCTCTATTCCAGTTCATCCAATAGTCTGGCTTACTGCAGAGGCTTAAGCAATGCATGGTCTTTCTGGTTAAAAACTACTTCTCAATATAACAAAAATTAATGCTTGTTTATCCCTATAGGATTTTTTCAAGGATCAGCAGGCTAATCCTAAAAGTAAATCTTTGAACATAAAACTGCCAGTTTAAGGGTACAGTACTTGAAATGCTTAAGTATAAGCACCTCCAAACACAGTACTCTAAATACAGAAGAATGCTCCATTCTTCCAAGAACTGGCACTGTAAGCAATACATAATGAAAAAGTGAGGCTGTATATCTCTGGATGGGCGGCTGAACAAAATTCAGATATACCAATACATCTACTGTTCAGCTTCAGCTGTAAATAAGAAAACCTACAACTATGCAAGTTCTGTAATATGCCAGGTTGCTTTTATGTTGGTTGTTTTTTATGTTCTTTTATCACTGCTGGCAAAAATGCATAGTTAATAGTGGTGACTATGTTGAAAAAATTGTGTTTTTTAGCTGAGAATGACTCTATCAGATCATGTTGCTGTGTCCTTTGCATCAGTTTTAGTTTACGTGGGAATAAACAGGAGGCATTACTTTTGGAGTGACCTATGTAGAGCTACTGCAAGACTTCTGGTCTCTGTTGAAAAGATAATACAATTACAAGCCCATTCAAATAATGGCTAATCTTTCCCAAGTAATGCAAATCTCCTCACATCAGTTAATTTTAAACAGACCTTAGAACAATCTGAATGGCATACAGTTCTTCCATTCTTGGCAGATACGTTGAATTGAAGATGGGCTATAAAGTAATAAACTATATTTTATCCAATTAGAGTGGAGAGTTATGCCTTCTTTAAAAGAAACTATCTTCATAATAGCAGTCAACAAAATACTTAAGCACATGTATTTTAAATTTCTTAGTAGTTAAACTATTACTAATGCTATGGTACTACTGAAAGAAAACCCAAGACTTTGCACCATGAAAAAGCAGCAGAACACCTTCCATATCTTTGCTGTATCTCAGGCAAATATTGTGTTTCTTTTATTGTTGACTTGTTTTAAGTTCTGCTGGACAAATCTATCTGTGCTTGCTGATTAGATTTGTTAAGATTAATTTTAAAGCAAAAACAATATATATTCAAACTGATATCAAAAAGAATTGTTGCTTAAATCAAATGGCAATGCTTGAAACAGAAATCAAGGGGTAAAATGATGGCATTTTTGTAACTAAAGTGACTCCATATACATTACACTGCAATAAGGTCTTCAAAGTTTCAAGACTTTGCATTCCCTATACAAATAACCCAACGTGTTAAGTAATCACCAATACAGCTGTCCAGTTAATGGAAGAAGAAAGTCATTAAAACATCTCTTAACCATAAACCTAAAAAAGTTAAGCATTAACAAGGCCATGCTATGAATTCCACTGAATTAAGTCTGGTAAGATACTAAATAGGTTCACTGCCACAAATAAGGCAACTTTTCTATCTTATGTCAGGCACGAAGGGAGAAGTGAAGCTTTCCTTTTCAATGCAGAGAGCCATTTCAAAACTGTATGGCAGAAACATCACCTGGGAATAGCTTCATTTGCCCCACATACATAATTATCACAAGCTCCTGCTACATTCATATGCACAGAGATGAGGTATGGATGACCTTGTTAAGTAAAGAAATAAAAAAAGAAGGAAGCTATAAGATGAAGAGAAACAGATGGTACTGTCAGCTGTAGAACTGCAGAGCCCTGTGTTGCACAGACATGAACAAGATGGAGAACAGTGCTTGGTTTAGATTGAAATATCCCAGCTGTAGCCACTGGAAGACTTACTGACCTATGTTTGTGATTGCCAAGGCTTTTGCTGGCTATTATTTTATTTGTGCTTGCTTTTACATAAGATGAGGGGCTGTAATCTGTTCCAGCTACTGCAGTAAACCAGAGAACTGCTTTGCACACATTATAGTCTATGAAGCAGCTATTAGACCCCTTCAGAAGCAGTTTTATTTCAGTATCTTCACTCAGGATGACAGTTTTCTCCTTAAATCTAGGATTACTACTGCCAGATGACAGATTCTGTACTCAACATCAAACAACGCTTGGTGAATCAAATTGAGGATTCCTGGAGTGATACAAAAGATACCTTCTCAGAGCTTAAAAAAGTAGTTTCTAATTTTTTTCAGGAAGGTCTGATTCCCGAACTGGTCTCTACTGGTGATTGATCTTTGATCGGTTTTCTGATTGACTCTGTCATTTGCTGTCTTAAATTCCCAAATGTTACTTTGTGAGTAATACAAGAGGGAACGGCCTAAAACTAAGACAGGGAAGGTTCAGGTTAGATATTAAGAAGAAGTTTTTCAATCAGAAGGTGGTGACACACTGGAACAGGTTGCTCAAGGAGGCTGTGGATGCCCCATCCCTGAAGGCATTCAAGGCCAGGCTGGATGTGGCTCTGGGCAGCCTGGTCTGGTGGGTGGAGACCCTGCACATTAGCAGGGGGATAGAAACTAAATGATTGTTGTAGTCCTTTTCAACTCAAGCCATTCTATGATTCTCTTTTTCCCTCCAATGTTCTCCATCTGTGGACAATGCTGATTGCTGTTTCTGATCAAATGCTCAAAACATTTCCATACAGAGAACAAAACTAGGAAGAAGGAAGAACTCACAGTAACACACAACTTACAGCCAATCAGAGTAACACACTGGAAAGACCAAACCGTATTTTACTGAGTCATTTGTCTATGTGGTTACCAAGTCAGGGAGGGTCTAAAGGCATCATACATTTTACAGCTTTCATAAGTTCAGAAGAAGAGACAAAGAAAAAAAAAAAAAAAAGAAAAAAAAAAAAAGGAGGAGAGGTGTGAGGAGGAGATGAGGAAGATGAGTAAGCAACAGCAGTTCAGATATGCTGAAAACTGATTCGGATCCTCAGAAATGAAGAGATAGTTACATTATCACATCTATTAATTCACATTCACAACATACATTCTAATTACAAGTGGTTTCTGACCCTTTCTGGCCCTGTAGCCACTGCAAGAACCTCTTTAATTACTTGCCTCTTTTGCGACAAAATACAATTAAGCAGTACTAATTATCTGACACAAGATATTTTGAGCATGGGAGAGGCTAATCAGTTGCTATACCAACATAATTTAATGAATTTGACTGGCAGGTATTACAGATTCAGAACTGTAATTGCTCCTCCCATGTCATAACAGTTTTGAACTGCATTCGCACTTCCATATCTATAAACTTGGTTGCAACTTGCTATTTTGTACCTACAAAATAAGAACATACTGAAAACAAGTGCCCTCAAAGAATTCATAAAACCATCAGATTGTCAGAGCATTTCACACTTCAGAATGATGCATAAACATCTAGCAATTAAGACTGAGGTGGGAAGACTAGTGATTAAAATGAAGTATCTATTTGGAAACAAGCTCTTCCTCTGAAAGAGTGATGTCTGTGATGAGGTTATAAATTAAACTAGACAAAAGCAACAACAAGCCAGCCAGTAATAGTGGGGATTTTGTACAATAAAACAGTGACTTCTCTCCAGCAGCAGTTAGACATGCCACAATTCATAAATATTTCTTCAGAAATACTGTAGCAACTTTTGTAGAAGTCTAGAAAAAAAATAAGGCAGGTATCAGGAAATTATAATAACTTTTCAATTCATTTTTGTGCATAATTCTAAAATGATCCTCACTACGTCCAAAAGGATGCCTTGTTAAGAAGGGAAATGAGAAGCTAAGAAGCTACCAAGTTAACAGAAAAGTAGTTTTAGGAAAGTATGAGAAGACTGTGCAGTTTCAGGAGCTCTTTGCTCTGGCTTATATCTAAAGCAAATTAAACTGTTCACCACTTAATATTACCTATCAGATTCAAATTTTATTTTTAATGCAGTGAAAGAAAGAACAATTCAAGAAACTGCTCCAATTTTACAGATTAGGAAATGTCATTCTGTAAATAATTGGTTCCATAATGTTGATTGCATAAAAAGTACTGAAGAAGAAGAAACAACACTGAAGCTTCACAGAACCAGAAATATTGTTTCATTCCATCTGTTGTTGATAATAAAAAATAAAATAATTTTAAAAAGGAAAATTAAAAAAAAAAAAGGAAAAGAATTCAAACATCTGGAATTTTTTCACCCTCTTTCACAACTATTTAAAGAAGCATCAACTACTATGTGTCTTGCCTCTTAAAAGCATTTTCAAAAGGCAGTAAAATAATATGTTTTTTAGTTTGATTTTCACAGATACTAAGAAAATGATGCATTCATTAATAAAATATGTAAAGCCAGATGTTCCAGGTGAGAACTGGTAGACTGTAGGATGCTATGACTGACTGGACTCCAACTTATACCCACAAATGCTTATGTATGGAAGTATGTAAGGAGGATAAAACAAAGATATAACCTCCATTGGTGACAAGCATGGCATATAGACAAAAATGTGTAGCTAACTGTGGTAACCATGTTGAAAAATACTGCTTTGTATCTGAGAATTTGCTTTATTGAACAGTGTATTATGTTCTTTGTATCTATTGTAGTTTCCATGGAAATAAATAGGAGGCATAACATTCAGAACAATGTATATAACTCTTCTGCATTAGCCAGCAATGAAAAATGAAATTGGAACTTTACATCTGTTTCTGAAAATGGCTGAGATGATAATATTCATAAACACAAGTAAAAAACTAAACAATTTAGCATCTCTGGAACTTGACTAATTGACTGCTTAACCTTCACTGCTTTGGAAGTGCATTTAATGAAACTATATGCAATCACTGTATGCAAACCGTACTAACTTCCATAATTTCTATACTCTATGTCATTATGAAGACTAATGAACCTTGCTGTTTAGATTTATCATGCAAGTTAACTTGCTTAGAAAGTTACTCAGTACTTAGGAATTCACCTTCCTATAAAAAAAGTAGAAGAATTTTTCACTAGTGAATAAAACATTATAAAATGAAATACATTTTCAGCTGTGTCCAAAATAATTTTGTATGTTCTAAGACTGCTCTCCTGTGTGAATTAAAGTATAGAAATGGGATATGATGTAGAAGACTGACCTAAAAAGCCCACTCCAGAAGCAAAGTAAAACACATTATACTTTCTGCTTCCCACTAAGCCAATGATTGTTTGGTTTTGATTGTTTGGTTTGGTTTTTATAGTCTGTATGTAGTGTATCTTCACCATCTGTACACCAATAGTCAAATCAAACTGAGTTAACACAATTACATGAAACTATTAGCCAATGAACAAGTTTTACCCCAGGAGATGAGTCTCTAAAATAAGAGCATGTAAGAAATTGACTCTATTAGTTAACAATGTAAGAAATTAGATAGCTCCAAAACACAGCCAAAAAGATTTATCTGCATTATAAGGAAGTGAGAAATAAAGTTCACTTCTGGAAGCAGTGTGTTCTACATTAATTCACAGGGATGCTCCACAAAATTGGCAAAAAGTGTGGGGGACCCAAGGGTAATGCTTGACAGTATGGTACTTGATGATTATAAGGATTTCTAGTTTATTTTAATTAACAGTAAATAACTAAGAGTTAACCTGTGATGTTAGCATTCAAGAGGAAGCCAGCAATTATTAATCCAGCCTTTCCCAGCTGAAGCTGAATGGTAAGGGGCCTGGTTTAGCACGCTTCCACAGCACACAGAAGGAACTCTGATTCCTTCAGAGGCCTACCCAACAATGCAAAACAGAAATGGACAGCAAGACTCTTGTTATAGAACCTCAAAGTGGCCCCAGAGACATTCATTATGCACTGAATGTCAAACCGGGCTTTAATTCTCAAACAGAACATTAAATACATCAAAGAAAATGCTGATGAGTGACATCCTGGCACTGGCTATCCTGGTGATGCATTTGAGCGAAGAGAATTAAGTAATTTGTGGAACACTCCCAAGCTGAGCTAGGTCAAATGCAGAAGAAGACCTTGCAAAAATAAATATGTGGTCTGTTAAAACTGATATGTCAGACCAAACAATGGTTGAATTTAAATATGATTTCAAGGGAAATAAGAGGCTACTCGGGAGGGCACGCTGCTTCCCAGCAGCTACACTGTGTTTAACACTTATTCTGCATTCACCAAGATAAATACAGATTTTTTTTTTTTTAAATTCTCATTGTCAGAACACAAAAATAAAATACTAGTTACAGGAGTACATACACAATGACTAAAAGTACAAATTGAATGCCTCCATCTCTAATTGTCACATGGCACAGCAGAACAAAATGTAGGTGCTGGGTCTAGTCCCCTATCACTCCAAGCACTGCCTTGCAGGTGATAAGGCCTAAAGTCTCTAAAGCTTTCACAGGTTTCATTCCTATCAAGGCTTTTAATTTTAGAAGACTTCTGAAAGAAACAAGTATCCAAATGCCTTGCGTAATATGGACTGCAGACTCCAGAGCTGATATTTAAATATCTTGGTGAACAAAAAGCCTTAAGCATTGCAAACCTATCAGATTTTGTTTCAGAGGTTGGTAGAGGACAGAGTGGCCATCTATCATGTCATTTAAATATACCTACAAACTTTAAAAGTATTGAAATGACTGATCAAGGTAATTATAAATTTTGTACTACCCACAAAATGAATATACTTTATGTTTCTTCAAATATAAAATAAATGTATATTTTATTGTAAAACATGTGGATCGCTGGTGGCAGTAAGTGCTGGGTTTATGCATTATTCACTGATGAAAAAGAAATGTAGCAATTCTAAGGCTGCATGACAGTATACAGGCCTGTAGCAGAAATGTTAAGCCATAACATGAACCAGTGATTGAGCACCTGTTGGGAAGGCAGGGCCAACCTTGAGGAGCTCAGCTGCATGTGATATACCTGAGTGACTGGAATGGATGGAGCCAGGATCCACCCTCAGCCCAGACCTCATTTAAGGGTTGGTAGAGAAGGTAAAGGTTTCTTTCTGGAGGTCCTTTCCTCCCTGAGGTCTTCTGTGGGTAAGCAGTGTCTTTCCTTTGTTTCTGTGTCCATAGCTGCTATATTTGAGCATATCCTCACTTGATGCAATCTGGGACTTTGCTACTCTGCTGTAATTGTTGCGCTTTCCTTTGCATTACAGTGTCACAAGGTCCTTTTGCAATGCTGTGCCTGAGGTGGAGTGAAGGTGCATGAATGCTAGAGCTGCTCTGTCACCTCCTTCTGCTGACACTGGGACACAGGAACTACCTGTATGCAGTCTAAGTACTTCCAGAGTTTCACAATGAGGTCAACAGAAAGAGAATGGTGCAGCTATGACTGAGGTGAGCAGCATTTGCTTTCAATAGTCTGTTCCCAACACTGGAAGGAGTGGTATAAGCATTTAGAGAGATGAGAGCATTCCCTGCTTCAGTGCTCAAGCTGGAGATACAGTATTACTAGCAACAAACAGCAGTGTGCTGGCCTGCCAGCCTACAGTTTTCTGGTATTCAGGCTGCCAGCCAGAAAAAGGGGAGCCGAGTTTGGTCTGCACTTCATTTGTAAGGAAGTGAAATGACAGAATTAGAAAGCAGCAAATGCTGTAGTGTAAGGAGACTGAAGACATAGGAATACACCTCTACCTGAGAGCACTGAAGAGGCAGACTGCAAGTAGTACTAGAAGTACTGGTATATTATGGAAGGAGACAACAGCTCTTTTGTGGACTTTTGTGCTAATCCCATATTCCTGACATCACATAAGCATGGTTTTTGCAAAGTCCCAAGTCTCTCAAGACAGATAAAAAGATAGCTGTAGGAATCTAAAGCTCTGCACCAAGGCTGCTTCATTGTGTTAGTGAGCACAAGGACTTTTTATTTGGCAATAGTAATTGGATGGTTTCATGTCATAAAGAGGTGTGTCAAAGCACTTCAGAAAGATCTGTGTTGTGACCTATGGTATTCAATCTATAGATACAAATAATCTAAAAAGGAGCAATTGGAAAGGGTGCTAAAATTTGCTGATTATACAAAAAATACTGACATGAGTTGTACAACTTTACAACAATTAATTATGAGGCAATAAACAGACAACTGAAATCTGATGTTGATAAACACATAAAAATAATAAGAAAAGTGAAGTGTTGGTTCTGAATAAGTCATCAATCAGAAAGATGACCTTGGTTTTTCTATAAAGAGTTCTCTGCCAGCATCAGCTGCACCCAGAAGTTCTCCAGAAGTCAAACAGGATGTTAGAAATTAATAAGAAAGGAACAGAGAAACATGAAGTAAAGTGATAAACTGTTACACTCACTTCATAAAGTACTCTGAATGCATTTCCCAGTTGTGATGCCTGAAAGTCTATGATATATAGAGTACATTTTTAACAACTTATGCATCTAAGAGTCACGTTTATGCAGAATCCGACCGATCTCTAGCCAATGTCATTGACTGCTACCTACCCCTTTCAATGCAGAAATAAAGAACAAACTAGAAATCATTTGTCTTGCTTTGCCCATACATAGTGCAATCAGGTGAACATAAAAGCTTATCTCTGTTTGAGCACTTATTTCAATTTTGTTTTCCCACAGGGCACGTAGGTGCCACTGCAGTAGATGAGAGATGTCTGGGAAATGAAAAACTCTGGAACACAGTTCCATTAGTCATGGTTTAATCTCAATTTATATGGGAAAATGCACTAATACAAGCAGTCAGTCATCAGAAAATTTAGGGGAATTGTGGGGAGGAAATAGAAAAGAGGAGATGCTGATTTGGCACACAAACCTTCCCAGGGGACACACTAAAAACTCTGAAGTAATTCTAAAATAAGCATGTTAACTTTACAGTAAGTAGGAAAGCATTAGAAACAGAAGCAAGTTCTTAATTTTAAATACTGTGGATCTGGCATTTTAACGCTATAATTTGCCAACTTGATTGAACAGCACGCTTGAAGGATCAGGAGTTTTGAAATTGAGTAGAACATTCACTTCTTAGAAATACAGACCATCAAAATATGTATAGAAACACCTTAAAATGACATTGAGAATGGATTTGACATTTATGAATGAGTTTCCATAATTAATGTATTAACTTGTCATTAAACATGACTTTTTTTTTTCTTTTTTCCCAAATTAGACTTCCCCTGGTACTTGGAAACTAATATCACTAATAAAATAGAAAGTATTTTTGACTAGTCAGGATTTGTAGGTCACTCTGAAAGTAAAGCTTCCTATTTATTTCTGTGGGAGCTACAACAGCTACAAAGAGAACAATAACACTATTTGATAGAACAAATTCTCATCTACATGACGCTACTTTTCAGTGTAGTCACCACCATGAAGTATGCTCTTATGCCAGCAATGAACAAGAGCCTGCATGCTGCGCTTAGAAAACTGCAGCACTGGTGGGTGACCTGCTGTTGCTGGTGCCACTGCTAAAATGCACCACCCATTGCTTCACTATGCTGACATACACTGATTGGTCTCCACAAACATTCAGCAAATGCTGATGAATATGAGTGGGTGCTCCTCGGCTGCCATCTGTCATACGACAACAAAATGTAATGGAATACTGGCAGGAAGGTTCAATCTCTACTGCTGTACCACCTACATCTGCCTCTAACATTGTGGGCTAAAATAGTAAAACTAGAGGCATTACTTTCAGGGAAAGCATTGTATTACAGCATGTGAGCTGCTGATAGAGACAAACTATATTTTCCAATCTTTTGCACTACCGAGTTTCCAAACATACTTGTGATTCCAAGAAAAGGCCACACTTATTGCCACTGAAATCTTGGTTAATGCACAGATTTGTTAAAATGATTTTAACTTACCACCTTTATTGAAAGAACCAGTTATTACAGAAATACTTTTGAATTGGTGTGATAAGGAAGCAGTAGACACTTTTTGCAATAAAACTCCAAACCTCATTTGAAGAATGAATGAAATTCTTCAAATAACATGAAGCCAGGAGTACAATGGTACCACGGTTAAATGCTATGACTGTAATTTCAGCGAGATATTTTTCAGGGATTTTATAATTTCAAGATCATCTGCCTAAGTGACAATAGTGACAGTACTTAAAATGATGCCATGAAAACTGAGGATTCAAAGATGCCCTGGCTGATCAAAACTCTGGAAACTTGAGAGAGAGACTGCAAGGTAGGAACTGTTTACTTTTGAAATGAAAAATAACAAAAATGATACAAGTAATGCAAGCGCCACATGGGTATTTCACATCAATGTGTAGTTTTGGACTACAACATAGGATAGTCCTGTAACTGTACAACGCCATCAAGTTTCAGTTTACTGTAACTGCTAATTCAAGCAATGTTTCTGAATGATATGTAAAGTAAAATTTTAAACATACATTAATTAATCTAAAAACTAAACACGAAACTATGATTTAAAAAATATACCTCCGTGAAGAAGAGCAAGCTAGTACATAAAATATTTAAATAATGAAAGGAAATAGCTTGTCATGTTCTAACACCACCCCACTTCTGCAACAGAAAAACATGTTCATAGGACTGTCACTGTTTGCACTGACACTACTCAATTACGACTAGTAAAGCATGCAAATAGACAAAGCAATCTGTACTAGGCTTATGTCAACATAAAGCTTTTGCTACTTAGGAGAATGATTTTCATCATTTATTCCTAGTAATTAAGGTAAAACTTTTAAAGCATTCTGCATCTTTAGCCTCACCTAGAGCAACAACTTTTACACCAGTTCCCTAACTTAAGCAACCTTCAAGTTGAATGTAGAACAGGAAAAAAATAAACTCAAATTTATGCCTTCTCTGGAGAACTGACCTTTCAGATTTCAGTGCAATTTGTCTTCTCAATACAGAGGTGTAAATAAAACCCAGCATTTTTTAGCCACTTGTCATTTTGTGCTAGTATATAATATAGTATATAATAATAATAAAATAGTAATAAAGTAGCAAACTATGTAAGCATTTTTTAAAAAAAGAAGATTTTTAATGTAATGTATCAGGATTTACAAATCCAAGTAAAACCCAGAAGGTAGACAATCTCTAGTGCTCCTCGTGCTTCTTTTGTGCTTTTGTGAGCACATCTTTAAGCTATTTAATATCAGTTTAAGAACTATGAAGCACAAAATCTGTCTCCTCATAATGAAGTACAATATTTATAGATTTAAACAAAAATCTATTCCAGAATCTTCACACTGACGATCTTCATTTTATGAAAGTAATAGAGAGACTTCTCTTCATTTGCTTCTTTCACACCCACAGCTCTGCAAACACCATATTGCTTCCACTTGCATTAACAAGCCTCTGTGTTGCCATTCTGCCCTTCTGTGTTTCAACCAGAAGTAACGACACAAACTTTTCCAAACATTTCTGTGTTATTTCTGCTCTAGAGGTCATGGAACACCCTTCCTTCTCCCCTCCCTCCCCTCAGTATATCTTTCAAGTTACATTTCTTCAAGATGCATTTTCATCAGCTACCCCTGACAAGTGAGAGGACACCCCTAAGCTATGATTTTTTTGCTTAAAGGTATGAAAATGTCACATTTCTTCTGACCTCACAGCACACACTCTTTGCAGAACTCCATGATAACTGCAGCTAGATTCTGGATCGGGTGCAATAAGGAAGCATGTGCTGACCATCTCTGGGGGAACCTGGGAGAAGAGCTTGCTCAGGGAAAGCATACACTACTGCTGAATTTGCAGCATCTATGCTAGTTGCAAGGAACTGCTCATTCCTGGAGAACAAGGTAGGATCAGCCTCCAAGAAACATATCAGGGAGGCAAAGAGAACTGCAGCACTGTAACCAGGTAAGACCCAGCGAAGGTAAGAGCACAAGGACAGTAAACTTAAAATCCAGCAACTTGTACATAAAGTGACAGAAGAGAGAAGTGCTTATTTTGCCCCTTTCACTGATTGTTGATGCTCTTGTTTTTTTTTTCCTCCACTCAACACCCGCAGAGATTTTCCTAGCAAAGTACCAACTGCAGAAACACAACTTTTCTGTTAAATCCCTGACTGAATCTCACCACAGGCATTAATTATGCTCATTAGAACTGCTGCTAGTGGAGAATAAACATCACATGCAACTTATCTCAAAGCATCGGGTGAGATCCTCATTCGGTTTCATAGGGATGGGCAACTACACATGATTTTTTCACTCCAGTATTTCTCAGAACACACACACCAGATAAAAGATTTGGTCATGGCTCTCTTGAGAAATACTGAGCGCTTAAGTGCACAGCAGATGGAATCACAGTTACTACCAAGTGTAATTTTCCATGCTTTACTACTTTAACTTAGATTATGTATATTCATAGTGATTTCAAAACCTGCTGAAGTCAGCTGAGTCCTACATATTGGTTCTGTTCATCCTGCAGGTAAGTCCTAAGTTGGTGTTCAACTCTGAAACAAGTTACAAGTTACCTAAATTCCATGTTTTTGAACTGTGTTTTGCTTCAAGATGATTTTGTTTGATACCATCCTCCAAACCTGTCTGTTTTTCTGTATCAGCTTTTCTGTGATCCTGTGGTGTCTCCATGGACAGAAGTATCATCCTCAGCTTAATGACATGGAAAACTAAAAAAGACATCCCCAAACACTGCTTTTCAAAAAGACTGCTTTATCAAGTGAAATAAATTATAAATATTCCCTAAATTATTGGAATTTATTTGGAACAGTATCTCCACTCTTACATTTGGCATACAGTCCACTTGCTCTTTCCATTTCCAAACAACAATGTTAGTTAGAATTAATAAGTACTGGTTGTGATCCAGCCTATTAACGTAGCAAGATCGATCCATGGGGTGTTTTATAGCTTGTTAAAATTTTATTAGCTAACACAGATCATCAGTAAAAACTGTTTAATTGGCTAATTGCTACAGCTGTTTCTATCAGCAATGCTTGTGATTCTTTCCATGTATACAATATTGTCTAGTCCTGAAAAAGCCTGACATTCATCTTTACAGGAGACTCTCTTACTACAGTTTGATATTATGTGAAAATACATTAGTTTCTCCTAACACCTGTTAT